>NC_092339.1:340715000-342132500 GCF_046630445.1 Rutidosis leptorrhynchoides | reverse complement strand
CTACGCCCATAAAGCATCTCATAAGGTGGCATTCCAATACTAGTGTGGTAACTATTGTTGTACGAGAATTCCACCAATGGTAAGTGCTCATCCCAACTACCACCAAAATCAATAACACACGCCCTTAACATAACCTCCAATGTTTGATTCGTACGTTCGGTTTGACCGTCCGTTTGAGGATGATACGTCGTGCTCATCTTCAATTGAGTACCCATATCTTCATGAAACTTATTCCAAAACCGAGACGTGAAACGAGTATCTCGATCCGAAACAATAGATATAGGAACCCCATGTCTCGATATCACCTCCTTGATAAATAACTTGGACAAAGTCTCCGACGATATCATTTCTCGAATGGGAAGAAACAAGGCACTCTAGTCAATCGATCTACTATCACCCAAATCGTATCAAATTGGGTTCTCGATGTCCTTGGTAACTTGGTAATGAAGTCCATGGTAATGTGCTCCCATTTCCACTTTGGAACATCAAAGGGTTGTAGCTTACCATACGGCTTTTGGTGTTCGGCTTTAACTTGCAAACACGTGATGCATTGTTCAACATACTTAACAACATCACGTTTCATACCGGGCCACCAATACTCTTTCTTTAAATCATAGTACATCTTTGTTGCACCTGGATGAATGGAATATTTTGACTTATGTGCTTCATCAAGTAGCACCTTTTGATAATTGCCCATCTTAGGTACCCACACTCTACCTTGAAAAGACAACAAACCATGCGGGCCTAAGGTAATGGACTGCGTTTGCCCCACGATTCGTTCCTCATGCTTGTTATTAACAAAAGCTTCAATTTGAATGTCACCGAGCTTCACAAGAAAATCGTTAGTAATAATCATGCGTAACGATCCTACTCGTATTGCCGGATGTTGAATCTTTCGACTTAACGTATCCGCGACCACGTTCGCCTTACCCGGATGATAAAGTATCTCACAATCATAATCCTTTGCCACATCCATCCACCTACGTTGACGATAATTCAAATCTCATTGATTAAAGAGATGTTTCAAACTCTTATGATCCGAATAAATCGTACACTTGACACCATACAAGTAGTGGCACCAAATTTTCAACGCATGTACCACCGTCACCAATTCAAGATCATGAGTCAGGTATCTCTTTTCGTGTTCCTATAATTGTCGAGAGGCGTAAGCGATGACTTTGCCTCTTTGCATTAGAACACACCCGATTCCATTCAATGAGGCATCACAATAAACCGTCATATCTTCGATTCCCTTCGGTAATACCAACACCGGAGCTTGACACAATTTTTCCTTTAACAATTGGAAAGCAATTTCTTGCTCATTTTCCCAATTAAACCTCATGTTCTTCCTCGTCAACTTCGTCAAAGGAGAAGCAATCTTAGAAAAGTCTTGGATAAACGGACGATAATAACCGGCCAATTCGAGAAAACTTCGAATTTTCGTAGGCGTGGTCGGTTTTCCCCAACTCTTCACCGTCTCTATCTTCCCTGGATCTACTTGAATACCTTCTTTATTCACAATATGACCAAGGAATTGCACTTCCCTTAGCCAAAATTCACATTTGGAGAATTTTGCATACAACTTCTCCTTCCGCAACGTCTTCAACACTTCACGCAAATGGTGTTCATGTTCCTTCATACTCTTAGAATAAACAAGTATGTCGTCAATGAACACAATTACCGACTTGTCCAACATAGGTTGGCACACTCGGTTCATAAGATCCATGAATGCCGCCGGTGCATTCGTAAGACCAAAAGGCATAACTACAAATTCAAAATGCCCGTAACGAGTTCGGAAAGCCGTCTTCTCGATATCTTCCTCACGGACCCGCACTTAGTGATAGCCGGACTGTAAGTCAATCTTAGAAAAATACGTTGCACCTTGGAGTTGGTCAAACAAATCGTCAATCCGAGGCAATGGACAACGATTCTTGATCGTCACTTTATTCAACTCCCGATAATCGATGTACATCCGCATGCTACCATCTTTCTTTTTCACAAACAAAATCGGAGCACCCCATGGCGAGGAACTCGGTCGAATGAAACCCTTTTCAAGCAACTCTTGGGTTTGATTTAACAATTCTTGCATTTCTGTCGGCGCTAAACGATAAAGAGTTTTAGCAATGGGAGTAGCTCCCGGAACCAACTCAATGCGAAATTCAACTTGTCTTTCCGCCGGAACACCCGGTAACTCATCCGGAAAAACATCTTCAAATTCATTAACCACCGGAATTTCACGAATGGGTGGTAGCTCATCACGAGTATCAACTACATGGGCAAGAAAAAACATACCACCACTCTTAAGAAAACGTCTTGCCCGTGCATAAGTGCATAATGGTACGAGTCTTCTTCATTTATCGCCATGAATAATCAACTCTCCCCCACTTGGTATCTTCATACGAATGAACTTATCATGGCATGCAATATCGGCTCTATAACGATCGAGCCAATCCATACCCACAACAATATCAAACTCACCCAAAGTCATCGGAATGAGATCAATTTTAAACATTTCGGTACCAAACACAACATTACAATCCTAACACACATCAACCCCTAGCACCGTCTTGCCATCTGCTATTTCGACTTCTACCAGATGACTTAACTTAGCTAGCGGTTTGTTAAGCTTAGACACAAATCGAGGCGACACAAAAGACAAATTAGCACCGCTATCAAATAATATCCTTGCCGGATTAGAGTTAACCATTAAAGTACCTGAGACAACTTCATTGGATTGCTTGGCCTCATCATTGGTCATCAAATAATTTCGCCCCTTAGCCGTACCCGCCACCTTCTCCAACGTCTTATCATGATCATTATTCAAATCGGGACACTCCGTCCTTCGGTGCCCTTCTTTACCACAATTATAACAAGTGATTTTGGTTGTAGTAGATGATTTGGTGCAATCACGGGCCATATGCCCCTTTCGCCCACAATTGTGACTAGAATAAGGAAAAGATCCGGAAGCACCCTTCTTCACACTACCAACACTCTCGATTGCACCTTTACTCTTCTTGTTCGAGTGACTAGTAGCTTCAAACTTCCTTTTGCCAAAAGCAAAGCCACTCTTTCTCAAGATGAGCGACTCAAAACCTTTGGCCATATCGAACAACTCATCAAAACTTTTCACCACATTCACACTAATCTTCTCTTGATAGTTGTCGTTCAAGATTAGATAGAATTCTTCCTTCAACATTTTATCATTCCCGACATACTCCGGGCAAAATTGGGTCTTCGAAAAGAAAACGGGTTTAAGAGTGTTCAAATCCATCGACCCTTGCCTCAAGTAACGCAACTCGTCCTTAAGTCCAGTAAGATCGGCCGAAGTTCGGTACTCTTGGAAAAACTCCGCCTTGAACTCATCCCAAGTAAAATCCATACATTATTCTTCGCCATAAAGTTGGATTTTCGCGTCCCACCAGAACTTATCATCACCTCTCAACATGCTACAACCGTACCTCGTCTTCTTATCGAGAGGGCATTCACAAGTACGAAAAGCCCCCTCCATATCGGAGATCCATCGGGCACTCTTAAGTGGATCCTGTTCACCCTCAAAAGTAGGAGGTTGAGCATCTTTGAAGTTCTTATAGAAAAAGTCTCGCTTTCCAACGTTATCCTCTTGAAGGACAACCTTAATTTTTTCCTTTACTACATTGACTAATTGCTCGTCAATCGTATCTAGAAACATCTTCTTAATATCTTCTAGGAAAGACGTATGGTGACTTTTCAAAATGGCCTCAACCTTGGCCGTGAACTCGGGGTCCTCGCTCGTGCCCCCATTATCGGTGTCGTGTCCGTTTCTCATCTTCATTCTTTAAAACGGAAGAGGTTAAACATCAAAACGAAAAGACATAACATATATATATGCACATATACACCTTACCGCCCCATCTTGCTCAACAATTGTCGTACATCGCTTGTTTGACATGATTTGCACCCGTAACAATGGTAGCTAGTCATTGTTATGCGAGCATCTTGCATTAACTTGCTAGTACAACGTCTATCTCGCTTAATGGAATTCAAATACAACACAAACCAAATAGCGCAAGGTTAATTCACATAAACCTATGCACTAACCAAACTCGGTCCGACCCATCTCCTACAAGTCCCGCATAAAGCGCACACACAATAAAGTCTAAGTCTAGGCACCTATCTCAAGTCGCCTAAATCCCTTAGACCATGCTATGATACCACTTGAAACAACCCAACATGTATTTAACACGAGTAAAAAAAAATTTAAAATAATTAAGCATTTACGCGGCATTCAAATAATGTAAACCATTCCATACGACCCATTAAAACATGGAACAAGTTAAATGTTTACAATAGGCACGAAGGCCATTAATTAAATGTAATACAAGTTCGACCCATTTAAAAATGATAGTTTTAATCCAAACTACACCCGAGCATGGTTTGGGGCTAAACTACCCAAAACGCTAGGTCGACTTCAAAAGCTTCAACACAAATTCCACATGGGAAAACTAGTATCCAACAACCCCCTTCCCTTTGTCCGCACCTGCATCTAAAAAGATAAACAACGAGAGGGGTAAGCTAACGCTTAGTGAATGCAATAATTACACATATGCATATATAACCTACTTACTTACAATCACTTACACAATACCGCATACAAGCTAGCAATTCGACAACCATGCAAACATCATGCATAAAACTACTATCAGCAATTCACAATAATCTAGCAACAACAATAGCATATAGTTCACAATTAAATATGCTAAAATACAAACTCACACAACCATGGTTAACCAATCGTACATGGGAACGGTACTTGAAAGACCATCAGAGTTCGTAACATCCATTAGTGTTACTTAACACCGCGTAATCACTAATCCCCCGGGTGATGTCTTAAACACCGCGACTAACTCACCCCCATGATAATGTGGTGTCTTGAACTCTGCGACAATTCCACATGTCAATCAACCAAATGAGTGGTGTCTTGAACACCGCGACAATTCCACTCCCATGACAATGTGTTGTCTTAAACACCGCGACTATTCCACATGTCAATCAAATCAATGAGTGGTGTCTTGAACACCGCGACAATTCCACTGATTACATAGATAGTGGGGTCTTGAACACCGCAACAATTCCACATTCCACGCTACACAAATAAATACATTATATACGTACACGCATAATTATTCCACTCACCTTATCGCCTTTGGTGAACTAGGAATCAAGCTCGCAACCTTCAATGTAATGCACCTATCACATTGTGCATTTATTTAACATACAATCTAGTGGAATAACCACCAACACTTAACACTTGAGCATTTAATGGCCTAAAGCATTAAATGACTCACATACACCAAAACAGCCCATTAATGGCCATGACTCGTCATAAATCACTAGAAGCTAGTGATTAGAGTCTACTAACACCAACTAACACAATTTATGGGCATTTCATACCCATCTCACCCAACTAGGTCAACAATTACCCATTTGACCCATTTTAATACTTATACATACAAGTTTTGGTCAAACTGAACTCATTAACAACCTTTCATCATTTTACAAGTGTATTAGTGACTAACAACACAATCAACACTTACAAAATCCTAATTACATGACCAAACCCTAGATTAATTCCATTTGGTTTTCCTTACATCAAATTAACCCAAATTCACCCATTAAACCCCCAAATGGGTCTTAAAAGTCTCAAATGACCAAACTCTAGCCATAAATTAACTAAAACTCAAAACGGGGAGTTAAGACTTACCAACACTATCTACTCGTAGCTAAGAACGAGGAGAACAATATTACTTCTTGCTCCTAAGATCGATTCACAATTCTTCACCTTCAAATCTTAGTTTGAATCTAAGTGGGTTTTTAGTTTGAGAGCAAAATGAAGAAAGAAAAGAGAAAAGAAATGAATAAAGATGGATATGTGGTTGATATTTAATGTCTCAATCAGATCCACAAGCAAAAATACGAAATTACCCTTGGACCACACTTTTAAAAAAACTGAAACAGGAACCAGTTTGTCCATTTGGTAGCGGCGCGACTCCCAAATGCCGCGGCATGACTCCTAAATGCCGCGGCGCGGCATTTCACTAAAAAGTTCGAGCTGTTTGATCGACTCCTGATTTTGATTCCGGTTAAAGGTCGCGGCGCGACCTTCTTCTCCGCGGCGCGACATTGGCCGCCATCTGACCATTTCGACTACTTAAAACCAACTATCGATTTATACGACTTGTACACCTCATTCACGCTTCATATATACGTCTAAACTTCACCTTTAAGCCTCACATGACTTAACACCAACAAAACTCATGCATATACTTATAAATGCATACATTCTCAAATATATATATATATATATATATATATATATATATATATATATATATATATATATATATATATATATATATATATATATATATATATATATATATATATATAGTACGCATCAACTAACACTTTATTTCATTTCATCACATAAACGAACGAGTTATAAGCGTACTAACGTTTAAATATGTACCTTTAGTTATGTACGGGAAAACGGGATGTTACAATATGTTTAGTGTGTATATATATGTATATGTATATATATATATATATATATATATATATATATATATATATATGTATATATATATGGTGTATATATATATATAATGTAATAATGCATTATTGTTAGTAAATGTGGTGCGATTTACTAACTTGTTCAGTATTTGATTTGTTCTCAGGTGATACAAACGAGGAGAAGACTTGGTGACATTAGACTACCGAGTTTGCGGGTATCGGTGAGTGGAACTATCTTCAGTTATAGTATAGAGTAGCAAGTAATGCTACTGTTAGTTTATACTATTGATAGCTGAGTGCCATGCATAGTTAGCGTTGTATGCCCATATGCACTAGATAGTTTGCCATGCTGTTGTATGTGATTTTTGTGCACTATTTTGTGAGCACCAGTGAGGCCAGGCTAGCTGGGGATTCCACTGAGGCTAGGCTAGGTGGGGTCCGCACGAGGTCAATCGAGGCCAGGCTAGGTTGGGTCCAAGTCCTACGGATGTTCAGTATAACATAGAAGGACGTATGCTTTGCGTCTGAGCGGTTATACATATAATCTAGTAGGAAGGATTATCGATAGACTGTAGCCCGATCAACTACGAGTCGCATGCCCGTACAAGCCGCCGATCCTTGTGTTGCTATTAGTTGTTTATTGACGGATGTTGCAATAGATGACCTGGCATGTTTGATATTGTATGCTTAGCTGTTAGATAGTTCCATTCACTTAGCAGTTGTACTAATCCCCCACATTTCCACCCTTGCAGGTTTAGTACGATTGCATGTTAGATACCAGGGTGAAGATGGGATGCTGGATGATATGTTTGACAAGTCGAAACTATGATGTCGTGTCTTTTGTTGCTAGTGTCTTTGCTTAACGTAACACATGGTTTTATATATGTAACGGACTTTTAATATTTGATATGATATTAATGTAATGTAATACAGGTGTCATTTATATTACGTGTCATATTTTATAAACAGGACTTCCGCTGTGACTTTGAAAAAAAGGGTGTTACATACTGGTTGCCTGACTAGTAGTCAATTCTGTAGTACTCTGTAACTTATTTCTTGACTCTACAGGTGTCTGAACCGTGGATTTGTTGTGGTTTTATGTGCTCTATTTGACTGCATGCTACTTATTTTACTCCGTTCTTTGATTGATTTCTGATCTTATTTGTTTTTTCTTTGTCTTTGTTATTTGTTTATCTCTGCAAATATGTCTGATACTGATTCTTCTGTTAATGTAACTAAGATTAGCAAACTTGAGTTTCATGATCCATTATATCTTCATCCCAGTGACACCTCTGGTGCATCTCTCATTATACAAAAACTTAAAGGAACCGATAATTACAATGTGTGGTCTTGTGCTATGAAACTTGTTTTACATACTAAAAATAATCTTGGTTTTATTGATGGTTCTTGTGCTAGGTTTCCATATGAAGATGATGATGTGTTGTTAGGTTAATGGGATAGATGTAACTCTGTTGTGCTTACTTGGATTTTAATATCTTTATCTGAAGAGGTTTATAATGGGAAAATTTTCTCTAAAACTGCAGAGTCTGTATGGTTTGAACTAAAAAAACCTATGAGAAAATTGATGCATCTGTTACATTTAATCTATATCAAAATATCAATTCATATAATAAAGCTAGTCAGTCCTTATCTGATTATTATCACAAAATTAAATGCTATGTGGAGAGAGTTTTATGATATGAATAAAATTGATGATATGGTGTCTGCTAACCAATCTTTTCAAGATCATAGTCAATCTTTAAAACTCGTGCAGTTTTTAATGGGCTTAGATGATGTGTATACACCCATTATAAGTCAAATACTTACATCTGATCCTGTACCTAATGTTAAGGTTGCTTTTTCTATCGTTTCTAGGGATAAGTCTCACAGAATGCATTCATCCATTTCTTATATGTTTAGAAATCAGTCATCTGCATTTACAAGTAAAAATATTGTTAGTAATGTTGTTGTTAATAACTATAACAAAAATAATAATACAAACAATAGTGGTAATAGAATAAAGTATAAAAATCCACCATTAAAGTGTACAAATCATAACATGCTTGGGCATACTGTTGATAGATGCTATGAACTTATAAGATATCCACCTGGCTATATTAAAAAACCATTTAATCAAGGTGCACCTAGGTTCAATAGTAGTAACTGTGTTTCTGATAAAATTGATGCTGGTAATTCATCTATACCATTGACAAGTGAGCAGATCATGAAGCTCTTGAGTCTTGTAAATGAAAAACCTGTCACCCATCATGCTAATGCCAACATGACAGGTAGTTTTCAAAACAATAATGTTTTCTTTAATTTAAATTTTAACAAAATCTTTTCTCCAAATTGTTTACATATGAAACAATCTTTATCAAAAGGTTGGATCATTAAATCTGAGGCTAATCAACACATGGTGTCTAGTTCTCAAAAACTGGATAATGTTATTGATGTTAGTAATTTAAAATTAAGTGTTAATCGCTCTAATGGTACTGTTGTAAAAATTTTACAAATGGGAAATTTGAAACTCTCTAATAACATTGTGTTGTCTGATGTGCTTGTTATACCCCAGTACTGTGTGAGTCTTCTATCTGTCAACAAGTTAATTAAAGACTGTAATCTTGTTGTTAGTTTTGATATTAAAAAATGTTATATACAGGATTTGAATTAAAAAAGACTGATGGGGACTGGTAGTGAATGTGATGGTCTTTATATTTTTTTGATGATTGTTTAAATGGTAAGCAGTTTAGTTCAAATATGTCTGTGCGTGATTTATCTAAACAAAAAACTTGGCATAATAGACTTGGTCATCCTGCATATCAAGTATTATCTGTTTTAGGAGAGAAACTTAGATTTAACAAAACTGACAACTATGATCCCTGTGACATATGTCATCTGGCTAAACAAACCAGAGAGCCTTATCCTTTAAGTTATCATAAAACTATATGTATTGGTAAATTAATACACTTAGACACATGGGGACCTTATAAAGTTAAAAGTTAAGAAGGATACAAATATTTTTTAACTATTGCTGATGATTATTCAAGAGTTGTATGGACATACCTACTTAAGTCAAAAGAAGAGGTCTCTGAATACTTTGAAAGTTTTTATTATTTACTATTAAATCAATTTGACATTTCAATAAACAATATTAGAAGTGATAATGGTATCGATTTCACTAACAATAAAATGAATAATTTTGTTACATTTAAAGGTATTGTTCATCAAACTTCTTGTGCATATACTCCTCAAGAAAATGGTATTGCTGAAATAAAGCATAGACATTTGTTAAATGTTCCTAGGTCTTTAATGTTTCAAGGAGGTATGCCTCAATATTTGTGGTCTGAGTGTGTTCTAATTGCTACTTATATCATTAACAGGCTTCCCGCCTCAGTTCTGTCTGAAAAATGTCCCTATGAAATGATTTACAAGAAAAGTCCAAATCTCTCCGATTTAAGAACTTTTGGATGTCTCTGTTTTTCTACCATATTAAATAATCATGATAAATTTTCTAGCAGGTCTTTAAAATATGTTTTCATGGGATATTATGACTTTAAAAAAGGTAATAAACTATTTTTCTTGGAAGATAAATCTTTCATTTTTTCAAGAGATGTTAAATTCTATGAACACATTTTTCCTTTCAAACTTGAATCTATTTATAAAATTGTTTTTACTGAAATGATTTGAATAATGTAAACTTTTTTAACTCTTATGACTGTGATTTCTATGAAAATAAAACTGTTTTAAATAAAAATGTTACTGTAAGTCCCAATGATGAAGGAAGAGACAATACTAAGGATGAAGGCAATCATGTCTCACAAAGTGATAGCTCAAATGAGACACTGAGTGATGGTGTACCTGTAACTTCCATTGCTGAGAGTATTGTGACACAAGCTGTCCCTGAGGGCACCATTAATACTGAAACAAATACTGACTCTGAATCTCAATTAAGAAGATCAAGTAGACAAACTGTGTTACCTAAAAGGTTTAATGATTATGTTTTAAATGATAAAGCTAAATTTGATTTAAATAAATACTTGAACTACTCAAAATTAGGTTCAGAGAACTATTATTTTGATACTTGTTTAATTAGAGGACATAAGCCTAAGTCTTTCATTGAGGCTGTCCAGAATCAGAACTGAGTAGAAGCCATGAATAAGAAAATGGAAGCTTTAAATAGAAATAACACTTGGGTTATTGCTGATTTGACCTTAGGAAGAAAACCAATAGTATGTGAGTGGGTTTATCGGATCAAATATAAGTCTACAGTTGAAATTGATATATATAAATCTAGACTTGTAGCTAAGGGTTACAATCAAAGAGACGA
This sequence comes from Rutidosis leptorrhynchoides, assembly GCF_046630445.1. Classification (NCBI taxonomy): domain Eukaryota; kingdom Viridiplantae; phylum Streptophyta; class Magnoliopsida; order Asterales; family Asteraceae; genus Rutidosis; species Rutidosis leptorrhynchoides. The sequence continues at coordinate 342,121,624 of NC_092339.1, read as the reverse complement.
CATTTACTTTGATGAGACCTTCTCTCCTGTTGTTAAAATGGTTATTGTTAGAATAATCATTACTGTTGATGTACAGAATAACTGGCTTTTATATCAAATTGATATTAATAATGATTTCTAATATGGTGATTTGACTGAGGATGTTTATATGAGTCTTCGTGAAGGGTAATTTGATAAGTCTGATAAAAGAGTTTGCAAACTTGTTAAGTCTCTTTATGGTTTAAAACAAGCACCAAGAAAGTGGAATGAAAAGTTTTGTGATGTCTTATTTAAGTATGGTTTTGTGCAAAGCGTGAATTATTATTCTTTTTTTACAAAGTGCAATGATAGTATTGTTTGTATCTGCTTGTTTATGTTGATGATATCATTATTACTGGAAATAGTTTTGATTACATTGACAAGTGCAAATCTTTTTAGAAAAAAAATCTAAAATTAAAGATCTTGGTAAACTTAAGTACTTTCTTGGAATTGAGTTACTTAAAAATGATAATAACTTTGCTATGTATCAAAGAAAGTATTGTGTTGAAGTGATTTCTAAATTTGGTCTACTTACTAGTAAACCTGCTATCACTCCTATTGAATCTGGTATTGTTCTTGCTAGTATAATACTGTTATTGCTAGTATAAATGATCATTCTATCACTGATTTACCTTTAACTGATATTGGTGTTTATCAAAAGTTTGTTGGTAAATTAATTAACATAACTCTGACCAGACCTGATATTGAACACCATTATCTAAGTCAGCATATGCATGCACCTTTTAATTCTCATCTAAAAGCTGCTTTTAGAGTTTTGAGATACTTAAAAGGGTCACCTGCAACTGGTATCTCTATTTCTAAAAGTGACAACCTTACTGTTTCTGCCTATGTTGATTCTCATTATGCCAAATGCAGTATGCTAATAAGGTATGTTACTGGTTTTTGTGTTTATCTTGGAAATACTTTAATTTCTTGGAAAAGAAAAAAACAATCAACCGTTTGTAGGTCATCTGCAGAAGTAGAGTATAGAGCTCTTGCCTCTGTAACTTGTGGAATTATCTGGATTTTAAAAGTTATGACTGATTTAGAATTAAAAACTATTTTGCCTGCTAAAGTGTACTGTGACAGTAATTCTGCTTTACAAATTGCCAAAACTCCTATTTTTCATGAAAGAACCAAGTATTTTGAGGTGGATTTACATTTTGTTAGAGAAAAAATTAGTTCTCGGATAATTGAAACATGTTTAATTTCTTCTCAAGAAAAAAAATTAAAAACATGTTTAATCCCTATCCATCTCCCCCATATATATATATATATATATATATATATATATATATATATATATATATATATATATATATATATATATATATATATGTGTGTGTGTGTGTGTGTGTGTGTGTGTGTGTGTGTGTGTGTGTGTGATAAAATGTGAATAAAGTCATTTATAGAGTACTCAACTTTAAGCTCCTAAAAGTAGTTAGCCATATATTAATCGGACAGGACATTGTATTGATTAATTGGTTAATGATACGCATACCCGATTGGCATCATGTTGCGCATAACACTTGCACCATATGTGCACAGACCTCGCGCTCTAGCACTCCAGGTGCAAGTAAATGTGCGCTAGACTAGAGTAGCTCGCCAGACAGGGATGAAGTGTCTCGTACTTACCACGATCTCTGCAAAAGAACCAACAGTCAGCAGAAAGAAAAAGTACTGTTCCCTAGTCCCCTCCCCGAAATGGCTAGGCAGTACCGACAAGAAAGCAACATGGGACACGTAACTCCAATAAGCAAACGGCACTGTAGCTATAAATAACGGACTCGAATCACAAAGCAAGGCATCGGTTCCTGGAGAACATACACACATACTATTTTTAGTATCCACATACGGATCAACCGCGCTATCCTAGATAGCGCAACTATACCCGCTCTACCGGACTTACAACACCCCACTAGACACTCTAGATATACAGGTAATGTTCTGTAAACACAAACCCTACAATCCAGCGCTAGCCATTGCTGACCGGACTACCCGCCGATGGTGGGTCTTTGTTTAACCACCCCCGCTGAGATCCTCATCTCGCAGGGGGTTATTCACGGTACTCCGGACCGGAGAGTTAAACTCAATTGACCCTTAAATCCCCCTTCATTGATGTCAAGCATGGACCGAATCTGACCCGATTATTCTATGCTTGATCATTGGTCAAGTCGAGAATTTTTCGAGGACTAATAAGATTGGACTATAAATACATATAAATAATAAATATAAAAATCATATGTGTAAATATAAAAGAAAACAATAAACAAAACATACACATAATCACCCAATTGTTCTAATACGCCAAACACCCAATTTGGTATCATATTAAAAAGTTGACCAATTTTTCTTTAACGAACTTTGTGTAAATAAAAGAGACTTTAATCAACTAAATTCGACTTGACTTTTAAGTTATTTTGATCCGTTGAACGGCATTGACTGTCTAGGGTGCAAACCAAAGTCTCACATCGGTCATGGACAAAATAAATAGATGTATATAAGTCTAGATTGAACTCCCTCTATCACCAATTGGTTTTAGAAAAAGGGTGGACTCTTGGGTTTATATTGCAGGACATTGTGTTTGGGCTATATGATCCAACAAGTGGTATCAGAATTAGGCTATAGCCCGATGTGGTGGACGGTGCAATGGGCGCACTCCGATCGCACACAGCGACGTGGTGCACCCTGGCTACGATGAGTTGATCTTGGAGCCTTGTACCAAAATCTCCCTGCCACACCTTCCAGGTTGAGAGTTCCGAGTTAGGCGGCGGTAAAGGTTGAATCCGGCTATCGTTAGAGGGGAGGCCCAGACGGATTTGGGTTCGATGGGAGGTTTGTAAAGGGTGCAAACCAAAGTACCACATCGGTCATAGACAAATCATATGTATGTATATAAGTCTAAGGGGAAGTCCCTATATCACCAATTGATTTTAGAAAAAGGAAGGACTCTTGAGCTTATATTGCAGGACATTGTGTTTGGGTTATACGATCCTAACATTGACCGACTTTGGCTAAGCCGAGTTAGACCACTCCCAAAACCCTACTATTCGGGGATTAACCATTCTACAAGGCCGACTTTTACAAACCATGAATGTAACCACATACCCAGTGATGAGGTTAAACATTTATCATGTACCTAGTTATTCAAATAGGATGCTATTGAAGCTTCTTCAGAGCTAACCATTCATTTGAGACTTGCCTAATACATTCTGCATCATGTTTAGTGCAATAAGAGACAACTTAGAATTTGTAAAAGCAACCCAACATAAATCATCTAGTTCTAAGACTATAACTCTTTGTTTCCCATTTATGAGATCTTAACTAGATTAAATCTGAAATTAAGCAATATAAACGGGACCCGCAGAAAAAACCTGCTACAATGCCATCCACATTAGCTAACGAACCATCAAGTAATTGCTACTTACCGACTATAAACATGCATTGAAAAAGTAAAAATAAAAAATAAAAATAATAAACATGCATCGATCATTCCATGATGAACCATTCCTAACCGATGAGCAATCAAAAATTGAAAATAAAATAATAAACATTAAACTAGATGCGAAATATTAATAATTGGTCAAAGATGAATCAAAGAAATAATAAAAACTAAACTAGTATCTAACTTTCAACTTATATACCTTCCTTTCAAGCAGATTTCATGAGCGATCTTCATAAGACCAGTGGCGGTACCAGGATTTTTTCACCGGGGGCAAAAAAAAAAATAAACCGTAGCAATTTATTTGGGCAAAATATGAAGGTTTTGGGACAAAAAATTGAGGTTTTTAGGCAAATTAGGGAGGTTTTGGGACAAAATTTGAAAGTTTGTGGGCAAAATTTGAAGGTTTTGGGGCAAAATATTTAAGTTTTGAGGCAAAAAAAAAATCCACCCGGGGCAAAGTTGAAAAATCCAAAATTTTTACACTGAAAATTGCAAATTCACTGGGGCGGCTACCCCCGCTTGTCCCTTCATAAAATCGCCCCTGCATAAGACACGTATCTTCTTCACTAAAGGAGCCACTAGCTTCAACAAACACATCATTAGCATCCTGGTGATGATAAATGTGATATTACATTATTGTGAAAAAAAGAAACGCAACATTTCCAAAATAATTAGAAAGATTTGTAGGCAGAATGATATGTGGCAAGAAGTAGATGTGGACCTAACGAGCATTTCACTTACTTTCGGTAAGATGTAGACAGTCATACCTCATCAACAAGTAATTCAGAAATAATGATATGTTGAAGTATTCCTGTGCCTTTACCATAAGTTATACCATCTCAATTATAGTGGAGACAATGTACCTCTTAGCTAATGATGCATATATCATAAGTTATATGATCTCTATTATTTTGAACATCAGTATATATATATACACTACTACAAAACAGGTTTTTCCGGACGATTTTTCCGGGATTTTCCAGACGGACCTTCGTCCAGAAAGATATTCCCAGACGACATATCGTCCCCAATTAATCCTCCGAAAAGGTTCGTTCCAGAAGGTTTTTCTGAACGACCTGTGACTTTTTCCCGGACGATCGTGGGGGCCACTTTGACTTTCAATTCTGATCATTGTGGACGACATTTCCGGACGACATTTAGAGACGACTTGTCATCCGAAAATATAAATATTAGAATATGATGGGCTTCTCCCTGGACAAAGTTTTCCAGATAACGGATCGTCCGTGACTAAATAATAATAAAATAATATTTATTTTATTAATAGTTATTCAAAATAAATATGGCGTGTTTCCGGACGATTTTTCCCAGACGACAAGTCGTTCGGAAAAGTGTCTGTTGTTTTCAAATATCAGAATTGGTTTCTCAATTTTCCACCCGTAAAAAATGGCACATTTCAAATATCAAAACCTGCATTACAAATACGATATATTTCACAATATGCTACAATAACATTAAATAAAAGTTTCAATAACACAATTACAATAATTATCAAAACATGTCAACATCGAACAAACTACCAAATATATTTGTTTTCAAACACAAACTAACATTAAACATCCAACTAAGCATTATCGTCTTCAAATAAACCCAGCAAATTACATACCGCCATATCCTCGATCATATCCTTCATCATATTCTTCTTCCTCATTGTTTTGACTAGATTGAGCATTGAAATTGGAAGTACCGGGAGTATTCCCTCCACGTCGAAAATGGGGAGGGATTTCCAAATTATTCTAAGCAAGGATTTCGGAAATGTCACTCGACGTGTAGCTTGGGGCCATTGGTGGTTGTCTACTCCGACCGGTAGACGCTGAAGATGCGGAATTAGTTAACGACAATGGTAACTTCCTCCCTACTCCGCGCTCATGGCCACTTCGTTCACCCCAAACCTCCAACATTATGTCTTGCTCATCTCTTTCGGGTTCATCTTTTTTCATTTCCTTCATGCGTTTCTACAAAGTTAAAAAAATATTAATATTACTATCATATCATTATACACACACACACACACACACACAAATGGTTCAAATGGTTTTTACACCTCTCAATAAAGGCATCAAAACCAATAATAAAGTCAGGATCAAATCGATGTCGAATAGTAATTCAACTATTATCAATCGTCATAAATATTACCTAATTAAATCAAGTTTACAGCATCAAAAACCTTTTATAGTAAAAAGACTTGTTATATATATAATCAAGGTTGGGTAGTCCAACTATGAAAGGCAACCTAACTCACTCTCTGAATGTTTTGTTTCAATTATAGATGCGTACAACTAATTTACTAGTTAGAAAAAATTTGGTTGCATTTCCCATAAACTCCCCACATATGTCGTATTAAACGCATATTTGTAGGAGTAAAAGGAAAATGTTTACCAAATTTTCGTAACTAGTAAATTCATTATACGAATCCACATCCTAAAAGAGACAAAACACGCAAAACGCAATCCCAAAAAGGGGACCTCCAAAGTTAATTTCTAATAAATTAACCTTGGACGGGTATTCTATAAGATTGATTAAGTTCGAACCTAAGGTATCACTAATACGAAATAACCACTAAACCCAACAATGTTCTTACAACAATAAGCATAATAACATTCATACAACAATAAACATAATAATAAACATCACTTATACTTATACTTATACACTTATACTTATATACTTATATACTTCTTAACATTACTTATGCTGCTACAGTACTTTGATTTCATAAAGCCAAACTAATGCGAATGCTTTTGAAAAATGTCTCATTCAAAGGGCATAAATGTTTACTGTGGGACTAGATGATTAACGCGACGTCAAATGAAATTTTGTGGGGTGTTAAATGTAAAGTTTTTTTTTTGGCAAGAAAATGAAAACTTTATTAAGATTCTTTATCGCCGTATTCTTTTTAATCAAACAAACATTTTAAAGGCCCCAAATTGTCTAATATATATGTCCCAGTTATTTAATTTATTATTTATTATTTATTATTAATTACTAATATTATACCGAAGGAACCGTCTCTGTTACTTGACAATTTGAAATTAAGTTATATTATAATAATAACAATAAATAAATAACAAATAGGACTCCTTAATTCAATTGACATAAAATAAAAATAAAAATGAATATAATGATCAGAATGATTATAAGTGAAAGACCAAAATATCTCTGTTCCATGGTGTGAAATGGCAAAATACCCTTTTAAAATAAAAAATACTGATGAACAGTAGCTGGTCTATTCTCTATTGATATACAGAATAATGTATTGATATATAGAATAACTTTGGTTGAGGATATCTTTCATTCATTTTTTTTCATCGAAACATACTCGCGAAGAGCCGTAAAGAGGTGAATTGTAACACCTTAGGCAAATTCCACATCGCCCATGGACATGAGTGATCATGGTATTATAAGGTAATACGCACGCTTAAATAACACAACGCGTTTTGGGACCACATGCAGAGCGGGTGTATGAGTACATTGTGGTTAAGCGTGCTCGAGCGAGAGCACTACCAGTATGGGTGATTTAACACCCCGTCAAAATCCATTAACGGAATGTTAACTCTGATCCCAGTGCATGGCTTGACTTCTACGTAACAGCAATGTTTTACAGTGAAAGCAATTAATACATGAGAATAAAACACGTAAAACGGGTCAACAATAATATTGAGTGAATCTACAGGTTTTAGGTAAACGATAAAGTATGTTTAATAAACGATTTACAGAAAACGTTTATTAGTGAAAGACCACCAAGGTTTAATATTAAAAGTTTGCAGGCAACGTTTGTCAAGTTTTAGTCTGTTTGTGTACATCAATGTCAAGTTCAGTTGTGTATGACATTCAAAAATGTTTTGTTTTTCCTGTTTGAAAAACACAAGTTTAAGCGACCAATTACAACGTATGAGACCACAATGGCTTCATTTTTAAAGTTTGTAGACAACATTGTGTCCTGTTTCAAATGTTTATAGACAATATCATGTCAAGTTTTATTTCTCTTGTTTATAAACCACGGTTTTAAGTAGCGCCAAATAGTATCTGAAAACACTATTCAAAAAAATAGTTCATTTGCATTTGACCACGATATTTCAATAAGCACAACCCAAAGTTGCAAAATGTTACATAATCCATGAGCACTTGAATACTAGCATAAAGACCTGCGTATAGCATACACTACACTTATCCTTTACCTCATAAAACGTATACACTTGTTGGAGTATACAAACAGTTCAAAGTAAATGCACCATAGTTATAGTAGGGTGAGGTTTGCCTAACCTAATGGATCCGTCCATCTAAATTGTGCTTACCCGAAGGTAATAAAAGTATTCAAGCTAGGGGCTTTGTGAACAAAACTCAATATGTATAATAGTACTCGTGTCAAAAGTAAAAGCATTTGCAAAAATGTAAATGTAACAGCGTGTATTCTCATCCCAGAAAACATGTAAAAAGCGGGAATGTAGACTCACCTCAGAAAAGCTCGGAATGAAAAGTAAGCAAATATCTTGTACGGTTTACTGCCGAGTAATGCAACCTAAGTATGCGTATTTAGGTTGGTCAATCTTTAAGTTTTATACAATAGTGGTTTCATAGAGCAAGTTGTCCTATTGCTCAGACTGACGCGTTTCAAAGTAAAAGTCAACACATAGTCAACTAGTTCATGCAAATCAACAAAAGTCAACCAAAGTCAAACCAAAAGTCAAACTTGGTCAAAGTGGTCAACTAAGGTCAACCATCAGTAGGTTCATGTCAAACGTTGGTCAACATGTCAATCCTAAGTCAACTATCACGTTTCAGTTCACAGTTTGTCAAGTACGCGTTCACAGTTTATCGTCTAGCATAAAGTTCATGCACAAGTTGCAAACAACGCATAATATTTCATAGCACAAAAATCATGGTAATATGAACAACTCCAGATCTCAACTAGACTCATAAAAGTTTCCAAAAAGCATGGCCAAGGTCTCATACGATGTCTACAAGTCGGGTTTCAGAATATGTGTAGTTATGGTTTACTAAATCAGTTTCAGACTGCGCACCAATCTCGTAATGGTCATAACCGGAGCTAGGGACATGCAAATCAAGCTAGATCAGTGGATATATATATATATATATATATATATATATATATATATATATATATATATATATATATATATATATATATATATATATATATATATATATATATATATATATATATATATATGGTTCAAGGACAAGTCAAATTACCACATATCAGAAGATGAGACATTTTTTGTTTAGCCAATTGGTACAGTTTATTCATGCAAGTTGGACATTCTGTTTCAGCTCAATTCAGCAGTTACCAAAACTACGGCCTTAGTGTGCACAATGTATCAGGTTTCAAGGTTTGCAATAAACTAGACTTTTACCATATAACATACAAAGATTCAATATACCGAAGATCAAGCTCTTAAACCATGTCCAATTCAACTTATAGGGCTAAAGGTTCATACATATCAGATTTGGACAGAATACAGGTTACCGCTTTCGCATGCACATTACACAAGCTATACTAATCTATATAACTCAAGGCCTAGATGAAAAGTTATCTACAACATATGAATTTTCCAGAAATTCAAAGACTTAATTCATTATCTCATTTCAGATAGCCTTTAGCATTTATTTTAAGTTACCGAGCAAATCAGTTTTATCATGAATGTTCGTTTAAGCATAATGGTAGCATTACAACTTCAAATAACATGATATCCTAATCTAACTTGAGTTTTTTTAAGTCCTCTACACAATTATGATCAGTATGTAACACCATTTCATGCCCATTTTTTCAGAATTCGTTTTATTCACAAATTCATCACTAAATATTTATTTAATCATATCTTACGCATGCGGTAACGAAAATACGCAAATCCAAAGCCTAAAATTATTAATGTTTCGAGAGGATTCCAAATATGTAATAGTATTTCACATTCAAGAAAGTTAAGTTTCTGTAATCATGCAAAATAAATTCGGGATTAACCCTAATCACATCAATCGGACAAATTAACGTTAGCGATTAACAACAACGCATATGGACTTAAGTAATTGACAACTTACACTATCAAACATCAATAAAATTAGATTTGTAAAAATTAGGGTTCATCTAAATATACCTTTAATCACAAAATCGTTTACACTAACGCGTAGAGGATGAAGAGAATTGCAACGTTCGTGTAAAACGTTTAATCTAAAACTAATTTTGAGTGGTGTTGTGTGTGTGTGTTTGGTCAACAATGGGAGTAGCCAGGGAGAAGAAGATGTCGACTGGAAATAGGGGAAGGAGAATTATGCAGTTTAGGTTTAGGTTAGTCTTATATACTAGGGCCTAATCATAATACAACATGGATTAATCACACTAGTGGCCCAAACTTCAAAATAAAAGGGGTGGGGAGGTGGGTTTCGGCCGAATGGGGCCCATGGGGAGTTCTCGGGCTCGTGTTGTCCAATCTCGAGTACTCGTGATCCATTTCAAGTGCCGTTTAGACGTACAGAAGGCCCGGAACGCTAAACCGGTCGTTAAAACACAACCAATCGTTTAATTTATTAAAAATACCAATAAATAAAATTTTAAAAAGTGAATAATTATTAAAATAAACCCGAGCATTTCGATACTCGAAAAGTAGTTTTTGTAGTTATTCAAACCGTATCATTTTTATCGTATTTCATTAATCAAAATAAGTTTATTAATTAATATTAACCCATATTAATTCATGTAACCCTCCAAGGATCAAGTATGCATTTAATACAATTAAACACATAAAAAGTCGAATAATCGCCGTTAAAAACAACTAACAGACAGTTAACGGAAGTGACAGAAAAAGCAGGGATGTTACAGGTGACCTCCTGGGAAAGTGCTCCTCGTGTGTGGTCATCAAGAAAAAGTCGTGTGCTTCCGAGCAAAGCGTATAATATTATGGTCATGTTAAGATGGGGTATTACAGAATGGTATCAGAGACAGGTTGTATGTCGTTGGGGGTGGTGGGGCAAACCTCATCATGGACGATGAGTCCCTCAGAGAGAGGGGGGTTGTAACACCTTAGAAATATTCCACATCGACTATGGACATGAGTGATCATGGGATTATAAGGTAATACTCACGTTTAAATGACACAACGCGTTTTAAAATCACAGACAGAGCGGGTGTATGAGTACTTTGTGGTTAACGTGTTCGGGCGAGAGCACTACCACGATGGGTGACCTCCTGGGAAAGTGCTCCTCGTGTTTGGTCGTCATGAAAAAGTCGTGCGCTTGCGAGCAAAGCGGACAATCTTGTGGTCATGTTAAGCTGGTGTGTTACATGAATCACCACTTCAATTGTCAAGGTGATTATCCATATTTATTAGTTATCTTTTTGAACTATCTAACATTTTAGGGTTTATTAGTCTTTAAGTTATATGCTTGATTTAATTTAATTCGATAATTCAATTAATCAATTTTATATAATGTATTGTTTATTATATTTATTTGTACATTCCATTTAATAGATGTTGATTATGATCATATATAGATGCAAGCCAACCTAGAAAGTTTTTTAAAAAGAAAAGTGTCATGTGATGGGGAAGAACCTTCAAATGTAAATGATTTTAAAAATTTTCCAAGATCTAGCTCTACTCCTTCAATGCCCAAAAGAATCGATATAAATGATCTTCCTTGGGATTCTGCGGATAGAAAAAATATATTATACTATGACCCTAATCAATGAGATAAAATTAGAAGACTTTATTTGCAAAGAGGACCATTTCAACCACGTAGTCATTCGTTTTGGCAAAAAAAAGTAGGGCCCATAGATACGCGTTTTGTTCCAACTTGGTTTGATGAATTTCGATGGTTAGAGTATAGTGTAAAAGTATACGGCAATGTTAATAGTTTTGCAAAGAAATACTCAAAACCATATTTTAGGAAATTGATACTAACGTGTTTTGCTTGTTATTTGATGAGTCTAGTGATGTGTCTTGAAAGGAGCAAATCCCGTCGTTTTGAGATATGTTTATTGTAGAATTGTTAATGTGAGATTTGTTGGTGTTGTGCAAAAGACACATCTTCTTTAACTCTGAAGTCTGCCATCGATTCCTCATTTGCTGAACATAATGTGAGTTTGAAACGGGTAAGAAGATGAAGCCATTTATATTCATCTCTTACCTTATTATTTGTAAATATTTTGTGCTTCTCTTAACCTTTTATAATTGAATAAGTAAGAGGTCAAGGCTTCGACGGTGCAAGAAATATGCGTGGAAAGTTTAATGGGTTCAAAGATGTGATCTTAAAGATAATTGTTGAGTCCCCTACGCAATTAAAGATTTAATTATGACAAAACATGACCTTTAACACTAACGGTAATGTGCGACCAACATTAGTTTACCTAAAATTATTCTAAGTATAGAAACATCATTAAATGCCGTGTCTTAGTGTTTATGGTGCTGCCTTAACTATCAACACAAGATAGTTAAAGAGAATCTTTCCCGGCATTGGATGTATGATGAACTAACAGAAGATCATAGAAGAACCAGCAGAAGAAGAAGAAGAAGAGCCAACACAAAACACATAGACATATTATGCTCCATTATAAGCATAATAGTTTTCCAGTGTTGTCTACATCAAAGCATGCTATTCAACTGACATCGAGACGAAGTTAAAGAGAAAAGGACACATGTTGGCGGCTGATAAATGACCTTACAAGACAACAGTGGAATGCAGAAATTTAACCCATGCGCAGTTCATGCTTAATACTTTGTCAGCCCGTTCGGAATCCAACATTCAATTTGTTTATTCAAATAGTATGTCCATTTTGGTATGGGTTCCTAAATTAGCTTCAGAACAAAAGGAAGACCACGAGCCTTCTGATTTGGTTGTCAGCTGAAGTATAGACATCCTTGTACCCAGCAAAAAGTAGAGCTTGCACCCGGTTAATAGACACTCTATAAATAGAAAAATCCACAAATTATAATAGTTAGTGGTGGGGGATTTTAAATCGATAGAGTCTGTGAACTTACATATGCTTAAGAATTTTTCTAAGCTATCAAGGCGTAATCTGTATCAACCAATTATTTATTCCGCTCTAAGATAATTGTGATTCTTTAAGATTATATCAATAAAAGAATAAGTTAAAAATTACCTTGAATCTGATTTAATTATTTGCTTAACTGTTAAAACATTTTAATCAGCAAAAGAATTGTATTCATTCTCTCTACAATACTTTATGTTGTTAATCGGGACCAACAATAATAGCTCGACTTATTATATATATTGTTTCACTCATCAACTCCATTAGTGGTTGTGGCAGTAGCGAAACTTTATGAGGGAGTTGGGGATTTCTTTGATAAAATTGCATTGGTGGTACCTATGGTTTCTACTTCGTATAAACGAAAGGATATGATCCGAGAAGCTCATAAACATAGAATAGAAGAAGAAATTACTAATGGTGTAGTTGAAATAGGAACGGGAAAAAATCAAGAACTTTATCTTATAAGAATAGGAGATTCAAGATGAGGTTCTCATCATTAAAACGATATTGAGTTTGAAATCTTTGTTTCCAGAAGTGTTCAAGGTTCTTGAGTTTGTTAAAAAAAGATGGTGAAAATGCTTTGAGTCGACGTCAAGCATCCGATATTCCAGCATATTTTGACACATTTAATTTTGTGTTCTATTTGTATTTGATGTTGCACATTTTTGGGAACACAAATGTATTGTCACAAGCTCTTCAAAGAAAGGATCAAAATATCTTAGAAAGCGGTTTCGTTGGTGCAAGGAATAAAATCGGCATTGCAAAACTTTATAGTGAATGGGTTTGATGGATTATTGAAGGATGTATGTTGATTTTGTGAAAAATATGGCCTTTAAATGTTGAATATGGATGAAGCATATGTTGTTTCAAGAAATTAAAAGACGAATATTACCAATCGTCATTACTTCAATGTTAACATTTTTAATACATCTTTGGATATGATAATTCAGGAGTTTGGAGATCGGTTTAGCGCGGTGAGCATCGAATTGCTTACTAGCATGGCGGCTTTAAGCCCATGTAATACGTTTTCTATGTATGATGCATCAAAGTTAATGAAGTTGAGTGAAATGTATCCTATGGATTTTAATCAAGCATAAAGGGATCATCTAAAGCATGAACTTGACATCTATTACGAGGTTGTGCATCAAGATGAAACATTTGCTAACTTAAAAAGGATTGCCGAGATTTAAAAATTGATGGATGAAACTGAAAAACATCTTTCATATCGTTATGTCTATCGGTTATTAAAACTTGCTTTGGTTTTGCCCATTTCAACTGCAATAGTCGAGAGATGTTTTTCGACAATAAATCTTGTAAAATCATATTTGCGTAATAGAATGTGTGATGAATTCTTGAATGGTTGTCTTCTTGGTTCCATAGAAAGAGATGCATTAGCAAGTGTTACAAATGAAGCAATTATGGAGCATTTTCAGCGACAAAAATATCGTAGAGGACAATTCTGATAGACGATAACTTAATTTTTTGCATGTATTTACTAACACATTTTGCCATTAAAATTTTTGAGACTTAATTTTTTGTATGACACCACTCAATCAAAATCCCGGCTTCGCCACCGAAAAAATCCAATTAAAATTGATATATGGAATGATTGTTTAGGCTCGTGAACTTGCTCGGGATCGATATAAGAATATCAAGCTCATTCACTATTCAAAATAAATTCAAGCTCGAACTAGTTTAACTTCGCTCGAATCAAGTTTCTAAATCGAAATCCGGAATAGAACATATGGGCATATCACGTTCTACTAAGACAATTGATGTGCTAAAATGCAACCTAAAATAACTATACAATTTATCCAAAAACAGTACACAATGCATGCAACTGAAACCCGTTCGTATAGCACGTAATAAGTAAAAGACTAGTTCGTTCCACAAGGAGTAGTTGAATTTAAAAATCTAAAACAAATAATTATCCTAAGTAAATTGGGGATTTTGAGTTGAAGTAAAATTAAACTAACTGAAGCAAACTTAACAGAACACGAATTCATAAGAGACAACGGTATCTACTTAGAATCAATTCCCTAGGATCCGGATTTCTACTTAGACAACGTTAAAATATTTGATTTCGTGGTGACATTGCAATTAACTATCGATTCTCACAATTCCTTAGCTAATTCCCTAAGTGTAAATCTCGTTAACTTAGTTCATTAATTAAATCGTCAATTAGTAAGATAAGTTGGTTTCCCCCACTTAGTTACAAAATTTATCATGAAAGTGTAAGTTAATGACGCTAGTTTTCCAAACGTGTCTTTAGAAGACAATCAATTAATTACTCGAGATATCAATTCAATTGAAGGTTAAATTGGTGTCCCTTTTTAGTTTCACAATTATACACTCAATTGATGGTTTAATTACTATCGTCTAATTACAAGGTTTCCCGCATGCAATTCAACCATTCTAAATTATCTTTCAATAACCTAGATAAGTTTATCAATCTCGCTAACTATCGTTAATTCAATCAACAAACGTGCAATTAAATAAATCAATCAATGGGAGTAATAATAAATCATGAATAAAGTGCAAATATCAATTTATATAAAAATATAGAATTAACAATCCATTACCTATGTTCAATCATCTAAGTGAATACAAGAAATTTAGCTAGACATGATACTGAAAGAAGCAATCAAACAAAGAGAATAACAATAACCAACCATTGTATTAATTAAAATTAAAGATAAGAAAATACCAATGATTAATCTTTGACTAAAGATGTACTCCCAATGTTTAAACCCCTTAAAACAACCTTGAAAAGCTCCAAAATTCGTAACTAAAAGTCAATACCCTAATTTGGGGTTAAAACTCGTCTATTTATAGTAAATCCACAAAAGGCTGGAACTTACGTGAGAATCCTCACGTTTCGTGAGGTGATTGAAACTTGAGATCTGGAACTCCAACTCGAAAAAGTGACCAGGGTTCTTGCTTCCTAAATTCGCCTAAATCTCACATTTCAGTTGATCACCTCAAGTTTGATAATAATCACATTTAATGATCAAAAACAGAACTCGAGATTATGAACTCAAACTCGAGATTTGACTGCACTCTCAACTCTTTCACTCGATCAAAAACTATCTTTTTTCGGTTCGCTCTAATTTCTTCCAAATTTCATCTAAAGCATCCTTTAGTCTCAAAAACTCATGAAACAAACTTTCTTTCATTTAAATTGAACTTTCTTCGTTTCTTGATCAAAGAATAACAATATGAGGTCAATATTGTAATAATTTATCGTGTAAACCATTTATAGATATGACAATATCAACAATTCGTAACGCATTTGATGCCACGACATAGGATCCGAGTTGTCAACCAAGTCACACCCCTCACCTCCCCTATAGTGGCGTTAGATTTTGTTAGTGCATTTTCTAATGTTGTCCATGGTTGTCGAATAACTAGAAATAGTTATGGTTATGTTGTAGACCTAGGATAGTTTTGAACACAAGAAACTCACGTCGCAGGAGCATATGTGACATGTCAAACGTACGTGTGAGCTGACAGAGGCATATATAAGAGTTTCCTTGTTCATTTGATGAGTTGAGCATAATGGAAGCTTAGAGAAGCTCTCCACTCCTCTTCACCTTCATGGTGGAGAGGAATCAAGGTGAATTGATTCTCCAATCACCTTGATAACCCATGTTTCTTTGTTTAAATCGATGTAATCGTTCTTGTAATGTTTATCTTCATTAATAACATCTGATTTATGCTTAGATTCTGCTGTTAATGATTAATCTAAATGGGTTATTATGCTTGTTCACGTTTGTTCATCTCATATTTATCACTTTTATGCTCAAATTGCTAATCGAAGCTTGTTCCTTGATCAAACGGTCCTAGCAATCGATGCACGAGATCTAACAGATTTCATTATTTGGTCAGCGTGCGTCACATTTCAACGCAAGATGCAACGTGTTGTGTTCCCATGTGGACGATTTCGATTGATAATGTACTTGTAGACGTTGATAATATGGTTCAAATAAAAAAAAATAATTCAAGACGGATAGATAAATATAAATGAAGATATAATGTTATACAAAATTTCCTTGATGAATTAGAGGAGACAAATGGATAAGAATTTAGAGAAGATGAAGATGAGTAGAAGGTTGAAGATAAGGTAAGTGAGTGAGGATATACATTTATATTTTTCATTATATTTATCCTTTATTATAATTAATATTAATATATATAATGAAGATAAGGTAAGAGATCAAGGGGGAAGTGACATGTAGTGTAACGACCCCAAAACGTAATATGAGAAAACACACGTTTTTTTTTAAAGGCAGCTAGTGACCAGACACACATGTGCGGCGCGCATATGTCCGCACGACCCGCTTTATAACACAAAACAGGATCAACAATTTTTAAGGTAAACGCCAAATTTTCTAACAAAGAAAATTTCATTTTACCTGTACCTATTTCACGACGTACAAAGTCAACGTACAACAAAAGTATATAAGTTTACAAAATGGTTTCAACAACCCATACAACCAAACGGTGTAATTTCGACCCAAATATACATTTAGACGAGTTAGGACTCTATAACCCAACCCGAGCATAATCCCGGGGACTACCAAATCCCCGATCTACGTCCAAATATTCAAAAGCTACCACATCGAGCCCAAACGCTCCTAGGCATCTAGTCTAACAACTAGCTAGCTTCACAATCACAATACATTTAAAAAGGTAAATAACGAGAGGGGTAAGCATAAAGCTTAGTGAATGCAATAATTATACATATACATATATAATCTACTTACTTGCATACACTTACACAAATACTGCATACGAGCTAGCAACTCAACAACCATGCAATCACTATGCATACTAAAATATCCGCAATTCACAATAAGCTAGCATCACCAATAGCATATATTTCACAATTTAATATGCTAATATAAAATCAAACAACCATGGTTAACCAATAGTACAAAGGAACGGTGCTCGCGAATAACCGTCGGTGTTCACAACAACCATTAGTGTACAACGACATATATCACTAACCCCTGGGTGGTATCGAACGCTCGAACTTTAAACCCACCTGTCACGTGAAATGTGGTATCGAACGCTCGAACTTTAAACCCACACTTCACGCCCATACACACACGATGATGAGGTATCGAATGCCCGAACTTTAAACCCTCATCCCATACCAACACGCTGTGGTATCTGATGATGTAGCGTGAGGGTACGAAATAGTATTATTTTTAATACAAAATACTACAAAATATGACACAAGTTTTATTAATTTACGGATGGGATATACCTAAACCTTGCTACAACACTATAGGCAGTGTACCTAATCGTAGAGTAGTGTAGTTTTTAGTAAGTCCGGTTCGTTCCACAGGGAGCTGGTGATACTTACTATATTTTTAACTATATTTATACAAAATATATATAATTATATAAGTAGTAATATTATTATAAAAGGGGGGTTTTACCGTTTAATGACCGGTTTGTCGATTCTATATTTTAAGCGTAAAGATAAATGACGATAATTAAAGTGCATAAAATAATGACAATAAATAAAATGACAGTAAATAAAATTGCGAGTAATAAAATGACAGTAAATAAAGATACGATGAGAAATATAATAAAAGAATTATGCTTATTTAAACTTCCGTAATCATGATGTTTGACGTGTTGATTTTAATTTATTACCATGGGTTAATTGTCCTTTGTCCTGGTTTATTTGATACGTCTATCTGGTTTTTGTCCATAATAGTCCATCGGTCATAAAAATAAAGTGCGAGTATCCTCGTCAAATTACCCTTATACCCGAAGTCAAATATTCCAACTGATTAAGGATTTAAACTGTGACGCAGTTATCACTTCTGTCAACAATTACACCAGTTATCACTGTATGTAATTCACCCCTGTTTTAATTAGTTTATGAATATTAATTCATCCACTTGATCAGAATGAATAATCAATTACCCAACCCAATTGATTAATTAAATGATTATAACAGATTCCATATGAACATCACTAAATAGGACAACCATAATCATTATTAATTATTAGGTTAATTAATTTGAAGATAGGTTCGACAGACTCCAATGAGTTGTCACTCAATTAGACAATACCCCCCATCTATTAATAGTCAATAGTTTAATTTCCACAAGTGTCGGTCTTTTCCCCAAACATTAATTATGGTCCAAAGTTCAATAACCCCTTCTTAATATTTTAGCCCAACATCACGATTACTTCGGCTCAAATAAGCATAATAATAACTTAGTTACGATACATTAATGTAAAAAGGTTGAACATAACTTACAATGATTAAAAATAGCGTAGCGTTACACGGACAGAATTTCGACTTACACACTGAAACGATCTCTATCATAAATCTTATTATTATCATAATTTAAAATTAAAATTAAGATTATTGTTATATCTTATTAAGTTAACATTATGATAGAGATATAGAATATAGATATTGATAATTGATATTGATAAATAAGAAAAAGATAGAAAAAGGTGTGTTTTTACATTACGATTACAAAGCCTTTTATAGGCGAATTTAGAAATTGAATTTTCACTTATGACCCCTGAACTATGCTCAATTAACAACTTTTTATTATTTAATATTATTCTTATTATGAATTATTTAAATATTATATTTTATTCTTGTGCATAGTTGACTCGTAATTTTTACACCGTTGCGTCGAGCGTTGAGAGTTGACTCTGGTCCCGGTTCCGGATTTTCGAACGTCCTTGCGTACAATTTTATATTTTGTACTTTGCGTTTTGTAACTTGTACTCTTGTCATTTTTAGACGTTCCTCATCAATAATTTGAACCTTTTTGATTGTATCTTGTACTTTTGAGCTTTTTGGACCTTTGTGTCTTCAATTCGTCGTTTTCGCCTTTTGTCTTCGCACTTATTTAAAATAAACGAATATTACTTGAAAATGGAACAATTGCAACTAAAATCTTGTCTTTCTTGGGGGATTTTGCTATGAAATATATGTTCCTTTTTAGCCTTATCAGTATCGCACGCCCGAACTTTAATCCTACATCGCATCCCACACAAATAAATACATTATATACATACACGTATAATTATTCCACTCACCTTGGAATGCCCGCACAAGTCATGTATAACATGATCTCCATCCTCAAATCCGAGCAAGTTGAAATGTCCCGTTCTTATTGATTAAAAACGTTCCATATTAATTGATTTCGTTGCGAGGTTTTGACCTCTATATGAGACGTTTTTCAAAGACTGCATTCATTTTAAAACAAACCATAACCTTTATTTCATCAATAAAGGTTTAAAAAGCTTTACGTAGATTATCAAATAATGATAATCTAAAATATCCTGATTACACACGACCATTACATAATGGTTTACAATACAAATATGTTACAACAAAATAAGTTTCTTGAATGCAGTTTTTACACAATATCATACAAGCATGGACTCCAAATCTCGTCCTTATTTAAGTATGCGATAGCGGAAGCTCTTAATAATCACCTGAGAATAAACATGCTTAAAACGTCAACAAAAATGTTGGTGAGTTATAGGTTTAACCTATATATATCAAATCATAATAATAGACCACAAGATTTCATATTTCAATACACATCCCATACATAGAGATAAAAATCATTCATATGGTGAACACCTGGTAACCGACATTAACAAGATGCATATATAAGAATATCCCCATCATTCCGGGACACCCTTCGGATATGATATAAATTTCGAAGTACTAAAGCATCCGGTACTTTGGATGGGGCTTGTTGGACCCGATAGATCTATCATTAGGATTCGCGTCAATTAGGGTGTCTGTTCCCTAATTCTTAGATTACCAGGCTTAATAAAAAGGGGCATATTCGATTTCGATAATTCAACCATAGAATGTAGTTTCACGAACTTGTGTCTATTTTGTAAATCATTTATAAAACCTGCATGTATTCTCATCCCAAAAATATTAGATTTTAAAAGTGGGACTATAACTCACTTTCACAGATTTTTACTTCGGCGGGAAGTAAGACTTGGCCACTGGTTGATTCACGAACCTATAACAATATATACATATATATCAAAGTATGTTCAAAATATATTTACAACACTTTTAATATATTTTGATGTTTTAAGTTTATTAAGTCAGCTGTCCTCGTTAGTAACCTACAACTAGTTGTCCACAGTTAGATGTACAGAAATAAATCGATAAATATTATCTTGAATCAATCCACGACCCAGTGTATACGTATCTCAGTATTGATCACAACTCAAAGTATATATATTTTGGAATCAACCTCAACCCTGTATAGCTAACTCCAACATTCACATATACAGTGTCTATGGTTGTTCCGAAATATATATAGATGTGTCGACATGATAGGTCGAAACATTGTATACGTGTCTATGGTATCTCAAGATTACATAATATACAATACAAGTTGATTAAGTTATGGTTGGAATAGATTTGTTACCAATTTTCACGTAGCTAAAATGAGAAAAATTATCCAATCTTGTTTTACCCATAACTTCTTCATTTTAAATCCGTTTTGAGTGAATCAAATTGCTATGGTTTCATATTGAACTCTATTTTATGAATCTAAACAGAAAAGTATAGGTTTATAGTCGGAAAAATAAGTTATAAGTCGTTTTTGTAAAGGTAGTCATTTCAGTCGAAAGAACGACGTCTAGATGACCATTTTAGAAAACATACTTCCACTTTGAGTTTAACCATAATTTTTGGATATAGTTTCATGTTCATAATAAAAATCATTTTCTCAGAATAACAACTTTTAAATCAAAGTTTATCATAGTTTTTAATTAACTAACCCAAAACAGCCCGCGGTGTTACTACGACGGCGTAAATTCGGTTTTACGGTGTTTTTCGTGTTTCCAGGTTTTAAATCATTAAGTTAGCATATCATATAGATATAGAACATGTTTTTAGTTGATTTTAAAAGTCAAGTTAGAAGGATTAACTTTTGTTTGCGAACAAGTTTAGAATTAACTAAACTATGTTCTAATGATTACAAGTTTAAACCTTCGAATAAGATAGCTTTATATGTATGAATCGAATGATGTTATGAACATCATTACTACCTTAAGTTCCTTGGATAAACCTACTGGAAAAGAGAAAAATGGATCTAGCTTCAATGGATCCTTGGATGGCTCGAAGTTCTTGAAGCAAAATCATGACACGAAAACAAGTTCAAGTAAGATCATCACTTGAAATAAGATTGTTATAGTTATAGAAATTGAACCAAAGTTTGAATATGATTATTACCTTGTATTAGAATGATAACCTACTGTAAGAAACAAAGATTTCTTGAGGTTGGATGATCACCTTACAAGATTGGAAGTGAGCTAGCAAACTTGAAAGTATTCTTGATTTTATGAAACTAGAACTTTTGGAATTTATGAAGAACACTTAGAACTTGAAGATAGAACTTGAGAGAGATCAATTAGATGAAGAAAATTGAAGAATGAAAGTGTTTGTAGGTGTTTTTGGTCGTTGGTGTATGGATTAGATATAAAGGATACGTAATTTTGTTTTCATGTAAATAAGTCATGAATGATTACTCATATTTTTGTAATTTTATGAGATATTTCATGCTAGTTGCCAAATGATGGTTCCCACATGTGTTAGTGACTCACATGGGCTGCTAAGAGCTAATAATTGGAGTGTATATACCAATAGTACATACATCTAAAAGCTGTGTATTGTACGAGTACGAATACGGGTGCATACGAGTAGAATTGTTGATGAAACTGAACGAGGATGTAATTGTAAACATTTTTGTTAAGTAGAAGTATTTTGATAAGTGTCTTGAAGTCTTTCAAAAGTGTATGAATACATATTAAAACACTACATGTATATACATTTTAACTGAGTCGTTAAGTCATCGTTAGTCGTTACATGTAAATGTTGTTTTGAAACCTTTAGGTTAACGATCTTGTTAAATGTTGTTAACCCAATGTTTATAATATCAAAAGAGATTTTAAATTATTATATTATCATGATATTATGATGTACAAATATCTCTTAATATGATATATATACATTAAATGTCGTTACAACGATAATCGTTACATATATGTCTCGTTTCAAAATCATTAAGTTAGTAGTCTTGTTTTTACATATGTAGTTCATTGTTAATATACTTAATGATATGTTTACTTATCATAATATCATGTTAACTATATATATAACCATATATATGTCATCATATAGTTTTTACAAGTTTTAACGTTCGTGAATCACCGGTCAACTTGGGTGGTCAATTGTCTATATGAAACCTATTTCAATTAATCAAGTCTTAACAAGTTTGATTGCTTAACATGTTGGAAACATTTAATCATGTAAATATCAATCTCAATTAATATATATAAACATGGAAAAGTTCGGGTCACTACAGTACCTACCCGTTAAATAAATTTCGTCCCGAAATTTTAAGCTGTTGAAGGTGTTGACGAATCTTCTGGAAATAGATGCGGGTATTTCTTCTTCATCTGATCTTCACGCTCCCAGGTGAACTCGGGTCCTCTACGAGCATTCCATCGAATCTTAACAATTGGTATCTTGTTTTGCTTAAGTCTTTTAACCTCACGATCCATTATTTCGACGGGTTCTTCGATGAATTGAAGTTTTTCGTTGATTTGGATTTCATCTAACGGAATAGTGAGATCTTCTTTAGCAAAACATTTATTCAAATTCGAGACGTGGAAAGTGTTATGTACAGCCGCGAGTTGTTGAGGTAACTCAAGTCGGTAAGCTACTGGTCCGACACGATCAATAATCTTGAATGGTCCAATATACCTTGGATTTAATTTCCCTCGTTTACCAAATCGAACAACGCCTTTCCAAGGTGCAACTTTAAGCATGACCATCTCCCCAATTTCAAATTCTATATCTTTTCTTTTAATGTCAGCGTAGCTCTTTTGTCGACTTTGGGCGGTTTTCAACCGTTGTTGAATTTGGATGATCTTCTCGGTAGTTTCTTGTATAATCTCCGGACCCGTAATCTGTCTATCCCCCACTTCACTCCAACAAATCGGAGACCTGCACTTTCTACCATAAAGTGCTTCAAACGGCGCCATCTCAATGCTTGAATGGTAGCTGTTGTTGTAGGAAAATTCTGCTAATGGTAGATGTCGATCCCAACTGTTTCCGAAATCAATAACACATGCTCGTAGCATGTCTTCAAGCGTTTGTATCGTCCTTTCGCTCTGCCCATCAGTTTGTGGATGATAGGCAGTACTCATGTCTAGACGAGTTCCTAATGCTTGCTGTAATGTCTGCCAGAATCTTGAAATAAATCTGCCATCCCTATCAGAGATAATAGAGATTGGTATTCCATGTCTGGAGATGACTTCCTTCAAATACAGTCGTGCTAACTTCTCCATCTTGTCATCTTCTCTTATTGGCAAGAAGTGTGCTGATTTGGTGAGACGATCAACTATTACCCAAATAGTATCAAAACCACTTGCAGTCCTTGGCAATTTAGTGATGAAATCCATGGTAATGTTTTCCCATTTCCATTCTGGGATTTCGGGTTGTTGAAGTAGACCTGATGGTTTCTGATGCTCAGCTTTGACCTTAGAACACGTCAAACATTCTCCTACATATTTAGCAACATCGGCTTTCATACCCGGCAACCAAAAATGTTTCTTGAGATCCTTGTACATCTTCCCCGTTCCAGGATGTATTGAGTATCTGGTTTTATGAGCTTCTCTAAGTACCATTTCTCTCATATCTCCAAATTTTGGTACCAAAATCCTTTCAGCCCTATACCGGGTTCCGTCTTCCCGAATATTAAGATGTTTCTCCGATCCTTTGGGTATTTCATCCTTTAAATTTCCCTCTTTTAAAACTCCTTGTTGCGCCTCCTTTATTTGAGTAGTAAGGTTATTATGAATCATTATATTCATAGATTTTACTCGAATGGGTTCTCTGTCCTTCCTGCTCAAGGCATCGGCTACCACATTTGCCTTCCCCGGGTGGTAACGAATCTCAAAGTCGTAATCATTCAATAATTCAATCCACCTACGCTGCCTCATATTCAGTTGTTTCTGATTAAATATGTGTTGAAGACTTTTGAGGTCGGTATATATAATACTTTTGACCCCATATAAGTAGTGCCTCCAAGTCTTTAATGCAAAAATAACCGCGCCTAATTCCAAATCATGCGTCGTATAATTTTGTTCGTGAATCTTCAATTGTCTAGACGCATAAGCAATCACCTTCGTTCGTTGCATTAATACACAACCAAGACCTTGCTTTGATGCGTTACAATAAATCACAAAATCATCATTCCCTTCAGGCAATGACAATATAGGTGCCGTAGTTAGCTTTTTCTTCAATAACTGAAACGCTTTCTCTTGTTCATCATTCCATTCAAATTTCTTCCCTTTATGCGTTAATGCAGTCAAGGGTTTTGCTATTCTGGAAAAGTCTTGGATGAACCTTCTGTAGTAACCAGCTAGTCCTAAAAACTGGCGTATGTGTTTCGGAGTTTTCGGGGTTTCCCACTTTTCAACAGTTTCTATCTTTGCCGGATCCACCTTAATACCTTCTTTATTCACTATGTGACCGAGGAATTGAACTTCTTCCAACCAAAATGCACACTTTGAAAACTTAGCGTACAATTCTTCCTTCCTCAATATTTCTAACACCTTTCTCAAATGTTCACCGTGTTCTTGGTCATTCTTTGAGTAAATAAGTATGTCATCAATGAAAACAATGACAAACTTGTCAAGGTATGGTCCACACACTCGGTTCATAAGGTCCATGAACACAGCTGGTGCATTAGTTAAACCAAACGGCATGACCATAAACTCGTAATGACCATAACGTGTTCTGAAAGCAGTCTTTGGAATATCATCTTCTTTCACCCGCATTTGATGATACCCGGAACGTAAGTCAATCTTTGAATAAACAGACGAGCCTTGTAGTTGATCAAATAAGTCGTCGATTCTCGGTAGTGGGTAGCGGTTCTTGATGGTAAGTTTGTTCAACTCTCGGTAGTCGATACACAACCTGAATGTACCATCTTTTTTCTTGACAAACAAAACAGGAGCTCCCCACGGTGATGTGCTTGGTCGAATGAAACCACGCTCTAAAAGTTCTTGTAATTGGCTTTGCAGTTCTTTTATCTCGTTGGGTGCGAGTCTGTAAGGAGCACGAGCTATTGGTGCAGCTCCTGGTACAAGATCTATTTGAAATTCAACGGATCGATGTGGGGGTAATCCCGGTAATTCTTTCGAAAATACATCGGAAAATTCTTTTGCGACGAGAACATCATTGATGCTCTTTTCTTCAGTTTGTACTTTCTCGACGTGTGCTAGAACAGCATAGCAACCTTTTCTTATTAGTTTTTGTGCCTTCAAATTACTAATAAGATGTAGCTTCGTGTTGCCCTTTTCTCCGTACACCATTAAGGGTTTTCCTTTTTCTCGTATAATGCGAATTGCATTTTTGTAACAAATGATCTCTGCTTTCACTTCTTTCAACCAGTCCATACCGATTATCACATCAAAACTCCCTAACTCTACTGGTATCAAATCAATCTTAAATTTTTCGCTAACCAGTTTAATTTCTCGATTCCGACATATATTATCTGCTGAAATTAATTTACCATTTGCTAATTCGAGTAAAAATTTACTATCCAAAGGCGTCAATGGACAACTTAATTTAGCACAAAAATCTCTACTCATATAGCTTCTATCCGCACCCGAATCAAATAAAACGTAAGCAGATTTATTGTCAATAAGAAACGTACCCGTAACAAGCTCCGGGTCTTCCTGTGCCTCTGCCGCATTAATATTGAAAACTCTTCCGCGGCCTTGTCCATTCGTGTTCTCCTGGTTTGGGCAATTTCTAATAATGTGGCCCGGTTTTCCACATTTATAACAAACTACATTGGCATAACTTGCTTCGACACTACTTGCTCCGCCATTACTCGTTCCGACACCATTTGTTCCTTTCGTTCTATTAACCCCTGGTCCGTAGACCTCACACTTCGCCGCGCTATGACCATTTCTTTTACACTTGTTGCAAAATTTGGTGCAGAACCCCGAGTGATACTTTTCACACCTTTGGCATAGCTGCTTCTGATTGTTGTTGTTGTTGCGGTTATTATTATTGTTGGGATGATTGTTGTAGTTGCTGTTGCTGTTGTTGTTGTTGTTGTTGTTGTTGTTGTTGTTGTTGTTGGGCCGTTTGTTGTAGTTGCGATTGATGTTGCGATTGTTGGGATAATTGTTGCGATTATTGTTGTAATTGCTGTTGTTGTTGTATTGGTGATTCTTATCACCGTTTTCCTCCCACTTTCTTTTGACTTGCTTCACATTGGCCTCTTCAGCAGTCTGTTCTTTAATTCTTTCTTCAATCTGGTTCACTAGTTTGTGAGCCATTCTACATGCCTGTTGTATGAAGGCGGGCTCGTGTGAACTTATATCTTCTTGGATTCTTTCCGGTAATCCTTTCACAAATGCATCGATCTTCTCTTCCTCATCTTCGAAGGCTCCCGGACACAATAGGCACAATTCTGTGAATCGTCTTTCGTACGTGGTAACATCAAATCCTTGGGTTCGTAACCCTCTAAGTTCTGTCTTGAGCTTATTGACCTCAGTTCTGGGACGGTACTTCTCGTTCATCAAGTGCTTGAATGCTGACCACGGTAGTGCGTACGCATCGTCTTATCCCACTTGCTCTAGATATGTATTCCACCATGTTAACGCAGAACCTGTGAAGGTATGCGTAGCGTACTTCACTTTGTCCTCTTCAGTACACTTACTTATGGCAAACACCGATTCGACCTTCTCGGTCCACCGTTTCAATCCGATCGGTCCTTCGGTTCCATCAAATTCCAAAGGTTTGCAGGCAGTGAATTTTTTGTAGGTGCATCCTACACGATTTCCTGTACTGCCAGATCCAAGGTTATTGTTGGTATGTAGCGCAGCCTGTACTGCGGCTATGTTTGAAGCTAGAAAAGTTCGGAATTCCTCTTCATTCATATTCACGGTGTGTCGAGTAGTCGGTGCCATTTCCTTCAAAATAGTCAAATGGAACAAGTTAATCATACAGAATATTAAGAGTAGTTAATAGTATTTCGTAGCATAATATGAACTCATTTATAAAAGCTTTTTCTTCATATTAGCGTTTTATAAGTTTAAATTCGGGTAGTAACTACCCGTTAAGTTCATACTTAGTAGCTAATATACAATTCAACTACTACAATTCTATATGAAAAACTGATTGTAATAATATTTCGCGTTCAAACTTTTATACAATATGTTACAAACTTACAATACCGCTTATTTTACATAAAGCATGAAATATAGCACACAATAACTTTGATACAAGATAGTTGTGAAGATAATTCTAGCTAGTACACAAGTCGTTCAGCAAAGGCAATAAAGACACGTAATTCATACGTC
This sequence comes from Rutidosis leptorrhynchoides, assembly GCF_046630445.1. Lineage (NCBI taxonomy): Eukaryota > Viridiplantae > Streptophyta > Magnoliopsida > Asterales > Asteraceae > Rutidosis > Rutidosis leptorrhynchoides. The sequence goes on along the minus strand of NC_092339.1, from coordinate 342,093,728 downwards.
CAGAAACAAGTCATGCATTCTGGTTTTACTAGGATTACTTCCCATCCTTGGTCTTGTGGAACATAACCGTTATGGCCATTGATAAAACAGCGTGTTGTAACGTCGTCAAAGGGACGAGGGTTACGTAATGACCAACAGTCTCGTAATAACCTAAAAACCTCATTTCTTACCCCAATTACCGACTCCGTCACTTGTGGGAACGTTTTGTTTAATAGTTGTAGCCCGATGTTCTTGTTCTCACTTTGGTGAGAAGCGAACATTACTAACCCGTAAGCATAACATGCTTCTTTATGTTGCATGTTAGCCGCTTTTTCTAAATCACGAAGTCCTATATTCGGATATACTGAGTCAAAATAATTTCTTAACCCGTTGCGTAAAATAGCATTTGGGTTCCCCGCAATATATGCGTCAAAGTAAACACATCGTAACTTATGGATTTCCCAATGTGATATTCCCCATCTTCCGAACGAAAGCCTTTTATAAACCAAGGCATTCTTGGAACGTTCTTCGAATGTCTTACAAACTGATCTCGTCTTAAATAGTTGTGCCGAGGAATTCTGACCGACTCTAGACAAGATTTCATCAATCATGTCTCCGGGTAGGTCTCTTAAAATATTGGGTTGTCTATCCATTTTGTGTTTTTATACTGTAAAATAGACAAGAGTTAGATTCATAAAAAAAATACTTATTAATACAAGCAATTTTTACATATATCATAAAGCATAAGCACACTATATTACATATATTACACCACACGAATATAACTATCTTATTCCGACTCGCTCGTTTCTTCTTGTTCGGTTTTAGTTCGTTTTGCCAAGTTTCTAGGGATATATGATGTTCCCCTAATACGAGCCGTCGTTATCCACATTGGTTTAGAAAAACCTGGTGGTTTAGAGGTTCCCGGGTCATTGTTACAACTTAAGGACTTCGGGGGTTGACGATACATATAAAGTTCATCGGGGTTGGAATTAGATTTCTCTATTTTTATGCCCTTTCCCTTATTATTTTCTTTTGCCTTTTTAAATTCAGTTGGGGTAATTTCTATAACATCATCGGAATTTTCGTCGGAATCCGATTCATCGGAGAATTGGTAATCCTCCCAATATTTTGCTTCCTTGGCGGAAACACCATTGACCATAATTAACCTTGGTCGGTTGGTTGAGGATTATCTTTTACTTAACCGTTTTATTATTTCCCCCACCGGTTCTATTTCTTCTTCCGGTTCCGATTCTTCTTCCGGTTCCGATTCTTCTTCCGGTTCCGACTCTTCTTCCGGTTCCTCTTCGGGAACTTGTGAATCAGTCCACGAATCATTCCAATTTACATTTGACTCTTCATTATTATTAGGTGAGTCAATGGGACTTGTTCTAGAGGTAGACATCTATCACATAATATCAAACACGATAAGAGACTAATATATCACATAATATTCATATGTTAAAAATATATAGTTTCCAACAAAAATGTTAAGCAATCATTTTTAAAGAAAACACGGTCGAAGTCCAGACTCACTAATGCATCCTAACAAACTCGATAAGACACACTAATGCAAATTTTCTGGTTCTCTAAGACCAACGCTCGGATACCAACTGAAATGTCCCGTTCTTATTGATTAAAAACGATCCATATTAATTGATTTCGTTGCGAGGTTTTGACCTCTATATGAGACGTTTTTCAATGACTGCATTCATTTTAAAACAAACCATAACCTTTATTTCATCAATAAAGGTTTAAAAAGCTTTACGTAGATTATCAAATAATGATAATCTAAAATATCCTGATTACACACGACCATTACATAATGGTTTACAATACAAATATGTTACAACAAAATAAGTTTCTTGAATGCAGTTTTTACACAATATCATACAAGCATGGACTCCAAATCTCGTCCTTATTTAAGTATGCGACAGCGGAAGCTCTTAATAATCACCTGAGAATAAACATGCTTAAAACGTCAACAAAAATGTTGGTGAGTAATAGGTTTAACCTATATATATCAAATCATAATAATAGACCACAAGATTTCATATTTCAATACACATCCCATACATAGAGATAAAAATCATTCATATGGTGAACACCTGGTAACCGACATTAACAAGATGCATATATAAGAATATCCCCATCATTCCGGGACACCCTTCGGATATGATATAAATTTCGAAGTACTAAAGCATCCGGTACTTTGGATGGGGCTTGTTGGGCCCGATAGATCTATCTTTAGGATTCGCGTCAATTAGGGTGTCTGTTCCCTAATTCTTAGATTACCAGACTTAATAAAAAGGGGCATATTCAATTTCGATAATTTAACCATAGAATGTAGTTTCACGTACTTGTGTCTATTTTGTAAATCATTTATAAAACCTGCATGTATTCTCATCCCAAAAATATTAGATTTTAAAAGTGGGACTATAACTCACTTTCACAGATTTTTACTTCGTCGGGAAGTAAGACTTGGCCACTGGTTGATTCACGAACCTATAACAATATATACATATATATCAAAGTATGTTCAAAATATATTTACAACACTTTTAATATATTTTGATGTTTTAAGTTTATTAAGTCAGCTGTCCTCGTTAGTAACCTACAACTAGTTGTCCACAGTTAGATGTACAAAAATAAATCGATAAATATTATCTTGAATCAATCCACGACCCAGTGTATACGTATCTCAGTATTGATCACAACTCAAAGTATATATATTTTGGAATCAACCTCAACCCTGTATAGCTAACTCCAACATTCACATATAGAGTGTCTATGGTTGTTCCGAAATATATATAGATGTGTCGACATGATAGGTCGAAACATTGTATACGTGTCTATGGTATCTCAAGATTACATAATATACAATACAAGTTGATTAAGTTATGGTTGGAATAGATTTGTTACCAATTTTCACGTAGCTAAAATGAGAAAAATTATCCAATCTTGTTTTACCCATAACTTCTTCATTTTAAATCCGTTTTGAGTGAATCAAATTGCTATGGTTTCATATTGAACTCTATTTTATGAATCTAAACAGAAAAGTATAGGTTTATAGTCGGAAAAATAAGTTATAAGTCGTTTTTGTAAAGGTAGTCATTTCAGTCGAAAGAACGACGTCTAGATGACCATTTTAGAAAACATACTTCCACTTTGAGTTTAACCATAATTTTTGAATATAGTTTCATGTTCATAATAAAAATCATTTTCTCAGAATAACAACTTTTAAATCAAAGTTTATCATAGTTTTTAATTAACTAACCCAAAACAGCCCGCGGTGTTACTACGACGGCGTAAATTCGGTTTTACGGTGTTTTTCGTGTTTCCAGGTTTTAAATCATTAAGTTAGCATATCATATAGATATAGAACATGTGTTTAGTTGATTTTAAAAGTCAAGTTAGAAGGATTAACTTTTGTTTGCGAACAAGTTTAGAATTAACTAAACTATGTTCTAATGATTACAAGTTTAAACCTTCGAATAAGATAGCTTTATATGTATGAATCGAATGATGTTATGAACATCATTACTACCTTAAGTTCCTTGGATAAACCTACTGGAAAAGAGAAAAATGGATCTAGCTTCAATGGATCCTTGGATGGCTCGAAGTTCTTGAAGCAAAATCATGACACGAAAACAAGTTCAAGTAAGATCATCACTTGAAATAAGATTGTTATAGTTATAGAAATTGAACCAAAGTTTGAATATGATTATTACCTTGTATTAGAATGATAACCTACTATAAGAAACAAAGATTTCTTGAGGTTGGATGATCACCTTACAAGATTGGAAGTGAGCTAGCAAACTTGAAAGTATTCTTGATTTTATGAAACTAGAACTTTTGGAATTTATGAAGAACACTTAGAACTTGAAGATAGAACTTGAGAGAGATCAATTAGATGAAGAAAATTGAAGAATGAAAGTGTTTGTAGGTGTTTTTGGTCGTTGGTGTATGGATTAGATATAAAGGATATGTAATTTTGTTTTCATGTAAATAAGTCATGAATGATTACTCATATTTTTGTAATTTTATGAGATATTTCATGCTAGTTGCCAAATGATGGTTCCCACATGTGTTAGTGACTCACATGGGCTGCTAAGAGCTGATCATTGGAGTGTATATACCAATAGTACATACATCTAAAAGCTGTGTATTGTACGAGTACGAATACGGGTGCATACGAGTAGAATTGTTGATGAAACTGAACGAGGATGTAATTGTAAACATTTTTGTTAAGTAGAAGTATTTTGATAAGTGTCTTGAAGTCTTTCAAAAGTGTATGAATACATATTAAAACACTACATGTATATACATTTTAACTGAGTCGTTAAGTCATCGTTAGTCGTTACATGTAAATGTTGTTTTGAAACCTTTAGGTTAACGATCTTGTTAAATGTTGTTAACCCAATGTTTATAATATCAAAAGAGATTTTAAATTATTATATTATCATGATATTATGATGTACAAATATCTCTTAATATGATATATATACATTAAATGTCGTTACAACGATAATCGTTACATATATGTCTCGTTTCAAAATCATTAAGTTAGTAGTCTTGTTTTTACATATGTAGTTCATTGTTAATATACTTAATGATATGTTTACTTATCATAATATCATGTTAACTATATATATAACCATATATATGTCATCATATAGTTTTTACAAGTTTTAACGTTCGTGAATCACCGGTCAACTTGGGTGGTCAATTGTCTATATGAAACCTATTTCAATTAATCAAGTCTTAACAAGTTTGATTGCTTAACATGTTGGAAACATTTAATCATGTAAATATCAATCTAAATTAATATATATAAACATGGAAAAGTTCGGGTCACTACACAAGTAACCACCTATATCACACATAGGCACAATATACACATAAATATACATTCTCTAAAAGAGAATCCGACACAATCATCCCTTAGCCGAGGGATCACACCTTTCTCGCCAAAACCCGCCCATTTAACACCTAATGGACACAAACCTATTACCACTTTGGGAGGTAATTCAAACCCACTCTACAATGTACAATTTAACTCAAATTATACTTTACACTAACTAGACCAACCTAGGTCCTGACACTAGATACTACTTAGGTAGTGATCATTTCAAACGCCATTTACACCAAACCACAACACGTGCAATATTGAACCATATTGCTTTTGACCGTCTTTGACTTATGTTAAAGTATCATTTTAATCAACATTACTTCTCACGAGTAATTACATTCAAAATCGTCCTTTAACGCTTAACACAAGTGTTTAAACATTCATTTGACCAAAACTAGTGTCATCATCAATTTTGACCCAATTCAATTTACCCATTTTGACACAAGTCTCCAAAAATGCCCATAATCACTAACGGCTAGTGATTATATTTCCAAAATACCAATTAACACCTAAACCAAGTATTAACACACTTGATTCACCAAATCTTAACTCATAACTTAGTTTGACACTAAATCAAAGTCAACACCCATTTTGACTAGTAAACATGTTCTTAAGAACATCAAAACCACCAATACACTGACAAACTAGTGACTAACACCTAAATCCATGACAAATACTTCCAAATTCATCATCAAGCCCTAAACCCACAATAATTGGGTTTACTTACATAGTATATACAACAAAACCCCCAATTCATGAGAAATGGGGTTTATAACCCTAACTAGCATAAACCCTAACCTCAAATCAAAATCAAAGTAATTAAATCGAATCTACAGTTTACCTCAACTCCAAAATCGAGCTAGTAGCTAAAACCGTCAAGGAGAACCAAGACCCGCTTCCAATTTGGGCAAAAAATCACCATCTTCATCACTTCTTCAAGCTTTCTCACTCTAGAACTCTCATCTCTCTCTAGAGTTTTGGTTGGTGAGACTAAGGATGAAATGAGGATAAGATAAGTTTGGAACCAGTTTTGTGGCTAAAACTTGTAACATCCCATTTTTCCCGTACATATTAAAGGTACAAACTTAATCGTAGTACGCTTGTAACTCGTTCGTTTATGTGATTAAATAAATTGTTGTGTTAGTTGTTGTATAAATGTATATGTATAAATACTTAGGAATGTGTGCATGCATGAGTTTGTACATGAGTTTAAATGGTGATAAGTCATGTGAGACCTAAATATGAAGTTTAGACGTGCATAGGAAGCGTGAACAAGGTGTACAAGTTGAATAAATTGTTAAGTTGTGTAAGTTGTCGAATGGGCCAGTTGAAGGCCATTGCTGCGCCGCGGAAGCCTTTGTCACGCCACAACATTGAACTCAAACCAGAGTCATGAGGCATGTTAAGAAGGGTCGAGTTTTCCTTTAAATGTCGCGCCGCGGAGTAGAAGGCCGCACCGCGACCAATAACTAGAATCTGAGTCGGGAATGATTTAAGACAGCTCGTAAAATACGTTAATTACCGTGCCGCGACAACTGGGGCCGCGCCGCGACCCACTGGGTGAACTGGTTCCGGATTTTTGTTTTAAAATAAGTGGTTCAAGGGCAAATTCGTCTTTTTGCGTATAGATCTGATGCAGACTTTAAGTCTTAGCCACTTATCCTCTATTATCCATTTCTTTTTCATTTTCTTTCTCTATTTCCTCTCAAAACTTAAAAAACCATTTGATTTTAAGTGAGATTTGAGAGTGGAGATTTGTGAATCAAACCTTGGAGCAAGAATTAAAGTTGTGCTCCTTGTTATTAGCTACAAGTGGATAGTGTTGGTAAGTCTTAACTCCATATTTTGAGTTTTAATTGGTTTATGCTTGGGTTTGGTTCATTTTGAACTTGTAAGACCCATTTGGGGGATATATGGGTGAATTTGGGTTATGTTGATGAAATGAAACCCTAAATAGCTATAATCTAGGGTTTGTGTGACGATCGCTCCAAATCCATATGGATGAACACGTCATTCATCGATTTCATTGCGAGGTATTTGACCTCTATATGATACGTTTTGTAAACATTGCATTCTTTTAAAAAGGCACACCATAAATGAGTATTTAAATCAAAGGTTTTCGACATCTGATGATTTCTACATATAGACAATCACCGTAAATAGTAGTTTACAATAATACTTCCATTGTCAATGCAGTCAAAATAAGATACATGGTGATGATTTGGTGAATGCAACGTTTCCTTGAAAAATATGCCATGTATGACTCCATGCACATAGCTTGTCTAACATATAAGCAAACAGCGGAAGACTTCTAGGAAACCTGAGAATAAACATACTAACAAGTGTCAACACAAAGGTTGGTGAGTTCATAGTTTTAGTGTTTCGCATAATCTGTATATAAAGGTGGATCACAAGATTTCAGTTATTTCATCCGAAATGTTTATCAAATTATTCTACGAAATTGAGCACCCTGATAACTAAACTTAACGTATATATAATTTATACCCTTTGTATAATTATCTTAATAATACACGCAAACCAACGTGTACGCTTCTCAAATAGCATACGTCCGTTAAAAGGCTAGTGCTCTAGCTCGGACGGGGATATCAAGCCCTATGGATCCATATACCACTATTCGCGCCCACCAGTTCTTATAACCGGCAGTTACTAGTTACCAAAGCTAAGAGATTTTCGGTTCAAACTCGGTGTAGAATTTAGTATGTACTTGTATCCATTGCGTTTAAAATAAAGTGCATGTATTCTCAGTCCAAAAAATATAGATTGCAAAAGCAATTAAAAATGGAGCAAATGAAACTCACGCATATAAATCTAGTATTTTCAGTATTTATAAACAGTCGCATGTATTCTCAGCCCAAAAATATATTGAGTAAAAGGGATCATATGAAACTCACGCATATAAATCTAGTATTTTCAGTATTTATAAACAGTCGCATGTATTCTCAGCCCAAAAATATATTGAGTAAAAGGGATCATATGAAACTCACCTTAGCAGCACATTAAGTCATTCACCGAAATGTGACCGAAACTCGGAATACCAAATAACCGTAGATCTCAACCTAGAGAACATATTTTGGTCATTAAATGTCTATCAAGCTAGGTCAGGTCATAGTGTATCTCAATCCTAATGCTCGAGATCGACATACAAAAGTTATCCAAAGTCGTTTTAAAAGGTCAATTTTGACAATAGTTCACAAAACGAGACGTACCTTTTATAAGGATTCATTTACTCGGTTGGTAATATTCAAAAATCCAATTTATCAATCCCGTAAACAAGTTGTTTAAATCTTAATTGCAGATTCAAAAGCAATTTCAATTAACCTCACCCATAATTCAGTTGATCATATCTTTTAATCCGTTCATCGAAACTATTCGATATCTAAATGAAAAGTTATTGATTTTTCGCCAGCTTTCCAAAAACATGTATATCATATACCTTTTACCAGTAATATATGTATTTAATTCGTGGTTTATCATAAACTGTTTAACGAGGAAATTTAGCATACATGCATGCATAAATATATATACTCGAGCACTAGACATGGATACACAATTAATATATAAAAGATAAAATATGAGTGCTTACGTATCATTATTGAGGTTCAATATTGTAGGAAAGTACGTAGACGTAACCGAGATGATAAACACTAGGTTTGATTCACAAATATACCCCCGAACATTACCCATAACCTCCTTGGCAATAACCCATATTTTTCTTAACTCTATCCCGCTTGAAAACCATTTTGAAAATAACCCACTCAAGACCTCGTCGTAGTTTTTTTTATGTATAATACATAATTAATAATACTAATAATAATAAGATTAATAATAATATTAATCTTAATAATATAAATAATAATAATAATAATAATAATAATAATAATAATAATAATAATAATAATAATAATAATAATTTAAATATAAATATACATATAGGTACGAGAGAGATAGATGAAAATGAATCAGAAAAATGCAAAACGTTCGAACTTTATAGGAGTTAGCATGTCCACACACCTCATGCGATCGCATGAGAATGTGTGGGGGATCTCATGCGATCGCATGAGCCCCATTGCCAGCTCACAATCCCTTTTGTCCTACGCTGTCGACATGTTTTTATATTACGTAAATCGAATTTAAAATTTTAAAAAGTCGTATTTATTAAATACTTCAGGGGTATTCTATGTAACTTATAATTAATAATTTCTATAATGTCGTTTTCATGTGAATAGTAAATGAATTAATTTAAATTCAACTATTTAAGCTACACGTTGTACGTTGTGCTTTACAAATTGTACATTATTAATTTAACTTCGTTTCTTAAAAAAATATAAAAATTATATCATAAAAATAAATTACTTAATACGTAAAAATTTTAATTTGAAATATCATCGTTTAATAGTAAATTTTTAATCATTTCGTATATAAATATTATTCGCATGATTCCGTATATATCGAAAACTCTTATATTTAATAAAATATGTATATAATACATGTTATGACGTTCGTGAATCGTTGGACAAACAGGGTGGTCAACCGTTATATAAAAAAATCATTTTCAAAAGTTTTAAAACTTGTCAAAATTCATTGCTTATCATGTCGAAAACGTTAAAGATTAAGTTCAAATTTGGTCAGAAATTTCCGGGTCATCACAGTACCTACCCGTTAAAGAAATTTCGTCCCGAAATTTGAGTGAGGTTGTCATGGCTGACAATAAAAATGTTTTCATGACGAATATGAGTTGGTAAATAGAATTTTATCATCATTTAATAATACGAATAAAACAATCCAATTACTCGAAGCGTATGAGAGAAGTTATCGTAAAAGAGTGAAATGAAGAATAGAGATTCGTCTTAACTCTTGACGTATTATCGATTGATTTCCGGAATTTAAGGAATAGAAAATCTTCATAATTTAAATAAGATTTGATTCTTCGGAATTTAAGGAAATTAGGATTTCCTTTGATTAAATGCGTAATCTGCCTCGATTGCTATGTCTGATATTTTGCTATAAATTGATCTCTTCCGTTTCATTTATTTTCTCCACTCCTATAATCTTCTTCCTAATTTCATACTTACAAAAGATTTGTGAAAATGCTTCATCCAGTTCTGATTCTTGATATTTTCTTGGCTATCATATCATTCATTCTTTTTTTTCATCTGCCACCAGAGGAGGTTATTTTCTTCTACTATTACCTTGATGTTATTGTTTTTCATTCTCCCGTGTCTTTATATTGCTATACGCATTGATATATACGGTTTGTAATTTCGGGGTTGTTTTCGGGCTTTATATTTTCCATTATATTTCGGAGCTTCATGCTTTCGTTTTCTCTTCCCGACTTTAAGTCAAACGAATAATGGTTCAGAATTCGTAGCCATACATTTCGGAATGAACATAGTTAATGTTCTAAGAAAGGAATTGTAATGGCACGATCTTGATTTGTCAAATTACCAGAATATCTGGAAAAGACCGAATCATCAAGAAAATATTTTCTAGATATGTTTAGAGGTTAAATAAAATGAAAGAGTTATGTAACATGGTTCATGATGAGGGTATGATCTGTGAACCTTTATCACGTTCCATTAGAAACTCAGCATGACTTACTGTAATGTAATCACGTTGATCAAGTGTCATTATATTATACTAACTCATGTTTCAGTTCCCAACATTACTTCAAAACATCCATTTTTTTTTTTCGAATTTTTCAGATTTTAGAAACTAAAATAGTTTCTTTTATGATGTAACACAGATAGTGCGAAGAGATGAATGATTTTCGATAAGAATAGGTATGAAGATATCTCCAGAAATATCGAGGATATTTATAATGAAAGATACGATGATATCTTAGAATTTCTAATATCAGAGGATGATGCGGAAAATCTGTCTGTGAAGGTTTAGAATAAGAAGTAAGGTTCTTACTAATGGTTTCAGCAGTCACTGAATCATTTGGATTCTTTAAAGGCAGGTTCAGTCTTTGTGATTTATTCACAGCCTCTTTCATACTTTACTCAATCCGTTTTTTAGTTCCAAACCTTCTCTTTTTCTCAGCTTTACCACCATACTATTCTTTATCATCAAACTTTTGACTGTTTAGGTCGTTTACAGTTTTTGCTGCTTCATCAACATTTTTCCAAAATTCGGAGAACTAGTTTCGTAAGGAGAAGTTGTATGCTAAATTTGCGTGAAGTGTTGAAGACATTGCGGAAGGAGAAGTTGTATGCTAAATTCTCCAAATGTGAATTTTAGCTAAGGGAAGTTCATTTCCTTGGCCATATTGTGAATAAAGAAGGTATTCAAGTAGATCCGGGGAAGATTGAGATGGTGAAGAGTTGGGGACGACCGACTACGTCTACGGAAATCCGAAGTTTTCTCGGATTGGCCGGTTATTATCGTCGGTTTATCCAAGACTTTTCTAAGATTGCTTCTCCTTTGATGAAGTTGACAAGGAAGAACGTAAGGTTCAATTGGGAAAACGAGCAAGAAATTGCTTTTCAATTGTTAAAAGAGAAGTTGTGTCAAGCTCCGGTGTTAGTGTTGCCGGAAGGGGTAGAAGACATGACGGTTTATTGTGATGCTTCTTTAAATGGGCTCGGGTGTGTTCTAATGCAAGGGGGTAAAGTCATCGCTTACGCCTCTTGACAATTAAAGGAACACGAAAAGAGATACCCGACTCATGATCTTGAATTGGCGGCGGTGGTACATGCGTTGAAAATTTGGCGCCATTACTTGTATGGTGTTGATAGTGCACCAAATGAACATATATTTAGTATCAATATCCTTCCAATATGTAAAGTTTTTAGTTGTAATTATTCTATTTTTAAGTTGTAATCGTTTAAATAAATAAGTGCGAAGAGAAAAGGCGAAAACGAAGATTTGAAGACGCAAACGTCCAAAAAACTCAAATGTACAAGATACAATCCAAGTGGTTCAAATTATTGATGAGAAACGTCTAAAAATGACAAGAGTACAAGTTGCGGAATGCAAAGTACAAGATATTAAATTATATGAAAGGACGTTCGAAAATCCGGAACCGGGACCAGAGTCAACTATCAACGCCCGACGCAACAGACCAAAAATTACAAGTCTACTATGCACAAGAATATAATATAATATATATATATATATATATAATTATATAAATTATATATATATATTATATATATTTATATATTATGTCGACAAAGAAGAAAACAAGCAAATGTGGCTGGATCCAGCTGGCCATGCGATCGCATGGCCTGGAAGCACAAATCTCATGCGATCGCATGGCCTACTTTTTCTGGCCACATTCCTATAAATTGCAAGTTTGGGCAACGAATTTATAGACACAAAAATATATATTACTCCCTCTGTTTAGTATAATATATATAATATATATATATAATATATATATATATATATATATATAATATAGGTTTGTTTTATATTAGATTAGTTTTGGGTTATGCAAAGGTTATTTTACGGGTTTTAAAGTCGGAGCTCTGTCAGTGTAACACTACGCGATAAATAATCAATGTAAGCTATGTTCTCCTTTTTAAATTAATGTCTCGTACTTAAGTTATTATTATGCTTATTTAAGACGAAGTAATCATGATGTTGGGCTAAAAATATTAAATTGGGTAATTGGGCTTTGTACCATAATTGGGGTTTGGACAAAAGAACGACACTTGTGGAAATTAGACTATGGGCTATTAATGGGCTTTATATTTATTTAACTAAATGATAGTTTGTTAATTTAATATGAAGATTTACAATTGGACGTACCTATAAATAACCACATACACTCGATCGGACACGATGGGCAGGATATTTATATGTACGAATAATCGTTCATTTAACCGGACACGGGAATGGATTAATAGTCTATGGAATTATTAAAACAGGGGTGAAATTATGTACAAGGACACTTGGCGTAATTGTTAACAGAGTATTAAACCTTGGATTACACGCAGTCGATATCCTGGTGTAATTATTAAACAAAGTATTAAAACCTTGTTACAGTTTAAGTCCCCAATTAGTTGGAATATTTGACTTCGGATATAAGGATAATTTGACAAGGATATTTATGACTGATGGACTGTTATGGACAAAAACCAGACGGGCATATTAAATAATCCAGGACAAAGAACAATAAAGTATGACTGATGGACTGTTATGGACAAAAACCAGACGGGCATATTAAATAATCCAGGACAAAGAACAATTAACCCATGGGAATAAACTAAAAATCAACGCGTCAAACATCATGATTACGGAAGTTTAAATAAGCATAATTCCTTTATTTTCATATTTAATTGCACTTTTAATTATCGTACTTTTTAATTATTGCAATTTTATTTATCGCAATTTCATTATCGTTATTTACTTTACGCTTTAAATTAAGTTGTATTTATTTTTAATATTTTACATTAGGTTTTAACTGCGACTAAAGTTTTAAAATCGATAAACCGGTCATTAAACGGTAAACCCCTTTTTTATTATTATTATATATAAAAAATATATATTTTGTACAAATATAGTTGTTTAAAATATAGTGTAAAATAAGTCGTCTCCCTGTGGAACGAACCGGACTTACTAAAAACTATACTACTCTACGATTAGGTACACTGCCTATAGTGTTGTAGCAAGGTTTAGGTATATCCATTCTCTAAATAAATAAATATCTTGTGTAAAATTGTAACGTGGTCGCGGATGCGTTAAGTAGAAAGAGTCAACATTCGGCGATACGAGTAGGATCGTTACGCATGATTATTACTAACGATTTTCTTGTAAAGCTTGGTGAGATTCAAATTGAAGCTTTTGTTAACAACAAACATGAAGAACGAATTGTGGGACAAACGGAGTTTATTACTTTAGGCCCGCATGGTTTGTTATCTTTTCAAGGAAGAGTGTGGGTACCTAAGATGGGTGGTTACCGACAAGTGCTCCTTGATGAAGCACATAAGTCAAAGTATTCCATTCATCCGGGTGCAACGAAAATGTATCTTGATTTAAAGAAGGAGTATTGGTGGCCGGGCATGAAACGTGGTGTTGTTAAGTATGTTGAACAATGCGTCACATGTTTGCAAGTTAAAGCCGAACACAAAAAGCCGTACGGTAAGTTACAACCATTGGAAGTCCCGAAATGAAAATGGGAGCACATTACCATGGACTTCATTACAAAGTTACTAAAGACGGCAAGGACCCAATATGATACGATTTCATAGCATTATTCCTCAAGAAAGACAAGCTTTTAGTTGCAATTGTTCTATTTACAAGTGATATTCGTTTAAATAATAAAAGGTGAAGACAAAAGACAGATTCGACGAATTGAAGACGCAAACGACCAAAAAGCTCAAAAGTACAAAATACAATCAATAAGGTTCCAATTATTGATAAGAAACGTCTCAAAATTACAAGAGTACAAGATTCAAAACGCAAAGTACAAGATATTAAATTATTCGCAAGGACGTTCGAAAATTCGGAACCGGGACCAGAGTCAACTCTCAACGCTCGACGCAACGGACTAAAAATTTTAAGTCAACTATGCACATGAATATAATATAATATATAATTAATTCTTAAAATTAATATATATATTATATTATATTTAAAAACCGTCGGCATAAAAAAACAAAGACTTTTGAGTCTCCCCGGCTGGCCATGCGATCGCATGGCCTGAAGGCATAAATCCATGCGATCGCATGGTGCACAGTTCCAGCCCACATGCCTATAAAAATCGAGCTTTGGTGCACCACAAAAACACATATTTTTCTATCTCTCAATATATCTATACGTAATATTTATATTTATATTTTAATTTTAATTTTAATTTTAATTTTAAATCCTAATAATAAGGGTATGTTAGCGAATGTTGTAAGGGTGTAAGTCGAAATTCTGTCCGTGTAACGCTACGCTATTTTTAATCATTGTAAGTTATGTTCAACCTTTTTAATTTAATGTCTCGTAGCTAAGTTATTATTATGATTATTTAATCCGAAGTAATCATGATGTTGGGCTAAAAATATTAAAATTGGGTAATTGGGCTTTGTACCATAATTGGGGTTTGGACAAAAGAACGACATTTGTGAAAATTAGACTATGGGCTATTAATGGGCTTTATATTTGTTTAACTAAATGATAGTTTGTTAATTTTAATATAAAGATTTACAATTGAACGTCCCTATAAATAACCATATACACTCGATCGGACACGATGGGCGGGATATTTATATGTACGAATAATCGTTCATTTAACCGGACACGGGAATGGATTAATAGCCACTAGAATTATTAAAACAGGGGTGAAATTATGTACAAGGACACTTGGCATAATTGATAACAAAGTATTAAAATCTTGGGTTACACTCAGTCGACATCCTGGTGTAATTATTAAACAAAGTATTAAAATCTTGTTACAGTTTAAGTCCCCAATTAGTTGGAATATTTAACTTCGGGTATAAGGATAATTTGACGATGACACTCGCACTTTATATTTATGACTGATGGACTGTTATGGACAAAAACCAGACGGACATATTAAATAATCCAGGACAAAGGACAATTAACCCATGGGCATAAAACTAAAATCAACACGTCAAACATCATGATTACGGAAGTTTAAATAAGCATAATTCTTTTATTTCATATTTAATTTTCTTTATTTTATATTTAATTGCACTTCTAATTATAGCACTTTTATTTATTGTTATTGTATTTAATTGCACTATTAATTATCGTACTTTTTAATTATCGCAAGTTTATTTTATCGCACTTTTATTTATCGCAATTTCATTATCGTTATTTACTTTACGCTTTAAATTAAGTCTTTTATTTATTTAATATTTTACATTTTGTTTTAACTGCGACTAAAGTTTTAAAATCGACAAACCGGTCATTAAACGGTAAAAACCCCCTTTATAATAATAATATTACTTATATATATATATTTTTATTTTATAAAATAAAACTAATATAGCGTTAAGCTTTGATTAAAAGATTCCCTGTAGAACGAACCGGAATTACTAAAAACTACACTACTGTACGATTAGGTACACTGCCTCTAAGTGTTGTAGCAAGGTTTAACTATATCCATTCTCTAAATAAATAAATATCTTGTGTAAAATTATATCGTATTTAATAGTATTTCCTTGTAAAATTTAATAGTATTTTATACCCCTTAGCTTTAACTTCAAGTATTTTTGGCGCCGCTGCCGGGGAACTTTCTTGCTTAAAAGCCGGAAGCACAACGCTAAATAAAAAAAAAGATTTTTATTTTTAGTTTACTTTTATTAAAATACGCTTTTGTAAAAATACGTTTTAATATATTCGAAAATATAAAAAGAAAAACAAAAATATAAATATTTTTAAGAGTTTGTTAAATATTTAAGTTCTATAAAAGTTTCTTTATATTTATTTTATAAAAATATAAGTTTTATTTAATTTATAAAAATATATTATATAAATATTTAAAACAGAAAAAATAAACACAGCAAAATAAAAAAATAAAAATAAACTCTCGGGCCTGCTACTGTAGCAGCCCGTAACCTGGCCCAAAATCCTGGCTCATGCGATCGCATGAGCCCGAAGGCATAAACTCATGCGATCGTATGAGAGTGTCTGACACGCCAACAGGAAACCCTAACTGCATTAATTACGGTGTATTATTATTATTATTTAATAAACCCTAATTAGGTTTTAATATTTTATTATTTAGTTTAATTTTAGTTTTTAATTTATTTTATATTTAGTTAAATTAGTTTATTTAAATTGTAAAATTAATAGTTTTATTAAATAAATAATATAAAAATAATATTTTAATAAAAAATTGTACTTTTTACAACTTTTAGTATATTTTTATATTTTGTCCCTTTTTAATTGTTTTAGCGTAATTTTTTGTATTTTTCGCTCGTATTTAGTTTTAATTCATAGTTTTTGCCATAGTTATTTTTATTTCTAGATTTTTAGGCTTTGCCGTAAAATTTCTTAAGTGTTTTTTTTTTTTAGACTAAGATTTAGGTGATTTAGAATTTTGCGACGCCTTTTTAAGTTTTAGTACCTTTTTAAGATATTGCCATTTGGGATATAGTTTTACTTGTAAGCTTTAATATTTTTAGACGCCTTTTACCTATGTATCAATTATCATTCCAATTAGTAATCTCAATTTGCGATTATAATTTTAAGTTAGTGATAGTAATAAGGTTGGGTTAGTCGAGTGTTTTTAAGTTCTATAAGTCATTTTTTTATTATTTCTTATTTTTCGACGCCTTTTATTTTTTCGATCTTTTCTTTTTTCGACCTTTTTCGACGCACTCTTTTTCTTTCTTATTTCTCGCTATTCTAGTTTTAGGACATAGATTTTTTTCTACTTCTTATCTATACTTCTTAAAATTACAAAAATTTATTTTAAGTGGTTAAATTGATAGACATCAAAATTTTCGGGTTCGTAGTAATAGTTGGATTTATACGTGGACCGGGTTATTGGAGCCAAACAGTCCTCAATTATATTGAGACCAAACCAATCCTGCCCCTCTGCTGCATCTTTTGGCTATTCGAAACGTGGGTAAAATCAGAAAAGTCTATTAATTGGATAACTTATATAATTTTTTATTTCCTTTTAAAAACTAATAGGATATTCAGTGAATGCACCGAGCAAGACGTTCACCACCTTTTGTACGTTCACCACCAGTAACTAGATCAAGACATCTAGCAAATATTACCACCGTTAATTTTTCTTTAGAATCGTCATCCAGTCAACCAAGTACTCCAGTTCAAATTTTCGATAATCCATTTTTTGAACCCGACCTCACAATTGAGAATCCGGAGAATATTCAGGGACGATTCATAGATCCTGAATCATTAAATTTTCTTCCGGAACCACCAATCATTCAAACAGATATTGTTGAGGAACGAACCATTAAATCAGAATCCTCTAGTGATTCCGATTCAACAAATTCAATTATGGAGAATCTGGAACCTTTAAGTATGGAAGACCGAATGAGAGCTAAACGCGCTGGCCAAGGTCACGCAATTACTCATCCAGACATTAATGCGCCAGATTATGAAATCAAATGACAAATTCTATACATGGTGACTAATCAATGCCAATTTAGTGGTGCGCCGAAGTAAGATCCAAATGAACATCTTCGTACCTTTAATAGGATCTGCACTCTATTTAAAATCCGAGAAGTGGAGGATGAACAGATTTATCTCATGTTATTTCCCTGGACTTTAAAGGGAGAAGCCAAAGATTGGTTGGAATCGTTACCTAAAGGGGCGATTGATACATGGGACGTTTTAGTTGAAAAATTTCTTAAACAATTCTTTCCGGCATCTAAAGCCGTAAGACTTGAAGGAGAAATTGTTACGTTCACACAGAAGCCGAATGAAACTCTATATGAGGCGTGGACAAGATTTGGAAAGTTATTAAGAGGATGTCCGCAACATGGTTTAGACACCTGTCAAATAGTACAAATATTCTACCAAGGATGCGACATCACTACAAGGAAAGACATCGATATAGCAGCTGGTGGTTCTATTATGAAGAAAACCGAAACTGATGCTTATAAAATTATTGATAACACTGCTTCCCACTCACATGAGTGGCACCAAGAAAAAGATATCGTTAGATCATCTAAAGCAACTAGAGCCGATTCTAGCCATGACTTAGATCCCATTTCCGCAAAGATAGATGCTGTCGAGAGACGAATGGAAAAGATGACTAAAGATATCCACTCAATACGAATTAGTTGTGAGCAGTGTGGAGGACCACATTTGACAAAAGATTGTCTCAGTATTGAAATAACAATGGAACAAAGAGAGAATGTTTCATATCTAAACCAAAGGCCTGGAAATAATTATCAGAATAATTATCAACCGCCAAGACCGATCTACAATCAAAACCAGAATTATAATCGAAATATTCCATACAACAACCAACAAGGTCCTAGCAATCAACAAGTATCCAATAATACTTACAATCAGCAAAGACCTAATTTTCAAAACAAACCACCACAAACTGATGATAAAAAGCCGAATTTAGAAGATATGATGACGAAGCTAGTTGAAACTCAAACGCAGTTTTTCACATCTCAAAAACAAACTAATGAACAAAATGCTCAAGCATTTAGAAATCAACAAGCTTCTATTCAAAACTTGGAACAAGAAGTAAGTAACCTAGCAAGGTTAATAGGTGAAAGAAAACCGGAAAGTTTACCTAGTGATACAAATGCTAACCCCCGGAATGAAACAGCTAAAGCCATTACCACAAGAAGTGGTACAACACTTAAACCACCTGAAATACCTGTAACTTCTGATGAAGCTATTCCTACTCCACAAGAACCACAACCTGATCAAGATAAGGAAAAAGAACCGGTAGTTGAAAAGGTTAATGAAGATAACACAGCTAAGGATAAACCTTATGTTAAACCATACCAACCACCACTTCCTTACCCGAGTAAAATGAAGAAAGAGAAACTTGAAGTCGAGCAATCCAAATTCTTGGATATGTTTAAACAGATAAATGTAAATCTTCCTTTCATTGATGTGATTTCAGGAATGCCTAGATATGCTAAATTCTTGAAAGATCTAATCTCAAATAGAAAGAAAATGGAAGAACTCTTGGCCGTTACTATGAATGCTAATTGTTCAGCAGTGCTGTTGAATAAGATACCAGAAAAACTATCTGATCCAGGAAGTTTCACAATTCCATGTTTTCTGAGTAGTCTTAGTTCAATAGAAGCATTGGCAGACTTAGGTGCTAGTATAAATTTAATGCCGTATTCACTATACACTAAACTAGACCTTGGAGAATTGAAACCAACCAGAATAAGTATACAACTAGCCGATCGATCAATAAAATATCCTAGAGGGATAATGGAGAACATGCTAGTTAAAGTTGGTACTTTAGTATTTCCAGTAGATTTTGTTGTTCTGGACATGGAAGAAGATTCTCAAGTTCCTCTCATATTAGGAAGACCATTCTTAAACACGGCTAAAGCAATGATAGACGTGTTCGGTAAGAAATTGACCCTAAGTATAGAGGACGAGAATGTTACCTTTTCAGTTGATAGAGCAATGCAACAACCGCAATCTGCAGATGATACATGTTATTATATTCAAACTATAGATTCACATGCAGAATTGTTAGAAGAATTTCCATAATTACAAGGAACAGGAGAATGTTCTTTAGGAGAAGGTAATGAACCAATTAATGAAGCTGAAATGTTAGCTACACTAATAGCTAATGGATATGAACCAACAACAGAAGAAATTCAAATGCTAAAAGAAGAAGACAGATATCGATATAAATCATCGATAGAAGAACCACCTATAGTGACCCGAACTTTTCCATGGTTATATATATTAATTGAGATTGATATTTACATGATTAAATGTTTCCAACATGTTAAGCAATCAAACTTGTTAAGACTTGATTAATTGAAATATGTTTCATATAGACAATTGACCACCCAAGTTGATCGGTGATTCACGAACGTTAAAACTTGTAAAAACTATATGATGACATATATATGGATATATATATATAGTTAACATGATACTATGATAAGAAAACATATCATAAAGTATATTAACAATGAACTACATATGTAAAAACAAGACTACTAACTTAATGATTTTTAAACGAGACATATATGTAACGATTATCGTTGTAAAGACATTTAATGTATATATATCATATTAAGAGATATTCATACATGATAATATCATGATAATATAATAATTTAAAATCTCATTTGATATTATAAACATTGGGTTAACAACATTTAACAAGATCGTTAACCTAAAGGTTTCAAAACAACACTTACATGTAACGACTAACGATGACTTAACGACTCAGTTAAAATGTATATACATGTAGTGTTTTAATATGTATTTATACACTTTTGAAAGACTTCAATACACTTATCAAAATACTTCTACTTAACAAAAATGCTTACAATTACATCCTCGTTCAGTTTCATCAACAATTCTACTCGTATGCACCCGTATTCGTACTCGTACAATACACAGCTTTTAGATGTATGTACTATTGGTATATACACTCCAATGATCAGCTCTTAGCAGCCCATGTGAGTCACCTAACACATGTGGGAACCATCATTTGGCAACTAGCATGAAATATCTCATAAAATTACAAAAATATGAGTAATCATTCATGACTTATTTACATGAAAACAAAATTACATATCCTTTATATCTAATCCATACACCAACGACCAAAAACACCTACAAACACTTTCATTCTTCAATTTTCTTCATCTAATTGATCTCTCTCAAGTTCTATCTTCATGTTCTAAGTGTTCTTCATAAATTCTACAAGTTCTAGTTACATAAAATCAAGAATACTTTCAAGTTTGCTAGCTCACTTCCAATCTTGTAAGGTGATCATCCAACCTCAAGAAATCTTTGTTTCTTACAGTAGGTTATCATTCTAATACAAGGTAATAATCATATTCAAACTTTGGTTCAATTTCTATAACTATAACAATCTTATTTCAAGTGATGATCTTACTTGAACTTGTTTTCGTGTCATGATTCTGCTTCAAGAACTTCGAGCCATCCAAGGATCCGTTGAAGCTAGATCCATTTTTCTCTTTTCCAGTAGGTTTATCCAAGGAACTTAAGGTAGTAATTATGTTCATAACATCATTCGATTCATACATATAAAGCTATCTTATTCGAAGGTTTAAACTTGTAATCACTAGAACATAGTTTAGTTAATTCTAAACTTGTTCGCAAACAAAAGTTAATCCTTCTAACTTGACTTTTAAAATCAACTAAACACATGTTCTATATCTATATTATATGCTAACTTAATGATTTAAAACCTGGAAACACGAAAAACACCGTAAAACCGGATTTACGCCGTTGTAGTAACACCGCGGGCTGTTTTGGGTTAGTTAATTAAAAACTATGATAAACTTTGATTTAAAAGTTGTTATTCTGAGAAAATGATTTTTATTATGAACATGAAACTATATCCAAAAATTATGGTTAAACTCAAAGTGGAAGTATGTTTTCTAAAATGGTCATCTAGACGTCGTTCTTTCGACTGAAATGACTACCTTTACAAAAACGACTTGTAACTTATTTTTCCGACTATAAACCTATAATTTTCTGTTTAGATTCATAAAATAGAGTTCAATATGAAACCATAGCAATTTGATTCACTCAAAACGGATTTAAAATGAAGAAGTTATGGGTAAAACAAGATTGGATAATTTTTCTCATTTTAGCTACGTGAAAATTGGTAACAAATCTATTCCAACCATAACTTAATCAACTTGTATTGTATATTATGTAATCTTGAGATACCATAGACACGTATACAATGTTTCGACCTATCATGTCGATACATCTATATATATTTCGGAACAACCATAGACACTCTATATGTGAATGTTGGAGTTAGCTATACAGGGTTGAGGTTGATTCCAAAATATATATAGTTTGAGTTGTGATCAATACTGAGATACGTATACACTGGGTCGTGGATTGATTCAAGATAATATTTATCGATTTATTTCTGTACATCTAACTGTGGACAACTAGTTGTAGGTTACTAACGAGGACAGCTGACTTAATAAACTTAAAACATCAAAATATATTAAAAGTGTTGTAAATATATTTTGAACATACTTTGATATATATGTATATATTGTTATAGGTTCGTGAATCAACCAGTGGCCAAGTCTTACTTCCCGACGAAGTAAAAATCTGTGAAAGTGAGTTATAGTCCCACTTTTAAAATCTAATATTTTTGTGATGAGAATACATGCAGGTTTTATAAATGATTTACAAAATAGATACAAGTACGTGAAACTACATTCTATGGTTGAATTATCGAAATCGAATATGCCCCTTTTTATTAAGTCTGGTAATCTAAGAATTAGGGAACAGACACCCTAATTGACGCGAATCCTAAAGATAGATCTATTGGGCCTAACAAGCCCCATCCAAAGTACCGGATGCTTTAGTACTTCAAAATTTATATCATGTCCGAAGGAGGATCCCGGAATGATGGGGATATTCTTATATATGCATCTTGTTAATGTCGGTTACCAGGTGTTCACCATATGAATGATTTTTATCTCTATGTATGGGATGTGTATTGAAATATGAAATCTTGTGGTCTATTACTATGATTTGATATATATAGGTTAAACCTATAACTCACCAACATTTTTGTTGACGTTTTAAGCATGTTTATTCTCAGGTGATTATTAAGAGCTTCCGCTGTCGCATACTTAAATAAGGACGAGATTTGGAGTCCATGCTTGTATGATATTGTGTAAAAACTGCATTCAAGAAACTTATTTTGTTGTAACATATTTGTATTGTAAACCATTATGTAATGGTCGTGTGTAAACAGGATATTTTAGATTATCATTATTTGATAATCTAAGTAAAGCTTTTTAAACCTTTATTGATGAAATAAAGGTTATGGTTTGTTTTAAAATGAATGCAGTCTTTGAAAAACGTCTCATATAGAGGTCAAAACCTCGCAACGAAATCAATTAATATGGAACGTTTTTAATCAATAAGAACGGGACATTTCAGTTGGTATCAGAGCGTTGGTCTTAGAGAACCAGAAAATTTGCATTAGTGTGTCTTATCGAGTTTGTTAGGATGCATTAGTGAGTCTGGACTTCGACCGTGTTTTCTTTAAAAATGATTACTTAACATTTTTGTTGGAAACTATATATTTTTAACATATGAATATTATGTGATATATTAATCTCTTAACGTGTTTGATATTATGTGATAGATGTCTACCTCTAGAACAAGTCCCATTGACTCACCTAATAATAATGAAGAGTCAAATGTAAATTGGAATGATTTGTGGACTGATTCACAAGTTCCCGAAGAGGAACCGGAAGAAGAGTCGGAACCGGAAGAAGAATCGGAACCGAAAGAAGAATCGGAACCGGATAAAGAAATAGAACCGGTGGGGGAAATAATAAAACGGTTAAGTAAAAGAAAATCCTCAACCAACCGACCAAAGTTAATTATGGACAATGGTGTTTCCGCCAAGGAAGCAAAATATTGGGAGGATTACCAATTCTCCGATGAATCGGATTCCGACGAGAATTCCGATGATGTTATAGAAATTACCCCAACTGAATTTAAAAAGGCAAAAGAAAATAATAAGGGAAAGGGCATAAAAATAGAGAAATCTAATTCCAACCCCGATGAACTTTATATGTATCGTCAACCCCCGAAGTCCTTAAGTTGTAACAATGACCCGGGAACCTCTAAACCACCAGGTTTTTCTAAACCAATGTGGACAACGACGGCTCGTATTAGGGGAACATCATATATCCCTAGAAACTTGGCAAAACGAACCAAAACCGAAGAAGAAGAAACGAGCGAGTCGGAATAAGATAGTTGTATTCGTGTGGTGTAATATATGTAATATAGTGTTCTTATGCTTTATGATATATGTAAAAATTGCTTGTATTAATAAGTATTTTTTTATGAATCTAACTCTTGTCTATTTTACAGTTTAAAAACACAAAATGGATAGACAACCCAATATTTTAAGAGACCTACCCGGAGACATGATTGATGAAATCTTGTCTAGAGTCGGCCAGAATTCTTCGGCACAACTATTTAAGGCGAGATCAGTTTGTAAGACATTCGAAGAACGTTCCAAGAATGTCTTGGTTTATAAGAGACTTTCGTTTGAAAGATGGGGGATATCACATTGGGAAACCCATAAGTTACGATGTGTTTACTTTGACGCATATATTGCGGGGAACCCAAATGCTATTTTACGCAACGGGTTAAGAAATTATTTTGACTCAATATATCCGAATATTGGACTTCGTGATTTAGAAAAAGCGGCTAACATGCAACATAAAGAAGCATGTTATGCTTACGGATTAGTAATGTTCGCTTCTCACCAAAGTGAGA
Source organism: Rutidosis leptorrhynchoides (assembly GCF_046630445.1). Taxonomy (NCBI): domain Eukaryota; kingdom Viridiplantae; phylum Streptophyta; class Magnoliopsida; order Asterales; family Asteraceae; genus Rutidosis; species Rutidosis leptorrhynchoides. The sequence continues at coordinate 342,068,908 of NC_092339.1, read as the reverse complement.
ACAAGAACATCGGGCTACAACTATTAAACAAAACGTTTCCACAAGTGACGGAGTCGGTAATTGGGGTAAGAAATGAGGTTTTTAGATTATTACGGGACTGTTGGACATTACGTAACCCTCGTCCCTTTGATGACGTTACAACACGCTGTCTTATCAACGGCCATAACGGTTATGTTGCACAAGACCAAGGATGGGAAGTAGTCCTAGTAAAACCAGAATGCATGACTTGTTTCTGGACGTATGAATTACGTGTTTTTATTGCCTTTGCTGAACGACTTGTGTACTAGCTAGAATTATCTTCACAACTATCTTGTATCAAAGTTATTGTGTGCTATATTTCATGCTTTATGTAAAATAAGCGGTATTGTAAGTTTGTAAAATATTGTATAAAAGTTTGAACGCGAAATGTTATTATAATCAGTTTTTCATATAGAATTGTAGTAGTTGAATTGTATATTAGCTATTAAGTATGAACTTAACGGGTAGGTACTACCCGAATTTAAACTTATAAAATGCTAATATGAAGAAAAAGCTTTTATAAATGAGTTCATATTATGCTACGAAATACTATTAACTACTCTTAATATTCTGTATGATTAACTTGTTCCATTTAACTATTTTGAAGGAAATGGCACCGACTACTCGACACACCGTGAATATGAATGAAGAGAAATTCCGTACTTTTCTAGCTTCAAACATAGCCGCAGTACAGGCTGCGCTACATACCAACAATAACCTTGGATCTGGCAGTACAGGAAATCGTGTAGGATGCACCTACAAAGAATTCACTGCCTGCAAACCTTTGGAATTTGATGGAACCGAAGGACCGATCGGATTGAAACGGTGGACCGAGAAGGTTGAATCGGTGTTTGCCATAAGTAAGTGTACTGAAGAGGACAAAGTGAAGTACGCTACGCATACCTTCACAGGTTCTGCGTTAACATGGTGGAATACCTATCTAGAGCAAGTGGGACAAGATGATGCGTACGCACTACCGTGGTCAGCATTCAAGCACTTGATGAACGAGAAGTACCGTCCCAGAACCGAGGTCAATAAGCTCAAGACAGAACTTAGAGGGTTACGAACCCAAGGATTTGATATTACCACGTACGAAAGACGATTCACAGAATTGTGCCTATTGTGTCCGGGAGCATTCGAAGATGAGGAAGAGAAGATCGACGCGTTTGTGAAAGGATTACCGGAAAGAATCCAAGAAGATATAAGTTCACACGAGCCCGCCTCCATACAACAGGCATGTAGAATGGCTCACAAACTAGTGAACCAGATTGAAGAAAGAATTAAAGAACAGACTGCTGAAGAGGCCAATGTGAAGCAAGTCAAAAGAAAGTGGGAGGAAAACGGTGATAAGAATCACCAATACAACAACAACAGCAATTACAACAATAATCACAACAATTATCCCAACAATCGCAACATCAATTGCAACTACAACAAACGGCCCAACAACAACAACAACAACAACAACAGCAACTACAACAATCATCCCAACAACAATAATAACCGCAACAACAACAACAATCAGAAGCAGCTATGCCAAAGGTGTGAAAAGAATCACTCGGGGTTCTGCACCAAATTTTGCAACAAGTGTAAAAGAAATGGTCATAGCGCGGTGAAGTGTGAGGTCTACGGACCAGGGGTTAATAGAACGAAAGGAACAAATAGTGTCGGAACGAGTAATGGCGGAGCAAGTAGTGTCGGAGCAAGTTATGCCAATGTAGTTTGTTATAAATGTGGAAAACCGGGCCACATTATTAGAAATTGCCCGAACCAGGAGAACACGAATGGACAAGGCCGCGGAAGAGTTTTCAATATTAATGCGGCAGAGGCACAGGAAGACCCGGAGCTTGTTACGGGTACATTTCTTATTGACAATAAATCTGCTTACGTTTTATTTGATTCGGGTGCGGATAGAAGCTATATGAGTAGAGATTTTTGTGCTAAATTAAGTTGTCCATTGACGCCTTTGGATAGTAAATTTTTACTCGAATTAGCAAATGGTAAATTAATTTCAGCAGATAATATATGTCGGAATCGAGAAATTAAACTGGTTAGCGAAACATTTAAGATTGATTTGATACCAGTAGAGTTAGGGAGTTTTGATGTGATAATCGGTATGGACTGGTTGAAAGAAGTGAAAGCAGAGATCGTCTGTTACAAAAATGCAATTCGCATTATACGAGAAAAAGGAAAACCCTTAATGGTGTACGGAGAAAAGGGCAACACGAAGCTACATCTTATTAGTAATTTGAAGGCACAAAAACTAATAAGAAAAGGTTGCTATGCTGTTCTAGCACACGTCGAGAAAGTACAAACTGAAGAAAAGAGCATCAATGATGTTCCCATTGCAAAAGAATTTCCCGATGTATTTCCGAAAGAATTACCGGGATTACCCCCACATCGATCCGTTGAATTTCAAATAGATCTTGTACCAGGAGCTGCACCAATAGCTCGTGCTCCTTACAGACTCGCACCCAGCGAGATGAAAGAACTGCAAAGCCAATTACAAGAACTTTTAGAGCGTGGTTTCATTCGACCAAGCACATCACCGTGGAGAGCTCCTGTTTTGTTTGTCAAGAAGAAAGATGGTACATTCAGGTTGTGTATCGACTACCGAGAGTTGAACAAACTTACCATCAAGAACCGCTACCCACTATCGAGAATCGACGACTTATTTGATCAACTACAAGGCTCGTCTGTTTATTCAAAGATTGACTTACGTTCCGGGTATCATCAAATGCGGGTGAAAGAAGATGATATTCCAAAGACTGCTTTCAGAACACGTTACGGTCATTACGAGTTTATGGTCATGCCGTTTGGTTTAACTAATGCACCAGCTGTGTTCATGGACCTTATGAACCGAGTGTGTGGACCATACCTTGACAAGTTTGTCATTGTTTTCATTGATGACATACTTATTTACTCAAAGAATGACCAAGAACACGGTGAACATTTGAGAAAGGTGTTAGAAGTATTGAGGAAGGAAGAATTGTACGCTAAGTTTTTAAAGTGTGCATTTTGGTTGGAAGAAGTTCAATTCCTCGGTCACATAGTGAACAAAGAAGGTATTAAGGTGGATCCGGCAAAGATAGAAACTGTTGAAAAGTGGGAAACCCCGAAAACTCCGAAACACATACGCCAGTTTTTAGGACTAGCTGGTTACTACAGAAGGTTCATCCAAGACTTTTCCAGAATAGCAAAACCCTTGACTGCATTAACGCATAAAGGGAAGAAATTTGAATGGAATGATGAACAAGAGAAAGCGTTTCAGTTATTGAAGAAAAAGCTAACTACGGCACCTATATTGTCATTGCCTGAAGGGAATGATGATTTTGTGATTTATTGTGACGCATCAAAGCAAGGTCTCGGTTGTGTATTAATGCAACGAACGAAGGTGATTGCTTATGCGTCTAGACAATTGAAGATTCACGAACAAAATTATACGACGCATGATTTGGAATTAGGCGCGGTTGTTTTTGCATTAAAGACTTGGAGGCACTACTTATATGGGGTCAAAAGTATTATATATACTGACCACAAAAGTCTTCAACACATATTTAATCAGAAACAACTGAATATGAGGCAGCGTAGGTGGATTGAATTATTGAATGATTACGACTTTGAGATTCGTTACCACCCGGGGAAGGCAAATGTGGTAGCCGATGCCTTGAGCAGGAAGGACAGAGAACCCATTCGAGTAAAATCTATGAATATAATGATTCATAATAACATTACTACTCAAATAAAGGAGGCGCAACAAGGAGTTTTAAAAGAGGGAAATTTAAAGGATGAAATACCCAAAGGATCGGAGAAGCATCTTAATATTCGGGAAGACGGAACCCGGTATAGGGCTGAAAGGATTTGGGTACCAAAATTTGGAGATATGAGAGAAATGGTACTTAGAGAAGCTCATAAAACCAGATACTCAATACATCCTGGAACGGGGAAGATGTACAAGGATCTCAAGAAACATTTTTGGTGGCCGGGTATGAAAGCCGATGTTGCTAAATACGTAGGAGAATGTTTGACGTGTTCTAAGGTCAAAGCTGAGCATCAGAAACCATCAGGTCTACTTCAACAACCCGAAATCCCAGAATGGAAATGGGAAAACATTACCATGGATTTTATCACTAAATTGCCAAGGACTGCAAGTGGTTTTGATACTATTTGGGTAATAGTTGATCGTCTCACCAAATCAGCACACTTCCTGCCAATAAGAGAAGATGACAAGATGGAGAAATTAGCACGACTGTATTTGAAGAAAGTCGTCTCCAGACATGGAATACCAATCTCTATTATCTCTGATAGGGATGGCAGATTTATTTCAAGATTCTGGCAGACATTACAGCAAGCATTAGGAACTCGTCTAGACATGAGTACTGCCTATCATCCACAAACTGATGGGCAGAGCGAAAGGATGATACAAATGCTTGAAGACATGCTACGAGCATGTGTTATTGATTTCGGAAACAGTTGGGATCGACATCTACCGTTAGCAGAATTTTCCTACAACAACAGCTACCATTCAAGCATTGAGATGGCGCCGTTTGAAGCACTTTATGGTAGAAAGTGCAGGTCTCCGATTTGTTGGAGTGAAGTGGGGGATAGACAGATTACGGGTCCGGAGATTATACAAGAAACTACCGAGAAGATCATCCAAATTCAACAACGGTTGAAAACCACCCAAAGTCGACAAAAGAGCTACGCTGACATTAAAAGAAAAGATATAGAATTTGAAATTGGAGAGATGGTCATGCTTAAAGTTGCACCTTGGAAAGGCGTTGTTCGATTTGGTAAACGAGGGAAATTAAATCCAAGGTATATTGGACCATTCAAGATTATTGATCGTGTCGGACCAGTAGCTTACCGACTTGAGTTACCTCAACAACTCGCGGCTGTACATAACACTTTCCACGTCTCGAATTTGAAGAAATGTTTTGCTAAAGAAGATCTCACTATTCCGTTAGATGAAATCCAAATCAACGAAAAACTCCAATTCATCGAAGAACCCGTCGAAATAATGGATCGTGAGGTTAAAAGACTTAAGCAAAACAAGATACCAATTGTTAAGGTTCGATGGAATGCTCGTAGAGGACCCGAGTTCACCTGGGAGCGTGAAGATCAGATGAAGAAGAAATACCCGCATCTATTTCCAGAAGATTCGTCAACACCTTCAACAACTTAAAATTTCGGGACAAAATTTATTTAACGGGTAGGTACTGTAGTGACCCGAACTTTTCCATGGTTATATATATTAATTGAGATTGATATTTACATGATTAAATGTTTCCAACATGTTAAGCAATCAAACTTGTTAAGACTTGATTAATTGAAATATGTTTCATATAGACAATTGACCACCCAAGTTGATCGGTGATTCACGAACGTTAAAACTTGTAAAAACTATATGATGACATATATATGGATATATATATATAGTTAACATGATATTATATGATAATAAAACATATCATAAAGTATATTAACAATGAACTACATATGTAAAAACAAGACTACTAACTTAATGATTTTTAAACGAGACATATATGTAACGATTATCGTTGTAAAGACATTTAATGTATATATATCATATTAAGAGATATTCATACATGATAATATCATGATAATATAATAATTTAAAATCTCATTTGATATTATAAACATTGGGTTAACAACATTTAACAAGATCGTTAACCTAAAGGTTTCAAAACAACACTTACATGTAACGACTAACGATGACTTAACGACTCAGTTAAAATGTATATACATGTAGTGTTTTAATATGTATTTATACACTTTTGAAAGACTTCAATACACTTATCAAAATACTTCTACTTAACAAAAATGCTTACAATTACATCCTCGTTCAGTTTCATCAACAATTCTACTCGTATGCACCCGTATTCGTACTCGTACAATACACAGCTTTTAGATGTATGTACTATTGGTATATTGTGATGACCCGAAAAATTTCGACTAATTTAAACCAATTCTCTATACGATTTATTATTTTAACACGTTAAACAAAGTCTGTTAGATTGAGTCTCAAAATTTTAGAACTGTTTCATATATACAATTACCTTTGACTACTCTCGACGATTCATGAACAATTATATGTATGTATATATATATGTACAAGTAAAAACGACTTTCCTACAGTAAAACCCTATTTGCTACAGTAAAAATTACTTTGCTACAGTAAAACACAATTTGCTACAGTAAAACACTATTTGCTACAGTAACACTATTGCTACAGTAAACACTATTTGATGTCGACGAACTAGCAAACAAAAACGGAAAAGGCGGCCATGCGATCGCATGGCAAAAACACTGAAAACTCATGCGATCGCATGAGCTACAGTAAATCGAAAAGTAATATAAATACGCAGTTCGTTCGACGAATTTTTTTCACATTTATCTCTCAATATTTATATTTATATTATAATTTTAATTTTAAATTTAAGTTTAATAATAATAAGGTATATACGAGGGTGTTTTTTAATTCGGGTTTCAAACCGCTTTAAGCTAAGGAAATATTAGGTATTATTCGGGGTATTGTTCTTGAATCCAAGGCCAACCATACAGTCGTCTACCATCATTACGTCTACGCAATTTGCCTACAATATTGAATCGCAATATTGAACTGTGAGTTATAGTCTCCCTTTTTAAATGCTTTAAATATTTTTGGGCTGAGAATACATGCAATTTATTTTAAACTCAATAAGACACAAGTACATACAAAATTCTACACTGAGTTAAACCGAAAATCCCTTAGCTTTGGTAACTAGTAGCTGCCAGTACATAGGATATGGACTGGTGGGCGCGAATAATTGTATATGGATCCATAGGGCTTGACATCCCCGTCCGAGCTAGAGCGCTAGCCTTTTAACGGACGTATGTTATTTGAGTTTAAGACACGTTGGTTTGCGCGTATTAAAACGAATGGGGTAATTATCACTATAGCGTTAAGTTTAGTTACCAGGGTGCTCTGTTACGTAGAATCTATTGATAAACTTTTGATGAAATCTTGTGGTCTATCTTTATATATGTTTATGACTCGAGCAATTAAACCTATAACTCACCAACATCCGTGTTGACTTTTTAGCATGTTTTATTCTCAGGTCCTTAGAATGCTTCCGCTGTGATGTGCTTGTTGCCTGCATGGAGTCTCTCATGCTTTGTACAAAGTTTATTGCATTCAAAATAAAACTGCGTTGTATAATAAATAATTGGACTGTGATGTCAACCTGTAAATTAAAGACTTATGTATTTCGGGGTTTTGCTTATACCTAAGCACTTGCCCACATGTTTATAACTTTCTATGTTTAGAAAGTCACTTATTTTAATGAATGCAATATTTTATCAAAACGTATCATATAGAGGTCAAAACCTCACTGTGGAATCAATGATTAACGTGCCGCGTCAATAGCGATTTTGACGGGTCATTACAGTTGGTATCAGAGCTTGAGGTCATAGGGAACCAGAAATTACATTAGTGTGTTTAACTGGTAATTGTTAGGATGCATTAGTGAGTCTGGACTATGACCATATCTGTTTTTACTGATTTTTGCTTATTATTTGGTCAAAAACATTATATGTGATATATTTATATGCTAACGTAATTGTTGTTTCAATTATGTGATAGATGACTTCTTCTAATCCTATCATTTTGTACGACTCGGAATCGGACACTGAATCTATTCTATCCACAACTGAAAAGGGCGTTCCAATACCTATTAAAGAAGAAATTGTGTTAGCCGGGGAATCTCAACTCCCAGTAAACCCAGAGGAGGTTCCAGCTCCACCCAGCTTTAGTTTTCTGGAGCCACAGTATCGTTGGCATGGACCCATGATCCCTGGAGTAAACGAGGATCGTCCATTTCTAAACAAATATGGACATTGGTCCAGATATACCGCCGACGGGGGGGTTGTGCCGATTACGCCTGGCAGATTTCGGTTCATGACCACCGGTACATATTCTTGCAGTTCGTCATCATATTCTCCTACACATGACTCAGACAGTTCGTCATCAGACGAGATCAGTAAGGAGGAGGATTTCGCTAATGAAATAAAAGAGATCACTAAGGAGAAATTCCAACTTGCTATAGATAATAAAAACAACCACAATAATAAAATGTCCTTAATTATTAAAAAAGAACAGGACCATTCGATCCGTAACCACCCTTATTGTATTAAACCCACTGAGGCAACGGGTACCTCAAAACCCCAACCAAAAATAAAATACACTGCCAGAATGTCTGTCGGACCATGTGCACACAAACAATTGGCAGAGAGAACCAAATGGGAAGAAGTTTCTGATAGTTCTGAATAAACGACCTCGCAACCATAAATCTTCCATGCGCTATTCTATTGCTTATGTGTGCTACTCTATCTTGTTATGTAAAATAAGCATATGTAAAATATCAGTATTGTATGGTATTGTATTATTTTGGTTTATTAATAATAAATGCATGGAATGATTATTTGTATTATTACTACTTCTTATTATTATTATTACATAATAATGTAGTAACTCGCTATAATTTTTCATAGTGGAATATTATTAGGATTTTAGTAGTTAATTCCTTGTACTAGCTATTATGTATGAACTTAATGGGTAGGTAATACCCTAGAAAATAATTATAAAATGCTAATAAGAAGAAAAGGCTTTTATAATAATCGGTTCATATTATTAATATGCTACGATTAACTATTGACAACTCATTTTACCTATAATATTCTATATGATTAAATTATATCTGTTATGTTTATTGAAGAAACATGTCTCAAATGTCGGATGCTGAGTTTGAGCAACTAGTCGAGAAACGTGTGAATGAAAGAATTGCTGCAACCGAAGCAGCAAAAGCAACAGCTGAAGCAGCAGCCAAAGCAGCAGCCGTAAACACAAATTCACGAAACGGATGCTCATACAAAACTTTTCAAGGATGCAAACCACAGACGTTTAGTGGAACTGAGGGACCAGTCGGTCTAACCCGATGGTTTGAAAAGATGGAGTCCGTTTTCAAAATCAGTAATTGTGCGAACGGAGACAAGTCAAAGTATGCTTCGTGCACGTTGCAAGATGGTGCACTTACTTGGTGGAACAATTATGCTAAAGCAGAAGGAATAGATACGGCATATGATATCTCTTGGGAAGAACTGAAAAAGATGCTAATCGAGGAGTACTGTCCTCGAAACGAGATCAGAAAAATGGAATCTGAGTTACGTAATCTGAAGGTTATCGGCGCGAATCTCAATAACTATGAAAAGCGTTTCATGGAACTAGCCTTGTTGTGTCCCGAATTGGTGCCAAATGAGAAACGAAAGATAGAAATGTATATTGACGGTTTATCGATCAATATCAAAGGAAATGTTACATCGTCCAAACCAAATACGATGCAGGAAGCCATGACAATGGCACACCAACTCATGGACCAGATCACAGAGAGTTCGATTAAGACACCAATTACCGAAGTCAAGACAACTGAAGAAAAGAGGAAATGGGAAGACTATAAGGGCAAAAGTACTCACCTGAAGAAACAATAAACTTTTAAAGGTAAACAAGATGGGGCAACTGCAAGTCCAAACTATAAGGGACCTCATCCGTTCTGCAAAAGGTGTTACACACATCATGCAGGCTATTGCCAAGTGGTCTGTGATAAGTGCAACAAGAAAGGACATGTGGCGAAAGATTGTTATGCCACCGTTTCTGAAGTAAAGACAAAATTGACCGATGTCAAGAAATGTTATGGATGCGGGAAGTCTGGTCACTTTATAAATCAATGCCCTGATAAGGAGAAGAACAAAGAACCCGCACGTGGGAGGGCATTTAATGTTAGTGCCAGTAAAGCACGTGAGGATCCTAATCTTGTCACGGGTACGTTTACCGTTAATAATCAACTAGCTTCTATTATGTTTGATACGGGTGCTGATAGAAGTTATATGTGTAAAGACTTTAGTTTTAAAATAAAATGTGCATCATTACCTCTAGACGATAAATATACTATTGAATTAGCTAATGGTAAACTGATAAAAGCCGATAAAATTTGCCATGGTTGCGAAATGAATCTCGCTGGTGAAACCTTCAAAATCGATTTGATACCCGTAGAACTAGGAAGTTTTGACGTAATTGTTGGCATGGACTGGATGTCCAAAACAAGAGCGGAAGTTGTTTGCACTGAGAAAGCAATCCGCATCCCTCGTAAGGATGAAACGTCATTAATGATTTATGGGGAGAAGAGCAACTCAAAGCTGAACTTTATCAGCTGTATGAAGGCCCAGAAACTTATAAGAAAAGGTTGTTATGCTATTCTGGCATACGTAAAGAAGATCGATACTGAAGAAAGAAGCATTAATGACATGCCGGTTGTAAGAGAATATCCCGGAGTATTTCCAGAAGAATTACCGGGGCTACCTCCACACAGATGTGTAGAATTCCAGATTGATCTCATACCAGGAGCTGCACCTGTAGCCCGATCTCCATATAGACTTGCACCTTCAGAAATGCAAGAATTACAAGACCAGTTGCAAGAATTATCGGACCGTGGATTTATTCGTCCTAGTTTTTCACCTTGGGGTGCTCCTATTCTGTTCGTCAAGAAGAAGGATGGATCTATGAGAATGTGCATAGATTACCGAGAATTAAACAAATTAACGATCAAGAATCGGTACCCGTTACCGAGGATTGATGATTTGTTTGATCAATTGCAAGGATCAAGTGTTTATTCTAAGATTGATCTACGCTCCGGATATCATCAACTGAGAGTGAAGGAAGAAGATGTTCCTAAAACCGCGTTCAGAACCCGTTACGGTCACTATGAGTTTCTAGTCATGCCTTTTGGATTAACTAATGCTCCAGCAGTATTCATGGATCTAATGAATCGCATCTGTAGACCGTATTTAGACAAATTTGTCATTGTTTTTATCGACGACATATTGATTTACTCGAAGAACAAGGAAGAACATGAGCAACACTTAAGACTGGTACTAGAGATACTCAAGAAAGAAGAATTGTACGCAAAATTTTCGAAGTGTGATTTCTGGTTACAAGAAGTACAATTTTTGGGCCATGTTGTCAGTAAACATGGAATTAAAGTTGACCCCGCCAAGATCGAAGCCATTAGTAAATGGGAAACACCGAAGACTCCAACACAAATCCGCCAATTCTTAGGTCTTGCTGGTTACTACCGAAGATTCATTCAAGATTTCTCTAGAATCACCAAACCCTTAACTGCATTGACTCAAAAGGGAAAGAAGTATGATTGGTCCACAGAACAGGAATCCTCATTCCGGTTATTAAAGAAGAAGTTAACGTCTGCACCCATTTTGTCATTATCGGAAGGAAATGATGATTTCGTGATCTATTGTGATGCTTCACGCCAAGGTTTAGGATGTGTATTAATGCAACGCACAAAAGTTATCGCATATGCCTCACGACAACTAAAAATTCATGAAAAGAACTATACGACGCACGATTTGGAACTTGGAGCAGTAGTTTTTGCACTCAAAATATGGAGACACTATCTATATGGCACCAAGTGTACAGTGTACACCGACCATAAGAGTCTTCAGCATATTTTTGATCAAAAACAACTCAAAATGAGGCAACGTCGCTGGGTAGAGTTGTTAAACGATTACGATTGTGAAATCCGTTACCACCCCGGAAAATCTAATGTTGTAGCTGATGCCCTAAGTCGAAAAGAAAGAGTAAAACCTCTTAGGGTCCGAGCTTTGAATATTACAATTCGTACTGATCTCACAAAGCAAATTCAAGCAGCACAGTTAGAGGCTTTAAAAGAAGAAAACGAAAAAGGCGAAATAAGCAAAGGGTTAGAAAAACAACTTGAAGAAAAAGCCGATGGAACCCTGTATTTTGCTGGTAGGATATGGGTACCAAAACATGGTAACCTAAGGCAACTAGTACTGGATGAAGCACACAAAACGAGGTACTCAATTCACCCAGGAAACGGAAAAATGTACCACGATCTCAAGAAGTTTTATTGGTGGCCTAATATGAAAACAGAAATTGCTACTTATGTAAGCAAATGTTTAACGTGTGCAAAGGTCAAAGCTGAGCACCAAAAGCCGTCAGGATTACTGCAACAACCAGAAATTCCGCAGTGGAAATGGGAAAGAATAACCATGGATTTCATTACGAAATTGCCAAGGACTGCAAGTAGTCATGATACTATTTGGGTGATAGTTGATCGTCTAACTAAATCAGCTCACTTCCTACCAATAAAGGAGACAGACAGTATGGAGAAATTAGCACGCCTATATTTGAAGGAAGTAGTTTCCAGGCATGGTGTACCCATCTCCATCATATCTGATCGCGACACCCGATTCACATCACGTTTTTGGCAATCATTACAAAAAGCATTGGGAACTCGATTAGATATGAGCACCGCTTATCACCCACAGACAGATGGTCAAAGTGAAAGAACAATACAAACATTAGAAGACATGTTACGGGCATGCGTGATTGACTTTGGAACCAGTTGGGATCGACACTTACCGTTGGCAGAATTTTCATACAATAACAGCTATCATACGAGCATCAACGCAGCGCCATTTGAAGCACTTTACGGTAGAAAGTGCAGATCTCCTATCTGTTGGAGTGAAGTAGGAGAAAGACAACTTACTGGACCAGAAATTATTCATGAAACCACCGAAAAGATCATTCAAATACAACAGCGATTGAAAACGGCCATGAGTCGTCAAAAGAGTTATGCTGATGTAAGAAGAAAACCGCTAGAATTTCAAGTGGGCGACAAAGTCATGTTGAAATTGTCACCCTGGAAAGGCGTTGTACGATTCGGTAAACGAGGAAAGCTAAGTCCTAGGTACGTAGGACCCTTTGAAATCACCGAAAGAATTGGAGCAGTTGCTTATCGATTAAGGCTACCACAAGAACTTAGTAGTGTTCACGACACATTTCACGTGTCAAATTTGAAGAAATGTTTAGTTGAAGAGGATGTCGTAATTCCTCTTGACGAAATACGAATCAATGATAAACTCCATTTTATCGAAGAACCTGTTGAAATCATGGACCGTGAGGTCAAACAATTAAAACAAAGCAAAATACCGATAGTTAGGGTTCGTTGGAACGCAAGACGAGGACCCGAGTTTACTTGGGAACGTGAAGATCAAATGAAGCAAAAGTATCCACATTTGTTCACTGATATCGCTCATGAAACAGGTACTACTCAAAATTTCGGGACGAAATTTTCTTTAACGGGGAGGTACTGTGATGACCCGAAAAATTTCAACTAATTTAAACCAATTCTCTATACGATTTATTATTTTAACATGTTAAACAAAGTCTGTTAGATTGAGTCTCAAAATTTTAGAACTGTTTCATATATACAATTACCTTTGACTACTCTCGACGATTCATGAACAATTATATGTATGTATATATATATATGTACAAGTAAAAACGACTTTCCTACAGTAAAACCCTATTTGCTACAGTAAAAATTACTTTGCTACAGTAAAACACAATTTGCTACAGTAAAACACTATTTGCTACAGTAACACTATTGCTACAGTAAACACTATTTGATGTCGACGAACTAGCAAACAAAAACGGAAAAGGCGGCCATGCGATCGCATGGCAAAAACACTGAAAACTCATGCGATCGCATGAGCTACAGTAAATCGAAAAGTAATATAAATACGCAGTTCGTTCGACGAATTTTTTTCACATTTATCTCTCAATATTTATATTTATATTATAATTTTAATTTTAAATTTAAGTTTAATAATAATAAGGTATATACGAGGGTGTTTTTTAATTCGGGTTTCAAACCGCTTTAAGCTAAGGAAATATTAGGTATTATTCGGGGTATTGTTCTTGAATCCAAGGCCAACCATACAGTCGTCTACCATCATTACGTCTACGCAATTTGCCTACAATATTGAATCGCAATATTGAACTGTGAGTTATAGTCTCCCTTTTTAAATGCTTTAAATATTTTTGGGCTGAGAATACATGCAATTTATTTTAAACGCAATAAGACACAAGTACATACAAAATTCTACACTGAGTTAAACCGAAAATCCCTTAGCTTTGGTAACTAGTAGCTGCCAGTACATAGGATATGGACTGGTGGGTGCGAATAATTGTATATGGATCCATAGGGCTTGACATCCCCGTCCGAGCTAGAGCGCTAGCCTTTTAACGGACGTATGTTATTTGAGTTTAAGACACGTTGGTTTGCGCGTATTAAAACGAATGGGGTAATTATCACTATAGCGTTAAGTTTAGTTACCAGGGTGCTCTGTTACGTAGAATCTATTGATAAACTTTTGATGAAATCTTGTGGTCTATCTTTATATATGTTTATGACTCGAGCAATTAAACCTATAACTCACCAACATCCGTGTTGACTTTTTAGCATGTTTTATTCTCAGGTCCTTAGAATGCTTCCGCTGTGATGTGCTTGTTGCCTACATGGAGTCTCTCATGCTTTGTACAAAGTTTATTGCATTCAAAATAAAACTGCGTTGTATAATAAATAATTGGACTGTGATGTCAACCTGTAAATTAAAGACTTATGTATTTCGGGGTTTTGCTTATACCTAAGCACTTGCCCACATGTTTATAACTTTCTATGTTTAGAAAGTCACTTATTTTATTGAATGCAATATTTTATCAAAACGTATCATATAGAGGTCAAAACCTCACTGTGGAATCAATGATTAACGTACCGCGTCAATAGCGATTTTGACGGGTCGTTACATATATACACTCCAATGATCAGCTCTTAGCAGCCCATGTGAGTCACCTAACACATGTGGGAACCATCATTTGGCAACTAGCATGAAATATCTCATAAAATTACAAAAATATGAGTAATCATTCATGACTTATTTACATGAAAACTAAATTACATATCCTTTATATCTAATCCATACACCAACGACCAAAAACACCTACAAACACTTTCATTCTTCAATTTTCTTCATCTAATTGATCTCTCTCAAGTTCTATCTTCATGTTCTAAGTGTTCTTCATAAATTCTACAAGTTCTAGTTACATAAAATCAAGAATACTTTCAAGTTTGCTAGCTCACTTCCAATCTTGTAAGGTGATCATCCAACCTCAAGAAATCTTTGTTTCTTACAGTAGGTTATCATTCTAATACAAGGTAATAATCATATTCAAACTTTGGTTCAATTTCTATAACTATAACAATCTTATTTCAAGTGATGATCTTACTTGAACTTGTTTTCGTGTCATGATTCTGCTTCAAGAACTTCGAGCCATCCAAGTATCCGTTGAAGCTAGATCCATTTTTCTCTTTTCCAGTAGGTTTATCCAAGGAACTTAAGGTAGTAATGATGTTCATAACATCATTCGATTCATACATATAAAGCTATCTTATTCGAAGGTTTAAACTTGTAATCACTAGAACATAGTTTAGTTAATTCTAAACTTGTTCGCAAACAAAAGTTAATCCTTCTAACTTGACTTTTAAAATCAACTAAACACATGTTCTATATCTATATGATATGCTAACTTAATGATTTAAAACCTGGAAACACGAAAAACACCGTAAAACCGGATTTACGCCGTTGTAGTAACACCGCGGGCTGTTTTGGGTTAGTTAATTAAAAACTATGATAAACTTTGATTTAAAAGTTGTTATTCTGAGAAAATGATTTTTATTATGAACATGAAACTATATCCAAAAATTATGGTTAAACTCAAAGTGGAAGTATGTTTTCTAAAATGGTCATCTAGACGTCGTTCTTTCGACTGAAATGACTACCTTTACAAAAACGACTTGTAACTTATTTTTCCGACTATAAACCTATACTTTTCTGTGTAGATTCATAAAATAGAGTTCAATATGAAACCATAGCTATTTGATTCACTCAAAACGGATTTAAAATGAAGAAGTTATGGGTAAAACAAGATTGGATAATTTTTCTCATTTTAGCTACGTGAAAATTGGTAACAAATCTATTCCAACCATAACTTAATCAACTTGTATTGTATATTATGTAATCTTGAGATACCATAGACACGTATACAATGTTTCGACCTATCATGTCGATACATCTATATATATTTCGGAACAACCATAGACACTCTATATGTGAATGTTGGAGTTAGCTATACAGGGTTGAGGTTGATTCCAAAATATATATAGTTTGAGTTGTGATCAATACTGAGATACGTATACACTGGGTCGTGGATTGATTCAAGATAATATTTATCGATTTATTTCTGTACATCTAACTGTGGACAACTAGTTGTAGGTTACTAACGAGGACAGCTGACTTAATAAACTTAAAACATCAAAATATATTAAAAGTGTTGTAAATATATTTTGAACATACTTTGATATATATGTATATATTGTTATAGGTTCGTGAATCAACCAGTGGCCAAGTCTTACTTCCCGACGAAGTAAAAATCTGTGAAAGTGAGTTATAGTCCCACTTTTAAAATCTAATATTTTTGGGATGAGAATACATGCAGGTTTTATAAATGATTTACAAAATAGACACAAGTACGTGAAACTACATTCTATGGTTGAATTATCGAAATCGAATATGCCCCTTTTTATTAAGTCTGGTAATCTAAGAATTAGGGAACAGACACCCTAATTGACGCGAATCCTAAAGATAGATCTATTGGGCCTAACAAGCCCCATCCAAAGTACCGGATGCTTTAGTACTTCGAAATTTATATCATGTCCGAAGGAGGATCCCGGAATGATGGGGATATTCTTATATATGCATCTTGTTAATGTCGGTTACCAGGTGTTCACCATATGAATGATTTTTATCTCTATGTATGGGATGTGTATTGAAATATGAAATCTTGTGATCTATTACTATGATTTGATATATATAGGTTAAACCTATAACTCACCAACATTTTTGTTGACGTTTTAAGCATGTTTATTCTCAGGTGATTATTAAGAGCTTCCGCTATCGCATACTTAAATAAGGACGAGATTTGGAGTCCATGCTTGTATGATATTGTGTAAAAACTGCATTCAAGAAACTTATTTTGTTGTAACATATTTGTATTGTAAACCATTATGTAATGGTCGTGTGTAAACAGGATATTTTAGATTATCATTATTTGATAATCTAAGTAAAGCTTTTTAAACCTTTATTGATGAAATAAAGGTTATGGTTTGTTTTAAAATGAATGCAGTCTTTGAAAAACGTCTCATATAGAGGTCAAAACCTCGCAACGAAATCAATTAATATGGAATGTTTTTAATCAATAAGAACGGGACATTTCACCACCGACATTAGAATTAAAGCCACTTCCAAACCATTTGGAATACGCTTATTTAAATGGTGAATCTGAATTACCTGTAATAATATCGTCTTCTCTTACTGAAAATGAAAAATCACAACTCATTTCTGTGTTGAAAGCTCATAAACCAGCCATTACATGGAAGATTCATGATATTAAAGGAATAAGTCCTTCGTATTGCACACATAAAATCCTTATGGAAGAAGGTCATAAAACGTATGTGCAACGCCAACGAAGACTAAATCTGAATATGCAAGATGTAGTTAAAAGAAATTATTAAACTGCTAGATGCAGGTTTAATTTATCCAATCTCTGATAGTCCATGGGTAAGCCCAGTTCAATGCGTGCCTAAGAAGGGTGGCATGACTGTCATTACAAATGAAAAAAATGAGCTTATTCCTACTAGGACTGTAACAAGATGGCGTGTATGTATTGATTATAGAAAATTAAATGACGCTACCAGAAAAGATCACTTTCCCTTACCTTTTATTGATCAAATGTTGGAAAGATTAGCCGGAAACAGTTACTATTGTTTTCTTGATGGATTTTCCGGATATTTTCAAATTCCAATAGCACCCGAAGATCAAGAGAAAACCACGTTCACATGCCCTTATGGTACTTTTGCTTACAAACGCATGCCATTTGGACTTTGCAACGCCCCTGCAACCTTTCAAAGGTGCATGATGGCGATTTTTCACGATATGATAGAAGAATGCATGGAAGTTTTCATGGATGACTTTTCAGTCTTCAGTGATACTTTTGAATCATGTCTAGCTAATCTTGAACGAATGCTTATTAGATGCGAACAATCAAATCTAGTTCTTAATTGGGAGAAATGCCATTTCATGGTTAAAGAAGGCATCGTTCTTGGACATAAAATTTCAAAAGAAGGAATTGAAGTGGATAGAGCTAAAGTAGATTTAATTGCTAAACTTCCACATCCCACCAATGTTAGAGGAGTTAGGAGTTTTCTAGGGCATGCCGGTTTTTACCGACGTTTCATAAAAGATTTTTCTAAAATTGCCACTCCTATGAATAAACTCCTAGAAAAGGATGCTCCATTCATCTTTTCAGATGAATGCATCAAATCTTTTAATATTCTTAAAGAAAAACTCACTAATGCGCCGATCATGATAACACCAAATTGGAATCTACCGTTTGAACTAATGTGCGATGCAAGTGATTTTGCAATGGGAGCCGTTTTAGGACAAAGGATTGAAAAACGATTTCAACCTATATATTATGCTAGTAAGACGTTACAAGGAGCACAAACGAACTATACAACTACTGAAAAAGAACTCCTTGCTATTGTCTTTGCTTTTAAAAAATTTCGTTCATATCTCGTTCTAGCAAAAACGGTGGTCTATACCGACCATTCTGCTCTTAGATACCTATTTTCGAAACAAGATGCCAAACCAAGATTAATCCGTTGGATCTTACTCTTACAAGAGTTCGATATTGAAATCCGAGATAAAAGAGGAGCAGAAAATCTCGCCGCTGATCATCTTTCTCGTCTTGAAAATCCCGAATTAGAAGTTCTAAATGAATCGGCCATACAAGACAACTTTCCTGATGAATATCTATTGAAGATAGATTATAATGAAATTCCATGGTTTGCAGACTATGCAAACTACCTAGTATGTGGATTCCTTAAAAAAGGATTATCGTACCAAAAACGAAAGAAATTCTTCAGTGATATAAAACACTATTTCTGGGAAGATCCACATTTGTTTAAAAGTTGTCCCGATGGAATAATACGCCGATGTGTATTTGGAGATGAAGCTAGTAAAATTTTAAACCATTGTCACACAGGACGAACAGGAGGGCACTATGGGCCTCAACTAACAGCAAGAAAAGTTTATGATGCTGGATTCTATTGGCCTACAATTTACAAAGACGCACACCTTCTTTGCAAATCCTGTGATGCTTGTCAAAGGGCCGAAAAAATAAGTCAACGTGATGAAATGCCACAAAATGTCATTCAAGTATGCGAAGTATTTGACATTTGGGGTATTGAATTTATGGGTCCATTTTCAAAATCTCATAATAATCTCTACATTCTTGTAGCCATTGATTATGTATCTAAATGGGCGGAAGCACAAACTCTCCCAACTAACGATGCACGAGTTGTAGTTAACTTTTTAAAACGTCTTTTTACAAGGTTTGGAACACCGAAAGCTTTAATAAGTGATCGGGGTACTCATTTCTGTAATAATCAACTTGAGAAAGTTCTCAAAAGATATGGAGTAACTCATAAAATCTCCACCGCATATCATCCACAAACAAGTGGACAAGTTGAAAATACCAACCGAGCTTTAAAACGTATTCTAGAAAAAATCGTAGGATCAAATCCGAAGGAATGGTCCATTAAATTGGAGGATGCACTCTGGGCTTTTAGAACAGCCTACAAAACTCCAATTGGAACCACACCTTTTAAACTCGTCTACGGAAAAGCATGTCATCTTCCAGTAGAAATTGAACACAAAGCATTTTGGGCTTTGAAGACATGTAATCTTGATTTACATGAAGCCGGACGTCTACGATTAAGTCAATTAAACGAATTAGAAGAATTAAGACATGAAGCATACGAAAATTCGTTAATCTATAAGGAAAGAACGAAGAAATGGCATGATAAAAGAATCAGAAGTTCAAAAGAATTTAAAGAAGGAGATAGAGTTCTTCTTTTCAATTCACGATTCAAGCTATTTCCTGGAAAATTGAAATCGAGATGGTCTGGACCATTCATAGTCAAAAGATTTTTTCCATACGGAACGATAGAATTAATAAATTCAAATGGAATTGAATTTAAAGTTAATGGTCACAGAGTTAAACATTACATAGATAGTCCGATGGAAGTCGACAACGAAGTTAATCACAATTTCGATACCACAGCTAACTAAGTGTGGGGAGAATCAAGTCTTTTAAGGATTTTATGTATTTCTGTTAGAGTTAGATTGTCTGTTTTCGTGTAGTTCTCGAAAATGGAACCCGAATGGTCTTTCCCTAGCAGACCCTAAAGAACTAGTCTTCTCCCCCCATTCTGAATTTTTAATTTTATTTAGGAAATGAAGATTTCCTGTGAACTAAACCATGGTCTAATGCTACACGCTTTGATCACTAAACGTAATAATGACACACTTCCGAGTGAACTAGTATCAGTAATCAGAGAAAGATTGGACGGAGTAAGAAAATAATCCAGATGAGAAGATAATAAGTTACAATTTGGTAAAGGAAAATCAAAATCCGCAGCGAAAAGAAGAGCACGACACCTTGAAAGATGTCACAAATGCGGAAAATGGTCACATGGAGGTAAATGTTCAAATAATCAAACCTATTCAAACACCGAATTTGTTACTTTATGCAGAGATGGACCGTTCATATGTTTAGAAGAAAAAACACTGAATGCTCGAGGTTACGCCTATGTAGCCATGGAAAATCAATTAAACCGACTATCTTATGAATGGGATAGATCGTATCACTAAGAATACTATCTCACAGGTAAGTCTGTACAGTTTTTATTTTTTATTTTTATTTTTAACCTTTTGATAATAAACGCTAATTTGTTCGCTATAAAGTATTAAATTGGTATTGAATAAAATTAGGTTTGGCGACCGAAATTATTGTTATCATTCAAAAATTTATTACATCACTGCGAAATTTAACGTTTATTCTTAAGGTATAAATATCTTTAATCAATCAACCCAAAATATTTCAAAAATTCGTCATGAGTTAAATTAGGTCATGGAACCGAAATTACTTTACCGAAAAGAGGGCGTATATTTTTGATAATATTTGATTGATTAAAGTGGGATAAAAGCCAAAAAGATTTTTAATTTTATTTTTACCATGTTTTAAAATTAATATATAAAAATTAAAATAATATTGTAAACTTTTTAAAATTAATATATTTAAAATTGTAAATATTTGAAAAATTAATCTTTTTAATATAAGTTTGTATGTATAAAAACAAAAATATAATATAAGTTTGGTGTAAATTTATAATATGAATTTTTAAATAAGTTTGGTGTGAATTTTTAATTTTATGAATTTTAAATATAAGTTTGGTGTGAATTTAAAAACAAATATTTACTTTATTTTGCTAAGTTAAAAATATGATTTTTAAAATTCATCGTAAGTTGAAGACTAGGTCATTGAACCGAAATTGCTTTACCCGAGGGAGGGACGAGAATTTTTATTATCATTATTTTTAATCTTATTGAACTAAAGTATGCCAAAAAAAAAAAAACCCAAAAATCTTTGCTTTTAAAATCGCGCTTTAATTTGACAAATTTTAAAATTTTGTCGAGGGACAGACTAGGACATCGATCCGAAACACCCTCGCTCCTAAAGGAAAACAAAATTTTAGAATTTAATTAATTATATGTTTTATAAAGTATAAGGTTGTTTAAAAAAAAACAAAAAACAAAAAACATGAAATCACTGTATCCGGGTACCCATGCGATCGCATGGGATTCTCACTATCCCTCCATGCGATCGCATGGAGGCAAATTCCAGGCCTGATACATACAGCTCGTTGTTCTGTCTTCTTCACATAAACACACACACATATACGAAAAACACTCAAAACCTCACCAAATTTCATCATTTTTCTACCGTAATTCATCATTTTTCTTGCTCTAATCATGCCTAGATTCTCATTCTTCAGCAAAATGGTAAAAATTACACCCCTAAACTCATAAATTTGCTAGTTTTTGTGATAAATTCCAATTTTTTACCTAATGCAATTTTGTTAATTTCTAGTGTAATTAGTGTTAAATTGTTAGTATTTTATGCATGTATAACCTAGATTGATGCTATTTAACATGATTTGAAGCCAAAAACTTCAAAAATTTTAGAAATCTAGGGTTTGTGTTCTTGAGCAATTTGGGGCTTTTTGATATAAACAGGTTATGACCGATTTTTGTCATGAATTATTTTGCTAAATTGAGTAGTGTAACATGTTTAGATAGTTAAATGATCCAAACATTGATCCTAAACATGATTTTTAGAGATTAAAGTGGACTTTTTAAGTCCAAAATTCATGAACTTGATTAATTTGATGTATTTGCCATTTGAGACTTGTTTAATTATTAGTAATGACTATTTTAACATGTTATTTAAGTTAAATGCTTATGAATTTTGTATACATTTTCATATGTGCTTATTTGAAAAGTGTAGAATTGTGAAAAATTGTGAAAATGTGTATAAGTTTAATTTTGATTTAACATGTTATAGTGATTGTTTTAAGTTGTTATTTTGCTAACACTAATGCATATTTGGATGCACAAATTTTGTGTTTAATGTGTTTTGCAGAAAGCCGATACTGGAGGTTCAGGAGCATCATCATCTAGACGACCAGCACCAGCACCATAACCAGAACCAGAAATGCAACACGAACAACAACCACAACAGGAACAATAACAACAGCCTGATCAGCACGTACCTTATTATGCCCCGGTACAGTTTGTTGATGAATTCATAGTATTCCTAATGAGGTCGCCAGTAGAATTCCCAACGATTCCTGAGCACACTCTGCATCCTAATCTGAGATTTGATAGGAGATGGAGAGATTACGAGACATATCAAAGGAACAAATTCAAATTGGTAACAAAAAATGTAGAGGTGCCAAGGGTAATCAATTGGGCCCCTTTAGAAACGGTCCATCTAGCTGACCGTGTTAGACAGCTTTTGGTTCAAAGGTATGGTAGTTCTTCTTTTACAGATTGGAAACGTCTCTTCACCATTCGTAGACCTGTTTATAAGGAATGGTGTGTTGAGTTGATGAGTACTGTATCACTTGATACAAATATAGTTAGAATAGATGATAGAAGATTTCTTAGGTTTATCCTTGGTGGTAGGATGTACAGAATGTCCATGCTGGACATGGCCAGGGCCTTACAGATATATACTCCTGGTGAGTTGCTATTACCCGATTGTACAAATTTGATTCATTATGGTGAAAGGGTAGATAGCAACTTTGACGCTGACGCCATTTGGAGGCGTATGTCACATTTTGATGTTTTTACACGAGCAGGAGGACACTCCTATACACATATTGACAGAGCCGAGCTTCGTATTATTCATAGATTTTTAGCTAACTCGATTACATAGAGAGGTCACAATAAAGAAAAAATTACCTTACATGATTTATTCTACCTAAAGTGTATTCGGGATCCTAGAAGCTTTGTCAATATCCCTTACTGTGTTGCTTTTTATTTATCTAAAATGGTAGAGGGAATGCAGGACGGGAGTATAATAGGAGGAGGTATTTTTGTTACTCTCATTGGAGAGTATTTAGGTGTTGATAGGAACCAAGAGGGTCCATTACAGCTTTGTAGAGAACAGGTTGAGTCCATAGGATTGAAAGTTTATGTGGGTGCTAAGGTATTGAAAAGTAGACGTAACCAGGCAGTACCCTACGAGGGATCTCATCCTCAGGTAGAGAGAGGCTCAGACGAGGAAATGGAGAGGCGGAAGACATTAGGGATGACTTTCGAGATGCTATTCTTGACGTCCACGTTCGTATAGATGAGGAAGCAATGACGAACGCGGCCAGACATAGTATGTATGAGCAGTGGAACTCCGAGCGAGTATACGAGGATTATAGGCGACGCCAACACGATAGCTGGGTAGTTCATCAGCACCAAATCATGAGCCAGCTATCATATCAGGTACCAAATAACTATGTACCTACTCGACCTGCTCATTTTTCGCCACACAGCCCCGATATCCGACCACCCTTTAACCGGTATGACTATAACCAAGCCTATCAGAACACCTATAACCAACAATGGAACCCACCTGATGAGATGAACTGGAACCCCTATCCAGACTGATTTGGTTCCATTTGGTTATTTATATGATTTTTATGTTTTTATCTTTTTACTTATTCATGTTTAAACTTATGTTATTGAATATACTTATGTAATTTTTATAATTTTTATTATTATTGTGTACTAATATTTCACATTTAGGATTTGAAAGTGGGATATTAAGTCCCATTTCAAATTGCCATGCATGCTTATATTTGTATGTATGTATATTGTAAATTGTACAAAACAGGATAAAACAGCGCATTTTCAAAGACTGGCATTAAGTTCAGCAAAAGCTACTAATTTTGACGACAAGATAAATGTGATGTAACAACAGACGGAATGAACAAATGATACGCACCATTTATCATTCAGCAAACAAACGCCAATATGTTTGGAAACTTTGGTAAAATTTAATCATTTTCACACTAATCACCCTCAATAATTTAAATTGTTACTGATTTCTTACAAATGAGGGCATTGCAAGATCTTAAGTGTGGGAAGGGGTTAAATTCTTTCGGATTTTAAAATTTTTACTTTATACACTTGGTTACCATTAGAAATACTAGTAAAGTAGTAGTTGTATTAGAATCTAGTGCTCTCTGATAAAGAACAGCCCTAGTCTTATATACTGACTACCCAATTCTAGTAAAAATTTTCAAAATTTTCAATTAAATGAACTCAAAATCATGTTTATACATATTTATGAACGATAAAACTAGGTGTTAACACCGAAATTATTGTTACCTCAGAAAGGACATAAATTGAGAAACAAACCAAAATGTTAAAATTCATTTAAAATGGAATAGAGGACAATAAAAGGGAAAATAAAAGCCAAGTGTGGGAAAAATTACCAAGTTATCTTAAACATATATCACATATTTCTGTAACAAATAATTGAAGATACTTTTGCTTTGGACTAAACTAAACAGTTTTACCCGATTTACTGTAATATATTTGAAAGAAAGATGGATCTACACGATGAATCAATTCCATCATTTAAAGGAAGTAAAGTCTTCCGAAAAAGACACGCGCTTCTTGATTTAGGTCATGAAGTTGTCATCCAGACCAGCTGTAGGTTGACGAAAAACCTAGAAAAGTCATCATTAAAATCAGCAGGAAATCCACGGACCTCAGCATCAAACAGGGTCGCCAAGTGGTCAGACTTATCCTAACCATGAGAGGATCTGTCTCGTACAATGGGGGGCACCGTGCAAATTAGCTTGATAAGACTAATAAATCAGATCCCCAGAAAGGATAATCTCCTTTAAAGATCAAAAATCAGCTTTTAAGACTGATATTACTCAATCCTAAAGATTGACCTTAAAGATTGAGAATTACAAACTCATGGAATTCAATGATATCTAAACTCGAGCTTGAACGAGAAAATATTTTGATAAAATTACAAACCGATTTGTTTTCTGAAAACCCATTTTTAATGCGTTCATTACCATTGAACGTAAAATCCTAGGAATTCATCTGGAATTCATTAGGTCATCTGAACCAAATCGGGTGTCAACCGTAAGAACGGTGGTTGCATAGCATGGTCAAAGACAGGACCTTGTGCCAGACCGAAAAATCATAAGGGTGAGCTTTACTATTGCTCCTACCAAGGATAGTAATTGCGTCCAACACGTTATAGACCATAATTAAAAGCATGCCAGGGGACATTGCCTTAACAGTTGCTTGTTCAACGCTTTCCTTTACAACCAGATGGTAGTTTACCGAAAGGTAATATACGGAGCAAGTATACTGGACGTGTTGCTTTCCCAATACAAGGTTAGCAAGTAGGTGACACAAAACCACAAGTTTTGAGCTAAAATTTTCAAATCTGAAACCCACCAAACCCACAAAAATATTTTGCAAACACCGGTGAAGGGTTATTCCGGAAAACTTATCTAGGGTAAAAGCTAGATTTAATTTTCAAAAAAAAATCAAATGTTTTCATAAAGATCCAATTTCCTAAAGGATCTAAATTTTCATAAGTCATGTGAGACTGTAAACCACATCGTTACTACCATTGTTTATACCGCCGTATTGAAATCACTGATGTACAAAGTGTGAAGAATAAAGAAGTGATTCTAGTATTTCAAGACGATATTGCTTGAGGACAAGCAACGCTCAAGTGTGGGAATATTTGATAATGCTAAAACGAACATATATTTCATAGCATTATTCCTCAAGAAAGACAAGCTTTTAGTTGCAATTGTTCTATTTACAAGTGATATTCGTTTAAATAATAAAAGGTAAAGACAAAAGACAGATTCGACGAATTGAAGACGCAAACGACCAAAAAGCTCAAAAGTACAAAATACAATCAATAAGGTTCCAATTATTGATAAGAAACGTCTCAAAATTACAAGAGTACAAGATTCAAAACGCAAAGTACAAGATATTAAATTATTCGCAAGGACGTTCGAAAATCCGGAACCGGGACCAGAGTCAACTCTCAACGCTCGACGCAACGGACTAAAAATTCAAGTCAACTATGCACATGAATATAATATAATATATAATTAATTCTTAAAATTAATATATATATTATATTATATTTAAAAATCGTCGGCATAAAAAAACAAAGACTTTTGAGTCTCCCCAGCTGGCCATGCGATCGCATGGCCTGGAAGGCATAAATCCATGCGATCGCATGGTGCACAGTTCCAGCCCACATGCCTATAAAAATCGAGCTTTGGTGCACCACAAAAACACATCTTTTTCTATCTCTCAATATATCTATACGTAATATTTATATTTATATTTTAATTTTAATTTTAATTTTAATTTTAAATCCTAATAATAAGGGTATGTTAGCGAATGTTGTAAGGGTGTAAGTCGAAATTCTGACCGTGTACCGCTACGCTATTTTTAATCATTGTAAGTTATGTTCAACCTTTTTAATTTAATGTCTCGTAGCTAAGTTATTATTATGCTTATTTAATCCGAAGTAATCATGATGTTGGGCTAAAATATTAAAATTGGGTAATTGGGCTTTGTACCATAATTGGGGTTTGGACAAAAGAACGACATTTGTGGAAATTAGACTATGGGCTATTAATGGGCTTTATATTTGCTTAACTAAATGATAGTTTGTTAATTTTAATATAAAGATTTACAATTGAACGTCCCTATAAATAACCATATACACTCGATCGGACACGATGGGCGGGATATTTATATGTACGAATAATCGTTCATTTAACCGGACATGGGAATGGATTAATAGCCACTAGAATTATTAAAACAGGGGTGAAATTATGTACAAGGACACTTGGCATAATTGATAACAAAGTATTAAAACCTTGGGTTACACTCAGTCGACATCCTGGTGTAATTATTAAACAAAGTATTAAAATCTTGTTACAGTTAAAGTCCCCAATTAGTTGGAATATTTAACTTCGGGTATAAGGATAATTTAACGAGGACACTCGCACTTTATATTTATGACTGATGGACTGTTATGGACAAAAACCAGACGGACATATTAAATAATCCAGGACAAAGGACAATTAACCTATGGGCATAAAACTAAAATCAACACGTCAAACATCATGATTATGGAAGTTTAAATAAGCATAATTCTTTTATTTCATATTTAATTTCCTTTATTTTATATTTAATTGCATTTCTAATTATAGCACTTTTATTTATTGTTATTGTATTTAATTGCACTTTTAATTATCGTACTTTTTAATTATCTCAAGTTTATTTTATCGCACTTTTATTTATCGCAATTTCATTATCGTTATTTACTTTACGCTTTAAATTAAGTCTTTTATTTATTTAATATTTTACATTTTGTTTTAACTGCGACTAAAGTTTTAAAATCGACAAACCGGTCATTAAACGGTAAAAACCCCCCTTTATAATAATAATATTACTTATATATATATATATTTTTATTTTATAAAATAAAACTAATATAGCGTTAAGCTTTGATTAAAAGATTCCCTGTGGAACGAACCGGACTTACTAAAAACTACACTACTGTACGATTAGGTACACTGCCTATAAGTGTTGTAGCAAGGTTTAAATATATCCATTCTCTAAATAAATAAATATCTTGTGTAAAATTGTATCGTATTTAATAGTATTTCCTTGTAAAATTTAATAGTATTTTATACCCCTTAGCTTTAACTTCAGGGGGATATATGTGACGACCCGACAAAATCGTCATTGACAGCGCCGCTAACTTTGGTCCCGTTACGTGGTCATAGTCCCTATATGAGACGCGTTTGACCAAAATTATGTCGCATTCATTTGAAACGTGCATGACTTGCAAAGTTTAGTTTACAAAACCGTTCGACAACAATTTTAAGTTTGCAAAAGTATAAATTATGAATGAGATAACTTGCGACATAATTAGTTTAAATCACGGTTGCTATAAATAGCGTAAGTATGTAAACGATATGTTTGAATCCAAAGGTGCTATCACTAGCGTATGTATGTATGCATGCTTGACTCCAAGCAAGTATGAGTGTACGCGGAAGCATGTATCAAATAGCCATGTATGAACCTGAGAAACATATAGAAAACTGTCAACGAAAAACGTTGGTGAAATCATAGGTGTTTTAGTAAACGTTGTATTTGAACCACAAGATTTAATATAAGATGATTATCAAAATCATTTGCATTCCAAAAGTTGTTATTTGTATCCCGGGCACCCAATTATCAAACTTAACTGTTTTGCACCCTTTGCGTAGTGTTAGAACATACACTAGACCCGAAAATATATTTCATCCGCTAACGGTAGCGAACCGTCCGAATGAGGCTCGTCAAGCCCATGTGATCACATAATATAAGTTCTCGTTTACACCCTGCAAGTGTAACTAATGATAATTGAATTGAGGCTTTTTGTTCAAACCCGCACGTGGAATGTTCGTTTCCGTACTTGTGTTCAAAGTGTAAAAGTATGTAGTATAAAACCGTATATGTTTCTCATCCCATGATTTAAAAGTATAAAAGTTGTTGAAAGATGGGACTATGATCTCACCTCGAGTGCACGAGTATAAATGTACTTCACAAAGTAAACTTGTGCATGAATGTTGCTTAGCCTTGACCTAAACAAGTAAGTTGTATCAATTAACCGGTTACGACACAAGGTCGGGCGAAATGTGTTCAATTAGTCCTATGGCTCATTACGACTCGATTATATAGCATGTGAATCACGTTGTCAAGTTTCATGCAAGAATCAAGTATAAAATAAGATTAGAACGATTGTATAAGTGTTTTGTTAAGTTTGACTAAAAGTCAAACTTGGTCAAAGTCAACGAAAAAGTCAACGGGATCGGGTCGGGTCCCGAACTATTTTTCTGAGGTTTTTATTCATATATAAGCATGTTAGAACAAGTTACATGTGAATCAGAGGTGCGTAGCATAGCAAACATTTTTCGAAATTTGACAAAGTAGGTCAGAACCCAAACACGGCTATTTCCGCGCCGCGGCCAGGGGTGTCGCGCCGCGACATTAGGCATGGCCTGGTACCTGGTCAGTTTCAAAAGTTCAAGTCTTGATCCAAAATTCAATTTAGCACAAAACGCAAACCGTAAACACTTAGAATACGCATCTTATATCATTGGAAAGCTCTTTTGACAAGGAATACAATTAACTACCTTTCACAAGCAAAAACATCAATTACAATAACCGAAAACTCGTCAATTGATCAAGAAAGGTTTATTTTCAAAGTTTCAAGTTCGTAAAACGTATTTTATGATTCGGGAATCCAATTTACACATACGATATGCCGTTTCGAAGGTAATTAAGCATACATTGCATCTAAACACTTACTAACAACATTAACAAGCATTCAACGCATCAAAAGTTCATTTCAAAGTCTATCAAACCCTAACCAAAATTCACAAAAATCAATAATCATGTGTTTGAAGTTTTCTTAATCAACCTACGTATCAAAACGAAGCTAGTGATACTAGTAACACAATTAAAACATGAACTTTAACAATTTAACAACATTAACTCATCCAAAATCAAAGATTAAGCACACCCATTTTCAAGTTCATGCTAGTTACTCTAAAACAACAAATCGAGCAAACAAAACATATATTCATGTTATACACGAGCCATAGACACTAACTAACACCATTTCAAGTTAAAAACACGAATTTAGAGAAAATCTAGAGTTTTAGAAATGTTACCCAAACTTGATGAAATTGGTACCAAAATGTAGAGGATGAAGAGAGGATCACGAAAATGTAATTTGTTTTGATGTTTCCTTCTTGATCCGGATTTAGATGATGATTTTTGTGAGTTGGGTGTTTAAGTTCAAAAATGGAAGATGAGAAAGGAGAGAAAGAGATGAGGAGGTGAGTGGAAGTGAATAGGTGGATGAGGTGGGTTGACTAGTTGACCTAGTCAACTAGTTTGCCCACTTGGCAACCTCGGTCCCTCAAGTTTCAAAGCGGGTGCGGGAATTAACCAAACGAATATTTTAAAAACGCTCAAGTAAACGAGTGATGTTATAATTAAATAACGAGAATATTATGAACGTTTGTCAACGGAATCTACGAATATAAATAACGAAAGATATTATTTTTTTTTTTAAAAAGATAGTGTTAAAAATAAATTTAACGGAAAAACGCGGGATGTTACATTACCTACACCTTAAAAGAAATTTCGTCCCGAAATTTATTTGGAAGTAGTAGTTGTTGTTTCTTCTTCGAAACCTTGCGTTGCAAATTCTACGGATATGTGAAGGTACTTCCTTGGGCATTTCAACGAACTTTGACAGTCGGGATTTTACGTTGGTTTAAAGTTTGGTTTCACGATTTATAGTTTCAACCGGTCCTCCTAGGAAGTGAAGTTTATCGTTGATAGTAAGTTCGTCGAAGAGGATAACAAGTTCTTGTTTCGCAAGACACGCCTTTAAGTTTGATACACAGAATGTAGGGTGAACGGAATTTTTTTGTGTCGGAAGTTCGAAACGGTAAGCAACGGGTACAAAACGCCCCAAGATTTTAAAAGGATCAAAATATCACGGATTTAGCTTTCTACGTTTTCGACACGGATTACACCTTTTCAAGGCGTGACTTTTAACATTTTGTGGTTTCCCACATGGAATTCGAAAGGTTTACGTCTAACATCAGCATAGCTCCTTTGGCGACTACGGGCCGTCTCGAGCCTTTCTTGAATTTGAAACGATTTTAACAGTTACTCCATGAATGAGTCCGGGTTCGGTGACTTGATTATCATTTACTTGGTTCAACAAAAGGAGAATGACGTTTCCGGTCATATAAGATTTCAAAAGGTGTGACGTTAAGACTTGAATGATAACCATCGTTGTAAGAGAATTTGGTTAAAGGCAAAAACTTTTCTCAAGTAAATTTGAAGTTGATAATGCAAACTCGTATTATGGTTTCCAAGGTTTGAATCATGTGTTTGCTTGGTCCGTCGGTTTGTGAATGATACGCGGTACTCATGTTTAAACGTGGTCCCGAGGCTTTTTGTAAGGCACTCCGAAATCTAGAAGTGAAATGAAAATCTCGATCCAAAACGAGGTACATTTCCTTAAGGTATATTTGAAAAAGTTTGTTTGGACTTGAAAACGTTTGTTGGAACAAGTTTATGTTTCTCAAGAATTTTTCGCCGCGGAAGATTTATCGGTTTCTAAAAACGTTCGTTAGGACTATTCACCCTCGAGGCGAATACTAGTATAACGTGAGGAGTCTCTCCCTCAATTGAGAATTTAGAATAAAGATTTCCTTATACGAAAGTGCGAGTGTAAGGCGAGAGAGGTTTCCGCCTCGATGTGAGCATACCAAGCATTTTGTAGTTCGTCGATAAAATTGTGTGAAAACGAGATAGTATACACGTATAGCATATGGTTGAAGTCGAAGGAATTTGTCATTCATTCGGAAGCATAAGTATGGTTCGATAATAATCGATGATGTGTCCCGGGTATGGTTGTTATCAGTATTCTCGGAGTTGTCGGATGTTCAAACAAGAAAAATGAAGTCATGTACATGGCACATGGTGGTGATTAGGTTGATCGAGTCCAACCACCATCATGTGTCATTAGAACTTTGGTATGACTTACCATAATATAACCACGTTGATCGAGTGTCGTTATATTACGCTAACTCATACCTCCATTCTCACATCACTCTACAGATTCAAGTTCGTGTAATCGTGAAGTTTAAAATAAACAAAGTGTAATGACGTCTCTAACGTGACTCGTATTGAATCGAAAGAATTAGTGCAACTATAAAGAAGCGTTCCCCGAGGGAAGTGTATAAATGATTGTTCACGTCATTGCGGTTCAAGTCAAGCGATAATGCCCTTAGGCACGAAAAGAGTAACGAATCATGATAACAAAAAGTACGCAACCGTAGTGATAATTAGTGATGACGATACTCACCTAGAGTAGTGATGGTAGTAACAAGAAGTGGTAGATAGTAAGGAACACCGGTGTGACACCGATAGTAAGTTGAAACGGTGGCGAATAACAATCTGGGAGACAGAGTTCCCGAACAAGTGTGACTAATGAAGTCGTCATCGTCCTTACGGGTATGAATCCTGAATTTACGCGTGTTACCAGAAAGTTGCAGAATACGAGTTCGTATGATGAAAACTTGGTACCATTAAGAAGTTTGCCTAAGAATGATTCAAGTATAATGCACAAGTAGTCAAGTAAGTGCTATCTATAGCAAATGTATGTCAGAATGCAATGGCTAACTATCCGGTTGTAGTCTAGATTCACTAATGCGTCCTAACGACTCTGTCAGACACACTAATGCACATCCTAGATCCCTACAACCAACGCTCTGATACCATCTGTGACGACCCGACAAAATCGTCATTGACGGCGCCGCTAACTTTGGTCCCGTTACGTGGTCATAGTCCCTATATGAGACGCGTTTGACCAAAATTATGTCGCATTCATTTGAAACGTGCATGACTTGCAAAGTTTAGTTTACAAAACCGTTCGACAACAATTTTAAGTTTGCAAAAGTATAAATTATGAATGAGATAACTTGCGACATAATTAGTTTAAATCACGGTTGCTATAAATAGCGTAAGTATGTAAACGATATGTTTGAATCCAAAGGTGCTATCACTAGCGTATGTATGTATGCATGCTTGACTCCAAGCAAGTATGAGTGTACGCGGAAGCATGTATCAAATAGCCATGTATGAACCTGAGAAACATATAGAAAACTGTCAACGAAAAACGTTGGTGAAATCATAGGTGTTTTAGTAAACGTTGTATTTGAACCACAAGATTTAATATAAGATGATTATCAAAATCATTTGCATTCCAAAAGTTGTTATTTGTATCCCGGGCACCCAATTATCAAACTTAACTGTTTTGCACCCTTTGCGTAGTGTTAGAACATACACTAGACCCGAAAATATATTTCATCCGCTAATGGTAGCGAACCGTCCGAATGAGGCTCGTCAATCCCATGTGATCACATAATATAAGTTCTCGTTTACACCCTGCAAGTGTAACTAATGATAATTGAATTGAGGCTTTTTGTTCAAACCCGCACGTGGAATGTTCGTTTCCGTACTTGTGTTCAAAGTGTAAAAGTATGTAGTATAAAACCGTATATGTTTCTCATCCCATGATTTAAAAGTATAAAAGTTGTTGAAAGATGGGACTATGATCTCACCTCGAGTGCACGAGTATAAATGTACTTCACAAAGTAAACGTGTGCATGAATGTTGCTTAGCCTTGACCTAAACAAGTAAGTTGTATCAATTAACCGGTTACGACACAAGGTCGGGCGAAATGTGTTCAATTAGTCCTATGGCTCATTACGACTCGATTATATAGCATGTGAATCACGTTGTCAAGTTTCATGCAAGAATCAAGTATAAAATAAGATTAGAACGATTGTATAAGTGTTTTGTTAAGTTTGACTAAAAGTCAAACTTGGTCAAAGTCAACGAAAAAGTCAACGGGATCGGGTCGGGTCCCGAACTATTTTTCTGAGGTTTTTATTCATATATAAGCATGTTAGAACAAGTTACATGTGAATCAGAGGTGCGTAGCATAGCAAACATTTTTCGAAATTTGACAAAGTAGGTCAGAACCCAAACACGGCTATTGCCGCGCCGCGGCCAGGGGTGTCGCGCCGCGACATTAGGCGTGGCCTGGTACCTGGTCAGTTTCAAAAGTTCAAGTCTTGATCCAAAATTCAATTTAGCACAAAACGCAAACCGTAAACACTTAGAATACGCATCTTATATCATTGGAAAGCTCTTTTGACAAGGAATACAATTAACTACCTTTCACAAGCAAAAACATCAATTACAATAACCGAAAACTCGTCAATTGATCAAGAAAGGTTTATTTTCAAAGTTTCAAGTTCGTAAAACGTATTTTATGATTCGGGAATCCAATTTACACATACGATATGCCGTTTCGAAGGTAATTAAGCATACATTGCATCTAAACACTTACTAACAACATTAACAAGCATTCAACGCATCAAAAGTTCATTTCAAAGTCTATCAAACCCTAACCAAAATTCACAAAAATCAATAATCATGTGTTTGAAGTTTTCTTAATCAACCTACGTATCAAAACGAAGCTAGTGATACTAGTAACACAATTAAAACATGAATTTTAACAATTTAACAACATTAACTCATCCAAAATCAAAGATTAAGCACACCCATTTTCAAGTTCATGCTAGTTACTCTAAAATAACAAATCGAGCAAACAAAACATATATTCATGTTATACACGAGCCATAGACACTAACTAACACCATTTCAAGTTAAAAACACGAATTTAGAGAAAATCTAGAGTTTTAGAAATGTTACCCAAACTTGATGAAATTGGTACCAAAATGTAGAGGATGAAGAGAGGATCACGAAAATGTAATTTGTTTTGATGTTTCCTTCTTGATCCGGATTTAGATGATGATTTTTGTGAGTTGGGTGTTTAAGTTCAAAAATGGAAGATGAGAAAGGAGAGAAAGAGATGAGGAGGTGAGTGGAAGTGAATGGGTGGATGAGGTGGGTTGACTAGTTGACCTAGTCAACTAGTTTGCCCACTTGGCAACCTCGGTCCCTCAAGTTTCAAAGCGGGTGCGGGAATTAACCAAACGAATATTTTAAAAACGCTCAAGTAAACGAGTGATGTTATAATTAAATAACGAGAATATTATGAACGTTTGTCAACGGAATCTACGAATATAAATAACGAAAGATATTATTTTTTTAAAAAAAAAGATAGTGTTAAAAATAAATTTAACGGAAAAACGCGGGATGTTACAATATATGGGTGAATTTGGGTTATGTTGATGAAAGGAAACCTAAATAGCTATAATCTAGGGTTTGGTCCTATGATTTGAGGTTGTAAGTATTAAATGGTATTTTTAGTCACTAATACACTTGTAATTGAAGGAAGAATTGTAAATGGGTTAAGTTAACCAAATTGTAAGTTAAGTATTGAAATTGGTCAAAAGAGTAATGTTGACCTAGTTTGGGCGAAATGAGTATGAATTACCCTAAGTTTGCATTAGTTAAAGGTAGTAGACTTTAAATCACTAGCTTTAGTGATTTAATATGTGTCTTAACCATTTATGGACGGTTTTGGTGTAAATGAGCTATTTAATGCTATAGGGTCATTAAATGCTCGAGTGTAAGTAATGTGGTTAGCTCCACTAGTTTTGTATTGAAAGTGTACTTAATGTATTAGGTGCATTGCTTTGAAGTTCGGAAGTGCATAATCATCATCCTTGTATTAAGGTGAGTGGAATAATTATGCGTGTACGTATATAATGTATTTATTTGCGTAGTATGAATGTGGCATTGTCACGGTGTTCAAGACACCACATTCTATGTAACGAGTAGTATTGTCGCGATGTTCAAGACACTACTCATTGTTTGATTGACATGTGGTATTGTCGCGGTGTTTAAGACACCACATTGTCATGGGAGTGGATGTCGCGGTGTTCAAGGCACCACTCATGGTTTTGATTGACATGTGAAATCGTCGCGGTGTTCAAGACACCACATTGTCATGGGGGTGATTTAGTCGCGGTGTTCAAGACATCACCCGGGGGATTAGTGATTATGCGGTGTTTAAGTAACACTAATGGATGTTATGAACTCCGACGGTCTTTTACGAGTACCGTTCCCTTGTACGATTGGTTAACCATGGTTGTGTGAATTCGTATCTAGCATATTAAATTGTGAACTATATACTATTGTTGTTGCTAGCTTTTGTGAATTGTGGATAGTAGTTTATGCATGATGTTTGCATGGTTATCGAATTGCTAGCTTATATGCGGTATTGTGTAAGTGATTGCAAGTAAGTAGATTATATATGAACATGTATAATTATTGCATTCACTAAGCAATTAGCTTACCCCTCTCGTTGTTTATC
This sequence comes from Rutidosis leptorrhynchoides, assembly GCF_046630445.1. NCBI lineage: Eukaryota > Viridiplantae > Streptophyta > Magnoliopsida > Asterales > Asteraceae > Rutidosis > Rutidosis leptorrhynchoides. The sequence goes on along the minus strand of NC_092339.1, from coordinate 342,032,436 downwards.
TTTTTAGATGCAGGTGCGGATAGGGGAAAATGGGTTGTTGGGCACTAGGTGTCCTTTGATGATGTTTCGTTGGAGCTTTTAGAAGTTGGCCTAACGTTTTTGGTAGTTTAGTCTCAAACCATGCTCGATGTGTCGTTTGGATTATAAACTATCATTTGTAGTGGGTCGAACTTGTATTAAACTAAATTAATGGCCTTCGTGCCTTGTAAACATTTAAAGTGTGGTACGTTTTAAATGGAACTTGTGGAATGGTTTACATATTTAATTGGCGCGTAAATGTGTATTATTTTACAAAAAAAAAAAATTATCGTATGGAATACGGGTTGGGTTGTTTCAAAACTCGGCCCTAAAATGAAAAGACCACTTTGCCCCTTTAAAACCCCTAAAAACGAAGGCATGCTGTCAGCTCATTTTGAGCGCCGCGCATATAGACGCGCGCCGCGCACTACAACTGAAAACGAAGGCAGCCAGCTTTTCTGATCCTGAAGTTCAGGGACTGAGGTTGACTGATTCTGATTCAGATTCTGATATAAATTCTGAAAATGCACAAGTGTTAGGTTGACTTTTAGTGGCAGTTTCTGATGCACACCTTTACTGACACTTTCAGGAATATTTTCTGATGCACAAAATTCAGGATCTTACATGTCGGGGGAAGTAAAAAAAAAATTTCATTTTTTTAAAAATATTTTTTTTACAAACATTAAGATTATGTGAAAATATGAACATTTAAAAAAGATAATTTGCGATAAATGTTATTATTTTGACCTAGAAAGCCTTAAAAAATAACATTCATCGTGATGGATGTTAATTCTTCGAGCGTTTTTTTTTTCCAACTTATGTGATTTTTTTTTTTTTTTTCAAAATTTAGCCCGATTTAGAGTTTTGGGTTTTGGGTTTATTCCCTAAACTCAAAATCCTAAACTTTAAACCCTAAACCCCAAACTCTAAACCATTTAAGTTAAAAACTCAATCTAAACCCGAAATCTAAACCCTAATTTCTAGGCCTAATTTCTAAACCCTAATTTTTAAATCCTAATTTCTAAACCCTAATTTCTAAACCCTAATTCTAAACCTTAATTTCTAAATAACCTTCATCACGATGAATGTTAATTTTTTCGAGCGCTTTCTAGGTCAAATATACCTTTATAACAAAATGTCTTTTTTAAATGTTCATATTTTCACCTAATCTTAATGTTTGTAAAAAAAATTAAATAAACGAAAAAAAATTACTTCCCCCTTCTTCCCAACATGTCACTTCTCTCTGGATCCTCCATATATATATGTGTGTGTGTGCGCGCTCGCGTGTGTGTGAGATAAGTAAATAAAATACATAGTATGTGAGCTTCTTGAATTAAAATGTATTTTCATTTATAATTATTTTTAATTTTAACTTACTTATTAATTTCGTATGTATATTATTTTATTTAATAGCAACGTTTAATAAATTAATATAATACAAAAGTTGAAAATAAAATGTTATCAGCATTCACTTTCAATTCATATTAGACTGTTCCTAACCGTGACGGTGACGTCAAAGGCAAGTGACGTATTTTTTTGATGATGTGGCAAAGTCAAGAGATAAAGTTAAATAAAGGGGAGTGTCAAATTTGAGGGTTAAATTTGTGAATGAGTGATGTGGTAAAATATTATTGGTAGTTGGGTATAAAATATATTAATTAATAATATATAAAAATATGTGGCGAAATCTGATTGGCTGAAACAAATTTAACACTTCTGTCAAATATCCGACTGACGCTTCGGGCATCAAATTTTGACGCCGCGTTAGTGGCGCCAAGGGCGTCAAACACGTTGCCAAGTGAGATGACGGATCAAAATTGACGATGGGTTAGTTTTAGTCTTACAATTACTTCACACCAAATGTTCACATCACCTAGTTACCCAAAAAGTGTAAAGAAAACTCACACTACCAATCCTCACATTACAAATGGCCTAAACGTTAGAATATTTTAATCCATTTATTTTAGCTGTGTTTGGTGATTTGTGTCCATCGAATATATTGGAGACACGGGTCTGTGAAAATAAATCACCATGAGGTGTGCGGGCCCGTTATGGATATCTTGTGGTTTGTGTCGATAAATATTAGCCACGGGTCCGCACCAATGACTAAAATACGCGGGCCTCTTATGGACATTAAAATTTTACGTAGAAAATGATTTAAAAATTATATAAAATATCATTAAATTTAACTACATGATCTTATATATTTTTTAAAATTTATAGAACACCACTAAATTTAACTACTCGAATCATATATATCATATATATTTATTCAAACAATCACTAAAATAACATTCAAATATAGTTTTTATTTTTTATTTGTAAGCGAGGAAATCCCCCTATGAACGAGCATATTGACGCCCTCATTGAAGGTAAAACCTCGAATAATCAAGCCTCCTGAGCGCGAGATCTAGTACCGGGTAAATTGTGCATTATGCGAACCCTCTAGTCACACTTCCTTTTGTAACAATTTGACATAGTCAAGAATTGAATTCGAGTGATATGCTTCTGAGACGACCCGTCCTAATCAATCTGGACGAATACATTACATTTGGTTACATCGCGAGTGACTTGACCTCTATATGATACATTTTACAAATATTGCATTCGCTTTTAAAAGACAAACTTTCATTACATCGAAAGTTGACAGCATGCATACCATTTCATAATATATCCAACTATAAATGACTTAATAATATTCTTGATGAACTCAACGACTCGAATGCAACGTCTTTTGAAATATGTCATGAATGACTCCAAGTAATATCTCTAAAATGAGCAAATGCACAGCGGAAGATTTCTTTCATACCTGAGAATAAACATGCTTTCAAGTGTCAACCAAAAGGTTGTTGAGTTCATTAGTTTATCATAAACATTCATTTCCATCATTTTAATAGATCACAAGATTCTCATTTTTCATAAATATCATTACACTCGCAAGTGTATAAAATCCATTCGTATGATGAACACCTAGTAACCGACATTAACATAATGCATATAGAATATCCCCCGCATACTCGCAAGTATGCCATAATATTGACAATCGCAATCACCATTTAAATCGAAGTACTAAAGCATTCCAAATTTCAGAATAGGGTTCGTTATGCCCATAGATCTATCTTTAGGATTCGCGTCAATTAGGGGTCATTTCCCTAATTCTTAGGTTACCAAACTTGAAGGGACGATATTCGGTATAGTAATCCAACCATACAATGTAGTTTCAAGTACTTGTGTCTATTTCGTCAAACATTTACAAAAGCAGTGCATGTATTCTCAGTCTCAAAAATGTAAAGAGTAAAAGGGAATCAAATGAACTCACCATACTGTATTTTGTAGTAAAAATACATATGACGATATTGAACAAGTGTAGGGTTGGCCTTGGATTCACGAACCTAATGAAATCCTTTTATAAAAAAAATATCCCGCGCAGGGCTCGAACCCACGACCTCTCGAAACCCGACCCCAACCCTTAACCATCCCTCTATTTCTGCATATCTGATATAATACCCATCTTATATATGTTTATATATATCTATCTGTTTCTAATTTTTTCTTCTTCCTCATACCCAGTCGACCAGGAAGTATACCAATCAACACAACAATTAACAGTTTGATCTAGGTTTTTATAAAAAACAGAAAACAATTTTTGAAATTCGACTTTTAATTAACAGACACCAACAAAACAAAACAAAAAAATAATATATAAAACCAAAGTTACTGTACAGGTTCGTTTGGAATCTCAGAAACTCAATTCACGTTTAAATGTTAATAAATTCTTTGGTTTAGGATTTAGTGATTGGTCAAATTAATTTAAATAGAATAAAAATCAAATTAAAAAGTTGTGACAGACGTAGAACATGTTTTTGAACTCAAACATCAAACTTGAAATTGAGACTGTTTTAGACAAAGCTTTCTAAATGAAATAGGTAGTAAATGACTCATAGAAACTCTATAATTTCTCAATTGATTCTGTAACATCAAACAGACTTCGAATTTTAAGGTGAACACTAAGTTTGACTTTTTAGAATTTACGGTTTGACTCCAAAATTCATAATCAAGAGAAGAAATTAAAAGATGAGATTTTCCAGATAGATTGAACGAAAGATTTCTATCATGATTACATTCACACATTTTGAAAATTTAGTCGAATTTGAGGTAATGCTTATAAACTGCTACGAACAGGGTGTTTGACTCAGTTTATGTTAATATCTGTTTTAAAATCTTGAATTGCAGGAGTGATTAAATATATGCAAAGAAGAAAATTGAATAATCAAAGCTATTTGTAGTGATACGATCGTTTTATTTTGTATTGACCATGAGTTTGACGTCTAACAACCTGTAGACCAAATTATTCGTTCCAAAAAAAAAAAGTAGAAATTACAGAATGTAGATAGGGACATGATACTGACTTTTGTTTATATCCTTGATTGATTTTGCGTTAAAATCTGATAAAGAACAAGGTCAAGATTTTATACAGGTTCAATTGCTACTGAATCTTATTTATTTTGTGAGTTTAAAAAAATTAATAATTTTTATATATATATATATATATATATATATATATATATATTATTAATACAATAATATTGATTTATATTTATATATTATATCTGAATATATATCAGTGTAGATAAAAAAAAAAATATATATATATATATATACCTAATTTTTACATACTTGCATATATATCTATATTTATATATCTATATGCTTATATATGTATTTATAAATTATGATTTATATTATTAATTAATAACTAGAATAAATGAAATCATGAAAATGATAATTTTAAATGAAAATAATAATTAATAATAATAATTATTATTATTATAATAATGATTTTTAATGACACTAGTAATAATAATTAATTTTAAAAGAATTAACAATATTATTATAACATCTATATTTAATATATTAGGGTTTACACATTATAGATCATGTAACATAACTACATAATATGTAGTATATCATAATTAGTATTAGATTTTATATATTTTAATAATATTATCTATATCTAATAATCATAATAACTAAAATTAAAATTTTACTATTAGTTATGACAATAATGTTATTAACAATGATAATAATATTGATAATAATGTAATAAATTAAAGGTTTCCATTTCATATATATATATGTATATTTATTGTACATTAGAAATAATAGTATAACTAATACTGGTTTTAATATTAATATTATTAATGTTACTATTAAGTAATATTCTTAATGTAACAAATTTTATTTTTTGTTTGTAATTACATCAGATATGTTAATATCACATTTTATCAACTATATTATAATAAATAATAATTATATGATATGTGATTGAATATTTATACACTATACACGTATTATAATATACATAAAAATTAAATATATTTATATATAGACTCTTTTTAAATTACAACATAATTATTCTATCACCTATCTTACCTTTTTGATTCACATGATTAAACCCTATGTTACTATTTTAAATTATCATATATACTTACATTTATATATATATATGTATATGTATATGTATATATATATATTTATATATATATATATATATATATATATATATATATATATATATATATATATATATATATATATTTAATTACATGTTTATTTACAAATAAATTGTTCGTGAATCGTCGGGAATGGCCAAGGTTAATTGAATGCATAACAACAGTTCGAAATTTTTGAGATTCAATTAAATAGACTTTGCTTATCGTGTCGGAAACATATAAAGATTAATTTTAAATTTGGTCGAGAATTTCCGGGTCGTCACAGTACCTACCCGTTAAAGAAATTTCGTCCTGAAATTTGATTGGGATGGTCATGGCTGACAATAATTATGTATTCATGACGCATACGAGCTAGGAATTAGAGTTTTATCATCATTGAGTAATATGGATAAAACAATTCGATTACGCGAAGAGTATAAGTGAAGCTATCACAAAAGAGTGAAATGAGAAAACAATGTTTCGTCGTATCCTTTGACGTAGATATGGTTGATTTCCGGAGTTCAAGGGATTTAGAGAAAATCTTCGTGATAAAATTTGATTTTTCGGTAATTAAGGAAATTAGGATCCTCTTTGATTAAATGTGATGATCTATTTCGATTGCTCTGTCGAATATTTCACTATGAATCTACCCCCTTCATTTCCTTTATATTTTGGGAGTTTCATCCTTTTGTTTTCTCTTTCCAACTTTAAGTCAAGCGAATAATGGTCCAGAATTCGTAGGTATGAAGTTTCGAATGAACATGACTAATGTTCTAAGAAAGAAACAGTAATAGCACAATTTGACTTGTCAGATTACCAGAATTCAAGGAAAAAGATAGGACTATCAAGAAAATATGTTCTTGATATGTTTATAGATTAGGTAGAATGTAAGAGTTGTGTAACATGGCACATGATGACGTTATAGTGTGTGAATCATCACGTTTCATTAGAAACTCAGCATGACTTACTGTAATATAATCACGTTGATCAAGTGTCATTATATTATACTAACTCATGCATCAATTTCCAACACTACTTCAAAATCATTCATAATTCAAACTCGAATTTTAAAAAAATTTAGAAACTAAAGTGGTTTCCTTTACGATGTAATATAGATAGCACGAAGAGATAAATAATTTCGGATGAGAATATTTATGAAAATATCTTCAGAAATATCGAAGATATTTATGATGATATTTTGAAATTTCTAAGTTCGATGGTAGATGAAGAAAGATTTTCCGCAAGATTTTTAACACGAGTACGGAGCAAGATATTCTTTGAAGGTTCATCGGATCCAGAATTACCTGGATTCTTTAAATATATTGTATGGTCCTTGTATTTGGCCTTAGTCTCCTTCATGGTTTGCTCAATCTGTTTTTCAGTACCAAATTTTCTATCGAGCGTTCCTAACACTCCCTTCTTTATCATCAAACTTTTGTCTGTTTAGACTATCTACAATTTTTCTGTTTCGTCTGCATTTAATGCTTACGATATCTGAATCATCGGTTATCAATCCGAGGTGGTTTCAAGTGAATTGTGTTTTTAGATGATTAAACGCTGATGGTAATATGGTGGAATATAAAAGGGTTCCCCGGTACAATAAAAGAGCACGCATATATATCAAGGTTATAATAAGGTTGTTTCGAACGAAAAGTCAAAGTTGATTTCCTAGAGCTGTGACAAAATTGGCTAATTTGAAGAGAAAAAAATTTACAATGTTATTTTCGGTAATAACAATGCCTAAAGAGCTAGCACAGATATGTGTTAAACGTTTACTCAGTTTTCGAGAGTTTTTCAGGTGCATAACTATATGCATCAATCTTTTCTTCCGTAGATGAAGTTCGGTTGGTTCATCCTCTCGATTGAGGTATTTTCAAGAATCATGAAAGGTTTGAACGCAGATTATAATCATCAAGATACAAACGAGGTTTAAGATGAACTCAAGTGGAAAACTTGAAGAAATGTTTAGTTTCATATGTTATAATCAATATTTTAATTCATTTTAATTGTCCAATGTTATTAGTCCACAGTTAACAGTCCAATAATTCATATATAGTTTAATATATAATATTCGAATTAATTAATACGTATTGTGACCCGTGTACATGTCTCAGACTCGATCACAACTCAAACTATATATATTATTATAGAATCAACCTCAACCCTGTATAGCTAACTCCATCATTACTGCATATAGAGTATCTATAGTTATTCCAAATAATATATATAGATGCGTCGATATGATATGTCAAAACCTTGTATACGTGTCCCGATATTTAAAGTGCGTAAAATAAATAACAGAAATTAAATGACGATAAATAAAATTGCGAGAATTAAAATTGCGATAAATAAAATGCGATAAATAAATTGCGATAAATAAATTGCGATAAATAAAAAGTAATACGGAATTAACAGTTAGCTAGGAACAGTTAGCTAGGAACAGTTAGCGTAGATTCTTAACAAAATTTCTCATAGTTAATTTGTTTGTTTCTAACAAAATTTATTTTGTCCAATGTTTTCTTCATTATGCCACTTGTTGGATTCTGATAAATCAAAATCCAAATATGAAATTGGATGAAAATAGTTATTCTGCGGTGAACGGATTCGTATATCTGTGGATGTAGGTATGATAGTAAATGACTGTTGAATCGGAATTGAAAGAATGTACAGTGTAACTTATTAATGTGAAATCTAAATATTCCTCGGGTATTACCTACCCGTTAAAATATTTTCATCATTAACAATTTGTACAAAAGAATTTTTAATTATAATCTTTATGAAAACATATATACATATATATTTTCTTTAGATGTAATAATGGATTTAATGAGTTAATATGATATTAAACTCATTTGGTTTTCGGTTGGAATTAGAATGAATAATCTCTAAAACTTTAGAGATTATATAATCGCCATGTGGAACGAAGATAAATGATGTAGAACGATACGTAGAACAATGATTATACTCGAGGTACAGAATGAGATGTTGAGGCGTGTGACGTTGAAACTTGGGTTGTTGGTGGTACTGGTATTGATGTTAGTGGTACTGTTGGTGCCGGTGATGTTGTTGAAGCTGGTACGTTTTGCACCATATTTTCCAAGGCTACAACTCGGGCGCAAAGCTCGTTGATTTCTTATATTATTCCGGGATGATTGTCGGTCGGAACGAGCGAATGAATAAGGTTTAGAATTTTAGATAGAATATAATCGTGGCGAGATACTCTGGAAATGAGTGTGAAAATGGTGTTTCGGACAGGTTCGCCGGTAAGTGCTTCAGGTTCTTCACCAAGAGGTGAATTTGATTGATGGAAAGGATCGCCTTCTTCGCGTCTCCATGGATTATGTGACGACCCGGAAATTTCCGACCAAATTTAAACCTAACCTTTATATGTTTCCGACACGATAAGCAGAATTTGTAATGTTGAATCTCAAAAAGTTTGGAACTACATTCATGTAATCAATTACCCTTTGACCGTGTTCGACGATTCACGAACAATTATGTGTATATAGATATGTATATATAATATATAATAACTGAAAACATTAACAAAGTATTTGATATATATGATACTTTACATGAACGTATTTGTTTCGATATATTTATCGACAGAATTAAGAGATAATATTAAATGATTGAATTATCAGATACATTATGATATGATTACGGGCCAATGTTATGAGGTCCACTGTGATTTAAGAAATCTATTCTTTTTGACAATATTCGAAAAATGGTAAAGTGATCTATAAGTAAGAACGTGGAGTGTAAATAACTTAGATGTTGGATATCGACAAGTTAAGTAACTCGACATTTTTCATTAAGATGATTTCATACGTTTATTAAACCTTTGGACTTTATCCCATGCTTCACCAACAGACTGTAATTTAAAAACTTGAAACCTATTATGAATATATATAATTCTACTTTTCTAAAATGTTTTATTAAACCTTTGGACTTTATCCCATGCTTCACCAACAGACTGTAATTTAAAAACTTGAAACCTATTATGAATATATATAATTCTACTTTTCTAAAATGTTTTATGATATAACGATTTAAATTAATATTAAATATATTTATACGCGTATTATACGTACATAGTTTTATACTTTTACTATACTTTAACTTTACCTTTACTTTACTTTTACTTTACTTTTACTTTACTTTAACTTTAATAATTCATACTTTAATAATTCACTTTAATAATTCATACTTTAATAATTCACTTTAATAATTCATACTTAAATAATTCACTTTAATAATTCATACTTTAATAATTCACTTTAATAATTCATACTTTAATAATACACTTTAATAATTCAAAAATCTATTATAAATAGAATTCAATAGGTTTCATTATTTCATATAAATTTGAAAATATATTTCTGTAAACTCTCTCAATCAAATTACATATATATATTTACTTAGTATTATTTCAAGATATTATTAGTATACATAAAATACTACGATGGAGTTATATTCAGACGATTTCAAAATAAGTTTTCAAACGGGATAGAGCTAAGGAAATTATGGGTTATAGCTATGGAGGTTATGGGTATTGTTCGAGGGTATTGCTCGTAAGGTCAACCTAACGTTTATCATTTTCATTGCGTCTACGTACTTTCCTGCAATATTGAATCACAATATTGATACGTGAACATTCATATCTTATCTTTTATATATTAATAGTGTATCCCTGACTAGTGCTCGAGTATATATGATTATGCATGTTTGTATGCTTAGTTTCGTCGTTAAATAGTTTATGATAAATCACGAATTTGATACATATGCTACTGAGATAAGGTATATGATATGCATGTCGTTGAAAAGCTAAAGAAAAATTAATAACTTTTCATTTAGAAATCGTGTGGGTTCGATGAACGGATTAAAAGATATGGTCAACTGAATTATTATTAATTTTAATATTATTATTAAAACGATTATTATAATTGTTAGCAGTTGATGTTATTACTAAAATTATCTTTATTACTAAAAATTAATATTTTTATTGAAACTATCATTTTATTATTTTTATCATTATTATTATTATCAATATTATTTAATCAAATAAATATGCGTACAAAGATATTTTTACCACACGTAATATAATTACATTAATAATACATACCATTATATTTTTATGATATTAAGTGAATTTTATAAATTTTATTACTTGAGATATATAAAAGTATATTTTTATCATATATAAATTTAAATATAAATTTTTATTTATTAATAAATGACTGGTATTATTTAGTATAATAAGATCTGATAAATATATTTAAATATATAAAACGACTATATATAAGTTATATAATAAACATGTATAGATTTTGGAAGTCATTTTGGGTCAAGTTGACTTTTGTTGACTTTTGCATGTCGGTCTCGAGCATTAGGATTGTGATACACTACGACTTGACCTAAATTGTTAGACAGATATTGACCAACATATAAATATATATATACTTAATATAGGTTCGTGAATCCGAGGCCAACCTTGCACTTGTTAAATGACGTTATATGTATTTTTACTATGAAATACAGTATGGTGAGTTTCATTTGCTCCCTTTTTAATTGCTTTTGCAATATATATTTTTGGGCTGAGAATACATGCGCTGTTTTATAAATGTTTTACGAAATAGGCACAAGTACTAAAACAAATTCTATGTGGGATTAAACCAGAAATATACCCTTAGCTTGGTAACATTAAACTACTTGTCTATGTACGGTAGGCGCGAATCCTAAAGATAGATCTATTGGGCCTGACAAACCCCATCCTGACTATGGGATGCTTTAGTACTTCGAGGTTATTTTAAACACACCTGATCTGGTGTACTTCAGAGGGTAAAACATGAACGTTAAGGCTTGTTACCGGGTGCCTACAACTTATAGAATACTTTTATACACTTGCGAGTGTACATATATTTATAAACGGAAATCTTGTGGTCTATTAATATATTGAAATGATTTTTATGATAAACCTATGAACTCACCAACCTTTTGGTTGACACTTTAAAGCATGTTTATTCTCAGGTATTAAAGAAATCTTCCGCTGTGTATTAGCTCATTTTCAGGATATTACTTGGAGTCATTCATGGCATATTTTGAAAGACTTTGCATTCGAGTCATTGAGTTCATCAAGATTATTATTAAACCAATTATAGTTGGATGTATTATGAAATGGTGTGCATGCCGTCAAATTTCGTTGTAAAGAAAGTTTGTCTTTTAAAAACGAATGCAATGTTTGTAAAATGTATCATATAGAGGTCAAATACCTCGCGATGTAATCAACTATTGTGAATCGTTTATAATGTATATGAACGGGTCCTTTCAGTTGGTATCAGAGCGGTGGTCTTAGCGAACCAGGTCTGCATTAGTGTGTCTAACTGATAGTCGTTAGGATGCATTAGTGAGTCTGGACTTCGACCGTGTTTGCATGTCAAAAGTTTTGCTCATCATTTTTGTCGGAAATTACCTGCTTATCATTCTTAGTCTAGACACATCTTATTGCATTGATTGCATGAATAGTGTATAGACAAAATTCATATCTTAGCGTATCTGCTAATTCATATCTTAGCGTATCTGTTACTGTAAACTTTGACTGACATATTTCGTAAATTCCTCCGTAATCTACGAAACCTTTTGCCCTATACAATTAGAATACCACCCGATAGCCGGAAAATCATTTCCTATCGGAAAAAATTCTTTATTCAATCGTACGAAATGGAATTCGTCATTAGTTCAAGTCCCTCGGATTCCGAAATGGAATTCCACTCAAGTTCCGAAAGCAGTATGACCGGAATGGATCAACCAATTATCCATCATCTATTTTGGATGAATTGGGGATGGGTTCGTAATCTACTTAACCATTGGAGACAAGAAGAAGGTGATCCCTTTCATCCACCACATTGCCCTCTTGGCAATGAACCTGAAGCACTTACCGGCGAACCTGTCCGAAACACCATTTTCTCTCTCATTTCCAGAGTATCTCGTCATGATTATATACTACACCAAATTCTAGATCTTATCTATCCACTCGTCCGAACCGACAATCACCCCAGTGTAATAGAAGAAGTCAACGAGCTTCGCGCTCGGGTAGTGGCTTTGGAGAATATGGTGCAAAGGTTACAAACACCAGCAGCAGCACCAGCAGCATAACAAGTACCACCATCAACAACATCAACAGTGCCATTACCACCACCAACAACAACCGCATCGCAAACCTCAACTTCGCAATCTGTCCCACGAGCATCGACGTCATACGCCATGTAGATACCAAGGAATACCACAACGATGAAGTATTGATTCATAACTTCATTGGGAAAACATTCTACGACGATTATGTAATTTCTAAAGTTTAGAAATTATCTATCCTAGCCTTAACCATAAATCAAATGAGTTTAATTTAATATTAACTCATTAAATCTATATTACATCTGAAGAAATATACACATATATATTTCCATAAAGACTGTAATAAAATTCTTTTGTACAAAATATTAATTGTGAAATATTTTTTAACAGGTAGGTAATACCCGAGAGATATATAAATTCACAATTAATATGTTACATTCTTCGAATCAGATTCAGCAAATCATCCATTATACTCCCTTCTTTCATAACAATATACATTCTTTTATAGAAATCAAAACAACCATACTCATTCAAAATCTAATTACATATTCTGATTTTGAAATCTCAGAATTCGATTCAAGATATAACCGAAATCATCACTCTTAGATTTCTACATCTTTCAAAACTATACTTTGACTTCAAAACTGTCCTAGAACCTCATTTCTATTCATGGAACTCACAAAATATTTGTATCATTCAAAATCTTAGAACATCATATGTATATTAACAATTACAATATGTGTTCAAACACTTCAAAATTCTTAAAGACATGCGAGATGATGATCCAACCACACATTACCCACTGTCATGCACCTGAAAAGCTCTCGAAACTAAAGTTATAGTTTAACACGTATCCTTGTCAGATCCTTTGATATTTATTACTAAATATAATTTTTCAATCTCTTTCCAAAATAGACAGTTTTGTCATAGCTTCAACAAATCACCTTCATTTGTTTATATGAATAAACCTTATTATAACAATTACCCCTTCATCATTGTTACCGGGGAACCTTTCATATCTCGCCACATTAGCAGTAAACTTATCAACAACTTCATTAACCTTCGACTTAAGCCTCTCCGAAAAGCCACTATACTTATTCATTAAAACCCCATCATGTACTCACCTACATCCTGTAACAATAATTGTCACACCAACTACTGGGAATTAGCAATCAGTATTTTGAATTCCGCGACAATTTTACGTCAAAAGTTATATGTATACATATAACGTCTATCTCCTAGACTTACATACTTCGAATATGAATTTTCTGAAAAACATCCCAAACTATGAACTAGTTCTCCGAAATCGGAAAAAATGCTGATGAAGCAGCAAAAACTGTAAACGACTTTAACAGTCAAAAGTTTGATGATAAAGAATAGTATGGTGGTAAAGCTGAGAAAAAGAGAAGGTTTGATACTGGAAAACGGATTGAGCAGACCATGAAGGAGGCTGTGGACAAATCACAAAGACTAAACCTGCCTTCAAAGGATCCAAATGATTCAGTGTCTACTGAAATCGTTAGCAAACACCTTACTTCTTATTCTAAACCTTCATAGACAAATCTTCTTCATCATCCATCTATGTTAAGAATTCTAAGATATCATCGTATCTTTTATTATAAATATCTTCGATATTCCTGAAGATATTTTCACAACTATTCTTATCCGAAATATTCTATCTATTCACAATATCTGCGTTACAACATAAAAAGAAACTGTGTTAGTTTCTAAATTCTGAAGAAAAAAAAAATTCGAATTTAAAATAGGAATGTTTTTGAAGTAGTGTTGGGAACTGAAGCATGAGTTAGTATAATATAATGACACTTGATCAATGTGATTATATTACAGTAAGTCATACTGATTTTCTAATGAAACGTGATGATTCACAGAACATACCGTCATCATGTACTATTTACACGACTCTTACATTCTACCCAATTTCCAAACATATTAAGAACATATCATCTTGATATCTCTATATTTTCGGATATTCTGGTAATTTGCCAAATCAAGATCGTGCCATTACGATTTTCTTCTTGGAACATTAACTATGTTCATCCAAAAATTCATATCTACAAATTCTGGACCATTATCCACTTGACTTAAGGTCGGGAAGAGAAAACGAAAGCATGAAGCTCCGAAATATAATGGAGAATATAAAGCCCGATAACAACCCCGAAATTACAAACCTTGTATATCAATGCGTATAGCAATATAAAGACACGGGAGAATGAAAAACACAATAACCCCAAGGTAATGGTAGAAGAAAACAACTTCCTCCAGTGGTAGATGAAAAAGAAGAATGACAGATATGAAAGTTAAGAGTATATCAAGAATCAATACTGGATGAAGCATATTAACGAATGCTTTAAAGTATGAATTGGGGAGAAATACTAGAAGGTGTGAGCTGTGGAAATAAAGAAACGAAGGGGGTGGATTTATAGTAAAATATCAGACAGAGAAATCGAGACAGATTATCGCATTTAATCAAATAAGATCATGATTCCCTTAATTGCCGAAGAACCAAATCTTATTGCAAAGATTTTCTTTAAATTCCATGAATTCCGAAAATCAATTATAACTACGTCATCGGTTAAAACGAATATACGTTTACTCATTTCACTCTCTTGCGATAACTTCACTTATACTCTTCGCGTAATCAAATTGTTTTATCTATATTACTCAATGATGATAAAACTCTATTTATCAACTCATATTCGTCATGAAAACATTTTTAAAGTTAGCCATGACGACCTCAATCAAATTTCGGGACGAAATTTCTTTAACGGGTAGGTACTGTGACGACCCGGAAATTTCCGACCAAATTTAAACCTAACCTTTATATGTTTCCGACACGATAAGCAGAATTTGTAATGTTGAATCTCAAAAAGTTTGGAACTACATTCATGTAATCAATTACCCTTTGACCGTGTTCGATGATTCACGAACAATTATGTGTATATAGATATGTATATATAATATATAATAACTGAAAACATTAACAAAGTATTTGATATATATGATACTTTACATGAACGTATTTGTTTCGATATATTTATCGACAGAATTAAGAGATAATATCAAATGATTGAATTATCAGATACATTATGATATGATTACGGGCCAATGTTATGAGGTCCACTGTGATTTAAGAAATCTATTCTTTTTGACAATATTCGAAAAATGGTAAAGTGATCTATAAGTAAGAACGTGGAGTGTAAATAACTTAGATGTTGGATATCGACAAGTTAAGTAACTCGACATTTTTCATTAAGATGATTTCATACGTTTATTAAACCTTTGGACTTTATCCCATGCTTCACCAACAGACTGTAATTTAAAAACTTGAAACCTATTATGAATATATATAATTCTACTTTTCTAAAATGTTTTATTAAACCTTTGGACTTTATCCCATGCTTCACCAACAGACTGTAATTTAAAAACTTGAAACCTATTATGAATATATATAATTCTACTTTTCTAAAATGTTTTATGATATAACGATTTAAATTAATATTAAATATATTTATACGCGTATTATACGTACATAGTTTTATACTTTTACTATACTTTAACTTTACCTTTACTTTACTTTTACTTTACTTTTACTTTACTTTAACTTTAATAATTCATACTTTAATAATTCACTTTAATAATTCATACTTAAATAATTCACTTTAATAATTCATACTTTAATAATTCACTTTAATAATTCATACTTTAATAATACACTTTAATAATTCAAAAATCTATTATAAATAGAATTCAATAGGTTTCATTATTTCATAGAAATTTGAAAATATATTTCTCTAAACTCTCTCAATCAAATTACATATATATATATTTACTTAGTATTATTTCAAGATATTATTAGTATACATAAAATACTACGATGGAGTTATATTCAGACGATTTCAAAATAAGTTTTCAAATGGGATAGAGCTAAGGAAATTATGGGTTATAGCTATGGAGGTTATGGGTATTGTTCGAGGGTATTGCTCGTAAGGTCAACCTAACGTTTATCATTTTCATTGCGTCTACGTACTTTCCTGCAATATTGAATCATAATATTGATACGTGAGCATTCATATCTTATCTTTTATATATTAATAGTGTATCCCTGACTAGTGCTCGAGTATATATGATTATGCATGTTTGTATGCTTAGTTTCGTCGTTAAATAGTTTATGATAAATCACGAATTTGATACATATGCTACTGAGATAAGGTATATGATATGCATGTCGTTGAAAAGCTAAAGAAAAATTAATAACTTTTCATTTAGAAATCGTGTGGGTTCGATGAACGGATTAAAAGATATGGTCAACTGAATTATTATTAATTTTAATATTATTATTAAAACGATTATTATAATTGTTAGCAGTTGATGTTATTACTAAAATTATCTTTATTACTAAAAATTAATATTTTTATTGAAACTATCATTTTATTATTTTTATCATTATTATTATTATCAATATTATTTAATCAAATAAATATGCGTACAAAGATATTTTTACCACACGTAATATAATTACATTAATAATACATACCATTATATTTTTATGATATTAAGTGAATTTTATAAATTTTATTACTTGAGATATATAAAAGTATATTTTTATCATATATAAATTTAAATATAAATTTTTATTTATTAATAAATGACTGGTATTATTTAGTATAATAAGATCTGATAAATATATTTAAATATATAAAACGACTATATATAAGTTATATAATAAACATGTATAGATTTTGGAAGTCATTTTGGGTCAAGTTGACTTTTGTTGACTTTTGCATGTCGGTCTCGAGCATTAGGATTGTGATACACTACGACTTGACCTAAATTGTTAGACAGATATTGACCAACATATAAATATATATATACTTAATATAGGTTCGTGAATCCGAGGCCAACCTTGCACTTGTTAAATGACGTTATATGTATTTTTACTATGAAATACAGTATGGTGAGTTTCATTTGCTCCCTTTTTAATTGCTTTTGTAATATATATTTTTGGGCTGAGAATACATGCGCTGTTTTATAAATGTTTTACGAAATAGGCACAAGTACTAAAACAAATTCTATGTGGGATTAAACCAGAAATATACCCTTAGCTTGGTAACATTAAACTACTTGTCTATGTACGGTAGGCGCGAATCCTAAAGATAGATCTATTGGGCCTGACAAACCCCATCCTGACTATGGGATGCTTTAGTACTTCGAGGTTATTTTAAACACACCTGATCTGGTGTACTTCAGAGGGTAAAACATGAACGTTAAGGCTTGTTACCGGGTGCCTACAACTTATAGAATACTTTTATACACTTGCGAGTGTACATATATTTATAAACGGAAATCTTGTGGTCTATTAATATATTGAAATGATTTTTATGATAAACCTATGAACTCACCAACCTTTTGGTTGACACTTTAAAGCATGTTTATTCTCAGGTATTAAAGAAATCTTCCGCTGTGTATTAGCTCATTTTAAGGATATTACTTGGAGTCATTCATGGCATATTTTGAAAGACTTTGCATTCGAGTCATTGAGTTCATCAAGATTATTATTAAACCAATTATAGTTGGATGTATTATGAAATGGTGTGCATGCCGTCAAATTTCGTTGTAAAGAAAGTTTGTCTTTTAAAAACGAATGCAATGTTTGTAAAATGTATCATACAGAGGTCAAATACCTCGCGATGTAATCAACTATTGTGAATCGTTTATAATGTATATGAACGGGTCCTTTCAGATTAAGTCGACTACGAACCCATCAGATGAATTAGGGATGGATGATTGGTTGATTCATTCTGGTGACGCTGTTTTCGGAGCTTAGGTGTACATCCATGTCGGAATAGCCGTCGGAATCCGAAGAACTTGAACTAGTGACGAGTTCCATTTCGTACAATTGAGTAAAGGATTTTTCGATAGGAAATGATTTTCGGCTATCGGATGATATTCTAATTACATATAATATCTATATATATAGAACAAAAGATTTCGTAGATTGCGGAGAAAATTTCGAAATATGACAGGCAAAGTTTATAGTAACAGATAGCTAAGATATGGATTAGCAAATACGCT
This sequence comes from Rutidosis leptorrhynchoides, assembly GCF_046630445.1. Classification (NCBI taxonomy): domain Eukaryota; kingdom Viridiplantae; phylum Streptophyta; class Magnoliopsida; order Asterales; family Asteraceae; genus Rutidosis; species Rutidosis leptorrhynchoides. The sequence goes on along the minus strand of NC_092339.1, from coordinate 342,013,702 downwards.
AAGATATGAATGTTTGTCTATACACTATTCATGCAATTAATGCAGTAAGATGTTTCTAGACTAAGAATGATAAGCAAGTGATTCCTTAAGAATGATAAACAGGTAATTTTTGACACGAAATGATAAGCAAAACTTTTGACATGCAGACACGGTCGAAGTCCAGACTCACTAATGCATCTTAACAGCTATAAGTTAGACACACTAATGCAAGACCTGGTTCGCTAAGACCACCGCTCTGATACCACATGAGATGACCTGTCCTAATCCATCTGGACGAATACATTACATTTGGTTACATCGTGAGGTACTTGACCTCTATATGATACATTTTACAAATATTGCATTCGCTTTTAAAAGACACCCTTTCATTACATCGAAAGTTTACAGCATGCATACCATTTTATAATATATCCAAATATAAATGACTTAATAATATTCTTGATGAACTCAATGACTCGAATGCAATGTCTTTTGAAATATGTCATGAACGACTCCAAGTAATATCTCTAAAATGAGCAAATGCACAGCGGAAGATTTCTTTCATACCTGAGAATAAACATGCTTTCAAGTGTCAACCAAAAGGTTGGTGAGTTCATTAGTTTATCATAAACATTCATTTCCATCATTTTAATAGACTACGATATTCTCATTTTTCATAAATATCATTACACTCACAAGTGTATAAAATCCATTCGTATGATGAACACCTGGTAACCGACATTAACATAATCCATATAGAATATCTCCCGCATACTCGCAAGTATGCCATAATATTGGCAATCGCAATCACCATTTAAATTGAAATACTAAAGCATTCCAAATTCCAGAATGGGGTTTGTTAGGCCCATAGATCTATCTTTAGGATTCGCGTCAATTAGGGGTCATTTCCCTAATTCTTAGGTTACCAGACTTGAAAGGGCGATATTCGGTATAGTATTTCAACCATACAATGTAGTTTCAAGTACTTGTGTCTATTTCGTCAAACATTTATAAAAGCAGCGCATGTATTCTCAGTCCCAAAAATGCAAAGAGTAAAAGGGAATCAAATGAACTCACCATACTGTATTTTGTAGTAAAAATACATATGACGATATTGAACAAGTGTAGGGTTGGCCTTGGATTCACGAAGCTCATGAAATCCTTTTATAAAAAAAATGTCCCGCGCAGGGCTCGAACCCACGACCTCTCGAAACCCAACACCAACCCTTAATCATCCCTCTATGTCTGCATATCTGATATAATGCCCATCTTATATCTGTTTATATATATATATATATCTATCTATTTTTAATTTTTTCTTCTTCCTCATACCCAGTCGACCAGGAAGTATACCAATCAACACAACAATTAACAGTTTGATCTTGGTTTTTATATAAAACGGAAAACAATTTTTGAAATTCGACTTTTAATTAACAGACACCAACAAAAAAAAAATATAAAACCAAAGTTGCTGTATAGGTTCGTTTGGAATCTCAGAAACTCAATTCACGTCTAAATGCTAATAAATTCTTTGGTTTAGGATTTGAAAGTAAAACAGAAACATTTAGTGATTGGTCAAATTAATTTAAACAAAATAAAAATCAAATTAAAAAGCTGTGACAGACGTAGAACATGTTTTTGAACTCAAACATCAAACTTGAAATTGAGACTGTTTTAGACAAAGCTTTCTAAATGAAATAGGTAGTAAATGACTCATAGAAACTCTATAATTTCTCAATTGATTCTGTAACATCAAACAGACTTCGAATTTTAAGATGAACACTAAGTTTGACTTTTTAGAATTTACGGTTTGACTCCAAAATTCATAATCAAGAGAAGAAATTAAAGATGAGATTTTTCAGATAGATTGAACGAAATATTTCTATTATGATTACATTCACACATTTTGAAAATTTAGTCGAATTCGAGGTAATGCTTAGAAACTGCTGCGAACAGGGTGTTTGACTCAGTTTATGTTAATATCTGTTTTAAAATCTTGAATTGCAGGAGTGATTAAATATATGTAAAGAGGAAAATCGAATAATCAAAGCTATTGGTAGTGATACGATCGTTTTGTTTTGTATTGACCATGAGTTTGACGTCTAACAACCTGCAGACCAAATTATTATTTCCAAAAAAAAAAAAAAGTAGAAATTACAGAATGTAGATAGGGACATGATACCGACTTTTGTTTATATCCTTGATTGATTTTGCGTTAAAATCTGATAAAGAACAAGGTCAAGATTTTATACAGGTTCAATTGCTACTGAATCTTATTTATTTTGTGAGTTTAAAAACAATTAATAATTTATATATATATAATTATATTATTAATACAATAATATTGATTAATATTTATATATTATATCTGAATATATATCAGTGTAGATAAAAATATATATATATATATATATATATATATATATACCTGATTTTTACATACTTGCATATATATTTATATTTATATATCTATATGCTTATATATGTATTTATAAATTATGATTTATATTATTAATTAATAACTAGAATAAATGAAATCATGAAAATGATAATTTTAAATGAAAATAATAATTAATAATAATAATTATTATTATTATTATAATAATAACAATAATGATTTTTAATGATACTAGTAATAATAATTAATTTTAAAAGAATTAACAATATTATTATAACATCTATATTTAATATATTAGGGTTTACACATTATAGATCATGTAACATAACTACATAATATGTATTATATCATAATTAGTATTAGATTTTATATATTTTAATAATATTATCTATATCTAATAATCATAATAACAGATAATATCTAATAATCATAATAACTAAAATTAAAATTTTACTAATAGTTATGACAATAATGTTATTAACAATGATAATAATATTGATAATAATGTAATAAATTAAATGTTTCCATTTCATATATATATATATATATATATATATATATATATATATATATATATATATATATATATATATATATATATATATATATATATATATATATATATGTATATTTATTATACATTGGAAATAATAGTATAACTAATACTGGTTTTAATATTAATATTATTAATGTTACTATTAAGTAATATTCTTAATGTAACAAATTTTATTTTTTGTTTGTAATTACATCAGATATGTTAATATCACATTTTATCAACTATATTATAATAAATAATAATTATATGATATGTGATTGAATATTTATACACTATACACATATTATAATATACATAAAAATTAAATATATTTATATATAGACTCTTTTTAAATTACAACATAATTATTCTATCACCTATCTTACCTTTTTGATTCACATGATTAAACCCTATGTTACTATTTTAAATTATCATATATACTTACATTTATATATATATATATATATATATATATATATATATATATATATATATATATATATATATATATATATAGGGGCACGATCCATGAATAAGCTTAAAAGGAGTACAAACCGGATAAGCAAAATAAAATTTTTTTTTTTTGAATTTTTTTTACATTCATAAATCTGCATTAAAATGCACCTCTAATCAATTTTTTTCATAAAAAAAAAAGTTCAAAATCTTTCAAAAATCAATGATGAATGGTAAAATTAACCATTCATCGGGTTAATTTATCATTCATCTTGTTTACGATTAATGATAAAATTAATCAATGCTAAAAAAAACCAGATGAATTGTTAAATTAACCATTCATCTGTTTTTTTTTATCATTCATCATAAACAGATGAATGGTTAAATTAACCATTCATCTACTTTTTTTTAGCATTGATTAATTTTATCATTCATCGCGAACAAAAATGAATGATAAATTAACCAGATGAATGGTTAATTTTACCATTCATCATCAATTTTTATCATTTATCATCGATGTTTACCATTCATTATCAATTTTCGAATGATTTTGTTCAAAAACTTTTTAAAATTTTTTCGTTTTCTTCTATTTGCATATTAAAGGATCGTTTTTTTTTTAAAAAAAAATTGAAATTTTACTTATCCAGTTTGTGCCCCATTTAGTGCTTATCCATGGATTGGTCCACTATATATATATATATATATATATATATATATATATATATATATATATATATATATATACATGTTTATTTACAAATAAATTGTTCGTGAATCGTCGGGAATGGCCAAGGTTAATTGAATGCATAACAACAATTCGAAATTTTTGAGATTCAATTAAATAGACTTTGCTTATCGTATCGGAAACATATAAAGATTAAGTTTAAATTTGGTCGAGAATTTCCGGATCGTCACAGCTTTATTGTACAACTCGGTGACCACGATATAGTTAATAATGGAAAAAACTTAGGAACCCTAATAAATTCTGTTTCTAGAATCGCCACTTGCATATGAATATACTCGGTTGAGGCAAGTAACTTGGGCAACCCCATGTAGAAAATAAAGAAATATTTAATGTACTATTTAATTACATAAATAGTTCGTCTAATAATATGTAAAAAGTGGAGTAACTTAATTAAATACTTACACACTGATCGCTTATCATGGATAATATATTAATATCTTCATGTTAGAACTTGACCTCCTAGATTAATCTTTCATTGTTTCGTTGAAGCAATTTGATTTATAATAATATTCTTAGTTTTTTCTCAAAAAATAAATAAATAAATAAAAAAGAACTTCACTTCCTAAAGCTCATGATTGATTGAAAAGACATCACATTACCGCTAAATTATTTACTTTAGTATATGAGTGAAGATTCGTAGATCACTATTTTTAGTCATATACAGTGTTGTGGCTAATCACCGATTAATTATTTTTAAGAGCAATCTGTTTCGATTTTTAAAAATTCGTTTATAAACGGTCAATGTTAATTGATGAGTCAAAATCGAATTTGGTAATCAAAGTCGGTCAAAGTCAAAAATGATTAACATTTAAACATGAATTTAAACTAGAACTTTATACTTTTTGAGCAAAATGAATAATTTTAGACAATTATGTGAAAGTTTATTTTATATTTATAGTTTTTTTCTATATTTACACGTATAATTCTTAAAATTTCATATTTAAATGCATAAAGTAGAATCCGATTAATCTCCGATTAATCCTCGAATTACCGATTAATCCTCCTAAAGTCCCAACCGATTAATCCCCGAATAACGAATTTTGCAACCTTGCCACTAACTGTACATTAAAATGTTGTACAGTGCAACAATTTAATCACAATTAATGGTGTATGGTTAAAACTGCTGGTGTACGAATCACTTCCCTTAGCAGTGTTGTAAAAGTCGGCCGACTTGACCGACGCGTCGTTTTTTTGGGTTCTCCGTCCCGTTTTTTCAAAAAACGACTCAAAGGACGGTCAGAGCTAAAAGTTCGGTCAAAGTCTGTCAAAGACGGTCAAAATGGTCAAAGTCAGTCAAATTTTCGTCAAGATCTGATATATTTTAAAATTAGGGGTTGTTTTCATTTTTTGGGCCGCTCTTTTCTTTGTGTCCTTACTGATTATGTACTCGGTAACATTAATTTTGAAGTTTGATTGTTTTTAAATTCGAGTTTTTATTTAAGAAATTTATGGTACATAATCAACTATTTTATATTATATATATATATATATATATATATATATATATATATATATATATATATATATATATATATATATATATATATATATATATATATATATATATATATATATATATATATATAAGAAATTATTAATAAAATCAACGTTGGTCTCGACCGATGCGTCCCTGACTCGGGACTTTTGCAACCTTGTCCCTTAGTATATAACCGCTCTTTTGAGACAAATTTTGTATTATTAGAAGATGATAATGTAAAAGGTGAACATATGATATTTTTATAAACATGTTACTTGAGTAGGTTGATGACTTTTTAACCGAGTTATTAGTGATCATTTTTAATTTATTCCTGGCTATTTTAAAAATAAATATTAGTGAAATTTGAATTAAAACATTTATAGTAATATATAAATCTCTAAATTGATAATTTTATAAATAAGGATTATTTAAGTTTAAAAAAAAATCAAAAATAAAGAAAAAATTTCTAAGCCTCTCATGATGATGTTATTAAAATAATAAATTATTTTTAATAAAAGTATTAACATGTTAATTATATAATATATGAAGCATTATGTACAACTTTATGATAAAATACCATCATGATCAAATGTACAATATTTGAAGCATTATGTACAATCTTATGATAAAACACTCCATGACCATATGTACAATATTTGAAATATTATGTACAATCTTATGATAAAACACCCCCATGATCATATTATGTACAATCTTTAAAACATATCGTAAAATCTTTTACAAAACACCCCATGAACATATGTACAAACTTTAAAGCATATTGTACAACCTTCATATAATAATTGTATTTTAGTTTTTCTATACAAAATTAAAGAGTCATTTGGTATTAATAATAATTATTATTAAAAATATAAATACTCAATTTTAGAACAAACTTTATTATTATTATTATTATTATTATTATTATTATTATTATTATTATTATTATTATTATTATTATTATTATTATTATTATTATTATTATTATTATTATTTAAATTTAAACATGGGTTTCCTTTACGGGATTAATTACGTTACATATGTATAATAAATACATGTTTAAATAATATGTTGTAATGTAACTTTTATGACAAGAAAAATAATAATTGTGATAAAAATTGGAAGAAAATTGTGGGAGAATAAATGTAGTTCATTTGTTCTGACCAAGTTAAGTACATCAATATATTTGTAAAAACAACGAGAAGTTTCTTAGTTGGAATCCGTGATTTCATGGGTCATTAAATTAAATGAATTTAACATTTACGTTCACTTAATACCTACAACATATCATTAAACTATTTCGTTTAAACAAACGCGTAGTTCCACAGGTCATTCACTAGTTTTTTAAATATATCGAAATGTTAACCACTAATTCATTTTGTGACGGTTCATTTTCTTATTTTTATCTTTATACATTTAAATTAGAAAAAATTACGCCGTTGGTACCTATGGTTTGTTTACACTTTCTTGACAACACATAAACTTAATTTTTTGCACAGTTGGTACCTAAGCTTTGCCTAACTTTTGTGATTGGTACTACATGTGTCACGCATGTGAGGGCAAATTCGTCCTTTTAAATATTTTAGTCCATCGATGCATACAATAAAGTAAATTGTCCTCTTCTTTTTAATCTTTTCGTCACTCGTTTCTTTAACACTTCTCATTACCTTCTTCAGCCTCAACCTTAATTTTGTCTTTTTGCTAAATCTCCAAATTCGTTTAAAACCTTCCTCAAAACAAATTCCTTTAAAAGAAGCTAGAGAAGCTATATCATTTAGTTTCAAAAAACAATGAACGATACATTTTTTATAGAAATAAGATCATCATCATTTAAAACACAATCAATTTTACCAACGTTCTTTTTTAGGATCCATCTGAGGAGGAGTGTGCATCTTTGACGATGTATCCTTTTATCACCATCGCATACGAACCTTGTTTCCAATCGGCCTGGTTGTTGACCCCAATCTTCATGACCCCAATCTACCCAATCGTTTCTCCATAAAGATGATTTATCAACATCATCCGACAGATTAGATACGTAAAACGAAACATAAATTTTTCCACGTCTTTTTCATACGGCTTATTGATTCTTCTCCGAATATTCTCCTGTTTGTTCTTTCGAGAAACAAAATACCATCCATCTTCCATCGTCTTCGAATCGTTGTATTCCCCCCTCCCGGCGGATCTTCACCGGAAAAATCAGTTGCGAAAAGGAGGAGAGATCCGGAATTTTTTTAAATGTACTGTAGTAAGTATTGTATTACAGTCTTCCATTCTTTTTCGACTAGTAAAATCTCAGGAACCGTATTATTTAAAGGGACGAATCAAACATGTACTAATTATTTAAATCTCAGGAACTGTATTATTTAAAGGGCCGTATTATTGCAGTCTTCCATTAGTACCAATCAAACATGTTCCATTTATTAAAGGGACGAATTTGCCCTCACATGTGTGGCACATGTGAGGGGTTAGCATTAAAAACTTAACGGAAGTTAGGTTAGGTACCAACCACGAAAGTTAGGCAAAGCTTAGGTACCAACTGTGTAAAGAATTTAGTTTAGGTGTTGTTAAGAAAGTGTAAACAAACCACAGGTACCAACGGCGTAATTTTTTCTTTAAATTACACTATATACAATTCACCGATTTTTTTTTTCTCTTTTTCTTTTACGCTAAAAACATTACGAATTACGGAGTAGTATTTTTTGAAGTTTGTTTTCGAAAATAGCGGTAATCGGTAATTCGAATTTTCAAAAAGATGGATTGTGACTGTGGATGGTATCAAAGCTGGACTAGCTAACCACATGCTAAGAAAATGCCATACACGCTGTCATCACTAATCCCTATCAACACAAAGAAACAAAATGAAGGAAAAGACATAAATAAAATAAAAAGGACGACTAAAACAACCAATCACCATAGGTCAATAGTCAATGATTGACTGGCCTAAGACTTTTAGACAATGGATATTTAAGCAAATCAATGGTTTAGTTGTAGCAGACTAGCAGTTCAGTACTCCAGTCCATAGTAGTAAGCTTAGATGATGAAATTGAACTAGTTCAATCTTGATCCACAGATCTATATATGTAGCAAGTAGTTTAAATTTTTTTAGTATAGTATTATAGTATTTGAAGTAAAACAAGGAAGTGGTCAGCCGCATTTTGCGGTGGCCACCTTTTTGACGTTTGCAAAAAGTTTTTTAGTACAAAACTTTATATTATAAATAAAAATTTATAATTATAATATTAATAATATTAAAATTTGTCAATATTACGGGCTTTTAAATTCAAAAGAACTCTTAAAATTCGTCAACACCACGGGCTTTTAAACTCAAAATGAATGTTTAAAATTTGTCAACACTACGAGCTCTTAAATTTAAAAGAATTTTAAAATTTGTCAACACCACTGGCTCTTAAACTCAAAAGAACTTTTAAAATTCGTCAACAACACGGGCTCTTAAACTCAAAAGGAATTTTTAAAATTTATCAACACCACGGGCTCTTAAACTCAAAAGAGTTTTTAAAATTTGTCAATATCACGGGCTCTTAAATAATTCTTATATTATTCCTATCTATAGTTAATATTAAAAATCCTATAATAATGATGTCATTATTAGGATAATTCCTTTGGTAAGAAAAAATTAAAAAGAAAAAAAAAAATCTAAGCATGGTGGGTGCTATCATTAATTTAAATAATTTTAAATTAAAATTAAATCTTATTAATTAATTATTATTATTAAATCTTATTAATAATTATTTTAATTATTAAAATTAAATAATTTTAAATAATTTTAATTAATTATTTTGTATTGAGTACGAGAAGGTATAAAAGCTAGGCAAAAAGAAACGAATTCTAAATTTGTTTTTAATTTACACTTTTAAAATAAAATGACAACCAATATTATCTCTTATTATTGGATGTGGAATGTTTAATATGCATTTTAGGTGTTTGATGAAATGTTCATCTGACGAGTTTCTTAGTCGGACTCTGTGGATCCACGGGTCATTAAACTAAATAACTTTAAAATTTTCGTTCACTTAATACCTAAAACATATCATTAAACTGTTTCGTTTAAACAAACCTGTGGTTCCACGGATCATTTCACTAGTTTTTAAAGTATCGCTATTTACAAACCAAATGAACAGCACATTACATTTTTTGCACGATTTTTTACATATACGTATAACCCATGGGCTCAAAAGCCTAGTGTGTGTGTGTGTATATATATATATATATATATATATATATATATATATATATATATATATATATATATATATATATATATATATATATATTAATATTATTGATGTCGGGGATGAAATAATTTTTACGAAGGTATGTTATAATGATCCAAAATAAAATGATAAGTATATATTAAGGTTAATAAATCAATAATTAATATTGATGTGTGTTTGCTATTAAATAACACAAAATATAATAAATGTAGCCTTGTTAAATGTCGGTTTCAAAATATTAAAGTAACTAAACATTTTTATTATCCTATAATGCATTAGGAAAAAATATATTCAATAACAACTAATTACATAATAAATATTTGACTTGTTGAGAAATGAAACAATAAAATCCCTTATGTGACTAACAATATTTGAATGGAAATTATGTAGTCGTCAAAAAAACGCTTGTGGAGACGTGATAATCATCTCGGGACTTATGGGTTAACTTTTTACTAACCTTGCTATTATATATACTTCACATTCCAAGTAACAAAACTCAGTTTCATGATCGATCACTTTTACATCCAAAATTTTAAAGTTTCATTTCATAGTTCAACTTACCACAAATCACGAAATATGTTATGATAACTTGCCCAACGCACCCACACCAGCGGAAGCGAGGATATATTTGTTTGAGACAAACTTGCGAGAAATAAAAGAAAGCAAAATAAAGTAACTGATAACACGACGATTTAACGTGGTTCGGCAAAATCCTGCCTACGTCCACCCCAAGAGTTCCCTTTATTCTTATAATATAAAAGAACCCGATACAAGAAAAAGTACACTATGAGTTAAACTCAAACCCAAGCCCCTTAGATTTTAGTATAAAATCTAAGTTTCCCGTACACTCTTTTACAATCCTTACAAGAATAAACTCTCGACCTCACAAATAAACACACTCCGTTGATAAACCTATCAACTATGTTTTTCTTTCTCTTTGTGATGCTCTCTCCTTTTTGCACTATCACCTATTTATAGATGAAGATATACAAGCATACACTTTACTTGGACATTTCTAGCCACTTGTTGCATTCCTTCTTTGACTTGTAGGAAAATCAAATCAAACTTTGCTACATCAACTGAAATGTTCCGTTCATATTGATTATAAACGTTCCATTTTAATTGATTTCGTCGCGAGGTTTTGACCTCTATATGAGACGTTTTTCAAAGACTGCATTCATTTTTAAAACAACCGTAACCTTTATTTTATCGATAAAGGTTTAAAAATCATTATGTAGATTATCAAATAATGATAATCTAAAATATACCGTTTACACACGACCATTACATAATGGTTTACAATAATAATATATTACATCAAAAATAAGTTTCTTGAATGCAGTTTTTACATAATATCATACAAGCATGGACTCCAAATCTTGTCCTTATTTTAGTATGCAACAGCGGAAGCTCTTAATAATCACCTGAGAATAAACATGCTTAAAACGTCAACAAAAATGTTGGTGAGTTATAGGTTTAATCTATATATTATCAAATCATAATAATAGACCACAAGATTTCATATTTCAATATACATCCCATACATAGAGATAAAATTCATTCATATGGTGAACACCTGGTAACCGACATTAACAAGATGCATATAAGAATATCCCCTATCATTCCGGAAAATCCTTCGGACATGATAAAAACAACATCGAAGTACTAAAGCATCCGGTACTTTGGATGGGGTTCGTTAGGCACAATAGATCTATCTTTAGGATTCGCGTCAATTAGTAGATCGGTTTACTAATTCTTAGGCTACCAAGCAAAAGGGGCATATTCGGCTTCGATCATTTACCCATATAATGTAGTTTCATTTACTTGTGTCTATTTCGTAAAACATTTATAAAACTGCATGTATTCTCATCCCAAAATATTAGATTTTAAAAGTGGGACTATAACTCACTTTCACATATTTTTACTTCGTCGGGAAGTAAGACTTGGCCACTGGTCGATTCACGAACCTATAACAAATATGTACATATATACCAAAGTATGTTCAAAATATATTTACACCATTTTTAATACGTTTTAATGTTTTAAGTTTATTAAGTCAGCTGTCCTCGTTAGTAACCTACAACTAGTTGTCCACAATTAGATGTACAGAAATAAATCGATATATATTATCTTGAATCAATCCACGACCCAGTGTATACACGTCTCAGACTAGATCACAACTCAAAGTATATATATTTTTGGAATCAACCTCAACCCTGTATAGCTAACTCCAACATTACTGCATATAGAGTGTCTATGGTTGTTCCAAATAATATATATACATGGGTCGATATGATATGTCAAAACATTTGCATACGTGTCTATGGTATCCCAAGATTACATTAGAATACATGTATAATACAATATAAGTTAGCTAGGATATGATTTGTATAGAATTGTTACAATATTTTCCGTAGCTACAACAATAAAAAAAAATTCAATCTTGTTTTATCCATAACTTCTTCGTTTTAAATCCGATTTGAGTGAATCAAATTGTTTAAATCCGATTTGAGTGAATCAAATTGCTATGGTTTCATATTGAACTCTATTTTATGAATCTAAACAGAAAAAGTATAGATTTATAGTCGGAAATATAAGTTACAAGTCGTTTTTGTAAGAGGTAGTCATTTCAGTCGAAAGAACGATGTCTTGATGACCATTTTGAAAAACATACTTCCACTTTGAGTTTAATCATGATTTTTGAATATAGTTTCATGTTCATAAGAAAAATCATTTTCCCAGAAGAACAACTTTTAAATCAAAGTTTATCATAGTTTTTAATTAACTAACCCAAAACAGCCCGTGGTGTTACTACGACGGCGTATATCCGGTTTTACGGTATTTTTCGTGTTTTTCGATTTTAAATCATTAAGTTAGCATATCATATAGATATAGAACATGTGTTTAGTTTATTTTAAAAGTCAAGTTAGAAGGATTAACTTTTATTTGCGAACAAGTTTAGAATTAACTAAACTATGTTCTAGTGATTACATGTTCAAATCTTCGAATAAGATAGTTTTATATGTATGAATCGAATGATGTTATGAACATCATTACTACCTCAAGTTTAGTAGGTAAACCTACTGAAAGTGACAAGAAATGATCTAGCTTCAAAGGATCTTGGATGGCTTGAAAGTTCTTGAAGTAGAATCATGACACGAAAACAAGTTCAAGTAAGATTATCACTCGAATTAAGATAGTTATAGTTATAGGAATTGAATCAAAGTTTGTATATGAGTATTACCTTGATTTGGAATGATATATTACTGTAAACAACAAGGATTTCTTGAGGTTGGATGATCACTTTACAAGATTGGAAGTGAGCTAGTAAACTTGGAAGTATTCTTGATTTTATGAAACTAGTACTTGTAGAATTTATGAAGAACACTTAGAACTTGAAGATGGAACTTGAGAGAGATTAATTAGATGAAGAAAATTGAAGAATGAAAGTGTTTGTAGGTGTTTTTGGTCGTTGGTATATGGATTAGATATAAAGGATATGTAATTTTGTTTTCATGTAAATAAGTCATGAATGATTACTAATATTTTTGTAATTTTATGAGATATTTCATGCTAGTTGTCAAATGATGGTTCCCACATGTGTTAGGTGACTCACATGGGCTGCTAAGAGCTGATAATTGGAGTGTATATACCAATAGTACATACATCTAAAAGCTGTGTATTGTACGAGTACGAATACAGGTGCATACGAGTAGAATTGTTGATGAAACTGAACGAGGATGTAATTGTAAGCATTTTTGTTAAGTAGAAGTATTTTGATATTATCATGATATTATGATATATTAATATATCTTAATATGATATATATACACATTTAAATGTCGTTACAACGATAATCGTTACATATATGTCTCGTTTCGAAATCCTTAAGTTAGTAGTCTTGTTTTTACATATGTAGTTCATTGTTAATATATATAATGACATGTTTACTTATAATTTATCATGATTAAATATAGTGTATCAATATATTAATATGATTCATATGTATTTAGTAAGACGTTGTTATAACGATAATCGTTATATATATCGTTTCGAGTTTCTTAAATCAATAAACTCAATTTTATGTATATAACTCATAGTTAAAATACCTAATGAGATACTTAGTTATCATAATATCATGTTAACTATATATATAATCATATATATGTCATCATATAGTTTTTACAAGTTTTAACATTCGTGAATCACCGGTCAACTTGGGTGGTCAATTGTCTATATGAAACATATTTCAATTAATCAAGTCGTAACAACTTTGATTGCTTAACATGTTGGAAACACTTAATCATGTAAATATCAATTTCATTTAATATATATAAACATGGAAAAGTTCGGGTCACTACAGTACCTACCCGTTAAATAAATTTCGTCCCGAAATTTTAAGCAGTTGGAGGTGTTGACGTATCTTCTGGAAATAAGTGCGGGTATTTCTTCTTCATCTGATCTTCTCGTTCCCAGGTGAACTCGGGTCCTCTACGAGCATTCCATCGAACTTTAACAATTGGTATCTTGTTTTGCTTAAGTCTTTTAACTTCACGATCCATTATTTCGACGGGTTCTTTGACGAATTGAAGTTTTTCGTTGATTTGGATTTCGTCTAACGGAATAGTGAGATCTTCTTTAGCAAAACATTTCTTCAAATTTGAGACGTGGAAAGTGTTATGTACAACCGCAAGTTGTTGTGGTAATTCAAGTCCGTAAGCTACTGGTCCGACACGATCAATAATCTTGAATGATCCGATATACCTTGGATTTAATTTCCCTCGTTTACCAAATCGAACAACGCCTTTCCAAGGTGCAACCTTAAGCATGACCATCTCTCCAATTTCAAATTCTATATCTTTTCTTTTAATGTCAGCGTAGCTCTTTTGTCGACTTTGGGCGGTTTTCAACCGTTGTTGAATTTGGATGATCTTCTCGGTAGTTTCTTGTATTATCTCCGGACCCGTAATCTGTCTATCCCCCATTTCACTCCAACAAATTGAAGACCTGCACTTTCTACCATAAAGTGCTTCAAATGGCGCCATCTCAATGCTTGAATGGTAGCTGTTGTTGTAGGAAAATTCTGCTAACGGTAGATGTCGATCCCAACTGTTTTCGAAATCAAAAACACATGCTCGTAGCATGTCTTCAAGTATTTGTATTGTCCTTTCGCTCTGCCCATCAGTTTGTGGATGATAGGCAGTACTCATGTCTAGACGAGTTCCTAATGCTGTTTGTAATGTCTGCCAGAATCTTGAAATAAATCTGCCATCCCTATCAGAGATAATAGAGATTGATATTCCATGTCTGGAGACGAATTCCTTCAAATACAGTCGTGCTAACTTCTCCATCTTGTCATCTTCTCTTATTGGCAGGGAATGTGCTGATTTGGTGAGACGATCAACTATTACCCAAATAGTATCAAAATCACTTGCAGTCCTTGGCAATTTAGTGATGAAATCCATGGTAATGTTTTCACATTTCCATTCCGGGATTTCGGGTTGTTGAAGTAGACCTGATAGTTTCTGATGCTCCGCTTTGACCTTAGAACACGTCAAACATTCCCCTATGTATTTAGCAACATCGGCTTTCATACCCGGCCACCAAAAATGTTTCTTGAGATCCTTGTACATCTCCAAATTTTGGCACCCAAATCCTTTCAGCCCTATACCGGGTTCCGTCTTCCCGAATATTAAGATGCTTCTCCGATCCTTTGGGTATTTCATCTTTTAAGTTTCCCTATTTTAAAACTCCTTGTTGCGCCTCCTTTATTTGAGTAGTAAGATTAGTATGAATCATTATATTCATAGATTTTACACGAATGGGTTCTCTGTCCTTTCTGCTCAAGGCGTCGGCTACCACATTTGCCTTCCCTGGGTGGTAACGAATCTCAAAGTCGTAATCATTCAACAATTCAATCCACCTGCGCTGCCTCATGTTCAGTTGTTTCTAATTAAATATGTGTTGAAGACTTTTGTGGTCGGTATATATAATATTTTTGACCCCATATAAGTAGTGCCTCCAAGTCTTTAATGCAAAAACAACCGCGCCTAATTCCAAATCATGCGTCGTATAATTATGTTCGTGAATCTTCAATTGTCTAGACGCATAAGCAATTACTTTCGTTCGTTGCATTAATACACAACCGAGACCTTGCTTTGAGGCGTCACAATATATCACAAAATCATCATTCCTTTCAGGTAATGACAATATAGGTGCCGTAGTTAACTTTTTCTTTAACAATTGAAATGCTTTTTCTTGTTCATCTTTCCATTCAAATTTCTTCCCTTTATGCGTTAATGCAGTCAAGGGTTTTAATAATCTGGAAAAGTCATGGATGAACCTTCTGTAGTAACTAGCTAGTCCAAAAAACTGGCGTATGTGTTTCGGAGTTTTCAGGGTTTCCCACTTTTCAACGGTTTCAATCTTTGCTGGATCCACCTGAATACCTTCTTTATTCACTATGTGACCGAGGAATTGAACTTCTTCCTACTAAAATGCACACTTTGAAACTTAGCGTACAGTTTTTCTTTTCTCAGCAACTCTAGCACTTTTCTCAAATGTTCTTCGTGCTCTTGATCATTCTTCGAGTGAATAAGTATGTCATCGATGAAAACAATGACAAACTTGTCAAGATATGGCCCACACACTCGGTTCATGAGGTCCATGAACACAGCTGGTGCGTTAGTCAATCCAAACGGCATAACCATAAAATCGTAATGACCGTAACGCGTCCTAAAAGCAGTCTTTGAAATATCATCCTCTTTCACCCGCATTTGATGATATCCAGAACGTAAATCGATCTTCGAATAAACAGACGAGCCTTGTAGTTGATCAAATAAGTCGTCGATTCTCGGTAGTGGGTAGCGGTTCTTGATGGTAAGTTTGTTCAACTCTCGGTAGTCGATACACAATCTGAATTTACCATCTTTCTTCTTGACAAACAAAACAGGAGCTCCCCATGGTGATGTGCTTGGTCGAATGAAACCACGCTCTAAAAGTTCCTGTAACTAACTTTGTAATTCTTTCATTTCGCTGGGTGCGAGTCTGTATGCAGCACGAGCTATTGGTGCAGCTCCTGGTACAAGGTCTATTTGAAATTCAACGGATCGATGTGGGGGTAATCCCGGTAATTCTTTTGGAAATACATCGGGAAATTCTTTTGCGACGGGAACATCACTGATCTTCTTTTCTTCAGGTTTAACTTCCTTGATGTGTGCTAGAATGACGTAACAACCTTTTCTTATTAGTTTTTGCGCCTTCAAACTACTAATAAGATTTAATTTCGCGTTGTTCTTTTCTCCGTACACCATTAAAGGTTTTTCTTTTTCATGCATAATGCGAATCGCATTTTTGTAACAAACGACCTCTGATCTTACCTTCTTCAACCAGTCCATGCCAATTATTACATCAAAACTCCCTAACTCGACTGGTATTAAATCAATCTTAAACGTTTCATCACCCAGTTTAATTTCTCTATCCCGACATATATTATCTGCTGAAATTAATTTACCATTTGCTAATTCGAGTAAAAATTTATTATCCAAAGGTGTCAATGGGCAACTTAATTTAGCACAAAATTCTCTACTCATATAGCTTCTATCCGCACCCGAATCAAATAAAACATAAGCAGATTTATCGTCAATAAGAAACGTACCCGTAACAAGCTCCGGGTCTTCCTGTGCTTCTGCCGCATTAATATTGAAAACTCTTCCACGGCCCTGCCCATTAGTATTCGCCTGATTCGGGCAATTTCTAATAATGTGGTCCGGTTTTCCACATTTATAACAAACAGCGTTGGTATTACTTGCTCCGACACTATTCGTTTCGACATTACTTGTTCCGACATTATTTGTTCCTTTATTTCTGTTAAACTTTGTTCCGTAGACCTCACACTTTGTCGCGCTGTGACCATTTCTTTTACACCTGTTGCAAAATGTCGTGCAAAACCCCTGATGATTTTCTTCACACCTATGACATGGCTGTTTTTGGTTTTTGTTGCCATTGTTGTTATTGAGGTTGTTGTTGGGATTGTTATTGTTGTTGAAACGATTGTTGTAGTAGTTGTTGTTGGGCTGTTTGTTGTAGTTATTATTAGAATTGCGGTTATTGTTGCGATTGTTGTTGCGGTTGTTGAGATAGTTGTTGCAATTTTGGTTGTAATTGTTGTTGTTGTACTGGTGACTCTTGTCACCGTTTTCCTCCCACTTCCTCTTGAGTTGTTTTGTGTTAGCTTCTTCGGCCGCCTGTTCTTTAATTCTTCCCTCAATCTGATTTATGAGTTTATGAGCCATTCGACTTGCCTTCTGTATAGAAGCGGGCTCGTGTGAACTCACATCTTCTTGGATCCTAACTAGTAACCCTTTTACAAACGCGTCGATCTTCTCTTCTTCATCTTCGAATGCTCCCGGACAAAATAGGCACAACTCTGTGAATCGTCGTTCATATGTGGTAACGTCGAACCCTTGTGTTCGTAACTCTCTAAGTTCTGCCTTGAGTTTTTAACTTCGTTTCCAGGACGGTACTGCTCGTTCATCAATTGCTTGAATGCCGACCATGGTAGTGCGTAAGCAGCATTTTGTCCTACCTGTTCAAGATAGGTGTCCCACCACGTTAACGCAGTACCTGTGAAGGTATGCGTAGCGTACTTAACTTTGTTCTCTTCAGTACACTTACTTATGGCAAACACCGATTCGACTTTCTCGGTCCACCGTTTCAATCCAATTGGTCCTTCGGTTCCATCAAATTCCAAAGGTTTGCAGGCAGTGAATTCTTTGTAGGAGCATCCTACACGATTTCTTGCGCCGTTAGCTGCATTTATAGATTCAGAGTTATTGTTGGTATGTAGCGCAACCTGTACTGCGGCTATGTTTGTAGCAAGAAAGGTATGAAATTCCTCTTCCCTCATATTCATGGTTTGTCGAGTAGTCGGTGCCATTTCCTTCAAAATAGCCAACTGAATCGAGTTAATCATACAGAATATTAAGAGTAGTCAATAGTATTTCGTAGCATAATATGAACTCATTTATAAAAGCTTTTTCTTCATATTAGCATTTTATAGTTTTAATTCGGGTAGTACCTACCCGTTAAGTTCATACTTAGCAGCTATTATACAATTCAACTACTACGATTCTATATGAAAAACTTATTACAATAATATTTCGCGTTCAAACTTTATACAATATTTTACAAACTTACAATACCGTTATAATACATATAGGATGAAATATAGCACATAATAACTTTGCTACTCGACAGCTATGAAGGCAATTCTAGTTAATACGCAAGTTGTTCAGCAAAAGAAATAAAGACACGTAATTCACAAGTCCAGAAACAAGTCATATATTCAGGTTTTACTAAGACGACTTCCCATCCTTGATCTTGTGGAAAATAACCGTTATGACCATTGGTTAGGCAGCATGTTGTAATGTCGTCAAAAGGACGAGGGTTTCGTAATGTCCAACAGCCCCGTAATAATCTAAAAACCTTGTTTCTCACCCCAACTACTGAATCCGTCACTTGTGGGAAGGTTTTATTTAAAAGCTGCAATCCGATGTTCTTTTTCTCACTTTGGTAAGAAGCAAATATCACTAACCCGTAAGCATAACATGCTTCTTTATGTTGCATGTTAGAAGCTCTTTCTAATTCACGAAATCCTATGTTGGGATATGTTGAGTCAAAATAGGTTCTTAACCCGTAGCGTAAAATTGCATTTGGGTTTCCCGCATTTAATGCTTTAAAGAAAACTCGGCGTAACTTACGGTCTCCCCAATGTGATATACCCCACCTATCAAAGGAAAGCCTTTTATAAACTAAGGCATTTCTGGAAAGTCTTTCAAATGTTTGACAAGTTAATTTCGCCATAACTAAATGTGCAGATGAATTCTGACCGACTCTAGACAAGATTTCCTCAATCATATCCTCTGGTAGGTCTTCTAAAATATTCGGTTGTCTACCCTTAATGTCCATTTCATTTTTATACTATAAAATAGACAAGTATTAGATTCGTAAAAGATAATTAACAAACAATACAAGCAATTTTTACATAGAACATAAAAGTACAAGCACACTACAATACATATAATACACAACATGATTACAACCCTCTAATCTGAATCACTGGTATCTTCTTCTTCGGACTTGGTTCGTTTTCCTAATATTCTAGGAATATATGGTGTTCTTCTAATACGAGCCGTCGTTTTCCATAATGGTTTAGAAAAACCTGGTGGTTTAGAGGTTCCCGGGTCATTGTTACATTTTAGAAAATACGGATGTTGCCGATACATATAAAGTTCATCAGGGTTGGAATCGGGTTTCTCTATTTTTATACCTTTTCCCTTATTATTTTCTTTCGCTTTATTAAATTGGGTCGAGGTAATTTCTATAACATCATCGGAATCCTCATCGGGATCCGATTCATCGGAAAATTGGTAATCTTTCCAATATTTTGCTTCCTCTGCGGAAACACCATTGACCATTATTAACTTTGGTCCGTTGGTTGAGGATTTTCTTTTATTTAATCGATTTACTATAGGTATCAATATTTCTTCCTCCAGAACCTCTTCTTCTTCTGGTTCCTCCTCTTCCGATTCCTCCTCTTCTGGTTCCTCTTCTTCCGGTTCCTCCTCTTCCGGTTCCTCTTCGGGAATTTGTGAATCTTCTCAAAATATATTCGACTCTTCATTATTATTAGGTGAATCAATGGGATTTGTACTAGAGGTAGACATCTATCACACAATATCAAACACATTAAGATATTAATATATCACATAATATTTACATGTTAATAATATATAGTTTCCAACAAAAATAATGTTAAGCAATCGTTTTTGAAGAAAAATATGGTTGAAGTCCAGACTCACTAATGCATCCTAACAAACTCGGTAAGACACACTAATGCAATTTCCTGGTTCTCTAAGACCAACGCTCAGATACCAACTGAAATGTCCCATTCATATTGATTATAAATGTTCCATAATAATTGATTTCGTCGCGAGGTTTTGACCTCTATATGAGACGTTTTTCAAAGACTGCATTCATTTTTAAAACAACTGTAACCTTTATTTTATCGATAAAGGTTTAAAAAGCATTACGTAGATTATCAAATAATGATAATCTAAAATATACCGTTTACACACGACCATTACATAATGGTTTACAATAAGAATATATTACATCAAAAATAAGTTTCTTGAATGCAGTTTTTACATAATATCATACAAGCATGGACTCCAAATCTTGTCCTTATTTTAGTATGCAACAGCAGAAGCTCTTAATAATCACCTGAGAATAAACATACTTAAAACGTCAACAAAAATGTTGGTGAGTTATAGGTTTAACCTATATATTATCAAATCATAATAATAGACCACAAGATTTCATATTTCAATATACATCACATACATAGAGATAAAATTCATTCATATGGTGAACACCTGGTAACCGACATTAACAAGATGCATATAAGAATATCCCTTATCATTCCGAGAAATCCTTCGAACATGATAAAAATAACATCGGAGTACTAAAGCATCCGGTACTTTAGATGGGGTTCGTTAGGCCCAATAGATCTATCTTTAGGATTCGCGTCAATTAGTAGATCGGTTTACTAATTCTTAGGCTACCAAGCAAAAGGGGCATATTCGGCTTCGATCATTCACCCATATAATGTAGTTTCATTTACTTGTGTCTATTTCGTAAAACATTTATAAAACTGCATGTATTCTCATCCCAAAATATTAGATTTTAAAAGTGGGACTATAACTCACTTTCACAGATTTTTACTTCGTCAGGAAGTAAGACTAGTGTGACGATCGCTCCAAATCCATATGGATAATACGTCATTCATTGATTTCCATTGCGAGGTATTTGACCTCTATATGATATGTTTTGTAAACATTGCATTCTTTTGAAAAGGCACACCATAAATGAATATTTAAATCAAAGGTTTTCGACATCTGATGATTTCTACATATAGACAATCACCGTAAATAATAGTTTACAATAGTACTTCCGTTGACAATGCAGTCAAAATAAGATACATGGTGATAATTTGATGAATGCAACGTTTTCTTGAAAAGTATGTCATGTAAGACTCCATGCACATAGCTTGTCTAACATATAAGCAACAGCGGAAGACTTCTAGGAAACCTGAGAATAAACATGCTAACAAGTGTCAACACAAAGGTTGGTGAGTTCATAGTTTTAATGTTTCGCATAATCTGTGTATAAAGGTGGATCACAAGATTTCAGTTGTTTCATCTAGAAACGTTTATCAAAATATTCTACAAGATTGAGCACCCTGGTAACTAAACTTAACGTATATATAATTTGTACCCTTTGTATAATCATCTTAATAGTACACGCAAACCAACGTGTACGCTTCTCAAATAGCATACGTCCGTTAAAAGGCTAGCGCTCTAGCTCAGACGGGGATATCAAGCCCTATGGATCCATATACTACTACTCGCGCCCACCAGTTCTTATAACTGGCAGTTAACAGTTACCAAAGCTAAGGGATTTTCGGTTCAAACTCAGTGTAGAATTTAGTATGTACTTGTATCCATTGCGTTTAAAATAAAGTGCATGTATTCTCAGCCCAAAAATATAGATTGCAAAAGCAATTAAAAAGGAAGTATATGAAACTCACCTTAGCAGCACATAAAGTTGTTCACCAAAACGTGACCGAAACTTGGAATATCAAATAACCGTAGATCTCAACCTAGAGAACATATGTTGGTCAATAAATGTCTATCAAGCTAGGTCAGGTCATAGTGTATAACAATCCTAATGCTCGAGATCGACATACAAAAGTTATCCAAAGTCGTTTCAAAAAGTCAATTTTGACAATAGTTCAACAAAACGAGACATACCTTATATAAGGATTTATTTACTCGGTTGGTAATATTCAAAAATCCAATTTATCAATCTCGTAAACAAGATGTTTAAATCTTAATTGTAGATTCAAAAGCAATTTCAATTAACATTAATCATAATTCAGTTGATCATATCTTTTAATCCGTTCCTCGAAATTATTCGATATCTAAATGAAAAGTTATTGATTTTTCGCCAGCTTTCCAAAAACATGTATATCATATACCTTTTACTAGTAATATATGTATTTACTTCGTGATTCATCATAACTGTTTAACGACAAAATTTAGCATACAAGCATGCATAAATATATATACTCGAGCACTAGACATGGATACACAATTAATGTATAAAAGATAAAATATGAGTGCTTACGTATCAATATTGAGATTCAATATCGTAGGAAAGTACGTAGACGCAACAGAGATGATAAACACTAGATTTGATTCACAAATATACCCTCAAACATTACCCATAACCTCCTTGACAATAACCCATAATTTCCTTAGCTCTATTCCGCTCAAAAACCCATTTTAAAGGTGACACGCTCATAACCTCGTCGTAGTATTTTAGGTATATATACTACAAATAATAAAATTATAATAAGATTAATAATAATAAGAATAATAATAATAATAATAATAATAATAATATAAAAAAAATAATAATACAGAGGAATGAATCGAGCTTTTATAGTATGTGGCCTGCTACAGTACCTCATGCGATCGCATGAGTTTTCAGTGTTTTTGCCATGCGATCGCATGGCCGCCTTATCCTGTTTTTGTTTGCTAGTTCGTCGACATCAAATAGTGTTTTACTGTAGCAATAGTGTTACTGTAGCAAATACGGTTTCACTGTAGCAAATAGTGTTTTACTGTAGCAAATAGTGTTTTACGGTAGGAAAGTCGTTTTTACTTGTACATATATATATATACATACATATAATTGTTCATGAATCGTCGAGAGCAGTCAAATGTAATTTAATACATGAAACAGTTCTAAAATTTTAAGATTCAACTTCATAGACTTTGCTTATCGTGTCGAAAATATTAAATCATTTAAAGATAAAGTTTAAATTTGGTCAGAAATTTCCGGGTCATCACAGTACCTACCCGTTAAAGAAATTTCGTCCCGAAATTTAAGTGAGGTCGTCATGGCTAACAATAGAAATGTTTTCATGACGAATATGAGTTGATAAATAGAATTTTATCACCGTTGAATTATATGGATAAAACAATCCGATTTCTCGTAGCGTATGAGAGAAGTTATCGTAAAAGAGTGAAATGAAAGAATAGAGATTCGTCTTAGCTTTTGACGTAGTTACGATTGATTTTCAGAATTTAAGGAATAGAAAATCTTCATAATCTAAATAAGATTTGATTCTTCGGAATTTGCGGAAATTAGGATTTTCTTTGATTAAATGCGTAATCTGTCTAGATTGCTATAAATTGACCTCTTTTGTTTCATTTATTTTCACAACTCCTATAATCTTCTTTCTTATTTCATACATCCCAATAGATTGTGAAAATGCTTAATCCAGTTCTGATTCTTGATATTTTCCTGGCTATCGTATCCTTCATTCTTCTTTTTCATCTGCCACCAGAGGAAGTTATTTTCTT
Source organism: Rutidosis leptorrhynchoides (assembly GCF_046630445.1). NCBI lineage: Eukaryota > Viridiplantae > Streptophyta > Magnoliopsida > Asterales > Asteraceae > Rutidosis > Rutidosis leptorrhynchoides. Next base: position 341,989,388 of record NC_092339.1, on the reverse strand, counting down.
CTACTATTACCTTGGGGTTATAGTGTTTTTCATTCTCCCGTGTCTTTATATTGCTATACGCATTGATATACACGGTTTGTAATTTCGGGGTTGTTATCGGGCTTTATGTTCTCCATTATATTTCGGAGCTTCATGCTTTAGTTTTCTCTTCCCGACCTTAAGTCAAGCGAATAATGGTCCAGAATTCGTAGGTATGAATTTCAGAATAAACATAATTAATGTTCTAAGAAAGAAACGGTAATGGCACAATCCGACTTTTCAAATTACCAGAATATCCGGAAAAGACCGAATCATCAAGAAATATATTTTCTTGATATATTTAGAGATTATATAGAATGAAAGAGTTATGTAACATGGTTTATGATGAGGGTGTGATCTGTGAACCTTTGTCACGTTCCATTAGAAACTCAACATGACTTACTGTAATATAATCACGTTGATCAAGTGTCATTATATTTTAGTAACTCATGCTTCAGTTCCCAACATTACTTCAAAACATCCATTTTTTTTTTCGAATTTTTCAGATTTTAGAAACTAAAATAGTTTCTTTTATGATGTAGCACAGATAGCGCGAAGAGGTAATGATTTCAGATAAGAATGGTTTCGAAAAATATCTTCAGAAATATGGAGGATATTTATAATGGGAGATACAATGATATCTTAGAATATTTAAGAAAAGATGATGATGAGGAATATTGTCCGCAAAGGTTTTAGAGTAAGGAGCAAAGTATTCGCTAATGATTTCAGCAGACTCTGAATCATTTGGATTCTTTGAAGGTATATTTAGTCTTTGTGATTTGTCCACAGCCTCCTTCATGGTCTGCTCAATCCATTTTTCAATCCAAACCTTCTCTTTTTCTATGCTTTACCACCATACTATTCTTTATCATCAAACTTTTGACTGTTAAGGTCGTTTACAGTTTTTGCTGCTTCATCAACATTTTTCCAAAATTCAGAGAACTAGTTTCGTAGTTTGGGGTGTTTTTCGAAAACTTCACATTCGAAGTATGTAAGTCCAGGAGGTAGACGTTATATGTACACATATAACTGTTGGCGTAGACGTGCTACAAGATTTTAAGATACTGATTGCTAATTCTCGATAGTTGGTATGGCAATTGCCGTTACAAGATGTGGATGAGTACATGATACAGTTTCAATGAGTATAAAGATTTTTCGGAAGGTCAAAGATCAATGAAGTTGTTGGTAAATTTACTGCTAATGTGGTGGAACATGAAAGGTTCCCCAGTGACGAAAACGTATATGCCAAAATTACAAGTCTGAAAGGTCGTCGTTGACTGGTTGAATGGTTGATAATACTGGATACTTTGAAAAGGAATTGCAAGGTTATTTTTGGTAAAAATAATACCAAAGGATCTTTCACAGTTTTGAAGTCAAAGTATAGCTTTGAAAGATGTAGAGATCGAAGAATGATTTCTCAGGTTCAGAGTTATGACTTAGATTCTGATCCGTCAATATCAGAATATGTAATTGAATTTGTATGAAAACGATTGTATATCGCTATGAGCATAGTTAATAATTTTTGAATCAAAGTTGAAGAATGTACAATATAACATATTAATTGTGAACTTATATATTTCCCGAGTATTACCTACCCGTTAAAGATTTCACAATTAATACTTTGTACAAAAGAATTTTTATTACCGTTTTTATGAAAATATATGTATGTATATTTTCTTCGGATGTAATACAGATTTAATGAGTTAATATCATATTAAGCTCATTTGATTTTCGGCTTGAATTAGAAATGAATAATCTCTAAAATATTAAAGATTACATAATCTTTGCGGAGTATTTCGCTAATGTAATCAATACTTCATTATTTATTCTTATTGATATTCCTTGGTGAAGGGTGTTGATATTCGTGGAATTCTTGCAAACTTCGCAAGGTGCAAATGATGTTTTCTAGAAAGTTTCGAGTGCATCGAAGATGAAAATGTAAAATCAACCATATTATTGAATAATACACTTGGTTTATTATCAAACGGAATTCTTTGGATTGAAACAGAGATTGTAGTTAACGAAGGTTAAGTTGTTAACGAAGGATGTACATCATAGCATATTAGTAATATGAATTTAACCGAGTAGTATTTACCCTTTTTCAATTCATACTTAATAGCTTAGTACGAAAAGATTTATGATGGTTTTAAAATATATATATAAGATATACATATAAATTCTTCAGAGGGAATGAGTTAATATTTCATAACTCGTTGATACAAATATACGCGTTGTTAACTAGTAATAATATCCACGGTGCTTTCTTGAACTGGCGGAGCTTGTGATGTTAGAGGTGCTGATGATTCTAATGATGTTAATAGCACTAACTATGCTGGTGAGGCTAAGGGTACTATTGATGCTATTGGTAAAATAAGTCTAGCTTGTACCTTACGCATCATTCTTGTCAGGGTTTCTATTCTTCCTTCTATTTATCTGATTTACGGTTAGAACTGGGATAAATAATCTCTAAGATTTTAGAGATTACATAATCACCGTAGAATATTTCTTCGATGAAGTTATGAATCAGTACTTCATCATTTATTGTTGTTGGCACTCCTTGGTATCTACGGTGCTTATGATGTTGATATCTGAAGTACAGTTTTTAGATGTGATATTGAGGTGTGGGATGCGGATGTGGTTGTTGGTGGTGGTAATGGTACTGTTGTTGTTGATGATGGTGGTACTGGTTATACTGCTGGTGCTACTGCTGGTGTTTGTAACCTTCGCACCATATTCTCCAAAGCCACTACCCAAGCGCGAAGCTCGTTGACTTCTTCTATTATACCGGGATGATTGGTGGTTCGGAAAGAGCGGACGAATAAGATTTAGAATGTGAGATAGTATATAATCATGACTAGATACTCTGGAAATGAGAGAGAAAATGGTATTATGAACAGGTTCGCCGGTAAGTGCTTCAGATTCTTCGCCAAGAGGGCAATGTGGTGGATGGAAGGGATCGCCTTCTTCTTGTCTCCAATGATTAAGTAAGCTACGAACCCATCCCCAATTCATCCAGAATAGATGATGGCTAATTGGTTGATCCATTCCGGTTACACTGTCTTCGGAGTTCATGTGAATATCCATATCGGAATAGCTGTCGGAATTTAAGGAATTTGAACTAGATACGTGATCCATCTTGTATAATCAGGGAATTGATTTTTGATATAAGATAGATTATAGAATTTAGATTGGTACTCCTCAATACATAATTTACATATGTATATATAATACCAAAATCCCGTAAATTACGGAGAAATTTTCGGAAGATGTCAGGAAAAGTTTACAGTAACAGATATGCTAAGATATGAATTTTGTCGGTACACTATCTATGCAGTAAATGCAGTAAGACGTGTCTAGACTTAGGAATGATAAGCAAGTAATTTTCAACGATAAATGGTAAGCAAAACTTGGTAAAAACATATACGGTCATAGTCCAGACTCACTAATGCATCCTAACAATAACCAGTTAGACACACTCATGCAAGACCTGGTTCACTAGGACCAACGCTCTGATACCAACTGTGACGATCGCTCCAAATCCATATGGACAATACGTCATTCATTGATTTCATTGCGAGGTATTTGACCTCTATATGATACGTTTTGTAAACATTGCATTCTTTTGAAAAGGCACACCATAAATGAATATTTAAATCAAAGGTTTTCGACATCTGATGATTTCTACATATAGACAATCACCGTAAATAATAGTTTACAATAGTACTTCCGTTGACAATGCAGTCAAAATAAGATACATGGTGATAATTTGGTGAATGCAACGTTTCCTTGAAAAGTATGTCATGTAAGACTCCATGCACATAGCTTGTCTAACATATAAGCAACAGCGGAAGACTTCTAGGAAACCTGAGAATAAACATGCTAACAAGTGTCAACACAAAGGTTGGTGAGTTCATAGTTTTAATGTTTCGCATAATCTGTGTATAAAGGTGGATCACAAGATTTCAGTTGTTTCATCCAGAAACGTTTATCAAAATATTCTACAAGATTGAGCACCCTGGTAACTAAACTTAACGTATATATAATTTGTACCCTTTGTATAATCATCTTAATAGTACACGCAAACTAATGTGTACGCTTCTCAAATAGCATACGTCCGTTAAAAGGCTAGCGCTCTAGCTCAGACGGGGATATCAAGCCCTATGGATCCATATACTACTACTCGCGCCCACCAGTTCTTATAACTGGCAGTTAACAGTTACCAAAGCTAAGGGATTTTTGGTTCAAACTCAGTGTAGAATTTAGTATGTACTTGTATCCATTGCGTTTAAAATAAAGTGCATGTATTCTCAGCCCAAAAATATAGATTTCAAAAGCAATTAAAAAGAGAGTATATGAAACTCACCTTAGCAGCACATAAAGTTGTTCACCAAAACGTGACCGAAACTCGGAATATCAAATAACCGTAGATCTCAACCTAGAGAACATATGTTGGTCAATAAATGTCTATCAAGCTAGGTCAGGTCATAGTGTATAACAATCCTAATGCTCGAGATCGACATACAAAAGTTATCCAAAGTCGTTTCAAAAAGTCAATTTTGACAATAGTTCAACAAAACGAGACATACCTTATATAAGGATTTATTTACTCGGTTGGTAATATTCAAAAATCCAATTTATCAATCTCGTAAACAAGATGTTTAAATCTTAATTGTAGATTCAAAAGCAATTTCAATTAACGTTAATCATAATTCAGTTGATCATATCTTTTAATCCGTTCATCGAAATTATTCGATATCTAAATGAAAAGTTATTGATTTTTCGCCAGCTTTCCAAAAACATGTATATCATATACCTTTTACTAGTAATATATGTATTTACTTCGTGATTCATCATAACTGTTTAACGACAAAATTTAGCATACAAGCATGCATAAATATATATACTCGAGCACTAGACATGGATACACAATTAATGTATAAAAGATAAAATATGAGTGCTTACGTATCAATATTGAGATTCAATATTGTAGGAAAGTACGTAGACGCAACAGAGATGATAAACACTAGATTTGATTCACAAATATACCCTCGAACATTACCCATAACCTCCTTGACAATAACCCATAATTTCCTTAGCTCTATCCCGCTCAAAAACCCATTTTGAAGGTGACACGCTCATAACCTCGTCGTAGTATTTTAGGTATATATACTACAAATAATAATATTATAATAAGATTAATAATAATAATAATAATAATAATAATAATAATAATATAAAAAAAAATAATAATACAGAGGAATGAATCGAGCTTTTATAGTATGTGACCTGCTACAGTACCTCATGCGATCGCATGAGTTTTCAGTGTTTTTGCCATGCGATCGTATGGCCGCCTTATCCTGTTTTTGTTTGCTAGTTCGTCGACATCAAATAGTGTTTACTGTAGCAATAGTGTTACTGTAGCAAATACGGTTTCACTGTAGCAAATAGTGTTTTACTGTAGCAAATAGTGTTTTACGGTAGGAAAGTCATTTTACTGTAGCAAATAGTGTTTTACGGTAGGAAAGTCGTTTTTACTTGTACATATATATATATATATATACATACATATAATTGTTCATGAATCGTCGAGAGCAGTCAAATGTAATTTAATACATGAAACAGTTCTAAAATTTTAAGATTCAACTTCATAGACTTTGCTTATCGTGTCGGAAACATTAAATCATTTAAAGATAAAGTTTAAATTTGGTCAGAAATTTCCGGATCATCACAACTTGGCCACTGGTCGATTCACGAACCTATAACAAATATGTACATATATATCAAAGTATATTCAAAATATATTTACACCATTTTTAATACGTTTTAATGTTTTAAGTTTATTAAGTCAGTTGTCCTCGTTAGTAACCTACAACTAGTTGTCCACAATTAGATGTACAAAAATAAATCGATATATATTATCTTGAATCAATCCACGACCCAGTGTATACACGTCTCAGGCTAGATCACAACTCAAAGTATATATATATTTGGAATCAACCTCAACCCTGTATAACTAACTCCAACATTACTGCATATAGAGTGTCTATGGTTGTTCCAAATAATATATATACATGGGTCGATATGATATGTCAAAACATTTGCATACGTGTCTATGGTATCCTAAGATTACATTAGAATACATGTATAATACAATATAAGTTAGCTAGAATATGATTTGTATAGAATTATTACAATATTTCCCGTAGCTACAACAATAAAAAAAAATCCAATCTTGTTTTACCCATAACTTCTTCGTTTTAAATCCGATTTGAGTGAATCAAATTGCTATGGTTTAATATTGAACTCTATTTTATAAATCTAAACAGAAAAAGTATAGGTTTATAGTCGGAAATATAAGTTACAAGTTGTTTTTGTAAGAGATAGTCATTTCAGTCGAAAGAACGACGTATTGATGACCATTTTGAAAAACATACTTCCACTTTGAGTTTAACCATGATTTTTGGATATAGTTTCATGTTCATAAGAAAAATCATTTTCCCAGAAGAACAACTTTTAAATCAAAGTTTATCATAGTTTTTAATTAACTAACCCAAAACAGCCCGTGGTGTTACTACGACGTCGTATATCCGGTTTTACGGTATTTTTTGTGTTTTCCGATTTTAAATCATTAAGTTAGCATATCATATAGATATAGAACATGTGTTTAGTTTATTTTAAAAGTCAAGTTAGAAGGATTAACTTTTGTTTGCGAACAAGTTTAGAATTAACTAAACTATGTTCTAGTGATTACATGTTCAAATCTTCGAATAAGATAGTTTTATATGTATGAATCGAATGATGTTATGAACATCATTACTACCTCAAGTTTAGTAGGTAAACCTACTGAAAGTGACAAGAAATGATCTAGCTTCAAAGTATCTTGGATGGCTTGAAAGTTCTTGAAGTAGAATCATGACACGAAAACAAGTTCAAGTAAGATTATCACTCGAATTAAGATAGTTATAGTTATAGGAATTGAATCAAAGTTTGTATATGAGTATTACCTTGATTTGGAATGATATCTTACTGTAAACAACAAGGATTTTTTGAGGTTGGATGATCACTTTACAAGATTGAAAGTGAGCTAGTAAACTTGGAAGTATTCTTGATTTTATGAAACTAGAACTTGTAGAATTTATGAATAACACTTAGAACTTGAAGATGGAACTTGAGAGAGATCAATTAGATGAAGAAAATTGAAGAATGAAAGTATTTGTAGGTGTTTTTGGTCGTTGGTATATGGATTAGATATAAAGGATATGTAATTTTGTTTTCATGCAAATAAGTCATGAATGATTACTAATATTTTTGTAATTTTATGAGATATTTCATGCTAGTTGCCAAATGATGGTTCCCACATGTGTTAGGTGACTCACATGGGCTGCTAAGAGCTGATCATTGGAGTATATATACCAATAGTACATACATCTAAAAGCTGTGTATTGTACGAGTACGAATACGGGTGCATACGAGTAGAATTGTTGATGAAACTGAACGAGAATGTAATTGTAAGAATTTTTGTTAAGTAGAAGTATTTTGATAAGTGTCTTTAAGTCTTTCAAAAGTGTATGAATACATATTAAAATACTACATGTATATACATTTTAACTGAGTCGTTAAGTCATCGTTAGTCGTTACATGTAAATGTTGATTTGAAACCTTTAAGTTAACGATCTTGTTAAATGTTGTTAACCCAATGTTTATTATATCTAATGAGATGTTAAATTATTATATTATAATGATATTATGATATATTAATATATCTTAATATGATATATACACATTTAAATGTCGTTACAACGATAATCGTTACATATATGTCTCGTTTCGAAATCCTTAAGTTAGTAGTCTTGTTTTTACATATGTAGTTCATTATTAATATACATAATGACATGTTTACTTATAATTTATCATGATTAAACATAGTGTATCAATATCTTAATATGATTCATATGTATTTAGTAAGACGTTGTTATAACGATAATCGTTATATATATCGTTTCGAGTTTCTTAAATCAATAAACTCAATTTTATGTATATAACTCATAGTTAAAATACCTAATGAGATACTTACTTATCATAATATCATGTTAACTATATATATAATCATATATATGTCATCATATAGTTTTTACAAGTTTTAACGTTCGTGAATCACCGGTCAACTTGGGTGGTCAATTGTCTATATGAAACCTATTTCAATTAATCAAGTCTTAACAAGTTTGATTGCTTAACATGTTGGAAACACTTAATCATGTAAATATCAATTTCATTTAATGTATATAAACATGGAAAAGTTCGGGTCACTACAGTACCTACCTGTTAAATAAATTTCGTCCCGAAATTTTAAGCAGTTGGAGGTGTTGACGTATCTTCTGGAAATAAGTGCGGGTATTTCTTCTTCATCTAATCTTCTCATTCCCAGGTGAACTCGGGTCCTCTACGAGCATTCCATCGAACTTTAACAATTGGTATCTTATTTTGCTTAAGTCTTTTAACCTCACGATCCATTATTTCGACGGGTTCTTCGACGAATTGAAGTTTTTCGTTGATTTGGATTTCGTCTAACGGAATAGTGAGATCTTCTTTAGCAAAACATTTCTTAAAATTTGAGACGTGGAAAGTGTTATGTATAGCCGCGAGTTGTTGTGGTAATTCAAGTCGGTAAGCTACTGGTCCGACACGATCAATAATCTTGAATGGTCCTATATACATTGGATTTAATTTCCCTCGTTTACCAAATCGAACAACGCCTTTCTAAGGTGCAACCTTAAGCATGACCATCTCTCCAATTTCAAATTCTATATCTTTTCTTTTAATGTCAGCGTAGCTCTTTTGTCGACTTTGAGCGGTTTTCAACCGTTGTTGAATTTGGATGATCTTCTCGGTAGTTTCTTGTATTATCTCCGGACCCGTAATCTTTCTATCCCCCATTTTACTCCAACAAATTGAAGACCTGCACTTTCCACCATAAAGTGCTTCAAACGGCGCCATCTCAATGCTTGAATGGTAGCTGTTGTTGTAGAAAAATTCTGCTAACGGTAGATGTCGATCCCAACTGTTTACGAAATCAAAAACACATGCTCGTAGCATGTCTTCAAGCGTTTGTATCGTCCTTTCGCTCTGCCCATCAGTTTGTGGATGATAGGCAATACTCATGTCTAGACGAGTTCCTAATGCTTGCTGTAATGTCTTCCAGAATCTTGAAATAAATCTGCCATCCCTATCAGAGATAATAGAGATTGGTATTACATATCTGGAGACGACTTCCTTCAAATACAGTCGTGCTAACTTTTCCATCTTGTCATCTTCTCTTATTGGCAGGAAATGTGCTGATTTGGTGAGACGATCAACTATTACCCAAATAGTATCAAAATCACTTGCAGTCCTTGGCAATTTAGTGATGAAATCCATGATAATGTTTTCCCATTTTCATTCCGGGATTTCGGGTTGTTGAAGTAGACCTGATGGTTTCTGATGCTCCGCTTTGACCTTAGAACACGTCAAAAATTACCTCATAAATAAACACACTCTGTTGATAAACCTATCAACTATGTTTTTCTTTCTCTTTGTGATGCTCTCTCCTTTTTGCACTATCACCTATTTATAGATGAAGATATACATGCATACATTTTACTTGAACATTTCTAGCCACTTGTTGCATTCCTTCTTTGACTTGTAGGAAAATCAAATCAAACTTTGCTACATCAACAACCAACTTGACATATGAAAACAATAAACAAGTTGCTACCATGTAAAATCCCAAATTACTACCATCTTTAACTACATAACCATGCATAAGATAATTTGTATTTGTCTACTAAATGTGAGTCACAAATTGTGAGCTAGCAAATGTGGACTGATGTCCAACAAAATACTTAATCAACATCATTGATTGAAAAGAAAAATAAATTTTCAATGTGTAAACTTGTACCGGTAGAAAATAGAGAGGAAGTTAAGGAGACGGAAAAGTCTTACGATCATAACTCGGTGTATATCTATAACTTTACTAAACTCGAATGTTTACATTTTATTAAACCTTAATAATTCTTGTATTAATATCTCTAAATGAAACTGATTGTTAAAACGGTCGAGATTTGGTTACGATGTCAAGAGCTTATCGGTATTAAAACATTGTTTTGTGAGCCGAAACCTAAAAACTTCATAAATCTATTGCATGAATGTTTAGTTTTAAATATGAAAAAGAAAAAAAACAATTAACTTAAATAATAATAATAACTAGTCCGGGTTCGGCCCGCGCGATGCGGCGGGGGCGTTCGGCCTGCGTATTCATATTTAACGTAGCTTTATATATTTACAGAAGGGAAAACGGCTCATGTGTTAAGTGTCATTGTTGGTGTCGTCGTCTTTAGTGTTTTTTAAAATCTGTCCGGTTCGAACGTAGTTAGTTTCATTTTGTGGGTAAAATTATTTCGAGTCTAACGGTGCTGGTGAAAAAATTTAACTCGCGGCGAGCAGGAAAATACGGGTTGTCGTTGTGTTTAGTGGTTTTTAAAAAGTGTCCGTTTCGAACGTACTTTTTATCGTTTTGTTCATAAAATTATTTCGAGTATGACGCTGCTGCCGGAATAATTTAACTCGCGGCGAGCGTGAAGGTACGGATTGTCTTTGTGTTTAGCGTTTTTTAAAAAATGTCCGTTTCGAATGTAGTTAGTTTCGTTTTGCTCATAAAAATATTTCGAGTTTAACGGTATGGTCAGTGAAGTTTAACTCGGAGCGAGCAGGAAGATACGGGCTGTTAAAGTGTTTGGGGGAAGTTTTTATTTTAATTGAGGGAATTTACGTTTTACTCCCCTGAAGTTCAGGATAATTTTTGTAAGTTGTTTATAGTTGAGGGGAGAAGAATGAAAACTGCAAGTTTGAAAAAAGGATGGGTACTATTGTCGTTTTTACACTTAGGGAACGACCACCAAACCCATGAGGTTTAGGATTAAAAAATAGGATTAATAATAATAATAATAATAATAATAATAATAATAATAATAATAATAATAATAATAATAATAATAATAATAATAAAACAAAAGAAGAAATGTTTGTGTGCAGGGGAGAAATAAATGAAGAAGATTATGTTACTTTTTCGAATTTATGTTTTAACTCTCTAGAATTTAAGCAATTTTGCAAAATTAAATATATAGGTCTCTCATTCACTAATAAACCCCTGATCTATAAACAATACTAGATCTATGAGTCCGTGCGTTGCACGGAGACTGATCCGCAATTATTTAACGTGTCATTTGAAACATATATTCAAATATATACTTGATTTGATTTTTGCATAAACTGTTTGTTGTGTATCTAATTGTTGTAGTTAATATGATACTCATCAGCAAATTTTGATAAAATGCGTTCACAAATTTATTCATATCAATCATCTAAATTAAATTGTGTAGACTTGCCAAAAAGATAAAAAGAATGTTCTGTATAACAATAATCGAATAAATATTTTCTCCCAGGCTTCAGACGATTTTGTTTGCGGAAATGTGTAAAACCATAAGAGACACATAGATTATGTTTCTTCTTCGATTTCTCTTTTTTCAATCGCCAGTAGTATTTTTGTGAATCCAAATTGAAGCAAGATACTTTTTTACCACTTCGTAGTTCAGGTAGAAACACCATTTCGTCAGGCAGACACTACAAAAAATAGATTAATAGTTTTCAAAATTTAAATAATGAAGAATATGGATATTTTTTTCATTATGTAGCAACATTAATATATATGTTAGATATATGCAAATTACACTTAATTTAGTAATAAGATGTTTAGGCAAATTAACAAATAATTAAAGAATAAAATCTTACCAACACATTTTCGCGGGATATTGAAATTTTGAAAAACAAGAAATTGACTTATTTTTGCAATACATGCGGGCGTTCAATTTTATCTAGTAATCCGGTTAAGTTGGATGAATTTTCACAACCATCTTTGTTATATATCTTTAGTTCTATATTCAGATGATCAATCGCATAGAAAATGAGACAAATTCCAGCATTCAAATTTAGATCTTTAAGCAATTGTGTCCATCCTTCCTTTATGACCAAGATCCCTGCATGAACTGATATTCCTAACCTTTTCTTATACGACCCATTATAGTGAATGACAACAGGACCAGTGGGAATCTGCCTTACTTTATATGCCAATATACATTTCTGTTTAAGATTCTGTTACGAATACATTGTTTATGTATAAGGTTAATATAAACAATAAAAAAAATATTATTTAAAATTAAATTAATAATAAAAAAATAAGTGTAATGTTTACTGAACATTTAAGTAATGTAATTACAACGTATTAAAGATAATGAACTTTTTAAAATGTTGAAAAAATAGTATAGAAAAACCATACCAGTTCAATTTTATTTTCATCATCAAGAAACGCCATGTATGAAGGAAATCTTCTATAAGGAGCCATTTGAAAGATCCTTCGTTGAATCTCAATAACATCAGTCCAATTATCGGTTATGTTGAACCAATTTTTAGGAATCATACTGATTGAGTATATGACCAACTCTTAATTGCCTTTGTCAATAGCAGTAAAGCATAGAACATCAGTTTCTCGAATTTTCAAATCATTAATAATCTTGTTGCCTTTGCCAACTTCGGCATTATATCCATCCAGCGTGTGGATCCAAACATTATGTGTAGGGATTGAATTATTGTAGTAGACTTTGAACCAATTAAAAGGAATAGGCTGTAAAAAGACCATGTTTAATATTAATTGATTTTAATCATAAATTCTATGAAATATAAAAATTATAATATAATAGTGTATAGTAATTGCAATACCACTTCGTGTAGAACTGCATTGGAAAATACATGTACAAAGGAAGGTGGGGGTTTCTTACGATACAATATTGACATTTCACGTGTTTGTATATTTAAAAGAAGAAACAGAAGCATAGTTATTACATTAACGATGTATAGTTAAAAAATGAAAGAAATCTATATAATAAGTAATTGATAAAATGCAGTCATAATAAGTTAACATCCATGACCTTACTCCTAAATGTGACGACCCGAAAATTTCCGACCAAATTTAAACTTAATTTTATATGGTTTTGACATGATAAGCAAAGTCCATTTAATTGAATCTCAAAATTTTTGAAATATTTCATGACATCGTTTGACCTTTGACTATTCCCGACGATTCATGAACAATTGTGTGTAAATAAATATGTAAATATATATATATATATATATATATATATATATATATATATATATATATATATATATATATATATATATATATATATATATATATATATATGAATTCTATACATAAGTAATATTATATATGTTAATAAATATTAAAGATTCAACATATTATAGTTAGTAAATATGTTATAATTAATAAAATTGTATTATAGTAAATTTAATTACAAATTTGAATATAATGGTTATATTAATATTATTATCATTACTTTCATTATTATTATTGTTAATAATAATATTAATATTTGTATTATTAATATTATTATTTCTAATATATATATATATATATATATATATATATATATATATATATATATATATATATATATAAAATTTGATATGTATAAGTTGTTATATTATTATTATTAAAATCATTAATGATATTACAACTAATATTATTATTAGTATCATTTATAAGATTATTATTATCATTTTTATTATTATTATCATTATCACTATTAGTAATTAAATTTATTAAAAATTATCATTTTGGTTAATATTAATATTATCATATTATTATTTATCATTTATTATTACTAATCTCTTTATCAATAATATTATTACTATTAATAATATTATTATTAGTATTATTAATAGTATTAATATATTTATACTAGTTAATTATAAAAAATTAAGAAGTAGATATTTAAATACAGTTATATAAACAGATATGTAAATACAGATATATATAAATACATATACATATACAAAATACAATTATATATAAATAAATATATATATATATATATATATATATATATATATATATATATATATATATAAAATTTGATATGTGTAAGTTGGTATATTATTATTATTATTAAAATCATTAATGATATTACAACTAATATTATTATTAGTATCATTTATAAGATTATTATTATCCTTATTTTTATTATCATCATTATCACTATTAGTAATTAAATTTATTAAAAATTATCATTTTGGTTAATATTAATATTATCATATTATTATTTATCATTTATTATTACTAATCTCTTTATCAATAATATTATTACTATTAATAATATTATTATTAGTATTATTAATAGTATTAATATATTTATACTTCTTAATTATCAAAAATTAAGAAGTAGATATTTAAATACAGTTATATAAACAGATATGTAAATACAGATATATATAAATACATATACATATACAAAATACAATTATATATATATATATATATATATATATATATATATATATATATATATATATATATATATATATATATATATATATATATATATATATATATATATATATATATATATATATATATAAAAGCAAATAAATACTTATTCTGTTGCAAATCCTTTTCAAGCTGTAGTTGAATTGTTTTTCTGTCTAATAAATTGTACAAATCAGTGTTGAATTACATGAACGAATCCAAAAATCTGTTAGCAATCGACATCGTCCTTTATTTTTTTCTTATTTTTTTTGTGTACGCTTGATTCTTCCTGTCGAGCTCCATTGTTATAAAACTCGATTAATTCTAGTGTTAAGGGATACCAGTCGACCTCACTTTATCAACTATCACTTACCATTATTTCTTACAGCTTTAATTTGATCGAAGTTATCAAAAAGTTCAAGAACACAGGCGACTCCAACAAGTCTGTTGACAAAGCAAGAAAGTACAAACTTAAGTACATGAAGTTAAAGAGTGAAGCAGAACAATCTAAGAACAAAGAATAAGAGAAAGCTTTGTACACAGAAGCATGGGAAGATGAAGACTCTGATGGATTTCAATACATAAACAAAGTTACAAAACCCATTTAATAAAATATAAATTCGTGTGTATATGTATATATAAAGCGGAAGCAATTTCAAGTTCATGCATGTAAAGTTTAACCTTTTAAAGCATGAAATCCATTAAAGATCTAGTCTTGAAATATATGCTAAAATGTAAGTATAAGCTAGTAGGAGTTTATACCTTCTCCAAATGGAGGTGTAGAACAAAATGAAGATGATGATGAAGAAAGGCTAGTCTCTAACTTGAAACCTCAAGAGAATGATACCCACAAGCTATGTAATCAACACCACCTTTGGTTAGGATTTGCAAGACACCTAAAACACAAGCAAAATCAATGGAAGAACCCTCTTCCTTGCTCAAAACTTTCGGCCAAAAATGGGGAGGAAAAGGAGAGCTTTTTGCTAATTTGAAAATGCAAGAGTAAGTGTGTGTCTTGGAGAATTCAAGCATGCAAGTATAGAAGTAATTGCTAGTTATTAAAACAAAATGGGGAGGTGCCTAGGAGACCACAAAACCGCCCCCATGCCTCCCCCATTTTATATCTTTTATTTTTTTTAAACTTGTTAAATAAAATCTCATGATACTTGCAAATATATATATATGTTAAAACATGTACACATTTTTATCTTTACAAACCATTTATAAAGATAAATAAATATGATTTGTACATGTATATTATATATATATATATACATAATTTTATAAGCACTTTATAAAATTATAACACACACATATAAGTTTAATGATTAAACTTGTACTTATAATCATCCAAATAATTATATCTTGCATTTTAACTTTAGAAAACCAATTTCTAAAGTATAGGTGCCAAGTATTTATTTATTAAAGTTCCATTTAATAAAATAAATACTAAAAGTATTGATAAGCTTGTTATTGGGTATGACCCGACTTGGATCACAACATGTAAGCCACATTAATTTATTATGTCTCTCGGGCACAAGAAAATCCTTCAATCTCCCACTTGCACGAGAAACATAAGGAATTAATGCAAGTGACAGATACCACCTAACGACCGTCCATCACCCCCAACATGTTATGACTTAGTGCCATTCAATAACATCATCCCTTTCGAGTTTCCATTTCGAATATGATTTAGGTGAATCTTTCAATATATCCTTTTGCCCTAGATGTCATGTTAAATCCAAGAGACATAGAATGATCACTCTCTTATAGATTTAACTTTGTCAGGCCTTAGACATCTGACTCTCAACGAATAAGAGGGACAAATTCCATCTTGACTACATACGTCCTAGACATTACACTTCATACCATGCCTGAAGCCTCCCTTAAGTACTACCATGTTTCATAATAGCGAAGGAAAGAATCAAGGTACAATATTCGGTGAATATCTGAACCCAATATGTGTCTCAGGTCAGAGGATATAATGATATTCTCCTTTACTCAAGATTACATGTGATCAACCACAAAGGTTCCATATAGTAATCTTGAGAGCGGGTCTTCCAATATTTGTATCCCACAAATATCTATGAACCTTGGTTGCAACCTTGCCCCACATTCATCATTTGAATGTTAACCAATCCAAGTTCATAATAGTCTAGACCTCACACTTGTTCCCACAAATGTGATCAACTACGGAATTTAGAATAATAATTTATTCATGGATAAAATATGCTAAATTGGAACATGACTCATAATTGAATTAATACCATAATTATATTAATGAGTTTGAATTAATTCGTTCCGTTACAATACATAAAGTAGATCAATTCCAATCACTAGAATATCGAAGCCCTAATGCACAAACATGTCCCTCATGTTTTGGCCCATGTAAGAGCTTCGTGAGTGGATCCGCAACATTTTGATCTGTGTGAACTTTGTGAATACATATCTTTCCTTTTTCAACCTCATCCCTAATGTAGTTGAATCTCCGCTCAATGTGACGAGTCTTTTGATGAGCACGAGGTTCCTTGATTTGAGCAATCGCACCCTCGTTGTCACAAAAGATCTCAAGAGGGTCCTGAATGGAAGGGACCACTCCTAAGTCGTCGATGAATTTCTTCATCCATGCAGCTTCCTGAGCTGCCAATGAGGCGGCAATGTACTCCGACTCTGTAGTGGATAACGCAACAACTTCCTGTTTCGCACTCTTCCAAGAGACCGCACCACCATTTAACATGAATACATAACCGGATTGTGACCGAGAGTCATCTCGATCAGTTTGGAAACTCGCGTCCACGTAACCTTTTACAACGAGTTCCTCCTCACCAGACCCATATATTAGAAACATATCCTTAGTCCTTCTAAGGTATTTCAATATACATTTAACCGCAGTCCAATGACTATTTCCTGGGTTATTCTGGTATCTACTTGTCAAGCTAAGAGCGCATGACACATCCGGTCTAGTACATATCATTGCATACATGATAGACCCAATAGCAGATGCGTATGGGACTTTCTTCATTTTCTCTTGTTCATCTTTCGTGGTAGGACACTGAGATGAACTGAGAACAGTTCCCTTTTGAATAGGTACCAAACCTTTCTTAGAGTTTTCCATCTTGAACCTTTTCAAGACTTTATCAATGTATGTACTTTGACTTAAACCTATCAATCTCTTGGATCTATTTCTATAGATTCCAATCCCCAATATGTATTGTGCTTCTCCAAGATCCTTAATGGAGAAGCAACCTTTTAACCAAGTTTTGACCTCTTGCATTGTGGTTATATCATTCCCAAATAATAATATATCATCCACATATAGCACAAGGAACATCATGGAGCTCCCACTAGCCTTCTTGTATACACAAGCTTCATCACCATTTTTAATGAAGCCAAATTTCTTTGCCTCTTCATTAAAACGATGATTCCACATTCTCGATGCTTGTTTCAACCCATAGATTGATTTCTTTAACTTGCATACTTTTTTAGGATTTTTCGGATCGACAAAACCTTCGGGCTGTGCCATATAGACATCTTCCTCAAGATATCCATTTAGGAAAGCGGTTTTGACATCCATTTGCCAAATTTCGTAATCATAATGAGCAGCGATGGCAAATAATATCCTAATAGACTTTAGCATTGCCACAGGCGAGAAGGTCTCATCATAGTCAACCCCTTGAGTTTGAGTGAAACCCTTTGCTACAAGTCTAGCTTTGTATGTATCCAAGTTTCCATGTATGTCGGTTTTCATCTTGGAAATCCACTTGCAATCAACTAGCTTAGAGCTAGGAGGTTGCTCAACAAGTTCCCAAACTTGGTTTTCATACATGGATTGCATCTCGGCGTTCATGGCTTCCTGCCATTTATCTTTATCTATCCTTGATAAAGCATCTTTGTAGTTTGTCGGTTCATCCAAATCAACCGTATAGCAACCATCCACGAGAAAACCATATCTCTCAGGAGGATTACTAATCCTACTAGATCTTCGAATGTCTTGTGTACCTTGATCATCCACTTGATCATTTTCAACATCCTCATGTTGAGTGCTAGTGTCAACCAATTGTGTATCATTGGCTTGATCTTGTACCTCTACAAGATCTATTTTCCTTTCACCATCACCTTCCATAAGGAACTTGGTTTCAAGGAATTCCGCTTTCCGAGCAACAAATACCGTTTGCTCGGATGGATCATAGAAGTAATATCCCATGTCATCTTTGGGATATCCTATGAAGATACACTTTGTGGATCGAGCATGTAGCTTATTTGCTACATAACGCTTAGGATAAGCTTCACATCCCCATACTTTCAAGTATGAAAGAGAAGGAGGTTTTCCAAACCACATCTCATGAGGAGTTCGTTCCACTTTCTTGGTTGGGGCCATATTTAAAATACGAGCCGCGGAGCTTAGACAATAACCCCAAAATGATAGAGGTAACGAGCTTCTAGCCATCATAGATCGAACCATATCCATTAGGGTTCGGTTCCTCCTTTCGGAAACTCCATTAAGTTGGGGTGTTCCGGGTGGAGTAAGTTGTGAGATGATCCCACAACTCCTAAGATGATCTTGGAAGGCATCGCTTAGGTATTCACCTCCTCTATCGGTACGAAGATCCTTGATTGTCCTATTGAGTTGATTTTGTACTTCGTTTTGATATTCTTTGAATGCTTTAAACGTTTCGTCCTTGTGTCTTAGTAAATAGACATATCCGAAACGACTAAAGTCATCAATGAAAGTAACAAAGTATCTTTCACCATTCCTAGTTATGGGTTTAAAGGGTCCACATACATCCGAATGTATTAAACCCAATAAATCTTTAGCCCTTTCATGAGTGCCTTTGAAAGGTGCTTTAGTCATCTTGCCTTGTAAACAAGATTCACATACATCAAACGAATCCATTTCATTTGATTTCAAAAGTCCATTCCTTTGAAGTGTATGCATTCGGTTCTTGTTTATATGTCCAAGGCGACAATGCCATAAATAGGAATCACTCAAATCCCTTTTGAGTTTCTTGGTGCTAGTATGGTATATTGAGCTATTAGATGATGCATCATCATGAACCAATTCATAAATTCCATTTGAAGGCGTAGCCTTGAAATAGAATATATCATCTTTAGAAAAATGGATATCATTATCAATAAAATTAACATTGAAACCACATTGTCTTAAGCGAGAAATAGAAATAATGTTTCGACATAAATCCGGTGCATACAAAACATTTTCTAAAATAAGCTCCAATCCACTTGGAAGCTTCAAAACAAATTCTCCTTGAGCTTTAACATGCACCTTTGCACCATTGCCCATATAGAGACTTGATGTTCCCGCTTTATGATCACTTCTTTTGAACCCCTGCAAAGAATTGCAAATATGAGTTCCACATCCCGTGTCTAATACCCATGTATTAGAAGAAGTAATACTAAGCTCTATATATACCATATATATATTACCTGAGGTTTGCCCTGCATCCCTCTTGTCCTTCAACTCTTTAAGATAGACCGGACAGTTTCGTTTCCAATGACCCATCTCACCGCAACCGAAACATGGTTCTTCCTTGGGGTTTGCCTTCTCGGCTACCTTTTGCTTCTTTGCCTTGTTGATGGTTGGGGTAACCATCTTCCCCTTCCCTTTGCCTTGATGGGCGGGTCCTTTTCTCTTAGCCACCTTTGGCTTAGAGGTGTTACCTTTAGACCCACCTTGATCGATTGCTAACACGGGTAAAGCTCTTTTACCCATGCTTGTTTCCGCCGTCCTAAGCATACCATGAAGCTCACCTATGCTCTTATCCATCCCATTCATGTTGTAATTAATTACAAATTGATCAAACCTCTTTGATAGGGAGTTAAGGATAAGATCGGTGGCTAACTCATTAGATATGTTAAGGTTGAGACGGTTAGCACGATCGATAAGGCTTTTCATCTTAAGTACATAAGATGAAACCGATTGGGATTCGTCCATACGACAAGCATGAAGCGCCCGAACCGTTTCGAAACGCTCAACACGTGCTTGTTGGAGAAACATCTCCTTCAATTGTGTTATCATGTCGTAAGCGCTATGATGCTCGAAATCCTTTTGGAGTTCGGGTATCATAGTCCCAAGTATTAAGCATGAGACTTGAAGGGAGTCGTGGCAATACTTATCGTAAGAGGTCATTGCCTCCACATCACTCTCATCCGGTTGGTCGGGAATGGGGTCCTCAAGCACATACATTTTATCCTCTTGTTTGAGGACAATCCGAAGATTGCGGAACCAATCCATAAAATTTGTATGGTTGAGTTTGTCTTTCTCGAGGAGAGACCGTAACGATAGGTTGTTAAAGTTAAGTGGTGCGTTGTTCATGTTGTTGTTGTTATTAGCGGCCATCTACAAAATTCAACAAAGTTCTTTTAAGTATCGATTTGGATTTAATAAACAATACCCTTTTAATTTGTTTTATTAAATATTAGAATCCAACGGTAAATCAAATTTCGGTTAGGTGACCTTTATCCCGTCATTTGATTTAGCTAGGTAGTCATAATGACAATTGCAATCCTTTTGCAACTTCTAATTTATGGGATCATGCAATCCTTTTGCATGGCATATTAATCCCATCAACGCCTATTTGTTCCTCATGCTTCGGTGACCCTAAGTTCATGATTCCCAAATCAAGTTGTCCTACTTGTGTAGACATGTAGACTTAACATACAAGTGGTTAGGTGACCTTTATCCCACATGTATGTGAAGTGTACCTTATTCATATTAGTTCACTCATGACGGTTAGGTGACCTTTATCCCATCAAGAGATTCCTAATATGTCTAAGTGTTTTCACAAAAGGATGGCGTTAAACTTGTTTACCTTGTTTTATTAAAGGGATTTTAGGTTTTCTACATTCTAGTTTAGAAAACAAAGAGCTATACACCAACATGCATTTGGTGTGTAGTATGTTTATGAAAAACCCATTTTCATGTGCCTTTTAGTAACCAATTACTAGTTTTAACCATTTCATTACCTTTTTAAATAAACCATTTTATTCAAGTCTAATAACCAATTATTAGTGTCATTTTGTTATGTTTTATTATAACCATTTTATAATGTATTATGCAAGTGTAATCATGTGATGATCTTGTAGCAACCAAACATACAAACATACACAAACATGCATAGCAAAGTGTTCACAATCAAGAGCCATTTTGGTAGACATTTGTTTAGCCAATAAACAAATGTCACCTAAGGGGTTAAACCAAAGTAAGAGATTTTACCAAAATCTCCCACTTAATCTTGTAATCTTCAAAACTTCATCTTGTAATCTTCTTCATGAATCTTCACTTTCATTTTACAAAATCATATCCTAATACAATTTTTCTAGAAAATGAAATAACAACCTATTCTATTTTACAAACCAAAATAGAACAAATTACATACAAAATACAAGATTAATTACAACTTTTACAAACCAAAATTACAAAATAATTACAAGCCATATGAATGAATATTACACCCATGAATAATCACCAAATCAATCAACCAAACAAACACATGGCCTAGGCTCGATTGTGAACAACAACATAACATCAAACATGGCCAAAACTTGAAATCCCAAACCCATTTTTGGGACCAAATATTTCGGCCATCACCATACACCCACCAAAACTCAATATTTTTACATTCTACTTTCATGCATGTTGGTAGATTGTAAAGAAAGTGAGTTTACTAGCCAAAAACAAGAAGCATATTAACAAGACTTTGGCTCTAGATACCATTGATGGATTTCAATACATAAACAAAGTTACAAAACCCATTTAATAAAATATAAATTCGTGTGTATATGTATATATAAAGCGGAAGCAATTTCAAGTTCATGCATGTAAAGTTTAACCTTTTAAAGCATGAAATCCATTAAAGATCTAGTCTTGAAATATATGCTAAAATGTAAGTATAAGCTAGTAGGAGTTTATACCTTCTCCAAATGGAGGTGTAGAACAAAATGAAGATGATGATGAAGAAAGGCTAGTCTCTAACTTGAAACCTCAAGAGAATGATACCCACAAGCTATGTAATCAACACCACCTTTGGTTAGGATTTGCAAGACACCTAAAACACAAGCAAAATCAATGGAAGAACCCTCTTCCTTGCTCAAAACTTTCGGCCAAAAATGGGGAGGAAAAGGAGAGCTTTTTGCTAATTTGAAAATGCAAGAGTAAGTGTGTGTCTTGGAGAATTCAAGCATGCAAGTATAGAAGTAATTGCTAGTTATTAAAACAAAATGGGGAGGTGCCTAGGAGACCACAAAACCGCCCCCATGCCTCCCCCATTTTATATCTTTTATTTTTTTTAAACTTGTTAAATAAAATCTCATGATACTTGCAAATATATATATATGTTAAAACATGTACACATTTTTATCTTTACAAACCATTTATAAAGATAAATAAATATGATTTGTACATGTATATTATATATATATATATACATAATTTTATAAGCACTTTATAAAATTATAACACACACATATAAGTTTAATGATTAAACTTGTACTTATAATCATCCAAATAATTATATCTTGCATTTTAACTTTAGAAAACCAATTTCTAAAGTATAGGTGCCAAGTATTTATTTATTAAAGTTCCATTTAATAAAATAAATACTAAAAGTATTGATAAGCTTGTTATTGGGTATGACCCGACTTGGATCACAACATGTAAGCCACATTAATTTATTATGTCTCTCGGGCACAAGAAAATCCTTCAGACTCATCATCTGATGAGGAGGAGGATAAGTGTCTTATGGCTATAATTGATGGTAGTTCTAGTAAGTTTGAGGAAGATCTGAAAGCTATTGAGAAGATGGATAAAGACTCTACTTGTAATAAAGTTTCTGCTTATAAGGTACAAAACTTTGTGAACTATCTTGATAATGAAAAAGTGAGAATGTTTCAGTACTTGCTGCTTGACTTTTAATGGTGTTTAGATGATATTGATAGGTTAAGAACGCATATTATTGATCTTAAAAACACTATCAAAGACAAAGATGTTGAAATTAAAATCTTAAAAAAATGTGAGGTAGAACTTGACACATATAAAATGGCATACACAGAAGAAACTAAAAGATTAAATACTGAATTAGGAAGATCGATGAAAAGGTCAAAACACTATGAATCAATTTGTAAATCTTGGTGTATATCTTTCGAAAAGAATTCTGATGCTATTGCCAAACAAATTCTAAATGATGTCAAAGCTATACTAGGTGAAAACTACATATTATATAATAATGTGGAAGTTGATCCAAGTGTATTCAAACCCGACATTCTACCAAACACATTTGTAAAATTTGATGGTGACAAAAAAATTTTAACCAATGCTTTTGTAAGGTCATTAGATCATGTTGAACCTTCTGAGACTATAATACTTGAAAGTAAATATTCATTAGAGTCTGAACTTTTGAAACCTTCAGACTCTAGCATTTTAGTCTCTCAAAATAATAGTGTATGTTCTGACCGAGAGTCTGACACCCAAGAGTCAAGTTGCAATAACAACTCTGAATCATCCTCTGAAACTGACACTTATCCAGACCCAAAAGTGTTAACTAAAAGAAGGTCAAAGTCAAAACAAGCTAAGACAATTAAAAAACTCAAAAAGGAAATTTCTAAGCTCAATGAAAAAATCAAGAGTCAAGAAAAACCTTCAGTTAAAAGAACATCTTGTTTTCCTAAGGAAATTAAGAAGATATGGAAACCCAAAGTTTGTGAAAATAAAAGTGTCTTAAAATCTGTTAAGGACAAGTTGATCTGGATTGGAAACAAGGCTTTTGTTTGGAGAGTGAAGAGCACTCCAATTGAACCCACTGAAAAGTGGGTTCCCTTTAAAAACTAACCATTCTCTTTTGTTTATGTCTTGTGTAACAGGGTAACATGTGGTATTTGGATAGTGGTTACTCAAGACACATGACTGGGTGCAAAGAGCATCTTGTAGGGTTTGTTGAAGAAAAAGGTCCTTCTGTAAGATATGGTGATAATTCAGTTGCAAAGACTATTGGTTATGGTACTGTTATAGCTGGAAGTGTTTCATTTAAGAAAGTTGCTTTAGTTGAAGGGTTGAAGCATAATCTACTAAGTGTAAGCCAAATTGCTGATGAAGAGTGTAAAATCAAAATAAGAAAGAAAGCTGGTTTTATTTATGATCCCAAAGGAAGGCCAACACTTGTAGCCTAGAGATTTCAAAATGTGTATATGCTGGATCTAGATTCTGTTGATGCTGGAATTGAAACATGTCTGTACTCTCAGTCTGTCCCTGAACTTAATTAGCTTTGGCACAAAAGGCTTTCTCATCTCAATTTCAAAAATATTAATGAGCTTTTCAAAAAGAAGCTTGTAAGAGGTCTGCCTCAACAGCCTTTTAAGAAAGATAAACCCTGTTCTGCTTGTATTATGGGTAAAAAGACCAAAACAAAGTTTCCCTCAAAAATCCTGGCTACTATCAGTGATCCACTTCATATGCTTCACATGGATCTATTTGGTCCAATGAACACTAGTAGTTTGGGTGGGAAAAGATATACTCTAGTGATTGTTGATGAGTATTCTAGATTTACATGGGTTATTTTCTTAGCTGCAAAAAGTGATGCTCCTGAAGAAATCATCAATTTGATCAAGAGAGAGCAGGTTCAAAAAGGTGTTCTTGTTAAACAATTGAGAAGTGATCATGGTACTGAGTTCAAGAATATTTCATTAATTAATTTTTGTGAAGAGTCTGGAATTGGTCAAAATTTCTCTGCTGTTAGAACTCCTCAACAAAATGGAGTTGCTGAAAGAAGAAATAGAACCCTTATTGAAGCAGCCAGAACCATGTTATGTCAATCAAATGTTACTCTAAGGTTCTGGGCAGAGGCAGTCAACACAGCATGTTATACTCAAAATAGGTCCTTGATTGTGAAGAAACATGGCAAAACTCCCTATGAGTTATACCATAAAAATGTGCCTACTATTCATTACTTCCATGTATTTAGGTGTAAGTGCTATATTTTAAATCAAAGAGATCAGCTTGATAAGATGAGGCCAAAATCTGATGAAGGTGTATTTATGGGATATTCTTCTATTTCTAAAGCTTATAGAATTTATAATCAGAGGAGAATGAAGATTGAAGAATCCATTAATGTTTCCTTTGATGAAAGTTCTATAAAAATGGATCAGACATCCAGCACTGAGCAATCTGCACTTGGTGAATTGTCAAATTTAATTTCTGGAAACAGTGTTCAAACTCTGGATTCAAAGTCTGAGTCAGATGAACCTAACTTGTCTGGGTTAAGAAATGAATCTGCAGATAATACTCACATAGAAGAAGTTCCACAAGAAGATGAGTCTGTTGTTATTCAAAAAAGTGATCAGTCATCAAATACCACCGTGAATCCTGTTGTTCCTACTAGAAAATCATCTAGAAATATAGTCCCTCCAAAGCATCTTGAGGATTATATTGTGGATCCTACTGGTTTGCCTAAACCTAGTTCTTCTTCTCAGACACCTGTGTCTGATTTTGCTATAGAAAATTACTGCTTCTTTTCTTGTTTTCTTTCACTAATTGAGCCTAAAGAAGTATATGAAGCATTGGCTGACAATGATTGGGTTGAGGCTATGACTGAAGAATTGATAGAATTTGAAAGGAATGATATTTGGGAATTGGTTCCAAAGCCTGCTGATAAAAATGCAATAGGCACAAAATGGTTTTTTAGAAACAAGGTTGATAAAGATGGTATTGTAATCAGAAATAAAGCAAGGTTGGTTGCTCAAGGGTACAGACAAGAAGAAGGAATAGACTATGATGAGACTTTTGCTCCTGTTGCTAGAATTGAAGCTATTAGACTGTTTCTGGCATATGCTGCTCACAAAGATTTCAAGGAGTTTCAAATGGATGTGAAGAGTGCTTTCCTGAATGGTAAATTGCAAGAAGAGGTCTATGTGAAACAACCTCCTAGTTTTGTAAGTAAAAAATTTCCTAAGCATGTTTACAGGTTGAAGAAAGCATTGTATGGTCTGAAGCAAGCTCCCAGAGCCTGGTATGATACCTTGTCAACATTTCTTCTAGAAAAAAACTTTTTCAGAGGAGCCATTGACAAGACTTTGTTTATCAAAAAGGACAAAGGTGATGTGTTACTTGTTCAAATTTATGTTGATGACATTATTTTTGGGTCTACAAATCCACACTTAAGAAAATAGTTTTCTGACATTATGTCTGAAGAGTATAGAATGAGTAATTTATGTACTTTAAACTATTTTCTTGGGTTGCAAATAAAACAGAGTTCTGAAGGCATTTTTATTAACCAAAGTAACTACATTTCTGACATGTTAACTAAATTTGGTTTTAAAAATTGTTCTACTTTAAGAACTCCAATGAGTGTTTCTGAAAAGCTTGATAAAGATGAATCTGGGAAACCCACTTGTCAATCAACATATAGAGGTATGACTGGATCTTTGCTATATTTAACTGCAAGTAGACCTGATATAATGTTTGCTACATGTCTTTGTGCACGTTACCAATCTGATCCTAGGGAGTCTCATTATAAAGATGTGAAAAGAATTTTTAGGTACTTAAAAGGTCCCCTAACCTGGGTCTTTGGTACTCTAAAGACTCAGGGTTTGATCTAATTGGTTACACAGATGCAGACTATGCAGGTTGCAAATTAGATAGAAAAAGCACTTCTGGTGGATGTCAATTGTTAGGTGGAAAATTGGTCAGCTGGCCCAGTAAAAAGCAGAATTCTGTGGCCACTTCCACAGCAGAAGCTGAATATGTTGCTGCAGGAAGTTGTTGTGCTCAGTTACTTTGGATGCAACATCAACTTTTGGATTTTGGGTTAACATTGACCAAAACTCCAATAATGTGTGACAATGAAAGTGCAATTGCTATTACTGAGAATCCAGTGTTTCACTCCAGAACCAAGCATATTGAAATCAGGCATCATTTTATAAGGGATTGTGTTGAAAAGGGCAAAGTGTTTTTAAAGCATATTGGCACTAAGGATCAATTGGCAGATATTTTCACGAAAGCACTTCCTGAGGAAAGGCATTTTTATCTTCTTGGACAACTTGGAATGTTAAATCCATTAATTGAAATGTTGTCCAGTGATGATAATCTCTAAACTGTTGTTGTAAAAAAAAAAAAATAAAAAAAAAATTAGAGTCTGGATTACGTCATATTCAGAGTCTGGATGACACCATGTTATTTAGAGTCTGGAAAGGTTTACTCTGTTTGTGTTTTTTTTACTCTAAACTTGTTTCCTTCTTTGGTCAATAAAGGTTTTTCTTATTCGGGTTTATAAAGTAAAAAGTTAAATTTTGAAGGGGGTTAATGGTAACTTTTTGAAATTTTTGTGTCAGAGGTATTTATCTTTCCCCTAATTTTCTTTCTTCAAAATCTTCTTCAAATTAATCTTCAAACATAAACCCTAATCCCTCTCATTCGATCATCATCTTCTTCAAAACCTCTCTCGGTTTTCATAATTCTCTCGTGTTCTTGCAAGTTTTTGATTGAAGCTAATGGCAAATACGAAGTTCATTCCTTTTGTTCTTGTTCCATCCGATAACATGATTAGGGTAAAGGAAATCAGAGGAGAGAAGGATGTGAAGGTGATGTGGTAGCGGAGTGGTATAAAATAGTTATTAATTTTAGCAGAAAATACTATTAAATACGATACAATTTTACACAAGATATTTATTTATTTATAGAATGGATATACTTAAACCTTGCTACAACACTTATAGGCAGTGTACCTAATCGTACAGTAGTGTAGTTTTTAGTAAGTCCGGTTCGTTCCACAGGGAATCTTTTTTAAACAAAGCTCAACGCTATATTAGTTTACTTTTATAAAAATACAAACATATATATAAGTAATATTATTATTATAAAGGGGGGTTTTTACCGTTTAATGACCGGTTTGTCGATTTTAAAACTTTAGTCGCAGTTAAAACCAAATGTAAAATATTAAAAATAAATACAAGACTTAAATTAAAGCGTAAAGTAAATAACGATAATGAAATTGCGAATAATAAAAGTGCAATAAAATAAACTTGCGATAATTAAAGAGTACGATAATTAAAAGTGCAATTAAATAAAATAACAATAAAGATGCGATAATTAGAAGTGCAATTAAATATAAAATAAAGGAAATTAAATATGAAATAAAAGAATTATGCTTATTTAAACTTCCGTAATCATGATGTTTGACGTGTTGATTTTAGTTTTATGCCCATGGGTTAATTGTCCTTTGTCCTGGATTATTTAATATGTTCGTCTGGTTTTTGTCCATAACAGTCCATCAGTCATAAATATAAAGTGCGAGTGTCCTCGTCAAATTATCCTTATACCCGAAGTTAAATATTCCAACTAATTGGGGACTTAAACTGTAACAAGATTTTAATACTTTGTTTAATAATTACACCAGGATGTCGACTGAGTGTAACCCAAGGTTTTAATATTTTGTTATCAATTAATGCTAAGTGTCCTTGTACATAATTTCACCCCTGTTTTAATTATTCTAGTGGCTATTAATCCATTCCCGTGTCCGGTTAAATGAACGATTATTCGTACATATAAATACCCCGCCCATCGTGTCTGATTGAGTGTATATGGTAAATTATAGGGATGCCCAATTGTAAATCTTTATATTAACATTAACAAACTATCATTTAGTTAAACAAATATAAAGCCCATTAATAGCTCATAGTCTAATTTCCACAAGTGTCGTTCTTTTGTCCAAACCCCAATTATGGTACAAAGCCCAATTACCCAATTTTAGTAATTAGCCTAACATCATGATTACTTCGGATTAAATAAGCATAATAATAACTTAGCTACGAGATATTAATATAAAAAGGTTGAACATAACTTACAATGATTAAAAATAGCGTAGCGTTACACGGACAGAATTTCGACTTACACCCTTACAACATTCGCTAACATACCCTTATTATTAGAATTATAATTAAAATTAAAATTAAAATATAAATTATATATATATATTTTACGTATATATGAGAGAAGAGAAAGATAGATTTAGGATAGAAAAAGGTGTGTCCTATATCGATCGAATACACTGCCTTTTATAGGCGAATTCTGAAATTGAATTTTCATTTACGACCCCTGAACTATGCTCAATTAACAACTTTTTATTATTTAATATTATTCTTATTATGAATTATTTAAATATTATATTTTATTCTTGTGCATAGTTGACTCGTAATTTTTACACCGTTGCGTCGAGCGTTGAGAGTTGACTCATGTCCTGGTTCCGGATTTTCGAACGTCCTTTCGTACAATTTTATATCGTATACTTTGTGTTTTGTAACTTGTACTATTGTCATTTTTAGACGTTCTTCATCAATAATTTGAACCTTTTTGATTGTATCTTGTACTTTTGAGCTTTTTGGACCTTTGTGTCTTCAATTCGTCGTTTTCGCCTTTTGTCTTCGCACTTATTTAATATAAACGAATATTACTTGAAAATGGAACAATTGCAACTAAAATCTTGTCTTTATTGGGGGATAATGCTATGAAATATATGTTCCTAATTAGCCTTATCAATATTCCCACACTTAAGCATTGCTTGTCCTCAAGCAATATAGTCTTGAAAAACACTTGAATCACTTCTTTATTCTTCACACTTTGTACATCAGTGACTTCAATACGGCGGTATAAACAATGGTAGTAACGATGTGGTTAAAGGTGGGTGTGTCTTTTATAGTTGCCTCGGGTTTAGGTCAACGACACTGGCAATCAAATAGCCGATTTACTTTCGGTTTCCAAAGCAAAGTGCGCATTTAAAAGGCGGTTTACAGTCCCACATGAGTATAAAAATTTAGATCCTTTAAGGAAATTGGATCTTTATGAAAACATTTGATCTTTTGAAAATTCAAGCTAGATTTTACCCTAGACAAGTTTTCTGATTTGATCCATCATTGGTGTTGCAAAATATATTTGTGGATCAATATTTTGGCTAAAACTTTTAGGCTCGTGTAATCCACTGCTATCCCGGTATCGAATAGCACACATCCAGTTTACTTGTTCCGTATATTACCTTTCGGTAAACTACCGTCCGGTTGTAAAGGAAAGCGATGAACAAGAAACTGTTAAGGCAATGTCTAATGACATGCATTTGTTCATGGTCTAATTACGTGTCGGATGCTAGTACTATCCTTGGTAGGAGCAATAGTAAAGATCATCCTATGATTTTTCGGTCTGGCACAAGGTCCTGTCTCCGACCATGCTATGCAACCACCGTTCTTACGGTTGATACCCGATTTGGTTCAGGTGACCTAATGAATTCCCGGTGAATTCCTAGGATTTTACGTTCAATGGTAATGAACGCATTGAAAATGGGTTTTTAGAAAACAAATCAGTTTGTATTTTTGATCAAAATATTTTCTCGTTCAAGCTCGAGTTTAGATATCATCGAATTCCATGAGTTTGAATTCTCAATCTTTAAGGTCAATCTCAAAGATTGAGTAATATCAGTCTTAAAAGCTGATTTTTAATCTTTAAGGAGATTATTCTTTTCTGGAGATCTGATTCATTAGTCTTATCAAGCTAATTTGCACGGCGCCCCCCCCATTGTACGAGATAAATCCTTCTCATGGTTAGGATAAATCTGACCACCTGGCGACCCTGTTTGATGCTGAGGTCCGTGGATTTCCAGCCGATTTTAGTGATGACTTTTCTAGATTTTTCGTCAACCTACAGCTGGTCTGAACGACAACTTCATGACCTAAATCAAGAAGCGCGTGTCTTTTTCGGAAGACTTTACTTCCTTTTAATGATGGAATTGATTCATCGTGTAGATCCATCTCTTCTTTTCTTTCCTCGGATAAAACAGTTGATTATTGATTATTGTTCAAAACAAAAGTATTTTCAATTGTTTGTACAAAAATATGTGATATATTTTGAATAACTTGGTAAAGTTTTTCCACACTTGGCTTTTATTTATGTTTTTCTTTGCCTTTTTCTCCTCTATTCCATTCTTAAATGAATTCTAACATTTTGGGTTGTTTCTCAATTTATGTCCTTTTCGAGGTAACGATAATTTCGGCTCAATGACCTAGTTTTCATCGTTCATAAATATGTATAAACATGATTTTGAATTCATTTTGTTGAAAATTTTGAAAATTTTTACTAGAAGTGGGTAGTCAGTATATAAGACTAGGGCTGTTCCTTGTTATCGGAGAGCACTAGATTCTAATACAACTACTGCGTTACTAGTATTTTTAATGGTAACCAAGTGTTTAAATCAAAAATTTTTAAAATCCGAAAGAATTTAACCCCTTCCCATACTTAAGATCTTGCAATGCCCTCATTTGCAAGAAATCAGTAACAATTTAAATTATTGAGGGTGATTAGCGTAGAAAAATGATTAAATTTTACCAACGTTTTCAAACATATTGGCGTTTGTTTGTTGAATGATAAATGGTGCACGTCATTTGTTCATTCCGTCTTGTTGTTATTTCACATATATTTTACATCTTGTCGTCAAAATTACTTGCTTTTGCTGAACTTAATGTCAGTCTTTGAAAATGCGCTTGTTTTACCCTGTTGTGTACATAAGATAAACTGCAAACATATATACATATTTTTGAAGTTTGGTATATTACCCCACATTCAAAAATTATTAAAATCTAATATATATGTTTT
Organism: Rutidosis leptorrhynchoides; assembly: GCF_046630445.1. Classification (NCBI taxonomy): domain Eukaryota; kingdom Viridiplantae; phylum Streptophyta; class Magnoliopsida; order Asterales; family Asteraceae; genus Rutidosis; species Rutidosis leptorrhynchoides. Next base: position 341,957,319 of record NC_092339.1, on the reverse strand, counting down.
TTTTTTATAAAACCTTTACTTAATAAAACAAATAAGTAATAATTTTAAAATTTGTTTCTTTTTAGACTGAGGGCGTTTCGGTACGTTGACATAGTTCGTCCTCCAACAAAATTTTAAAATTTGTCTTTCTTTAATTGATTAAATTTTTTTTTTTAAAAGCAATTAAAAATAATTCAAAGATTTTTTAAAAGCAAAGATTTTTGGGTTTTTTAAATATTTTTGGCATACTTTAATTCAATAAGTTTAAAAATAATGATAATAAAAACTCTCGTCCCGCCCTCGGGTAAAGCAATTTCGGTTCAAAGACCTAGTCTTCAACTTACGACGAATTTTAAAAATCATATTTTTAACTTAATGAGATAAAGTAAATTTTTGTTTTTTAAATTCACACAACTTAAATATGAAATTCAAAATTAATATTAAAAATTCATACCAAACTTAAAATTTAAAATGCATAAAATTAAAAATTCATATTTTAAAAATTCACACCAAACTTAATTTAAAAATTCATATTATAAATTCACACCAAGCTTATATTAATTTTTCAAATATTTACAATTTTAAATATATTGTTTTTACAAAGTTTACAATATTAATTTAAGATTTAAATATTAATTTTAAAAACATGGAAAAAAATAAAATTAAAAATCTTTTTGGCTTTTTATCCCACTTTAATTAATCAAATATTATCAAAAATATACGCCCCTCTTTTCGATAAAGTAATTTCGGTTTCAAAACCTAATTTAACTCATGACGACTTTTTGAAATATTTTGGGTTGATTGATTAAAGATATTTATACCTTAAGAATAAACGTTAAATTTCGCAGTGATGTAATAAATTTTTGAATGATATCAATAATTTCGGTCGCCAAACCTAATTTTATTTAATACCAATTTAATACTTTTTACCGAACAAATTAGCGTTTATTATCAAAAGGTTAAAAATAAAAATAAAAACTGTACAGACATACCTGTGAAATAGATTTCTTAGTTATATGATCTATCCCATTCATAAGATAGTCGGTTTAATTGATTTTCCATAGCTACATAGGCGTAACCTCGAGCATTCAGTGTCTTTTCTTCTAAACATATGAACGGTCCATCTCTGCATAAAGTAACAAATTTGGTATTTGAATAGGTTTGATTATTTGAACATTTACCTCCATGTGACCATTTTCCGCATTTGTGACATCTTTCTAGGTGTCGTGCTCTTCTTTTCGCTGCGGATTTTGATTTTCCTTTACCAAATTGTAACTTATTATCTTCGCATCTGGATTCTTTTCTAACTCCGTCCATTCTTTCTCTGATTACTGATACTAATTCACTCGGTAGTATGTCATTATTACGTTTAGTGATCAAAGCGTGTAGCATTAGACCATGGTTTAGTTCACAGGCAGTCTTCATTTTGTAAAAACCTAAAAAAAATAAAAGTTCAGAATGGGGGGAGAAGACTAGTTCTTTAGGGTCTGCTAGGGAAAGACCATTCGGGTTCCATTTTCGAGATTTACACGAAAACAGACAATCTAACTCTAACAGAAATACATATTATCCTTTAAAGACTTGATTCTCCCCACACTTAGTTAGCTGTGGTGTCGAAATTGTGATTAACTTCGTTGTCGACTTCCATCGGACCATGTATGTAATGTTTAACTCTGTGACCATTAACTTTAAATTCAATCCCATTTGAATTTATTAATTCTATCGTGCCGTATGGGAAAACTCTTTTGACTATGAATGGTCCAGACCATCTTGATTTCAATTTTCCAGGAAATAGCTTGAATCGTGAATTGAAAAGAAGAACTCTGTCTCCTTCTTTAAATTCTTTTGAACTTCTGATTCTTTTATCATGCCATTTCTTCGTTCTTTCTTTATAGATTAACGAATTTTCGTATGCTTCATGTCTTAATTCTTCTAATTCATTTAGTTGACTTAATCGTAGACGTCCGGCTTCATGTAAATCAAGATTACATGTCTTCAAAGCCCAAAACGCTTTGTGTTCAATTTCTACTGGAAGATGACATGCTTTTCCATAAACAAGTCTAAAAGGTGTGGTTCCAATTGGAGTTTTGTAGGCTGTTCTAAAAGCCCAGAGTGCATCCTCCAATTTAATGGACCATTCCTTCGGATTTGATCCTACGGTTTTCTCTAGAATACGTTTTAAAGCTCGGTTGGTATTTTCAACTTGTCCACTTGTTTGTGGATGATATGCGGTGGAGATTTTATGAGTTACTCCATATCTTTTAAGAACTTTCTCAAGTTGATTATTACAGAAATGAGTACCCCGATCACTTATTAAAGCTTTCGGTGTTCCAAACCTTGCAAAAAGACGTTTTAAAAAGTTGACTACAACTCGTGCATCGTTAGTTGGGAGAGCTTGTGCTTCTGCCCATTTAGATACATAATCAATGGCTACGAGTATATATAGATTATTATGAGATTTTGGAAATGGACCCATAAAGTCAATACCCCAAATGTCAAATACTTCACATACTTGGATGACATTTTGTGGCATTTCATCACGTTGACTTATTTTTCCGGCCCTTTGACAAGCATCACAGGATTTGCAAAGAAGGTGTGCGTCTTTGTAAATTGTAGGCCAATAGAATCCAGCTTCATAAACTTTTCTAGCTGTTAGTTGAGGTCCATAATGCCCTCCTGTTGGTCCTGTGTGACAATGGTTTAATATTTTACTAGCTTCATCTCCAAATACACATCGGCGTATTATTCCATCGGGACAACTTTTAAACAGATGTGGATCTTCCCAAAAATAGTGTTTTATATCACTGAAAAATTTCTTTCGTCTTTGGTACGATAATCCTTTTTCAAGGAATCCACATACTAAATAATTTGCATAGTCTGCAAACCATGGGATTCCTTTATAATCTATCTTCAATAGATATTCATCAGGAAAGTTGTCTTGTATGGCTGATTCATTTAGAACTTCTAATTCGGGATTTTCAAGACGAGAAAGATGATCAGCGGCGAGATTTTCTGCTCCTCTTTTATCTCGGATTTCAATATCAAACTCTTGTAAGAGTAAGATCCAACGGATTAATCTTGGTTTAGCATCTTGTTTTGAAAATAGGTATCTAAGAGCAGAATGGTCGGTATAGACCACCGTTTTTGCTAGAACGAGATATGATCGAAATTTGTCAAAAGCAAAGACAATAGCAAGGAGTTCTTTTTCAGTTGTTGTATAGTTCGTTTGTGCTCCTTGTAACGTCTTACTAGCATAATATATAGGTTGAAATCGTTTTTCAATCCTTTGTCCTAAAACGGCTCCCATTGCAAAATCACTTGCATCGCACATTAGTTCAAATGGTAGATTCCAATTTGGTGTTATCATGATCGGCGCATTAGTGAGTTTCTCTTTAAGAATATTAAAAGATTTGATACACTCATCTGAAAAGATGAATGGAGCATCCTTTTCTAGGAGTTTATTCATAGGAGTGGCAATTTTAGAAAAATCTTTTATGAAACGTCGGTAAAAACCGGCATGCCCTAGAAAACTCCTAACTCCTCTAACATTGGTGGGATGTGGAAGTTTAGCAATTACATCTACTTTAGCTCTATCCACTTCAATCCCTTCTTTTGAAATTTTATGTCCAAGAACGATGCCTTCTTTAACCATGAAATGGCATTTCTCCCAATTAAGTACTAGATTTGATTTTTCGCATCTAATTAGCATTCGTTCCAGATTAACTAGACATGATTTAAATGTATCACCGAAGACTGAAAAGTCATCCATGAAAACTTCCATGCATTCTTCTATCATGTCATGAAAAATCGCCATCATACACCTTTGAAAGGTTGCAGGGGCGTTGCAAGGTCCAAATGGCATGCGTTTGTAAGCAAAAGTACCATAAGGGCACGTGAACATGGTTTTCTCTTGGTCCTCGGGTGCTATTGGAATTTGAAAATATCCGGAAAATCCATCTAGAAAACAATAGTAACTATTTTCGGCTAATCTTTCCAACATTTGATCTATGAAAGGTAAGGGAAAGTGATCTTTTCTGGTGGCGTCATTTAATTTTCTATAATCAATACACACACGCCATCCTGTTACAGTCCTAGTAGGAATAAGCTCATTTTTCTCATTTGTAATGACAGTCATGCCACCCTTCTTAGGCACGCATTGAACTGGGCTTACCCATGGACTATCAGAAATTGGATAAATTAATCCTGCATCTAGCAGTTTAATTATTTCTTTCTTAACAACATCTTGCATATTAGGATTTAGTCTTCGATGGCGTTGCACATACGTTTTATGACCTTCTTCCATAAGGATTTTATGAGTGCAATACGAAGGACTTATGCCTTTGATATCATGAATCTTCCATGCAATAGCTGGTTTATGAGCTTTTAGCACAGAAATGAGTCGAGATTTTTCATCGTTTGTGAGAGAAGACGATATTATTACAGGTAATTCAGATTCACCATGTAAATAAGCGTATTCCAAATGGGTTGGAAGTGGCTTTAACTCTAAAGTTGGTGGTTCTTCTATCGATGATTTATATCGATATTGATCTTCCTCTTTTAACATTTGAAGTTCTTCTGTTGTTGGTTCATATCCATTATCTATAAGTGTAGCTAACATTTCAGCTTCATCAATTGGTTCAGTTCCTTCTCCTACAGAACATTCTCCCGTTCCTTGTAATTCTGGAAATTCTTCTAACAATTCTGCATATGGATCTATAGTTTGAATATAATAACATGTATCATCTGCAGATTGTGGTTGTTGCATTGCTCTATCAACTGAAAAGGTAACACTCTCATCCTCTATACTTAGGGTCAATTTCTTACCGAACACGTCTATCATTGCTTTAAACGTGTTTAAGAATGGTCTTCCTAATATGAGAGGAACTTGAGAATCTTCTTCCATGTCCAAAACAACAAAATCTACTGGAAATACTAAATTACCAACTTTAACTAGCATGTTCTCCATTATCCCTCTAGGATATTTTATTGATCTATCGGCTAGTTGTATGCTTATTCTGGTTGGTTTCAATTCTCCAAGGTCTAGTTTAGTGTATAGTGAATACGGCATTAAATTTATACTAGCACCTAAGTCTGCCAATGCTTCTATTGAACTAAGACTACCCAGAAAATATGGAATTGTGAAATTTCCTGGATCAGATAGTTTTTCTGGTATCTTATTCAACAGCACTACTGAACAATTAGCATTCATAGTAACAGCCGAGAGTTCTTCCATTTTCTTTCTATTTGAAATTAGATCTTTCAAGAATTTAGCATATCTAGGCATTCCTGAAATCACATCAATGAAAGGAAGATTTACATTTATCTGTTTAAACATATCCAAGAATTTGGATTGCTCGGCTTCAAGTTTCTCTTTCTTTATTTTACTCGGGTAAGGAAGTGGTGGTTGGTATGGTTTAACATAAGGTTTAGCCTTAACTGTGTTATCTTCATTAACCTTTTCAACTACCGGTTCTTTTTCCTTATCTTGATCAGATTGTGGTTCTTGTGGAGTAGGAATAGAATCATCTGAAATTACAGGTATTTCAGGTGGTTTAAGTGTAATACCACTTCTTGTGGTAATGGCTTTGGCTGTTTCATTCCGGGGATTAGCATTTGTATCACTAGGTAGACTTCCCGGTTTTCTTTCACCTATTAACCTTGCTAGGTTACTTACTTCTTGTTCCAGATTTTGAATAGAAGCTTGTTGATTTCTAAATGCTTGAGCATTTTGTTCATTGGTTTGTTTTTGAGATGTGAAAAACTGCGTTTGAGTTTCAACTAGCTTCGTCATCATATCTTCTAAATTCGGCTTTTTATCATCGGTTTGTTGTGGTGGTTTGTTTTGAAAATTAGGTCTTTGCTGATTGTAAGTATTATTGGATACTTGTTGATTGCTAGGACCTTGTTGGTTGTTGTATGGAATATTTCTGTTATAATTCTGGTTTTGATTGTAAATCGGTCTTGGCGGTTGATAATTATTCTGATAATTATTTCCAGGCCTTTGGTTTATGTATGAAATATTCTCTCTTTGTTCCATTGTTAATTCAATACTGAGACAATCTTTTGTCAAATGTGATCCTCCACACTGCTCACAACTAATTCGTATTGAGTGAATATCCTTAGTCATCTTTTCCATTCGTCTTTCCACAGCATCTATCTTTGCGGAAATGGAATCTAAGTCATGGCTAGAATCGGCTCTAGCTGCTTTAGATGATCTAACGATGTCTTTTTCTTGGTGCCACTAATGTGAGTGGGAAGCAGTGTTATCAATAATTTTGTAAGCATCAGTTTCGGTTTTCTTCATAATAGAACCACCAGCTGCTATATCTATGTCTTTTCTTGTAGTGATGTCGCATCCTTGGTAGAATATTTGTACTATTTGACAGGTGTCTAAACCATGTTGCGGACATCCTCTTAATAACTTTCCATATCTTGTCCACGCCTCATATAGAGTTTCATTTGGTTTCTGTGTAAACGTAACAATTTCTGCTTGAAGTCTTACGGCTTTAGATGCAGGAAAGAATTGTTTAAGAAATTTTTCAACTAAAACGTCCCATGTATCAATCGCCCCTTCAGGTAACGATTCCAACCAATCTTTGGCTTCTCCCTTTAAAGTCCAGGGAAATAACATGAGATATATCTGTTCATCCTCCACTTCTCGGATTTTAAATAGTGTGCAGATCCTATTAAAGGTACGTAGATGTTCATTTGGATCTTCCTTCGGCGCACCACTAAATTGGCATTGATTAGTCACCATGTGTAGAATTTGTCCTTTGATTTCATAATCTGGCGCATTAATGTCTGGATGAGTAATTGCGTGACCTTGGCCAGTGCGTTTAGCTCTCATTCGGTCTTCCATACTTAAAGGTTCCAGATTTTCCATAATTGAATTTGTTGAATCGGAATCACTAGAGGATTCTGATTTAATGGTTCGTTCCTCAACAATCTCTGTTTGAATGATTGGTGGTTCCGGAGGAAAGTTTAGTGGTTCAGGATCTACGAACCGTTCCTGAATATTCTCCGGATTCTCAATTGTGAGGTCGGTTTCAAAAAATGGATTATCGGAAATTTGAATTGGAGTACTTGGTCGACTGGATGACGATTCTAAAGAGAAATCAACGGCGGCAATATTTGCTAAATGTCTTGATCTAGTTACAGGTGGTGAACGTACAAAAGGTGGTGAACGTCTTGCTCGGTGCATTCACTGAATATCCTATTAGTTTTTAAAAAGGAAAGAAAAATTATATAAGTTATCCAATCAATAGACTTTTCTGATTTTGCCCACGTTTCGAATAGCCAAAAGATGCAACAGAGGGGCAGGATTCGTTTGGTCTCAATATAAATGAGTACTGTTTGGCTCCAATAACCCGGTCCACGTACAAATCCAACTATTACTACAAACCAGAAAATTTTGATGTCTATCAATTTAACCACTTAAAATAAATTTTCGTAATTTTAAGAAATTTAGAGAAGAAGTAGAAAAAATTCTAAGTCCTAAAAACTAGAATGGCGAGAAATAAGAGAGAAAAAGAGTGCGCGTCGAAAAGTGTCGAAAAATGAAAAAGACGAAGAGTGGTTTGTAAACACGCGGTTAATCCAACCTTATAACTATCACTATCTTAAAATTAAAACTACAAATAGAGATTACTAATTGGAATTGTAATTGATACATAGGTAAAAGCGTCAAAAAAAATAAAAATAAGAAAATAGCGCGAAAAAACGGCGTCGCAAAATTCTAAAGCACCTAAAACTTAGTCTAAGGAATAAGCACTTAAGGAATTTTACGGCAAAGCCTAAAAATCTAGAAATAAAAATAACTATGGCAAAACTAAACTTAATACTAAAAGTTGCGACTATAGTCTAAAAATCTAAAGGTAATAAAACAAAAACAAAAAAATTTTTTTTTTATAGACAAAATCTTAAAAATATATATATATATATATATATTTTTTTTTTTAATTTATATTACTAGGCACACAAGTACTAATCCCCGGCAGCGGCGCCAAAAATACTTGATGTGGTAGCGGAGTGGTATAAAATAGTTATTAATTTTAGCAGAAAATACTATTAAATACGATACAATTTTACACAAGATATTTATTTATTTATAGAATGGATATACTTAAACCTTGCTACAACACTTATAGGCAGTGTACCTAATCGTACAGTAGTGTAGTTTTTAGTAAGTCCGGTTCGTTCCACAGGGAATCTTTTTTAAACAAAGCTCAACGCTATATTAGTTTACTTTTATAAAAATATAAACATATATATAAGTAATATTATTATTATAAAGGGGGGTTTTTACCGTTTAATGACCGGTTTGTCGATTTTAAAACTTTAGTCGCAGTTAAAACCAAATGTAAAATATTAAAAATAAATACAAGACTTAAATTAAAGCGTAAAGTAAATAACGATAATGAAATTGCGAATAATAAAAGTGCGATAAAATAAACTTGCGATAATTAAAGAGTACGATAATTAAAAGTGCAATTAAATAAAATAACAATAAAGATGCGATAATTAGAAGTGCAATTAAATATAAAATAAAGGAAATTAAATATGAAATAAAAGAATTATGCTTATTTAAACTTCCGTAATCATGATGTTTGACGCGTTGATTTTAGTTTTATGCCCATGGGTTAATTGTCCTTTGTCCTGGATTATTTAATATGTCCGTCTGGTTTTTGTCCATAACAGTCCATCAGTCATAAATATAAAGTGCGAGTGTCCTCGTCAAATTATCCTTATACCCGAAGTTAAATATTCTAACTAATTGGGGACTTAAACTGTAACAAGATTTTAATACTTTGTTTAATAATTACACCAGGATGTCGACTGAGTGTAACCCAAGGTTTTAATATTTTGTTATCAATTAATGCTAAGTGTCCTTGTACATAATTTCACCCCTGTTTTAATTATTCTAGTGGCTATTAATCCATTCCCGTGTCCGGTTAAATGAGCGATTATTCGTACATATAAATACCCCGCCCATCGTGTCCTATTGAGTGTATATGGTAAATTATAGGGACGCCCAATTGTAAATCTTTATATTAACATTAACAAACTATCATTTAGTTAAACAAATATAAAGCCCATTAATAGCTCATAGTCTAATTTCCACAAGTGTCGTTCTTTTGTCCAAACCCCAATTATGGTACAAAGCCCAATTACCCAATTTTAGTAATTAGCCTAACATCATGATTACTTCGGATTAAATAAGCATAATAATAACTTAGCTACGAGACATTAATATAAAAAGGTTAAACATAACTTACAATGATTAAAAATAGCGTAGCGTTACACGGACAGAATTTCGACTTACACCCTTACAACATTCGCTAACATACCCTTATTATTAGAATTATAATTAAAATTAAAATTAAAATATAAATTATATATATATATTTTACGTATATATGAGAGAAGAGAAAGATAGATTTAGGATAGAAAAAGGTGTGTCCTATATCGATCGAATACACTGCCTTTTATAGGCGAATTCTGAAATTGAATTTTCATTTACGACCCCTGAACTATGCTCAATTAACAACTTTTTATTATTTAATATTATTCTTATTATGAATTATTTAAATATTATATTTTATTCTTGTGCATAGTTGACTCGTAATTTTTACACCGTTGCGTCGAGCGTTGAGAGTTGACTCATGTCCTGGTTCCGGATTTTCGAACGTCCTTTCGTACAATTTTATATCGTGTACTTTGCGTTTTGTAACTTGTACTCTTGTCATTTTTAGACGTTCTTCATCAATAATTTGAACCTTTTTGATTGTATCTTGTACTTTTGAGCTTTTTGGACCTTTGTGTCTTCAATTCGTCGTTTTCGCCTTTTGTCTTCGCACTTATTTAATATAAACGAATATTACTTGAAAATGGAACAATTGCAACTAAAATCTTGTCTTTCTTGGGGGATAATGCTATGAAATATATGTTCCTTTTTAGCCTTATCAGAAGGTTTCAGCTAACAATAGGGTTGCTTGTGCTACTATTCCTGCGAATTTTGCCAATGAAGGGTATGAGGATTTGGTTTTGTTCATGCGAAATCATCCTTTAAAGGAGGCTTTCTTCAAGACAACTATCATGTTTCCAGAGATGTTAGGCGAATTTTGGTATACATGTGTTGGAAACAGAGAAGCTAGATCTATCACTGATACTTATCAAGATGGTAACAATTCTTTAACTATTAATGAAAATCATTTGAGAATTGCTTTGAATCTTCCTGTACAGGATAACTTTGTTAGAACTGTGTCAAGGTCTGCTGTGAGATCTTGTTTTCCTATGGTTGGTCAGCCTGTAACTAATTCTTCTGTTAAGATTAGTATGTTCTCTCCAAGGTGGATGTTTTTGTTATCGAATGTCATTAGAAGTTTGAGCTTCAAATGTGGTAGTCTGACTGATGTTAATTATTATGAGGCACATCTGTTTCATGCAATAGTAACAGAAAGGAATATTGATTTTGCTCGTTTAATCTTCAATGAGCTCTTGGTTCTCACTGAAAAAACTCCAAGAGATCATAATGTGCCTTTTATCAGGTTTTTAAGTCTAATGTTTGAACAAGCTATGACACCTGCTTTGTATGATGGACTTAAAGTGTTTCGTGTGTATGAATATACTTTTATTCTAGAATGTAGTGTCCGAATGTTTTACAGCCACATTGATGATCAAGAGGTAGCTCTTACTCCTGCTATGTTGCATTGGGTCAATCTTGACCGTGCAGACCAACCTACAGATTCTGAGCAATCAGGGTCTGCAGGGGCATCTTCTTCAGAATCTGAGCAATCAGGGTCTGCAGGAGATCACAACAATGGTCAACCATCTTTAGAATCTGAGCAATCAGATTCTACCCCCACACAAACTCCACCCCATGTTGTTTCACAAACAGAGCAGGCTGAAGACATGGGTGAGGAAATCCCACCTCACTCTAACCCATCTTCACCCACTGCTGCTGAGTAAATTATCCACTCAACCCACCTTATGAACCCACCAGTTCATACTGAGAATACCACCATATCTAAAACCTTAGATACTACAGCACTTGTGGATTCACCTCAAAAATTTACTAGGAAGAGTGCTGCACGTACTGCTCCACCACCTCTGCTAGAGGTTGGTGAGAGGAGTGCTTTAACCCAGCCTGAACCTGGTAGGTTAGTTAACTTGGATACCCATATTACAGTCACTGAGAAAACCCACTCAGTTGACTTACATGAAGAAGTCCCAATCCTGGACTCAAATAACCAAATCCAACAACCTACTGCAATGACCAAGCCAATTGTTACCCCAAACTCAAGTCTGCCACTACTCACTCCAAATATTTCATCCTTACACATAATTGTACAGGCTGCCAATATCACACTCATGTCACAGGGTGAGATACAGGCCTCAAAATCTTATATGTCCAAAGATCAACTTTCTTTACAACAGGAAGGCTGTGAGGACATACCAACCCTACCCTTATCTTCTGGCACTATTTCTCAGACTGAGGCATCAGTCACCATGGTTGGCCTACATCAGGCTTTGACCAAGTTGACTAAGAAGTTTGATGACAAGCTCTCTGGTGTGCAGTCTAAAATTAATAATCTTAACTTTAATAATAATTTTGTTTCAAAAGATGAGCTGTTGGAGGTAAGGAGGTTGGTTGGGGATATGCAGGGGTTGACTAGTGCAGCTGGTTCAGGGTCTGTTACAGAAATTAATCACAGGTTGGCTGAGCTGGAGAAAAGGATTATTGGTGTTGATGAACTGAGACAATGCTTTACTGGGTTTGCTTCTGATATTTGTTCCCTCAAAAATCAACAAACTGAAATTTGGAAGGTCATCTCTTCTCTGCCTTTAGATGCTGTCAAAAAGGGGGAGAAAAGAAAGAGGTCAGATGATGCAGGTATTGCAGATGAAGGTTTTGCAAGTGTTGAGGAGGAGCAATCAAAGAGAGCTCAAATTGAGGGGGAGCATCAGGTTGAGGGGGAGAATATAACTGATAGAGGTGTTGGTGATACTTAAATGGTTGGTAGTGTTGGTGATATTCAGGGAAGTTCTAGTGCTGTTGTGGTTGCTGCTATGCAAAGGACAGAGGGTGATCTAAGGGTTCAGATGAACAAGAGATTTTGATTCAGAAGATATGAATGTGATGTTGTCAAGGTTGAGGTTGATAAATCTGAATTTGAAGGTGTAACTCTACTGCTAACAATGACACACTTACCAGATAGGAGGTTAAGAGTTAAAATAAATCAAATTGTTCGTTTGAGTTTTTGTGAGTGGAAAGGCATAGCTGTGTGTATCAAGGAGTATGCAGGAGATCAAGTTGTTGTGAAAGAAGTGTTGAAGAGAGTTTATATGCTGGTACATTTGGTGTTTGAAGAAGGGTTTATAAGTTTTAAGGATTATGAGGTGTTTTGTGGAATGTTTGATTTAGAGATGAAAGAAAGAAGAGCTAAGGGACATGTTGAAAGGTATGCTGTCCCTGAATATTTAGAGTTTGTTGATGATAAGTATGTTGAGTATTTGGATGGTTTGATGTTTAAGACAAATAGAAATCAAAGAATGTTGATTAGGGTTGATCAGTTTGAAGGGACTGATATTGAGATGTTGATCAGTTTATTATCCAGATGTGAGACAGAGCAAACTTTTCCTTTTAGGGTTCAATTGTTGAATTACTTGTTTAGCAAGCTAACCATGTTGAAGAAAATTCCTCACATGAAGAACAAGTGTAAGCTTATCGAAAATGAGTATGCTAAGGTGGTTAATTAGGTGTACATGTTGTTTTGACATCATCAGATATGGGAAGATTGTTGGGAAAATGAAAATCTGATGAGTCAAAAGCATGCTAGAGTCTGGAGATTTAGAGTCTGAATTACGTTATATTCAGAGTCTGGATGACACCATGTTATTTAGAGTCTGGAAAGGTTTACTCTGTTTGTGTTTTTTTTTACTGTAAACTTGTTTCCTTCTTTGGTCAATAAAGGTTTTTCTTATTCGGGTTTATAAAGTAAAAAGTTAAATTTTGAAGGGGGTTAATGGTAACTCATATAGAAGCAACACATTAGAACTGAATTAGAAGCAACAGTTACATCCTCATGCGAGGCATCCAACTCGAAGAACTGAATTATTGAATTTCACATCCATTATTAACACCGTCATTTTTTCTAAGCCTCATTTTTTTTTTTTTTTTTACTGGATGCTATACACTTACATTATCCACATAAGCATTTTTGAAACATATACGATCTCTGTCACACTATTTTTATCGTTAGGACTTGGCTTTTACTTTTCTTGAATATTAAACCTGAGATATATGTGATACATATGTAACTTTAAATGATTAGTATGTACGTGCATTTCTATCAAAGTAGTACGTATCTCAAACAAATATTATGCCATGACAATGTTTTTATATATAATTACATATCGACATCTTTTGTTAATGTGTGACTTAGCCGTAACTTTCTCTTTATCTCTAGATCCAATCATATAGATACGAGATTCAGTTTCCTGAACAACGAGAAGCCTCGCTCTAACTCATGTAGAACCTTTAATGAGACACCGATACACTTTTTATTTAATTGGAATGTTATATATATTTATCAAATATCAAATAAATCATATTACTTTATTAAACAAATGAATTCCTCATTACATAAACACGACCTGTACATAACTTTGGCATAATTAGAGTGTCATTCAGCTTCATTACAATAAAAATTAGCCTTTTATGAATACAGAGTTACACAAATTTGGTAGACGATGTTTCTTGTCGCGTACCAAAGCCAGAGTAGCTGAACCTTCCATTTGGTAGTCTAACTACATCATTAAAGCCTAAACATCTAAAAAACCTATTGTTTTTTTTTTTTTTTTTTTCGAAAAAACGAAAACTCATATAGAAACGAAAACGTTTTCCAAAAGAAAACGTCTTCAACAAAAGATACAAAATGAAGCCCGATGAGGCTCACACATAAAAAACGACATAACAAACTATCTAAACTGAGTCTCACCTACCGGAAACCAAACGAAACCGAATCACATACAACAATATAAAAGAAAACCTACGAACAAAAGCCTATAAACCGCACAACAAAAATCCGCAAACATACCAAAACACCTAACAATCTTTGGGTCCCGCTTTTTTCAACTTACTATCAATAATCTCCCGACAAATTTGTTTCCCAGAACGGTTATCGATTTTGAAGGTAAGATCATTTGAAGAACTGTCACCATCCAAAGTAGCCGATGAGGGGGGTATTAACCCGCGATCCGCACGGTTTTGGAACACGCTTTTATGAGACATTCCGAGCTCCGCAACCGAAGAACACCCAACACTATTAACGACTTGAGATTCCATGAACAACTTTTGAAGCGCTTCACCATAATTCAAGTCGTTGACCTTATCTTTTAGCTTGTACGAACACGAAGCGGCTTTCCTATTAACCTTCTTTTTCAAACCGTTACCTTCGACTCCCTGAGTTTTCCTTTCTTCAAACCGAGTATCATCAACAACTTCCGTCTTCGATTCTTCCATATCCGACATTTTATTCATAAGTTCGACGAAGCTAACATTCAAACCAAGTGCATCCACTGTTTGTAAGTTCTTTGTTACTACATTATGGGTCAAAATGGGCTCGTCACTAACCTCATCATCAATAGCGACACCAGTATTTGTAAAAAAATCTATTGCTGTTGAGTTAATCTCACAAGCAATCATTATCCTATCGCCCTCTTTGTCCACATATTTGAAACGATATCATTTCTTTATGTTGCGTTGATCATCATTCACGATATACTTCCATCTGACTTGTAATTAGGGCTCTGTACATCCATCCGACAGCTTTGTTTGCTCATGTTGGAGACAACTGTGAAACTATGGTTCCCGGTTTCGGTAGCTTTATTTGTTGTACCTAATTGTTTTTCACTTGAAGCCTCAAAAACCGGTGTAATAGTTCTTCCATCACCATTGGTAATTGAATCGGATTGAATATTGTTCTTGTCCGGACCAATTTTATATGGCCACCGTGGTATACCGAGTTCCCTACAAACGCGCTTCAATGTAGATCTGCTAACTACATACATATACAAAACATAAATTTAAGATCACAATCTTTAAACACACACACACACATTAAAATCATCACCTAAAAGCTATGAACTCACTTTTAAGATCAGCTGCAGCTGCATCCATTGTCTTCCCAAAATGTTTTTCGATTTCCTCATAGCTAAATGAACTCTCTGCACTCTTCCTTTTTCTACGTACTCCCTTAAAATTAGCATTATTTTTTCTTTTTATTGTTCCTGAATTTAAATCAGAATCTTCAACACCTTTCTCCAAAAGAGGAACACCAATTTGTAAATGTGTTCCAATTTGTTTTGCGTTTTCCGACTCCGGTAATGGCGCTTCACCTTTTTCAGTCAAAAACGTTACAGGGAAACGTTGAGAATCAACGTTCCAATTTAAAGTAAATTCTCCAATAACTTCAGGAAATGACGTTAACGTAATATCTAATTTTATACCAAAAGTGCTTTGAATTTGTTGCTTTATTGTTTCCATTAATCCCTGTAACCCTTCTTCATTTGTGTTGCTCGGGTCCAAAAAGAACTCGAGAACATACTCAACGTCGAAATCAATACTTTTCAAATAAATAGCCAAACAGCTCGTTAATCCACACATGTGGGCCAAGGGAGCTAAAGGGTAATCGTGTTCTTCGAGTTCGGTTACATTTACACAAAACGATGCACGACGAGATGCTAATGATTTACCAACAACCCCTCGAGATTTTTCAAGGTGATGATCTTTACAAGCTTCACGAAATTCCCATTTGCTTAAATCTTGAACGTAGAATGGGAGTTCAGTTGTTGACATACAGACTTTCCCTATACAGCTTCGGCTGAATGTACTACAGCTCTGCTCTATATTTCCAGAATTAGATACATAACTGCTACATTCAGACACAGCCCACGTCTGAGCTAGAGGTAAATTATGATCGACACAAACCGACTTTAAAAGGTTGTGGATCCCATCGAGTTCGTGTTTCCTACTATCTTCTACAACCTGTTCAAATAAACCCACAATTAATATGTGTGCGTGTGTAGTGGAAAGATTCAACGTTGGGATAAGCAGATAAACAATTCTCGGCCACACATTTTTAACCCGTTAACATACATCAGATGTACGATTAAAATTTAAATGAATGTTAACATGTTAAAATAAATGTTATGATTGCTTGATAATAATTAAAAGGAAAATGTTAAGGTGTAAAATTAATGTTAAAATGAATGTTAACGGACTAAACATGTACCATACATCTGATCTATGTTAATAGGCGGCTGAGTGAGAATTGCTTATTCCCTTCTCTCTAAATTAGTGACTATTCCTTGATATCTCTTTTTGAAGTATGGATACTTAAATAAACATCGAGCAACTTTCAACCCATTTGACCCATTTGACTTCTCCATTTTTACCTAACCTTTAATTATTTTATACGGAGTACATTAAAGATGAAATACTCGCCTATTTATAAGTAAATGGGCTGAATTTATCACTTCTATTACATAAAAAGATAAAGAAAGAGTAGTAGATAGGTTACGTGAAACAAAACTCACATAATATCTTGGATGTACAAGCGCATTTGGAGACTTCAGCCTTTGTTTCTGCAAATTTCAAGAAATTTAACAAGTGAATAAACTCGCATCACGAAGCACATTAAAATGTTCACTTACAAAAATTAACACAAAAATTTGTAATAAAAGTGTAACAACCTCAAGTGCACTCGAGACGTTCTGAACTTCAAAAGCATAATCAACATAATTTGATGATGATGTTATGATTTCAATTATGCCTACACATAAATCCCCACCAGATTCAAATACAGGCAGATCGATATATCCATACACATCGCTGCATGTGTCTCCACTATGAACATCCAAACACCATTCGGGCAATTTTTTGCTAAAAACACGACCCGGTGGAGCAAGTTCTTCTCGATGCTCACCATCAATAACAATTGCATGTAGTTCAGATTTCAACCTATGTGAGTAAAGCCCTTTATCAACCACACCAAGACCAAATGGTTGGTCCCAAGTGGTTAGCAACCACCTGTTCCTGACAACAACGGGTGACCAAAACTGAACCAGTACACGCTGGTCACGGAATTTTAAAATCTTCAGTGCAGAGATGATTTTTTCCTTAATCATGTGCGGGTCTATGATATTTGGATCAACCATCAAATTAGAGAAACCTACAAATTCAAAGTAAATTGTTATTATTTATCATTTATCATATATAATATTTATAATAATTTGTAATTACGTAGTAATAAATAGTATGGTTAATATCCAATCTGCAATTTACTCTGTCATTAACTTAGATCACCGCAAAAAAAAATTCAATTTTTTTTTTTTTTTTTTGGTTGTTGTGAAAGTAGGCTGAGATTATACACTTAGAAAATGAATAGAACTTCTTTTTAAACAAACAAAGCATAGCCACATAAATACCAGATAAAATTGAAACTCTACGATAAAACTTTTAATTCTAAAAAATAGTAATTCCCCGAAAAACGCGTTAAACAAAATAACAAGTAATTGGGCATGTAAGCTTCTCATGTCTTCTTCTCAATTGACCCTATAAAAACACATATAACTAATTTTAATCGAATTATTCACAAGTGAACTGTAAAAACAGTTGACATGTGACCAAATTGTATGTTTTTATAATTAATTTTAGGGTTTTGACATCTTTTTTACATTTCATTGTCGTGAACAAAGTTAATCATAATTGCACAGACACATAATACTCTAGTTCTCAGGTAATTTAATCACGTGTATCAGAAAATGATTGTATAAATCAATTAATTATTATTGAGAAATTAGTTGTAATCTTAGAGAAAAATTTAAAATAAATATTATCAGATTGAATATAGTATTAAAATTAAATAATATGTGTACGAAAATCAAACAATATACTTACTTGGTGGTAAGGGGGATTCAGGTCCATCCACGTCTCGATTTCCAAAAATAGAAAGAGATGTAAAATAATTATTATCAGCATCATCAGCATCATCCTCATCTGAAGATGAAGGATAAGGAATAAAAAGGTATCTGGATTTCAAACTTTCTAAAACTTCTGGATCATTTGTACTACCACAACCTTCGACAAGCGCAATCTCTTTACTCATTTTTTTTTTTTTTCTTTGCTAGATTTCAAATCTCGTTGTGTTGGTGAGTATTTATTTATTAATATATTGTTGGTTAACCTGTTCAATGATAGTGACAGGTCTATTAATGGTTAACCCGTTCAATGATGAGGACAAGGTCTGAACCCTAGTCCAGAAGTATGACGAACCATCCAGTTCAAATGTATGCAGTTGAACTTGTTGATGTGGTATTTAAATATTTTGATCCGGGTCAGTTCAATTTATATCTGCCATATATACAGTTGAACCTTTTGAAGTCGGCATATTTAAATCTTGAACCGGATCGTACCAGTTCATGATTTTTGAACCGAGGTATGTACTTTTGGACTGGTATGTCATTCTGCGTTGTAAAAAAAAAAAAGAGAACTTCTTATTTTCTAGCCTTGCCAAAATAAGGAAAGTGTATACCGGTGGATAGTGACAAATTCAAGAATAAATATAAACAATGAGAATATCTATATGTATGTATGTATGTATGTATGTATGTATGTATGTATGTATATATATATATATATATATAGTCATATAAAGCTCTAAAATGATAATGTCATCATTAAGTTAATTACCATTTAATTTTTATAATGATGATATTATAATTTTATATTAATTTAATTAAAAAAATAATACGAAATCTTTTATAAAAGAAAATACTAATCTTTTCTAAATTGTAAAATCTTCTACATAACACCCAAATTTTTAAGCATTTTGTATAACTTTTATATAATAATTGTATTTTAATTTTCTAAAAAAATTTTAAAAGACATTTATTATTACTCATTATTATATAAATACTCAACTTTGAGCGAACTTTATTATTATTATTTACTTTTAATATAATAATAATTATTATAATTATTAT
Organism: Rutidosis leptorrhynchoides; assembly: GCF_046630445.1. Classification (NCBI taxonomy): domain Eukaryota; kingdom Viridiplantae; phylum Streptophyta; class Magnoliopsida; order Asterales; family Asteraceae; genus Rutidosis; species Rutidosis leptorrhynchoides. Next base: position 341,938,293 of record NC_092339.1, on the reverse strand, counting down.
ATTATTAATATTTAAATATGGATTCTTTTTACGAAATTAATTACGTTACATATGTATGCAAAAATACATGTCTTTACAAATTTGTAAAAACAACGACAAGTTTCTTAGTCAAACGGGTCATTAAAATAAATGAATTTAGCATTTAAATTCACTTAATAACTAAAACATGTTATTAAATTGTTTCGTTTAAACAAACTCGTAATTTCACGGGTCATTTCACTAGTACTCCATAAAATCGTATAATAGGTATTAAAATATTATTTGAACAATTAACCTTTATTAAATCTGTGATTTTAATGATATAAATTGTTATTACACATAAATTATATACAAATTACAGTATTTCAATCAAGATATTAAAGATTTTACCAATATCTTATCATAGGTTTTGTTTCATCTCTTAAAAGATCTACATATGTGAATAGAGATGTAGAGATAACATAAAAAAGGGTATGTTTCAAGGAAAAAATCCGACTTCAAATCAGAGTGTACCTTCGGTGTTGTGGCAAGCAATTGAATGAGTCGCGGGGTATGTAATTTGGAGATACCTCAACTTAAAAGCCTTCAAAAACAAAGATTGGTGTGGTCCTTCGGTGCTCAACGAAATCCAAGTAAAAAGCTATCTTTGGTATCGAGTAGTGCAAGAAAACTTAATTTGGACTGGAATCTATGGCTACTCCATCCTACCGTTTATAATGATCCTGGTTAACATCGGCGCTAGCACCTTGGTTACATGTATTTTCGATCGTATGGCTACATGTTATTGTGGCAATTAGATTTATCCTTGTTTAGCTTGTGATTTTATAGCTCCTGTACTTCCAGAATGGCAAATGCATATTCCTTAATGCATTTTGTCTCCCTTGTAATTTTAGTAATATCATATAATTTTGCCTTTAAAAAAAAGGGACAAAACACTTAGGGCATGTTTATTAATGGCTTATTGGACTTAATTGAAGCAAAGGATTATTCGGTAAGATTTTGTTAGTGTTTCTTTACACCTTACTGGATAATTTTTGCTGACCGAATGGCATTCCCATAAATCTGAAATTGGTATGTGTTCCCCATATAGCTCCCCTTTTCCCAAATTTACCCTCTACTCCCTTAATTTATTCACCATCGTTACTCGCAAATTCTAAAAAGCACCACTACTCCATCACCATGTAATCGCTACTATCATCGTCGCTTGATTCCGGCACCATCTAATCGTCCCTATCGACGGAGCAAAATTCCGGCACCATCGCTGCTGCTCCGGTGACCTTTGCACACTTCGATGTCTCTAATTGGGTTTGTTCCTTGCGAATTGCGATGTCTCAAGTTCCTGCTTCAATATATATTTCATCGACTCTCTGCTTTTGATTTGATAGTATGCATGTTTTTTGTGTTGGATATGTATATATAACCCTGATTGAGGTGCTATGTTTTTTAGGTTGTTTAATATCTCTACTGTGTAATCCATATAAAGAATCAAAACTTGAATATGAGGTTGAACTTAGCACTTTGATTCCAATCCTGACGGGTAAATCATGGGTGATTTTGAGGATTTTTTGGTTTGATTATGTGAAAAACCAAGACACCGTTTGTTATTTTGTAAAGGTTGAAAATCGAATTTTGTAATTGGTTTATTGCTTGCCCGGAAGAAATTTGGTCTATTGAATGTTTTTGTATTTTAACGATTCTACTTCAATTAAAGAGTGTTGTTTATGTTTTATATTTTACTTTATTGTTTAAAATAATAATAAAAAGGGTAAAAGTGTCATTTTCATCTTTAAGACGTTTTATTTAGCAAAATTAGTAAACAGAATTTGCATTCAGTAGATTACTACATATAGTCATTCAACATCCATTCTGCCATCTTTAGATATAGATATAGATATAGATATATTAGATATAAAAAAGGAGCGGAGGTAAATGCTCTTAAAAATGAAGAGTGATGGTAGTGTTTAATTTGAGGGTGTTGGGTGAGAATAGTGAAGTCGTTGGGGAAATGGGGATATTTATTTCCAAGTGTCTGAAAAAAAAAAATCATTTCTGATATATTCAGTTGATTGTGAAATATTTATTTGAATCCAACAATTTGTTTGAAATCCAAGTCAATCAGAGCACGACAATCACGTGTTCTCACATGTAGTCAAAACTACTCCAAAATGTGGTTCACATGTGTTTGACTTCCTTAATCCTTAACCCTTAACCCTAACCCCTAAACCCTATATCCAGGGTTTAGGGTTTAGTAATTAGGGTTTAGAAATTAGGGCTTTAAAATTGGGGTTTAGAAATTAGGGTTTAGGATTTTCATTGAGTTTTTAACATGTACGGTTTAGGGTTTTCCCTAAACCCAAAACTCTAAATCGGACTAAATTTAAAAAAAAAAAGTTTGAAAAAACAAATATATATTTTGAATTTTTTATTTTTTTTAAATATATGAGTCAATCACATGTGATTATCGCGCTCAGATTGGTCTCTTGAATTTCAAGCAAATTGTTAGATTCACATAATTACAACTCTCAGTTGATTTAATAAATGAAATAAATAACAAATAAATATACATTCATATCTAGTCATATCTAGCGTAGATGAAAGCTCATTACAAATACCCTATAACTAGAGATGTTCATCTAAATAATATGAATCGGGTAAAATCACAGCCATATCCATATAAATATTTTGTTTCATATTCATATTAATATCAATTTAATTTCGTTCATCTATTCGTATCATCCGAATAAACGGGTTAAAGAAGATAATCTTATCCATATTCAGATAAGTTTGTTCTATTTCGCATAATAAAAGTTTATGTTCTCCTTCTACGATCAAAAGACATAGTTCTTAACAGGGCCGGTTCTGAAAATTTGGATGCCCAGTGCGAACATCTAAAAAATATGTCCCCCCCCCCCCCTCAAAATATAATAATACCACAACACAAATATTTAGGGGTTTGGAACCTAGTCAAGATAGGCGGCTCATCTCCACGCCGATTTTTATTTAACAAATACATTTCAAATACACATGTTCGGAACTACAAATCACCTTAAATGATGTCTACGTGCATTTTCTGATGCAAAAACTTCAATCAATTTATCATAATCTACATTTGATAGACAAATTTATTATTTATATGGGCTAAAATGAGGACAGATGACGTTTGGATGCCCTAGTGATACTGATACGACGAATCAATTATACTCCGTATTTAATTTTTAGCTTCCAGTCCCGATTTGATATGATGATATGGAATAGTGGGCTTCTTTTTGGTTTTTGTAAAACAATTTATTATTTATATGGGCTAAAATATTGGGCTTAGTGAACCTAGTATATATAAAACTGGACTAATACTATGATGTCATTTGGATTATGTTGTCCGGGTGCGGTAGCACCTTCAGCCCCGCCCAAAGTTCGGCCCTGATTCTTAATAGTTTATACGACCAAAAGTCACACATTTCTTACTAATTGTTGGTTACATTATATCACATTAAAACCTTAAAATATGTATGTAGTATAACGACCAGTCCTAATCCATCTGGACGAATACATTACATTTGGTTACATCGCGAGGTACTTGACCTCTATATGATACATTTTACAAACATTGCATTCGTTTTTAAAAGACAAACTTTCATTTCATCGAAAGTTGACGGCATGCATACCATTTCATAATATATCCAACTATAATTGACTTAATAACAATCTTGATGAACTCAATGACTCGAATGCAACGTCTTTTGAAATATGTCATGAATGACTCCAAGTAATATCTCTAAAATGAGCAAATGCACAGCGGAAGATTTCTTTCATACCTGAGAATAAACATACTTTAAAGTGTCAACCAAAAGGTTGGTGAGTTCATTAGTTTATCATAATCATTCATTTTCATCATTTTAATAGACCACAAGAATTTCATTTCCAGTTCTCATAAATATACGTCCCATGCATAGAGACAAAAATCATTCATATGGTGAACACCTGGTAACCGACATTAATAAGATGCATATAAGAATATCCCCTATTATTCCGGGAAATCCTTCGGACATGATAAAAACGAATTCGAAGTACTAAAGCATCCGGTACTTTGGATGGAGTTCGTTAGGCCCAATAGATCTATATTTAGGATTCGCGTTAATTAGTAGATCAGTTTACTAATTCTTAGGTTACCAAGCAAAAAGGGGCATATTCGGCTTCGATCATTCAACCATATAATGTAGTTTCAATTACTTGTGTCTATTTCGTAAAACATTTATAAAAATTGCGCATGTATTCTCAGCCCAAAAATGTAAAGGGTAAAAAGTCAAATGAAACTCACTGTACTGTATTTTGTAGTAAAAATACATATGACGAAACTGAACAAAGCAGGGTTGACCTCAGATTCACGAACCTATATCATTTATATATATATATTAAAATATATAATGAAAATCCAATAATTCCATCTATTAGTTATATAGTATTTGTATTTTTAATGTTGTAGTTTATATATAATTTGTATTAAACTCTAATATATTTCATATCTTAAATTACATGTTATATATGCATTTATTTTGTATATATATCGTAGAAATGTTAATATTATTAGAATATAATTATAGGTAATATTAATATAATTTTAGTATAAGTATATTTTTATATACAAAATATTTATTTGTTATAATAATATAATAATGAAAATGAAAATGAAATTTTAAATAAAAAGGTAGTTTTACTAATAATGTTAGTTATAATAATAATATAAATCTAAATAAAATGATAATTTTAAATGATACTTTTGATAATACTAATAATTTTAATAAAAATGATGATTTTAAAAATAAAGGTTCTTTTAATAATAATAATAATAATAATAATAATAATAATAATAATAATAATAGCAATTATGATAATATTAAAAATGATAATAATAATAATAATTCTAATAAAGATACTTATTTTGATAATACTTATACTAATAATAATAATAATAATAATAATAATAATAATAATAATAATAATAATAATAATAATAATAATAATAATAATAATAATAATAATAATAATAATAATAAAAATGAGTAATAAGTAAACTACCTCAATGAAGTAGCCCTTAAAAAGAATAGCTGCCCACGCTCGGGCTCGAACCCAAGACCTCTCGGTTAGCACCAACACCCCTAAACCATCTGCTCTACGTTTGTTTTTCTGTTCTAATACTGCAGTAAATTCATATAATTCATATCTCGATCCAACCATAATTCGGCCCAAGAATAATTACTTAATATAAATCGGCCCAACATGTATTCTGGCCCAACAGATTCAATTGTTAAAAATAAAACGTCATAGTCTGGTTTCGAACCTAGAACCTCTCGCTCAAACACAAACACTCCAACCATCTGATCTACTACACTTTTCTATTATAATAACCATTTTAATTTCTTTTCTATATATATCAGTTTTTTTCATCATCATCATAATCTTATTATAACATCATCATCATAATATTCAACTCTTTTATTCATGATCATAATCATACATCATAATTCATCATCGTCGTTAGCTTAATCAATATAAACGTCTTCAGTTCATCCTCTTCGTGATCTCATCATCATTATAACTTCATCTAGATTACGACTAACATTCATCATTATTCATAATCATCTTCTTCGTAATCGTTATCATCATATCATACGATCATCGTTATTATCTTAATCGTAACATCATCATTGTTGTATCATAACTCGTCATTAACCTCATCTCAGTCGCTAATCATAATCTAACAATATCGCTAGTATAAATCAAAGTCCACTAAATATTAATGGACCGTAGCAGCCCAACTAGTCAAGAACCGGCCCAACAAACACTTTGATTCTCGGCCCAACACAAAATGTAAAGGCCTGCGGTCTGGGTTCCAGTAAGTAAGACAAGAAAAAAAATCGTTGAATTAAATGTGGCAGTGAATTAGAAGGAAAAAAATGTTGGTTTTGTTTAATTGCCAACGACCCAAATTAACACATAAGTCAAATAACCAATTTGTCCGAATTATGTTGTGTTACCCAACTCCAAAGGAATTCCAAATAATAAAAAAAAATGAAACAGCTCAATAATCTTCAAGTGGGGTTTGCCTCTTTATAAATTGTTGGCCATTATTATCCTTCCTCAAATATCACCATTTTCTTGTAAATAAAATAAATATAAACAAAGCAGCAGTGGTGAAAAAGTAATGGGTTGTAGATTGGTCGTGGTTCGAACATTAAACAGAAACTGTCGTATAACAGCAATAATTACGCGGATCATGTGTACCTTTACGTGAAACGCGTAATCTTGTGTCCAAAATAAGCGAAACGTGTACCTAGCTACGCGGAACGTGTATTGTTTTGGCCCTTGCTACTATAGCACCATCTTCTACATCGTTACAACTCAAACAGGAATTGTGCAGCAGTAGTGAGGATGACCAGTTGATGGTGGCTTCGAATAGTCAATGTAAAGTGGTGGTTTTTATCTATAATAACTGTCGTGGTGGTGGTTGCATTCGTGAAAACAGAAAGAAATGGGTAGTAACAATAGTTCAATCGAAATGGTTTTCATGGTGACGAGGTTTTGAAATAGGTGTAGATAAATAAATGGGTTTGTTGGTAATGGTTATGGTAGTTGTCGTGGTGTTGGATGAAAATGGTAAATGAATCGAAACAGAACTATAGCAGTGGTATAGGTGATTGTAGGGGTGATCGAATATTACAAACCAAATGGGTTTCGGTTGTACGCATGAAAGAAGCAGAAAGAATGAAAAAGAAATGCAGCAGGTAATGATTTCCACAATGTTGGTGGATGGTGGTGTACGTTGGTTGAGGAGGAGGAAGCAAGAAAGTTGAGTGGTGATGGTTCAGGTTCAACAAGAAACACAGATGTTGTGTTAATGTAATTGTGTATGTAAGCATGTGTATGTAAATAAAGGCTGTCATCCATAAATTTAAAAAAAAATAACAAGTGGTGCTAGTTGTTAAATAACTTTACCATAATTCAACATTAAACAGAAATATTTGATTGTGTATCTCATTCGAGATATTAATAATAATATAATAATAATTATAATATAATTTAAAATATAAACGTGTGAAATCTTAGCCGTCTCTTACTATTCCTTTCACGGACTGAATTTCGTGTTCCGTTGATCATCAGTGGCGGATAAAAGTCTTCGGAATTTTTATATTAACTATATTTATTTATTTTGGTCATTATGGTTTAAAATTCAATCATTAATTTAATAAATAAAAATTACATCAACTGTCCCTCTCATTTATGGGTAAAATATAAAAAGTGTTAAAATTAAATAATTAGATCCTAAATATACTTTTAATAAGCCTATAACTTATAAAACTCATTTTCGAATCACCGTTTATTTTAAAATCACATAAGTTCATTTTTAACTTAATTAATAACCATCAAGATGATAAACGAGTACTACGAACGTTTGTTAAATAAATTTTAAATTATATATAATCAATGTACTCTTCATATATAGATAGATTTATAGCAATGTCATGTATTATTTTAATTACACAAATAAACTAACTCATGTAAGTTTCTATTTCAAATTAATATATATATATATATATATATATATATATATATATATATATATATATATATATATATTATATATATACAGATAATGGTTCGTGAATCGTCGAAAATAGTCGAAGGTCAAATAGATATCTGAAACAGTTCAAAAAATTTTGAGATTTAGTTTAACAGACTTTGCTTATCGTGTCGAAACATATAAAGATTAAGTTTAAATTTGGTCGGAAATTTCCGGGTCGTCACAGTACCTACCAGTTAAAGAAATTTCGTTCCGAAATTTGAATGTGGTTGTCATGACTAACAATAAAAATGTTTTCATGACGAATATAAGTTGATAAATAGAGTTTTATCATCATTGAGTAATATGAATAAGACAATTCGATTACTCGAAGAGTACTAGTGAAGCTATCACTAAATAGTGAAATGAGAAAGACATGTTTCATCATAACTTTTGACTAGTCATGGTTGAATTTAGAAAAATAAGGTGCGTCTTAGCTTTTGACGTTGTCTTGGTTGAATTCCGGAATTCAAGGGATTTAAAGAAAATCTTCAAAATCTAAAAAATTTGATTCTTCGGCGAATAAGAAAATTAAGATCTATATAATTAAATACGGTGATCTGCCTCGATTACTCTGTCTGATATTTTCATTATAAATTAAACTCTTCCGTTCCATTATTCTCACCTATACTTTCTTAGTTCGTACATCCAAAAGATTGTGAAAATGCTTAATCCAGTTATAATCCTTGATATTTACTTAATTATCATTTCTGTCATCCTTCTTTTCAATCTTTCACCAGAAAAATCTGTTTACTTTTACTATTACCTTGGGGTGATACTATTCTTAATTCTATCGTGTCTTTATATTGCTATTCGTATTAATATCCACGGTTTGTAACCTCCGTGTTGCTATTGGGCTTTATATTTTCTCTTATATCTTGGAGTTTTTTGCCTTTTTATTCTCCTCTCGGCCTCTAGTAAAGCGAGTAATGGTCCAGAATTCGTAGGTATGGAGTTTCGAATGTATATGACTACGTTTTAAGAGAGAAATTGTAGTAGCACGATCTTGATTGGTTAGATTACTAGAATTCAAGAGAAAAGATAGAACTATCAGAAAGATATGTTCTCGATATGTTTGGAGATTAGATAGAATGTAAGAGTCGTGTAACATGGCACATGATGACGTTATAGTCTGTGAATCATCACGTTCCATTAGAAACTCAGCATGACTTACTGTAATATAATCAAGTTGATCAAGTGTCATTATATTATACTAACTCATGCATCAATTTCCAACACTACTTCTAAAACATTCATAATTTAAACTCGAAAGTTTACAGAATATAGAAACTAAAACAGGTTCCTTTTATGATATAACACAGATAGCTCGGAGAGATAATTAATATCGGACGAGAATATTTATGAAGATATCTTCAGAAATATTGAGGATATTTACAATGAAAGATACGATAATATCTTAGAATTTTTAGATTCAAAGTGTGATGAAGAAATTCATTCACAATGATTTAGAGCGATTAAGGAGTAAGGTATTCGCTAAAGATTTCATCAGAAACAGAATCATCAGGATTCTTTAAATACAGGGTTTGGTCCTTGTATTTGTCCTTGATCTCCTTCATGGTTTGCTCGATTCGTTTTTCAGTATCAAAACTTTTGAGCTTTTTCAGTATGTCGATCTTTATTATCAAACTTTTGACTGTTTAAACAGTCTTTAGTTTTTGCTGCTTCATCAGCTTTTTCAGAACTCAGAGATCTGATTCGTAAGCTAGAGTGCTTTTCAGGAATTCAGAGATTCCGAATTGAAATTCATCAGTCCAGAAGATATATGTTATATATAGATATATAATTGTTGACGTAGGAACGCTGCGAAATTTGAGAATTAATGATTAATGCTTCCCGGTATTTGGTATGGCAACTATCGTTACAATATGCCGATGAGTTCATGATAAGACTTCAATAGATAAATATAGTGATTTGTCGGAGAGATTTAAGCCAAAGAGCAACAAGGTTGCTGGTACGTCTGCTGGTAATATGGTGGAATATAAAAGGTTCCCCAGTAGCAATAAAAGAGCACGCAGATATATCAAGATTATAATAAAGTTGTTTCGAACGAAAAGTCGAAGTTGACTTGCTGGAACTGTGATAAAACTGGCTATCTCGAACAAGAATTGCAAAGTTATTTTTGATAATAATAACGCTAAAGGAAGTAACACAGTGTTAAACGTTTACTCAGTTTCCGAGAGTTTTCAGGTGCATAACTATATGCATAAATCTTTTCTTCCATAGATGAAACGCGGTTGGTTCATCCTCTTGATTGAGGTGTTTTCAAGAATCATGAAAGGTTTGAACGCAGATTGTAATCGTCGAGATACAAATGAGGTTTAAGATGAAATCAAGTGGCAAACTTGAAGAATTGTTTAGTTTCATATGTTATAATCAATATTCTAATTCATTTTAATTTGTCCAATGTTGGTAGTCCTCAGTTGATAGTCCACAGTTAGCAATTCAATAATTCATATATAGTTTAATATATAATATTCGAATTAATTAATACGTATCGTGACCCATACACATGTCTCAGACTCGATCACAACTCAAAGTATATATATTATTGTAGAATTAACCTCAACCCTGTATAGCTAACTCAAACATTACTGCATATAGAGTGTCTATGGTTATTCCAAATAATATATATAGATGCGTCGATATGATATGTCAAAACCTTGTATACGTGTCCCGATATTTAAAATGCGTAAATAACAGTATTTAAATGACGATAAATAAATTGCGTAAAATAAATAACAGAAATTAAATGACGACAAATAAACTTGCGAGAATTAAAATTGCGATAAATAAATGTAATAAGGAATTAACAGTTAGCATGGAACAGTTAGCTAGGATTTTGTTAGCGTGGATTCTTAACAAAATTTCTCATAGTTAATTTGTTTGTTTCTATCAAAATTTATTTTGTCCAATGTTTTCTTCATTATGCCACTTGTTGGATTCTGATAGATCAAAATCCAAATATGAAATTGAATGAAAAGGGTTATTCTGCGGTAAACGGATACGTATATCGGTGGTTGTAAATAGGATAGTAAATGACTGTTGAATTAGATTTGAAAGAATGTACAGTGTACTTATTAATGTGAAATCTAAATATTCCTCGGGTATTACCTACCCCTTAAAATATTTTCACCATTAACAGTTTGTACGAAAGAATTTTTAATTACAAACTTTATGAAAATATATATACATATATATTTTCTTCAGATGTAATCATGTATTTAATGAGTCAATATGATATTAAACTCATTTGATTTACCATTAGAACAAGAATATATAATCTCTAAAACATTAGAGATTACATAATCGCCATGTCGAACGAAGATAAATGATGTAGAATGATTCGCAGATTGATTATTATGCTCGAGGTACATAATAAGATGTTGAGGTGTGTGATGTTGAACTTGGGTTGTTGGTGGTACTGGTATTGATGTTGGTGCTGGTGATGTTGCTGAAGCTGGTAAATTTCGCACCATATTCTCCAAATTGATTACTCGAGCGCGAAATTCGTTGACTTCTTCTATTGTTCCGGGATGATTGTCGGTCAGAACGAGTGGATGAATAAGATCTAGAATTTGAGATAGTATATAATCGTGGCGAGATAAAATGGTGTTTCGGATTGCTTCGCCGGTGAATGCTTCAGGTTCTTCGCCCAGAGGACAATATGGGGGATGAAAGGGACCACTTCTTCTTGTCTCCAATGATTAAGTAGACTATGAACCCATCAGATGAATTGGGGATGGCTGATTGGTTAATCAATTCCGGTTACACTGCTTTCGGAGCTTAGGTGAATATCCATATCGAAATAGCGGTCGAAATCCGAGGGACTTGAACTAGTGGCGAGTTCCATTTCATACGATTGAGTAAAGGATTTTTCGATAGGAAATGATTATAGGATGTAGATTAGTACCCTGCAATACATAATTTACATATGCATATATAATACTAAAATCCCATAAGTTACGGAGGAATCTACGGAAGCTGTCAGACAAAGGTAACAATAGCAGATACGCTAAGATATGAATTTATCTATACACTGTCTATGCAATAGAGGCAGTAAGACGTGTCTAGAATTTAAGGATGGTAAGCAAATAATTTTCAACACGAAATGATAAGCAAAACTTTTGACATGCAGACACGGTCGAAGTCCAGACCCACTAATGTATCTGTGATGACCCGAAAATTTTTGACCAAATTTAAACTTAATCTTTAATGTTTCCGACACGATAAGCAAAGTCCATGAAGTTGAATCTCAAAATTTTGAACTATTCAATTACCCTTCGATTGTTCTCAACGATTCGCGAACAATTATATGTAAATAGATACATATACTATAACTTGAAAACGTAACAAAGTGTTATGAAAATGATACTGTGCATTAACCTTATTGGTTTGATTATCTGATTAATATTTAGATAAGTTAACTAAAACGTTTAAGATGAACCAGTAAAACACTAATATGCTACAGTATTTTTGAATTGCTACAGTACCCGAAAAACTACAGTGTTTTAAAAAATCACTATTTGCTACAGTAAAATTTACTTTGCTACAGTGAATTGCTACAGTAAAATTGACTTTGCTACAGTAACTTTGCTATAGTAAACGCTATTTTAAAAATGAAAATGTATATATGTATATGTATATGTATATACTACGAGACAATAATTTATAGAAGTAAATGACCAAAACACTCGAAAGTTTAAGATACACTTTGAGTGATATAATTTAGGGATAATTTAAGATTATATTTTGACAAAGGTACGTGTCCCAAAATGTAAATTACAAGTTTTCTCAGCGTACGAAGGGACATTCGAAAAACCGGAACCGGGACATAAGTCCAGTGACAACGTACGAATCATCGGTACCAAAATTACAAGTTAATTATACACATAAATATAATATATTATATAATTAATTATTTAAATTATATATATTATATTTATATTTTATTATGTCGACGAACTAGATTACAAACAAGTTGTGAGCTGGAGAATCTTCCCATGCGATCGCATGGGAAATGGTCATGAAGGCCATGCGATCGCATGGCAGTCTGGGTCAGGCACTCTCTATAAATTCGATCGATTTCAGCTCAGTTTTACACACTTATATATTCATTTTACTCCGTAAATATTTATTATTATTATTATTATTATTTATTATTATTATTATTATTAAGATTATTATTATTATTAATCTTATTATTATTAGTATTATTAATTAGTATTATACATAAAATACTACGACGAAGTCATGAGCGTGTCACTTTTAAAATGGTTTTCAAGCGGGATAGAGTTAAGGAAATTATGGGTTATTGCCAAGGCGGTTATGGGAAATGTTCGGGGGTATATTCGCGAGTCAAACCTAGTGTTTATCATCTCCGTTACGTCTACGTACTTTTCTACAATATTGAATCTCAATATTGATACGTAAGCACTTATATTTTATCTTTTATATATTAATTGTGTATCCATGTCTAGTGCTCGAGTATATATATTTAAACATGCTTGTATGCTTAATTTCGTCGTTAAACAGTTATATTGAATCACGAATTAAATACATATTACTGGTAAAAGGTATATGATATACATGTTTTCGGAAAGCTGGCGAAAAATCAATAACTTTTCATTTAGATATCGAATAATTTCGATGAACGGATTAAAAGATATGGTCAACTGAATTATGATTGACGTTAATTGAAATTGCTTTTAAACCTGCAATTAAGATTTAAACAAATGGTTTACGAGATTAGTAAAATGGATTTTTAAATATTACTAACCGTGTAAATAAATCCTTATATACGGTACGTCTCGTTTTGTTAAACTGTTGTCAAAATTGACCTTTTGAAACGAAATTGGATAACTTTTGTATGTCGATCTCGAGCATTAGGATTGTGATACACTATGACCAGACCTAGCTTGATAGACATTTATTGACCAACATATGTTCTCTAGGTTGAGACCTACGATTATTTGATATACCAAGTTTCGGTCACAATACGATGAACAACTTTATGTGCTGCTAAGGTGAGTTTCATTTGCTCCCTTTTTAATTGCTTTTGCAATATATATTTTTGGGCTGAGAATACATGCACTTTATTTTAAACGCAATGGATACAAGTACATACTAAATTCTACACTGAGTTTGAACCGAAAATCCCTTACCTTTAGTAACTAGTAACTGCCAGTTATAAGAACTGGTGGGCGCGAGTAGTAGTATATGGATCCATAGGGCTTGATATCCCCGTCCGAGCTAGAGCACTAGCCTTTTAACGGATGTATGCTATTTGAGAAGCGTACACGTTGGTTTGCGTGTATTATTAAGATAATTATACAAAGGGTACAAATTATATATACGTTAAAGTTTAGTTACCAGGGTGCTCATTCTTGTAGAACATTTTGATAAACGTTTATGGATGAAACAATTGAAATCTTGTGATCCATCTTTATATTCAAATTATGCGAAACATACAAACTATGAACTCACCAACCTTTGTGTTGACACTTGTTAGCATGTTTATTCTCAGGTTCCCTAGAAGTCTTCCGCCGTTTGCTTATATGATAGACAAGCTATGTGCATGGAGTCTTACATGGCATATTTTTCAAGAAAACGTTGCATTCACCAATTCATCACCATGTACCTTATTTTGACTGCATTGTCAACGAAAGCACTATTGTAAACTATTATATACGGTGATTGTCTATGTGTAGAAATCATCAGATGTCGAAAACCTTTGTTTTAAATATACATTTATGGTGTGCCTTTTCAAAAGAATGCAATGTTTACAAAACGTATCATATAGAGGTCAAATACCTCGCAATGAAATCAATGAATGACGTGTTCGTCCATATGGATTTGGAGCTATCGTTACAGTATCCTAACGACTTATCATTTAGACACACTAATGCAGACCTGGTTCGCTAAGACCACCGCTCTGATACCACCTATAACGACCCGTCCTAATCCATCTGAACGAATACATTACATTTGGTTACATCGCGAGGTACTTGACCTCTATATGATACATTTTACAAACATTGCATTCGTTTTTAAAAGACAAACTTTCATTTCATTGAAAGTTGACGGCATGCATGCCATTTCATAATATATCCAACTATAATTGACTTAATAACAATCTTGATGAACTCAACGACTCGAATGCAACGTCTTTTGAAATATGTCATGAATGACTCCAAGTAATATCTCTAAAATGAGCAAATGCACAGCGGAATATTTCTTTCATACCTGAGAATAAACATGCTTTAAAGTGTCAACCAAAAGGTTGGTGAGTTCATTAGTTTATCATAATCATTCATTTTCATCATTTTAATAGACCACAAGAATTTTGAAACGACTCGTCCATATTACTATAAACGCAGTACGTTATTCATTGGTCCTATAGCGAGGTATTTGACCTCTATATGATACGTTTTAGAAAAATATTGTATTCGTTTCATAAAAAGCACGCCATTATTATACATAATGCATGTTTTAAACAAGTGGGCGATTATTTAAGAAATAATCCCCATGATACATTGGGTACCAAATACTACACACATGACATAACAGTCAAATATAATACATGACAAAAGTTTTTTTTTTAATGCAACACTTCATTTAAACAAAAGCATGAGACTCCATGCACAGCTTGCTCAGATAATGCAACAGCGGAAGACTTTCTTAAGGACCTGAGAATAAACATGCTTAAACAGTCAACACAAAGGTTGGTGAGATATATAGGTTTAGCATCGATATAAATATAGACCACAAGATTTCATAGTTATAAATATATGTACACTCGCAAATGTATAAAAGTATTCTATAAGTTGTTGAGCGCTTCGGTAACCATACTTAACAATTAATGTGGCATATTCCCTTTATTATGAAATCTCCCTACACTGTACCAAGTGTAGTAAAAACGAAGTACTATGCAACCATTTACGATACTAAAGCGACTAGCCTGGTTGGGGTTGTCAAACCCGATAGATCTATCAATAGGATTCGCGCTTACATGTTCTTGCAACATGTAAATATTAGTTACCAAGCTATTAGGGAAGATATGCAATGTGGTACAACTCAACGTAGAATATATTTTAAGTACTTGTGTCCATGGAATAAAACATAAAATGAATGTATTCTCATCCCAAAATATTTGTAGAGTTTAAAAAATGGGACTATATACTCACAGTAGTAAAAGTATATTAATAATAAGTTTTCAGCTTATTAAAAATATGGCCGTCGTCCTTGGATTCACGAACCTATAACAATAATAATGATTCAGATAATAATACGACATATGAATAAAATAAAACAAATTCATAGAATACTTATATATTAATGTTTAACATTTTTATGTTAGTAGTCCAAAATAGTCCGAAATGTCTAACAATTCAATAATCGGTATATATATAATCTTATAATTATCCCACGATGTATTGTATACGTATTGTCTTTGCATCAACCCAGAGATGTATTGTATACGTATTATCTTAGAATTTATCAAAACGTATTGTATACTTATTGTCTTAGGATTTATCAAAACGTATTGTATACTTATTGTCATGGAATGTACCAAGATTATTATATATATATACAATCTCGAAATTAACTAAGATTATAATATTTTATTATACAAATGATAACATGTCCAAATATATATAGGATATAGGAAAAGTTAGCGAGGATATGGTTAATATAGTTTTTACAATATAAATTTCGTCCATACAACGTTAATTTTAGTAGATTTTATTTTGCTCGCCAAATATTCATTACAACTTGGTTTAAAGTGAATTAAATTGCTATGGATTCCTTAAGAAGTTAATTTTCAAAAACAATTCGAAAAGTTCAGCTCATATATTAATATTCAGAGTTTTACCCTCTTTTTGTACCAGTTGACAGATTTGGAAGAATCCCGGCACCCACCCAATATATGATTTTTGATAAAATACTTCCACTTTGTCTAAAATCATGAAAAAAATACTGGAATTCTTATTTACATATATTAACATATTTCCAAAGTCTTAGCCTCGAACTCAAAGTCTAATATAGGTTTTAATTCTCAACCCAAAACAGCCCGCTTTTTACCGAATGGAGATTAAACGATATATGTTAAGTTTCAAGGTGTTCTTCATATGTACAAGTTATAAGTTCTTATATTAACTTAATATAACATCATAATACATATAAATAAGTGTTATTAGAGTTAAGTTAGAAAGATTAGATTAGTTTTTCAAATAAGTTTAGAATCAACTAAACTATGTTCTAGTTTATAAACTCTTATATAGATAGCTATAAACATATGAATTGGACAAGAGTTGAAGTAGAGTTTTTACCTCAAGTTTAGAATGTAAAATTTCTGGAAAGAAGTAGTAGAACAAAACTTGAGAGAGTTCTTGCAAGTGTGTGTGAGAATTGGAAGTAAAATTTGGAAAATGAATGTGTAAAAATGAGTTAGAAATGGTGCTTATTTATAGGCTTGAAAATTTGGTTTTTAGTGAAAATATCTAAGATAAGTTAAAATGTATTATGTCATGGATGCCATATTAAATTGATTAGGTCATGGATGACATATTACATAAATAATTGCAGATTTCTATTGGTATATATTAATAGCAAATACTTCTAGAAGTTGTGTATAATACGGGTAAAAATACCGTATGAATGCGAGTAGAATTCTTGAGGAAATTGAACGGAAATACGAGTATAGCTATCCTTTATATGTATTGGTATATTATAAAGTGTATTCAATACTTGTAAGGATGTATTTACACTCGTAATACATTATATGTAAATACATTTCAACATAAGTTAATTACTTCGTTTAAATAGTAACATATATATTGTTCAAAAACTCTTTAAATTAGTAGTATGAAAATATATATATATATAATAATTTGTTAATATACTTAATGAGATATTTAATTATCATATTTTCAAGTTATATATATATATATATATATATATATATATATATATATATATATATATATATATATAAATCCATATATATACACAATAATTAAACAATTAAATCAAGTTATGACGTTCGTGAATCGTCGGAATAAAAGGGTGACCAAAAGCTTGTGTAAAACTCTTTTCGGGGGTTCAAGACTTATTAAAATTCATTGCTTATCAAGTCGGAATTATTAAATCATGTAAATAGTATAATCAAGTAGTCGGAAAAATCCGGGTCGTTACAGTACCTACCCGTTAAAGAAATTTCGTCCTGAAATTCGATCGAGCACTACAAGAAATATGATTATATAAGACCCCCATAAGTGTCCTAAAATGTGTCATTTTAGGACCTTTCACTT
Source organism: Rutidosis leptorrhynchoides (assembly GCF_046630445.1). NCBI lineage: Eukaryota > Viridiplantae > Streptophyta > Magnoliopsida > Asterales > Asteraceae > Rutidosis > Rutidosis leptorrhynchoides. The sequence goes on along the minus strand of NC_092339.1, from coordinate 341,920,368 downwards.
GAAAGGATGCACCGAAATGGCGTCTCCTATAAGACGGTTGTATAAAGTGAAAAGGGTCCTAAAACTCATATATGATTATAAGACCTTCGTTTGAGTCATATAAACAACATCGAAAGGGTCATTATAGAGTGACATATTAGGACACTTTATAATATTTTGAGACGCACAAAAGGGTCTTTAAAATACTATATATGACATTAAATATGTATTGTTAAACCATATTAGGACCCAAAAAAGTATTCTAATATAAAGATAAACTATGTTAGTGCCAATAAAAGCGTCCTAAAATAATGTTAAACATTTAAGTACCCAAAAAAGGGTCGTATTATAAATATATAGTAGGTTAGTACCAAGGAAAAAAAGAGTCTTAATATGAAGATAACTTACATTAGTACCAATATAAGGGTCATAATAGAACTAGATGTTAATTTAGTACCACAAAAAAATGTCCTAATATAACTAGATGTTAATTTAGTACCAGAAAAAAGGTCATAATATAACTAAATGTTAATTTAGTACCACAAAAAATGGGTCCTAATATAAGTAGATGGGCATTGGGCCTTTCTAGCCCAGTTTAGATAATTGAGCCTTTTAGGTCCGGCTATGCTAATTGGGCCTTTCAGGCCTGATTAGCAAATATTAAATTAAATAAAACATAATTCTATTTCAATAAAGTAATCTCAAAACATAAACATTTCAAAAAATAAACATCTCAAAACATAAATATCACTAAATATAAAACATTCAAAATTATCCCAACGTATAATGACTTAAAATAACATTAATGAAATGTAAAAATGAACGACAAGCAACGCATAAAGTCTTCGGTCAGCATCTATCTTTATCAATCATTAAGCATCACCTACAATTAAACCATCCATGTATAAGCATAAAGGTGCACATTATAAAAATCAATCTAAGTTTGACAAGGACGTGCCTTGATTAACGTAATAGGCCAAGCAATAGATGTAGCTTGACCGAGAATGACTGAGTTGCTACAGTCAGTTAATGACATTCATGTATGAGCAATTTGAAAACCACATGTATCTCAATTTATGAACAATCCATATGTATTATGCACACACAAATCTACAACCATTTAATGACATTAACCGAACCCTCATTTTAGTAAATATAAATAAAAACAAAAAATAAGCAAAATATTTTGAACAAAAAATAAGCAAAATACCGTAGTTCTATCTTGAACAAAGCTATGTAGTCTTTTGCCAACAATTGGTGAAATTTCTTGAAAAGATAATTAAAAGAGAGTATTTCATAACACATATTCGATCAAAAAGTTAACACCAAATGCATAGTATCAGAAGAACATACTCAAAAATTCCAAGTATTAGCTTTGCCAGATAGCCAAGAATTGTCATAGCTCAAGTAGCCCCCGACTGAACAAATTAGGGCAACTATGAACAAATATCCAATCTGTAATTAGAATGGAGTTATGACTATAAGTTAATGAAAATATAACATCATGATCAATAAGTAATATACAAAATATTTTCAATGCAACTAGTTAAAGTCAGTTTAGTTTCACAACTTTGCAAGGTTTCAGCATTCAAGTTAATCTCAAAAGTTTAAGAAACCCATTCCAATGACTATAATTTTTATCCGAGTTTTTTTTTTTTTTGAAATAATTCATTTCTATTCTCAACTGAGACAGGAGTACACCATATGTTAGGCACCAATTTAACTATTGTAGGTCATTTGTTTCAGACCAAACACCACTGTTGGATCACCACTTTAGTGATAAAGGATCACCACTTTAGTCTATATGTCAGATAGTAAAAGAAAAAGTTATCGCTAATTAAAAATTAAATAATGTAATAAAATCCAACAACTAGATGATCAAATTAAGAAAAGAACACAACTGTAATCGCTACCTGTATAAAAGACGACAGCAAAAGCAAGGATTGTAGCTACATTTGTGCAAAAAAAAAAACACATAAAAGAGCTAACAATATTTTTTCACAAATATCAACCGGAGTTTTAACAAAAAAATAAAAAACAACGGCATAAATTGCTACTTACCGGATGGAAGAAAATTCGAACGTAATTACACCGATGCTCAGACTAAAACCATTATCTTTAGATACAAAAGAATTGGGACTGTTTGATTTTCATTTCAAAACCTAATACTAATCGCCCATAAGAGTCGTTTGGTAGCAGATAGATGAGCAAAACCTAACATGAATCACTCATAGGAGTCATCTGGGAGCAGATAGATGAGAACCGTACTAATTACAAAATAGCACCGAGTATACACCAAATCCTTTATGAATCGCCCATAGGAACCAAAATCGAAGATGAGTACCACTTCAATTGCAAAGCATCACGAAGTATATATTATATGTATGAATCACACATACGGATTCATACCCTAAACTTTATATAAAAAACAATACTTACCATGAGATATGCACTCAACCATTTAGTCGAACGGTAAGGCATAATAATTTTGAATTAAGTATCGATATGATGATTAATGATGATGAAAGTTACAAGAAACATACATAATACCGAATGTGAGGGTGACCTCGTTGATAATTGAAATTGAAAATTCAAAAAAAGTGTTGTAATTGAAAAAGAGTGTTGAAAAGCGGGAGGCTAAATTTTGGGGATGACATTTTGAGAATAATTTGGGGTAAAAGGCGGGAGGGTTAAATTTTTAATTTTGAAATTTTTGAATTTTGTAAACTTTTTAGCAGTTATTTAAAATTTTTATAATAGCTTCTTTCCAATTTTTAACCAAACTTTTTATATTTTATAGAAAAAAAATAATATATGAATCCAACTACATACTGCCAACATGGTCATTAAAATTGATTGTTTGATATTTTTACTAGTGATATTGATAAATTTAGTTTCATAATATTTTACTTTTTGTATGGTACACAATTGTGTAAGCGTATCAATTAGATTTTTAGGACACAACTTTGTAAATGTATCTCGTAGTGCAACCTATTTTTCAAATGTCCTATAAAACATAGTATAATAGGACCCCTATAAATCATGTGTCATATCAAATAGGACTTTAGGACACAATTGTGTAAGCGTATCTCATAATGGGGCTTAATTTATAAGTGTCTTATTAAAACCTAGGATAATATGACCAAAAAAACTCATGTGTCACATTAAATAGCTTTTTAGGACACCAGTGTAAAACCGTATAGTTCTTTAGGACACCATTGAAAAAGCGTAAAGCTTTTTAGGACATCACTTTATAAGCGTATAGGTTTTTAGGACATCTTATAGCTTATTAGGACACCTCATTATAAGCGTAACTCATACTGGGACCTTAAATATTTAACTGTCCCAATAAATGGCTCGTTAGGACCCTAACTTATGAGGGTCCTAGGGAAAGGGTCCTATAAACTCACTTTTCTTGTAGTGGAGATCGTCATGGCTGACAATAAGTATGTTTTCATGACGAATACGAGTTGAAAATTTAGAGTTTTATCATCAGTGAGTAATATGGATAAAACAATTCGATTATGTGAAGTGTATGAGTGAAGCTATCGCAAAATAGTGAAATGAGGAAAGTAAAGATTCGTCTTAACTTTTGACGTCATCACGGTTGATTTTCAAATTAAAGAAAATCTTTGTAATCTTAATAAGATTGGATTCTTCGATAATTAAGAAAATTAGAATTTTCTTCGATTAGGTGCGTAATCTGCCTCGATTGCTATGTCTGATATATCGCTATAAATTAACACCCCCTTCGTTTCCTTATTTCCACATCTCCCATCTTCTATACTTTCTTCCTTAATTCATACTTCCAAAACATTCATCAATATGCTCCATCCGGTTCTAATCCTTGATATACTCCTAACTTTTATTTCCGTCATTCTTCTTTTCATCTGCCACCGGAAGAATCTATTCACTTCTAATATACTCTTGGTTTTATAGTATTTTTTTTTGTTCTCCCATGTCTTTTCGCTGCAATACATATTGATATACACGGTTTGTAATTTATGTATTGTCGTCGGGCCTTATATCTTTCCTTATTTTTTCGGAGTCCCTGCTCCTGTTTTTTCATAATCATTGACATCTACGGTTAATGGTCTTTTCTGTTTGCTGCGATTTATACCCCCTTTCTATTTCGGAACTTCATGCTTTTGTTTTCTTTTTGCAAGTAATGGTCCAAAATTCGTAGGCATGGAGTTTCGAATTATCATAATATACAAAGTAGAAAGGAAAGGTCGTAGCGCGATTTGATTTGTCAAATTACCAGAATATCCAGAAAAGACCGAATCATCAAGAAAATATTTCCTTGATATTTTTTAGAGGTTAAATAGAATGCAAGAGTCGTGTAACATGGCACATGATGACGTTATGATCTGTGAATAATCACATTCCATTTAGAAACTCAGCATGACTTGCTGTAATATAATCACGTTGATTAAGTGTCATTATATTATACTAACTCATGCTTCAGTTCCCAACACTACTTCAAAAACATTCATATTTTAAACTCGAAGGTTTCAGAATTTAGAAACTAAAATAGTTTCTTTTATGATGTAACACAGATAGCACGAAGAGGTAAATGATTTCGGATAACAATAGTTATGAAGATATCTTCAGAAACATCGAAGATATTTATAATGAAAGATATGATGATATCTTAGAATATCTAAGATCAGAGGATGATGAAGATTATTGTCCGCAAGAGTTGAGAATAAGGAGCAAGGTATTCGCTAAAGACTTCAGCAGACACTGAATCATTTGGATTCTTTGAAGGCAGATTTAGTCTTTGTGATTTGTCCACAGCCTCCTTCATGGTTTGCTCAATCCGTTTTCCAATTCCAAACCTTTTCTTTTTCTGAGCTTTGCCAACACACTATTCTTTATCATTAAAATTTTGACTATTACGGTTGTCTACAGTTTCTGTTGCTTTATTCAGCTTTTACAAAATTCAGGGTATTGATTCGTAGACTGAGTGCTTTTTCAGAAATTCAGAATTGAAGATCAAAATTTCCAGGAGTTACACATTATATGTATACATATAATTGAAGTGAAAACGCTGCGAGATTCGAGATTGATGATTGATGATTCTCGGTAATTGGTATGGCAATTGTTGTTACAGGATGTAGGTGAGTATATGATGGAGTTTCATGAATAATATAGATATTTTTCAGAGAGACTAAAGCCGAAGTTGCTGGTACATCTGCTGATAATATAGTAAAATATAAAAGGTGCTCCGGTAACGATGGCGAAAGGGCAACGTATATATTGAGGTTATAATACGGCTAATCCGACTGAAAAGTCGAAGTTGACTTGCTGGAGCCGTGACAAAAATGGCTACTTTGAAAAGGAATTGCAAGGTTATTTTCGGCAATAACAACGCTAATGGCTCACGGATTTGTGTTAAACTTCTACTTAGGTTCCGGGAGTTTTCCAGATGCATGATTGTGGATAACAAGTGGTTGGATCATCATCTCGATTATTTCTTAATTGAGGTGTTTTCAAGAATCATGAAGGGTTTGAATGTAGATTGCAATGAATTTTTGAATAACACAAAAATTATTTTATGGTTTTAATGAATAGAAGTGATGTTTTAGCACAATTTTGAAGTCAAAGTATAGCTTTGAATGATGTAAAAATTTAAGAGTGATGTCTCCCGTTGAGTCTTGACTTGGATTCTGATCTGTCAAAATTAGAATATGAAATTGAATTTAGATGAGAACGGTTGTTTTGATTTCTATGAAAGAATGTATATCGTTGTGAAAGTAGTGAGTATAGTTCATGATTGCTGAATCAGATTCGAAGAATATAATATATTAATTGTGAATTTATATATATCTCGGGTATTACCTACCCGTTAAAAGTTTCACAAGTAATATATTGGTACATGAGAATTTTTATTACAGTCTTTATGAAAATATATGTATATTTTCTTCAGATGTAATACAGATTTGATGAGTTAATATTAAATTAAGCTCATTTGATTTTCGGATGGAATTAGAAATGAATAATCTCTAAAACAATAGAGATTACATAATCTTCGCGGAGTATTTCACTAATGTAATCAATACTTTATTATTTATTCTTATTGACATTCCTTGGTGACGGATGTTGATGCTTGTGAATTCTTGCGAACTTCGTAAGATATGAATGATGTTTTCTAGAAAGCTTCAAGTATATCTAAGTGTAAAATCAAACATGTAATTGAATAATACACTTAGTTTATTATGAAACGGAATTCATGGAGTTGAAACAGAGGTCGTAGTTAACGATGGTTAAGTTGTTAAGGAAGGATGTACATCATAGCATATTAGTAATATGAATTTAACCGAGTAGTATCTACCCTTATTTAATTCATACATAATAGCTTAGTACGGAAAGATATATTTTGATCTCAAAATTCATATATATATATAAAATATACATATAATTTCTTCAGGGGGAATGAGTTAATACTTCATAACTCGTTGATACAAAATACGCGTTGTTGATTTGTGATGATGTTGATGATTATGGAATTGGAGGAGCTCGTAGTGCTACAGGTTTTCCCGATGTTGGTGATACTGATGGTGATGCTGGTGGTACTACCGGTGGTGCTTGTATAACAAGTCTAGCTTGTAAACCACGCACCATTCTTGTCAGGGTTTCTACTCTTCCTTCTATCATTTCGGTCCACTCATCTGATTTATGGTTAATGTTAGAATTGATAATCTCTAAGACTTTAGAGATTACATAATCGCCGCAGAATTTTTCTCCAATGAAGTTATGAATCAATACTTCATCGTTGATTTTTATTAGTACTCATTGGTATCTATGGTGCGTATGATGTTGATGCTCGAGGTACAGATTGTGACGTTGAGGTGTGGGATGCGGATGTTGTTGTTGATGGTGGTAATGGTACTGTTGATGTTGCTGATGGTGGTAATGTTGATGTTGGTGATGCTGCTGGTGCTTGTAACCTTTGCACCATATTCTCCAAAGCCACTACCCGAGTGCGAAGCTCGTTGACTTCTTCTATTACACCGGGATGATTGTCGGTTCGGACGAGCGGATGAATAAGATCTAAAATGTGAGATAGTATATAATCATGACGAGATACTCGGGAAATGAGAGAGAAAATGGTGTTTCGGACAGGTTCGCCGGTAAGTGCTTCAGGTTCTTCGCCAAGAGGGAAATGTGGTGGATGGAAGGGATCACCTTCTTCTTGTCTCCAATGATTAAGTAGACTGCGAACCCATCCCCAGTTCATCCAGAATAGATGATGGCTAATTGGTTGATCCATTCCAATCACACTGGTTTCGGAGCTCGAGTGAAACTCCATATCGAAATCTGAGGGACTTGAACTAGTGGCGAGTTCCATTTCGTACGATTGAATAACGGATTTTTCGATATGAAATGATTTCCGGCTATCGGATGGTATTCTAATTACATAGAATATCTATATATATAGAACAAAAGATTTCGTAGATTACGGAGGAATTTACGGAATATGTCAGGCAAAGTTTACAGTAACAGATACGCTAAGATATGATTTAGCAGATATACTAAGATATGAATTTTGTCTATACACTATCTATGCAATAATTACAATAAGACACGTCAAGACTTAAGATGATAAACAGGTAATTTCTGACAAGAAATGATAAGCAAAACTTTTGACATGTAGACATGGCCGAAGTCCAGACTCACTAATGCATCCTAACAACTATCAGTTTGACACACTAATGCAAGACCTGGTTCGCTAAGACCACCGCTCTGATACCAACTGAAACGACTCGTCCATATTACTATAAACACAGTACATTATTCATTGGTCCCATAGCGAGGTATTTGACCTCTATATGACACGTTTTAGAAAAATATTACATTCGTTTCATAAAAAGCACACCATTATTATACATAATGCATGTTTTAAACAAGTGGGCGATTATTTAAGAAATAATCCCCATGATACATTGGTTACCAAATACTACACACATGACATAACAGTCGAATATAATACATGACAAAGGTTTTTTTTTTTTTTAATGCAACACTTCATTTAAACAAAAGCATGAGACTCAATGCACAGCTTGCTCAGATAATGCAACAGCGGAAGACTTTCTTAAGGACCCGAGAATAAACATGCTTAAATAGTCAACACAAAGGTTGGTGAAATATATAGGTTTAGCATCGATATAAATATAGACCACAAGATTTCATAGTTATAAATATATGTACACTCGCAAGTGTATAAAAGTATTCTATAAGTTGTTGAGCGCTTCGGTAACCATACTTAACAATTAATGTAGCATATTCCCTTTATTATGAAATCTCCCTACACTGTACCAAGTGTAGTAAAAACGAAGTACTATGCAACCGTTTACGATACTAGAGCGACTAGCTCGGTTGGGGTTGTCAAACCCGATAGATCTATCAATAGGATTCACGCTTACATGTTCTTACAACATGTAAATATTAGTTACCAAGCTATTAGGGAAGATATGCAATGTGGTACAACTCAACGTAGAATATATTTTAAGTACTTGTGTCCATGGCGTAAAACATAAAATGCATGTATTCTCATCCCAAAATATTTGTAGAGTTTAAAAAATGAGACTATATACTCACAGTAGTAAAAGTATATTAATAATAAGTTTTCAGCTTATTAAAAATATGGCCGTCGTCCTTGGATTCACGAACCTATAACAATAATAATGATTCATATAATAATACGACATGTGAATAAAATAAAACAAGTTCATAGAATACTTATATATTAATGTTTAACATTTTTATGTTAGTAGTCCTTTGTTAGTAGTCCAAAATAGTCCGAAATGTCCAACAGTCCAATAATCGGTATATATAATCTTAGAATTATCCCACGACGTATTGTATACGTATTGTCTTTGCATCAACCCAGAGACGTATTGTATATGTATTGTCTTATAATTTATCAAAACGTATTGTATACTTATTGTCTTAGGATTTATCAAAACGTATTGTATACTTATTGTCATGGAATGTACCAAGATTATTATATATATATACAATCTCGGAATTAACTAAGATTATAATATTTTGTTATACTAATGATAACATGTTAAAATATATATAGGATATAGGAAAAGTTAGCAAGGATATGGTTAATATAGTTTTTACAATATAAATTTCGTCGATACAACGTTAATTTTAGCAGATTTTGTTTTGCTCGCCAAATATTCAATACAACTCCGTTTAAAATGAATAAAATTTCTATGGATTCCTTAAGAAGTTAATTTTCAAAAACAATTCAAAAAGTTCAGCTCATGTATTAATATTCAGAGTTTTACCCTCTTTTTGTGCTCGTGGACAGATTTGGAAGAATCCCGGCACCCACCCAATATATGATTTTTGATAAAATACTTTCACTTTGTCTAAAATCATGAAAAAAATACTGGAATTCTTATTTACATATATTAACATATTTCCAAAGTCTTAGCCTCGAACTCAAAGTCTAAGATAGGTTTTTAATTCCCAACCCAAAACAACCCGCTTTTTACCGAATGGAGATTAAACGATATATGTTAAGTTTCAAGGTGTTCTTCATATGTACAAGTTATAAGTTCTTATATTAACTTAATATAACATCATAATACATATAAATAAGTGTTATTAGAGTTAAGTTAGAAAGATTAGATTAGTTTTTCAAACAATTTTAGAATCAACTAAACTATGTTCTAGTTTATAAACTCTTATATAGATAGCTATAAACATATGAATTGAACAAGAGTTGAAGTAGAGTTTTTACCTCAAGTTTAGAATGTAAAATTGCTGGAAAGAAGTAGTAGAACAAAACTTGAGAGAGTTTGCAAGTGTGTGTGAGAATTGGAAGTAAAATTTGGAAAATGAATGTGTAAAAATGAGTTAGAAATGGTGCTTATTTATAGGCTTGAAAATTTGGTTTTTAGTGAAAATATCTAAGATAAGTTAAAATGTATTATGTCATGGATGCCATATTAAATTGATTAGGTCATGGATGACATATTACACAAATAATTGCAGATTTCTATTGGTATATATTAATAGTAAATACTTCTAGAAGTTGTGTATAATACGGGTAAAAATACCGTATGAATGCGAGTAGAATTCTTGAGGAAATTGAACGGAAATACGAGTATAGCTATCCTTTATATGTATTGGTATATTATAAAGTGTATTCAATACTTGTAAGGATGTATTTACACTCGTAATACATTATATGTAAATACATTTCAACATAAGTTAATTACTTCGTTTAAATAGTAACATATATATTGTTCAAAAACTCTTTAAATTAGTAGTATGAAAATATATATATAATAATTTGTTAATATACTTAATGAGATATTTAATTATCATATTTTCAAGTTATATATATATATATATATATATATATATATATATATATATATATATATATATATATATATACACAATAATTAAAAAATTAAACAATTAAATCAAGTTATGACATTCGTGAATCGTTGGAATAAAAGGGTGAACAAAAGCTTGTGTAAAACTCTTTTCGGGGGTTCAGGACTTATTAAAATTCATTGCTTATCAAGTCGGAATTATTAAATCATGTAAATAGTATAATCAAGTAGTCGGAAAAATCCGGGTCGTTACAAATTTCATTTCCAGTTCTCATAAATATACGTCCCATGCATAGAGACAAAAATCATTCATATGGTGAACACCTGGTAACCGACATTAACAAGATGCATATAAGAATATCCCCTATCATTCCGGAAAATCCTTCGGACATGATAAAAACGAATTCGAAGTACTAAAGCATCCGGTACTTTGGATGGGGTTCGTTAGGCCCAATAGATCTATCTTTAGGATTCGCGTCAATTAGTAAATCGGTTTACTAATTCTTAGGTTACCAAGTAAAAAGGGGCATATTCGGATTCGATCATTCAACCATATAATGTAGTTTCAATTACTTGTGTCTATTTCGTAAAACATTTATAAAAATTGCGCATGTATTCTCAGCCCAAAAATATAAAGGGTAAAAAGGCAAATGAAACTCACTGTACTGTATTTTGTAGTAAAAATACATATGACGAAACTGAACAAAGCAGGATTGACCTCAGATTCACGAACCTATATCATTTATATATATATATATATATATATATATATATATATATATATATATATATATATATATATATATATATATATATATTAAAATATATAATGAAAATCCAATAATTCCATCTATTAGTTATATAGTATTTGAATTTTTAATGTTGTAGTTTATATATAATTTGTATTAAACTCTAATATATATCATATCTTAAATTGCATGTTATATATGCATTTATTTTGTATATATATCGTAGAAATGTTAATATTAGTAGAATATAATTATAGGTAATATTAATATAATTTTAGTATAAGTATATTTTTATATACAAAATATTTATTTGTTATAATAATATAATAATAATAATGAAAATGAAATTTTAAATAAAAAGGTAGTTTTACTAATAATGTTAGTTATAATAATAATATAAATCTAAATAAAATGATAATTTTAAATGATACTTTTGATAATACTAATAATTTTAATAAAAATGATGATTTAAAAAAAAAGGTTCTTTTAATAATAATAATAATAATAATAATAATAATAACAATTATGATAATATTAAAAATGATAATAATAATAATAATAATAATAATAATAATAATAATAATAATAATAATTCTAATAAGGATACTTATTTTGATAATACTAATACTTATAATAATAATAATAATAATAATAATAATAATAATAATAATAATAATAATAATAATAATAATAATAATAATAATAATAATAATAATAAAAATGAGTAATAAGTAAACTACCTCAATGAAGTAGCCCTTAAAAAGAATAGCTGCCCACACTCGGGCTCAAACCCAAGACCTCTCGGTTAGCACCAACACCCCTAAACCATCTGCTCTACGTTTGTTTTTCTATTCTATTACCGCAGTAAATTCATATAATTCATATCTCGATCCAACCATAATTTGGCCCAAGAATAATTACTTAATATAAATCGGCCCAACATGTATTCTGGCCCAACAGATTCAATTGTTAAAAATAAAACGCCATAGTCTGGTTTCGAACCTAGGACCTCTCGCTCAAACACAAACACTCCAACCATCTGATCTACTACACTTTTCTATTATAATAACCATTTTAATTTCTTTTCTATATATATATCAGTTTTTATCATCATCATCATCATCATAATCTTATTATAACATCATCATCATAATCTTCAACTCTTTTATTCATGATCATAATCATACATCATAATTCATCATCGTCATTAGCTTAATCAATATAAACGTCTTCAGTTCATCCTCTTCATGATCTCATCATCATTATAACTTCATCTAGATTACGACTAACATTCATCATTATTCATAATCATCTTCTTCGTAATCGTTATCATCATATCATACGATCTTCGTTATTATCTTAATCGTAACATCATCATTGTTGTATCATAACTCGTCATTAACCTCATCTCAGTCGCTAATCATAATCTAACATTATCACTAGTATAAATCAAAGTCCACTAAATCTTAATGGACCGTTGCAGCCCAACTAGTCAAGAACCGGCCCAACAAACACTTTGATTCTCGGCCCAACACAAAATGTAAAGGCCTGCGGCCTGGGTTCCAGTAAGTAAGAAAAGAAAAAAAATCGTTGAATTAAATGTGGCAGTGAATTAGAAGGAAAAAAAATGTTGGTTTTGTTTAATTGCCAATGACCCAAATTAACACATAAGTCAAAAAACCAATTTGTCCGAATTCTGTTGTGTTACCCAACTCCAAAGGAATTCCAAATAATAAAAAAAAATGAAACAGCTCAATAATCTTCAAGTGGGGTTTGCCTCTTTATAAATTGTCGGCCATTATTATCCTTCCTCAAATATCACCATTTTCTTGTAAATAAAATAAATATAAACAAAGCAGCAGTGGTGAAAAAGTAATGGGTTGTAGATTGGTCGTGGTTCGAACATTAAATAGAAACTGTCGTATAACAGCAATAATTACGCGGATCATGTGTGCCTTTACGTGAAACGCGTAATCTTGTGTCCAAAATAAGCGAAACGTGTACCTAGCTACGCGGAACGTGTATTGTTTTGGCCCTTGCTACTATAGCACCATCTTCTACATCGTTACAACTCAAACAGGAATTGTGCAGCAGTAGTGAGGATGACCAGTTGATGGTGGCTTCGAATAGTCAATGTAAAGTGGTGGTTTTTATCTATAATAACTGTCGTGGTGGTGGTTGCATTCGTGAAAACAGAAAGAAATGGGTAGTAACAATAGTTCAATCGAAATGGTTTTCATGGTGACGAGGTTTTGAAATAGGTGTAGATAAATAAATGGGTTTGTTGGTAATGGTTATGGTAGTTGTCGTGGTGTTGGATGAAAATGGTAAATGAATAGAAACAGAACTATAGCAGTGGTATAGGTGATTGTAGGGGTGATCGAATATTACAAACCAAATGGGTTTCGGTTGTACGCATGAAAGAAGCAGAAAGAATGAAAAAGAAACGCAGCAGGTAATGATTTCCACAATGTTGGTGGATGGTGGTGTACGTTGGTTGAGGAGGAGGAAGCAAGAAAGTTGAGTGGTGATGGTTCAGGTTCAACAAGAAACACAGATGTTGTGTTAATGTAATTGTGTATGTAAGCATGTGTATGTAAATAAAGGCTGTCATCCATAAATTTAAAAAAAAAATTAACAAGTGGTGCTAGTTGTTAAATAAATTTACCATAATTCAACATCAAACAGAAATATTTGATTGTGAATCTCATTCGAGATATTAATAATAATATAATAATAATTATAATATAATTTAAAATATAAACGTGTGAAATCTTAGCCGTCGTCTACTATTCCTTTCACAGACTGGATTTCGTGTTCCGTTGATCATCAGTGGCGGATAAAAGTCTTCGGAATTTTTAAATTAACTATATTTATTTATTTTGGTCATTATGGTATAAAATTCAATCATTAATTTAATAAATAAAAATTACATCAACTGTCCCTCTCATTTATGGGTAAAATATAAAAAATGTTAAAATTAAATAATTAGATCCTAAATATACTTTTAATAAGCCTATAACTTATAAAACTCATTTTCGAATCACCGTTTATTTTAAAATCACATAAGTTCATTTTTAACTTAATTAATAACCATCAAGATGATAAACGAGTGCTACGAGCGTTTGTTAAATAAATTTTAAATTATATATAATCAATGTACTCTTCATATATAGATAGATTTATAGTAATGTCATGTATTATTTTATTTACACAAATAAACTAACTCATATAAGTTTCTATTTCAAATTAATATATATATATATATATATATATATATATATATATATATATATATATATATATATATATATATATATATATATATTTACAGATAATGGTTCGTGAATCGTCGGAAATAGTCGAAGGTCAAATAGATATCTGAAACAGTTCAAAATTTTTGAGATTTAGTTTAACAGACTTTGCTTATCGTGTCGAAACATATAAAGATTAAGTTTAAATTTGGTATGTAGAGCGAATACACAAACATTAGAATGTATAGTAAATATAGATATAAGATAATTTCTTCTCGAAAAGGATCATATGACTTTTTTTTTTTAAATCTAATTGAAAAATTTCATTACTTTTCAGAAAGTAAAAATATTGTTAACCCGAGTATTCAAACATTTGAATTAACTTAGTAACACCAGATCTAGCTAGTGAAGTAAATTAGGCTAGATATAAGAATAAATACAAGTATATGTTTTGGGAGAAACTAAAACAAAATACTCCCTGTGTAAGATCCTGACTTTTTGTGCATCAGAAAATGTTCCTGAAAGTGTCAGTAAATGTGTGCATCAGAAGTTGCCACTAAAAGTCAACCTAACACTTATACATTTTCAGAATTTACATCAGAATCAGAGTCAGACAACTTCAGTCCCTGAACTTCAAAATCAGAATCAGATACAGCATTGAGCCGCGCTGCGGCTAAAACGTTAGCTGATGGAGAGGTATATTGAAAAGTGTCGGGGGTGCATTTCAGCTTTGAGCTGCACCGCGGGCCCTGGAGCCGCGCCGCGGGCTATAACTGCAGAAGATGCTGAATCAACATTTTAAATGGGGTTAAATGAGGGGTATATTTGCCATTTCGCATGTGTACGGGTTTTTGGCCATAAAACTGACCAAAACCTTATCTTATCTCCATTTTATTTCTTTTCTTCCATTCTCATCTTCATCTCAAACCCTAGAGAGAGAGAGAGAGAGAGGTGTTTTAGAGAGATAAAGCTCAAATCGAGGAAGAATAAGAGTGATTCGGGTGAAGGCGCAAGAGGCAAGGTTGTTCACCTCATTCACGGCTACGTATTAGTTATGGTGGTATGTCCCGAATCCGAATTTCAATTGTTTGATTCCTGTTCATGTTTAGGGTTTGTGCTAGTGAGAGTTATAAACCCCACTTGTTGTAAGATTTGGGGGTCTTGGGTATTGTTAGTGTTCGTAGACCTAATTATTATGGGTTTAGGGTTAGATGACAAATTTAGAAGTATTTGTCATGGATTGGATGTTTAAGCACTAGTTTGTAAGTGTATTGGTGATGTTGGATGTTCATAAGAACTTGGGTACTAGTCAAAATGGGTATTGACTTTGGTTTGTGTCAAACCAAGTTATGGGTCAAGATTGGATGAACCAAGCATATAAATGTTTGATTCAAGTGTTAAATGGTGTTTTGGAAAGTTAATCACTAGTCGTTAGTGGTTAAGGATGTTTTTGTGACTTGTGTCAAAATGGGTAAATTGAAATGGGTCAAAATTGTTAATGACACTAGTCTTGGTCAAATAGATGTTTAAACACGTGTGTTAAGTGTTAAATGGCGTTTTTGGAAGTAACCGCTCATGAGAAGTGATTTCGGGTCAAAGTGATGTTTTAAACATAAGTCAAAGGTGGTCAAAAGCAATATGGGTCAATATTGCACGTGTTGTGGTTTTGGTGTAAATAACGGTCTAAAATGATCACTACCTAAATAGTAACCTAGTGTCGGGACCTAGGTTGGTCTAATCGGTGCAAAGTATAAGTTGGGTTAAATTGTACTTTGTAGTGTGTGTTTGAATTACCACCCGAAGTGGTAACCGGTTTGTGTCCATTAGATGTTAAATGGGCGGGTTTTGGCTAGCAAGGTGTGATCCCTCGATTAAGGAATTTTTGTGTCGAATTCTCTTTTAGAGAATGTATATTTATGTGTATATTGTGCCTAGGTATGATATAGGTAGTTACTTGCTCGGATATGAGGACGGAGATCATATTACATGATTTGTGCGGGCGTTCCAAGGCGAGTGAAATAATTATACGTGTATGTATATATAGTATTTATTTGTGTGGCATGAAATGTGGGTTAGTCGCGGTGTTAAGACACCAAATTTTACGTGACGAGTGAGTTAGTCGCGGTGTTAAGACACCACTCCGGGGTTAGTAACATGTGGGTTAGTCGCGGTGTTAAGACACCACATTGTCGTGATAGGTGGGTTAGTCGCGATGTTAAGACACCACCCGGGGGTTAGTGATACGCTGTGTTAAGTACACTAATGGATGTTGTGAACTCCGATGGTCTTTTGCGAGCACCATTCCCTTGTACGATTGGTTAACCATGGTTATGTGTTGTAGTTTTAGCATATTAAATTGTGAACTATATGCTATTGACGATGCTAGCTTATTGTGAATTATGGATAATTAGTTTTGCATTGTGATTGCATGGTTGTTGAATTGCTATCTCGTATGCGGTATTTGTGCAAGTGTTTGCAAGTAAGTAGATTATATATGTATATGTATAATTATTGCATTCACTAAGCGTTATGCTTACCCCTCTCGTTGTTTACCTTTTTACAGGTATTGTGATTGTGAAGCTAGCTAGTTGTTAGACTAGATGCGTAGGAGCATTTGGGCTCGATGGGGTAGCTTTTGGATATTTGGACGCTGATTGGGGATTTGGTAGCCCCCCGGGATTATGCTCTTGGTATCCGGTTGGGTTAATAAGTATTAACCTGTGACGACCCGGAAATTTCCGACCAAATTTAAACTTAAACTTTATATGTTTCCGACACGATAAGCAGAATTTGTAATGTTGAATCTCAAAAAGTTTGGAACTACATTCATGTAATCAATTACCCTTTGACCGTGTTCGACAATTCACGAACAATTATGAGTATATAGATATGTATATATAATATATAATATTAACTGAAAACATTAACAAAGTATTAGATATATGATACTTTACATGAACGTTATTGTTTCGATATATTTATCGACAGAATTAAGAGATAATATCAAATGATTGAATTATCATATACATTATGATATGATTACGGGCCTATGTTATGAGGTCCACTGTGATTTAAGAAATCTATTCTTTTTGACAACATTCGGAAAATGGTAAAGTGATTTATAAATAAAAACAAATGTGTCAATTAACGGGAACTAGACAAGGGTTAGTGGAAATTCCTGTTTAATTTCCAAGGCATGTTTTATAATATTTTCCTCGTGACCTTGATAAGATAACTATGTTAACTTTCATTTTATTTAATATGAAAATAAGAACGTGGAGTGTAAATAACTTAGATGTTGGATATCGACAAGTTAAGTAACTCGACATTTTTCATTAAGATGATTTCATACGTTTATTTAACCTTTGGACTTTATTCCATGCTTCACCAACAGACTGTATTTTAAAAACTTGAAACCTATTATAAATATATATAATTCTACTTTTCTAAAATGTTTTATGATATAACGATTTCCATTATTTTAACCTTTTAACAAAATGATTCTTAAATATATTTAGTTTTGGAAAACAAAATTATCATATTTATTTGATTTAGTTTCAAAAGTACAAAAAAAAATGTTTTCAGTTTAAAAAGAACTTTATTATTAAAACGTATATATCTTTTATAAATATCTAGAACCACTTTTGACAACTCATTACTTAACCAGTATGATAAAGATAACGATATTTTATTTTATTTTATTAAATATATATAACGATTTAAATTAATATCATATATATTTATACGCGTATTATACGTATATAGTTTTATACTTTTACTATACTTTAACTTTACCTTTACTTTACTTTTACTTTACTTTAACTTTAATAATTCATACTTTAATAATTCACTTTAATAATTCATACTTTAATAATTCACTTTAATAATTCATACTTTAATAATTCACTTTAATAATTCACTTTAATAATTCATACTTTAATAATTCACTTTAATAATTCACTTTAATAATTCAAAAATCTATTATAAATAGAATTGAATAGGTTTCATTATTTTATAGAAACTTGAAAATATATTTCTCTAAACTCTCTCAATCGAATTACATATATATATTTTCTTTGTATTATTTCAAGATATTATTAGTATACATAAAATACTATGACGGAGTTATACTCAGACGATTTCAAAATAAGTTTTCAAACGGGATAGAGCTAAGGAAATTATGGGTTATAGCTATGGAGGTTATGGGTATTGATCGAGGGTATTGCGTGAGGTCAACCTAACGTTTATCATTTTCGTTGCGTCTACGTACTTTCCTGCAATATTGAATCGCAATATTGAATCACAATATTGATACGTTCGTGAATCCGAGACAAACCCTGCACTTGTTCAGTGCCGTCATATACATAATTGCTACGAAATACAGTATTGTGAGTTTCATTACTCCGTTTTTAATATATATTTTTGGGCTGAGAATACATGCGCTGTTTTATAAATGTTTTACGAAATAGGCACAAGTACTAAAACTAATTCTATGTGGGTTTAAACCATAAATATACCCTTAGCTTGGTAACATTAAACTACTTGTCTATGTACGGTCGGCGCGAATCCTAAAGATAGATCTATTGGGCCTGACAAACCCCATCCTGACTATGGGATGCTTTAGTACTTCTAGGTTATTTTAAACACACCTGATCTGGTGTACTTTAGAGGGTAAAACATGAATGTTAATGCTTGTTACCGGGTGTCTACAACTTATAGAATACTTTTAAACACTTGCGAGTGTACGGATATTTATGGAAACTGAAATCTTGTGGTCTATTACTATTACGGAAATGATTGATTATGATAAACTAATGAACTCACCAACCTTTTGGTTGACACTTTAAAGCATGTTTATTCTCAGGTATTAAAGAAATCTTCCGCTATGCATTAGCTCATTTTAAGGATATTACCTGGAGTCATTCATGACATACTTTGAAAGACGTTGCATTCGAGTCGTTGAGTTCATCAAGATTAATATTAAGTCAATTATAGTTGGATGTAATATGAAGTGGTATGCATGCCGTCAATTTTTGATGTAAAGAAAGTTTGTCTTTTAAAAACGAATACAATGTTTGTAAAACGTATCATATAGAGGTCAAATACCTCGCGATGTAATCAACTATTGTGAATCATTTATAATGTATATGAATGGGTCCTTTCAGTTGGTATCAGAGCGGTGGTCTTAGCGAACCAGGTCTTGCATTAGTGTGTCTAACTGATAGTTGTTAAGATGCATTAGTGAGTCTGGACTTCGACCGTGTCTGCATGTCAAAAGTTTTGTTTATCATTTTTAGTCGGAAATCATCTACTTACCATCCTTAGGAAATTACCTGCTTATCATTATTAGTCTAGACACGTCTTGCTGCATTGATTGCATGAATAATGTATAGACAAAATTCATATCTTAGCGTATCTGCTAAATCATATCTTATCGTATCTATTATCGTAAACTTTGCCTGACATATTTCGTAAATTCCTCCGTAATCTATGAAATCTTTTGATCTATATATATAGATATTCTATGTAGTTAGAATACCACCCGATAGCCGAAAAATCATTTCATATCGAAAAATCCTTTATCAAATCGTCCAAAATGGAATTCGTCATCAGTTCAAGTTCCTCGGATTCTGAAATGGAATCCCACTCAAGCTCCGAAAGCAGTGTGACTGGAATGGATCAACCAATCAGCCATCATCTATTCTGGATGAATTGGGGATGGGTTCGTAGCCTCCTTAATCATTGGAGACAAGAAGAAGGCGATCCTTTCTATCCACCACATTGCCCTCTTGGCAATGAACCTGAAGCACTTACCGGCGAACCTGTTCGAAACACCATTTTCTCTCATTTCCAGAGTATCTCGTCATGATTATATACTACACCAAATTCTAGATCTTATTTATCCGCTCGTCCGAACCGACAATCACCCAGGTGTAATAGAAGAAGTCAACGAGCTTCGCGCTCGGGTAGTGGCTTTGGAGAATATGGTGCAAAGGTTACAAACACCAGCAGCAGCACCAGCAACATAACAAGTACCACCATCAACAACATCAACAGTACCATTACCACCACCAACAACAACCGCATCGCAAACCTCAACTTCACAATCAGTCCCATGAGCATCGACGTCATACGCCCTGTAGATACTAAGGAATACCACAACGATGAAGTATTGATTCATAACTTCATTGGGAAAACATTCTACGATGATTATGTAATTTCTAAAGTTTATAAATTATCTATCCTAGCCTTAACCATAAATCAAGTGAGTTTAATTTAATATTAACTCATTAAATCTATATTACATCTGAAGAAATATACACATATATTTCCATAAAGACTGTAATAAAATTCTTTTGTACAAAATATTAATTGTGACATTTTTTTTAACGGGTAGGTAATACCCGAGAGATATATAAATTCACAATTAATATGTTACATTCTTCGAATCTGATTCAGTAGATCATCCATTATACTCCCTACTTTCACAACAATATACATTCTTTTATAGAAATCAAAACAACCATACTCATTCAAAAATCTAATTACATATTCTGATTTTGAAATCGCCGAATTCAATTCAAGTTATAACTGGTATCATCACTCTTAGATTCTTACATCTTTCAAAGCTATACTTTAACTTCAAAACTGTGTTAGAACATCGTATGTATATTAACGATTATAATCTGTGTTCAAACCCTTCGAAATACCTGAAGACACTTCAAATAATGAACAATCGAGATGATGATCCAACCACATGTTATCCACAGTTACGTACCTGAAAAACTCTTGAAACTAAAGTCATAATTTAACATGTATCCATGTCAGACCTTTTGACATTTACTAGCTAAAATAACTTTTCAATCCCTTCTAAAAATAGATGGTTTTGTCACAGCTCCAGTAAACCAACTTCAATTGTTCAATCGAATAAGCCTTATTATAATGATTACCCCTTCATCATTATTACCGGGGAACCTTTCATATCTCGCCACATTTGCAGTAAACTTATTAACAACTTCATTGATCTTTGATTTTCCGAAAAATCTTTATATTTATCAAAACTCCATCATTTACTCATCTGCATCTTGTAACGAGAATTGCCATACGAATCATCGGAAATTAGCAATCAGTATTTTGAAATCTCGCAGCATGTCTACACCAACAATTATATGTGTCTATCTTCTGGACTTATATACTTTGAATGTGAAGTTTCTGAAAAACACCCTAAACTACGAACTAGTTCTCGAAATACTGATGAAGCAGCAAAAACTATAAACGACCTTAATAGTAAAAAGTTTGATGATAAAGAGTAGTGTGTTAGCAAAGCTCAGAAAAAGAGAAGATTTGGTACTGAAAAATACGGATTGAGCAAACCATGAAGAAGGCTGTGGATAAATCACAAGGACGAAATCTACCTTCAAAGAATCCAAATGATTCCATGTCTGCTGAAGTCATTATCGAATACCTTGCTCCTGACTCTAAACCCTTACGGATAATATTCTTCATCATCCTCTGATATTAGAAATTTTAAGATATCATCGTATCTTTCATTATAAATATCCTCCATATTTCTGAAGATATTTCCATAATTATTCTTATCTGAAATCATTTACCTCTTCGTGCTGTCTGTATTACATCATAAAAGTAACTATTTTAGTTTCTAAATTCTGAAACTTTCGAATTTAAAATAGGAATATTTTTGAAGTAGTGTTGGGAACTGAAGCATGAACTAGTATAATATAATGACACTTGATCAACGTGATTATATTACAGTAAGTCATGCTGAGTTTCTAAATGGAACGTGATGATTCACAGATTATAACGTCATCATGTTCTATGTTACACGACTCTTGTATTCTCTTTAACCTCTAAAATATCAAGAAAATATTTCTTGATGATTCGGCCTTATCCGAGGTATTCTAGTAATTTGACAAGTCAAGATCGTGCCATTACAATTTCCTTCTTAGAACATTAACAATGTTCATTCCAAAATTCATATATGCGAATTCTGGACCATTACAAGCGGTGCTTAATCGCAAGAAGAAGAAACGAAAGGACAAAACTCCGAAATAGAAATTGGGGTATAAATCGCAGCAAATAAAAGAGAGCATTAATTGGGGATGACAATGATTATAGAAGATAGAAGTAGGGACATCGAAATATAAGGGAAGATATAAAACCCAACAACAACCCAGAAATTATAAACCGTATATATCGATGCATATAGCAATATAAAGACACGGGAGAACAAAAAAACACTATAAAACCAAGAGTATAGTAGAAGTAAATAGATTCTTCCGGAGGTAGATGAAAAAGAAGAACGACAGATATGAAAGTGAGGAGTATATCGAGAATCAGCACTGGATGAAGCATATTGACGAATAATTTTAAAGTAAGAATTGAGGGAGAAAGAATAGAAGGTCTGAATTAAAAGGAAACGAAGAAGGTGGATTTATAGTGAAATATCCGACAGAAAAATTGAGATGAATCATCGCATTAAATCGAAGAGGATCATAATTTCCTTAATCACCAAAGAATCAAATCTTATATAGATTACAAAGATTTTCTTTAATTCGGAGATCAACCGTGATGACGTCAAAAGATAAGACGAATTCCTATTTTCTCATTTCACTCTTTTACGATAGCTTCACTCATACTTTTCGAGTAATCGAATTATTTTATCCATATTTCTCAATCATGATAAAACCCTATGAATCAACTTATATTCGTCATAATAACATTCTTATTGTTAGCCATGGCGACCTCGATCAAATTTCGGGACAAAATTTCTTTAACGGGTAGGTATTGTGACGACCCGGAAATTTCCGACCAAATTTAAACTTAAACTTTATATGTTTCCGACACGATAAGCAGAATTTGTAATGTTGAATCTCAAAAAGTTTGGAACTACATTCATGTAATCAATTACCCTTTGACCGTGTTCGACGATTCACGAACAATTATGAGTATATAGATATGTATATATAATATATAATATTAACTGAAAACATTAACAAAGTATTAGATATATGATACTTTACATGAACGTTATTGTTTCGATATATTTATCGACAGAATTAAGAGATAATATCAAATGATTGAATTATCAGATACATTATGATATGATTACGGGCCTATGTTATGAGGTCCACTGTGATTTAAGAAATCTATTCTTTTTGACAACATTCGGAAAATGGTAAAGTGATTTATAAATAAAAACAAATGTGTCAATTAACGGGAACTAGACAAGGGTTAGTGGAAATTCCTGTTTAATTTCCAAGGCATGTTTTATAATATTTTCCTCGTGACCTTGATAAGATAACTATGTTAACTTTCATTTTATTTAATATGAAAATAAGAACGTGGAGTGTAAATAACTTAGATGTTGGATATCGACAAGTTAAGTAACTCGACATTTTTCATTAAGATGATTTCATACGTTTATTTAACCTTTGGACTTTATCCCATGCTTCACCAACAGACTGTATTTTAAAAACTTGAAACCTATTATGAATATATATAATTCTACTTTTCTAAAATGTTTTATGATATAACGATTTCCATTATTTTAACCTTTTAACAAAATGATTCTTAAATATATTTAGTTTTGGAAAATAAAATTATCATATTTATTTGATTTAGTTTCAAAAGTACAAAAAAAATGTTTTCAGTTTAAAAAGAACTTTATTATTAAAACGTATATATCTTTTATAAATATCTAGAACCACTTTTGACAACTCATTACTTAACCAGTATGATAAAGATAACGATATTTTATTTTATTTTATTAAATATATATAACGATTTAAATTAATATTATATATATTTATACGCGTATTATACGTATATAGTTTTATACTTTTACTATACTTTAACTTTACCTTTACTTTACTTTTACTTTACTTTAACTTTAATAATTCATACTTTAATAATTCACTTTAATAATTCATACTTTAATAATTCACTTTAATAATTCATACTTTAATAATTCACTTTAATAATTCACTTTAATAATTCATACTTTAATAATTCACTTTAATAATTCATACTTTAATAATTCACTTTAATAATTCAAAAATCTATTATAAATAGAATTGAATAGGTTTCATTATTTCATAGAAACTTGAAAATATATTTCTCTAAACTCTCTCAATCGAATTACATATATATATTTTCTTTGTATTATTTCAAGATATTATTAGTATACATAAAATACTATGACGGAGTTATACTCAGACGATTTCAAAATAAGTTTTCAAACGGGATAGAGCTAAGGAAATTATGGGTTATAGCTATGGAGGTTATGGGTATTGATCGAGGGTATTGCGTGAGGTCAACCTAACGTTTATCATTTTCGTTGCGTCTACGTACTTTCCTGCAATATTGAATCACAATATTGATAAGTTCGTGAATCCGAGACAAACCCTGCACTTGTTCAGTGCCGTCATATACATAATTGCTACAAAATACAGTATTGTGAGTTTCATTACTCCGTTTTTAATATATATTTTTGGGCTGAGAATACATGCGCTGTTTTATAAATGTTTTACGAAATAGGCACAAGTACTAAAACTAATTCTATGTGGGTTTAAACCAGAAATATACCCTTAGCTTGGTAACATTAAACTACTTGTCTATGTACGGTAGGCGCGAATCCTAAAGATAGATCTATTGGGCCTGACAAACCCCATCCTGACTATGGGATGCTTTAGTACTTCGAGGTTATTTTAAACACACCTGATCTGGTGTACTTCAGAGGGTAAAACATGAATGTTAAGGCTTGTTACCGGGTGCCTACAACTTATAGAATACTTTTAAACACTTGCGAGTGTACGGATATTTATGAAAACTGAAATCTTGTGGTCTATTACTATTACGGAAATGATTGATTATGATAAACTAATGAACTCACCAACCTTTTGGTTGACACTTTAAAGCATGTTTATTCTCAGGTATTAAAGAAATCTTCCGCTGTGCATTAACTCATTTTAAGGATATTACCTGGAGTCATTCATGACATACTTTGAAAGACGTTGCATTCGAGTCGTTGAGTTCATCATGATTAATATTAAGTCAATTATAGTTGGATGTAATATGAAGTGGTATGCATGCCGTCAATTTTTGATGTAAAGAAAGTTTGTCTTTTAAAAACGAATGCAATGTTTGTAAAACGTATCATATAGAGGTCAAATACCTCGCGATGTAATCAACTATTGTGAATCGTTTATAATGTATATGAACGGGTCCTTTCATAACCCGTATTTTTGTGTGATTGGGTCATTATTACAAATACTTTTGTAATGTGTCATTTGTGTACCAAGGGTCGTTATAAATTGTTAAACGTATCGAAATGTGTAATACGAACGTATGAACGGGACCTAACTTATAAAAAAATAGTGCTTTGTTTTTGGTAAACGGATTTGGGGTCGTTACACCCTGCGTCCCATATTAATTGTCACCAGACAAAAAATACACAGTTTAAGAAAATGTCATAAAAATACTATACATTCTGTTTACTTTTCAGTTTTACCAATACATTTTTCTTTCTTCTTCAATCCTATCCACATATATTCAGGAAAAATTAGAACTTAAACTTCATATTCTTTTATATTTATGGAAGTGGACAATTAATTTGAGACATTCCAAAATAAAATACTGGACAATAAATTAGGGATGGAGGTAATAAGATAGATCTGAAAGAATAATGATATATAATTGATCAAAATTTTAGCTATATATTATACTAGTTTTATGAGCCCGTGCGTTGCACGACATTTGTATAAATTAGTAGTCGATAACGTTAATATTGATATTTATCAAATGTATATAATACAATTACAAAAAATTATTTATTACTGATAACATTTGTATAGAAAACATTAGTACTGAAAAATAATGAACACATTATGAGCCCGTCCGTTAAAATTAGTTTTATTTCAATTGACAAATAATCGATAAACACTAAATATGAGCCTCTATAAAGTTATAAACTTAAAGTTATTATGATATTATCTAATTATAACATTATATGATAATATATTACAATATTTTAGGTAATGAAATATGTATATTAAATTAAATTAGGAAATTTAATAATTTAATAATTAATATATGAAAATAACAAATAGAGTAACACGTGGTAGGAATAAAGAAAGAGTTGACACGTGGTAAGAATTAATGAGAAGTTGACACGTAAGATTATTGTCACGCGCTTTATATAATTTAAAATTTATGTATATTTAGTTATTTCGATTGAAAACTGGTGTGTTCTAGATTAAACATTGTCAATCCGATCTACTAATCATCCCATTCATATCTCACTACTAGAATAGAAACCCATAAACCGGTTTTTCGAGCATTGTGAAAAAAGAGCTTCCAAAATGAATAAAAACTCCTTTTAAAAGTTTTAAGAAAAACCGGTAGTTGAACCTATTAGTGAACCCCGTGACTGTATTGTATTGTATTGTATCGATGGCAATAATGATGTTCGTTGAACCTAACTAATGAACCATATCTCCTCCTAGTAGTTAATACTTATCATCACTTTACCAAACCACCACCATAGAACAAGATCTGAATGAAAAAATGAGTGGCCGTTCAACAGTTTTTGATGCTTTGAATTCCAAGTATACTTGTTTGAGTGAGCCTCTTTCTGCAAGACCAGATGCTCCAACATCAACAACAAGAAGCAGCAGAAATAGAAGAAGTTATCTAACTTCTCTTTTTGTTTTCGGAACTCGAGAAGAGGTTGAACAACCTCAATCTCCTCTCCCCTCCAGTAAGTCCTTTTTTCCTAACCCTAAAATCACAAATTATCGGTTTTTGTTTTCGTTATTATCTTCTAGACTAGATCTATCTATATCTCTCTATATATCTATTTAATTTAATTTAAAATAATAATAATAATCTGGAGACGACTTGTAGGATTCAATTTGTGAAGTCAACGATTCGATTGAGAAGTTGATTTTTAAATAGTCGTCGTACAATTCAACCTCATATTATTCGATTTATCCAATTTTTGTTTACAATACTTTGTTACTTACGACCTAATTTTTGTTTCTATTCAAATCGGTACAAATAATTGATTAATTTGACAAGTTATTAGGGGAAAAAGTGTTAGAATAACAAACAGAAAATATGAATACGATTTTAATTTTATAATATAGTTTTCCATACAAATTCAATTTATAAATGTTTAACAAGAATTTGTTACAACGCATTGATGCTCTGTATGATGTTTAATACCTTAGTCTCAAATTTATTGTTCATATGCTCTTCTTAATCATCCCATAATTTAGTGTCCATTTTCATAGAGAGATTGAATTGAAATTGAATTGAATTGAATTGATGATATAAAATACTAAATTTTTCTAAGGACCATTAGCTATGAAAATGGATAGCTAGGAACACTTTTCTACACAAAGGATTAGTAATAGAGATTATGTTATTATGTAAGTGTATTTTGTGTGTAAAATAAGAAGTATAATTTATAATTTTTACAACTTCAAATTATAATTATAATTATAATTTAATTGGGGCTTTAAATTGGTAGAACTGATAAATGTAGTAGAATGTACTCCGTAATGTTTATGTTTTGTTAACATGTGTATGTCTTGGACAATATATTTGGGATCCGGGGAGTATTTTCAAGATGATATAACTTTGAAACACAAATATTATGTATTAATGTGTTTTACAATTACAATTTGGTCACTCACTCACAACACTTATATGCGTGATTTGTATATTTATAGGTTTCTTTAATTTGATGACCGATCAAAGTAGCGACCCACAGATAATAAAGGGTAAAATTACGAATGCACTTAAGGTTCTAAGCTTCCGTGAGCTACGTGTGCTTGTTCAGTTTTGGTCACCTATTGCTGTCCGAAAACATTGCTTGCTAACAACGTTGGACCAACCATTTGGTATTGGTGTGATCGATGAAGGGCTTTACTTATATAGATTGGAATCTGAGCAACGTGTGTTTGTTGTTAATGAGGAACATATAGAAGAACTAGGTTCTTCACCTGGTCGTGTTTATCGCCAAAAGCTACCCGAATGGAGTTTAGATGTACATAGTTTATCAACAAGACAATGTGTAAACGGATATATTAATTTGCCAGTGTTTGAACCAAGCAATGGTTGTTGTGTTGGTGTGATTGAAATTGTGACATCATCAAATTATGTTGATTATTCTTTTGAAGTACGAGAAGTCTCGAGAGCATTAAAGGTTGATTCACTTTTGATATATATATATATATATATATATATATATATATATATACATATATATATATATATATATACATGCATGTGTTCACACTTTTTATTTGGATTATGTGCTACTTGCATTCTTATATTCACGTGTTTTTTGTTTGAATTTTACATGGCAGGAAGAGAATTTGAAGTCTCCGAACGTGTTTGAGGATACGGACTTTTATGTGAGTTTCTAATTTGCATATATACATACATATACATATATGTATAAATGCAACAAATTAGACAAAAATACATAAATGCGAGAACCACAAAAAGAAACAAAATTGCGAGAACTTTTACATTTCCTGATTTTGTACATGTACAAGATTGGGCCGCTTTCTACAATATCCACTATTTACATGATAAGTAATAAATTCACATGTTTACAAACAAATATACACATGTGAATCAGATATTATTTTATTTTAAAGGTAATTTAGAATTCAGAAATTTACCGAAACTATTCATGTTTAATCTTAGTCTACATATTCATTTATATGTGATCCAAACTATGACATGTTAAAAACCTCGTAATTTCAAAAATTCTCGCATTTCTGTACTTTTTTGTGGTTTCCGTTTGAACCTTTGACTATTTTTTTAGCGCGCACACACACACACACTTCTATATCTATCTATACACATATATTAATTATCATCTTTTATCTTAATTGTTGAACTAAAGAGGAATTATTCACTATATCCTCCTTAAAAATTATACATATAATGTTAATAATTTCACTAATTAACTTTGCTTGACGAAGTAAAAATGTCAATAATCTATATTACTTCTTATCTCTTCAATCCTACGAAGTAAATTTATTCGATTGAAACTATAAAATTAACTAAGTTCAATTTTACAATGGCTATATGTTTTTTGTACCTAATTAGTAATCATTCATCATCATTTACATTTTATGTCATCATTAGTCATACAATACACTTTGAGATCTGATAATTTTGAAATCCAGTTCTTATATTGACCAAAGAAACTTCCAATTCGATTCAAACATCGGAAAATTGAACATAAGTGATTAAAATAATCATCCACTGCTTTGTGCCAGTATGATGCTATTTTTTATTATATATAAATATAAGTATGTATGTATGTATAGTTCTTGTGGCTTTATCTTTTGAATTTCAAATACAGGTTGGAGATGAACGAATTGAACATGAATTGGA
Organism: Rutidosis leptorrhynchoides; assembly: GCF_046630445.1. Lineage (NCBI taxonomy): Eukaryota > Viridiplantae > Streptophyta > Magnoliopsida > Asterales > Asteraceae > Rutidosis > Rutidosis leptorrhynchoides. The sequence continues at coordinate 341,890,581 of NC_092339.1, read as the reverse complement.
TGAAATATTCCTAGTCCTAAAGACAGTATGTGATATTCATAATTTACCTTTAGCTCAAACATGGATGATATCGGGATACAGTAGTGTTGTCGCCAATTCCGGGAATTTAATTCGAACGTGTAGTAGTTTTAGCAAAAACTGCATAGGAAAAGTTTGCATGTCAACAACAGATTCTTTACCGTTTTACATTCGAGATTTAAGCATGTGGGGATTTCATGAAGCTTGCACACAACAACATTTAGACAAATCCCATGGTGTTGTTGGTATGTCGTTGTCATCACGAGGATTATGTTTTTGTAAAGATGTAACAAAGTTAAGTGAAGACGAATACCCGTTAGTTCCATATGCGCGTGTGAATGGAATAACTAGTTGTTTAGCTATTTATTTAAAAAGTATTGAAGTGGATATTGAATATGTTATGGAGTTATTTTTGTCAAACGAGGAAGATGTACAGAGTTTGGCGAACAACGTGGTGAAAACGGTTAAAGGACAAATTAAGAATGGGTCAAGGGTCAAATTGGGTAATATGTCTTCTATACAAGTTATCGGAGGGAGTCCTCTTATTTGGAATCTTGAAGAATCATTATCTTTGACTGAAAAAGAAGAGTTACCACCAGAGTCAAACGAACCAGAGTCAAACGGTCAACAACTTTTGATAGTTAATGAACCGTGTGATGTTGATACTAATATTACATTGTCAGAAAAGTCAAACGGTCAACCACTTTTGGAAGATATGGAAGAGGATAATTTGCATGATAAGCCATCGAATTCGATTGATGCTGGCACGGGTCAGATTGTTGTTCCATTTATGGAGGTAGAGGATTCGGGTCAACCCATCAAGAGAAAAAGGAATAGAACTGTCAGGTCATATAAGCATGAAGAAGTTAGCCAATATTTTGGAAATACGATGGATGAAGCTGCGATTAGCCTTAACGGTAAGTTCATAGTTTGTTAATGATGTCAAGATGAGGCAATTTTGACCCATTTGACTACAAATGGGACAATTTTGGGTTGTTTGCTAAAAACTACTAATAATGAAATGGGTCAAGTATATTGAACATTTCGAGACATCTAACTAGCATTTATATGCTTAAATCCTATAAATAAATCTGATTAAAGAAGTTAACTGTAATAATATATAATATATATTAAGTTAATATTTAAGGCATTGTAGAGGAGAAGATTAACAATGTTTGCTGGTCAGCCCAAATCTACTTGATTTGACCTACACTAAGTACTTGTTGTGACCAAACCGAAAGAGGTCAACTGTCGACGTGGGTCGTTATGTTTTGGAAAATTATAAAATGAGACATTATATGGTTTGTTTTAGGTTCTGTTTTCAACAAAAACGAACTGCTTATACGTGGTGTATATAACCATAGTGATACAAGGATAAGATATTATATATTGATAACATTAAACTCACACAAATGTAAGAAGTTGATAATCAACTGAGAAGAGTCATTCTTATGAGAAGAATGAGAAGTAGTCCTGACCAATCATTCCTAAGCCTATCGTAAATTTGATAACTACCAAATTAATAATGTAAAGTATTCATCGTGCCCCGAAATGATTGGCCATAAATGCTTCTCATGGTTCTCACACAAAAATAGTTTCGTTAATCAAACCATTATATATAATATTATATCCAAGTTCCCAACAATCAGAGTTCGTTCCAAAATTAAAGTCGATTTAATGGTTGGTTACATGTTCATTTTATTTGTGCTGAAATCCCGTGGCTTTAACTAATAAAATTTAGTGACACTTTATAAGATTGATTTTAATATAATATCATGTTAAAACCTGTATGAGGCTGTTGATCAACGTCTATACTTGGTTGTTAAAACCTGTATATTTTATAGTTCATGTTTCATTTTGGCTAGAGGTAAACCACTAAATGGAATTAGGTTTATATTGAGCATAATGACCAAACCACATACTATAAAATTGGTGCTAGGTGTCTGAAACTGTTAAGGTTAACTGAACTAATAATACCCCTACTTTAGCTAAACCCCTATCTGAACTGTCAATAGTGTAGGCCCAAACATAAGCTAAATCCTTGAATTCGATATTGACTTGTAAGAACAGTACGTGAGTCTTGCTATAAATACGATGATGATGATGATGATGATGATGATGATTAACTTTATGAACAGGTTGATAAAATCTATGATAAATAGGTATTTAGGAATCTATTAGAAGCAGTAATGTATTGATATGAATATGAATTACATACGTGATGACAATTACACAAATGTGTAATTGTTCCATGGCTTCTTGTGAGAGAATTAGAGCCTTAACTATGTGTAGTACACCTTTTACTATGTGTTTTGTTGGGTTAGGCTTTAGTTGACTAATAAGATGAACCTTGTATCTATAGTCCACATACAAGTTCCTTACAATTCCTACACATCACACACTTACATCTCCCTTATTGGGTATCTCCAAGGTTGAAAAAGACATGAGACGGAGACGAGTCGGTCAGGATCTTAAAAGTTCGAGTCTATCGAGGACATTGACCAATGTTGACTTATATATAAATATATTAAATACAAATATTTCAACATTGAATATTTTAAACATAAACATTTTAAAAATAAATGATTTACAAATAAGATGATATGGTGTTAGTTTAAATAATAATATAATTATAATTATAATATGTACATTTATAATAATGTTTTTTTTTTTTTAGATAATTATAGTGCAAGTGTATTTTATGATTTATTTTTAAGGGATACTATTGAAGTCTGTTTTTCTAGCTTATTTGTAAATGGGTTTGAGATTTTCGTTTACATTAGAACAAGGCCAGGCAAAAGGCCAATTTTCCCCGACGTTGACCTGACTTTTCCCGACGTTGACCTGACTTTTTAGCGTTGACCGACTAATTAGACGTTTTTGCGTGAAACGGGACAGGCTAGTCACCAAAACATCGCAACTGGCCCCGCAACCATCGTTTGCAACCATGGGTATTTAGAGACCCAACAAATAGTGCCAACTCTAGTGATGCCCATATTTGTGTTCTTTTATTCTAAGAATCTCATCCTCACTTTGTTCACTATGTGTGTGTATTTATGTAGTTAGCAGATCTACATTGAAGCGCATTTGCAGGAGTCTTGGTATACCAAGGTGGCCATATAAGAGTGTCCCTGATAAGATCGATACCCATTTGAAACCGGATGAAAACGTCCATGGGTCTGAATTACCACTTTCCACCCCAGCATTAGAGGTTTCCTCTGAAACATTAAACATAACAAGTATGATAACTCATGATCTTGCCACTCTAACCGAACACGGTGAACGTAATTCCACACCTGGACCCCACCAACAGGAACGCACAAATTTACCTGATGGATCTTCACAGCTTTTAACAACTGTTAATGGAAAGTCTATTGAGAATACATCTGCAAATACAGTGAAATATGTGACTGTTAAGGCAACGTACAAAGAGAATATTGTAAAGTTTCCTTTTAGCCTTTCGGATGGATTGGTAAAGTTGAAGAAACTGATTGAAGAAAGGTTTCAGCTCAAACCTGAAAGTTTTAACCTCGGATATTTGGATGAAGATGGTGATAACATAAAGATTTGTAGTGACGATGACTTGATGATGATGATATCATTGGGTGCACAACCAGATATTCAAACTGTGATCAGACTATTGGTTTCGCCAGTTGAAAAGGATGATTACCCCTCGTCTAACTTAAGTTTGTGATACTCGTAAACTATATTTGAATTATTATTTAGTAGTTATTTCCTGTCTTGCATTCTGAAAGGAATATAATAGTGATGTTAGAACCCCGTGTGTGTGTGTGTGTGTGTGTGTGTGTGTGTGTGTGTGTGTGTGTGTGTTAGTAATTGATGTTAGTGTTAGAACTTAGAACCATGTGTGTGTGTTAGTAATGTCTTTATCTTCATTGTTTTGATGTGTATTATTATTATTACAAAATGTGGGTGAGATATCTTAGAAGTGGTGTCTTGGTTATGCCTATTATTCATTGATTTGTTACATTTTTTACAACAAATCAAGTTGCTGTGTTTTATGTTGGAAAATTCCTTTCATGTGATATTGTTGATCATCAAGAAGATTACACATAGAAACAGTTATGCATGGTCCTTTTGGTTGTTGAAATCAAAGGTATATTATTTTTCTTTTAACCCGAGTATTCAACATTTTTATGAACTGACTAATTTTAGGGTGACTACTGGCTTGGTACAATTTGATATCAAAGGTATTTGTTCGTGAAATTTTATTGGTATTAATCACTCATCTTCTTACTTGGTACAAGGAAATGCACTATTTTGATACTGTTATCAAATTATCAAAAGTTTCAGCATATTGTTCATTTATTAAGATGGTTTAAATTACGTTCGAAGAAATGCATTGGATCTTTGACCTTTAAAATCATGATACATGGGTCCAGCTTATATATTTGTCCACTTACGTTGGACCTCAAGTAAGGTCTTTTCTTCTTCTTCCTATTTTAGTATTATCATCGCCTTACGTTAAGCTATCTAATCCCCTCAAACAAGCGATTGACAACCAAGCACATCACTGGCATATAACATATTGGCTTATGTTTAGAAAATTATGTGTATGTTTGGAAATAATTATGTGTATATTAGTCTTTTGATCACCTTAATTGGCCCCTGTTACGTCTTGACCTTTTGGCTCTCCATCAGTGGCGAAAATACATGAGGGCAAGCGGCGCCCGCCCCAGTGGATTTTTTTCTGTGTTAAAATTTTAGGTTTTTCGACTTTGCCCCCGCTGAATTTTTTTACCCCAAAACTAACATATTTTGCCCCAAAACCTTTGAATTTTGCCCAAAATTCTCCAACTTTTGCCCCAAAACCTTCACATTTTACTCAAAAACCTTCAACTTTTGCCCAAAAATCTTCATAATTTGCACAAAAACCTCACTTTTTTGCCCCAAAACCTCCATATTTTGTCCAAAAAAAATTTGCTATTGTTTTAAATTTTTTTTTTTACCTCCGGTGAAAAAAATCCTAGTTCCACCACTGATCTCCATGACCATGTTTAAGACCCGTTTCCTGACCCCATGGCAGTTGTGCTAATAATTTTGAGTGTCTAATTATATTATATTTATTTACCATATGCATGTCGCTAATTATATTTACGATATAACTATAGTTGAGAAATCCGCATTCAAATCATACAATCCAATACAAATGTCTCACACACAAATGAACGGTGAAAATAGAATAAATATAAATATAAATAAATAGAGTACATCATATTATCGTCAGAAATCAAATAATTCAAATTGGAAGATCATTGTATCTTCATCATTTGGTTTGTCGCCACCGGGTAATATTCTATCTGATTTATCCCGTGTAAAGAAGTCTACACTGTCCCCTGTATGGCGAGACTTGATGGTGTTACAAGGAGTGGATGAGCTTTTTGAGATATTAAGTCCTCAAAGTTGGAAATGGAGTATTGGCAGCGGCTCGAGTATTTCCTTTTGGTCCGATATATGATTGGAGGTGTCAAAGGTACGTGATCAATTTCCTGCCTTGTATAGATTATCGTCCAAGAAAGACAGTCACATCAGATTGTGGGTCTTGTAATGAAGTTGGAACTGTAATGTGGGATTTAGGAATTCATGGTCCTTTAGATGCTTATGAATCCAATCAGATGCATACTCTGTTGGTACTATTGTCGTCTGTGGCTTTAGATAATTTAAAAGATGACGTCATTCAGTTGGTCCACTCGGTGGATAAGGTGTATTCGGTGGCGGACGCGGTTCGAGTTATGCTTTCGTCAAATATTAATAGTGAGTTCGATTGGTGCAAAATCGTATGGAATCCAAAAGTTCCTTCTAAAGTCGCTATTTTTCTTTGGTTAGTCATTCAAGGGGGAGTACCCGTTAAAGAGTTTCTTAGTTATAAACATTGCTTAAGAGATGGGTCGGATGATAAGTGTGGTTGGTGTTTAGAGCACGCTGAATCAATAGACCATCTTCTTTTACATTGTTCGTGGACCTTCAAGTTGTGGGAGGCATTATTCAATTGGTGGAATATTAGTTGGGTCATGCCATCCTCTATGGTGAAGTTCGCTCTTGACTGGCATTATGGAATGGGTGTAAAGGCGAGCAAGTTTTGGAGTCTAATTGGCCCAGCTTCACTTTGGACAATATGGATTGCTAGGAATGAAGTTGTTTTTAATGGTAGGTACTCATGTTGGGCGTCAGTAGTAAATCGGATTAAGATTAAAGTGTTCCAATGGCTTGAGGCTTCAAAAGTGTTCTCGAGTCATCAATTTTATATACGGTCCACTCGGTCCACTCAACCGTGGTTGTTGATTTAATGAGGTTAATGATGTTTAAAGGAAGAGGATCACTTCTGACTAGTAGGAAGCTCTCTGTTTTGATATTTTGGCTACTGTAAGGCAATGTAGTGTAGTGATCCTAGCATATCCCATTTTCAGTTTGTTACTTTAATATTGTATTTTAGTGAAGTTTTCATGGTTGGTTGGACATTGTATTGTAAGTCCAATGTGACCCATAATGTACCGGATGACTTTTCACTTATTTGTGAAATGTCTTTATCTATATTAATTCATGTTTTTTGCCAAAAAAAAAAAAAAAAACAAAAAAAGAAATCAAGTGTAAAAGATGTATAATAATAATAATAATAATAATAATAATAACAACTTATATACTAATTGGCACAAGAAATTTGGTCTTTTGGGTAATAAAACAACTCAAAACAACATATTAAAATTTTAACCTTTAACTTTACAATTGATCTCTTCACATTTGAGTATTAAGTGTAATTTTTCTGAGATATAAAGGGTAAAATTAGGGGTATAAGATATAATTTCTCATTAATATTGATAATTGATAATAACAATTACAATTACAATTAAAATTACAAGTACTTCATAATAATACTTAAAAAAAAAAAAAAAAAAAAAAGATCTAAGGCCTTATTTGAGCTTGGGCCAGCAAACAGCATTTGTTGGGCCAAAATTGAAAAGCCCCCTACTTATAAACTCAGCAGTTCCTCTTATTCAGTCTCGAACATTTTCCCAAATTCTTAACTAGCAGTCGCAAAGTATACTCACAGCTGTAACAACTCAAAGGTATATATATATATATATATATATATATATATATATATATATATATATATATATATATATATATATATATATATATATATATACATTTCTTAATTTCTTAATTTCTTAATTACTGGGAATATATTATGTAATTATTTCCTCGTCTATCTGATTTAGTCGCTTACTGAAAGTTTTATTTGATCCAACGTTTATGAATGTCTAAATCTCTAGGGTTATAGTCAATTCGCATAGTGTAAATATCTAATTAACTTTCCAGGAGCGTAGAGCGAGAGCAGCTAGATATATAGTGAATTCGCATAGTGTAAATATCTCATTTAACTACAAAATGTAGAATGTGATATAAACTAGTTTATGAATTCTGTTTGCTACTGATATGAATATTGTAACTCGACACAATAGATAGATAAAAGGACCATCTGTGAATTAACTGTATTATAACGATTTGCTGTCAAAAAATACATTGAGGGATGAAAAAGATTGAATCAGCTGTCATTATATAATCACTATAAACTGTCACGCTTATACAGTCCAGTTTGGTTTCAAGTATACACAACCTGTAATTCAGCTTGTACCAAGATGAATAATCTTTTGCTGTATGAGTCAAAAATGAACAAGTTGGGTTGACCCAAAATGCAGCTCACCTTGGAGCGTGCCCCAAATGGGTGATTTTTATTTAATTTTTTTTTTTTTATTTTGTTAAATGGCCTTAATAGCAGTCAGTCATTTCTTTTTCTCAGGTTACCGGTTTCTAGCAATGAAGATAATAAAAGAAAATGCTGGTCAACTTACAAATTTTGAAGTGCTTGACTTTTTACGTTCTAGAGGTGCTGCAAAAGATCCCACACGCGTTCTTGCACCTGTGGCACCTTCAGAATATAAGGTTTACGACTACCTGGATAAGACTGCTGCTAAAAGTCAAACTAGAGAAAGTATTGTTGAGTTTGTAACTAAATGTAAACGATACGAGTTATCAAAACAAGAAATCGCTGCTATCGTCAACATTAGACCGACTTCATATGTGGAAATTGACCCGTTGATTGAAGATCTCGATACACGAGTTGGAGAAAGTGTAGAAGAATTGGTAGAGTTAATTGTACAAGTGTTTCCACCTTCTCCAGATGAAAGTAAAACCGAAGAATCAAAGTAACGAGCTATAAGCATGCAGTGTTGTAGAAAAAGGTCGAGACGGGGGTCACAATAGTTTTACAATGTTATAAACGGTAAAGAAATGGTCAACAATGTCAAAAAGACGGTCAACAACGGCTGAGAAGTCAAAAAACGGCAGTGAGACGAATGTTGACCAATGTTGACTTTATAAATAAATTTCAAAAGTTTGAAATGCTCGTTAGGTCCACATCCACCTCTTGACACATATCATTCTGTCTACAATTTTTTTTTTAATTGTTTTGGAAATGTAGTGTTTCTTTTTTTCTTAATAATAGGATATCACATTTACATCATTAGGTTGCTCATGATGTGTTTGTTGAAGCTAGTGGCTCCTTTAGTGCGAAAAATATGTGTCTTATGAAGATCACTTGTTAAATCTCCTTGCAAGGAAGGTATATAAGTTGAAAGTTATATACCAGTGTTAAGGCAATTAATCCGTTACGATGAGGTGTTATTGCGGAAGTCGTGCCATTATTCGAAAGTCTTCGATGAGGTGTATTATTGTTTGTAATCACCTCGAATACATTGAAGTGCTTTCTGTTTTGCATAATATGCCTTCTGATTACTCACTTTGACTGCATACTTTTTCTCTAATTCTTGTTTTAATGCTTGTGTTGGCATGTCTGAATTGCCCTCAATTTGTTGCATAATCTCCTTTGCCAAATAAACAGATGAACATTACTTGATAACTCTGGATTGGTCACACTTATGTTTATCACAGTATGTTTTAATCTTCTATGTTTCACCAACTTGTAAGTTGCTAACGTGTAACACAAGGACATTTGAATATTCCATGTTTCACCAACTTGTAACTTCCATGTTTCCGAACCACCGCCGTTTGGACTTAAAACCATAGGGACGAAGCATTTAATTTTTAAGAGTTATGGACTAGCGACGTAATTTAACCAAGACCACAGGGACCACTGCCGTTTGGACTTAAAACCACAGGGACGAAGCATATAATTTTTAAGAGTAAGGGACTAGCGACGTAATTTAACCAAGACCACAGGGACCACCGCCGTTTGGATTTAAAACTATTGGGACGAAGCATATAATTTTTAAGAGTTAGGGACTAGCGACGTAATTTAACCAAGACCATAGGGACCACCTCCGTTTGGATTTAAAACTACTGGGACGAAGCATATAATTTTTAAGAGTTACGGACTAATGACGTAATTTAACCAAGACCAGGGACCATCAGTGTAATTAACTCTTTTATTTTTCAGTTTCTGATTACTCATCGGTTAAGAATGGTTCATCATGGAAGGATCGATGCATTTTGATAGTCGGTAAGTAGCAACTATTCCATGGTTCGTTAGATAATGTGGATGGCATTGTAGGTTTGTTATGTGGGTCCCGTTTATATGGTTTAATTTCTGATTTAATCTGGAAAAGGGTATATAAAATAGCAAATGAAGAATTATAGTGATAGAAAGAGATGGATTTGTCTTGGGTTGCTTTTACATATTGTAAGTTGTCTCTAATTGTTTTAATAATTGCACAATGTATAAGGCGAGTCTTACATGGATCGTTTCTCAAGAATCTTCATAAATAGGACCATGGTTGCAGAACTGGAATTACTTCCCTAGTACAAGGTTTGTGGAAAACCCCAACTATCGGTCAAACTTGATCAAACTCGGTCAAAACTCAGTCACAGCCAATACTAGGGATTACTAAAAAAACGATTAAAACTCGGTCAAAATTGGTTAAAATTAAACTCGATCAAAATTGTTCAAAGTCAAACTTGGTCAACATCTAAGTACTCCCGAGTTGTCGAACTCCCTAAAAGGTCCCGCCCGAGTACTCTCTGAATCTCGAGTCTTGCAACCTTGAATTGCGTCCAATTTGAATGATAAGGTATGCGGTAAATGTTTAACATCGTCACTAAGTATTTGCTTACATTCATGGTTGTAAAAGTCCGCCTTGTCGGACGGTTAATCTGTGAATAGTCGGGTTTTGGGAGTAGTCTTACTCGGCTAGGCCAAAGTCAGTCAACGCTGTTTAACAATTCACAATTAGTTAAAAGTCAATTCGGTTTTAGCCAGTCAAAGTCGATTTATTTGGACAAAGTCTATTTTTTTCAGAAAATTAGGGGTTAACGTCAAAGTTGGTCAACCTTTTAATTTGGTGATTATGTTTATGTTTCTAAACAGTTACAATACTTTTTTGTTTATGATTCTCTTCTATATCTACATATATAATTTACTGTTATTTATAATCATACATGGTCCAATCTAGTTAGTCCTCGATTCATTCCATACTTGAGAAATTAATCACTACAATGTCACCGATTAATATATGACTAGCGACTTTTAAGAGTTTAAATTTGACAACAAGGTCCGAACCGTTCTTTGGGACAGGTTTTAACGAACTCTTGATTTGAAGTTATGAAGAGCATTAAATTGGTTCAGTTTTCTGACTTACATTCATCAAAGAAAATTACAAAATTCATATAATGGAAATAAAAAGTGCACATCATGATCCTTTGAAATAGATAGATCTCATGCGCAACTACTTAAAATAGAAACTTAAATGAACTTAATTGACTTGCGAACCTAGTTTTAGGAATTTAACCCTATTATTTATTTAAAAGCTGGTGGAAACTGTCACAAGGATCTCATCTTAGGCATTAGTTGAGCAACTTGGGCCACAATGCTCAGTTTAAAGGCCACAATGCTCAGTTTAAACTCAGCAGTTTTGGCTTGGTAGTTAATTTCGCTTCCTGCAATGGGAACATATATTATACAGAGTTAGGCTGAATGGGTAAAAAATAATGCTTAAACCATAAGTATTAATTAAGCATATACAAGAAGATATTTGTGTTTGACTAAAATTCAGTATTATGAATACATTAGCTGCTCATGTTGAATGATATACGTACGTTTAATATATATTATTCATCAAGTCGAGTAGATCTTTTAATCTTGTGTTAACATTAATATTAGTATGATGCATTTTAGACATTAAAATTTGTTCTTTATACCCATGATATTATACATATATTCATTTGGAAAACAGAAAAAGACAAAAACGCGGCACTATTTATTTGAAACTTTTTTGCAATTTTGTCATATTTCCCCCCCAATTTTTACATTATGCTAAATTTCACGCCTTTTGACTAACTTTTTATTTTTCCCCAACCCTCTAATTTTAAGAGATATACCTTTCTCCCCCCGTTTTTACATTATGTTAAATTTCACTCCTTTTGACTAACTTTTTATTTTTTCACAACCCTCTAATTTTAAGAGATATAACTTTCTCCCACGGTTTTTACATTATGTTAAATTTCACCCCCTTTGAGTAATGAAGAGTTAATTATTCATTTGTGAATAAAAATTGGTTCCTTCGTTTTCTAGACTATTTGTGCTTTATATTTGAACTTTTTGAAAACTATCCTTCAACAATTTTTGTATTTGATTAAATTCTGAAACATAGCATCTCCGTTGTTGAGGCTCATATATAACGAGCTCAATCATTCCAACTAATATCTCATTAACACCCACAACGTCAAAAACGGGTACAACTAACTGCCCCATGAATTGCTCACCGTCAGCGTCATCGTCAGTTAGTTGAGCTGCAACCCCTTTTTGAACTGCCGTCCAAGCGAAAGGCTCTTCAGGCTCTGGTTTCGTATCAGGAAAAAGTTTGCGTTCGAGAAAACGGTTCCTATAAGTGACAAGCGGGGTTTTATGGTTTTCATTTAACCAAAAAGGTTTATCTTCTAGTGTAATACTGCACTTATCTCTTGTGCATTCCCAAAACTGAAGTGAACCGTCTTTTCCTTCAAAATCAAATTGTTTAAATAGTTTAACAAGAGCCATTGTAATTGTAATAGTTTAGAAAGAGTGTTGATTGGCGATAAGAAAATTGTAATTGGATGCAGATTCATATAGTTGAACCCACTAGTGGAAAAAAGGTGTGTAAGGTAGGCCAGGGACCAAATAAGCTACAGTTACATGGATCATTATCATCCTTAGGATTATAGATGAGAATGAGTGTTGTACTGTACTCGTCTTTTTGACCCTAACATGAATACCGCATATCATACCTATACAATTAGTTTGGTTCAATCATAGGGTGGTGGTGAAGTGGTAAGACCCTAGCCTTTTAATGTGAAGGTTGAGGGTTCGATTTCATGCAACTGTAAAGTTATTCTCCCTCATAGCTATGGAGATTCGTCTGCAATGACTCCGAGCTGCTCGCAAAATGAATAGTCGCCATGAGATTAGTCAGTTAAAAAAATGTTGAATACTCAGGTTAATAAAAAAATAGTTTGGTTCCGGTATGAGAAATAATGACACTATACTCTTCATACGGAAAAAAATAAATAACATGAAAATAAAATTATTAATTAAGGAAACTTTAAAATTAATTACATGCAAGGTTGAATCATACAACAAAACAAATAACAATAACAATCATGTTAAAGATATCCTATACCATGCAAGCCTTAACTATAATGCATATGAAGATTGAAAAACATAATGATCCGTGTTCAAAAGCTTTTAATTATCAAAATAATAATACAGTAAGAATTATATTATAATTACTATAATAATACAAATATAATAATAATAATAATAATAATAATAATAATAATAATAACAACAACGCAAGGGGTGGCCGAGTGATTGAATGCTTGGAAATCTCCAAAGGAGATTCGGGTTCAATTCACACCGCTAACAACCATCAGAAAGCTGCAAGAAAAAAAATCTGGCCACCTACGAAGATCATCACACGGCCAAGACCCAAGGCGAGAAAAAGTCGCGAAAAGATCGTGACAATGAAGCGAGCCAAAAATTACCGACACCAACACTGACAAAAAACCACCGGCATGAAAATATTAACCGGCACCCACCACCCCCATAACCGCATATATAACCGGAGTGTCACCAAAATATTCACACATGCATGTACAACTGAAAAAAACCAGAGTGCCAAGGATGGAACTCGTTGCATTGTTGTTCCCTGGTTCTCGAGAGGAGAAAGGCTAACGGGGGAAAAACTCCAGTAACAAGGATCAACATTCTGACGAGAGGCAAAACTGTGCGGGAAACTCTCCAGCACCCAAATTCGACAAGAAGAAGCCCTCCAAGTTCGCATTTGGTCGAAGAAAATGTCGTCAAAGTTCAGGAAAATGTAATAAACAACCCCACCATGGGATACATGCAACGACAGCCAACAACAAATATAAGAGCCTACACTCTACAAATATCCCGCACAACGAATGACCACGGTCACTAAAACGACGACGAAGTAGTTGTGCGCCGGCCAAAAGAAATTGTGAGCTGCCGGAGGAGGGAAATAAAGGAGAAAATCAAACCACCAGCGAGATGCCGGTGATTGGAGAAAAGGAGTGCACGGGCTACAAAACTAACTTGAAACCATCTAATAAGGGTGATGACGGCAAAAAGTAGGAAAAGATGAGGGGGGGCTAAACAATAAAACAAGGTTTCTCGTGGCAGCATTTGAACCAATAGATAGAAAGAATCTTTGTTAGAGTTTTTTTTTTAGAACGGCAATTTTGGCATCGAATTCTCTTATTTGCCACCCACACACCCGTTAGGAAGAAACTCCTCGCATCCATCGCGCAAAGCGTACCTGGAATTCTTTAGGGTAACTGCTTGACCCGCACAAAGTGAAGGATAACAGGGGCACAACCTCTGAAGAAAACTCCCCCTCATGATTTGAACCTGCACCTATTTTTTCAAGGATACGGGTCCAGAACCAACTAAGGCTTTTTACTACTCAACCAATAGTTCGGTGATTATCTTTGTTAGAGTTAGTAAGACCATTCACATCAAGCCTCGTGATAGCCTTGTCCTTTAGGGCACCAATGTCATTAATGTTTCCTCACTTTGTCCTCACCACGATCGTCCTGGTTTCTTTCTTTGGATTGCATTTTGCAACACAAAACGTTGTGCCATTTATTTAATGTTTTTATATAAAGTAACTAATAAATTAGTTACTACTATATTTAATAAATTTTCAATAATAAAATGAAACTATTAAAACAATAAATTTTTTTTTTATTGCCATATAAGGTAGGGCATAATAATTTTTTGATAAACAAAAATAGTGAAGTGGACTTTTTTTTTGGGATGATGTTCAACTCTAGGCTGATAGAAAGAGGAAAGGGAAAGCAAAGGAAATGGGTCTCCCTCTCTTTGTATTCTTCGGGTGTGTTTGGATGAAACTAGCTGGAGCTGGAGCTTGGAGCTGGAGCTTATGGACTAGAGCTGGAGCTGGAGCTTATTTTAAAAGCTGGTAGCTGGAACTTATTATTTTTTATAAGTGTTTGGTAAACTAGCTGGAGGTTATTTTCCAGTTCATAAGCTCTACTTTTTTTCATAAACTACTACTAGCTTATCCTTTAAGAGCTTATGATTTTCATAAGCTCTACTTTTTATGTCTACCAAACAAAGCTTATGACCTGGAGCTTATTAAAATCATAAGCTCAAGCTCCAATAAGCTCCCATAAGCTCCAATAAGCTGGTGTGCCAAACACACCCTTCTACTGCTTTTTTCGTCCATTTTGACACCTCATTCCGTGTCACACTCATATCTTGTCATCTATGGAAACAAAGTAAACGGTGGCGTATGCTTTTAAAAAGGGATGATGATCCGTACACCACCAACTTTTAGCCGTACACCACCAAATATGCTTTACAGTTTTGTACAGTACAACACCATAATGCATGTTTAGTGGTGTACGGATCACTCCCCTTTAAAAAGACATGCAATATTTTGTTTTGCAATTATTATATACGAGTAATAATACCCAATACTATAATTCAAGTTTACCTATTTTTTAAAAATTAGAAAAGTTAGACAAAATTAGTTTCTACTGTCCGATCCACCGATTCAACCGGGTTGAACATGAAAATCTTCCTGTTCATAATGGTTTAAGAATCGTTATAACACTGGTCCAAAATAAGTCAAAACCCTCCGATTTTCTATTCAACCCATTGAAACAGGGAAAGAATTTATCTGAGGTCCAAGTAATTTGGTCATTCAGGGTGACTTATTTTATCCATCCAGATGGTAACTTATTGTATCTAAATTTATCATTTTAATCAAACAAATTATGTCCATTTTCTTTTTCAATAGCAGTTCGGGATCACCCAGAGAGACTAAACTACCCACGCGTTCATCTCCCGCAGTTGCATAATCCGCCCCCAACTGCTGCCCAGAGGAAATCCGGCCCAATCCGAGGGCATGGTCGGTAAAACCCCCTCCCCACTGCCCTCGCAACGCGATGTGCGAAAGGCACTATTGGGTGAAAATTCAAGGGTTAAGGGGCAACCTTGTGTGCAATGTTGCTCCACACGAGAGCCGAACTCCTGACCTCTCGTTAAGAGAAGCAGTTCACTACCACATGAGATACAACACAAGGTTATTATTATATCATCTTCAATATGGTATGGTAATCTTTACCACATATTTCAAATCAGATGAGGAGAATAAAAGGTAAAAGATATTCTATACATTATTATAAAGCACGTGCCATAAATCCTACGTGTCATCTTCTCAATTAATTTAAATTAAATTGTCCTACGTGTCATTCTATTAATTAAGCTGAGTTACATAATCTCACGTGTCATTCTATTATTAAATCAAATTAAATATAAAATCAATATAATTACCATATATAGATTCTTAAATTTAATATTTTAATAGACAGATTGTATTTATCTAAAACATTATCTTATTACCATATATTATTAATATTAATTATTATATTCTAATTGATACTTCCTATATAAATTTTATTACGTCTAACACTTTTCTAAAATGATGACTCTCTCGACTGAGCTAACACAGTACTTGCACCTAATTAATATCACATATAATATAATATCTGCTTTTTTCACAGTAATAATATTTAATAAATAATATAATATTTAATTATTTAATTATTCAACCATGGAAACTTTTTTGTGATAAAAGTAAATCGAACACATATAAACTTTTGCCATGATGAACTGCTAAAGATGAACAGCTAAAGACATCGTCAACCATGCAACGTATATTTTCCCTTATAATTAAGGGAAAATAAGTGAATTGTAACAGGTCAGGTTTTGTCTTTCTAAGAATTTTTATACTTAGAATTATTCAAGGTTTTATAATTAATAAGTGATGATTTAACCCAAATGTTAATCAGCTTAGTTGGTTAAGTATCAACTCTTTCTAAGGGGAGGCGTAGGATCAAGTCCTCAATCTCCCTGTTTACAATTTCTCACCTGAATTGAAGGTCAAAAAACAATAAAAAAATCTCTCCCGAAACTTTTTATTTTTCATTCTTACCCTTCCACTTCTTAATATTTTAATTTCCTTCCTCAACTTTGTATTTTTCATTTGTCCGTTTAAGCTATATTTTTATTCCATGAACTATCAAGCACGTACATTATTACAATAAATGTTTACTAACTTTATCGTGTAAGATACCACCATGGCGTTATTAAATTATAACGGCGCAATTGGCCACTTCCAAACACACAAATTATACACACACCAAACACTTCATGGCAACACAATACATTAAACAAAAGGGCCGGTAGACCCCTCAACCAGGGGGCGGATCTAGCATGGTGCAACCGGGGTCACCTGCCCCCGACAATCGAAACTTTTTTAACGGAATTTTTTTATTTAATTTAAATAAAATAAACTGCGGGAATATATAGTTATATATTAGATATATCAAAATACTAAACAAGTACTGTGTTAGCTCAGTCGGGAATATTATTTTTTATTACTAATATTAATTAATTATACATGACGACTCCCCCGAATATCATTATTTTACTGAAATGACTAACAACTTTTCTAAAATTAAACTCGCGACTTATACTTTTATTCAAAAAATAATTGTATATAATAATTCTAAAATAATATAACTTATACTTTACTAATGTTACGTTCCATCACAAATTTTCAATGTACTCTAAAAATTACATAGTATATAGTATATAAAAGGATATTAATGGGGAGGAAAAAAAACTGTAGACATTAAGTTATTAACACCATCCAAAATCACTTTTAAAATTTGTCAACACCACGGGCTCAAAAGAACTTTCAAAATTCGTCAACACCATGGACTCTTAAACTCAAGGAATTTTTAAAATTTGTTAACACCATGAGCTCTTAAAATCAAAGAATTTTTAAATTTTGTTAACACCATGGGCTCTTAAATAATTCTTATACTTTTTTTTTTTTTTTATTATCGCTATTTACATACCAATATTAACTACAAATTATATTTTTTCCACAGTTTTTTACATAACCGTGCAACGCACGGGCTCAATAACCTAGTTGTTCGTATATTGATTGTGAAGTAATCTTTGTAAAAACCACAAATTTTCTACTTCAGATGCCGCCCAAACACACCGTTTACATATTTATATA
Source organism: Rutidosis leptorrhynchoides (assembly GCF_046630445.1). Lineage (NCBI taxonomy): Eukaryota > Viridiplantae > Streptophyta > Magnoliopsida > Asterales > Asteraceae > Rutidosis > Rutidosis leptorrhynchoides. Next base: position 341,872,906 of record NC_092339.1, on the reverse strand, counting down.
GAATGTAATGACTAATGTTTATTGTTTACAACATCATCTACCCTATAGTTGCCTGAATAAAGATAGGATATTACAGTTCGTTGTGCATCAGACACGCTTTTCACCTAGTAGTAGTAATAACTGATAACTACCATAACTAATAAATATGAATAAATATAAACAAACGAGCACATTATTTTTTTTGGGCGAGTGATGTAAATAAATGATGTTATGCGAATACGGAAAAATAATAAATGGTGATGATTTTTGTGAATATATTATACAACTAAAAATACAAATCAAATCAAAGCATTTTTAAATCAAATAATCACAATGGCCCACCGCAAAATGACCCCCTCATAAAGTACTTAAATTTGAACCGTCGTATTATTCTGAACCCTTGGATTGTGATCTGTCAAATAAATTACCCCATCCAAATAAGATTTGGACCGGATCGCTTTATGACCTCTATATAAACCCAGTTCAAACAATTTGACGGTCCATATAATTTGACTTCTGTCTTGGATCTCAAAGAAAATAGGCCATGAACTCCAGTGATCCGATTTCAATTCAGATGACTAGTTCACCGGCTTCTTCTTGGAAGATTGAGGTTCATCCTGGGAAGTATCCTGGTTCCCAAGACTCTGTTGACTCCTTCAAGCGGCTAACAGATACTGAATGTAAGTCACTTCAACTGGTTCAAAATGAAAGTATATACTATTATACTATAATTCTTACTTTAGTAATCTTTCAGTTATTTATATTTTAAATTCTAAAAACAGTTTATATATTTGTGGTTGGAATGTTGTCTCTACTTTACCACATACTTTCCATGTATGCCTTTGAACAACCTCTATTACTTTCAACTTTTTATAATGTTTTCAGATCTAAAGAAGATATGTTTTAATTTTGGATGCTAGTTTTCATAAACAGGTGATATGTGGTTGATTTTACTTTTTGAGCTCAATTCGATCGAATTAAATTGGAGTTTTACTTTTTGAGCGCAATTCAACCGATGAACATGTTTGAAGTACTAGTTGCTTGCTGAGTAATATATCATTCTATATCAACTCTCATAGCATTTATTGTAAGACAGTGTGATAGATAAGTTTGAAATCTAAATATGATAAGTTTTATGTGGTCGATACGATCAGAGTTCTATTGATATGATTAATCAACTCCCCATTGTTATGGAACTCAAGATCTATATAAAATCGATCTACATGCTTGAAGAGCTAGCTGCTACCTGAGTAATTATTCAATATCAACTCTCATTACTTTTAATCTGATAGTTTATGGGTTCTATATATCCCATTAATTGCCTTACATTTCTGCTAATAATCTTTGCTCATGTCTAATTTACGATTTAACTGTTCTCTGTGTTTATGAAATATAAACTTACATGTGGTACAAGGTATGTTTTGGTACCCTTGACTATAGGTAAAAAAAAAAATTGTTTGTGGTAGCAATAGTAGTGTTTTAGATGTGGTTTAACAGTCTTCTAAATGTATAAAATATAACCTTAATTAGAAGATGTGTTTTACCAAAACAAGGGGTGTTAATCAAACCTATTTTGGTTGTTATACTTTATGGGCAAGGTAAAATTAAGGGTCTAATCAACGGTTGTATATTTAAGTACCCTTGAGTTCTTGACTATATGTTACATGATGATTTTGTTATAAAAGTTGTTGTTAGGTACTCCCTCCGTTTTATGATAATTGTCTTCAGATAAAAAACATACAGTTTAACAAAATATCATAAAAGTACTATATTTTCTGTTTAATTTTCAGTTTTACCCTTACATTCTCTTTCTACTTTATTCATATCTACATATACTAAGGCATAATTGAACTTAAACTTATTATCCTTTTCTATTTATGAAAATGGACAATTAATTTGAGACATTCAAGAATAAAATACTGAACAGTAAATTAGGAACGAAGAGAGTAGTATTTATAGCTAGAGGTATCAATTTTTACTCATTCACCTGAGATCTATGAATATATGTTTAATAGCTAACGAGTTGAATCCTTATAATTGCTTACGGTTTTGTGCATCATAAAATTGCCCTCGGTTATATTTTTCTCTTGCTCTGCTGAAACAAACCGTCCTTTATCGAATTGAAAAAAGAAGTGTGAGTCTCTTATAAACTTAAAGTTGTGACTAAGTAATATCTCTTACCATGAATTTAAATTAAAACAATGAGATATCCGATTAGCTCATTGGTTTAACTTTGGGAGGAGTTACATATGCTCACTACAAAACATATTCATTATTTGACACTTACTTTATTTTTAACACCTTAATATGTGAATAATTTGATATGTGATATGTTGTTGACACCTATAAGTGCCACTAAGTTTTTGACACTTAAAAACGTCAAAAAAGAAAACTCATTTACACTTAAAAGTGTCAAAAAGTTAATAACACTAAAAAGTTTTTGGGACCATATTTTTTAACACTTCATATTTTTTAAACACCATATTTTTTCACGCTTTCAATTATGTGACACTAATAGGTGCCAAAAACATACCAATTTATACAAATGTTAAAGTGTCAAAAATTATGGAAGTGTTAAAAATGAACATGTATTTGTAGTGGCTATAGAGCCGTAGCCACTCGCGGTGACAACCAAGAGACTCGGCGTTACATTGGTTAAACTTTACGCGTTTACTAGTAATACCAAGTTATCATAGATTTCGGTTAAGTATAATGCTAATGTTATTAATCTGGAAATTTTGTGACTCCTACTTGAAACTCTTTCCTTTTCTCATAATTTTAAAAGAAACAACTAATTAATGTTGTTTTTATAATAAGGTTAATGCATGGTTAATTAATTGACACACAATTAGTTTAAACCTTACAGATATTGAAGCTCCTACAACTCCAGAAGTGAAGGAGAAGATCATTTATGTAATTAGAAAATTACAATTTCGTGGCCAAAATGTTCTTGTTCTTTATTGGGCGGCTAAGAGAATCAAAGAAAACATATTTATACTCACTACTACAGGTCAGCCTTATGGTCTATATGGGGACAACCAAGAGCTTCATGCATACCTTCAAGACTGCTTTCACCAAAAGCTTTACGTATATGAAGATGAAGTTCCTCACATGATCTCAGCCTTTGGGCTTCCTGGCCGCGTGTTTATGACACGTACACCCAAACAGACTAAAAATATGCATGACTACCCACAAATGTATCGTCCTCCAAGCCAATTTGATAAGAATGGTCCAAGCCAAGATGTTCTCTATTCTAGGACATGGGCATCCTTTGGTGTGCTTGTGGATTCCGGTTCTCATAAACATCCCGATGGCGTGCTCGAGTTTGTTATGGATAAACCCAAGGATTCTAATTATGACATCGAGATTAATCTAGTATGCAAAAACCTTCAGGTATATATGCCATATCTTTATCTATTTGGTACTGTCATTCATATTCATCCATATTTCATAATAATAATAAAATAAATACAGTATTTACGGTTTGGCAAGCGTATGTGCCTACCACACAAGTTAAAGTGAATTTAGTGAACTCGTAATTTTGTTAAATAACATAATTTGTAATTAACATACACATAAAAAAATGGTAAATATATTGAAGTGATGATATTAAATGAAAGTTTTGATATTTAAGAAAATTTTGAGTTATAATTAAATACGGCTTAACGTGTTTATAGAATAAACCCAGGGATTTAATTATGACGTTAGCAAAATCCTTCGTATATAGATATTTCAAACATTTTGGACGTCACTGGAAATTAAAACAATCCGAACACGGTTTCCAAGAATTTATGGGTTTAAATAATAACGTTAATCCTAATAAAATATGTGCTACTACATAAATAATATGTTATGTTATGCATCTTTTGATCGCTTGCTTGCAGAGTCTCCTTTTACAACCTTCAATCCAGATTCAACCCAATGCCGATCGAGAAGCAATACTAGGCTATCCGGATACGTCTATCAAAAGTGAACACCTAAATGGAAAAGGTAAAAAAAGAGAACGCGTAACGCAGGCAAAAATTTGTGCTACATACTTTCGTCTTGCTCGATGTTTTGGACTGAGTACTGAAAAAGCTGCAAAGAAACTTGGAAGTAAATTTCATTAAACCTCTCTTGACATGTACCAATATCAAGTTTTCTTATAATGACCTGTATATATTTTCTCCTTTTGTAGTTAAATCGGCTACTACCTTTAAGAAGTATTGTAGGGAAGCAGGAATTCAGGAGTGGCCATATATAGGAAACACAACTAACAGAGCTGGTTCTGTTAATGAAGCTCGAAATAATCAAATATCATCAACTGGGACTAGCTATTTTGGAACCCCAGATGCTTCGGATGACATGTCCGGCCTTTCTGATTTTTCGGTCAACGGGTATGTCATTCAAAACCTTGATATCTTTGAAGTTTGATTCGAATTGCCTAGAATAGTGAGATTTTAAGATTAAGGAAACGATTGAGGGTTACGTATAAAATTAGGAGTTTGATGGTAGAATTTGGAGAGCTAGTGATACGAGCATGGGCCATGAAAAGTCAGCCCGTTATCACGAGTGAAGCCCAAGTATTACCAAGTAATGGATCAGTGACCCAAGAATTGGCCCAGGTTGAAAGAAATGGGTCAAAGAAGCAGTTTTTAGTCCCAGTAAAAGTTTGGTCTGTTAGTCAAGTCGTTGGTACTTGGTAGTTTGCATGTTTCTTTTTTTTTTTTTTTTTTTTTGAAAGGCAAGGTAATTATATTATAACAAACTAGAGTACATCAAGATTACATCAAGGAACATCCGAAAGAACCGGATGAACCAAACGAAACAAAGCACGAACTTATTTACATTTATAGGGAGCAAAGATTGCCACCTACTTCACTACGAAACTACAAACATATGAGGACTAACTAACCAATTAAGCCAATAAATGGAAACACCTTTGATCCTAGCCGAGATCCATTCGAAGGATTTAACTTGAATTTCATTAAGAATCATCGGGGAAATGCTACTTTTGCCTTTAAACACTAAAGAGTTCCGGGTTTTCCATATCGAATAAGCGCATATCCACTCTACGGCTTGCCAAATTTTTGAACCAAGAGGCGACATATCGATCGAAGATTTGCCACGAAGAAGTTCGGATGAACTAGTGATGGTGTTGAAATTCCACCACTTGAAAACGCGAGACCACACATCCGAGGAGAATTTACAATCGAAAAGAGCATGATTAACAGACTCAAGACCGTCATCACAAACAGGGCATCGGACGCTATGCAAGTCTATACTCCGCTTGTCAAGTTCGACCCTAGCCGACAATCTTTTCTTTAATGCTCGCCAAACAAAAATATCTATTTTTTTCGGGACAAGACTATTACGAAGAGTCTCATAAGAAGGGGTAGACTCATAACCGAGGAGCTCACAATCAATAAGCTTCGACAGTTTTTTTTACCTTGAATAGACCGTTGCTTGCAAGAGACCAAGTCCATGACTCTTGTCGGTTAAAGTCGAAGGCAAGAGTCTTCAGCAGGTTACATAATTCCTCCAACTCACCTGCCGTACACCCTCTGGGATCCCTTAACCAACACCATTCAAATCGAACCGAACCTGAGCAGCCCCTACGACCTACAGAATCACTACTATGCTGACCTTCTGTTTGATCCCTGACGAAAACACCACCTGCTGGCCGAGACTGTTGTGCTTGTTGTTGCCCAGCCGTATCTGCACCGAACACCTGCTGCTGCACACCGTGTGGTGAGCTAGATCTCTGATGAACCTGATCCGCGAGATGATTTTGCTGAACCGAAAGAGAGGAAGGCTGCAGGCCTGCTTTAACTCTATCTGAAATCAACGCTGACTTGTTTACCTCTAGCCTAAATAGCCTGGGAAAAGCACTCTTGAAACTTTCCGACCCACACCACACTTCATTCCAAAACTCTGTTGAACTATCATCGCCTATCGAACGCATAAAAGAACTTGTGAAAGGGATATTTAGTTCATCGATTTGAAAACCTGCATAAATAATGTTATTCCAAGTACCCGAAGACGAGAGATGAGCAAGCCCACCTCCCGACCTCAAGCCGCCGTCAATTCCATAAATGCTACGAATCACCTTGACCCATAAGCAATTGGTTTGGGTTTTAAACCTCCACCACCACTTGGCCAATAGTGCAAGATTTTTACTCTTGAACGACCCAATGTTCAAACCCTCCCTCCCGTAAGGTAGGCATGTAGTGGCCCACTTAACCCAAGACATTTTAGTGCCCGAAAGGTCCCCGCCCCAAAAGAAATTACATCTCACACTCTCTAGAATTTTAAAGCACGCAAGGCGGAGCATGGAAGAGCGCAAAGTAATACAAAGGAAGACTATTAAGAACCGATTTTAGGAGAACCAACCGAACACCAAAGGACATCGAACGCATTCTCCATTCCGAAAGTCTTTTCTTAATTTTCTTGATGATTGGGTCCCAATCTTTAACTTTCTTCATTTTAGCACCTATCAGTAATCCAAGATAAATAAATGGGAAATTACCGGCTTGACATCCCATTCTACAAGCAAGGCCACTAACTTCAGCCGAATCCACACCCACTCCATATAGACAACTTTTGTGAAAATTTACCTTCAATCCCGAAGCTAATTCAAAACATCTCAAGATATTGGTGAGGTTTCGTGCATTACTTTTAGACCATTCACCAAGAAACATCGTGTCATCCGCGTATTGCAAGTGTGATATCAATACCTTATCCTTCCCAATTTCCACCCCTTTAAAAATACCTCTAGAAACCGCGGCTTTGGTGAGGATGTTAAGTCCTTCCACAGCAAGTATGAAGAGGAAGGGGGATAAAGGATCCCCTTGACGAACACCACGACCAAGATTAAACTCACGGGTGGGAGAACCATTAATAAGAATGGAGATACTAGCCGATTTTAAACACGCAAGAATCCACTTACACCATTTGCCTCCGAATCCCATACATCTCATGACTTCTAACCGGAAATCCCAATTCAGACTATCAAAAGCCTTTTCAAAATCAACTTTAAAGATAAGACCTTTCACACTATTTGATTTCAAATATTCGACGGATTCATTCGCCACAAGTACACCATCTAGAATATACCTTTCCCTTAGAAACGCACTTTGCTCCGAACCTACTAGCCTCGGAATTACTTTTCTTAACCGATTGGAGAGGATCTTAGCAACTATTTTGTAGAAACTACAAATTAAGCTAATAGGACGATAATCACCGAGCGTAATAGGATCATTCTTCTTAGGCACTAAAGTAACAAGTGAGGCATTGCAACCCTTTGAAAACTCACCTTTTTCCCAGAACCACTTGACGGCATTAATCACATCACCTTTGATAACATCCCAAAACTTTTTGAAAAATCTCATGTTGAACCCATCCGGACCCGGAGCTTTCCCACTACCACAATCATTAATAGCCTCAACAATCTCTGCCTCTTCAATGGGTAATTCTAATCCTAGCGCCTCATCCGAGGACAGAGACGGGTAGTTCAACTCCGCTAGACTAAATCTGGGACCCGACTCTGCAGTGAAGAGGTTTTTGAAATGATTGAAAGCCTCCTCTTTGATAACCCCCGGGTCCTCACTCCAAATCCCATTAACAGCCAACCCTCTAATGTTGCACTTATTGTACCCCCTTTTGATAACCGAGGGAAAATATTTGGAATTCTCATCTCCTTCAAGAACCCATCGAACCCTCGCCTTTTGTTCTCAACATATTACTTTTGATTTTCTCTCTTTGAAACCATTCCTTTCGAGCATTTAACCATTCAACTCTTTCATCATCATTTAAAAGCCCCAATTCAGCCCGGAGTTCGAATGTATTAGCCATTGACTTAAAAAGTTCGATTTCACCTTCTAAATTCCCAAACTTTTACAAACTTTTTGTCTTTAAAGCAGCCTTGGTATTTTTAAGCTTATTTCTCAAGCAGCCATGGTAGTTTGCATGTTTCTTGGTCTATTTATAAAATTATTTTCATGGAAAAATTACGAGAAAAAATTTAATCGGCAAAGTTGCCATCTCTGTTTCTCTCTTATTTTCTTAGAAGTCTTGATCGACTCGAATAAGCCGGTCTCTATTCTTAGAGTTAGCAGTCGACTTGAATAGACCGTATTAGCTAGGCAGTCGAGAGAGAAAAGAGCGTATATGAGAGTCACATTGTGAGTCTCTTTCCATTTGTGTATCACTCGCTCTCGGATGCTTCAATAATCTCGAGTGTGTTAGAAACTAACTTAACTTAGTTATTTTGGTGTCATTTATTAAATTGTTTAATATCAAATAACATTCCTATTCCTATGTCACCACCCTCATTCTTTCACAAAACCTATGCTTAAACCCAGTTCTACAATAGTTTAAACCAACTTTCCAGTTACCCAAAAGCAAACAAACTATTTTGGTATAATCAATCTTAATCTACTATAGCCACTGCACTCTAAAACCAATTCACTTACACAAACATGCTTGTATCCCATGCTTGAAACCATACTTACAATTACCTTTCCAATTATCAACTCGACCAACCATTGACTCCCTTTTGGCTACAATCGATTTGTTATATATATAAAACAAAGCAAAACTCAATCATTTAAAGTGTGTGTGTATGTTAGATCTAGTGAAAAATCACCACCACCAAACCCCTTTACCCTATGAACACCACCATCGTATGAACCACCATTAAACACCATCAACAAATCAACTTCAAAGAAACCAACCATCACCATATTATCTCAGCCTTACAACAAATCCTCCTTCTTGTATGACCACCCTAGACGTCATTATCTCCACCAATCCACCACCGTGAAACACCACGTTCAGCCTCTTTATTTTGACATCGAATCCTCTCATTTGCCACTCACACGCCCATTACGAAGAAACTTCTCGCATCCATCGCGCAAAGCGTACCCAGAATGCTTTAGGTTATCTGCTTGGCCCGCATAGAGTGAAGGATACCAGAGGCACAACCTTGAAAAAAACTCCCCCAGAATTTGAACATGCACCTATCTTTTCGAGGATACGGCCCAGAACCAACCGAAACAATAGTTCGGTGATTGTATCAAAGTTAGTGTGACTAAATTATTCAATGATAATCCATTTGTTTTTCTAGTGTTCTATTCAAACAAAAGTCCCTGTTTCGGTTTATACTTTGTTTTGTATGCTTAATTGATCTAGCACGAGTATTAATTTCTTATCACAGAGGACGCGTCCATTCTTCTAATATCGTTCTTATATAGTGAAATTTAAGCGCCTAAGGGTCTCATGCTGCTTGTGATTTTCAAGTAAAATAATATGGGCTTACTTTTACTGTTTAGGTTTATTGTTGGCTTTATTATGTTTTGTTTGTTTCTTGTTATGGTTTACTTTACAATATATCATCTTCCTTGGTAGAAATGGAGACATTTTTGCGCATTCAACTGAAGAAGGCAAACTTGCTCCTGGAATGAAGAAGGCCGACTCCTTTGTTGATTATGCCGAGTATGCCCAGGACGTCGACCGCGAGCTACGACTTATTATGGCGAACCATATTAATCATATCAGTGACACCTTATTATCTGATTCTTCGGACAATGGGTATGTCAATTCATATCCTTGATATATATATTTGTTACGTTATATTCACACGTTGCCTGAAATAGTGAGATTTTAAGATTTAGGAAATGATTAAATTAATTGAGTGATTCATATAAATATATGAGTTTGATAGTCGAGTTTCCACTACAAGAAAGCACGTTTTCCGGACCCCTAACTCGGAAGACAAATCGTCCGAGATCTGTCGTCCATAAAAACTCGCGTGAAGGTTTTTAGGGACGAACCTTGAATTTTTTTTTTTGAACAACGGTGAGACCCACATTGACTTTTCTAGTCAAGAGCTGAGGAACTTTTCGAACGACATATCGTCCGAAAATGATATTAATAAATACAATCTTATTAATAACAACACGTTCACCACATTCACGGTATTTTACCATTTCGAATTCACTTCAAAAATGTTACCGGAAAAGTAAATAAATAGATTTTTCCAAACGACAAGTCTCTCTCTCCATAAATGTGTGACTCTTCGGTTATTTGATAATCATGAGATAACAATTTTTTTTTTTTTTTTTAAAGGCAAACTTACACACCTATTACACAAATATTTACAATAATTCACGAAATTTAAGCTTGGTTTTTATATAGTGACATTATAATGTCGGTATATAATATATATGTATGTATATGTATATGTATATATGTATATGTGTATGTTACTCCGTAAAATTTAAACAGCTTGGTTTATATACTCACTTGAATGATTTTCCAAGATAAAAACTATATGTTCACTTTTTCTCTTTGTGTTTATTGTTGGCTATATTATGTTTTGTTGATTTCTCGTTGTGGGTGTGGTAATAGATCCCGTATTCCCAACAATATTCATACGGTTTTACTTTACAATTAATTAATTAATTATATCATCTTCCTTTGCAGAGATCTAGACATTTCTAAGCTGTCACCTGAATATCAAGACAAACTTTCCGAATTGATTCAAGAATATGAGGACCGGATATATCAATTAAGGTAATTAAGCTCCTGGAATGGAAGATATACAAATGGTATGACAATAATTAGGGCCGGCTCAATCCATGTGCCACGTACGCAATGGCCTAAGGTAGCATAGGTTGAGGGGCATCAAACTATTATGTTTCAATTTTGTAACTAGACTTTTCTTGTAAGTAATTGTTATGAATGTGGGCATCAAATTTTTCATCAAGGCCTCAAAGGTACCTGACATTTAAAAAAAAAAAAAAAAAAAAAAATAACGCAAACTTATATGGAAACGAAAATGTTTTCCAAAAGAAAACTTTCTCAACCAAAGATACGCAAGTGATCGAAGAGGCTCGAACCTAGAGAGCGTAAACAAACTATGACTATATAACACCAAGTCTCAACTACACCAAAAAAGAACCCACGTAACAAAACATAGCTACACTAAAAAACCAAAAGCAATCATAAAGCAAACACGACCAAAACACACCCAAACTATACCTATGAAACACAAAAAATCCGTAACAACAAACTGACGAGACAATACAAACACCAACTATGGAGCCAACGTCTTCATTTTACCGTTTAACGTCTCACGATCAACCGTTTTTCCGGCCCGATTAACGGTCTTGTACTTTAAGACATTTTAAGAACCGTCGCCAACCAAAATTGTCGAAGAGAGAGAAATAATACCACGATCATCGATGTCTCGAAAAAAAAATCATTTTCAACTGATTTGCGTCCCGGATCCAAATAGCTCGGTACTAAGCCCGCACCCGACGAATCACCACCAACATCCCCGACTTTATCATCTTTATCGTCTTAAGGATTCTAATATTTTTCATTTAGTTGATACCAAACTTTGCAAAACCTCTCGCACGAAGAAACATTACAATCGCAATACCTCCTACCTTCCCGACCAACTTCTACCAGAATGAACTTTTCAACATTCCGATTAGGAAAAACCACCGCTTCTACCGTGTCAGTGTTCCTTCCATCTGGATTGAGAGTTACTTCAACCAAGGGTTTCTTCAATTTAAGGTGATTCAGTTTTGTACCGCTAATGCATTCAAATGAGACCTTGTGTTCCTAGCAAATCTTCAAGCTTTAAAGCACTTCTTCTCCCATTTTTTCACCATAGCACGAGCACGCCAAGGTTCCATTATCTAAGGACTTACCCGTGCTAATATGAACCGAAACATTGTGACACCCTAAAAGAACATTTAAATACACGGCGGAAGGAAACATAGCATTAAAAGATTAAAACAGTAGCATATTTATTTATTACAAACTCGGTGTCACTTGATTACGTCAAACAAGTACATAACTAAATATCTAAACAAAAGACTGCCACATCAGAGTCGGTCACGATCCAGCATAACACAATAACCATTATCTTTCCAATCATAAGTTAAGTACCTGCAAGGGGAATATGGAGGGGAGTTAGCATAAAGCTAAGTGAATGAGCCAACTATAATCAGTAATATATAATAAGCAGATATATAATAAGCAGATATACAAAACATGTCATACAAATAAGCACGCAAAACAACTAGTGCAGTCAAAGAGACTCTGGCGGCTTGGTCGAGCCTGCAACCATCGGTAGATCGAACCGAGGTCAACCAGAAGTTCCCACTGTATAAGTCCTCCACACGCAGGAGATGCGTCATTCAGACTTATACCCATAGGCCACAACATGAGGAACCCAACCCCGCAAGGTTGATCTCACCTACCTAGGCCACCCCACAATATGGACACAATAGGGTTTATCACATAATAATATCTAATAATAGCATGGAACAATATACAACATCACACAATAGTTTGCAACAGACATACAAATCACACAACTGTAGTATATTACCCTAACTAGCATGGCATATACAAAATAACTAGTTATTATATACTACCGGACTAAAGTTAACCCACTCATTGAATCAGTCTTAACAAGCAAGTCGAACTCTGATCCTACGGAACCGTCTCCTTGTTTTATCCTCCTGAACATATCATAATACCATTAAAATTCTACAAAAATCATTTTAAATATAATGTTTTCGGGCATTAAACAAGGTTCTCGAGCATTATGGGTTCTCGGAACAAACTAGGTTTTCGAGCAGGACAAGTTTTCAGACAGTAGGTTTTCGAGCAGTACTAGGTTTTCGGGTACCTAACTTCTCAAGCATCTAACTTCTCGAGCACCTAATCTTTTCGAGCAGATGTTTTCGGGCATACACTCATGTTTTCAAGCATTGTATCAACAGCTCGCTGTTTTGAGTGATTTTTACCCAAAATCTCCGTTTTAAAGTGTTTTTGCCTAACTCCAAAGCTAAGGAAATAACTATGTATATATATATATATATATATATATATATATATATATATATATATATATATATATATATATATATATATATATACATTCTATTTCTAACATCTATTGGTGTTGGGTAGTGATATGTACACAACCTTTTTTTCTTCATACACAACCAAATTAAATATTTTGACTATAATATCCTTTCCTCATCTTAAATTTAATCACACCTCTTTTAAACATGGAAGGGTATTATAGTCAAAAATTAGATTTAGCTGTGTATGAAGAAAAAAGGGTTGTGTACATATCACCACCCATTGGTGTTAATAAACACCCAACATCAAGATCTAAGCTAAAATTCATCAAACCTATTTAGAACTATGAACCCTAATTCATAATACAAAAGAATGCATAAAAAGAATTAAAGCTTACCTTGATAGATAGCTCTTGACCTGAAGATTCTGAATATGTTAATTATTTGGCTTGATTCCTTAATTTAGAAGCTTTGGTCGATTTTTGCTTAAGAAGAAATGGCTGTTCTTTGAATAGATGAACTGAGTAAGGGTGTGTGTGTGAACTTGTGAAAATGAAAGGAAGTATCTGGATTCTTACTTATTTATTTCCTTTTAAAGGGTTAAAATCTCATTCCTCACAACACACGGGTATTTAACTGAAATCTGAATTTCTACGCACCCATTTTAATAACTTAATGTGGTCAGAATAGGTCAACCACATATGTTCTGTGACCCTGGTCACAAAGCGAATCTGACTAACCGACTTAATTAATAAAATTATAAACTTGAAATTTCGCTTAAATTAAATAACTAATAAATAAGGATAAAATAGTAAACTTACTTCTAGGCCCTGGAAGAGGATGTTACAATTCTACCCCCTTTAACAAGATTTCGTCCTCGGAATTTGATCAAGATCAAACAAATGAGGGTGACATGACTTCATTAACTCTTCTGTTTCTCATGTTAAGTTTGCACATAAGTTGTGTCTCCATTCAACTAACACCATAGGAATCTGCTTTCGGAGAAGAGTAGTAATTTTTTGTCAACAATATTGATATGGCCGAAACGGACGGTTTTTATTTGCGCGTTGTCGTCGGGCCACGGCTTGCCAGGATCAGCCACTCGTGGGAGAGGGTACTGTTTTAAATTTATATTTAGCGGGGCCTAAATCTTACTACTCCTTATAAGTAAGGGAAGTATGACCTAGAGTCGTATTTTGAGATATCAGTAGAATCGAACCTATATTTAGGCCTAACATAGTTAGGGAGTAGTGGTTATTTAATTTGGGATTTTCTAATTTATAAGATAGATAAAGTAAATGCGATAAAATTCGTAATTCAGATAAGGTTAAAGTGAGTGCATACTATGACTTCGTCAGTTATTCTGCCGAGATTATGGAATGTTGGCTCATGAATAGGCAGAGGCCTTGTATTCATTACACTGGTCCTAAACGCCCCTGTCATAAGACATGTCACTGGGTACTGCATTAGGCTTGAAGATTCTGAATAGACAACAATGTCCCTTACCCTCGACGCCCGTGCAGTCTGACTACAGGCATACACGTTCAGACGGCTCATCCAATTGAGCGACTCGATTGGGTGACGTATTAACATTCCAAAATGGTCTAAAATTTCTTAAGCATAATAGAATACATGGTTTACCATATCCGAGAGACGTGATGTATTTCACTGCTTTCGTTATTGATTGGTTTTGAAAGATAGTTAGGCCCTTAAAAAGAGTTCAACCATAAAGAACACCATGGCCAAGTCAAGTTGACTTCCATGAACATGTTCGGTTATCCTAACGGTCCAATCCTTTATGTGTCTAAACAAACGGTTCCTTAATTAACTAAGAATCCCTCAAGCGGGGTGCAATGCTTGAGACCGCGTTATGGTGCAGTGTACTGGTCAACACTAACCGGGTTCCATGGCCTTACTTAGCAGAGGTACAGCTTACAACAACCACTGTGCTTCAGCGTGCACGTACAAAGTTTATATGCTTGGTGACTACACTAGCATGGTCTAGGACCGACAATGTACAAAAGGTCTAGTCTGATGTTTTACTATGAAAGAGTCCTCAGTCGGAATCCAAAGCTTGATAGACTTACTACAACCGGTGTGCCTCAGTCGATCTTACATTGTATCCGATAGACTTCTCTTACCAAGAGGTGACACATATAGTGTAATCTGAATCGGGGTTCGCGACTTCCTAATAACAGAGCCTATAACTATGTTCTATTAGTTGGAAAAGCGATTGAGTTTAAAGCATAATCGGAAAGCATTTCGACAGCATACACAAACCATAATATTATTTTGGCATTATAACTGCTTACATCATAGCATACACTAAAGATAACTACTCGCTAATCATGGCAACAATATCATAAAACATTATATAAGATAAAGGATAGAAGTACCAGTAGATTAAACGAGTTCTGAATACAAAAGTGACAACTTCAAGACTCCAGACCGCTCCTAATACAATCTTCAGCGTTCTTCTTCGAGTACTAGGTTTCCCGCACGGAGTCGAAGGCCTTGAGAGTATGACTAATATTGTACAAGAGAGAGAAAGAAGTGAATTGAAGTGTGTGTTGGAATGAATGACAAAGACCCTTTAAATAAGCAAAGTTTTTGCCTGCAAACGGCTGGCAAGCCATATGGCAACCTGTTTGGTGAGCCGTATTTGGCAAGCCGTTTGCTTGGCAGCCCATTTCTTGGGGCCGTTTGCTGGACCGTTTGGCAGGCCGTACCCCATACTAGCAAGCCGTATGGCAAGTCGTATGGCAGGCCGTTTTTGGTGCTGGTCAGCCTTGATTCACTGGATCGTAACTTGATTTCTTGTCTTTCACCGTTTTTGCTCTAGAATCTTCGTTTTAGTTCCGATTCTCTTGATTCTTTTTGCACCGCCTTCGTAATTACTTGTTCTTCAATTCTACCCAACGAAGTGGGTATTTTGCCGACAAAGTTCTAATCTTTCTTGTTTTTGGGCCTTAATACCGGGGTGAAAACGTGACTTTTTCGCCGATATCAAATATCCCACACTTAGACTTTGCTTGTCCTCAAGCAAACTCTCATTTCCTTAAGAATCTTTTCGACGTTTCTTTTCTAATAGCCTAAACAGTTTGCTTTTATTATAAGAGCAAAAGATAAGGTGAGTCATCTATGTTAGGATTGAAATTATCTCTGCAAGCATGCGAGGAGGTTACATGACATAGGTTAGCTTTCACGGGTCACTCAAATCACTCAAGTGTTTAGGGTTCCCTATAGATCTAAGAAATGAAAACGCTCATAGCCAGTCATGCTGCACCCATCGTCATAGGCTTGATAAAGACTCAAATCCTTGCTGCTAATGCGAGAATGGTAGTAATCTCAGCTTTATGGGTCATTTGTCAATGATGGAAAAGGAATTTTGGAGTGGTAGTGAAGTTGTTTTTGAGGGGTGAGATAAAGGGTAATGTAGTCTTTATACAGACTTTTATTCGGATAGATAGGAGTGCTGAAGTATTTTGAGAAGCACTTTTCAACTTTTCTTCATTTGATAATCATTTTCGGTCGAGTTCTCTTCGGCATTTCTCTTATTTAGTTCTGCTCCTCTCTTTTCAGAACTATATATATATATATATATATATATATATATATATATATATATATATATATATATATATATATATATATATATATATATATATATATATATATAAGAGACTTCATCTCGAGAAACTTTTAGCCGGTAAACTTTTTCAAGACCTTTGCCATGATACGTGAGAGGTTTATAACATCGGGTTTTTGGAAGGAGATCTCGGTTTCTGGATTTTTCGAGTAATAGTAAAGGTGATGTGGAGTAGAAGTGGTGGAGGTGCGGAAGGCTTATGTTTGACAAATGTCTAGCTCTTTTGATTACAACCGAATCACGTTTCGCTGCTTGGAGATGTAGATCTAAAGCAAGTTCTGATTCTGAGCACAGACATTGGCATTCTGAACGAAAATAGTGAAGCATTAAAGACGAGTGCTGGTCTTATTTGGGGTGCCTCACCATAATCAATTTAGGTCGATAATGCCTTAGTCATGCAATGCTCTATTAGAGATTCCAATCTAACAAGATTTCCACCTTACTTAAGCCTTATTTTTATTGACAAAAATTTCAGGTTTTCAAAAATACTTCTTTCGAAAAGGGTTTCTTTTGCAAAAATTTTGAAATTTGGCTTAAGGACTTGGAATTTTCGTAATGGGTTATTATAATACAGCATAAAAAGATACCAACATCCCACACTTAGATGAACATTGTCCTCAATGTTCCTAGTGTATCCCACACTTAGGAGTTTTAGTTGAAGATTTGAGAGTATTTGTCTAGTGCTTTTATTGGGTGTTATCCCACACTTAGTGATAAGCTAGGATGTGGCATAGTTTGAATCTTGAGCTAGTAGCAAAAAAGAAAGAAATACCCCTAGCAGATGCGGCTGGCTTCCAATCCTTGCGTCTTTATCGGCTCATTTGTCATCCTTTATTCTTCTACTCTACTTTATTGCACGGGTTGCCTCCCGAGAAGTGCTTTTGTTTAAGGTCGTTGGCTCGACCGTAGTGATGCTTTAAAAAGCAAACATTCCTCACTGATGGTTGTGATCTTGGTCTTCTCGAGTGAATGTGAGTCTTGGTGGATAAATCCTGAGAAAGTGTCGGACCAACAGTGGTAAAAGATCCGGTACTTCTCTTGAAGATCTTCTGAAAGATAAGTAGTGCACAGTTTCGACTCTTGATACGTCTTGAAGTCTGATAAGAATATGATCCACGGCTCTGCTGGTTGACCCATGAATGTCAATCATAGAAGCAGTGCTGGTGGTGATTATTTCTCTGATGGGATGCTCATTTCGGAGGTCTTCAAATAATGTCAGAAACTGTATCTTTAGAATCTCGAAGTCTTCAGAACGGTGATCTCCACAGTAAGAGTCTGTTGCTTTGCACAGATTGGTTAAAAGATGAAGCTGGAGAGAAGTGAACAGCAATCCTGATCCGAGCATTAATGTCACCGTCTTTGAGTATATCTCCCGACATCCAGCTTTAAATGTGAAACTTGGATCTGCGGATTCGTGGAAGATACGTGATATCTGCTTGGTAACATAGGTGGCAATGTTGACTCGGTCTGGTTGAAGATGAGAGAACGGATTGTTTCGCCTTGCTTCCTCCATAACCGCGTCTCGTAACTCTTTGATAATCAGATCAGCGTGGTGATCAATTGTTACGTAAATCACTAGTCTGTCTGGTGTGCTTTCGAAATTATCTCCTTTCAAAAGAGAGAAAAAGCTGTGAATATCCTCGATCATTTGCAAATCAGAGTGATAAGTCGGGCGTCTGGTGGAAAGATCTATATGCTTCAGGATGAGAGTCAGTAGTGCTCGTTGGTTTCATGAGAACGGAAGTGCAGATCCGGCTAAGGCATCATAAAACTTAGACTAAATGATCTTCTGATCTCGACAGAATCTTGTTTCAAGAATAGTGCGAACCATTGAATTGTGCTCTCGTTGCCTTTCTTCGTGATAGATATGATCGTGAAGAGAATTGATAAAGTCTTGAATGCGTCCTTCTAGGATTTCAACATCATTGTCTTCTCTTCGGAGATAAAGGTGGTGTTCTTCTCTGATAGCCATGATTCGTTCTGTTAAGCGTAGTGAAAAATCAATGGTTGATTTTCTGATGGCTTCGAGAATGTCTTCAAATTCATCGGTATCATTGATGAAGGTAATCATGTCTGCGTGTGTGGATATAACCGGAATTCGATCTGAAGAAGAGTCCGGCTCCCCTTGATATGGTTCGGTTGGAGAGTGTGAGTTATTCAGAATGTCTTCATGTTGCTCTCCCTCGTTATCATCGGTGTATTGTTCTTCTGAGGATGCATCTGATGAACGATTTTCTTCAGTATTCTGATTCTCCACTTTGATACTTGCAGGATCAATTTCTATATCCTTAGCCTCAGCCTTGTCGGTCTTCTTCTTGAAGCAAATGATTAAACTGTGATCTTCCGTTTCAAGCCTCATTATTTCTTCATGACGCTCAATGCTTAGAGCGGGTATTTTCGCAGTTTTTTTTACGTCTTCCATTTCCTCTTCCTCCTCAGATTCCTCCTCTTCCTCTATTTCTTCGCTGAGATCCTCTTCTTCCATTTCTGGGTCGCCTACAGACTGTGATTCGACACCCATCTCGATATCATCGGCTGGTGGTGAAGACTCGTCATCGGAAGTGATCTGTCTGGTGGAAATAGCAAACATCTCTGCCTGTCTAGAAAGATCGGTTGGTCGGTCAATTTTGAAGGTAACGCTCTCCCCATGCGATCGTAAGATCAAGGTTTGATTGTACACATCAATGACAGTCCTAGCCGTATTCATGAAAGGTCTTCCTAGCACTACTGGTGTGTGTAGGTCTTCCTTAATATCCATTACTACGAAATCCGTGGGATACAAGAATTTGTTGACTTTCACCAAGACGTTCTTAACTATGCCCTTGGGATATCGAATTGTGTGATCGGCAAGTTGGATTGTCATTTTGGTTGGTGACAAGTCTCCTAACTCTAATCTCTTGTAGAGAGAGTAGGGGATTAGGTTGATACTTGCTCCTAAATCTGCTAGCGCATGAATGGTTCCAGATTGGTAGATTGAACACGGGAAAATGAATCGGCCCATATCTCCTAGCTTTGGTGGTAGAGAGTTTCTGAGTAATGCAGAGCATTCTTCACTCTGTGGAATTTTGTTAGAGTCTGGTATCCTCTCCTTTGTAGAAAGAAGCCTTCGGATGTATCTCTTCTGATTGGGAACTTTGGACATAGTGTCAAGGAATCTTCCATCAAGTTTGAAGGAATCAAGTTTGGATGGTTCTTCTTGTAGCTTTCCAGGATAAGGTACGCGAACTGGAGTTTCAGGGGTCAGCTTCTGAGTATATGTCGATTTGTTCTTGAGCCTAGCTGACCTTTTCCGTGGTTCTTCCTCTGGGATTACGGAATCCATTTGCTTTGCTTCTTCTATGTGGGGATTTTGGATAGTATTACTTGGCAATCTTCCCTGCGGCCGGGTTTCAAGGCGTTGTGATAACTGTCCGAGCTGCATTTCCAAACTTTTGAGCAGAGCCAATTGATTTTTCATTAGTATCTCCGTCTGATCTTGCCTGGCTGCAGCTCTCTGATTTAGTTGTTGTTGTCCTTAAATGAACTGAGTCAATTGACCATCAGCTCCGAGAGTGGGGTTAGTTGCTTTTATAATCTGGGTGGTAGGGGAATTTTCCTCAACTGGGGGACCAGTGAGTGGAAGTGGTTGATCGTAGGTCAATTGAGATTGTTGGGCTGGATAAGGTGGATAGCGATAGCGAAAAGGTTGATTGCTTCGCTGAAATTGATTAACCCTAGGTGGTTGATTGAATCTGGGATTTGGTGGACGAGCTGGGTATTGAACGTAACAGACTGAACTGTCAGGGTTTTCATACTCAACTTGATATTCTTTAGTGGGTTGCAGGTTGGTACAATTAACACAAGCCTGAGCTTGGTTAACCTGCTGCGGCTGCGTCTTCAATTCTCCGAGTTGTTTAGCAAGAGATTCCATCTTATCCGTGAGGGATTTGATGGCCTCCGTTTGATTGTTAAGTGCAGAGAGTGGGGTAGATGATGAAGTTGTTTCACCACTGTTCCAGTCATGATGATGCATTGTCATGTTCTCGAGCAATTCCCATGCTTCGTCTGCGGTTTGGTTCATCAGATTCCCTTGAGCTGCTGCATCGATCGTCGTCCTATGATTTACCGTAAGACCAATGTAGAAGGTACAGATTTGAGCTGACCGTTCTAGCTAGTGATTAGGGCATTTCTTCACCAGGGTTTTGAATCGCTCCCATGCAGTATAAAGAGATTCATCATAACTTTGTTTGAAGTTAATGATGTCATTCTTCAGTTTGGTTTGTTTAGAAGGAGGGAAATATTTGGTTAGGAATTTAGTAGCCATCTCCGTCCATGACTTGATGGAATCTTTTTCCAGTCCTTCAAACCAAGTTTGAGCATGATGAGTGAGATAATAGGGGAACAAGTATATCCGGACTATATCTTGTCCTATCCCTGGCTGTTTGTAGGAGTTCGAAAGAGATATGAATTTATCAAGGTGAGAATTAGGATCGTCGTTCGATAATCCATGAAACTGACAGCTATTCTGGATGAGCTGGATGATGTGATGTTTTAACTCGAACGAGTGTCCTTGAATCTCTGGAAATCTGATTGGTCCTCCTCGACCTTCAATCGAGGATTTGGTATTTTCTGCTAAAGTAACGTGTAACGCCATTTGATTTCCGATTCGTGCTTCCTTGCGTGCTTTAGAGATTATTGCGTCTGGATCAGGTACGAATAACAACGGACCTGGTCTAGATCGGGTTTGGGTCATACACTGGGTATGCCTTTTAGTTTTTAATTTTTCGCAAATAAACTAAGATAATCTAAAGTAAGCTAAACTAGTCTAAGGTAATCTAATTCTAAGGTAATCTAATTTTATCTAATTTGATCTAAGGTAGTCTAAAGTAATCTAAGGTAATCTAATTTAATTAGCTAACTATCCTACGGTTGAATATGTTTTTGGTTCTGGCTACTGATTCCCTGATATTTCGGTGACAGAGCTCCGCACGAACTATCCAACAAACCAAGTGGCCAGGTCGACTACGGAGAGGCAGGATCCTTTTGGTCCCAATATAATTGGCGACTGTTCGAAAAATCCAACACCCAAGTCAGTGTATAATTGTCTTTCTTAGATACCACTAAATGCTTGTGAATAAGTTTGATAGAGAGCAGTATTGCCTGATACCAGTTCCCCGGCAGCGGCGCCAAAAACTTGGTACTCTCCCGTGATATGGCCGAAATGGACGGTTTTTATTTGCGCGGTGTCGTCGGGCCACGGCTCTCCAGGATCAGCCACTCGTGGGAGAGGGTACTGTTTTAAATTTATATTTAGCGGGGCCTAAATCTTACTACTCCTTATAAGTAAGGGAAGTATGACCTAGAGTCGTATTTTTTAGATATCAGTAGAATCGAACCTATATTTAAGCCTAAGATAGTTAGGGAGTAGTGGTTATTTAATTTGGGATTTCCTAATTTATAAGATAGATAAAGTAAATGCGATAAAATTCGTAATTCAGATAAGGTTAAAGTGAATGAATACTATGACTTCATCAGTTATTCTGCCGAGATTATGGAATGCTGGCTCATGAATAGGCAGAGGCCTTGTATTCATTACACTGGTCCTAAACGCCCCTGTCATAAGACACGTCACTGGGTACTGCGTTAGGCTTGAAGATTATGAATAGACAGCAACGTCCCTTACCCCCGACGCCCGTGCAGTCTGACTACAGGCATACACGTTCAGACGGCTCATCCAATTGAGCGACTCGGTTGGGTGACGTATTAACATTCCAAAATGGTCTAAACTTTTTTAAGCATAATAGAATACATGGTTTACCATATCCGAGAGACGTGATGTGTTTCAATGCTTTCGTTAATGATTGGTTTTGAAATATAGTTAGGCCCTTAAAAAGAGTTCAACCATAAAGAACACCATGTCCAAGTCAAGCTGACTTCCATGAACACGTTCGGTTATCCTAACGGTCCAATCCTTTATGTGTCTAAACAAACATTTACTTAATTAACTAAGAATCCCTCAAGGAGGTGCAATGCTTGAGACCGCATTATGGTGCAATGTACTGGTCAACACTAACCGGGTTCCATGGCCTTACTTAGCAGAGGTATAGCTTACAACAACCGCTGTGCTTCAGCGTGCACGTACGAAGTTTATATGCTTGGTGACTACACTAGCATGGTCTAGGACCGACAATGTACTAAGGGTCTAGTTAGATGTTTCACTACGAAAGAGTCCTCAGTCGAAATCCAAAGCTTGATAGACTTACTACAACCGGTGTGCCTCAGTCGATCTTACGTTGTATCCGATAGACTTCTCTTACCAAAGGGTGACACAGATAGTGTACTCTGAATCGGGGTTCGAGACTTCCCAATAACAGAGCCTATAACTACGTTCTATTAGTTGAAAAAGCGATTGAGTTTAAAGCATAATCGGAAAGCATTTCG
The DNA here is from genome assembly GCF_046630445.1 of Rutidosis leptorrhynchoides. Lineage (NCBI taxonomy): Eukaryota > Viridiplantae > Streptophyta > Magnoliopsida > Asterales > Asteraceae > Rutidosis > Rutidosis leptorrhynchoides. The sequence goes on along the minus strand of NC_092339.1, from coordinate 341,849,992 downwards.
ACAGCATACACAAACTATAATATTATTTCGGCATTATAACTGCTTACATCATAGCATACACTAAAGATAACTACTCGCTAATCATGGCAACAATATCATAAAACATTATATAAGATAAAGGATAGAAGTACCAGTAGATTAAATGAGTTTTGAATTCAAAAGTGACAACTTCAAGACTCCAGACCGCTCCTAATACAATCTTCCGCGTTCTTCTCTGGGTACTAGGTTTCCCGTCGAAGGCCTTGAGAGTATGACTAATATTGTATAAGAGAGAGAAAGAAGTGAATTGAAGTGTGTGTTGGAATGAATGACAAAGACCCTTTAAATAAGCAAAATTTTTGCCTGCAAACGGCTGGCAAGCCGTATGGCAACCCGTTTGGTGAGCCGTATTTGGAAATCCGTTTGCTTGGCAGCCCGTTTCTTAGGGCCGTTTGTTGGACCGTTTGGCAGGCCGTACCCCATACTGGCAAGCCGTATGGCAAGCCGTATGGCAGGCCGTTTTTGGTGCTGGTCAGCCTTGATTCACTGGATCGTAACTTGATTTCTTGTCTTTCACCGTTTTTGCTCTAGAATCTTCGTTTTAGCTCCTATTCTCTTGATTCTTTTTGCACCGCCTTAGTAATTATTTGTTCTTCAATTCTACCCGATTAAGTGGGTATTTTGCTGACAAATTTTGAATCTTTCTTGTTTTTGGGCCTTAATACCGGGGTGAAAACGTGACTTTTTAGCCGATATCAAATACGGATGGGTTCTTCTACGAATCGCTGATTCATATCAACCTTTAAATCTTTTAATGGTATAATTTGGCTTTCATCTTACACCTTACACTTATGAAGATAACAAACATTGAACATGTTATGAATCCCAGCTAACTCGGGTGGAAGATCTAAAATCAGAGTTTGATCATTTAACACTTGTTGAATTCTGAATGGACCGATAAATCTAGGAGCCAACTTTCCTCCTTTACCAAAATGGATCACTCATTTCCATGGCGAGACCTTTAAATATACTCGATCACCCACATTAAAAGTTATCGGACACCTTCAGGGATCAGCATATATCTTTTGTCTATCTCGAGCCGCTTTTAATTTTTCACGAGTAACTGTAACTTTTTCAGCTGTTAGTTGCACAATTTCATGACCTGTGAATTATTTCTCACCGGCTTCCAACTAACAAGTCGGCGTTCTACATTTACGACCATATAGAATCTCGTAAAGTGGCATATCGATACAAGATTGGTACGTATTATTGTAAGCGAATTCAATCAACGAAAGATGTGAATCTCTTGATGCACCGTATTCTAGTACGCATGCTCAGAGCATATCTTCCAAAGTCCAATTGGTATGTTCGCTCTGATCGTCAGTCTGAGGATGATACACAATGCTCAATATCACCCTAGTACCTAGGTTCTGCTGAAGACTATTCCAGAAATTCGACTCAAATCTAGAATCTCTGCCAAATACAATAGACATTGGCACCCCATGACGACTAACGATCTCCTTTAAATATAGATCAAATAACATGCTAGAAAATATATATCAGACTAATGATAATTCCATGACGACTAACGATCTTTGGTAGCAAAATGTTCACTCTTTTTCAATCGATCAACTATCACTCAAATCATATCATGACCTTTCTGTGTTTTAGGTAATTTGGTCACAAAATCCATCGTAATATGATCCCATTTCCATTTCGGAATTGCTAGTTGTTGTAGCGAATCGTAAGGTTTTTGATGTTCTACCTTAACTTGCGCACATATATAACATCTTTCAACGAAATATGAAATATCTTTCTTCATGGTTGGTCACAAGTACATCGGTTTCAAATCCAAATACATTTTCGTACTTCCTGGATAGACATCCAACCTTAATTTGTGAGCTTCACTGAGAATTAAATCCCTTTAATTTCCAAACATAGGCACCCAAATTCTATTCTTAAAGGTCTTATGTCCTCGTAAATCACCGATCAATTCATCTTTAACCTTAAACATGAGTTCTGTTTTTAAGTTTACATCTAACAAAGCTTCGGTTTAGTCAATTTTTAATCTATCAATCAAATCGAAAACGTTCTCCGTTCTTATAAACTGCACATTATCAACAATTTTCTTATGACTTAAAGCATCGGCAACCACAATTTCCTTTCCTATATGATACTTAATTTCACAGTCATAATCTTTAATCAATTCCTGTCACCGCCTCTGCCTCATATTTAATTCTTTCTATGAGAAAATATATTGAAGACTCTTATGATTGGTACAAATAACACACTTCGTACAATACAAGTAATGTCTACAAAATTTCAAAGCAAAGACCACCACAGCTAACTCCAAATCATAAACCGGATAATTTCTTTCATGTGTCTTTAGCTGTCGAGACACAAATGCGATAACACAGTCTCTCTGCACTAATACACACCCTAACCCATCAATTGAGGCATCGCAGTATACCACAAAATCATCAGAACGTTCTAGCAATGCAAGTATTGGACCCTGGAACAACAGTTGTTTCAATGTTTGAAAGCCTGTTCTTGTTCATTTCCCCACCGAAAAGATACATCTTTTTGGGTTAACTCGGTTAATGGACCCGCGATCTGCGAATAATCTGTAATAAAGTGGTGATAATAACCTGCCAAAGCTAGAAAACTCTTGATCTCAGGTGGAGTTTTAGTTGAATTCCAATTCATTACCGCTTCAATCTTAGTTGGGTCAACTTTAATACCGGCTTCACAAATAACGTGACCTAAAAATTGTACTTGTCAAAGACAAAATTCACACTTGGAGATTTTGGCATACAATCGTTCTTTTCTCAACAATTCTAATACCAAGCGGAAATGAGTCGCATGATCGGACTTGTTTTTCGAATACACCAAAATATCGTCTATAAACACGATTACAAACTGATCTAGGTGTAGTTTACAAACCATATTAATTAAATGATGAAGACAGTTGGAGCGTTTGTTAACCCAAAATGCATAACCAGGAACTCATAATGACCAGAATGCATATGAAAAGCCATCTTAGGTATGTCTAAGTCTGCAACCCGACCCTGATGATACCCTGATCTTAAATCTATTTTTTCAAAAGAAAGAAGCGCCTTGTAACTGATTGATGTTAAAGCAGAGGTGTACGAAATAGTTATATTTTTGCTACGAAATACTATTAAATACGGTACAATTTTACACAAGTTATTTATTTATTTATAAAGTGGATATACCTAAACCTTGCTACAACACTTATAGGTAGTGTACCTAATCGTATAGTAGTGTAGTTTTTAGTAAGTCCGGTTCGTTTCACAGGGAGCTAGCCAAGTTTAACGCTATAATTATTTTAACCTATAATTGTAATATATATATATATATATATATATATATATATATATATATATATATATATATATATATATATATATATATATATATATATAAGTAGTATTATTATTATAAAAGGGGGTTTTTTACCGTTTAATGACTGGTTTGTCGATTTTATAACTTAAGTTACAATTAAAACCTAATGTAAAATATTAAAAATAAATATAACTTAATTTAAAGCGTAAAGTAAATGACAATAATTAAAGTGCGATAAATTAAAGTGCGATAAATAAAATGACGATAAATAAAATTGCGATAATTAAAAAGTACGATAATTAAAAGTGCGATAAATAAAATGACAGTAAATAAAAATGCGATGAAATATGAAATAAAGGAATTATGCTTATTTAAACTTCCGCAATCATGATGTTTGACGTGTTGATTTTAGTTAATTACCATAGGTTAATTGTCCTTTGTCCTGAATTATTCGATATGTCCATCTGGTTTTTGTCCATAACAGTCCATCAGTCATAAATATAAAGTGCGAGTGTCCTCGTCAAATTATCCTTATATCCGAAGTCAAATATTCAACTAATTGGGGACTTAAACTGTAATAAGGTTTTGATACTTTATTATCAATTACACCAAGTGTCCTTGCATGTAATCCACCCCTGTTTTAATGAGTCCATTGACTATTAATCCATTCCCATGTCCGGTCAAATGAACGATTATTAGTACTTATAAATATTTCGCCCATCGTGTCCGATCGAGTGTATATGGATATTTATAGATACATCAAATTGTAAATCTCTATATTAAATTAACGAACTATCATTCAGTTAAACAAATATAAAGCCCATTAATAGCCCATAGTCTAATTTCCACAAGTGTCGTTCTTTTGTCCAAACCCCAATTATGGTACAAAGCCCAATAACCCCGTCTTTAATATTTAGTCTAACATCACGATTACTTCGATTTAAATAAGCATAATAATAACTTAGCTACGAGACATTAATTTAAAAAGGTTGAACATAACTTACAATGAGTATTAATAGCGTAGCGTTACACGGACAGAATTTCGACTTACACACTTACAACATTCGCCACTATAACCTTATTATTATTAAACTTAAATTAAAATTATAATTATAAAATATAAATATAAATATATTGTAGATAGAAAGATAGAAAAAGGATGATGAAATCGATCAGAATGCGCGACCTTTTATAGGCCCACGTTTCACTGTAGAGCTCCGCGAGTGCGGATGGTTTCTTCATAAAAGCCCCGCGAGTGCAGAGGTCTGGAATCCAGCTCACCAAATGAATTCAACGTGGGCTGCTTTGATTAAAATAATATATAATATATATATATAATTAATTATATATAATATTATATTCTTGTGCATAGTTGACTTGTAATTTTTAGTCCGTTGCATCGCGCGCTGAAAGTTGGTTCATGTCCAAGTTCCGGATTTTCGAACTCCTTTTCGTACTATTTAATATCTTGTACTTTGCGTTTTGCGGCTCGTACTCTTGTAATTTCTAGACGTTTCTCATCAATAATTTGAACCACTTTAATTGTACTTTGTCGTTTGCGTCTTCAAATTGTCGAATCTGTCTTTTATCTTCACCTTTTATTATTTAAACGAATATCACTTGTAAATAGAACAATTGCAACTAAAAGCTTGTCTTTCTTGAGGGATAATGCTATGAAATATATGTTCGTTTTTAGCATTATCAAATATTCCCACACTTGAGCGTTGCTTGTCCTCAAGCAATATAGTCTTGAAATAAAAATACTAGAATCACTTCTTTATTCTTCACACTTTGTACATCAGTAATTCTTATACGGCGGTATGAACAATGATAGTAACATTGTGGTTTACAGTCCCACATGACTATGAAAATTTAGATCCTTAAGGAAATTGAATCTTTATGAAAACATTTGATCTTTCGAAAATACAATCTAGCTTTTACCCTAGATAAGTTTTTCGGAATAACCCTTCACCGGTATTTGCAAACTGTTAAGGCAATGTCCCGTGACATGCTTTTGATTATGGTCTATATCGTGTCGGATGCAATTACTATCCTTGGTAGGAGCAATAGTAAAGATCACCCTATAGTTTTTCGGTCTGGCACAATGTCCTGTCTTTGACCATGCTATGCAACCACCATTCTTACGGTTGACACCCGATTTGGTTCAGGTGACCTAATGAATTCCAGGTGAATTCCTAGGATTTTACGTTCAATGGTAATGAACGCATTGAAAATGGATTTTCAGAAAACAAATCGGTTTGTAATTTGATCAAAATATTTTCTCGTTCAAGCTCGAGTTTAGATATCATCGAATTCCATGAGTTTGAATTCTCAATCTTTAAGGTCAATCTCAAGGATTGAGTAATATCAGTCTTAAAAGCCGATTTTTGATCTTTAAGGAGATTATCCTTTCTGGGAATCTGATTCATTAGTCTTATAAGCTAATTTGCACGGTGCCACCCATTGTACGAGACAGATCCTCTCATGGTTAGGATACGTCTGACCACTTGGCGACCCTGTTTGATGCTAAGGTCCGTGGATTTCCAGCTGATTTTTGAGAAAACTTTTCAAGGTTTTTCGTAGACTCTACAACTGGTCTGGACGACAACTTCCTAACCTAAATCAAGAAGCGCGTGTTTTTTTTCCCGGAAGACTTTTCTTCCTTTTAAATTTCATTTATATTACAATAAACTGGGTAAAACTGATTAAAATTGTCCAAAACAAAAGTATCTTCAATTATTTGTACAAAAATATGTGATATATGTTCTAAATAATTTGGTAAATTTTTCCCACACTTGGCTTTTATTTCCTTTCTTTGTCTTTTTATTTTCCTCTATTCCATTTTAAATGAATTCTAACATTTTGAGTTGTTTCTCAATTTATGTCCTTTCCGAGGTAACAATAATTTCGCTGTTAACACCTAGTTTTATCATTCATAAATATGTATAAACATGATTTTGAGTTCATTTAGTTGAAAATTTTGAAAATTTTTACTAGAATTGGGTAGTCAGTATATAAGACTAGGGCTGTTCTTTATTATCAGAGAGCACTAGATTCTAATACAACTACCGCGTTACTAGTATTTTTAATGGTAACCAAGTGTTTAAATTTAAAATTTTAAAAATCCGAAAGAATTTAACCCCTTCCCACACTTAAGATCTTGTAATGCCCTCATTTGCAAGAAATCATTAACAATTTAAATTATTGAGGGTGATTAGCGTAGAAAAATGATTAAATTTTACCAAAGTTTTTAAACATATTGGCGTTTGTTTTGAATGATAAATGGTGCATTTCATTTGTTCATTCCGTCTGTTGTTACATCACACTTGTTTTTCGTTTTGCCATAAAAATTTATAGCTTTTGCTGAACTTAATGCCAGTCTTTGAAAGCTGTTTTACTCTGTTTTGTACATTAGATAAACTATAAACATACATAATATTTTTATTATATTTTTTTTATAAAACCTTTATTTATTAAAACAATTTAAATGAATAATTTTTTTTAAAATTTTGTTTCCTTTTACTTTAGGTAGTTTCGGTATGTTTACCTAATCCGTTCCTCGACAAAATTTAAAATTTGTCATTTTTAAAGCGATTGTTTTAAAAGCAAAGATTTTTGGGTTTTTTAATTTTTTTTTTTTTTTTGGTATACTTTAGATCAATAATATTAAAAATAATGATAACAAAATTTTTCGCCCCGCCATCGGGTAAAGCAATTTCGGTTCCATGACCTAGTCTTCAACTTACGACGAATTTTAGAAATCATATTTTTAACTTATTGAAATAAAGTATATTTTTATTTTTAAATTCACACCAAACTTAAATTTAAAATGCATAAAATTAAAAATTCATATTAATATTATTAATATTTTTATACATTAATTTTACAAACTTATATTAAAAATATTATTTTTTTAAAATATTTAAAAACTTAAATATATTGATTTTAAAAATTTACAATAATAATTTAATATTTATATATTAATTTTAAAAACAAGGCAAAAATTAAAATTAAAAATCTTTTTGGTCTTTTATTCCACTTTAAACAATCAAATATTATCAAAAATATACGCCCCTCTTTTGGGTAAATTAATTTTGGTTCCATAACCTAGTTTTACTCCTGACAAATTTTTGAAATATTTTGGGTTGATTGATTAAAGATATTTATACCTTAAGAATAAACGGTAAATTTCGCAGTGATGTAATAAATTTTTGTATGATATCAATAATTTCGGTTTCGCATACCTAATTTTATTGAATACCAATTTAATACTTTATAGTGAACGATTCAGCGTTTATTATCAAAAGGTTAAAAGCAATAAAATAAAATAAAAACTGTACATACTTACCTATGAGAAAGAATTCTCAAAGACCTGCTTTAGCCGACTCATAGGAGAGTCATGTGATTTGGTTTTCCATAGCTACATAAGTGTAACCTCGATTCTTCAATAACTTTTCTTCTAAACATATGAACGGTCCTTCTCTGCATAGAGTAACAAATTCGGTATTTGAATATGTTTGATTGTTTGAACATTTACCTTCTTGTGACCATTTTCCGCATTTATGACATCTTTCAAGGTGTCGTGCTCTTCTTTTTATTGCGGATTTTGATTTTTCTTTACCAAAATGTATCTTATGATGATCTTTCCTGAGTTCTTTCCTTACTTCGTCCATTTTTCCTCTTACGAATGATACCACTTCACTCGGGAGTGTGTCATTATTACGTTTAGTAATCAAAGCGTGTAGTAGTAGAACATTGTTCAGATCAAAGGAATTCTTCATCTCGTAAAACTTAAAAAAATAAAAATTCAGAATGGAGGGAGAAGACTAGTTCTTTAGGGTCTGCTAGGGAAAGACCATTCAGATTCCATTCTCGGAAACTACACGAAAACCGAATATCTAACTCTAACAGAAATACAAATTACCCTAAAAAGATTCAAATCTTTCCACACTTAGTTAGCTGTGGTGTCGAAATTGTGATTAACTTCATCTTCAATTTCCATTGGATTATCTATGTAATGTTTAACTCTGTGACCATTTACTTTAAATTCAATCTCATTTGAATTTATTAATTCTACTGTTCCGTATGGGAAAACTCTTTTGACTATAAATGGTCCAGACCATCTTGATTTCAATTTTCCAGGAAATAGCTTGAATCGTGAATTGAAAAGAAGAACTCTGTCTCCTTCCTTAAATTCTTTTGAACTTCTGATTCTTTTATCATGCCATTTCTTTGTTCTTTCTTTATAGATTAACGAATTTTCGTATGCTTCATGTCTTAATTCTTCTAATTCATTTAGTTGGCTTAACCGTAGATGTCCGGCTTCATGCAAATCAAGATTACATGTCTTCAAAGCCTAAAATGCTTTGTGCTCAATTTCTACTGGAAGGTGGCATGCTTTTCCGTAAACAATTTTAAAAGGTGTGGTACCAATTGGAGTTTTGTAGGCTGTTCTAAAAGCCCAGAGTGCATCCTCCAATTTGATGGACCATTCCTTCGGATTTGATCCTACGGTTTTCTCTAGAATATGTTTTAATGCTCGGTTGGTATTTTCAACTTGTCCACTTGTTTGTGGATGATAAGCGGTTGAGATTTTATGAGTTACTCCATATCTTTTGAGAACTTTCTCAAGTTGATTATTACAAAAATGAGTACCTCGATCACTTATTAAAGCTTTCGGTGTTCCGAACCTAGCAAAAAAACGTTTTAAGAAGTTGACTACAACTCGTGCATCATTAGTCGGGAGAGCTTGTGCTTCCACCCATTTAGATACATAATCAATGGCAACGAGAATGTAGAGATTATTATGAGATTTTGGAAATGGACCCATAAAGTCAATACCCCAAACGTCAAATACTTCACATACTTGAATGACATTTTGTGGCATTTCATCACGTTGACTTATTTTTCCGGCCCTTTGACAAGCATCACAGGATTTACAAAGAAGGTGCGCGTCTTTGAAAATTGTAGGCCAATAGAATCCAGCGTCATAGACTTTTCTTGCTGTAACTTGAGGTCCATAATGCCCTCCTGTTGGTCCTGTGTGATAATGGTTTAAGATTTGACTAGCTTCATCTCCGAATATGCATCGGCGTATTATTCCATCGGGACAACTTTTAAACAATTGTGGATCTTCCCAGAAATAGTGTTTTATATCACTAAAGAATTTCTTTCGTTTTTGGTAGGACAACCCTTTTTCAAGGAATCCACATACTAAGTAATTTGCATAGTCTGCAAACCATGGAATTTCATTATAATCGATCTTCAAAAGATATTCATCAGGAAAGTTATCTTGTATAGCCGATTCATTTAGAACTTATAATTCAGGATTTTCAAGACGAGAAAGATGATCAGCTGTGAGATTTTCTGCTCCCTTTTTGTCTTGGATTTCAATATCGAACTCTTGTAAGAGTAAGATCCAATGAATTAATCGTGGTTTGGCATCTTGTTTCGAAAATAGGTATCTAAGAGCAGAATGGTCGGTATAGACCACCGTTTTTGCTAGAACGAGATATGAACGAAATTTGTCAAAAGCAAAGACAATAGCAAGGAGTTCTTTTTCAGTAGTTATGTAATTTGTCTGTGCTCCTTGTAATGTCTTACTAGCAAAATAAATAGGTTGAAATCGTTTTTCAATCCTTTGTCCTAAAACGGCTCCCATTGCAAAATCACTTGCATCGCACATGAGTTCAAATGGTAGATTCCAATTTGGAGTTATCATGATCGGCGCATTAGTGAGTTTTTCTTTAAGAATATTGAAAGATTTGATGCATTCATCCGAAAAGATGAATGGAGCATCCTTTTCTAGGAGTTTATTCATAGGAGTGGCAATTTTAGAAAAATCTTTTATGAAACGTCGGTAAAAACCGGCATGCCCTAGAAAACTCCTAACTCCTCTAACATTGGTGGGATGTGGAAGTTTAGCAATTACATCTACTTTAGCTCTATCCACTTCAATTCCTTCCTTTGAAATTTTATAACCAAGAACGATGCCTTCTTTAACCATGAAATGGCATTTCTCCCAATTAAGTACTAGATTTGATTGCTCGCACCTAATAAGCATTCGTTCAAGATTAACTAGACATGATTCAAAAGTATCACCAAAGATTGAAAAGTCATCCATGAAAACTTCCATGCATTCTTCTATCATGTCATGAAAAATCGCCATCATGCACCTTTGAAAGGTTGCAGGGGCGTTGCAAAGTCCAAATGGCATGCGTTTATAAGCAAAAGTACCATAAGGGCATGTGAACATAGTTTTCTCTTGGTCCTCGGGTGCGATTGGAATTTGAAAGTATCCGGAAAAACCATCAAGAAAACAATAGTAACTATTTCCGGCTAACCTTTCCAACATTTGATCAATGAAAGGTAAGGGAAAGTGATCTTTTCTGGTGGCATCATTTAATTTTCTATAATCAATACAAACACGCCATCCTGTTACAGTTCTAGTAGGAATAAGCTCATTTTTCTCATTTGTGATGACAATCATGCCACCTTTCTTAGGCACGCATTGAACTGGGCTTACCCATGGACTATCAAAGATTGGAAAAATTAAACCTGCATCTAGCAGTTTAATAATTTCTTTCTTAACAACATCTTGCATATTAGGATTTAGTCTTCGTTGGCGTTGCACATACGTTTTATGACCTTCTTCCATAAGGATTTTATGTGTGCAATACGAAGGACTTATGCCTTTAATGTCATGAATCTTCCATGCAATAGCTGGTTTATGAGCTTTTAGCACAGAAATGAGTTGAGATTTTTCATTTTCAGTAAGAGAAGACGATATTATTACAGGTAATTCAGATTTACCATGTAAATAAGCATATTCCAAATGGTTTGGAAGTGGTTTTAACTCTAATGTCGGTGGTTCTTCTATCGATGATTTATATCGATATTTTTCTTCTTCTTTTAGCATTTGAATTTCTTCTGTTGTTGGTTCGTATTCATTAGCCATGAGTGCGGCTAACATTTCAGCTTCATCAATTGGTTCAGTTCCTTCTCCTAAAGAACATTCTCCTGTTCCTTGTAATTCTGGAAATTCTTATAACAATTCTGCATGTGAATCTATAGTTTGAATATAATAACATGTATCATCTGCAGATTGCGGTTGTTGCATGGCTCTATCCATCGAAAAGGTAACACTCTCGTCCTCTATACTTAGGGTCAGTTTCTTACCGAACACGTCTATTATTACTTTAGCCGTGTTTAAGAATGGTCTTCCTAATATGAGAGGAACTCAAGAATCTTCTTCCATGTCCAGAATAACAAAATCTACTGGAAATACTAAAGGACCAACTTTAACTAGCATGTTCTCCATTATCCCTCTAGGATATTTTACTGATCGATCTGCTAGTTGTATACTTATTCGTGTTGGTTTCAATTCTCCAAGGTCTAGTTTAGCGTATAGTGAATACGGCATTAAATTTATACTAGCACCTAAGTCTGTCAATGCTTCTATTGAACTAAGACTACCCAGAAAACATGGAATTGTGAAACTTCCTGGATCAGATAATGTTTCTGGTATCTTATTCAACAGTACTGCAGAGCAATTAGCATTCATAGTAACAGCCGAGAGTTCTTCCATTTTCTTTCTATTTGTGATTAGATCTTTAAGAAATTTAGCATATCTTGGCATTCCTGAAATCACATCAATGAAAGGAAGATTTACATTTATTTGTTTAAACATATCCAAGAATTTGGATTGCTCGGCTTCAAGTCTTTCTTTTCTCATTTTACTTGGGTAAGGAACTGGTGGTTGGTATGGTTTAACATAAGGTTTAGCCTTAAATGTGTTATCTTCATTAACCTTTTCAACTACCGGTTCTGTTTCCTTTTCTTGTTCAGGCTGTGGTGCCTGTGGAGTAGGAATAACGTCATCAGAAATTACAGGTATTTCAGGTGGTTTAAGTGTAATACCACTTCTTGTGGTAATGGCTTTAGCTGTTTCATTCTGGAGGTTAGCATTTGTATCGCTAGGTAGACTTCCCGGTTTTCTCTCACCTATCAACCTTGCTAGGTTACTTACTTCATGTTCCAAATTTTGGATAGAAGCTTGTTGATTTCTAAATGCTTGAGCATTTTTTTCATTAGTTTGTTTCTGCGATGTGAAAAATTGAGTTTGAGATTCAACTAGCTTCGACATCATGTCTTATAAATTTGGCTTTTTATCATCGGTCTGTGGTGGTTTATTTTGAAAAATAGGTCTTTGTTGGTTGTAAGTATTGTTAGATACTTGTTGATTGCTAGGACCTTGTTGGTTGTTGTATGAAACATTTTGGTTATAATTCTGATTTTGATTGTAGATTGGTCTTGGCGGTTGATAATTATTCGGATAATTATTTTCAGGCCTTTGGTTTATGTATGAAACATTCTCTCTTTGTTCCATTGTTTGTTCAATATTGAGACAATCTTTTGTCAAATGTGGTCCTTCACACTGCTCACAACTAATTCGTATTGAGTGAATATCTTTAGTCATCTTTTCCATTCGTATCTCGACAACATCTATCTTTGCGAAAATGGAATCAAAGTCATGGATAGAATCGGCTCTAGCCGCTTTAGATGATCTAACGATATCTTTTTCTTGATGCCACTCATGTGAGTGGGAAGCAGTGTTATCAATAATTTTGTAAGCTTCAGTTGCGGTTTTCTTCATAATGGAACCACCAGCTGCTATATCGATGTCTTTGCGTGTAGTGATGTCGCATCCTTGGTAGAATATTTGTACTATTTGATAAGTGTCTAGACCATGTTGCGGACATCCTCTTAACAACTTTCCAAATCTTGTCCACGCTTCATATAAAGTTTCATTTGGCTTTTGCATGAATGTAACAATTTCTCCTTGAAGTCTCACGGCTTTAGATGCCGGAAAGAATTGTTTAAGAAATTTTTTAACTAAAACATCCCATGTATCAATAGCCCCTTCAGGTAACGATTATAACCAATCTTTGGCTTCTCCCTTTAAAGTCCAGGGAAATAACATGAGATAGATTTGTTCATCCTCAACTTCTCTGATTTTGAATAGAGTACATATCCTATTAAAGGTTCGAAGATGTTCGTTTGGATCTTCCTTCGGCGCACCACTAAATTGGCATTGATTAGTTACCATGTGTAGGATTTGTCCTTTGATTTCATAATCTGGCACATTAATGTCTGGTTGAGTAATTGCATGACCTTGGCCAGTGCGTTTAGCTCTCATTCGGTCTTCCATACTTAGAGGTTCCAGATTTTCCATTATTGAATTTGTTGAATCTGAATCACTAAGGGATTCTGATTTAATGGTTTCTTCCTCGACAATCTCTGGATGAGTGATTTGTGGTTCAGGAGGAATGATTAGTGGTTCAGAATCTCTGAATTGTCCCTGAATATCCTCCGGATTCTCAATTGTGAGGTCGGGTTCAAAAAATGGATTATCGGAAATTTGAACTGGAGTACTTGGTCGACTAGATGACGATTGTAAAGAAAAATCAACGACGACAATGTTGGTTAGATATCTTGATCGGGTTACAGGTGGTGAATGTATAAAAGGTGGTGAACGTTTTGCTCGGTGCATTCACAGAATATCCTATTAGTTATAAAAGATAAAAATTATATAAGTTATCAAATTAATAGACTTTTCTGATTTTGCCCACGTTTCGAATAGCCAATAGATGCAGCAGGTAGCCAGGACCCTTTAAATCGAAAGCCCAGAACTCGCCACTAACAAATCCAACTATTACTACGAACCAGAAAATTTTGGATGTCTATCAATTTAACTGCTTAAAATAATATTTCGTCGAAGTTTAAAGAAATTTTAGAGAAGAAATAGAAAATTCTATGTCCTAAAAACTAGAGCGTCGAGAAATAAGAAAGAAAAAGAGCGCGTCGAAAAACGTCGAAAAATAAAAGGTCGAAAAATTAAACATCGAAAAATAATAAAATGCAGCGTCGAAACTTAAAAGTCTAAAAACTAAATATTAAAAGTTACGTCTAAAGGTATTAAAGCTTAAAAAGAATTCTGTATCCAAAACAGTAATAACTTAAAAAGGTACTAAAGTCTATTAAATATGAAAGCGATGAGCGACGTCGTAAAATTCTAAAGCGCCTAAGTCTTAGTCTAAAGAAAAAGCACTTAAGGGATTTTACGGCAAAGCCTAAAAATCTAGAAATAAAAATAACTACGGCAAAATACTAAGTTACGAACTAATTACGAGCGAAAAATATAAATATTACGAATAAACGATTAAAAAGATATAAAATTTAAAAAAAACTTAAATTATAAAAATACAATTTTTACAAAAATATTATTTTTATAATTTTATTTTATAAAAATATTAGTTTTATATATTAATAAAACTAATTAAAACTTAAAATGAATTAAAACTAAACTTACACTAATTATATTAAATTAAAACCCTAATTTTAATTAATAATAATTAATTTTAACCCTAATTTCGTAATTAATGCTGTCTAATGTTTGACCTGTCAGAGATCTCCACGAGTGCAGATACCAGCTGGTAAAAATCTCCGCGAGTGCGGAGGATACAGATTCAGCTGAGGTGCAGGTCGAATTCGTGCAGGTTCAGTTGTTTTTTTTTTTTTTTTTTTTTTGCTTTTTTACTTTGTTTTTAATTTTCTGTTTTTATTTTATAGAAAATATAATTTAAACAAAACTTATATTTTTTTCAAATACTTATTAGTTTGTTGTAACTTAAAAAAATAAACTTTTTTTTAATTAAAACACCTATATATATATATATATATATATATATATATATATTTTATGTTTTTATATTTTTGTTTTTAATATTTAAAAACTTATATTTTTACAAAAATAAATTAAAACTTAATAATTTTTTTTTATATAGCGTTTCGCTTTCGGCGTTTATGAAGTCCCGGCAGCGGCGCCAAAAATACTTGATGTTAAAGCAGAGGTGTACGAAATAGTTATATTTTTGCTACAAAATACTATTAAATACGATACAATTTTACACAAGTTATTTATTTATTTATAGAGTGGATACACCTAAACTTTGCTACAACACTTATAGGCAGTGTACCTAATCGTACAGTAGTGTAGTTTTTAGTAAGTCCGTTTCGTTCCACAAGGAGCTAGCCAAGTTTAACGCTATAATTATTTTAACCTATAATTGTAAAATATATATATATATATATATATATATATATATATATATATATATATATATATATATATATATATATATATATATATATATATATATATATATATATATATATATATATATATAAGTAGTATTATTATTATAAAAGGGGGTTTTTACCGTTTAATGACCGGTTTGTCGATTTTATAACTTAAGTTACAATTAAAACCTAATGTAAAATATTAAAAATAAATATAACTTAATTTAAAGTGTAAAGTAAATGACAATAATTAAAGTGCGATAAATTAAAGTGCGATAAATAAAATGACGATAAATAAAATTGCGATAATTAAAAAGTACGATAATTAAAAGTGCGATAAATAAAATGACAGTAAATAAAAATGCGATGAAATATGAAATAAAGGAATTATGCTTATTTAAACTTCCGCAATCATGATGTTTGACGTGTTGATTTTAGTTAATTACCATGGGTTAATTGTCCTTTGTCCTGGATTATTCGATATGTCCATCTGGTTTTTGTCCATAACAGTCCATCAGTCATAAATATAAAGTGCGAGTGTCCTCGTCAAATTATCCTTATATCCGAAGTCAAATATTCAACTAATTGGGGACTTAAACTGTAATAAGGTTTTAATACTTTATTATCAATTACACCAAGTGTCCTTGCATGTAATCCACCCCTGTTTTAATGAGTCCATTGACTATTAATCCATTCCCGTGTCCGGTCAAATGAACGATTATTAGTACTTATAAATATCCCGCCCATCGTGTTCGATCGAGTGTATATGGATATTTATAGATACGTCAAATTGTAAATCTCTATATTAGATTAACGAACTATCATTCAGTTAAACAAATATAAAGCCCATTAATAGCCCATTGTCCAGTTTCCACAAGTGTCGTTCTTTTGTCCAAACCCCAATTATGGTACAAAGCCCAATAACCCCGTCTTTAATATTTAGTCTAACATCACGATTACTTTGATTTAAATAAGCATAACAATAGCTTAGCTACGAGACATTAATTTAAAAAGGTTGAACATAACTTACAATGAGTATTAATAGCGTAGCGTTACACGGACAGAATTTCGACTTACACACTTACAACATTCACCACTATAACCATATTATTATTAAACTTAAATTAAAATTATAATTATAAAATATAAATATAAATATATCGTAGATAGAAAGATAGAAAAAGGATGATGAAATCGATAAGAATGCGCGGCCTTTTATAGGCCCACGTTTCACTGTAGAGCTCCGCGAGTGCGGATGTTTTCTTCATAAAAGCTCCGCGAGTGCGGAGGTCTAGAATCCAGCTCACCAAATGAATTCAACGTGGGCTGCTTTGATTAAAATAATATATAATATATATATATATAATTAATTATATATAATATCATATTCTTGTGCATAGTTGACTTGTAATTTTTAGTCCGTTGCGTCGCGCGCTGAAAGTTGGTTCATGTCTCGGTTTCGGATTTTCGAACGCCTTTTCGTACTATTTAATATCTTGTACTTTGCGTTTTGCGGCTCGTACTCTTGTAATTTCTAGACGTTTCTCATCAATAATTTGAACCACTTTAATTGTACTTTGTACTTTTTAGCATTTTGGTCGTTTGCGTCTTCAAATTGTCGAATCTGTCTTTTGTCTTCACCTTTTATTATTTAAACGAATATCACTTGTAAATAGAACAATTGCAACTAAAAGCTTGTCTTTCTTGAGGGATAATGCTATGAAATATATGTTCGTTTTTAGCATTATCACTGATCAAACAGATCATCAAATCTCGGTAATGGATATCTATCTTAATGGTTCTCTTATTCAATTCCCGATAATCGGAACACAATCGCAGTGTACCATTGATGTGGCCGAAACGGACGGTTTTATTCGTACGGTGTCGTTAGGCCGCATGACGTCAGATTCAGTTGATCAGGGTAGCACACAGTGGTTTTTTTATTTATATTATGCGGGGCCTAAATTTAATTTTACTTTCTAAGGTGTAGAAGGTGTAAGTTAACCTAGTGACGTATTTTTGAATGGATTAACGATTTGAAAATCAAAAGGATAATTGTATTTTATTTAAATTACCTAGATAAGGATAGTAGTTGATTTAAGCTAAAAGTCCTAAGTGCGAAAAGGTAAATAAGTGGAAGGATATTCGGAGTATGCAGATCAGGGAAATGTTGACCAAGATATCAGTGTTGGGTTAGGAAAAGGTAATTATGCTTATGTTAAAGCTATGCTTGGAATGATGTAGATCTAGTTGGATGAGTCAATTACACAGACCTACTTATCTCTGAACTCTCGGAGTTCTCTTTGAGCAGTGAGAAGTATGTCACTTGGTTGTATAATTGAAAGGTAGCTATACCTCGAAGGTTATCCTCAGTAAAGTGCTAGGTTTATTAGTGAGTTGAGCTCTAATCCTAACCCTCGTTATCAGTTTAGTTAACTAAATAACAACGTGCTGTGTTGATTGAACACTGATCATAAACGGAAGGAGTGCGTTGGTTTAAGTTGGCAAAACCTTAAATGAAAACTAACAGCCATTCCATCATACTAATGAGATCATATCAGTTCAAGCATTATACAGCATTACAGTTGATATACTGAAAGTAAAGCAAATAGAAACCTAATAAATACCTAAATAGTTGATATGACTTATTCCTAAGGCAACAATCAAACAAGAACGTGCAATAGGCTTGGGTCACACAGTAAAGGCACTGACTAGATATTAATAGCTCCTAAGAAGTCTCTTTGGAACAGTCAATAGGCATACTAGGTCATTCATGTCTCAATTCCTAAGTTCCGTGTCCTAAAAGCGCATTAGATGCCTCTCGGGAACTCTGGCCATACCGTGTTCATAGAATCTTCAGATATAGTATAACCAGGGGTCTTAATCTTATGAAGTAGCTAATTTCATATAGGTGGATAAGTCCTGATCACAACCTAGGTTGGACAATCCTTAAGATGCTAGCATACAAATCTATCAGACTTCCTAGTTCAGTATTATGACAGTAATCGTACTAAATTAACATAATTACGCTAACCCAAACTTCTATCATGGCAACATACAGATTAATTAAGCTATCATGGTAATATCGGAACGCACTATTAAACATAAAAAGTAAGAACACTTGTTCAATACAAAAGACAAGCGTTTCAGATAAAAACCTGGAAAGGCCGAAGAAATCTGCCCGAGATCGCAGGGAATCGCAGGGACTCGCCGGGATATCCTCCGGAAAATAAAAGCTAAACTAACTACTACTAAAAACTAACTAAAAGCTTGAAAATATAAAGTGAATTACAAATTGAGTGTGTGTTGAAATGGATGGAGAGAGCCCTTTAAATAGGCTTGGAATTTTGCCTGCAAACGGCTGGCAGGCCGTTTGGCAGGCCATTTACAGGGGCCGTTTGCCAAGCCAAGCTTTATCTATTTTGCACTAATTAGTTGTAATCTTCATTTTACTTTACATACTTTGCATTGTGTACTTGTAATAGCTTGAAGATGATGATGATTTACATTTCTATGCTTATTATTAGTTTAATTTTAGCTATGATGGGTTAAATATCTTGTGTTTGCTTATTTATAAATCTCTAATGCTAGTGTTTGCCCCAAATCAATTGATTATTATTGTTTGAATGAATTACATGATCATGTGTTGTTGAGTTAGCTAACGATCTATTGCTATGAGTTTGTTTTAGGCTTGACTTTGATTACATATGTTGTGTAGCTCTCTTAGTGATTTGAGAAGTGAATCAATGTGTGCTTCAACACCTTAGGTGATCTAGACAACTAGCTTAGGAATTGCAAGTGATTGTGTTCTTGATCTAGGTTGGTTTTCAATTGGCCTCTAGTCAACATAGTAATGGTGATTATTTTAAGTGATTTCGATAGTTGGGGGTTTTAAGTGATTTCAACCCAAGCTCAATCTCAATGACCAAATCATGCTTAACTCGATCTTAGGATATAAAGCTTATGTGAATTTGCGGAGTATCATTTGATTTGAGGTTTAGTAGTGATGCTAAACATTTAATAGTTCAACAACTAATGAGATAGCAAAATAGGCAAAACGGGGCAAGCCAAGCATAGAGAGGATTAGATAAGTGAACACGTCTTAGTTAATTTATTTTAAGTCTTAATACTTCACTACTTGTTTCTTGCTACTAGCTTAATTGTTAAATTTAGGTTTGTTTAATTGCGCAAGTTTTAGTTGTTAGTTGATATCAATTGAAACCCCCCAATCAAACAAACCCTAGGACAATTGATAGTTTCAAATATCCGACTTACACCGCTTCCCTTGGAACGAACTTGATAAGAATACTTACATTAAAGTGCTATAGTAACCGGGTTCTAAGTACTCGTTAGTTATGTGTACTTGATTGTAGTGTTTGAATCAAATATAAATTTAGAGGGTAAAAGATGTATATCGTACGAACGCATCACACTTTCTTGGCGCCGCTGCCGGGGAAGCGGTTAGCCTAGTTGGTTATTTAGTTTAAACGTTTAATTATTCGATCCTTTCGTAGGGGTTTACCCTTACGAAAGTTACTTTTCGCATTTTATATTATTATTTTTTTTGTAAAACCGCTTGTGTTTGTGTTGTGATTGAAGGATAGGTGCCTTTGGTGTATGAAAACAAGGTCTCACAAGGATCAAGAGTTCACACATCCATTCTATGATCCGAAAAGACACGTGCATGGGGTTTATAATCGTAGAGAAGAAAGGGTATTAAGAAAGAATTTCGAAGCTTTGTCATTTTGTTTAGAAGAGATGGATCCAAACAGTAATCCGATTCACGATGAAGAGGGCAATCCTAATGGTCCTCTGGTTAATTAAGAATTATTGAATGATCTAAACGACACACCAATGTGGAACGCTAGATTAATTGCACCAACAATGATAACACCGGCTATTACTAAACCACCAATCGAAGCGGATAATTGGAAGATCGAGGGTAACTTTTTCACGTTGATCAAGGATACATACTTTCCTGGGTTGATAGATGAGAATCCGTTCGAACATATTCAACACTTTAATGATCTTTGTTATATTTACAAAATCAAAAACGTCATCGATGACGCTTTTAAGTTGAGGGCATTTCCCTTCACACTTCAAGGAGACGCAAAAGCTTGGATGCGAAGCTTGCCATCCGATTCCATAAAATCTTTTCAAGAATTAACAAACGAGTTTATCAATCATTTCTTTCCACCGTCAAAAGTAGAGCGACTTAGAATGGAGATTAATGAGTTTACACAACGGGGTGATGAGAGTTTGTATGATGCGTGAGATCGATTCAAGAAGCTACTAAGAGCTTTCCCACTGTATGGTTTGACAATGAAGGAGTATATCAACACATTATATCGGGGTTGTAATAATTTTACGAAGCAATATCTTGATTCTTCATCCGGTGGGGTATTTATGTACAAATCACCAAATGCGGTCGAAATTATGTTAGAAGACATCCCGATCAACACGTATGAATGGGCACCTTCACCGCGAGATTTGACAAGGAAAAGTGTAGCACAATTCGAGAGTGATAATGGGCAAGTGACACTTGCAAGCTTGAACAATCAATTTCAAACATTTGGGAAAGAATTGAAGAAGATTCAACAAACGGTAGTTGCAATGCAAGTAGGTTGTCAACGATGCGAGGGTCCACATCTCACGAAGAATTGTCTTCAAATTACTCAATGCAATCATGTTGATCTAGATGATATTCCCATGAATTCGGATGCTCATGTGAACTACGTGAGTAATCAAAACTACCAACGGGGAGGAACATCTAATGAAAGCTACTACAATCCTAATCAAAAACAAGTAAATCAAAACTACCAACGGGGAGGAACATCTAATGAAAGCTACTACAATCCTAATCAAAAACAAGTATCATTCAACAACCAAACCAATACACCACCCGGATTCACAAACTAAAACCGAAATCAAGGTTACAACAACTATAACCAAAACCGAAACAACAACTTTCAATACCAAAACCAACAACCTTACAACAACCAACCTTACAACAACCAAAGCAATTCAAATTATCAAAGCAACCAAGGTTATAGTCAATCACAAAATAACCAAGGTTACAATCAACAACCTCAACAAAACATTCAACAATCCCAACCTTCGAAGAGCTTAGAAGAAATCATGCAAAATTACATCAAGAAGGTAGAATCAACCGAAGCTTTTCTAATGAAAGAGAATGAGCACTTGAAGCAACAACTCCGAAATCAACAAGCCTCATTCCAAAACCTTGAGAGCACCGTTGGAAGAATTTCAAATCAAGTTGCCGAAAGACCACAAGGAACTTTACCTTCAAACACTCAAGTTAACCCGAATAATTACAACAGCAACCGAAACAACCAACACAACCAACAAAACCACCAAAATAACACGAGAGTTATTCCTATCGAGAGCAACACTACCAATCCAAACCAAAATCAAGCGAGTTCATCAAATCCTACCAATACTTATGCTCAAGTGAACTCGATTGATTCAACTGAAGAAGATCAATCCGAATATCCTCAAGCTTTCACGTTCGATGTTGAAGGAGGCAAGTTTGATTTTGATGAAGCGCTAGAAATTAATACTATCGATTATGGGGTATTCAAGTTTTCGGAGGATTCGGACGATGCAAGATTCATTTCCTATCAAGTTAAAAGTGTATTGTCCATGGAGGCTACCGATTCGACATGCAAGGAGTTAAAGGATGAGTTTGAGCAAATTAAATTGAGAAAGGTTGAGAAAGAGCAAAAGGTCGAAACTTTATTGAATGTAAAGGAGCAAAAGAAAGAGGTCGAGGTTCTTGCTACATCAACTAAGGAGAAAAATGAGACACCGATCTCACATCCTCAATCATTACCTCCTACACATCTAAATGATGTGGATTGTAAGTCAACTTTAACCGACAATGAAAATATTTATGTTAAACTCCCTTTGGCGGAGGTGCTTGAGAATATGCCCAACTATGAGAAATTTTTGAAGATACTCATGGCCAAAAAGAGAGATGTTGAGCAAGTATCCACCGCTTTCTTGAAAAAGGAGTGTGATGGAATTTTAAAGAAATGTAACCTACCATCCAAAATGGGTGATCCCGGACCTTTCCTTATCCCATGCAATGTAAACGGTTCGGAGATGCTCACATCTTTAGCCGATTCGGGGGCAAGTATCAACTTCATGCCCTACTCCATTTACAAAAGGCTAGGCCTAGGTGACCTTTCAGCCACTACAATGGGAGTTAAATTAATTGATCAACCAATTAACTTTAGTGTGGAGATCGTCGAAGACTTAATTGTTAAGGTGGGGGACATGAAATTTCCCATTGACTTTGTTATTGTTGATATAAAGGAAGATCCGGTTGTACCCCTTGTTTTGGGAAGGCCATTCTTGGAAACCGCGGGCTCTTTCTTTGACTTTAGAACCGAGAAATTGACTCTTCGGGATAAAGGGAAATGCATGAGCATAAGAACTAAACGTATTAAAACACCATCGATACCATTGACCACACCACAAGTTGTTGCTAGTGTTCAATGCATCACGAGCACAAGGCAAGTTGGTTCACCAACTAAAGGTAGTGAGGGATTGACCAAGGGAATTCAAGGTAAAGACAAAGATCAAAACAACGTTGTTGACAAGTCTATGCAAAAGTTATTTGGGCGGGTGCATCGGGCTTCATCCAAAAAAGATGAACACTTGAGAAAACATCTAGTGTCAAACTTGTCAAAACATGAGAAAGTTAAACTTAAAGAATTAATCAATGAAAACAAAGTAATGAATGATTGGTTAATGTCAATGTTAAGTGGTGCTGGTAATGAAAATGTTTCCCCTAGCTCAAAGGGAAGGGAAGTTTACCACCCCGAAATTAGTTGAAATCTTAAGGGGATGGGAGTCGGGTGATAGACTCGTTAAAAACTTTCCAAAATTGCGTATATAATTTCTTTTAATTGAATTTCGTTTAGAATTGTATGATATTCCATTTCTTAGTTGCATTTTTATGTTTTTGCATTGCATGCATATGGGTAAAACCGGAAAACGTCAAAAATAGTTTGTGAATGGGTCAAAATGGACTTTAAATTGAAAAAACTGTAATCAGGTACAAAAGCGGCGCTTTTGTCCTAGGAGCGGCGCTTTTCACTTCCAAAAGCGACGCTTCTACTACAAGAGCGACGCTTTAACCCGTATTTTAGGGCCAAAATTGGATAGTAGCCAAGAACGGCGCTTTTATTTCTAAAAGCGGCGCTTTTATTCGCAAAAGCGGCGCTTTTATTCGCCAAGAGCGACGCTTTTCTTCCAAGAGCGACGCTTCTGCTTTCAACCAGGAGCGGCGCTCCTGTTCTAAAAGCCGCGCTCCTGCACCTAGTTATTTAAGCAATCTGCACGACCAAAATATCATTTTTTCACACCCAACTCCAATTTTCTCTCTAATAACGGCGCAATATTAACCCTAGTCGACCCAAATCAACTCTAAACTTCAAATTCCATCTATTTTCTTGCAAATCCATTACATCTAACATGGGAAAAGTAAGAATCTATCATTTTAATCGTTCTTTAACATGATTTGGTTGATTTTTACTCTTTTTCTCTTTATGCGTAATTCGTAGATTATGCTTGATTTATGATGTTAATGGTCAATTTGTTGATGAATCTAGACTACATTGATGTTTATTAACATGATTTGCATGCTTAGTTACATCGATTTCAACTTTGAATTTCTAAGGTTCATCCTATTTGGGGGGTTTTGATTTTGATCCAAATTGGAGTGTTAATTGATGTTGTTTATACTTAATTGATAGGTTGCCATGATTATCTTGCTTTGAATCCATCTTTCATGCTTGTATGATTTGAATTTACAAATTAGGGTTCATAAGTTTGAGGTTTGACTTGGTTTGACCAATCTGAGCATGTGATTAGTGATAATGTATTTGTTTGTGGTATATTTATGTTTTAACATGAAGAATTGCTATAATTTGATGAATGCTCGTTGTCTTAGCCAAATTTGAATGAATTAGACTTTTACTAGGGTTGACTTTTTGCAATTGGTTCATGTTGACCATGTTTGACCTAGTGAAACTTCATGATTGATGATAATGCACGTTAGCTTGTGATGTTACTTATGATTTAACATACCATTGCATGAGCAAAATTTTGTAACTTTTTGATGACTTTGAGATTATGCCGTAAAGTTAATCCTTG
The DNA here is from genome assembly GCF_046630445.1 of Rutidosis leptorrhynchoides. Lineage (NCBI taxonomy): Eukaryota > Viridiplantae > Streptophyta > Magnoliopsida > Asterales > Asteraceae > Rutidosis > Rutidosis leptorrhynchoides. The sequence goes on along the minus strand of NC_092339.1, from coordinate 341,825,323 downwards.
TTTGATTTCAAGCTTTGTTATGATTAATTGCATTTGTTTTATTCATGTATGTTAAATGTTGACATGAGTTGCATGATAAAACTTGTTATACTTATTGGAATCAACTTGGTGTTATTGATTGAAGTTTGTGAACTAAATGTTTATGTGCTAATGCATACCTCTCCACAATGTTTCTATTGTTTGTTTTGTCTGGTAGACTAACGAACCCACGAGATCACATGGTAAATGTCAAAAGAGTATCGGAATCAAGGGTAGGGGTAAAAGATCGGCAGATACTCAAGAGGTTAAGGACGAAGAGGAGGTACCAACGATCCCAGAGGACATTCGTAGACTCTCAACATACCCCTGTCTGTAACATATTCTGATGAATGATAACTTTAGAGCTAGCCTAGAAATTAGGCTAAAAGATAAATTCTACCCTGGGAAGTACATAGAGTGGTCTCTTCTTGATGAAGCTGGTATGCGAGAAGAGGTTGAGAATTTCTTTACGGTTGAATATGGGAACTTATCACTTAACCCTTGGGTCCCAATTTTCAAATTCAATGATCCCATTTATATTGACCCAACCCTTGAGTTCACCTCCACCCTAATTGTCAATTTTAAGGTAGAAGAAATCGATGACACTGATTACATGACTTTTTACTTGGGCAGGCAACAACGAAGCATGAGTATGCTTCAATTCATCAAGGCCCTAGGGATCTACAGAGAGTTTAAGAACAGAACCAACACCCTTTGGGATTATCTTTGACATGCAAGATCCCCAATACGAACCCTAAGGAATTTAACTTTCAAGCATCTTGGCACCAAATGAGCCACGGGGTTTTCAGCCCGGGAAAAACAGTTGCCAACACCCTTAGAACAATCCCTCATCAGATCATAGCCCGATTCATTGCAAACACGATTAACTACCGTTACCACAACAATGAGAAAATGTCCTACTTGGACATTTGGCTCACTGATCAAATCTTTCATCATGAAAACATCCATGTCCCACATGTTATAGCTGACTATCTTTTCGATAAGACTGAAACTAAGGGGAAGACGGGTACAGTAGGTGGCATGTTTGTGACCAGGATAGCAAAAAAAATTAGGGATTGACATCTCGGGGTACACAGCTAATAAGATGGATAGATTTGGGTATGCTGATTTCAAGGGGGTAAAATTCTTAAGAGAGATCAAAACAACCATATGAGGAGATGGTTTGATTTAGGAAACATTAAATTGAGGAAGAGAATGAGCAAGAAGAAGAGGAGAGAGTGATGCACGATTTTGAAACGGGTGACATAGGATCAAGTAGTGGAGCAACCGGGGCGGGAAGTAGTATGCCGAGCGGTTATGATCAAGCTTGGATTGCCAATCAATTTAGTCAAATCAATATAAACCTAAGCAACCAAGAGTATGAGGCACGCTACAATTTCTCAGGCCTCCGTGCGATTTCGCAATGGCAAGTCCATTATTACCAATTGAGCTACGCAGACCCGAATGCCCCCAGCCTTTTGCTGCAACATTTAACCCGTATGAATTTGAGCACCCTAGAAGCCAACCTTTAATTGACTATGACCCGAACGAAGCGTATAGGAGAGCCAAGGAGTTTGCGCATTTTGAACGTTTAAGGCAACAACAACAGGACTAATCCGGAGGGCTCATACTATGGAGGGAATAATTGGTGGTAATTCTTATCGTTGTGCTCTCGCTCTCTTTGCTTGTGGTTTAGTTAAAACATTTGTTGGTTGATTTGTGAAACTTTTATTTGAATATTGGCATGTAATAATCATGGGCGGATGGATTGGGAGCTTTTGAACAATTAGATAATTTGGTGTGTGTGATGAAAACAATTTACTTTATGTTGGATTGTGGTTTATGATGGTAGTAATTTGGATCCGGAGGGCTTGTGGTTCCCGGATAAAACAATCTGAATTTGAATGTTGGCATGTAATAATTCAACACTATTTAGGTTTGTGATGTTTTAATTCATTATGACTATGTGTTTGATGTTGATTGTTTGATGATTGATTCGTTGGATTATGCATGTGTGACGTTGATCATTGTTATATTATGCTTGTTTGTTGAAGCATGAAGATTATATTTTGTTTGTGATCTTGTCAATTGAGTAGTTTGGTTGAATATCTCATTATGTTGGTGAATGTTTGTATTACTTTGTTGATATCTTTGGAGCGTTATGACTTTATTGTGGGCGCACATACTCCCCCGAGTATGGCCCCGCACATTTTGTACCTTGTGAGCATACTTCAAATTGTAGGGAATGCCATATGCACTTGGCTCTTTCTTTTGGCTCATCAAGTGGTACAATGACATGCGAGCAACTTAGTGACTACATATTATACGAATGGTAACAACAAAGATCGTTTGATCTTCGCTGGTTTTTACTTTCTTTCCTCTCATCTTTTCTAATTCAAAATGTCCCTTATTTTCACTTATTCTACCGCTTTAATACAATGAGGGCATTGCATACGCTAAATGTAGGGGGGAGAGTTAAAATATCGGGCCATTTCAAAACTATTTCGGGTAAACGTATCACATGCGATATAAAGTTCAAAGCTTGCGATGTCGAACAATTTTTGGAACAAGTTTTTAACCATTACATTAATTCATATCATAAGCACCTAAAATGGTTAAAACTTGTAAAAATTTTCAAAATTTTTGGGGGGAAAGTAAAGTCTTTTCCAAGTTTTTCAAAACTTAAGGAAGTAAAGTCTTCCCGTTTCAAAAATTCGGTGGTTAAAGTCTTTACTTCCTTAAGTTTTTCAAAACTTAAGGAAGTAAAGTCTTCCCGTTTCAAAAATTCGGTGGTTAAAGTCCACCCTCTTATGTCTAAAAAAAACTTGAATGGTTAATTCACTTGGTGTAGGAGACTTCCTAATCTACACCATTTTACATTTAGCTATGCTAAGTGCCGTGGGAAGAGGAGCCTTGAGCTTCACAAAGTGCTATCCTTTTTAGGAGAAATGGCTTCGTGCTAGTGTTGCTAGACAACACAACCCATAGCCAAAAGCTATTGCACCCTTGTGCATGCAAATAACGGAAAGGTAGTAACTACTTCCTAACTTTTCTTAAAATAAGCATAAAAGCATGTTATGTGGGAAGTAGATAAGCATCATCTCATTTTGGAAGTAAAGTCTTCCAAACTTGGAAGTAAAGTCTTTCAAGTTATGTTTGTTCCAAGCTTGAGAGTAAAGTCTCCCAAGTCAAGCTCGATTATTTGAAAGGAAGTTAAAGTCTTCCTAGTGCTTCAAAAATTTAGAATTGGCAAACTCTCTTATTTAGCCACGTGGGACCCTAATTCCACGAACCTCTGTCAATGCTTTCGCTCTACTGTGAGAGAAACCATAGAGTTGTGATAGAAAGCTTGATGAGTGCCGGTTACCCCGTGCCCGGGTAACCAAATAAAGGTGGGGTACCCAGTCCCTTACCTTTGGCACACCCACCTTAACCCTATTCTTGGAATTGACGATTATCAATTGGAATTGACGGCATATATTTGGAATTGATGATCATTATTGGAATTGATGAAAATAGGCGTTTTGGGGGCATGGAGGTGGAAGAGGGATAGCCATTGCGGGTTGATGAGGTGAGCATTCTTTTCGGGAAGCGTATTTTTACATGATGCATTTCATGATTAGTGGTGATGTGTATGATTTTTATGGCCCTTATTCACTTTGGGGTGCATTTTACATATTTTGTGTACACTTTGAGTTTGTTCAAGTAGGCTTATATTTGATATGATTGATTTGTTTGATGAGTTTTTGGCTATCCCGTGAATCCTACATATTTGGTCAAGGTCAAGGAGGTCAAGTTCGAGTTTGTAATGATTTGATACTTTGTGATTGGTGTTTGATGACTTTCTCGTAGATGAAGTTGACTTTGACCGGGGGCATGATTGGTTCGGGTAGACTTAGGCTTGAATTATGTTTATGTTTGTGTTTGAGGATTGAAGATTTGAAGTTATGCTATTGAAGAGGTTATTTGGAGCTTGAGTTAAGCTTGTGTTAGTAGAAGAAGAGGATGATTGCGCTTGGTCCTAGCAAGTGCAAGTTTTTGGAGAACACTATGGCCATCTAGTGCATATTCATGAAAAGTATCACTTTGAGCCTAAAATTCTTGCGCTTTGGCATTGTTTACTTATTTGTTCTCTATCTCTAAAGCTTGTTTTGTCGATTGTTTGCATGAGGACAAGCAAATATTTAAATGTAGGGGGTTTGATATCGCTTCATTTATATATGTTTTATTTCGTGATATCTACCTCACTTTGCTCGGTTTATGACTATCTTGGAGACTATTTTGTGTGCTATTGAGCTAAATGGTAAATTAAGGGCTAAGGAGTTGATTTGGTGTAAAATTGACCAAATCTTGGGCAAAATTGGCTAAGGATATGGAAAGTGCAGAATCAGCATCAAAAGCGCTGCTCCTCATTCAAGAGTGCCGCTCCTGTGAGCCAAAAGCGCCGCACCAACTGAAAAAGCCATGTTCTCATGCACATTTCAGCTCCATTTTCCTCCAGTGAGCAAAAGTTCCATTCCTACAACGAAAAGCGCTGCTCCCATTCAGCCAAAAGCGTCGCTCCTCAACAAAAGTGTCGTCCCTGTTTAGAGCTAAAAGCGGTGTTCCTTATCAAAAGCGCCACTCCTCATTAAAGCCAAAAGCGGCACTCCTGTAGCTGTTTCAGCCCAGATTTTCAGCACTATAAAAGGAACGAGATTAGGTCATTTTTTAAAGGCATCTTAGAGAGCAGCTGCTTAGGGTCCGAATTTCACATACAAAACCCTAATTTCATCATCCATTGGTGTTTAAGGGTGGATTCAAGAAAGTTAGCTTAAGATTCATCATTGTTTAGCTTAGATCTTCATCTTCTTTACATTTTAGGTTGTAATCTTCACTTTGCTTTATCTATTTTGCACTAATTAGTTGTAATCTTCATTTTACTTTACATACTTTGCATTGTGTACTTGTAATAGCTTGAAGATGATGATGATTTACATTTCTATGCTTATTATTAGTTTAATTTTAGCTATGATTGGCTAAATCTCTTGTGTTTGCTTATCTATGAATCTCTAATGCTAGTGTTTGCCCCAAATCAATTGATTATTGTTGTTTGAATGAATTACGTGATCATGTGTTGTTGAGTTAGCTAAAGATCCATTGCTATGAGTTTGTTTTAGGCTTGACTTTGATTACATATATTGTGTAGCTCTCTTAATGATTTGAGAAGTGAATCAATGTGTGCTTCAACACCTTAGGTGATCTAGACAACTAGCTTAGGAATTGCAAGTGATTGTGATCTTGATCTAGGATGGTTTTCAATTGGCCTCTAGTCAACATAGTAATGCCGATTATCTTAAGTAATTTCGATAGTTGGGGGTTTTAAGTGATTTCAACCCAAGCTCAATCTCAATGACCAAATCATGCTTAACTCGATCTTAGGATATAAAGCTTATGTGAATTCGCGGAGTCATTTGATTTGAGGTTTAGTAGTGATGCTAAACATTTAATAGTTCAACAACTAATGAGATAGCAAAATAGGCAAAACGGGGCAAGCCAAGCATAGAGAGGATTAGATAAGTGAACACGTCTTAGTTAATTTGTTTTAAGTCTTAATACTTCACTACTTGTTTCTTGCTACTAGCTTAATTGTTAAATTTAGGTTTGTTTAATTGCGCAAGTTTCAGTTGTTAGTTGATATCAATCGAAACCCCCCAATCAAACAAACCCTAGGACAATTGATAGTTTCAAATATCCGACTTACACCGCTTCCCTTGGGACGAACTTGATAAGAATACTTACATTAAAGTGCTATAATAACCGGGTTCTAAGTTCTCGTTAGTTGTGTGTGCTTGATTGTAGTGTTTGAATCAAATATAAATTTAGAGGATAAAAGATGTATATCGCACGAACGCATCAGGCAGCTTGGCCGAGCTTGCAACCATCGGTTGATCGGACCGAGGTCTAACCGGAAGTTCCTCCTTTATAAGTCCTCTACACGCAGGAGATGTGTCATTCATACTTATACCCATAGGCCACCACATGAGGAACCCAACCCCGAAAGGTTGATTTCACCTACCTGAGCCACCACACGATAGGGACATACTAGGGTTTAGCACATAATAATATTCAATAACAGCATGCAACAATATACAACATCACACAATAGATTGCAACACATATACAAATCACACAACTATAGAATATTACCCTAACAAGCATGACATATACAGAATAACTAGTCACTATATACTACTGGACTAAAGTTAACCCACTCACCGAATCAGTCTTAACAAGCAAGTCGGACTCTGATCCTACGGAGTCGTCTTTTTATTTTGTCCTCATGAACATATCGTAATACCATTAGCATTCTACAAGAAGCATTTTAAATACAATGTTTTCAGGCATTAAAGCCGTAAAATAAACAAGGTTCTCGAGCAGTTTGGGTTCTCAGACAAAACTAGGTTTTCGAGCAGGACAAGTTTTCCAACAGTAGGTATTCGAGCAGTACTAGGTTTTCAGGCACCTAAATTCTCGAGCAGATGTTTTCGGGCACACACTCATGTTTTCGAGCACTGTATCAATAACTCGCTGTTTTGAGTAATTTTTGCCCAAAATCTTAGTTTTAAAGTGTTTTTGCCTAATTGCAAAGCTAAGAAAATAACTAAACATGTGTATACATTCTATTTCTAACATCTATTGGTGTTAATAAACACCTAACATTAAGATCTAAGCTAAAATTCATCAAACCCATTTAGTACTATGAAGCCTAATTTATAATACATGAGAAATCATAAAAAGAATCAAAGCTTACCTTGATGGATAGCTCTTGACGCGAGGATTCCAAATTTGTTAATCATTTGGCTTGATTCCTTCTAATTTAGAAGATATGGTCGATATCTGCTTAAGGATAAATGGGTGTTCTTTAAAGAGAGAGAATGATTAAGGGTGTGTGTGTGTGTGTGTGTGTGTGTGTGTGAACTCGTGAAAATGAAAGGAAGTATCTGGGTTCTTACTTATTTATTTCCTTTTAATGGGTTAAAATCTCATTCCACACATTACGCGGGTATTTAACCGAAATATGAATTTCTACGCACATATTTTCATAACTTAACGTGGTCAGAATAGGTTAACCAAATATGTTTTGTGATCCTGGTCACAAAGAGAATCTTACTAACCGACTTAATAAAATTATAGACTTGAAATTCCGCTTAAATTAAATAACATATATACTTAAAGACAACATAGTAAACTTACTTCTAGGCCCTGGAAGAGTATGTTACAAACACCCATTAACTCTACAATTGCAACAAACTTATTATTATTGAAGCCAATCGGATCTTGGGATCAAGTTTTCTAGCAAATAGTTGACTTTCGAGAATTGGTTTAGTCGAACTGATCATCGAATGATGGATTAGATCGATGTCTATAGTCGTTAATTCAACTTGAGGATCATAGGTGTTCTTGGTGGAGGGAATTCGACTGTTAGGGTTAGTGAAGTGATTAGGATGATCAACCTATAAATGTAACACTTAGTCTCCGTATATACTACACTGATGGACTGACGGTCGACAGACCCGTCTTTCGTCCGACATACTCATCAGTCGTGCGGCAGTCACGTCTAACTTTAAACTTGATTCGATTGATATGATTAAGGACATAAATGCATGAACAATTATCAATTTGTGATAGACCATTCGATTCTCTATCATTTACTGCAACCATTTTTTATTAGATCAACATCCTTCCCCACCAAACCACTATTTCTATCACTCATATTTTTCTTTATATCTTTGAAGTTAACAACACTATTTAGAATATTATTTTTATTACTGAAACCTCACCATAAAACATAAACCAACCTTGTTCAAAACACCATTATCATGACCCAAATCAAAAGAGTTCACGCAATTGCCTGTGTCTTTAACTCCACTTTTAGTAACATCAATATCAACCGAACCGACTTTAAAAACAGTCCCCTCAACGTTAAAAACACTCCCTTGGACGTTCTTATTTGAACATATTAATATACTCCAGACTTGATCATGGGTTTCTAAGATAAACAAAATTACGTGACAGTCCCTGTGGTTTGCTTGAATTTCACGTTCAGTCCCTGTATTCATTTTTTTGCTTAGGGAGTCCTCGTAGTTTGCACATATTGTGTGTGCAGGCCCTGAAACTGACAGACATTACTTTTATTCGTTAAACACAATCACATGCTACACATGTGAGGGTATTATAGTTATGGTATCTTTTATCTCTTCAATCACCAACTTTTAATCAATTTCGTTTTCTTCCATTTTAATTTTAATTCCATCTCCTACCAGCAACAATTTCTCCTACCGTTTTTATCTGATAAACACCAAAAAAATTTATCATCATTTATAATATCTTAACATTATTCTTTTACCGCCATCATCCTCATGTCTAACCCATAGTGTAAAATACGAAAACTGTAAGAGCACCCGGTATCGATGAATATCTCCACCGTTTTCATAATTCGAGGCCGAGGACGGCGGTGTCTTCGACACCTCTTCGCCTTCATTTAATATATAATTTACTCCTATTATACGCTTCGCCTTCATTTAATATTTAATTTACTCCTATTATATATATATATATATATATATATATATATATATATATATATATATATATATATTGTAAATAATTCTTTTATCCTAACACTTTCAATATTTTACATTCTACACTTCATTTATTTTATTAAAATAAATATGTTTTAATGGATAAGGTCGTGTTACGTGGTTCGAATATTCGTACAGAAACGTGTGTGCGTGGAAAATGATTGGGTAAGTGGTTAGTTTCTATCCCCAGTGATTTCAAACCCAACTTTTAAAAAAAAAAAAAAAAAGGTTGCTATGTCATGTATTAACAAGTTTACTAATATTTTGATGAAATTTCTTGCAATTTTTCTAATCCAAACGCTTTTAGACCAATCCCAACCATGACGCTGTCATGGACACTTCCTCAACGCCACATCAGCTTTCTCTCTCCTCCTTTCTCACCACTTCCTCCCATAACACTCTCAGGACACACTATTACCAACCATGACATACTTCCTCCCAATCACATACCTCACAAAATTAATTAAATAAGTAATGTACAAGTTGTTTATGCTAAAGTACAAGTAATGTACAACACTTCTCTATCTTTCATCAGTCCTCATTTATGCTTATACATGACAAATTTGAGGGCGAGAGAGGTGAGGGCAATTGAGGGCTAGGTGATGGCTTGATTAGGGCTGTTAACGAACCGAACTCGAGCGAGCAGTAACAATCTGAGCTCGGCTCGTTTAAATATTATTCGGTTCGAACTCGGCTCGAACTCGATAAAATGTAAATATTTTGTTCGAGCTCGAACTCGAATATTATCACTATGTTCGAATTCGAGCTCGATACTCGTTTAAAATTCTTAATAACTATATAAACTAACTAAATAGCTTAAACTTGATGCTCGTATTCATACTCGAATTCGAGCTCGATTAAGCTTTTTTTTTATAGATTTTTATAGCTTAAAATAAGTTTAAACTATAACAATATAAAAATACCTACACTTTCAATTTAGTTAAATGAATACTTAAATACTTTCATTTATGAGTATTGTATGTATTTTACAGTAATTGTTTTAAGTGAAATAAAACTCTCTATTTATAGCTAATTTTTCACATGTAACTTTCTTCTTCCTTTCAATGTGGGACAAACTTCCCAAGTCTTTTTTATAAAAGCAATTTATTTTATATATACATCATTTCAATTTTTATTTTTATTTTGAAAAGCAGACCTTTTATTGTAACTAAAAAAATAAATTTACATACATGTTACATACGTCAAGCATTTATATATGCTTTCAAAGAACTAACCTTACAGGATATAAAAGAGAACTCAAAGCAGCAGCTAACTTATGTTCACTACAACTAGTTTGCTGATGTTCGGAATGAAAGACCAGTTCAAAGTTCAAAAACCATAAGAATTATAATTCGTAATTAAGTATGTAGGTATCTTGAACTTTGTAAAATTGAAAGTCAACGAAAAAAAATATACGGAGTAAATAGAGGTGTTATATAGATATAGATAGTATTAATATCAAAGTTTAAATAAAAAAATTAGATGGCTGAACGGTAACACAATGATGGACGTATACAAATTGTCACGAGTTCGAATCTTGAATACGATATTAATGTTTTTCTGCATGATAGTTTGTAACGAGCTTACGAACTATTCGAGTCATACATGAATCATATATGCTCGGTATTGCTCGACTCGACAATCGAACCTATATGCTCGGTATTGCTCGACTCGACAATCGAACCTAAACGAGCGTACGGAGTATTCGATCCAGTTATGCTCGATTGCTCGTTCGACTATTAAACGAGTTTTCGAGCGAGTCGAGTCGAATATTAACTTTTCATACTCGGCTCGTGAAATTAATCGAGCAATATTTTTTGTTCGAACTCGACTCGAGTTCGGGCTTGTTAAAACTCGAACTCGAATTAAACGACCTCGAACTCGAGCAGCTCGTTAAAAGCTCGGTTCGTTAACAGCCATAGGCTTGACATTGCCAATGGCGCCCTCACATGACATGGTTGATGACACTCCCTAGCACTTGCCGATGGAAATGGTCTTAACGAAAAATTTGCCCTCGTTAAAATAAATTTTTGGTTCCACCACTCCTAGTGGTATTAACTAAACTAACACTAATTACATGTCAAATTCTAACAAGGTTTTTGTGCCAATTTTTTTAAAACTTTAGCTCTTTCGATGTGGATATGTGTGTGCCAATTGTTTTAAAGCTTTAGCTCATTCGATGTAGATGTTTACCGAATAATCATAATCATAATCCGTAATATATACGAATATATATAGTATATTCTGTAATATACTTCCTCCGTCCCAATTTAATTGTTTCAATATATATGACATATGACACACAATTTAAGAAAATGTTATAAAAATACTATATACTTTCTGTTTACATTTCAGTTTTACCGTTACTTTTTTCCACTTTTAATCATATCCACGTACATGAAGGTCATAATAAAATTTAAACTTCTTATTTTTTTATTTATGGAATGGAGTATAATAATAATAATAATAATAATAATAATAATAATAATAATAATAATAATAATAATAATAATAATAATAATAATAATAATAATAATAATAATAATAATAATAATAATAATAATAATATATCATATATAGCATTATAATTAGGATTATGATTATTTATATTTATGATATATATAATAACTAGTTTTATGAGCTCTTTCGTTGCATGACATTCATATAATTCAGTAATCGATAACGTTAATATTGATACTTATCAAATGTATAACACAATTACAATTAATTTTTATAATAACACTATAATATATATATATATATATATATATATATATATATATATATATATATATATATATATATATATATATATATATATATATATATATATATATATATATACATATAGTGAAAGGATCCGTAGAGAACTAGAGTATGTAGAGAATCTATAAAACTCATAGATTGAACTTCAATCTATGTAGAGATTGAGTTTTAGTTTGTGAAGAAAAAAAAATCAATCTGCAAAAGAAAAAAAAACAGTCAATCTACAACAAAAAAAAAAAAAAAAAAAACTCAATCTGCAAAAAAAAGTCAATCAGCAAAAAAAAAATATGCAAAAAAACAGTCAATCTACACAGAAAAAAGTCAACCTGCAAAAAAAAACTACAAAAAAAAAAGTAATCTGCACGCATATTGACTCAATCTGCACAAAAAAAAACGTCAATCTGCACAGAAAAAAAGTCAATCTGCAAAAAAAACTGCAAAAAAAGTCAATCTGCACGCAGATTGACTCAATCTGCAAAAAAAAAAGTCAATCTGCACAGAAAAAAGTCAATCTGCAAAAAAAAAAGTCAATCTGCACAGAAAAAGTCAATCTGCAAAAAAAAAATCAATCTGCAAAAAAAAAAAAAACTGCAAAAAAGGTTACAAAGTTAATATTTTTGTAGATTTTTTTATTATTATATTGATTATAAGTTCATAACGTCAATTTATACTATAAAAAAAACTATTAAAATTCATCATAGAATTCGTTTATTACTCCGTATATTTGTTTTTTTTTTTCCGGCGAAAGATTAGAATTCATTAATAACATATTGACACCACCATCAAAACAATGAAGGAAACCAATACAAAAGATACAATGATGGAGAAAATAACTCGATCATGCGAGAGTTACAATGCAAACATCCAGAGCAATTAAAAGCAACAACTAAATACAAAGCATGTACGGGTTTTGGTCCCAAATATAGGATTGAAACCCGTGACAAAACCTTAAGGTGGTAGACCAAAGGAACACTTTCATTTTGATATTTCTCACGATAATCGAGCGACACGTGAATTTTCTATTGAATATAATGTTGTTTCGGGCCAACCAAATCGCCCAAATAGTGGCGGGACCAATCATTTTCCAGAAATTACCGGCTTTAATTTTCATACCAAAATACCAATCGAAAGAAAAGGATTCTATTGACCCCGAGATAACCCATCGAATATCAATTCCACCATCGAAAAAAATCCGACAAAATCTGAGAGGTCCATTTGCAATGTAGAAGTAGGTGCTCGATAGTTTCGGGCTCCCTTAAGCACAGTGGCAAATCCAGGATTAAAAACTCAATGAAGTCCTAATTTTTTTTTCACAACTAATTATATTTGACGGGTATTTTGTAGTGACCCGAACTTTTCCATGTTTATATATATTAATTGAGATTGATATTTACATGATTAAATGTTTCCAACATGTTAAGCAATCAAACTTGTTAAGACTTGATTAATTGAAATATGTTTCATATAGACAATTGACCACCCAAGTTGACCGGCGATTCACGAACGTTAAAACTTGTAAAAACGACATGACGATATATATATGGATATACATATGGTTAACATGAGATTATGATAAGTAAGTATCTCCATAAGTATATTAACAATGAGTTATATACATATAAACAAGACTACTAACTTAAGGATTTCGAAACGAGACATATATGTAACGATTATCGTTGTAACGACATTTAAATGTATATATATCATATTAAGATATATTAATATATCATAATATCATGATAATATAATAATTTAACATCTCATTAGATATAATAAACAATGGGTTAACAACATTAATTGAGATCGTTAACTTAAAGGTTTCAAAACAACACTTACATGTAACGACTAACGATGACTTAACGACTCAGTTAAAATGTATATACATGTAGTGTATTTAGATGTATTAAATTACTTTTGGAAGACTTCAAGACATATATCAAAACACTCATATTTAACGAAAATGGTTACAGTTACTTTCCCATTCTTTTCTTTCATCAAGAATTCTAGTCGTATTCTTACCCGTATTATACACAGCTTCAAAACGTACTTACTATGAGTATATACCAATAGGAACTAGCATGGGATTCCACTCTTGATTATGTCATGTATGACTAATCAATTTTAACTTCTACCATGAGCTAGTCAACTAACTAGAACTCCTTTTAACCCCACTCACCACTCACCAATTACCACTCATCATTCACTCCATTTCACTTCCAATTCTCTTTCTAATTCTCTCTCAACACACACACACTATTATGAACGTATTTTTCCAGTAGTTAATCATCATCTTCATCAAAAATTACTTCAAGAATCAAGCTATAATCATCATAGGAAGAACACTTCAAGAACACTTCAAAAATCCCTTCAAGTTTACTAATTTACTTCCAAGCTTTCTAATCCATTCCAAGTAATCATCTAAGATCAAGAAACCTTTGTTATATACAGTAGGTTATCTTTCTTATTCAAGGTAATATTCATATTCAAACTTTGATTCAATTTCTATAACTATAAACTATCTTAATTCGAGTAAAAATCTTACTTGAACTTGTTTTTGTGTCATGATCCTACTTCAAGAACTTTCAAGCCATCCAAGATCCTTTGAAGCTAGATCATTTCTTGTCACTTCCAGTAGGTTTACCTACTAAACTTGAGGTAGTAATGATGTTCATAACATCATTCGATTCATATATATAAAACTATCTTATTCGAAGGTTTAAACTCATAATCACTAGAACATAGTTTAGTTAATTCTAAACTTGTTCGCAAACAAAAGTTAATCCTTCTAACTTGACTTTTAAAATTAACTAAACACATGTTCTATATCTATATGATATGCTAACTTAATGATTTAAAACCTGGAAACACAAAAAACACCGTAAAACCGGATTTACGCCGTCGTAGTAACACCGCGGGCTGTTTTGGGTTAGTTAATTAAAAACTATGATAAACTTTGATTTAAAAGTTGTTATTCTGAGAAAATGATTTTTATTATGAACATGAAACTATATCAAAAAATTATGGTTAAACTCAAAGTGGAAGTATGTTTTCTAAAATGGTCATCTAGACGTCGTTCTTTCGACTGAAATGACTACCTTTACAAAAACGACTTGTAACTTATTTTTCCGACTATAAACCTATACTTATTCTGTTTAGATTCATAAAATATAGTTCAATATGAAACCATAGCAATTTGATTCACTCAAAACGGATTTAAAATGAAGAAGTTATGGGTAAAACAAGATTGGATAATTTTTCTCATTTTAGCTACGTGAAAATTGGTAACAAATCTATTCCAACCATAACTTAATCAACTTGTATTGAATATTATGTAATCTTGAGATACCATAGACACGTATACAATGTTTCGACCTATCATGTCGACACATCTATATATATTTCGGAACAACCATAGACACTCTATATGTGAATGTTGGAGTTAGCTATACAGGGTTGAGGTTGATTCCAAAATATATATAGTTTGAGTTGTGATCAATACTGAGATACGTATACACTGGGTCGTGGATTGATTCAAGATAATATTTATCGATTTATTTCTGTACATCTAACTGTGGACAACTAGTTGTAGGTTACTAACGAGGACAGCTGACTTAATAAACTTAAAACATCAAAATATATTAAAAGTGTTGTAAATATATTTTGAACATACTTTGATATATATGTATATATTGTTATAGGTTCGTGAATCAACCAGTGGCCAAGTCTTACTTCCCGACGAAGTAAAAATCTGTGAAAGTGAGTTATAGTCCCACTTTTAAAATCTAATATTTTTGGGATGAGAATACATGCAGGTTTTATAAATGATTTACAAAATAGACACAAGTACGTGAAACTACATTCTATGGTTGAATTATCGAAATCGAATATGCCCCTTTTTATTAAGTCTGGTAATCTAAGAATTAGGGAACAGACACCCTAATTGACGCGAATCCTAAAGATAGATCTATTGGGCCTAACAAACCCCATCCAAAGTACCGGATGCTTTAGTACTTCGAAATTTATATCATATCCGAAGGGTGTCCCGGAATGATGGGGATATTCTTATATATGCATCTTGTTAATGTCGGTTACCAGGTGTTCACCATATGAATGATTTTTATCTCTATGTATGGGATGTGTATTGAAATATGAAATCTTGTGGTCTATTATTATGATTTGATATATATTGGTTAAACCTATAACTCACCAACATTTTTGTTGACGTTTTAAGCATGTTTATTCTCAGGTGATTATTAAGAGCTTCCACTGTCGCATACTTAAATAAGGACGAGATTTGGAGTCCATGCTTGTATGATATTGTGTAAAAACTGCATTCAAGAAACTTATTTTGTTGTAACATATTTGTATTGTAAACCATTATGTAATGGTCGTGTGTAAACAGGATATTTTAGATTATCATTATTTGATAATCTACGTAAAGCTTTTTAAACCTTTATTGATGAAATAAAGGTTATGGTTTGTTTTAAAATGAATGCAGTCTTTGAAAAACGTCTCATATAGAGGTCAAAACCTCGCAACGAAATCAATTAATATGGAACGTTTTTAATCAATAAGAACGGGACATTTCAGTTGGTATCCGAGCGTTAGTCTTAGAGAACCAGAATTTTGCATTAGTGTGTCTTATCGAGTTTGTTAGGATGCATTAGTGAGTCTGGACTTCGACCGTGTTTACTTGAAAAATGATTGCTTAACAAATTTTGTTGGAAACTATATATTTTTAACATGTGAATATTATGTGATATATTAATCTCTTAACGCGTTTGATATTATGTGATAGATGTCTACCTCTAGAACAAGTTCCATTGACTCACCTAATAATAATGAAGAGTCAAAAGTAAATTGGAATGATTCGTGGACTGATTCACAAGTTCCCGAAGAGGAACCGGAAGAAGAGTCGGAACCGGAAGAAGAATCGGAACCGGATGAAGAAATAGAACCGGTGAGGGAAATAATAAAACGGTTAAGTAAAAGAAAATCCTCAACCAACCGACCAAGGTTAATTATGGTCAATGGTGTTTCCGCCAAGGAAGCAAAATATTGGGAGGATTACCAATTCTCCGATGAATCGGATTCCGACGAGAATTCCGATGATGTTATAGAAATTACCCCAACTGAATTTAAAAAGGCAAAAGAAAATAATAAGGGAAAGGGCATAAAAATAGAGAAATCTAATTCCAACCCCGATGAACTTTATATGTATCGTCAACCCCCGAAGTCCTTAAGTTGTAACAATGACCCGGGAACCTCTAAACCACCAGGTTTTTCTAAACCAATGTGGAAAACGACGGCTCGTATTAGGGGAACATCATATATCCCTAGAAACTTGGCAAAACAAACCAAAACCGAAGAAGAAGAAACAAGCGATTCGGAATAAGATAGTTGTATTCGTGTGGTGTAATATATGTAATATAGTGTGCTTATGCTTTATGATATATGTAAAAATTGCTTGTATTAATAAGTATTTTTTTTATGAATCTAACTCTTGTCTATTTTACAGTATAAAAACACAAAATGGATAGACAACCCAATATTTTAAGAGACCTACCCGGAGACATGATTGATGAAATCTTGTCTAGAGTCGGTCAGAATTCTTCGGCACAACTATTTAAGGCGAGATCAGTTTGTAAGACATTCGAAGAACGTTCCAAGAATGCCTTGGTTTATAAAAGGTTTTCGTTCGAAAGATGGGGGATATCACATTGGGAAATCCATAAGTTACGATGTGTTTACTTTGACGCATATATTGCGGGGAACCCAAATGCTATTTTACGCAATGGGTTAAGAAATTATTTTGACTCAATATATCCGAATATTGGACTTCGTGATTTAGAAAAAGCGGCTAACATGCAACATAAAGAAGCATGTTATGCTTACGGATTAGTAATGTTCGCTTCTCACCAAAGTGAGAACAAGAACATCGGGCTACAACTATTAAACAAAACGTTCCCACAAGTAACGGAGTCGGTAATTGGGGTAAGAAATGAGGTTTTTAGATTGTTACGGGACTGTTGGACATTACGTAACCCTCGTCCCTTTGACGACGTTACAACACGCTGTCTTATCAACGGCCATAACGGTTATGTTCCACAAGACCAAGGATGGGAAGTAATCCTAGTAAAACCAGAATGCATGACTTGTTTCTGGACGTATGAATTACGTGGTACTAGCTAGAATTATCTTCACAACCATCTTGTATCAAATTTATTGTGTGCTATATTTCATGCTATATGTAAAATAACCGGTATTGTAAGTTTGTAAAATATTGTGTAAAAGTTTGAACGCGAAATATTATTATAATCAGTTTTTCATATAGAATTGTAGTAGTTGAATTGTATATTAGCTACTAAGTATGAACTTAAAGGTTAGGTACTACCCGAATTTAAACTTATAAAACGCTAATATGAAGAAAAAGCTTTTATAAATGAGTTCATATTATGCTACGAAATACTATTAACTACACTTAAAATTCTGTATGATTAACTTGTTCCATTTGACTATTTTGAAGGAAATGGCACCGACTACTCGACACACCGTGAATATGAATGAAGAGGAATTCCGTACTTTTCTAGCTTCAAACATAGCCGCAGTACAGGCTGCGCTACATACCAACAATAACCTTGGATCTAGCAGTACAGGAAATCGTGTAGGATGCACCTACAAAGAATTCACTGCCTGCAAACCTTTGGAATTTTATGGAACCGAAGGACCGATCGGATTGAAACGGTGGACCGAGAAGGTCGAATCGGTGTTTGCCACAAGTAAGTGTACTGAAGAGGACAAAGTGAAGTACGCTACGCATACCTTCACAGGTTCTGCGTTAACATGGTGGAATACCTATCTAGAGCAAGTGGGACAAGACGATGCGTACGCACTACCGTGGTCAGCATTCAAGCACTTGATGAACGAGAAGTACCGTCCCAGAACCGAGGTCAATAAGCTCAAGACTGAACTTAGATGGTTACGAACCCAAGGATTTGATATTACCACGTACGAAAGACGATTCACAGAATTGTGCCTATTGTGTCCGGGAGCATTCGAAGATGAGGAAGAGAAGATCGACGCGTTTGTGAAAGGATTACCGGAAAGAATCCAAGAAGATATAAGTTCACACGAGCCCGCCTCCATACAACAGGCATGTAGAATGGCTCACAAACTAGTGAACCAGATTGAAGAAAGAATTAAAGAACAGACTGCTGAAGAGGCCAATGTGAAGCAAGTCAAAAGAAAGTGGGAGGAAAACGGTGATAAGAATCAGCAATACAACAACAACAGCAATTGCAACAATAATCGCAACAATTATCCCAACAATCGCAACATCAATCGCAACTACAACAAACGGCCCAACAACAACAACAACAACAACAACAACAACAACAGCAACTACAACAATCATCCCAACAACAATAATAACCGCAACAACAACAACAATCAAAAGCAGCTATGCCAAAGGTGTGAAAAGTATCACTCGGGGTTCTGCACCAAATTTTGCAACAAGTGTAAAAGAAATGGTCATAGCGCGGCGAAGTGTGAGGTCTACGGACCAGGGGTTAATAGAACGAAAGGAACAAATGGTGTCGGAACGAGTAATGGCAGAGCAAGTAGTGTCGGAGCAAGTTATGCCAATGTAGTTTGTTATAAATGTGAAAAATCGGGCCACATTATTAGAAATTGCCCGAACCAGGAGAACACGAATGGACAAGGCCGCGGAAGAGTTTTCAATATTAATGCGGCAGAGGCACAGGAAGACCCGGAGCTTGTTACGGGTACGTTTCTTATTGACAATAAATCTGCTTACGTTTTATTTGATTCGGGTGCGGATAGAAGCTATATGAGTAGAGATTTTTGTGCTAAATTAAGTTGTCCATTGACGCCTTTGGATAGTAAATTTTTACTCGAATTAGCAAATGGTAAATTAATTTCAGCAGATAATATATGTCAGGATCGAGAAATTAAACTGGTTAGCGAA
This sequence comes from Rutidosis leptorrhynchoides, assembly GCF_046630445.1. Classification (NCBI taxonomy): domain Eukaryota; kingdom Viridiplantae; phylum Streptophyta; class Magnoliopsida; order Asterales; family Asteraceae; genus Rutidosis; species Rutidosis leptorrhynchoides. The sequence goes on along the minus strand of NC_092339.1, from coordinate 341,805,928 downwards.
ACATTTAAGATTGATTTGATACCAGTAGAGTTAGGGAGTTTTGATGTGATAATCGTTATGGACTGGTTGAAAGAAGTGAAAGCAGAGATCGTTTGTTACAAAAATGCAATTCGCATTATACGAGAAAAAGGAAAACCCTTAATGGTGTACGGAGAAAAGGGCAACACGAAGCTACATCTTATTAGTAATTTGAAGGCACAAAAACTAATAAAAAAAGGTTGCTATGCTGTTCTAGCACACGTCGAGAAAGTACAAACTGAAGAAAAGAGCATCAATGATGTTCCCATTGCAAAAGAATTTCCCGATGTATTTCCGAAAGAATTACCGGGATTACCCCCACATCGATCCGTTGAATTTCAAATAGACCTTGTACCAGGAGCTGCACCAATAGCTCGTGCTCCTTACAGACTCGCACCCAGCGAGATGAAAGAACTGCAAAGCCAATTACAAGAACTTTTAGAGCGTGGTTTCATTCGACCAAGCACATCACCGTGGGGAGCTCCTGTTTTGTTTGTCAAGAAGAAAGATGGTACATTCAGGTTGTGTATCGACTACCGAGAGTTGAACAAACTTACCATCAAGAACCGCTACCCACTACCGAGAATCGACGACTTATTTGATCAACTACAAGGCTCGTCTGTTTATTCAAAGATTGACTTACGTTCCGGGTATCATCAAATGCGGGTGAAAGAATATGATATTCCAAAGACTGCTTTCAGAACACGTTACGGTCATTACGAGTTTATGGTCATGCCGTTTGGTTTAACTAATGCACCAGCTTTGTTCATGGACCTTATGAACCGAGTGTGTGGACCATACCTTGACAAGTTTGTCATTGTTTTCATTGATGACATACTTATTTACTCAAAGAATGACCAAGAACACGGTGAACATTTGAGAAAGGTGTTAGAAGTATTGAGGAAGGAAGAATTGTACGCTAAGTTTTCAAAGTGTGCATTTTGGTTGGAAGAAGTTCAATTCCTCGGTCACATAGTGAACAAAGAAGGTATTAAAGTGGATCCGGCAAAGATAGAAACTGTTGAAAAGTGGGAAACCCCGAAAACTCCGAAACACATACGCCAGTTTTTAGGACTAGCTGGTTACTACAGAAGGTTCATCCAAGACTTTTCCAGAATAGCAAAACCCTTGACTGCATTAACGCATAAAGGGAAGAAATTTGAATGGAATGATGAACAAGAGAAAGCGTTTCAGTTATTGAAGAAAAAGCTAACTACGGCACCTATATTGTCATTGTCTGAAGGGAATGATGATTTTGTGATTTATTATGACGCATCAAAGCAAGGTCTCGGTTGTGTATTAATGCAACGAACGAAGGTGATTGCTTATGCGTCTAGACAATTGAAGATTCACGAACAAAATTATACGACGCATGATTTGGAATTAGGCGCGGTTGTTTTTGCATTAAAGACTTGGAGGCACTACTTATATGGGGTCAAAAGTATTATATATACCGACCACAAAAGTCTTCAACACATATTTAATCAGAAACAACTGAATATGAGGCAGCGTAGGTGGATTGAATTATTGAATGATTACGACTTTGAGATTCGTTACCACCCGGGGAAGGCAAATGTGGTAGCCGATGCCTTGAGCAGGAAGGACAGAGAACCCATTCGAGTAAAATCTATGAATATAATGATTCATAATAACCTTACTACTCAAATAAAGGAGGCGCAACAAGGAGTTTTAAAAAAGGGAAATTTAAAGGATGACATACCCAAAGGATCGGAGAAGCATCTTAATATTCGGGAAGACGGAACCCGGTATAGGGCTGAAAGGATTTGGGTACCAAAATTTGGAGATATGAGAGAAATGGTACTTAGAGAAGCTCATAAAACCAGATACTCAATACATCCTGGAACGGGAAAGATGTACAAGGATCTCAAGAAACATTTTTGGTGGCCGGGTATGAAAGCCGATGTTGCTAAATACGTAGGAGAATGTTTGACGTCTTCTAAGGTCAAAGCTGAGCATCAGAAACCATCAGGTCTACTTCAACAACCCGAAATCCCGGAATGGAAATGGGAAAACATTACCATGGATTTCATCACTAAATTGCCAAGGACTGCAAGTGGTTTTAATACTATTTGGGTAATAGTTGATCGTCTCACCAAATCAGCACACTTCCTGCCAATAAGAGAAGATGACAAGATGGAGAAGTTAGCACGACTGTATTTGAAGGAAGTCGTCTCCAGACATGGAATACCAATCTCTATTATCTCTGATAGGGATGGCAGATTTATTTCAAGATTCTGGCAGACATTACAGCAAGCATTAGGAACTCGTCTAGACATGAGTACTGCCTATCATCCACAAACTGATGGGTAGAGCGAAAGGACGATACAAACGCTTGAAGACATGCTACTAGCACGTGTTATTGATTTCGGAATCAGTTGGGATCGACATCTACCGTTAGCAGAATTTTCCTACAACAACAGCTACCATTCAAGCATTGAGATGGCGCCGTTTGAAGCACTTTATGGTAGAAAGTGCAGGTCTCCGATTTGTTGGAGTGAAGTGGGGGATAGACAGATTACAGGTCCGGAGATTATACAAGAAACTACTGAGAAGATCATCCAAATTCAACAACGGTTGAAAACTGTAGTGACCCGGAAATTTCCGATCAAATTTAAACTTAAATCTTTATATGTATCCGACATGATAAGCAAAATCTGTAATGTTGAGTCTCGAAAAGTTTGAAAACTATATTCATGTAATCAATTACCCTTTGACCATGTCTGACGATTCACGAACAAAAATGTGTAAATAGAAATGTATGTGTATGTACATATGTGTATTTTTTTTTTAAGCTAAGAAATATTGATAAAACATTTAAGAGCTTGGTGATACAAAAATAGATTATGAGATTATTATGTGACTTGAAAGCATTGAACGAATTAGTTGATATGAATATAAGCTACGAGATCTATTTTATGAACATAGAAATGCTATCACAGTAGTTAGTGAATAATACTTTACTTGAACGTATTTGTTCGATGTAAGTTTATCAATGAGATTAAAAGATAATATCAAGTGATTGATTTATCAGGTACATTGAATTATAATTACGAGTCTTTGTTATGAGGTCCACTTGAATTAGAAAACTCTTACTTTTAACGGTATTCGGAATATTTAGTAAAGTGATTCCATGTAAGAACAAAAGTGTTATTATTGAGGATTAGACAGAGGTTAGCGGAGAGTCTCGTTTAATTATCAAAAGCGTACCTTGCAATGATTGACTTGTGTCACTTGGTAGGTTAATTATTTAGTTTTCTTAATATTGAAGACGTTTTACGATATAGATGAAACCTTTTAAAGAATGATTTTGAATATAACTAATTCTGGAAAACTAAATTATATTTATTCAATTTAGTACAAACACATTTTTTTTCGATATAATAGAATTTGATTATAAAATATTTTTATGGATTTTCAATGATATAAAAATAAAAATAAATATAAAATAAATATTTCTAATGAGCACCAAAAGACTACAACATTTCATCACAAGATTGAAAGTTAAAATGTTGGAAATCACTAAACCTGCGCACTTGCACGAGAAAAATTATAACTAAATCATACTGACTCGAAAAAGGGTGATTCCGGTGTCCAAACGACCGTAACTCAAAAATCTACAACTTTCATGAAGACACCATACACGAATCGTGTACCTATCTACACGAAACGTGTAATCTTGTGCCGACATATTTTGGTGGCGGCTCACTATGCAACATGTTTTTAATTTTTATTAATATTATATTATATTATTATATTATTTATAAATCTATATATATAGGATCGATCATAATTGTTTTCTAACTATCTATCTCTCACACTCTCTCTATAATTATATTTATTATTATTATTGTTAGTGTTATTATTATTATTATTATTAGTATTATCATACATAAAATACTACGACGAGGTCATGGGCGAGTTATTTCAAAACGGGTTTTATGAGCGGGATAGAGCTAAGGAAATTATGAGTTATGGTTATGGAGGTGATGGGTATTGTTCATGGGTATGCTTGTGAGGTTAAACTAGTGTTTGTCACCTCCATTGCGTCTACGTACCTTTCCTACAATATTGAACCTCAATATTGATACGTGAGTACTCCTAATTTAATTTTTACATACTAATAGTGTATCCCTGACTAGTGCTCGAGAAAATAGGATTATGCATGCTTGTAAATTTGATAGTGCCCTTAGATAGGTTATGCCGAATCTTAAAGGTTGTTATATTATAGTTGAAGGAAGATATAAGATTTGCATGTCCTTAAAAAGCTAGAAAAAAATTAAGAACTTTTCCTTTAGATGCCAAATAGATTTGATGGACGGATTAAAAGTTATAGTCAATTAAAATTTCGTAAAAATGATTATTATCGTCGTTAATATCGTTGTCTTAATTTTTTTTATCAAATTGTTATTATTCCAAAATAACACGACTGTTACTTATTATTATTATCAATACTATATTATTAACTAGAAATGTAATACAAATTATATAACTACCTTAATAGAATCTATCGCAGTATTTTTTATGATATTAAATGAACTTTATAAGTTTTATTACTTAAGATATATAAAAGTATATTTTAATATAAAATTTTATTTATAAACGAATTATATTATTTACTTTATTAAATCTTTAAAAAAAAAATATTTTAAAAATATAAAACGACGATATTTAAATTATATAATAAAACATTTATAAAGTTTTGAAATCATTTGGAGTTAAACTAATTTTTGTCGACCTTTGCATACTAGACTCGAGCATTAGGATTGTGGTACACTATGACTTAACTTAATGTATTAGACAAATATTGACAAATACATAATTATATATAAATAATTTAGGTTTGTGAATCCAAGGCCAACCTTACACTTGTTCAATGATGTTATATGTATTTTTACTACAAAATACAGTATGGTGAGTTTCATTTGCCTTTTTTACCCTTTATATTTTTGGGCTGAGAATACATGCGCAATTTTTATAAATGTTTTTCGAAATAGACACAAGTAATCGAAACTACATTATATGGTTGAATTATCGAAATCGAATATGCCCCTTTTTATTAAGTCTGGTAATCTAAGAATTAGGGAACAGACACCCTAATTGACGCGAACTCTAAAGATAGATCTATTGGGCCTAACAAACCCCATCCAAAGTACCGGATGCTTTAGTACTTCGAAATTTATATCATGTCCGAAGGAGGATCCCGGAATGATAGGGGATATTCTTATATGCATATTGTTAATGTCGGTTACCAGGTGTTCACCATTTGAATGATTATATTTGTCTCTATGCATGGGACGTATATTTATGAGAACTGGAAATGAAATTCTTGTGGTCTATTAAAATGATGGAAATAAATGATTATGATAAACTAATGAACTCACCAACCTTTTGGTTGACACTTGAAAGCATGTTTATTCTCAGGTTTGAAAGAGATCTTCCGCTGTGCATTAGCTCATTTTAAAGATATTACTTGGAGTCATTCATGACATATTTCAAAAGACGTTGCATTCGAGTCGTTGAAGTTCATTAAAGATTATTATTAAGTAAATGACAGATTAGGTCATTTATAGTTTGGATATTATGAAATGGTATGCATACATGTCAATTTTTGATGTAAAGAAAGATTGTCTTTTAAAAACGAATGCAATGTTTGTAAAATGTATCATATAGAGGTCAAATACCTCGCAATGTAATCAACTATTGTGAATCGTTTATAATGTATATGAACGGGTCCTTTCAGTTGGTATCAGAGCGGTGGTCTTAGCGAACCAGGTCTGCATTAGTGTGTCTAACTGATAAGTCGTTAGGATACATTAGTGAGTCTGGACTTCGACCGTGTCTGCATGTCAAAAGTTTTGCTTATCATTTCGTGTCGAAAATTACCTGCTTATCATTTTTAAGTCTAGACGCGCTTTCCTGCATTTATTGCATAATAGTGTATAGACGAATTCTTATCTTAGCATATCTGATACTGTGAACTTTGACTGACATTTTTCAAAGATTCTCCGTAATTTATGGGATTTTGGTATTATATATACATATGTAAATTATGTATAGAAAGATATCAAATCTAACTCCTATAATCTATTTCATATCAAAAAAATTCATTCCCTTGATCATACGAGATGGATCCCTCAACCAGTTCGAATTCCTCAGATTACGACAGCTATTCCGATATGGAGTCTCATTCCAGCTCCGAAAGCAGTATGACCGGAATAGATCAACCAATCAGTCATCACCTATTCTGGATGAAATGGGGATGGGTTCGTAGCCTCCTCAATTATTGGAGACAAGAAGAAGGTGATCCTTTCCATCCACCAAATTGCCCTATTGACAATGAACCTGAAGCACTTACCGGCGAACCTGTTTGAGAAACCATTTTCTCTCTCATCTCCAGAGTATCTCGTCACGATTATATACTACACCAAATTATTGATTATATTTATCCGCTCGTCCGAACCGACGATCACCCCGGTGTAATAGAAGAAGTTAACGAGCTTCGCGCTCGGGTAGTGGCTTTGGAGAATACGGTGCGAAGGTTACAAACACCATCAGCAGCACCAGCAGCGTAACCAATACCGCCAGTAACATCCACATCGCAAGTCTCAATACTAAAAGCACCAGCAGCATCACCGACATCAACATCAACCACCATTATTAACATCAACAGGATCATTACCACCACCAACAATCACATCCGCATCACACACCTCAATATCCCAATCTGTATATCGGATATCAACGTCACACGCACCAAAGATACCAAGGAGTACCAACAACAACAAACGATGAAGTATTGATTCATAACTTCATCGGAGAAACATTCTGTGGTGATTAGGTAATCTCTAAAGTTTTAGAGATTATCTATCTCAGCCTTAACCGTAAACCAGATGAGTGGACAGAGATGATAGAGAGAAGAACCGAAACCCTAACAAGACTGGTGCGTAAGGTACAAGCTAGACTTGTTTTACCAACATCATCAGCAGTACCAATAGCCTCACCAACACAGTCAATGCTGTCAACATTGTTAGAATCGTCAGCACCTCTAACCTCACAAGTTTCGCCAATTCAAGAATCACTGTGGAAACCATTACAAATTAATAACAAGTATATTGTATCAACGAGTTATGAAGTATTAACTCAGTTCCTCCGAAGAATTTATATGTATATTCTATAAAAAAATTTTTTTACCATAATAAATCTTTCTGTACTAAGCTATTATGTATGGAACTTAACTATCTGGTTAATTCATATTACTAATTTGCTATGATGTACATTCTTCGTTAACAATTTAATCATTGTTAACTACAATCTCTGCTTCAACTCAATGAATTTTATTTCATAATAAATCAAGTGTATCATTCAATAACATGTTTGATTATACACTTTCATCTTTGATATACCCGAAATTTACGGGAAAACAATATTCGTATCTTGCGAAGTTAGCAAGAGTTCCATGAGCATCAGCATGATTCACTAAGGAAATACATATAAATATTGAAGCATTGATTACATTAGTGAAATACTCCGCAAAGTTTATGTAATCTCTAATGTTTTAGAGAAAATTCATTTCTAATTCAATCCGAAAAATCAAATGAGCTTAGTATGATATTAACTCATTGAATCTGTACTACATCTGAAGAAAATATACCCACATATATTTTCATAAAGATTGTAATGAGAATTCTTGTTCAAAATATTATTTGTGAAATTTTTTTAATTGGTAGGTAATACCCGAGAGATATATAAAATCACAATTAATATGTTACATTCTTCAATTCTGATTCAATAATCATCAACTAAACCAATATACATTCTTCTATAGAAATCAAAACAATCATACTCATTCGAATCTAATTACATATTCTGATTTTGGGAATTTCAGAATTCAACTCGAGATACAACCAAAATCATCACTCTTAGATCCTTATATTTTTCAAAGCTATACTTTGACTTCAAAACTGTGATAGCACATCACTTTTAATCGTAACACACAAGATGGATATGAGAAATCATTCGGGATTTAGGACGATTTCATCATTTGGATATTGACTATGACAATCTGCAATCAAAACCCTCCGAAATTCTAGAAGACACTTCAAATAATAAACAATTGAGATGATGATCCAACCACACGTTACCCGAAGTTTTGTACCTGAAAAACTCTCGAAACCAAAGTCATAATCTAACATGTACCTGCGTCGAATTCTTCTAGCAAGAACAACATTTCGATTCCTTTTCAAAGTAGCCAATTTTGTCACGGATCCAGCAAGTCAACTTCGATTTTTTCAGTCGAACCAGTCTTATTATAACCCTGATAGATACGTTGCCCTTTCGTCATTATTACTGGGGAACCTTTCATATTCCACCATATTACCACCAGCGTTTAATCATCTAAAACACGATTCTTCTGAACCCACCTCAGATTGATAACCAGAGATTCAGATATTATTGCATTAAATGCAGAGGAAACATAAAAATGGTAGATGGTTTAAACGGTCAAAAGTTTGATGATAAAAGATAGTGAGTTGGTAAAGCTCAGAAAAAGAAAGGATTTGGTACTGAAAAATGGATTGAGCAAAGTATGAAGGAAGCCATGGACAAATCACAGAGACTGAATCTGCCTTCAAAGGATCCAAATGATTCAGTGCCTGCTGAACTCGTTAGCGAACACCTTATTTCTTATTCTAAATCTCTACAGACAAATATTCTTCATCATCATCATATCTTGAATATTCTAAGATATCATAGTATCTTTCATTATAAATATCCTTGATAATTCTGAAGATATTTTCATAAGTATTCTCATTTGAAATCAATTATCTCTCTGTAATATCTGCAACATAAAAAGAAACTGTGTTAGTTTCTAAATACTGAAAAATTCGAATATGAATGTTTTTGAAGTAGTGTTGGGAACTGATACAAGAGTTAATATAATATAATGACACTTGATCAACGTCATTATATTACAGTAGGTCATGTTAAGTTTCTAATGGGATGTGATGATTCACAGCACCATCATCATGTGCCATTTACACGACTCTTACATTCGATCTAATCCTTAAACATAGCAAGAAAATATTTCTTGATGATTCGATCTTTTACAGGATATTCTGGTAATTTGACAAGTCAAAATCGCATCATTAAGATTTCCTTCTTAGAACATTAACTATGTTCATTCCGAAATTCATAACTGCAAATTCTGGACCATTACTCGCTTGACTCGAGGACGGGAAGAGGAAACGAAAGAATGAAGCTCCAAACTAGAAATTGGAGCATAAACCGCAGCAAATAAAAGAGAATATTAATTATGGGTGACAATGATTATAGAAGACAGATGCAGGGGCATCGAAATATAAGGGAAGATATAAAACTCAACAACCACCCTGAAGCTACAAACCGTGCATATCAATACGTATTGCCACGTAAAGGCACGGAAAAATTAATAACACTATAACCCCAAGATAATAGTAGAAGTAAATAAAATCTTCCGGTGGTAGATGAAAGAGAAGGATGACAGATGTAAAAATTAAGAGTATATCAAGGATCAAAATGGGATGGAGCATATTGACGAATGTTTTAAAGTATGAACTGAGGAGAAAGAATAGAAGGTGTGAGTTGTAAGGAAACAAAGAGGGTGGATTTATAGAAAAATATCCGACAGAGCAATCGGAACAGATTATTACATTTACTCAAAGAAGATCCTGATTTCCTAAGTCGCCGAAGAACCAAATCTTATTACGAAAATTTTCTTTAAATCCCTTAAATTCCGGAAATCAATCATAGCTACGTCATCAGTTAAAACAAATCTACATTTACTCATTTCGCTCTTTTACGATAGCTTCACTCATACGCTTCGAGAAATCGAATTATTTTATCCGTACTTCTTAATCATGATAAAACTCTATGTATCAGCTTATATTCGTCATAATAACATTCTTACTATTAGCTATGACGACCTCTATCAAATTTCGGGACGAAATTTCTTTTAACGGGTAGGTACTGTAGTGACCCGGAAATTTCCGATCAAATTTAAACTTAAATCTTTATATGTATCCGACATGATAAGCAAAATCTGTAATGTTGAGTCTCGAAAAGTTTGAAAACTATATTCATGTAATCAATTACCCTTTGACCATGTCTGACGATTCACGAACAAAAATGTGTAAATAGAAATGTATGTGTATGTACATATGTGTATTTTTTTTTTAAGCTAAGAAATATTGATAAAACATTTAAGAGCTTGGTGATACAAAAATAGATTATGAGATTATTATGTGACTTGAAAGCATTGAACGAATTAGTTGATATGAATATAAGCTACGAGATCTATTTTATGAACATAGAAATGCTATCACAGTAGTTAGTGAATAATACTTTACTTGAACGCATTTGTTCGATGTAAGTTTATCAATGAGATTAAAAGATAATATCAAGTGATTGATTTATCAGGTACATTGAATTATAATTACGAGTCTTTGTTATGAGGTCCACTTGAATTAGAAAACTCTTACTTTTAACGGTATTCGGAATATTTAGTAAAGTGATTCCATGTAAGAACAAAAGTGTTATTATTGAGGATTAGACAGAGGTTAGCGGAGAGTCTCGTTTAATTATCAAAAGCGTACCTTGCAATGATTGACTTGTGTCACTTGGTAGGTTAATTATTTAGTTTTCTTAATATTGAAGACGTTTTACGATATAGATGAAACCTTTTAAAGAATGATTTTGAATATAACTAATTCTGGAAAACTAAATTATATTTATTCAATTTAGTACAAACACATTTTTTTTCGATATAATAGAATTTGATTATAAAATATTTTTATGGATTTTCAATGATATAAAAATAAAAATAAATATAAAATAAATATTTCTAATGAGCACCAAAAGACTACAACATTTCATCACAAGATTGAAAGTTAAAATGTTGGAAATCACTAAACCTGCGCACTTGCACGAGAAAAATCATAACTAAATCATACTGACTCGAAAAAGGGTGATTCCGGTGTCCAAACGACCGTAACTCAAAAATCTACAACTTTCATGAAGACACCATACACGAATCGTGTACCTATCTACACGAAACGTGTAATCTTGTGCCGACATATTTTGGTGGCGGCTCACTATGCAACATGTTTTTAATTTTTATTAATATTATATTATATTATTATATTATTTATAAATCTATATATATAGGATCGATCATAATTGTTTTCTAACTATCTATCTCTCACACTCTCTCTATAATTATATTTATTATTATTATTGTTAGTGTTATTATTATTATTATTATTAGTATTATCATACATAAAATACTACGACGAGGTCATGGGCGAGTTATTTCAAAACGGGTTTTATGAGCGGGATAGAGCTAAGGAAATTATGAGTTATGGTTATGGAGGTGATGGGTATTGTTCATGGGTATGCTTGTGAGGTTAAACTAGTGTTTGTCACCTCCATTGCGTCTACGTACCTTTCCTACAATATTGAACCTCAATATTGATACGTGAGTACTCCTAATTTAATTTTTACATACTAATAGTGTATCCCTGACTAGTGCTCGAGAAAATAGGATTATGCATGCTTGTAAATTTGATAGTGCCCTTAGATAGGTTATGCCGAATCTTAAAGGTTGTTATATTATAGTTGAAGGAAGATATAAGATTTGCATGTCCTTAAAAAGCTAGAAAAAAATTAAGAACTTTTCCTTTAGATGCCAAATAGATTTGATGGACGGATTAAAAGTTATAGTCAATTAAAATTTCGTAAAAATGATTATTATCGTCGTTAATATCGTTGTCTTAATTTTTTTTATCAAATTGTTATTATTCCAAAATAACACGACTGTTACTTATTATTATTATCAATACTATATTATTAACTAGAAATGTAATACAAATTATATAACTACCTTAATAGAATCTATCGCAGTATTTTTTATGATATTAAATGAACTTTATAAGTTTTATTACTTAAGATATATAAAAGTATATTTTAATATAAAATTTTATTTATAAACGAATTATATTATTTACTTTATTAAATCTTTAAAAAAAAAAAATATTTTAAAAATATAAAACGACGATATTTAAATTATATAATAAAACATTTATAAAGTTTTGAAATCATTTGGAGTTAAACTAATTTTTGTCGACCTTTGCATACTAGACTCGAGCATTAGGATTGTGGTACACTATGACTTAACTTAATGTATTAGACAAATATTGACAAATACATAATTATATATAAATAATTTAGGTTCGTGAATCCAAGGCCAACCTTACACTTGTTCAATGATGTTATATGTATTTTTACTACAAAATACAGTATGGTGAGTTTCATTTGCCTTTTTTACCCTTTATATTTTTGGGCTGAGAATACATGCGCAATTTTTATAAATGTTTTTCGAAATAGACACAAGTAATCGAAACTACATTATATGGTTGAATTATCGAAATCGAATATGCCCCTTTTTATTAAGTCTGGTAATCTAAGAATTAGGGAACAGACACCCTAATTGACGCGAACTCTAAAGATAGATCTATTGGGCCTAACAAACCCCATCCAAAGTACCGGATGCTTTAGTACTTCGAAATTTATATCATGTCCGAAGGAGGATCCCGGAATGATAGGGGATATTCTTATATGCATATTGTTAATGTCGGTTACCAGGTGTTCACCATTTGAATGATTATATTTGTCTCTATGCATGGGACGTATATTTATGAGAACTGGAAATGAAATTCTTGTGGTCTATTAAAATGATGGAAATAAATGATTATGATAAACTAATGAACTCACCAACCTTTTGGTTGACACTTGAAAGCATGTTTATTCTCAGGTTTGAAAGAGATCTTCCGCTGTGCATTAGCTCATTTTAAAGATATTACTTGGAGTCATTCATGACATATTTCAAAAGACGTTGCATTCGAGTCGTTGAAGTTCATTAAAGATTATTATTAAGTAAATGACAGATTAGGTCATTTATAGTTTGGATATTATGAAATGGTATGCATACATGTCAATTTTTGATGTAAAGAAAGATTGTCTTTTAAAAACGAATGCAATGTTTGTAAAATGTATCATATAGAGGTCAAATACCTCGCAATGTAATCAACTATTGTGAATCGTTTATAATGTATATGAACGGGTCCTTTCAAAAACCGCCCAAAGTCGACAAAAGAGCTACGCTGACATTAAAAGAAAAGATATAGAATTTGAAATTGGAGAGATGGTCATGCTTAAAGTTGCACCTTGGAAAGGCGTTGTTCGATTTGGTAAACGAGGAAAATTAAATCCAAGGTATATTGGACCATTCAAGATTATTGATCGTGTCGGACCAGTAGCTTACCGACTTGAGTTACCTCAACAACTCGCGGCTGTACATAACATTTTCCACGTCTCGAATTTGAAGAAATGTTTTGCTAAAGAAGATCTCACTATTCCGTTAGATGAAATCCAAATCAACGAAAAACTTCAATTCATCGAGGAACCTGTCGAAATAATGGATCGTGAGGTTAAAAGACTTAAGCAAAACTAGATACTAATTGTTAAGGTTCGATGGAATGCTCGTAGAGGACCCGAGTTCACCTGGGAGCGTGAAGATCAGATAAAGAAGAAATACCCGCATCTATTTCCAGAAGATTCGTCAACAACTTCAACAGCTTAAAATTTCGGGACGAAATTTATTTAACGGGTAGGTACTGTAGTGACCCGAACTTTTCCATGTTTATATATATTAATTGAGATTGATATTTACATGATTAAATGTTTCCAACATGTTAAGCAATCAAACTTGTTAAGACTTGATTAATTGAAATATGTTTCATATAGACAATTGACCACCCAAGTTGACCGGCGATTCACGAACGTTAAAACTTATAAAAACGACATGACGATATATATATGGATATACATATGGTTAACATGAGATTATGATAAGTAAGTATCTCCATAAGTATATTAACAATGAGTTATATACATATAAACAAGACTACTAACTTAAGGATTTCGAAACGAGACATATATGTAACGATTATCGTTGTAACGACATTTAAATGTATATATATCATATTAAGATATATTAATATATCATAATATCATGATAATATAATAATTTAACATCTCATTAGATATAATAAACAATGGGTTAACAACATTAATTGAGATCGTTAACTTAAAGGTTTCAAAACAACACTTACATGTAACGACTAACGATGACTTAACGACTCAGTTAAAATGTATATACATGTAGTGTATTTAGATGTATTAAAATAATTTTGGAAGACTTCAAGACATATATCAAAACACTCATACTTAACGAAAATGGTTACAGTTAGTTTCCCATTCTTTTCTTTCATCAAGAATTCTAGTCGTATTCTTACCCGTATTATACACAGCTTCAAAACGTACTTACTATAGGTATATACCAATAGGAACTAGCATGGGATTCCACTCTTGATTATGTCATGTATGACTAATCAATTTTAACTTCTACCATGAGCTAGTCAACTAACTAGAACTCCTTTTAACCCCACTCACCACTCACCAATTACCACTCATCATTCACTCCATTTCACTTCCAATTCTCTTTCTAATTCTCTCTCAACACACACACACACACTATTATGAACGTATTTTTCCAGTAGTTAATCATCATCTTCATCAAAAATCACTTCAAGAATCAAGCTATAATCATCATAGGAAGAACACTTCAAGAACACTTCAAAAATCCCTTCAAGTTTACTAATTTACTTCCAAGCTTTCTAATCCATTCCAAGTAATCATCTAAGATCAAGAAACCTTTGTTATATACAGTAGGTTATCTTTCTTATTCAAGGTAATATTCATATTCAAACTTTGATTCAATTTCTATAACTATAAACTATCTTAATTCGAGTAAAAATCTTACTTGAACTTGTTTTTGTGTCATGATCATACTTCAAGAACTTTCAAGCCATCCAAGATCCTTTGAAGCTAGATCATTTCTTGTCACTTCCAGTAGGTTTACCTACTAAACTTGAGGTAGTAATGATGTTCATAACATCATTCGATTCATATATATAAAACTATCTTATTCGAAGGTTTAAACTCGTAATCACTAGAACATAGTTTAGTTAATTCTAAACTTGTTCGCAAACAAAAGTTAATCCTTCTAACTTGACTTTTAAATTAACTAAACACATGTTCTATATCTATATGATATGCTAACTTAATGATTTAAAACCTGGAAACACGAAAAACACCGTAAAACCGGATTTACGCCGTCGTAGTAACACCGCGGGCTGTTTTGGGTTAGTTAATTAAAAACTATGATAAACTTTGATTTAAAAGTTGTTATTCTGAGAAAATGATTTTTATTATGAACATGAAACTATATCCAAAAATTATGGTTAAACTCAAAGTGGAAGTATGTTTTCTAAAATGGTCATCTAGACGTCGTTCTTTCGACTGAAATGACTACCTTTACAAAAACGACTTGTAACTTATTTTTCCGACTATAAACCTATACTTATTCTGTTTAGATTCATAAAATAGAGTTCAATATGAAACCATAGCAATTTGATTCACTCAAAACGGATTTAAAATGAAGAAGTTATGGGTAAAACAAGATTGGATAATTTTTCTCATTTTGGCTACGTGAAAATTGGTAACAAATCTATTCCAACCATAACTTAATCAACTTGTATTGTATATTATGTAATCTTGAGATACCATAGACACGTATACAATGTTTTGACCTATCATGTCGACACATCTATATATATTTCGGAACAACCATAGACACTCTATATGTGAATGTTGGAGTTAGCTATACAGGGTTGAGGTTGATTCCAAAATATATATAGTTTGAGTTGTGATCAATACTGAGATACGTATACACTGGGTCGTGGATTGATTCAAGATAATATTTATCGATTTATTTCTGTACATCTAACTGTGGACAACTAGTTGTAGGTTACTAACGAGGACAGCTGACTTAATAAACTTAAAACATCAAAATATATTAAAAGTGTTGTAAATATATTTTGAACATACTTTGATATATATGTATATATTGTTATAGGTTCGTGAATCAACCAGTGGCCAAGTCTTACTTCCCGACGAAGTAAAAATCTGTGAAAGTGAGTTATAGTCCCACTTTTAAAATCTAATATTTTTGGGATGAGAATACATGCAGGTTTTATAAATGATTTACAAAATAGACACAAGTACGTGAAACTACATTCTATGGTTGAATTATCGAAATCGAATATGCCCCTTTTTATTAAGTCTGGTAATCTAAGAATTAGGGAACAAACACCCTAATTGACGCGAATCCTAAAGATAGATCTATTGGGCCTAACAAACCCCATCCAAAGTACCGGATGCTTTAGTACTTCGAAATTTATATCATATCCGAAGGGTGTCCCGGAATGATGGGGATATTCTTATATATGCATCTTGTTAATGTCGGTTACCAGGTGTTCACCATATGAATGATTTTTATCTCTATGTATGGGATGTGTATTGAAATATGAAATCTTGTGGTCTATTATTATGATTTGATATATATAGGTTAAACCTATAACTCACCAACATTTTTGTTGACGTTTTAAGCATGTTTATTCTCAGGTGATTATTAAGAACTTCCGCTGTCGCATACTTAAATAAGGACGAGATTTGGAGTCCATGCTTGTATGATATTGTGTAAAAACTGCATTCAAGAAACTTATTTTGTTGTAACATATTTGTATTGTAAACCATTATGTAATGGTCGTGTGTAAACAGGATATTTTAGATTATCATTATTTGATAATCTACGTAAAGCTTTTTAAACCTTTATTGATGAAATAAAGGTTATGGTTTGTTTTAAAATGAATGCAGTCTTTGAAAAACGTCTCATATAGAGGTCAAAACCTCGCAACGAAATTAATTAATATGGAACGTTTTTAATCAATAAGAACGGGACATTTCATATTTTACCGGTTGCTTACTTCCAAAAAAAAAAACTATAAATCCTAAAAATATATGGGGTCCTGCAAAAAAAATTTAGTAGTGTCCTGTACAATTAGAAGAGTACTTCGTAAAAGAAAATTTCCAGACTAGCGGGGTTACGGGACCCCACTCCTCATAGTGTAAATTCGCCATTGCTTAAGCACCTAACGAGAATGCTTTTTCTTAGGGAAACTTTATATTATTAAAACTCTTGTAGTATTAAAACCCCAACGTGAGATCTTGGTGGGTTTTTTTTTTTTTTTAATAACAAAAATAACGATAACATTAATACGGATTCAAATATCAAACGAGTACAATCAATATATAGAAATCCAACAAACGAGCCTTAACCTATATCGCGGTGGTTGGTGCCTTGTGGATCCCAATATTAAATGGAGTTTATTAATGTATCAACGATGTCGAAAGTGGTGCCGTACTTTCTACGCTTTCCATAATATTATTAAGTTTTTAATTTTCTCCACTAATTTCATTGTTTATCACTAATATTTAATTTGAAATGTATCGAATTAATTATATATTTTGATAAATGAATAAGAATAACGTGATAAAAGTTTTTTTTCCCGTACTTCATTCATGTTGGATAAAAAGATGTGTAAAAAGTAAGGTAAGACTTGAAAATTAATAAAAAAACTAGTGAAATGATCCGTAAAATCACGGGTTTGTTTAAACGAAACAATTTAATGACATGTTTTAGGTATTAACTAAATGTAAATACTAAAGTCATTTATTTTAATGACCTGTTCTACTAAGAAACTTATCGTTGTTTTTACAAATATACAGAGACATGTATTTTCGCATACATATGTAACGTAATTAATATCGTAAAGAGAATTCATATTTGAATATTAATAATATAATTACTATAATTATTATAATAAAAATAAATAGTACTCCGTAATAATAATGTTTGCTAAAAGTTGAGTATTTATAGTTTTAATAATAATTATTAGTAATAATAAATGTTTTTTGAAATTTTTTAGAAAATTAAAATACAATTATTATATAAAGGTTGTACAATATGCTTTAAAATTTGTAAATGTGTTGGTGTTATGTTAAAGATTAGTATTTCCTTTTTAAAAGATTTCATATTATTTTTTTAATTAAATTTAATATAAAAATAATGACATCATCAAAGATGTCTTAAAAATTTTCTTTTTTATTTTGAATTATTTTTATGCTTAAAAATTGTTTATTTATGACATCATTATTTTAGAGATTTAATATTAACTATAGATGTACATGTGACATGTATTTTTTTTTACACTGTGTTTTTTTTTTATCTGTGGGCAATAGATTTAAAACGGAGAAAGTATTAATTATTAATCTATATACTAAAACACATACAGAAGTGAATATAGATCTTCAAGTTTACTATTCACTATTTTTTTCTTTTTTGAAAACATTGTATTTTTTTCACAGTTCAATTTGATTTCCTTACTTCTATTTTTTTTTTCATTCTTATCTACGAATTTTACAATTTTCCCCGCCGCAACGCTAGGGTATCAAACTCGTAATATCTATCCATTAAAATCTCTTTTTAAATCGGTGTCGGGTTCATTGGGAATCCATTTGTTTCCGATCTTTAAATGTTTGGACACGATTGTGGCTAGCTTGGAAAGATTAAGAGCCTAGTTTATTTTTTGGCAACTATAGGGATTGCAAGAAGATGGTTTGGGTTATGTAGAAGTTAGTGATGGCTTCTTGTGCTAATGAGGGATCAAATATCGGTGCATTAAAGCTTTTAATTCGGCTTTATTACAAAGTGGAGATGGAGGCATGTTGCTTCGCCTAATTGCTTATGGGTTCAAGTAATCAAGGCAATTCATGGAAATGAGGTGGGGTTATCGACTAATGGGTGTGCAACCAATGGTGTTTGGTCGAGGATCGTCGCTTCTTGGAAAAAGTTACATGAGAAGAATATTGTCCTTATACATGCGATACGAAGAAGGATAAAGGATGGAAATAATATAAAGTTTTGGAGTGATCTTTGGTGTTTCAATGAATGTCTCCAGGTCAGGTTCAACGGACTCTTTCATGTTGAGGCGAACCCGGATTGTTCTCTAGCTGAACCTAATACAAATGGGAATTGAAGGTGGAATTGGACACAGTCGGTTTGAGGGGTCGTATTGTAGTTATGCGTGATCGGCTCACAGAGGAGATAGGTAACGTGCAGCTAGGCAATGGTATCGACTGTTGGTTTTGGTCGCTTGATGACGATAGAACATTTACTGTTGCGAACACTAGGAAGCATATTGATTCGATTCTTCCCCTTCTATTGAGCATGAGTTTGTTTGGTCAAAAATTGTGCCAAAAAAGGTTATTATTTTTTATTGGAGATTCCACTTGAATGCATTACTGACGAGGTATAACTTAGCAACTAGAATATTTCTTATGTGAGAGGGTATAATGTTGGATGTGTATGCCTTCGTTTACGTTCTCTTCATGAGGTGCTTGGTTAGCATGGTTCTCTTCATGAAATGCTAGAATCGATAAGAAGCAAAAGGTATATGTTAATGGTGTGGCGATTGTTTTCGTTTTGTAGTGAATTAGAAATTGTTTGATTTATGTGGTACATCTGATGAAACGGTGTGACATATTTGACACGCTTCACTATCACTCTTTTATCTTGTTACAATGTAAAAGTAGCTAGGTGTTGTGTTATAATTATGGGCTTTAAACGCCTTGGTAATTTTGTGTTTCGCTCATGTAGTTTCTTTCTAGTGAGCGCTTTGTAATCTTATAGTTTTAATTAAATCCCCATTGTTTAAAAAATGTGAATACCCATATAATTTTAAATAACATTCTTTAAGAACTATTAAACCTTAAAAACAAATAAGCAACTCCTATTGTAAAGTTCATATGTAAAAATTAAATTATTTTTAAATTACATTCTTTACATATGTAACATGATATTTTACATGAATATATACAATGTTTACTATGAAAATTAAACCCTCGACTTCAAGGTTAGAGATGGAGCAACTCGATACTGTGATATAAATGTTTCTTTAATAATTTTACAGTAATTTGAAAAAAGTTGACAAATATTTCATATATATTTCTATTACTAATATTAATTATTAATATAATAATATTATGGAGTAGCATATTAATAATTAAGCTAATTAAAACCAACTAAAGGTCTTTAGAAAAATAATATTACCGTCCCTAATTTATTATCCAGTTTTGTGTTTTAGGATATTTCAAATTACTTGTCCAATTTCATAAATTGGAAAAAAAAAAAAAAAAAACAATTAAGTTCTATTATTAATGTATGTAGATTTGATTAAAGGAAAAAGAAAAAATAAGGGTAAAACTGAAAAGTAAAAATAAAGTATAATACTTTTATGACATTTTATTAAAATGTGTGTTTTTTGTCTAGAGATAATTAAATTGAAACCGGGGTATATTATTAGATTTTTTTAACGGTTTGAGAGACATCGAATGCTCTCATTTGCACTCACGCACGCTAGGTAGGAACTCCAAGGATCAAACCCGGATTGTTTAGCAACTAATCGCGGATCCCAGGTTGCTTGACAACTAATCGCAGGAATCCTGGAGAAAACCTCTCCTCCTCGGAATCGAATCCGGATTGCTTGGCAACTAATAGCGGGCCTGCCCTACTAAGGGTCGATACCACTAAGCTGAAAGGCCGGTGGTTGAGGTATATTATTAGATAATTAAAATTATATTTACATTTCAAAGAACAAATTTATTTTGTTTTTGTTTTCATCTAACAATGAAATGGATATAACAAAGGGTTACTCTTTTAATAATTTTACATTTTGTTACGAATTATTTATTTGTATACTCGAATCATCAATGCAGTGGATTTATTAAACAAAAGTAATTCGTACACAATCATTTTCAGGCATACACCACTAAATATGCGTTAAATGGTTCTACAATACAATATGTTAAAACATATTTAGTGATGTATGGCTAGAAAGTGATGGTTTACGAATCAACCCCAAGTAAGTGGAAGTATTAGGGGTATTCAACATTTGGTTTAAAACCGTTTAACCCAAATACCGAACCAAACCCTAACTGAAAAAAAAATCAAACCGAATTTAATAAACGGTTTTCGAATCGAGCAAAACTGAAATCGAATTTGAATTCGGTTGTCGGTTCTGCTTTGGAAATTCTGAATTTGGTTTAACCGAATACCCAATTAAAAATAGCATATATATGTGTACCACTTTTGATTTTTGAGTACCTATTTCAACATTTCTAGTCGAATTTTGTTTAGTTAGATTTAAAATCCTATTTTAATCCTCTATTTCGAGTTTTCCTTAATTTCTTTCACTACACAACATTGAAACGTAACCATTTCAAGTCCTATCTTTTGTTCAAGTCAATTATTCTTGACTTTCTAATATCTTTTATTTTAAAGTTATTTATTTTTCGAATCCTTTATAAAGTTAATTATTAATTTAATGATATATGTGTGTATCATATAATCTTGCATATTTATAACTACGTATGTTTATGTTGTTGAAGGAGTTTTTAATGAAATTTATTTTCGTTTTTTAACCGAATCGAAACCGAACTAAAAATCAAATTCAAAAGTTAAAATCGAACCGAAACCGAACCAAATTCAAATTAGATTTTTGGTTTTGTTTTTAGTTTTACTTTTAGAAAATAAAAAATCGAATAAACTAAACCGATTAAACCAAACAAAATGAAAACCGAACTGATGAAAAATGTCCCTCTCATATACGGAGTAAGAAATAATATCATTATATATTATACTAGTTTTATGTGCCCATTCGTTGCACGACAATTGTAAAAATTAGTATATGATAATGTTAGTATTGATAAAATATAATACAATTACAATGAAAAAACTCTTTATTAATGTCAATGATAATATTTGTATCAAAAATATTAGTATTGAATACTAACACATAAATTATAAACCTATCAATTGGAACCATTTTAAAACAAATAATCGATAAAACATCATTGATCTCGTCACAACTACATGATTGTTAGTAGCTAAAAATAGGAGGTAAAATATTTATGTTGCAATCACTTATCAAAATAGAGGCATTTAATTTGGTATTGATCGATCGTAATCATTAATCTCTTTAATCTTCAATGTATACATATTATTTATATATCTAATAGACAAAACACTGTATATTCACCAATAGTAACTAGAGGTATTTTCGTCATTTCACCATTTTTTTGTCTTGTTAGAGATGAATAGTACTATTTTAATTTCCACTTTTCAAAAAACTAACCCCCTAACTTCTATTAAAATACAAATCAAACTCCCCACTTTATACCTATATTTGAAATTCTAAATTATTATTTATCTCATTACTAAAATCAAAAATACTGAATAATAACACCCACTGTAGTGACCCGAACTTTTTCATGTTTATATATATTAAATGAAATTTATATTTACATGATTAAGTATTTCCAACATGTTAAGCAATCAAACTTATTAAGACTTGATTAATTGAAATAGGTTTCATATAGACAATTGACCACCCAAGTTGACCGGTGATTCACGAACGTTAAAACTTGTAAAAACTATATGATGACATATATATGATTATATATATAGTTAACATGATATTATGATAAGTAAGTATCTCATAAGGTATTTTAACAATGAGTTATATACATAAAATTGTGTTTATTGAATTAAGAAATTCGAAACGATATATATAACGATTATCGTTATAACAACGTCTTACTAATTACATATGAATCATATTAAGATATTGTTATACTATGTTTAATCATGATAAATGATAAGTAAACATGTCATTATGTATATTAACAATAAACTACATATGTAAAAACAAGACTACTAACTTAAGGATTTCGAAACGAGACATATATGTAACGATTATCGTTGTAACGACATTTAAATGTATATATATCATATTAAGATATATTAATATATCATAATATCATGATAATATAATAATTTAACATCTCATTAGATATAATAAACATTGGGTTAACAACATTTAACAAGATCGTTAACTTAAAGGTTTCAAATCAACATTTACATGTAACGACTAACGATGACTTAACGACTCAGTTAAAATGTATATACATGTAGTGTTTTAATATGTATTCATACACTTTTGAAAGACTTCAAGACACTTATCAAAATACTTATACTTAACAAAAATGCTTACAATTACATCCTCGTTCAGTTTCATCAACAATTCTACTCGTATGCACTCGTATTCGTACTCGTATAATACACAGCTTTTAGATGTATGTACTATTGGTATATACACTCCAATGACCTGCTGTTAGCGGCCCATGTGAGTCACCTAACACATGTGGGAATCATCATTTGGCAACTAGCATGAAATATCTCATAAAATTACAAAAATATGAGTAATCATTCATGACTTATTTTCATGAAAACAAAATTACACATCCTTTATATCTAATCCATATACCAACGACCAAAAACACCTAAAAACACTTTCATTCTTCAATTTTCTTCATCTAAGTGATCTCTCTCAAGTTCTATCTTCAAGTTCTAAGTGTTCTTCATAAATTCTATAAGTTCTAGTTTCATAAAATCAAGAATACTTCCAAGTTTGCTAGCTTACTTCCAATCTTGTAAAGTGATCATCCAACTTCAAGAAATCTTTCTTATTTACAGTAAGATATCTTTCTAATACAAGGTAATACTCATATTCAAACTTTGATTCAATTTCTATAACTATAACAATCTTATTTCGAGTGGAAATCTTACTTGAACTTGTTTTCGTGTCATGATTCTGCTTCAAGAACTTTCAAGCCATCCAAGGATCCTTTGAAGCTAGATCTATTTTTATCATTTCTAGTAGGTTTATCCACAAAACCTGAGGTAGTAATGATGTTCATAACATCATTCGATTCATATATATAAAACTACCTTATTCGAAGGTTTAAACTTGAAATCACTAGAACGTAGTTCAGTTAATTCTAAATTTGTTCGCAAACAAAAGTTAATCCTTCTAAATTGACTTTTAAAATCAGCTAAACACATGTTCTATATCTATATGATATGCTAACTTAATGATTTAAAACCGAAAAACACGAAAAACACCGTAAAACCGAATATACGCCGTTGTAGTAACACCGCGGGCTGTTTTGGGTTAGTTAATTAAAAACTATGAAAAATTTTGATTTAAAAGGTGTTCTTCTGGGAAAATGATTTTTCTTATGAACATGAAACTATATCCAAAAATTATGGTTAAACTCAAAGTGGAAGTATGTTTTCCAAAATGGTCATCTAGACGTCGTTCTTTCGACTGAAATGATTACCTTTATAAAAATGACTTGTAACCTGTAATTCTGACTATAAACTTATATTTTTTCTGTATAGATTCATAAACTTAAGTTCAATATTATACCATAGCAATTGGATTCACTCAAAACGGATTTAAAACGAAGAAGTTATGGGTAAAACAAGATTGGTTATTTTTGCTTGTTGTAGCTACGTGAAAATTGGTAACAAATCTATATTAATCATATCATAGCTAACTTATATTGTATTATACATATATTCTAATATATTATGTAATCTTGGGATACCATAGACACGTATGCAAATGTTTTGACATATCATATCGACCCATCTATATATATTATTTGGAACAACCATAGACACTCTATATGCAGTAATGTTGGAGTTAGCTATACAGGGTTGAGGTTGATTCCAAAAATATATATAGTTTGAGTTGTGATCTAGCCTGAGATATGTATATACTGGGTCGTGGATTGATTCAAGATAATATATATCAATTTATTTCTGTACATCTAATTATGGACAACTAGTTGTAGATTACTAACAAGGACAGCTGACTTAATAAACTTAAAACAGTAAAACGTACTAAAAATATTGTAAATATATTTTGAACATACTTTGATATATATGTACATATTTTTTATAGGTTCGTGAATCGACCAGTGGCCAAGTCTTACGTCCCGATGAAGTAAAAATCTGTGAAAGTGAGTTATAGTCCTACTTTTAAAATCTAATATTTTGGGATGAGAATACATGCAGTTTTATAAATGTTTTACGAAATAGACACAAGTAAATGAAACTACATTATATGGGTGAATGATCGAAGCCGAATATGCCCCTTTTGCTTGGTAGCCTAAGAATTAGTAAACCGATCTACTAATTGACGCGAATCCTAAAGATAGATCTATTGGGCCTAACGAACCCCATCCAAAGTACCGGATGCTTTAGTACTTCGAATTCGTTTTTATCATGTTCGAAGGATTTCCCGGAATGATAGGGGATATTCTTATATGCATCTTGTTAATGTCGGTTACTAGGTGTTCACCATATGAATGATTTTTATCTCTATGTATGGGATGTATATTGAAATATGAAATCATGTGGTCTATTATTATGATTTGATAATATATAGTGTAACATCCTCAATCGGGCCTAGTTGTAAGATTATTATTTTGCCCTTAAGTTTGTATTGCGTTATTATATGCTTTTATTTCTATTTAATATTTATTATTATTTAATAATGTGGTTAGGACCAGTTTATGACAAGGGTCACAGAACAGGTTTGTTTATTTAATTTGGACTCCGTTTGGGTTGCCAAATGACGTACGAAAGATATCAGATAACTGATAAATACCAGTGTATCGCACAGTGTGGGAATGAAACCCAATTTAGTGAATAGTCTGTGTTCTTTCTTTCCATTTCTAGACCCTTCTTCTCTAAACGCCATACCTTCCCTTCCACCTACAATAAAACCCTAATCCTTAATCTTTACCTAGAGCTCAAATTGTTCATATCTTTGTGTTCCTTGTGATTCACTGATTCGTTTAAGGTAAGGATCACAAGCTTCCATGCTCTAATCTTTGAGAAATTTAAAGTTTTGTGTTAGTTTTCATAAAAGTGTAAATTTGTGTCAAAACTAGTGATTTAAGTGTTGTTATGGTCAAATTGTTGTGGGTTTTGAGTCTATAACAAGTAGTGAATAAGTTGTGGTCGATTTTGGTGTTTAAAACGAGCTCTAGATCGAGATTTGAGGATTTCATCGTGAAGTCCGTAGCCTTTGTTCAGTTTCTGATGAAGATGAACACAGTCGACCGACTGTCGGTCAACAGTCGACCGACTGAGGGTTGAACGGGCTGATTGACGAAGACAACCGACCGACTGTTGAGTGAACCGACCGACTGAGATTTACCTTTGGCCGATTGATGTAATACCAAATGAATTGACTGACTGGGAAGGTCAGTCGACCGGTTGTGTCGACAGTCGACCGACTGTAAGAGTCAGTCGACCGACTGAGTATCCAGGGCAGAATATTTTACCTAAGTGTTGATTTTTTAGCCGTTATGCTGCCCGTTTGTATTTTGATGTTCTGGATGTAAATTTTGAAAGTGCACAAGTGTTAAGCAAAAACTTTTAGCGGATACTTTTTCTGACAAAAAATTATATATTGTGTTATTTGATGTTAACGAACAGAAACTAACTTGTGGATATGTTTTTCTCAGGAGAAAAGGAGAAAGAGAAGGTTCAGTGATTAGATAGCTGAATACCTTATCGTTTGCTGGTAATCGGTGAGTGGGACTAACTGGAGAATATAGTATATAGAAGCATGTTATATTATGATTGACATGCTTGTTAGATATACTTATTGTTGTGGTTAGTTAGTTCTTGTGATGACTGCATGTTAGTTGATGCTTGTCTGCTTGAGCCCAGTGCGTCCCTATTGTGTGGTAGTCTCGGTAGGAGAGATCAACCTGCGGGTTGGGTTCCTCTGTGGTAGCCTAGACAGCCGTGGTGTATATATATGTGAATGACGCGTCCGTCGCGTGTGGATTATGTATATACATACGGTGGTGGAGGAACTTCTAGTAAGCCCCAGTCCGATCAGCTGGTGGTTAATGGTTTGGCCGAGCCGCCAGAGTCTCTGTAGACGGCACTTGGGTGATGTTTGTATGTTAGACTATGTGACATGATTAGTATAACACTTATGTATGCTATGGCCTGTAGTTAGTCGTACTCACTTAGCTTCATGCTAATTCCCCTCTATCTCCTCCCTGCAGGTTGTTAGCTTTTGTAGATAGTGCTTTTGGAAGAAGACGGGCATGATGATGTTATGTGTGACGACCCGGAAATTTCCGATCAAATTTAAACTTAATCTTTATATGGTTTCAACATGATAAGCAAAGACTATTAAATTGAATTTCAGAATTTTTGAACTATCTCATGAAAGCATTTGACCTTCGACTGCTCTGACGATTCACGAACAAATTGTGTGCAAATAACTGTGTATTTGTATGTATATAAGGTACTCAGGATATAATTAGTTTTGAACACATAGAGACATTCATAATTTGTAACATCCCGCGTTTTTCCGTTAAATTTATTTTTAACACCGTCTTTTTTCTTTTAAATAATACCTTTCGTTATTTAAATTCGTAGTTTCCGTTGACTAACGTTCACAATAATTCCGTCATTTAATTATAACATCTCTCGTTAACTTGCGTTTTAAAAATATTCGTTTGGTTAATTCCCGCACCCGCTCTGAAACTTGAGGGACTAGTTCCGCCACTTGACCAAAGAGGTGGCTAGTAGTTGACTAGTCAACCACTCACCACCTCCACCCCTCATTCATCCATTTCTTCTTCTTTCTTTCTTTCTTTTTTTTTCTCTCAAGAACACAAACATAAATCATCATCTAAATTCGGATCGGGAAGCAAACTTCAAAACAAATTACATATTTGGAATCCTCTCTTCATCCTCTACAATTTGATACCAACTTCATCTCGTTTGGGTAACATTTCTAAAACTCTAGATTTCTCTAAATTCGTGTTTTTGATTTGAAATGGTGTTAGTTAGTGTCTATGGCTCAAGTCTAACATGAATATATGTTTGGTTTGCTCGATTTGTTGTTTTTGGAGTAACTAGCATGAACTTGAAATGGGTTTGCTTAATCCTTGATTTTGGATGAGTTAATGTTGTTAGATTGTTAAAGTGCATGTTTTAATTGTGTTACTAGTATCACTAGCTTCGTTTTGATGTGTAGGTTGATTAAGAAAACTTCAAAAACCCGATTAATGATTTTGTGATGTTTGACTAGGGTTTGATAGTTCTTGACATGAACTTTTGATGCTTGAATGCCATGGAATGTTAATTGTTAGTGATTAGTTGTAATGTATGCTTCATTACCTTCAAAACGGCATATCATATGTGTAAATTGGATTCCCGGAACTTAAAATGCATATTGATGAACTTGAGGCTTTGAAATGAGCGTTTATTGATCACATGACGAGAATTCGATTGTTGTAAATGATGTTTTTGTTTGAGGATTTGTGTTTAGTTGTATTCTTTGTCAAAAGAGCTTTCCAACGGTATAAGATACGTCTTCTAATTGTTTGCGGTTTGCGTTTTGCGTTTGTTTGAAAATTTCCAAGTCTTGAACAAATGAAACAGGCCTGGGACCAGGCCACGGCTTTTGTCGCGGCGCGACAGGCCTGGCCGCGGCGCGGCGTATAACGTGTCCAGCTTCTGTCCCATTTGTCCCTTTTTACCAAAAATGTTTGCTATGCTACGCACCTCCGATTAACATGTAACTTGGCCAACATGCTCATATATGACTTCTAAGCTTAGAAAAATAGTTTGGGACCCGACCCGAACGTGTTGACTTTTTCGTTGACTTTGACCAAGTTTGACTTTTAGTCAAACTTAACCAAACTTTTATACAATCGTTCTAACATGCTTTTATACTGGATTCTTGCATGAAACTTGACAACGTGATTCACGTGCTATACTATTCGAGTCATAACGAGCCATAGGACTAATTGAACACATTTCACCCGACCTTGTGTCGTAACCGGTTAATTGATATAACTTACTTGTTTAGGTCAAGGCTAAGCAACTTTCATGCACACGTTACTTTGTGAAGTACTTTTATACTCGTGCACTCGAGGTGAGATCATAGTCCCACCTTTTCAACAACTTTTATACTTTTAAATTGTGGGCTGAGAAACATATACTTTGTTACATTTTGTACTACTTACTTTTATACTTTGAACACAAGTACAAGGAAAACAAACATTCTACAGCGAGTTTAGAACGAAAATCCTCAATTCGATTATCATTAGTTACACTTGCCGGGTGTAAGCGAGAACTTATGTTATATGGCCATATGGGTTGACAACCCTCATCTTTGACGGTTCGCTACCGTCTACGGATGAAATATATTTTCGAGAATCAGTGTTTGTTCTAGCACTAAGTGATGGGGTATTCAATGGGAGGAATGTTAAGCTTTGATAATTGGGTGCTCGCGAACCAACTTTTGGAATGCAACTTTTGGATGATCAATTTATGGAAATACTAAATCTTGTGGTTCAAAATATAACATTTACTAATACACCTATGATTTCACCAACGTTTTTCGTTGACAGTTTTCTATATGTTTCTCAGGTTCATACATGGCTATTTGATACATGCTTCCGCGTACATTCATTCTTGCTTGGAGTCAAGCATACATACATGCATACGCTAGTGATAGCACCTTTGGATTCAAACATATTGTTTACATACTTACGCTATTTATAGCAACTGTGGTTTCAAACTAATTATGTCGCAAGTTATTTCATTCATACTTTATAACTTTGTAAACTTAAACTTTTTGTCGATCCGTTTGTTAAACTAAACTTTGTACCTTTCAAATGAATGCGACATAATTTTGGTCAAACGAGTCTCATATAGGGACTACGACCACGCAACGGGACCTAAGTTAACGGCGCCGTCAATAACGGTTTTGGTCGGGTCGCTACAGATGGTATCAGAGCGTTGGTTGTAGGGAACTAGGACGTGCATTAGTGTGTCTAACAGAGTCGTTAGGACGCATTAGTGAGTCTAGACTACAACCGGATAGTTAGCATTTGCATTCTGACATACATTGCTATAGATAGCACTTACTTGACTACTTGTGCATTATACTTGAATCATTCTTAGGCAAACTTTTTAATGGTACCCAACCTTCATCATACGAACTCGTATTCCGCCAATTTTTGGTAAAACACGTGAATTCAAGATTCATACGCGTACGGATGACCGCGACTTCGTTAGCTACTCTAGCTCGGGAACTCAAATTCTTTGGTTGTTATCCACCCCGTCTTAGCTTACTATCCATGAGTATTGTAAAGTCACTGTCACTACCCTAGGTGAGTATCGTCATCACTATTTATCGCTACGGTTGCGTACTACTCGCTATCATGACTCGTTACTCTTTTCATACCTAACTACTTTATTGTCTGATTCGAACCGCATTGACGTGAACAATCACTTATACACTTCCCTCGGGGAACGCATCTTTAGAGTTGCACTAATTCTTTCGATTCAATACGAATCATGTTTGAGACGTCGTTACATTTTGTTCATTTTAGATTTTCACGATGACACGAACTTGAACTCATGGAGTGATGTGGGAATGGAAGTATGATTTGGCGTAATATAACGACACTCGATCAACGTGGTTATATTACGGTAAGACATACCAAAGTTCTAGTGACGCGTGATGGTGGTTAGACTCGATCAACCTAAACACCACCATGTGCCATGTACATGACTTCATCTTTTCAGGTTTGGACATCCGAAAACTCCGAGAATATTTATAACAACCATACCGGGGACACACCTTCAATGATTGTCAAATTATATTTATGCTTCTGAATGAATTGCCGATTCCATTCGATTTCAACCGTATGTCACACGGGTATACTAGCTCGTCCTCGCACAGTCTTATTGACTAACTACAATTTACTCGTTATGCTCGCATCGAGGCGGAAACTTCTCTCGCCTTACACTCGTAATTCTGGTTCAGGAAATCTTTCATTTTAAATTCTCAATGGAGAGAGACTCTTCGCGTTATACTAGTATTCGCCTCGAGGGTGAATAGTCTTGACGAACGTATTTGGAGACCGATAAATCTTCCGCAACGCAAATTTCTTGAGAAACTTGTTCTAACTAACGTTTTCGAGTCCTAACGGATTTGTTCAAATATACCTTACGGAATGTACTCCGTTTTGGACCGAGATCCTCGTTTCATTTCTAGACTTCGGAGTGCCTCACAAAAAGCCTCGGGACCGCGTTTAGACATGAGTACCGCGTACCATCCACAACCCGACGGACCGAACAAACATGCGATTTAAACCTTGGAAACCATAATACAAGTTTGTATTACCAACTTCAAATTTACTTGAGAAAAGTATTTTCCTTTGACCGAATCCTCGTACTACAATGATTTTCATTCGAGTTTTAACGTCACTCCTTTTGAAACCACATGTGACCGGAAACGTCGTTCTCCTTTGTCGAACCAAGTAAACGATGATCAATTCACCGGGGCCGAGGTTATTCATGAGCAACCGAGAAAATTTGTTCATATTCAGGTAAAACCCTACGCGATTCGTAATCACCAAGAGCTACGCCGATGTTAGACGTAAAACATTTCAAATTCCGCGTGGGAAGCCGCGTCACGTTAAGAGTCGCACCTTGGAAAGGTGCAATCCGTTTCGGGAAACGTAGGAAGCTAAATCCGCAATATTTTGATCCTTTAAATTCTTGGGGTGTTTTGGACCCGTCGCTAGCCGTTTAGACTTTTCCGACTCATTTTGGGTCTCCGTTTACCCTACATTCGATGTATCAACTCAAAGACGTGTTTTGCGAAACGAGAACTTGTTATCTCCTCTGATGAAACTCACTATCGACGATAAACCTCACTTCCTAGGAGGACCGGTTGAAACCATGAATCATGGAAGCCAAACCTTAAAACAACATATGATCCCGACCGTCAAAATTCGTGGAAATACTCAAGGACGTACCTTCACTTATTCGTAAAATTTACAACGCAAGATCTCGAGTAAGATTCAACAACTACTACTTCCAACTAAATTTCGGGACGAAATTTCTTTTGAGGTGTGGATAATGTAACATCCCGCGTTTTTCCGTTAAATTTATTTTTAACACCGTCTTTTTTCTTTTAAATAATACCTTTCGTTATTTAAATTCGTAGTTTCCGTTGACTAACGTTCACAATAATTCCGTCATTTAATTATAACATCTCTCGTTAACTTGCGTTTTAAAAATATTCGTTTGGTTAATTCCCGCACCCGCTCTGAAACTTGAGGGACTAGTTCCGCCACTTGACCAAAGAGGTGGCTAGTAGTTGACTAGTCAACCACTCACCACCTCCACCCCTCATTCATCCATTTCTTCTTCTTTCTTTCTTTCTTTTTTTTTCTCTCAAGAACACAAACATAAATCATCATCTAAATTTGGATCGGGAAGCAAACTTCAAAACAAATTACATATTTGGAATCCTCTCTTCATCCTCTACAATTTGATACCAACTTCATCTCGTTTGGGTAACATTTCTAAAACTCTAGATTTCTCTAAATTCGTGTTTTTGATTTGAAATGGTGTTAGTTAGTGTCTATGGCTCAAGTCTAACATGAATATATGTTTGGTTTGCTCGATTTGTTGTTTTTGGAGTAACTAGCATGAACTTGAAATGGGTTTGCTTAATCCTTGATTTTGGATGAGTTAATGTTGTTAGATTGTTAAAGTGCATGTTTTAATTGTGTTACTAGTATCACTAGCTTCGTTTTGATGTGTAGGTTGATTAAGAAAACTTCAAAAACCCGATTAATGATTTTGTGATGTTTGACTAGGGTTTGATAGTTCTTGACATGAACTTTTGATGCTTGAATGCCATGGAATGTTAATTGTTAGTGATTAGTTGTAATGTATGCTTCATTACCTTCAAAACGGCATATCATATGTGTAAATTGGATTCCCGGAACTTAAAATGCATATTGATGAACTTGAGGCTTTGAAATGAGCGTTTATTGATCACATGACGAGAATTCGATTGTTGTAAATGATGTTTTTGTTTGAGGATTTGTGTTTAGTTGTATTCTTTGTCAAAAGAGCTTTCCAACGGTATAAGATACGTCTTCTAATTGTTTGCGGTTTGCGTTTTGCGTTTGTTTGAAAATTTCCAAGTCTTGAACAAATGAAACAGGCCTGGGACCAGGCCACGGCTTTTGTCGCGGCGCGACAGGCCTGGCCGCGGCGCGGCGTATAACGTGTCCAGCTTCTGTCCCATTTGTCCCTTTTTACCAAAAATGTTTGCTATGCTACGCACCTCCGATTAACATGTAACTTGGCCAACATGCTCATATATGACTTCTAAGCTTAGAAAAATAGTTTGGGACCCGACCCGAACGTGTTGACTTTTTCGTTGACTTTGACCAAGTTTGACTTTTAGTCAAACTTAACCAAACTTTTATACAATCGTTCTAACATGCTTTTATACTGGATTCTTGCATGAAACTTGACAACGTGATTCACGTGCTATACTATTCGAGTCATAACGAGCCATAGGACTAATTGAACACATTTCACCCGACCTTGTGTCGTAACCGGTTAATTGATATAACTTACTTGTTTAGGTCAAGGCTAAGCAACTTTCATGCACACGTTACTTTGTGAAGTACTTTTATACTCGTGCACTCGAGGTGAGATCATAGTCCCACCTTTTCAACAACTTTTATACTTTTAAATTGTGGGCTGAGAAACATATACTTTGTTACATTTTGTACTACTTACTTTTATACTTTGAACACAAGTACAAGGAAAACAAACATTCTACAGCGAGTTTAGAACGAAAATCCTCAATTCGATTATCATTAGTTACACTTGCCGGGTGTAAGCGAGAACTTATGTTATATGGCCATATGGGTTGACAACCCTCATCTTTGACGGTTCGCTACCGTCTACGGATGAAATATATTTTCGAGAATCAGTGTTTGTTCTAGCACTAAGTGATGGGGTATTCAATGGGAGGAATGTTAAGCTTTGATAATTGGGTGCTCGCGAACCAACTTTTGGAATGCAACTTTTGGATGATCAATTTATGGAAATACTAAATCTTGTGGTTCAAAATATAACATTTACTAATACACCTATGATTTCACCAAAGTTTTTCGTTGACAGTTTTCTATATGTTTCTCAGGTTCATACATGGCTATTTGATACATGCTTCCGCGTACATTCATTCTTGCTTGGAGTCAAGCATACATACATGCATACGCTAGTGATAGCACCTTTGGATTCAAACATATTGTTTACATACTTACGCTATTTATAGCAACTGTGGTTTCAAACTAATTATGTCGCAAGTTATTTCATTCATACTTTATAACTTTGTAAACTTAAACTTTTTGTCGATCCGTTTGTTAAACTAAACTTTGTACCTTTCAAATGAATGCGACATAATTTTGGTCAAACGAGTCTCATATAGGGACTACGACCACGCAACGGGACCTAAGTTAACGGCGCCGTCAATAACGGTTTTGGTCGGGTCGCTACATAATTGTTGAGTATACTTTTAAGAATGAGACTCGATCAACACTTGCAGACTCAATTTTAATCTACCAATACTATTAACTTAAAATTTGATAAATACTTATTTAATTTAACTTGTAACTACTGTACTTAACATTTGTAATATATGTTTGATATATATATATATATATATATATATATATATATATATATATATATATATATATATATATATATATATATATATATATATATATATATATATATATATATATATATTCTAAATTATAATTACGAAAAAACCAATTAACCTAACATATGGTACATTGAATAAAAGCTAGATGAAATTTCTATTTTATTTATTTATTTATGAACGGCACCTTTTTGCAACAGTTGGTTATTGAACATCTATCTTAAAATCCAAACCCATATCGGTAAAGAGAATTTGATTACTCCTCATTTGTACAAGAACTTTGTGCAAGCGGACTCACCAAAACATAACCGTGTTTCTTATATTCTTAAACGTATAACTTATATATGCACGCACCTATATACCTACATACTCAAGTTCCGTTTCCTTTTTCTATTTCTTGTTTAATACCCCACTTTTTCCCACTAGTTTCAATTGATATCAAATAAAGCATGATCACTTAATATCTTAATTTACATATATGCATATTTATGGGGACCAACACTTTTCCTCTTCCTTTTGTTTTATTCAACCCAAATTCTAAAACAAAACACCCACAAGCAAATATTCAGATATCTATGCTCGGTGTTATTATTATATTTTGTATTACACTACTTTCACACTCAAGTCACGGATCAATTTAACATCACAAGTGACAAATGTTATATTTTTGTTCTTTCACACTTTACAATTGTAAACATGTATAGAATATTGATGTCTGTCCCTATCAAATAATTCATCCACAAATAGATACCCCATTTGGTTTCTTTAATCATTCTTTGTAGAAAAGATTGATACTTTTCCCCAACAATATGTCACGTTATTGTTTAGGACAAAGATGGCAGCCTGGAATTTTAATATATACTCCTTTCACACTAATATGGGTCATAACATGAACCCATCTTTCATTCTATATATGTATTCATTACAACTGCTACAAGTTCTGGTTCGGAGTTGATATAAAACTACAAGACCATCAAACAACTTCGATAGAATAACAACTCAGGCTGCTGCACTCTTTCCTTTTCTTTTTCTATTCGAAGACTGCTCAAACCCATATCAAACTACACCTGCTGTCTCTAATCCTTAGTGATGTTAGACGAAACTGCAGATTGGTTCTTGACTGTTACGACTACAAAACCGAAACCAAATCACAACCACCACCATATTTAACTGCTACTATAGCTCGAAGCCTATTACTGCAAAAATTTGTTACTGCTGCCCTTACTAAATGAAATCCACCAACAGCTTCCTCCTGATTTTGCTCCTGCTATTTTATTTAACTTTCTGGTTTCAAACCATCACAAACATTCAAAAGATTTATATTAACTGCCTCAAAAATCAAGTATACTACCGACACATTTTCCTGTTTGTTGTTACTACTGTTGTAAGTACTACACCTTTTACAGCTACTACTATAATATAATTGTTTACACTATTTTCTGGCAAGACAGCACAACTTCATCTTCGTTTTAGAATCACACAACCACAATCTTGCAATCTACTATTGAACACAATTATATTTATTACTTCCTAAATTATTCAGTCGAACCAAACAAATAAATTACATCACAATAAATCTGAATGAATTGATTTATAACTTACAATGAACGATGATAATTGATAAATATATATATATATATATATATATATATATATATATATATATATATATATATATATATATATATATATATATATATATTTATATAAAAAGTTGAGCAAATAAATAAAAAGAACACAGATTACCTACTTGATCCATTACTGGACCGATTCATGATTGATTAATGATGAATTGATGCAGTCTTGGTTATTACACACTGTGGTGTTTAATTCTTCTTCCTAGTTTAAACAGACACCAACCTAACACCAATTAATGCTTCGATTTTTCTGTTTTTATTCGATAACGATGATGATTAGGGCTGATGATGACGATTGATGATGATGAATCAATAACCTACTGAACATCGCTGATGGTTGCTTAATTGATTGATCTGTTGATAAATTGAAGAACCCCTAAATTGTGTTACCTTCCCTGCGTTTTACCTCTGCTCTCTCGATCTGCTTTGGAATTCAAACAAAACGCGTGTTTTTTTATATATATTAGGTATAAATATGATTATCATTATTATTATTATATTATTCTAATTCTTATTATTAGTTTTATTATTATTATCATTATTATTATTATTATTATTATTATTATTATTATTATTATTATTATAAAAATAATACATTTTATTATTATTATTATCATTAATATTATCACTACTATCATTTTTATAATTATTATTATCATTTTTATTATTATTACTATTATTAACATAAATATACTTATTAATAAGTATTATTATTAAGTATTATTACAATTAAGAATTTTTTTTTATCAAAATCAGTATTTTTATTGTAAAAAAATAATACAACCTTTTTATCTTATTCTTATTATTATTATTACTAACGTTGATACTAGAATTAACATTATTATTATCATTTAGGTTATTATTATTAGTATCATTATTGAAATTATTATTAACACCATTTATATTAAAAATTATCATTTTCAAAAAAAGTATCATTTTTATTATCACTATTATTGTTATTATTACAAATAAATATTATCTTACAAAAATACATTACAAAAATATTAATACTATATATTACTAAATTTTTATGACATTAAGTAAGCTATATATAAAATATATTAATTAATATACATATATATATTCTTATCATATATAAACCTTAAAATAAATTTCTATTTGTAATATATTATGATAAATGATAAGTATTATATTCTTAAATTACTTTAATAAGTAATTACTATATTAATATTAATAAATGTAATATAGAAATAAATATTAACTACCTAAAATACATAGGATAAATATAACTTAGTTAGTAATATGATATGTAAACTATTAATATATCAACTCATTAGTTGTTATTATGTGTGTTAATATATATACGAATGATATAGGTTCGTGAATCCGAGGCCAACCTTGCATTGTTCAATATCTTTATATGTATTTTTACTACAAAATACATTAGGTGAGTTTCATTTGCCCTTTTTACTCTTTACGTTTTTGGGCTGAGAATACATGCAAATGCTTTATTAACTGTTTTACAATATTTATATACGTGAGTTTCATTAATCCCTTTTTAAATGCTTTTGCAATATATATTTTTGGGACTGAGAATACATGCGCTGTTTTTATAAATGTTTTACGAAATAGACACAAGTAATTGAAACTACATTATATGGTTGAATGATCGAAATCGAATATGCCCCTTTTTATTAAGTTTGGTAATCTAAGAATTAGGGAACAGACACCCTAATTGACGCGAACTCTAAAGATATATCTATCGGGCCCAACAAGCCTCATCCAAAGTACCGGATGCTTTAGTACTTCGAAATTTAAATCATGTCCGAAGGAGGATCCCGGAATGATGGGGATATTCTTATATGTATATTGTGAATGTCGGTTACCAGGTGTTCAATCCATATGAATGATATTTTTGTCTCTATGCATGGGACGTATGTTTATGAGAAATGGAAATATGAAATCTTGTGGTCTATTAAAACGATGAAATGATTATTTATGTTAAACTAATGAACTCACCAACCTTTTGGTTGACACTTTAAAGCATGTTTATTCTCAGGTATGAAAGAAATCTTCCGCTATGCATTTGCTCATCTTAGAGATATTACTTGGAGTCATTCGTGACATATTTCAAAAGACGTTGCATTCGAGTCGTTGAGTTCATCAAGATTATTATTAAGTCAATTATAGTAAGATATATTACGAAATGGTATGCATGTTGTCAACTTTCGATGTAATGAAAGATTGTCTTTTTTAAAAACGAATGCAATGTTTGTAAAATGTATCATATAGAGGTCAAGTACCTCGTGATGTAATCAACTGTTGTGAATCGTTTATAATCGATATGGACTTCGTCCGGATGGATTAGGATGGGTCCTTTCAGTTGGTATCAGAGAGGTGGTCTTAGTGAACCAGGTCTTGCATTAGTGTGTCAAACTGATAGTCGTTAGGATGCATTAGTGAGTCTGGACTTCGACCGTGTCTGCATGTCAAAAGTTTGCTTATCATTTCGTGTCGAAAATCATCCACTTATCATCCTTAGGAAATTACTTGCTTATCATTCTTAATCTAGACATATCTTACTGCCTGGATTGCATGATTAATTTATAGACAAAAATTCATATCTTAGCGTATCTGCTAATTCATATCTTAGCGTATCTGTTACTGTAAACTTTGCTTTACATATTCCGTAGATTCCTCCGTAACTTATGAGATTTTAGTATTATATATGCATGTGTAAACTA
Source organism: Rutidosis leptorrhynchoides (assembly GCF_046630445.1). Classification (NCBI taxonomy): domain Eukaryota; kingdom Viridiplantae; phylum Streptophyta; class Magnoliopsida; order Asterales; family Asteraceae; genus Rutidosis; species Rutidosis leptorrhynchoides. The sequence continues at coordinate 341,766,991 of NC_092339.1, read as the reverse complement.
TGTATTGCAGGGTACTAATCTACATCCTATAATCTATTTTTTTTTTATCAAAAATACTTCATCTGATCGTACGAGATGAATCCCTCAACCAATTCGAGTCCCTCGGATTTCGACAGCTATTCTGATAGTTATCCCGACAGTTATTCCGAATGGATAGTCATCTAAACTCCAGAAGCAACGTCACCAGAATGAATCAACCAATCATCCATCCCCAATTCATCTGATGGATTCGTAGTCGACTTAATCAATGGAGACGCGCAAAAGGCGATCCCTTCCACTAACCGAATTCACCTTTTGGCGAAGAACCTGAAGCACTTACCGACGAACCTGTTCGTAACACCATTTTCACCCTCATTTCTTGAATATCTCGCCACGACTATATCATAACTCAGATTCTAAACCTTATTCATCCGCTCGTTCTGACCGACAATCATCCCGTAGTAATACAAGAAGTCAATGAACTTCGCGCTCTAGTAATCAATTTTGAGAATATGGTGCAAAACGTACCAGCTTCAGCAACATCACCAACACCAACATCAATACCAGTACCACCAACAACTCAAGTTCACATCATACGCCTCAACATCTAATTATGTACCTTGAGCATAATCATCAATCTGCGAATCGTTCTACATCATTTATCTTCGTTCGACATGACGATTATGTAATCTTCAATGTTTTAGAGATTATATATTCTAGTTCCAAACGGAAATCAAATGAGATTAATATCATATTAACTCATTAAATCCATGATTGCATCTGAAGAAAATATATATACAAGTATATTTTTATAAAGATTGTAAATAAAAATTCTTTCGTACAAACTGTTAATGGTGAAAATATTTTAACGGGTAGGTAATACCCGAGGAATATTTAGATTTCACTTTAATAAGTTACACTGTACATTTGACGAAACTGATTCAACAGTCATCTACTATCCTATTTACAACCACCGATATACGTATCCGATCACCGCAAAATAGCCATTTTCATTCAATTTCATATTTGGATTTTGATCTATCAGAATCCAACAAGTGGCATAATAAAGAAAACATTTGACAAAATAAAATTTGTTAGAAACAAACAAATTAACTATGAGAAATTTTGTTAAGAATCCACGCTAACTGTTCCTAGCTAATTGTTCCTAGCTAATTGATTACATTTTATTTATCGCAATTTAATTATCGCAATTTACATTCTCGCAATTTTATTTATCGTTATTTAATTTCTGTTATTTATTTTACGCACTTTAAATATCGGGACACGTATACAAGGTTTTGACATATCATATCGACGCATTTATATATATTATTTGGAATAACCATAGACACTCTATATGCAGTAATGATCGAGTTCTCTATACAGGGTTGAGGTTGATTCTACAATAATATATATAATTTGAGTTGTGATCGAGTCTGAGACATGTACACGGGTCACAATACGTATTAATTAATTCGAATATTATAAATTAAACTATATATGAATTATTGGACTGTCAACTGTGGACTATCAACTGTGGACTGCCGACATTGGACAATTAAAATAAATTAAAATATTGATTATAACATATGAAACTAAACAGTTCTTCAAGTTTGCCACTTGATTTCATCTTAAACCTCATTGGTATCTTGATGATTACAATCTGCGTTCAAACCTTTCATGATTTTTGAAAATACCTCAATCGAGAGGATGAACCAACCGCACTTCATCTACGGAAGAAAAGATTGAAGCATATAGTTATGCACCTGAAAAACTCTCAGAAACTGAGTAAACTTTTAACACGTAGCTGTGCTAATTCCTTTAGTGTTATTATTACCCAAGATAACTTTGCAGTTCTTCTTCAAAATAGCCAATTTTGTCACAGCTCCAACAAGACAACTTCAATTTTTCATTCCAAACAACCTTATTATAACCTTGATATATATGCGTGCTCATTTATTGTTACCAGAGAACCTTTTATATTCCACCATATTACCATCAGCGTTTCATCATCTAAAAACATAATTCTCTTGAAACCACCACGGATGGATAACTGACGATTCAGATATGGCTGCATTAAATGCAGAGGAAACAGAAAAATTGTAGATGGCCTAGATGGCCAAGAGGTTGATGATAAAGAATGGAGTGTTGGGAACGCTCGATTAAAATTGGTACTGAAAAACGGATTGAGCTGACCATGAAGGAAACAAAGAACAAATACAAGAACCAAACCCTATATTCAAAGAATCCAGGTAATTCTGGATCCGATGAAATCTTTAGAGAATATCTTGCTCCGAAGTCATGTTAAAATCTTGCGGAAAATTTTACTTCATCAACCTTCGAACTTAGAAACTCCAAAATATCATCATAAATATCTTCGATATTTTTGAGGATATTTTCATAAATATTCTTATCCGAAATTATCTACCTCTTCGTGTTTTATGTAATCCATTATATTGGAAAATTCTATAAAATCTAAGTATAAATTATGAATGAATTGTGGAGAAGTGTTGAGAACTGATGCATGAGTTAGTATAATATAATGCGTTTGGCCGACGTGATTATATTACAGTAAGTCATGCTGAGTTCTAAATGGAACGTGATGATTCACAGATTATAACGTCATCAAGAGCCATGTTGCATTGCTCTTTCATTCTAACTTAACCTCCGAACATATCAAGAAATATATTCTTGATAGTTCTATCTTCTGTAATTCTGGTAATTTACAAAATCAAAATCGTGGTATTACGTTCCTTTCTGCTTAGAACATTATAATCATTCAAAACTCTATATCTACGAATTCTGGACCATTATTAGTTTGATTTAGAATCAGGAAGAGAAAACAAGAGCATGAAACTCCGAAATATAAAGGAAAATATAAAGCCCAACAACAACACCGAAATTACAAACCGTGGATATCAATACGTATAGCAATATAAAGACACGAGAGAATTATTAATACAATAATCTCTAGAGCATAGTAGAAATAAACAGATTCTTCCGGGGGGAGTTGGAAAAGAAGAACGATCATTGCGATAGTAAGGATGAGGACAAGGATCAGAACTGGATTAAGCATTTTCACAATCTTTTAAATTTGGGAATTGAGTATAGAAGTGGTGAAAATTAATGGAACGGAGAAAGTGAATTTATAATGGAAATATCTGACAGAGCAGTCGAGGCAGATCATCGCATTTAATTGAAGAGATCTTAATCTCCTTATTCACCGAAGAATCAGATCTCACTCAGATTTCAAAGATTTCTTTAAATCCCTTGAATTCCGGAATTCAATCAAGGCAACGTCAAAAGTCAAGACACACCTTATTTTCTAAATTCAACCCTCTACGTCAAAAGTTAAGACGAACCTCTATTTAATTCATTTCACTCTTTTGCGATAGCTTCATTCGTGCTTTTTGAATAATCGAATCGTTTTATCTATATTAATAAATAATGATAAAACTCTATTTATCAACACATATTCGTCATGAAAACATTTTTATTGTTAGCCATGACCACCACACTCAAATTTCGGGACGAAATTTCTTTAACGGGTAGGTACTGTGACGACCCGGAAATTTCCGATCAAATTTAAACTTAATCTTTATATGGTTTCAACATGATAAGCAAAGATTATTAAATTGAATTTCAGAATTTTTGAACTATCTCATGAAAGCATTTGACCTTCGACTGCTCTGACGATTCACGAACAAATTGTGTGCAAATAACTGTGTATTTGTATGTATATAAGGTACTCAGGATATAATTAGTTTTGAACACATAGAGACATTCATAATTGTTGAGTATATTTTTAAGAATGAGACTCGATCAACACTTGCAGACTCAATTTTAATCTACCAATACTATTAACTTAAAATTTGATAAATACTTATTTAATTTAACTTGTAACTACTGTACTTAACATTTGTAATATATGTTTGATATATATATATATATATATTCTAAATTATAATTACGACAAAACCAATTAACCTAACATATGGTACATTGAATAAAAGCTAGATGAAATTTCTATTTTATTTATTTATTTATGAACGGCACCTTTTTGCAACAGTTGGTTATTGAACATCTATCTTAAAATCCAAACCCATATCGGTAAAGAGAATTTGATTACTCCTCATTTGTACAAGAACTTTGTGTAAGCGGACTCACGAAAACATAACCGTGTTTCTTATATTCTTAAACGTATAACTTATATATGCACGCACCTATATACCTACATACTCAAGTTCCGTTTCCTTTTTCTATTTCTTGTTTAATACCCCACTTTTTTCCCACTAGTTTCAATTGATATCAAATAAAGCATGATCACTTAATATCTTAATTTACATATATGCATATTTATGGGGACCAACACTTTTCCTCTTCCTTTTGTTTTATTCAACCCAAATTCTAAAACAAAACACCCACAAGCAAATATTCAGATATCTATGCTCGGTGTTATTATTATATTTGGTATTACACTACTTTCACACTCAAGTCACGGATCAATTTAACATCACAAGTGACAAATGTTATATTTTTGTTCTTTCACACTTTACAATTGTAAACATGTATAGAATATTGATGTCTGTCCCTATCAAATAATTCATCCACAAATAGATACCCCATTTGGTTTCTTTAATCATTCTTTGTAGAAAAGATTGATACTTTTCCCCAACAATATGTCACGTTATTGTTTAGGACAAAGATGGCAGCCTGGAATTTTAATATATACTCCTTTCATACTAATATGGGTCATAACATGAACCCATATTTCATTCTATATACGTATTCATTACAACTGCTACAAGTTCTGGTTCGGAGTTGATATAAAACTACAAGACCATCAAACAACTTCGATAGAATAACAACTCAGGCTGCTGCACTCTTTCCTTTTCTTTTTCTATTCAAAGACTGCTCAAACCCATATCAAACTACACCTGCTGTCTCTAATCCTTAGTGATGTTCGACGAAACTGCAGATTGGTTCTTGACTGTTACGACTACAAAACCAAAACCAAATCACAACCACCACCATATTTAACTGCTACTATAGCTCGAAGCCTATTACTGCAAAAATTTGTTACTGCTGCCCTTACTAAATGAAATCCACCAACAGCTTCCTCCTGATTTTGCTCCTGCTATTTTATTTAACTTTCTGGTTTCAAACCATCACAAACATTCAAAAGATTTATATTAACTGCCTCAAAAATCAAGTATACTACCAACACATTTTCCTGTTTGTTGTTACTACTGTTGTAAGTAATACACCTTTTACAGCTACTACTATAATATAATTGTTTACACTATTTTCTGGCATGACAGCACAACTTCATCTTCGTTTTAGAATCACACAACCACAATCTTGCAATCTACTATTGAACACAATTATATTTATTACTTCCTAAATTATTCAGTCGAACCAAACAAATAAATTACATCACAATAAATCTGAATAAATTGATTTATAACTTACAATGAACGGTGATAATTGATAAATATATATATATATATATATATATATATATATATATATATATATATATATATATATATATATATATATATATATATATAAAAAGTTGAGCAAATAAATAAAAAGAACACAGATTACCTACTTGATCCATTACTGGACCGATTCATGATCGATTAATGATGAATTGATGCAGTCTTGGTTATTACACACTGTGGTGTTTAATTCTTCTTCCTGGTTTAAACACACACACCAACCTAACACCAATTAATGCTTCGATTTTTCTGTTTTTATTCGATAACGATGATGATTAGGGCTGATGATGACGATTGATGATGATGAATCAATAACCTACTGAACATCGCTGATGGTTGCTTAATTGATTGATCTGTTGATAAATTGAAGAACCCCTATATCGTGTTACCTTCCCTGCGTTTTACCTCTGCTCTCTCGATCTGCTTTGGAATTCAAACAAAACGCGTGTTTTTTATATATATTAGGTATAAATATGATTATCATTATTATTATTATATTATTCTAATTCTTATTATTAGTTTTATTATTATTATCATTATTATTATTATTATTATTATTATTATTATTATTATTATTATTATTATTATAAAAATAATACATTTTATTATTATTATCATTAATATTATCACTACTATCATTTTTATAATTATTATTATCATTTTTATTATTATTACTATTATTAATATAAATATACTTATTAATAAGTATTATTATTAAGTATTATTACAATTAAGAATTTTTTTTATCAAAATTAGTATTTTTATTGTAAAAAAATAATACAACCTTTTTATCTTATTCTTATTATTATTATTACTAACGTTGATACTAGAATTAACATTATTATTATCATTTAGGTTATTATTATTAGTATCATTATTGAAATTATTATTAACACCATTTATATTAAAAATTATCATTTTCAAAAAAAAGTATCATTTTTATTATCACTATTATTGTTATTATTACAAATAAATATTATCTTACAAAAATACATTACAAAAATATTAATACTATATATTACTAAATTTTTATGACATTAAGTAAGCTATATATAAAATATATTAATTAATATAAATATATATATTCTTATCATATATAAACCTTAAAATAAATTTCTATTTGTAATATATTATGATAAATGATAAGTATTATATTCTTAAATTACTTTAATAAGTAATTACTATATTAATATTAATAAATGTAATATAGAAATAAATATTAACTACCTAAAATACATAGGATAAATATAACTTAGTTAGTAATATGATATGTAAACTATTAATATATCAACTCATTAGTTGTTATTATGTGTGTTAATATATATATACAAATGATATAGGTTCGTGAATCCGAGGCCAACCCTGCATTGTTCAATATCGTTATATGTATTTTTACTACAAAATACATTAGGTGAGTTTCATTTGCCCTTTTTACTCTTTACGTTTTTGGGCTGAGAATACATGCAAATGCTTTATTAACTGTTTTACAATATTTATATGCGTGAGTTTCATTAATCCCTTTTTAAATGCTTTTGCAATATATATTTTTGGGACTGAGAATACATGCGCTGTTTTTATAAATGTTTTACGAAATAGACACAAGTAATTGAAACTACATTATATGGTTGAATGATCGAAATCGAATATGCCCCTTTTTATTAAGTCTGGTAATCTAAGAATTAGGGAACAGACACCCTAATTGACGCGAACTCTAAAGATAGATCTATCGGGCCCAACAAGCCCCATCCAAAGTACCGGATGCTTTAGCACTTCGAAATTTAAATCATGTCCGAAGGAGGATCCCGGAATGATGGGGATATTCTTATATGTATATTGTGAATGTCGGTTACCAGGTGTTCAATCCATATGAATGATATTTTTGTCTCTATGCATGGGACGTATGTTTATGAGAAATGGAAATATGAAATCTTGTGGTCTATTAAAATGATGAAATGATTATTTATGTTAAACTAATGAACTCACCAACCTTTTGGTTGACACTTTAAAGCATGTTTATTCTCAGGTATGAAAGAAATCTTCCGCTATGCATTTGCTCATCTTAGAGATATTACTTGGAGTCATTCATGACATATTTCAAAAGACGTTGCATTCGAGTCGTTGAGTTCATCAATATTATTATTAAGTCAATTATAGTAAGATATATTACGAAATGGTATGCATGTTGTCAACTTTCGATGTAATGAAAGATTGTCTTTTTCAAAAACGAATGCAATGTTTGTAAAATGTATCATATAGAGGTCAAGTACCTCGTGATGTAATCAACTATTGTGAATCGTTTATAATCGATATGGACTTCATCCGGATGGATTAGGACGGGTCCTTTCATTATGTTTGACAGGGTTAACTCTGATGTGGTCGTTTAGAATATGAACCATGTACTTTTGAAAACAGAATGTATTTACGTCTCTTCCTGTTAATACGTAAATTGTTTTAATGACACGTGACATCGGTTTGTACAAATGTCGATATCGTATTTAATTAATATTATGCTTCCGCCACGTATTTATTATAAAAAAAAATAGCGGTGTCACAAGTTGGTATCAGAGCTTAGTTTGGCAGCATGCGCATTGTGATCTAAATGTCATGTTCCCAAACTTAGAAGAGTCATGTCAAACATAACATGCTGGGGATAGGTTAAGTGAGTATTAGGACAGGATATGTGTTAGTTGTTAGTACTAACATAATTTATACTAAGCTTTGGTGTGAGTGTTGTGGTAGTGCAGTAATGGCAGATAATCAAGCAACCGCTACTGGCACTACTGTCCCTGGAACTGGTACTTTTAGAGCCCCTGACGAAGATGGACATGTGTCTTCAGAAGAAGAAACCTCTCAAGAAGTAATAGAACTTCAAAGTCAGTTACTAGAAGCTCAGGAGAAAATTAAGGAATTGGAACAAGAACGGGCGCAATGGAACCCTAATACCACTGCGTTAAACACAACTTTTCCTTCAAACCTTTATAATCAAGCCGGTGGCAGTTCCCAATCGTAGTTTCCACAAAATACCTATCAAAACTATCAAATGCCATTTTCGTTTAACCAGACTTTTCCTAATCAAATGATGTACCCATTTCAAGTCCCTGAGACCAGAAGGAAGTGTACCTATAAACAGTTTATGGGCTGCAAACCTCCTGAGTACATCGGACACACAAACCCTACGATGACCCTCAATTGGCTAAGAGAAGTGGAGAGGGTGTTAGAAGCATGTTTTTGTGAGCCAGAATCCATAGTGTTATTTGCTAGTAGGCTTCTTAAAAGTGAAGCAATGGAATGGTGAGACTCTATCACTGCATATTTACCTAAAGAACAGATCAGTCAAATTACCTGAGAACAATTTGCTGCTAAAGTTCGTGAGCAGTATTGTTCTGAGTATGAGATAGAAAGATTGAAAACCGAGTTTCTGAGTATGAAGATGACAGAAAGTATGACGATTGATGAGGTTTTCAGAGATTTCACATCTAAGTTAAGGTTTGTTCAACAGTGGGTACCAACTGAGAAAGATAAGATTCAGCATTTTATGCGGGTGATTAAGCCAGAATATAGAATAGTTGCGAGATTTGAAACCACGTTGGCACAGGCTCATGAGATGGCAAAGATTACTGAAGGTGATATAATGGCAGCCAAAAGAGAAAGTTCGAGAAGTGGATCTTTTGGGGGTAAATCAGAAGGTCAATAGGGTGTACAGTCAAATCAGCAGTTGTGTAAGCAATCCGGTTTTCATGGTAAAAAGTTAGGCGGGTTTAAACAGAAAAGTAAGTCTGGTATTAGTGGATCAAGTTCAAGTCAGTCTGGGTGGTGTAATGTTTGTAAGTCAACCCATACCGGCCCGTGGTCTCCAATGACCAGAAGGTGTTTGAAATGTAGAGTGTTAGGTCATGAATCAACCTCTTGTTCTTTTAAGTCTAATGTTTGTTGGAGTTGCCATTAAGAGGGGCATAGATCTGCTAATTGTCCATCTGCGTCAAGAGCCGGTTCTGGGGCAGGGTCAGGGGCGAGGTCAGTTACTTTCGGGGGATCTTCTGCTTCTACTGCCGGGCAGAAGAGAAAGAATCCTTCAACAGCAGAGGCAAGAGCATTTCAGATGACAGTAGACGCTGCAACCGCTACCGATGATGTTATTACCGGTATGTTCTTGGTTAATTCCTTGCCAGCTCGCGTGTTATTTGATTCGGGAGCGAATCATTCTTTTATGTCCTTAGGCTTCTGTGATAAGTTGAAGTTGCCTGTTAGGATGTTAGATGCACCTTTGGGGATAGAAGTAGCTGATGGTAAAATGGTTCCATGCACATCATCTGTGTCTGGAATTACCATCGAAATTGACGGCCATTCCTTCCCTTTAACTTGTTTGTTGATGCCTTGAAACAACCCAACCCGTATTAAAACCGGCCCATAAAATTTTTTCCTTTTAATACGCGTTAAATAATACTTTAGGTCCCAATTGTGTTTCCATAAACATCTTTAATACAATAGAAGGTTTAATAAACCTTAAAACATTTAATACATTGATTAATTGTCCAAACGGACATACACGACCCGACTAGTTTAGTTTCCAACCAAAACCGAGCATGGTGATTTGGGACTACGCTACCCAAATCCTAATCGAATACAAAAGCAAGATCTTCTTAGCAACCTAGCCAAGATCTCTAATCCCCAAGCTTACCCGAGCCGCCAAGCATGCGATCCTATAAAAATAACAACAACGAGAGTGTAAGCTAACGCTTAGTGAATGATAATATACTACATACATATATATGTATAAAATGGACACGCCACACAAATATCAAATACCGCATACCGAAGCATCCATGTATAAGGCAACTACACTAAGCATACCGTACTATCTCTAAGCAACAAGCTAAAGATATCAACAAAGTGTAAGTTCACCAACGACGATGTGAACAACGCCAATAAGCTACACCCGGAGAGTTAGCTACAACACAACATTACATTAATATATATAATAATATAAAACGAATAAGGTTAACCCCTTAACCCATTACCGAATACCAAACGCCACAATGAAGATTGGCCGAGCTACACGAGCCTTAGTACTCCGAACCCACACGAGATTACTATCTTCGCAGCATTGAGGTTGGCCGAACTACACGAGCCTTAGTAATCTGAAACTATACGAGATTACTACCTCAATAAGATGACCGAACTACGCGAGTCATCGTGAATCCGAACTACACACGATTCACTTCTCAACAATATCAACCCTTCGCCATTGGGGTTATAACATCCAAATCACAACCACGTGTGATAACGTACACACAAACGTGTACCTCGCCAAAGGTGGTCAACCAAAATGCACAAACGTGCCAATTGGACCTATACACAAGTCCATAAATCCACCTATATGTTAAGTGAGCTCTATGATCGAGAACCACTTCACCCGACCCGCACCCATCCTACACATACATATGCATATAGGATATTAACACTCACCTTGTCGCCTTGATAAAACGCTTCCAAATAATCCGCAACTCGTCAATGGAAAGTACCTAATCCATTATCACAAATTCAACAACACACTTAGATTGGATTTACAAACCAACCCAATTTGACACTTAGTGCAAATTCGACCTAAATGCACCTCCAAGTACAAACCGCGCCCAAACTAACCAATAATCACTAACACAAGTGATAATGGTCCTAATATGCCAATTAAACCCGAACACAAGTGTTAAACACTTATCGTTCTCAAAATCGCCCATAAACCCTAATTTTGACCCATAAGGTCAAAATCTCACCATTTACAAGTTTTGACACCAAAACATATTTAACTCGGTTTTATACTTCAACTTAGTCCATTTTAAGTTTACAACCCTCATTGAATCGACATTCGGGTTATAATCCTCAACAAACCCTAATTTCGACTCTAGTCAAAATTAGTCAACCACAAGAACCCTAAAAGTCTCCAAAACATCAATAATCGCTAATACTAGTGATTATACACCATCCTCAAGTCTTAAACATGGTTAAATCATTAACCAACCCAAAACCTGCCTCTAACACTTACAAACCCGAATCTTGGTGTTAATCTCCAATTAACAACTAAATGGGTTCCATCTATGAATCATACAATCAAAAGCCCCAAATTTGAATGATGAACACGAAAATGAAATTCGGAGTTAGAGCTTACCACTAGTATCACCTAGGGGTGTTCATCGGTTCGGTTTTCGGTTTGTTCGGTTTATTTGGTTCGGTGTATTCGGTTTTGAAATTTTTTTAGGCAAAACCGAAAACCGAACCGAAAACCGAATTCAAAGTTAAAACCGAACCAAACCGAAAACCGAATTCAAATTCGGATTTGGTTCGGTTTTCGGTTAAAATCGAATATTATGAAAAAACTGAGAACTTTGGTAGTTTAATTGTGGCGTTACTGATGTCTTAGTTATTTATATCCTAAAACAATGACGTATTATTAAATTATCAAGAATTCGATGATTTATTAATATTTATCGCTTAATTATGACGTTTACTGCTTCTGTTATTAAGAATAAGAACATAATAATTTAAGTAACATAATTATAATGTGAGCTACCAAATCTTCATATGGGTGAGAATATATTTTATTGATTGGATCCCAAATTATAATGACACTAAAACATAAATATACAAATTAAATATATAAAAATTTTGAATTCGGTTTTGAAATCGGTTTTCGGTTAAACCGAATTCAGAATTTTCAAAACCGAAAACCGAACCAAAACCGAATTCAAATTCGGTTTCGGTTTGACGCGATCCAAAAATCGTTTATCAAATTCGGTTTGGTTTTTTTCCGGTTTGGTTTTCGGGTTCCACGGTTTCAAACCAAATACTGACCACCCCTAGTATCACCGTGTAGCTAAGAACGAGGAGAACAAACTTGTCAACTACGCCAAAGATCAAATCCCGCTTCTTCCTTTCCAAAAATCCCTTTGAAATCAAGTGGGTGTTTGAGTTTTTGAGAGGAAAATGAAATGAAAAGGAAAAAGAAAATAAAGAAAATGAGTGAGTGAATGAGGTTAAAGCCTCAAATCTGGCTCAAACGTGAAAAGACCAAAATGCCCTTGCTTCTCATTTAATATTACAAAAATCCGGCACCAATTTGCCCAGAATACCGTGCCGCGGCCTTAATCGTCGCTCCGCGACCTTTGCCTAGGTCTGGGATCATTTTTTGTCAAGCTTATGATCTGGATTCCAGTTAAATGCCGCGACGCGGCCTCCTTCGTCGCGCCACGACGTTCAACGTGGTCTGACACCTTTCCTTGCATACAAGACCTCAACACCCAAACATGTCCCGAACCCTTCATACGCCTATCGTACATACACAATACCTATAAATCATATACGGGGAAAAAAAATGGGGTGTTAAAACTCCCCCCCACTTAGATTCGATCACGTCCTCGTGATCCTCGTCACTTAACCAAACGGACCACACTTCACGGTCCTCAAACATAAGTCCCAACCGACTTTCCTAAGCAATTCTTCCCACTGAACTGCCTTTAACAACTAAATCATCACCCGTGATTTATCAAATCCACAATCCGAGCACTAAAACCATGCTCATTCCCTAACATTGGGAAAACTCAAACAATCTCGTACCGAGATATCAACCCCTTAGCGTACCCTTACCGAGTACAACGCTAAAAGCAACCGAGTCTCAACCTAAGGTCAACAATCCAAAACGATGAAGACCGAACCAAACGAATCCTGACGGATAACACCAATCACTAAACATCCCTTGTAGTGCGCAATACGACCAATACGCAACTACCGTAACTGTAGGTTTTTCGTATGCCCGAGAGACGTATTTAATTAATGTGGCTGATATGTTATGATCCAAGTCAGGTCATACCCAATAACAAGCTTACCGACACCTTAAACGTATTTGATCTTAACTATTGGATCATTAAACGAATATGCGACACTTGGATTTTAGAAAATCGGGTTTCTAAAATATTATCACTTGAGATAAATTGTTTGGACAATTTATATATTAAGGATTTGATTATTTATATGTATAAATAATTATGTTTTGTTATACTTTATAAATTGGTTTATAAAGTACAAGTAACCTATATTTATAACTTGAACTTTAATAACAAGTTTTATATAAAATGTAACAAGTTTTATATAAATTATACTTATTATTTAAATGATACAAGAATGCAGATTTTGGGACTCCTAGGTGACATACCATGCTTGCTTGGTTACTTGTAAACAATATATTCCTTAAGGCATGCAAGACTCTCTTTAACCAAGGGATTCCTTGACTCAAGTGAGTGAGAAAACAAGCAATACACTAAAAAAAACTGCAGTTTTTCTGCTGAAAACACAGCTGCTGGCTGTGGCAGTTTAGAGGGAAAAAGAGAGTGTTTTTGCATGGTAATCTTGTTAATCAAGTGTCTAAAATCCTAACCAAACAAAGGAAGGTGTTGGTGCATCAAAAGCTTGGGGTATTACACACTTGAGGCTTCAAGTTAGAAGCTTTCTTGCCTTCATCTTCATCATCATCTTGCACATTTGTAAACTACCCTCAACTAGCTTGAGGAGGTATTATCTCTAAACCCACTCTTAATTTGTAAGTATGTTTCACAACTTGATCCTATTTGGGATTTAACTTTAAATGGTTAAAGATTTACAAGTTTTAAAATGGTAATTTATACGCTTCCACAAATATTATTTCTTGAATGATTATAAGTATTATGGAACTTGTTAAATCTCAACAATGGTATCTAGAGCTGAAGTTGTTGAAATATGCTTCGAGATGCTTATTAAACCCACTATAATTTTGCATTCTATGAACATGCATGAAGTAGAATGTAAAATTTTCGATTTTGAGTGGTTTGTCATTTTGGCCAAAATCACTTGTGATTCTGCATTCTGTGTTGCCGATCACTTGTGATTCTGTGTTGCCAATCACTTGTGATTCTGTGTTGCCGATCACTTGTGATTCTGTATTGCCAATCACTTGTGATTCTGTGTTGCAGATCACTTGTGATTCTGTGTTTCCAATCACTTGTGATTCTGTATTGCCTATCACTTATGTTGATGATGTTCACAATCTAAGCCTTGACCTTGTGTTTGGTTGCATGTTTGGTTGATTTAATATTTATTCATTTGGTATGTAATAATATTATTTTGGTTATGTAATTTATTTTATATTTGGTATGTAAAATAGATTAGGTTGTAATTTCACTTTTTTAGACAAAATGTATTAGGATATATTTTGTAAAAAGATGAAGATGATGAAGACTTGAAAAACTCAAGAAGAAGCATTTGGATGCAAGATTAAGTGGGAGATTTAAAATCTCCTACTTTGTGTTATAACCCCTTATTCGGTGGCATTTGTTTTCGGCTAAACAAATGTCTACCAAAATGGCTTGATTGTGAACATATTTGTTTTGCATGCATGGTTGTTTATTATATGATTGTGGATTGTATGTTTGTATGCTACAAGTTAATCACACAAGTTAACAACAAGCAAAATGGCAATTTAATTGGTTAAATTATACATTAATTAACGACATGCAAAACGACAATTTAATTGGTTAAATTAAAAATTGCTAAAAGGACATTAATAAACGGTTATTAAGAACATGATTAGGATCATATATATAAAATGGTTTATAGACATGAAAATGGATTTCAAATGAACCATACACTAAATGCATGTTGGTGTATGGCATAAAAGTTTTCTCAAACTAGAATTAATGAAAACTTAAAATCCCTTATTAACAAGGCAAACAAGTTAAACGCCATCCTTTTGTGCAACACTTAAAAATATTAGGAAACTCACAATGGGATAAAGGTCACCTAACTGTTATGAGCAAACTAATATGATTAAGGTGAATTTCGCATGCTTGTGGGATAAAGGTCACCTAACCACTTGTATGTTAAGTTTACATGTTTACACAAGTAGGACGACTGGATTTGGAAATCATGAACTTAGGGTCACCGAAGCATGAGGAACAAATAGGCGTTGATGGGATAAATATGCCATGCAAAAGGATTGCATGATCCCATAACTTAGAAGTTGCAAAAGGATTGCAATTGTCATATAATGACTACCTAGCTAAATCAAATGACGGGATAAAGGTCACCTAACCGAAATTTGGTTTACCGTTGGATTCTAAAATTTAATAAATATCAATTGGATTTAAAGGGTATTGATCGTTAAATTAAAATTGATACTTAAACAACTTTGTTAAATTTTGTAGATGGCCGCCAATAACAACAACATTCCGAACGCACCAATAAACTTTAACAACCTATCGTTGAGGTCAATCCTCGAAAAGGAAAAACTCAACCATACGAACTTCATGGATTGGTTCCGCAATCTAAGAATTGTCCTCAAACTAGAGGACAGGGCGTATGTGTTGGAAGACCCCATTCCCGATCAACCGGACGAGGATGATACGGAAGGCATGGCTTATTGGGAGAAATATTGCACCGATTCGTTGCAAGTTTCTTGCCTCATGCTTGGGACTATGATACCCGAACTCCAAAAGGATTTTGAGCATCATAGTGCATATGACATGATCACACAGTTGAAGGAGATGTTCCTTCAACAAACTCGTGTCGAGCGCTTCAAAACGGTTCGAGCGCTTCATGCATGTCGGATGGACGACTCCCAATCCGTTTCATCTTATGTCCTTAAGATGAAAAGCCTTATTGATCGAGCGAACCGTCTAAATTGCAACGTGTCTAATGAATTAGCCACGGACCTCATTCTCAACTCATTGTCAAAAAGGTTTGACACATTTGTAATGAATTACAATATGAATGGTTGGGATAAAAGCATTGGCGAATTACATGCCATGCTTAAGACGGCAGAAGCAAGCATGGGTAAAAGGGCTTCACCCGTGTTTACGATCAATGAAGGTGGGTCCAAAAACAATAACACTTCTAAGCCAAAGGCGGCTAAGAGGAAGGGACCCGCCTACCAAGGCAAAGGCAAGGGAAAAGGGAAGATGGTTACCCCAACCAACAACAACAAGAAGCAAAAGGTTACTGGTAAAGCTAACCCCAAGGAAGATCCATGCTTTGGTTGCGGTGAGATGGGTCACTGGAAGCGTAACTGCCCGGTCTACCTAAAGGAGTTGAAGGAAAAGAGGGATGCAGGGCAAACCTCAGGTAATGTATATATGGTATACATTGAGCTTAGTATTACTTCTTCTAATACATGGGTATTAGACACAGGATGTGGAACTCATATTTGCAATTCTTTGCAGGGGTTCAAAAGAAGTAATCAAGATGCGGGAACAACAAGTCTCTTCATGGGAAATGGAGCAAGGGTGCAAGTGAAAGCTCATGGAGACTTTGTTTTAAAGCTTCCAAGTGGTTTGGAGCTTATTTTGAAAAATGTTTTGTATGCACCCGATTTATCTCGAAACATTATTTCTGTATCCCGTTTGAAACAATATGGTTTTAATCTTAATTTTATTAATGATGATATCCATATTGCTTTAGATATTGTGTTCTATTTTAAGGCTTCACCTTCGAATGGTATTTATGAATTGGTTCATGATGACACATCATACAATAGCTCAATATACCATGCAAACACCAAGAAACTTAAAAGGGATTTGAGTGATTCCTACTTATGGAATTGTCTCCTTGGTCACATAAACAAGAATCGAATGCATACACTTCAAAAGAATGGCCTTTTGAAATCAAATGAACTAGACTCGTTTGATGTATGTGAATCTTGTTTACAAGGCAAAATGACTAAAGCACCTTTCAAAGGGACCTATGAAAGGGCTAAGGACTTATTGGGATTAATACACTCGGATGTATATGGACCCTTTAAGCCCATAACTAGGAATGGTGAAAGATACTTCGTTACTTTCATTGATGACTTTAGTTGTTTCGGATATGTCTACTTATTAAGACACAAGGATGAAACTTTTGAAGCATTCAAGGAATATCAAAACAAAGTACAAAATCAACTCAATAAGACAATCAAGGTACTTCGTACCGATAGAGGAGGTGAATACCTAAGCGATGCATTCCAAGATCATCTTAAAAGTTGTGGGATTATCTCGCAACTCACTCCTCCTGGAACACCCCAACTTAATGGAGTTTCCGAAAGGAGGAACCGAACCCTAATGGATATGGTTCGATCTATGATGGCTAGAAGCTTATTGCCTCTATCACTTTGGGGTTATTGTCTATGCTCCGCGGCTCGTATTTTAAATATGGCCCCAACCAAGAAAGTGGAATGAACTCCTCATGAGATGTGGTTTGGAAAACCTCCATCTCTATCATACTTAAAGGTATGGGGATGTGAAGCTTACCCTAAGCGTTACATCCCTAATAAGTTGAATGCTCGATCCACGAAGTGTATCTTCATAGGATATACCAAGGATGATATGGGATATTATTTCTATGATCCATCCGAGCAGAATGTATTTGTTGCTCGAAAGGCTGAATTCCTTGAAACTAAGTTCCTAATGGAAGGAAGTAGTGAAAGGAAGATAGATCTTGAAGAGGTTCAAGATCAAGTAGATGATACACAATTGGTTGACACTAGCACTCAACATGAAAATGTTGAGAGTGATCAAATGTATGATCAAAATACACAAGACGTTCGCAGATCTGGTAGGATTAGTAATCCTCCTGAGAGATATGGGTTTCTCATGGATGGTTGCTATGTGGTTGATTTGGATGAACCAATAAACTACCAAGATGCTTTATCAAGGATTGATAAAGATAAATGACAGGAAGCCATGAACGCTGAGATGCAATCCATGTATGACAACCAAGTTTGGGAACTCGTTACACAACCTGCTGGCTCAAGGCTAGTTGATTGTAAATGGCTTTTCAAAATGAAAACCGACATACATGGAAACTTGGATACATATAAAGCTAGACTTGTAGCAAAAGGTTTCACTCAAACTCAAGGGGTTGACTATGATGAAACTTTTTCGCCTGTGGCAATGCTAAAGTCTATTAGGATATTACTTGCCATTGCTGCTCATTATGACTATGAAATATGGCATATGGATGTCAAGACCGCTTTCCTAAATGGACATCTTGAGGAAGATATCTATATGGTTCAGCCTGAAGGTTTTGTTGATCCGAAATATCCTAAAAAGGTATACAAGTTAAAGAAGTCAATCTACGGATTGAAACAAGCATCTAGAATGTGGAATCATCGATTTAATGAGGAGGCCAAGAAATTTGGCTTCATTAAAAATGGTGATGAAGCTTGTGTATACAAGAAAGCTAGTGGGAGCACTATCATGTTCCTTGTACTATATGTGGATGATATATTGTTATTTGGAAACAATATTCCGGCAATGCAAGGTGTTAAAACTTGGCTAAGTAAATGCTTCTCCATTAAGGATCTTGGAGAAGCACAATACGTTTTGGGGATTGGGATCTACAGGGATAGATCCAAGAAACTGATAGGTTTAAATCAAAGTGCATACATTGAAAAGGTCTTGAAAAGGTTCAAGATGGAGAACTCTAAGAAAGGTTTGGTACCTATTCAAAGAGGAACACTCCTTAGTTCATCTCAGTGCCCCACCACGAAATATGAACAGGAAAGAATGAAGAATGTCCCATATGCGTCTGCTATTGGGTCAATCATGTATGCAATGATATGCACTAGACCGGATGTGTCATGTGCTCTAAGCTTGACAAGTAGATACCAGAATAACCCAGGAAACAGTCATTGGATTGCTGTTAAAAGTATATTGAAATACCTTAGGAGGACTAAGGATATGTTTCTAATATATGGGTCTGGTGAGGAGGAACTCGCTGTAAAAGGTTACGTGGACGCAAGTTTCCAAACTGATCGAGATGATTCTCGATCACAATCCGGTTATGTCTTCACGTTAAATGGAGATGCGGTCTCTTGGAAGAGTTTAAAACAGGATGTTGTTGCATTATCCACTACAGAGTCGGAGTACATTGCTGCCTCATTGGCAACGCTGGAAGCTGCATGGATGAAGAAATTCATCGACGACTTAGGAGTAGTCCCTTCCATTCAGGACCCTCTTGAGATCTTTTGTGACAACTAGGGTGCGATTGCTCAAATCAAGGAACCTCGTGCTCACCAAAAGACCCGTCACATTGAGTGGAGATTCAACTACATAAGGGATGAAGTTGAAAAGGGAAAGATATGTATTCGCAAAGTTCACACAGATCTTAATATAGCGGATCCTCTCACGAAGCTCTTACATGGATCAAAACATGCAGGACGTGTTTGTGCATTAGGACTTCGATATTCTAGTGATTGGTCATGATCTGTTTTAAGTATTGTAATGGAACGAAATTATTCAAACTCATTAATATAATTATGGTTTAATTTATTTTGAGTTAGGTTCCTATTTTGCATATTTTATCCATGAATAAGCAATTATTCTAAATTCTGTAGTTGATCACATCTGTGGGAACAAGTGTGAGGTTTAGACTATTATGAACTTAGATTGGTATACATTCACAGACTGAATGTGGGGCAAGGTTGCAACCAAGGTTCATAAATATTTGTGGGATACAAATATTGGAAGACCCGCCCTCAAGATTTACTAAATGGAGCCTTTGTGGTTGATCACATGTAGTCTTGAGTAAGGCGAATATCATTGTATGCTCTGACCTGAGATACATATTGGGTTCAGATATTTACCAAGTATTTGTCCTTGATTCTTTCCTTCGCTAATCTGAAATATGGTAGTTCACAAGGAAGAGCTCAGGCATAATGCAAGGTACATATTTAGGACGTATGTAGTCAAGATGGAATTTGTCCCTCTTATTCGTTGAGAGTCAGATGTCTAAGGCCTGATAAAGTTAAATCTAGAAGAGAGTGATCACTCTGTATCTCTTGGATTTAACATGACATCTAGGAGGAAAGGAAATAATGAAAAGATTCACCTATTCATATTCGAGATGGGAACTCGAAGGGGATGATGTTATTGAATGGCACAAAGTCATAACATATTGGGGGTGATGGACGGTCGTTAGGTGGTATCCATCAGTTGCATTAATTTCTTATGTTCTCGTGCAAGTGGGAGATTGTAGGTTTTTCGTATGCCCGAGAGACGTATTTAATTAATGTGGCTGATATGTTATGATCCAAGTCGGGTCATACCCAATAACAAGCTTACCGACACCTTAAACGTATTTGATCTTAACTATTGGATCATTAAACGAATATGCGACACTTGGATTTTAGAAAAACGGGTTTCTAAAATATTATCACTTGAGATAAATTGTTTGGACAATTTATATATTAAGGATTTGATTATTTATATGTATAAATAATTATGTTTTGTTATACTTTATAAATTGGTTTATAAAGTACAAGTAACCTATATTTATAACTTGAACTTTAATAACAAGTTTTATATAAAATGTAACAAGTTTTATATAAATTATACTTATTATTTAAATGATACAAGAATGCAGATTTTGGGACTCCTAGGTGACATCCCATGCTTGCTTGTGAAATGTCCCGTTCTTATTGATTAAAAACGTTCCATATTAATTGATTTCGTTGCGAGGTTTTGACCTCTATATGAGACATTTTTCAAAGACTGCATTCATTTTAAAACAAACTATAACCTTTATTTCATCAATAAAGGTTTAAAAAGCTTTACGTAGATTATCAAATAATGATAATCTAAAATATCCTGTTTACACACGACCATTACATAATGGTTTACAATACAAATATGTTACAACAAAATAAGTTTCTTGAATGCAGTTTTTACACAATATCATACAAGCATGGACTCCAAATCTCGTCCTTATTTAAGTATGTGACAGCGGAAGCTCTTAATAATCACCTGAGAATAAACATGCTTAAAACGTCAACAAAAATGTTGGTGAGTTATAGGTTTAACCTATATATATCAAATCATAATAATAGACCACAAGATTTCATATTTCAATGCACATCCCATACATAGAGATAAAAATCATTCATATGGTGAACACCTGGTAACCGACATTAACAAGATGCATATATAAGAATATCCCCATCATTCCGGGACACCCTTCGGATATGATATAAATTTCGAAGTACTAAAGCATCCGGTACTTTGGATGGGGTTTGTTAGGCCCAATAGATCTATCTTTAGGATTCGCGTCAATTAGGGTGTCTGTTCCCTAATTCTTAGATTACCAGACTTAATAAAAAGGGGCATATTCGATTTCGATAATTCAACCATAGAATGTAGTTTCACGTACTTGTGTCTATTTTGTAAATCATTTATAAAACCTGCATGTATTCTCATCCCAAAAATATTAGATTTTAAAAGTGGGACTATAACTCACTTTCACAGATTTTTACTTCGTCGGGAAGTAAGACTTGGCCACTGGTTGATTCACGAACCTATAACAATATATACATATATATCAAAGTATGTTCAAAATATATTTACAACACTTTTAATATATTTTGATGTTTTAAGTTTCTTAAGTCAGCTGTCCTCGTTAGTAACCTACAACTAGTTGTCCACAGTTAGATGTACAGAAATAAATCGATAAATATTATCTTGAATCAATCCACGACCCAGTGTATACGTATCTCAGTATTGATCACAACTCAAACTATATATATTTTGGAATCAACCTCAACCCTGTATAGCTAACTCCAACATTCACATATAGAGTGTCTATGGTTGTTCCGAAATATATATAGATGTGTCAACATGATAGGTCGAAACATTGTATACGTGTCTATGGTATCTCAAGATTACATAATATACAATACAAGTTGATTAAGTTATGGTTGGAATAGATTTGTTACCAATTTTCACGTAGCTAAAATGAGAAAAATTATCTAATCTTGTTTTACCCATAACTTCTTCATTTTAAATCCGTTTTGAGTGAATCAAATTGCTATGGTTTCATATTGAACTCTATTTTATGAATCTAAACAGAAAAAGTATAGGTTTATAGTCTGAAATATAAGTTACAAGTCGTTTTTGTAAAGGTAGTCATTTCAGTCGAAAGAACGACGTCTAGATGACCATTTTAGAAAACATACTTCCACTTTGAGTTTAACCATAATTTTTGGATATAGTTTCATGTTCATAATAAAAATCATTTTCTCAGAATAACAACTTTTAAATCAAAGTGTATCATATTTTTTTAATTAACTAACCCAAAACAGCCCGCGGTGTTACTACGACGGCGTAAATCCAGTTTTACGGTGTTTTTCGTGTTTTCAGGTTTTAAATCATTAAATTAGCATATCATATAGATATAGAACATGTGTTTAGTTGATTTTAAAAGTCAAGTTAGAAGGATTAACTTTTGTTTGCGAACAAGTTTAGAATTAACTAAACTATGTTCTAGTGATTACAAGTTTAAACCTTTTAATAAGATAGCTTTATACGTATGAATCGAATGATGTTATGAACATCATTACTACCTTAATTTCCTTGGATAAACCTACTGGAAAAGAGAAAAATGGATCTAGCTTCAACGGTTCCTTGGATGGCTCGAAGTTCTTGAAGCAGAATCATGACACGAAAACAAGTTCAAGTAAGATCATCACTTGAAATAAGATTGTTATAGTTATAGAAATTGAACCAAAGTTTGAATATGATTATTACCTTGTATTAGAATGATAACCTACTGTAAGAAACAAAGATTTCTTGAGGTTGGATGATCACCTTACAAGATTGGAAGTGAGCTAGCAAACTTGAAAGTATTCTTGATTTTATGTAACTAGAACTTGTAGAATATATGAA
Organism: Rutidosis leptorrhynchoides; assembly: GCF_046630445.1. Lineage (NCBI taxonomy): Eukaryota > Viridiplantae > Streptophyta > Magnoliopsida > Asterales > Asteraceae > Rutidosis > Rutidosis leptorrhynchoides. The sequence continues at coordinate 341,743,794 of NC_092339.1, read as the reverse complement.
GAACACTTAGAACTTGAAGATAGAACTTGAGAGAGATCAATTAGATGAAGAAAATTGAAGAATGAAAGTGTTTGTAGGTATTTTTGGTCGTTGGTGTATGGATTAGATATAAAGGATATGTAATTTTGTTTTCATGTAAATAAGTCATGAATGATTACTCATATTTTTGTAATTTTATGACATATTTCATGCTAGTTGCCAAATGATGGTTCCCACATGTGTTAGGTGACTCACATGGGCTGCTAAGAGCTGATTATTGGAGTGTATATACCAATAGTACATACATCTAAAAGCTGTGTATTGTACGAGTAAGAATACGGGTGCATACGAGTAGAATTGTTGATGAAACTGAACGAGGATGTAATTGTAAGAATTTTTGTTAAGTAGAAGTATTTTGATAAGTGTATTGAAGTCTTTCAAAAGTGTATAAATACATATTAAAACACTACATGTATATACATTTTAACTGAGTCGTTAAGTCATCGTTAGTCGTTACATGTAAGTGTTGTTTTTAAACCTTTAGGTTAACGGTCTTGTTAAATGTTGTTAACCCAATGTTTATAATATCAAATGAGATTTTAAATTATTATATTATCATGATATTATCATGTATGAATATCTCTTAATATGATATATATACATTAAATGTCTTTACAACGATAATCGTTACATATATGTCTCGTTTAAAAATCATTAAGTTAGTAGTCTTGTTTTTACATATGTAGTTCATTTTTAATATACTTAATGATATGTTTACTTATCATAGTATCATGTTAACTATATATATATATCCATATATATGTCATCATATAGTTTTTACAAGTTTTAACGTTCGTGAATCACCGGTCAACTTGGGTGGTCAATTGTCTATATGAAACATATTTCAATTAATCAAGTCTTAACAAGTTTGATTGCTTAACATGTTGGAAACATTTAATCATGTAAATATCAATCTCAATTAATATATATAAACATGGAAAAGTTCGGGTCACTACAGTACCTACCCGTTAAATAAATTTCGTCCCGAAATTTTAAGCTGTTGAAGGTGTTGACGAATCTTCTGGAAATAGATGTGGGTATTTCTTCTTCATCTGATCTTCACGCTCCCAGGTGAACTCGGGTCCTCTACGAGCATTCCATCGAACCTTAACAATTGGTATCTTGTTTTGCTTAAGTCTTTTAACCTCACGATCCATTATTTCGACGGGTTCTTCGATGAATTGAAGTTTTTCGTTGATTTGGATTTCATCTAACGGAATAGTGAGATCTTCTTTAGCAAAACATTTCTTCAAATTCGAGACGTGGAAAGTGTTATGTACAGCCGCGAGTTGTTGAGGTAACTCTAGTCGGTAAGCTACTGGTCCGACACGATCAATAATCTTGAATGGTCCAATATACCTTGGATTTAATTTCCCTCGTTTACCAAATCGAACAACGCCTTTCCAAGGTGCAAATTTAAGCATGACCATCCCTCCAATTTCAAATTCTATATCTTTTCTTTTAATGTCAGCGTAGCTCTTTTGTCGACTTTGGGCGGTTTTCAACCGTTGTTGAATTTGGATGATCTTCTCGGTAGTTTCTTGTATAATCTCCGGACCCGTAATCTGTCTATCCCCCACTTCACTCTAACAAATCGGAGACCTGCACTTTCTACCATAAAGTGCTTCAAACGGCGCCATCTCAATGCTTGAATGGTAGCTGTTGTTGTAGGAAAATTCTGCTAATGGTAGATGTCGATCCCAACTGTTTCCGAAATCAATAACACATGCTCGTAGCATGTCTTCAAGCGTTTGTATCGTCCTTTCGCTCTGCCCATCAGTTTGTGGATGATAGGCAGTACTCATGTCTAGACGAGTTCCTAATGCTTGCTGTAATGTCTGCCAGAATCTTGAAATAAATCTGCCATCCCTATCAGAGATAATAGAGATTGGTATTCCATGTCTGGAGACGACTTCCTTCAAATACAGTCGTGCTAACTTCTCTATCTTGTCATCTTCTCTTATTGGCAGGAAGTGTGCTGATTTGGTGAGACGATCAACTATTACCCAAATAGTATCAAAACCACTTGCAGTCCTTGGCAATTTAGTGATGAAATCCATGGTAATGTTTTCCCATTTCCATTCTGGGATTTCGGGTTGTTGAAGTAGACCTGATGGTTTTTGATGCTCAGCTTTGACCTTAGAACACGTCAAACATTCTCCTACGTATTTAGCAACATCGGCTTTCATACCCGGCCACCAAAAATGTTTCTTGAGATCCTTGTACATCTTCCCCGTTCCAGGATGTATTGAGTATCTGGTTTTATGAGCTTCTCTAAGTACCATTTCTCTCATATCTCCAAATTTTGGTACCCAAATCCTTTCAGCCCTATACCGGGTTCCGTCTTCCCGAATATTAAGATGCTTCTCCGATCCTTTGGGTATTTCATCCTTTAAATTTCCCTCTTTTAAAACTCCTTGTTGCGCCTCCTTTATTTGAGTAGTAAGGTTATTATGAATCATTATATTCATAGATTTTACTCGAATGGGTTCTCTGTCCTTCCTGCTCAAGGCATCGGCTACCACATTTGCCTTCTCCGGGTGGTAACGAATCTCAAAGTCGTAATCATTCAACAATTCAATCCACCTACGCTGCCTCATATTCAGTTGTTTCTGATTAAATATGTGTTGAAGACTTTTATGGTCGGTATATATAATACTTTTGACCCCATATAAGTAGTGCCTCCAAGTCTTTAATGCAAAAACAACCGCGCCTAATTCCAAATCATGCGTCGTATAATTTTGTTCGTGAATCTTCAATTGTCTAGACGCATAAGCAATCACCTTCGTTCGTTGCATTAATACACAACCGAGACCTTGCTTTGATGCGTCACAATAAATCACAAAATCATCATTCCCTTCAGGCAATGACAATATAGGTACCGTAGTTAGCTTTTTCTTCAATAATTGAAACGCTTTCTCTTGTTCATCATTCCATTCAAATTTCTTCCCTTTATGCGTTAATGCAGTCAAGGGTTTTGCTATTCTGGAAAAGTCTTGGATGAACCTTCTGTAGTAACCAGCTAGTCCTAAAAACTGGCGTATGTGTTTCGGAGTTTTCGGGGTTTCCCACTTTTCAACAGTTTCTATCTTTGCCGGATCCACCTTAATACCTTCTTTGTTCACTATGTGACCGAGGAATTGAACTTCTTCCAACCAAAATGCACACTTTGAAAACTTAGCGTACAATTCTTCCTTCCTCAATACTTCTAACACCTTTCTCAAATGTTCACCGTGTTCTTGGTCATTCTTTGAGTAAATAAGTATGTCATCAATGAAAACAATGACAAACTTGTCAAGGTATGGTCCACACACTCGGTTCATAAGGTCCATGAACACAGCTGGTGCATTAGTTAAACCAAACGGCATGACCATAAACTCGTAATGACCGTAACGTGTTCTGAAAGCAGTCTTTTGAATATCACCTTCTTTCACCCGCATTTGATGATACCCGGAACGTAAGTCAATCTTTGAATAAACAGACGAGCCTTGTAGTTGATCAAATAAGTCGTCGATTCTCGGTAGTGGGTAGCGGTTCTTGATGGTAAGTTTGTTCAACTCTCGGTAGTCGATACACAACCTGAATGTACCATCTTTCTTCTTGACAAACAAAACAGGAGCTCCCCACGGTGATGTGCTTGGTCGAATGAAACCACGCTCTAAAAGTTCTTATAATTGGCTTTGCAGTTCTTTCATCTCGCTGGGTGCGAGTCTGTAAGGAGCACGAGCTATTGGTGCAGCTCCTGGTACAAGATCTATTTGAAATTCAACGGATCGATGTGGGGGTAATCCCGGTAATTCTTTCGGAAATACATCGGGAAATTCTTTTGCGATGGGAACATCATTGATGCTCTTTTCTTCAGTTTGTACTTTCTCGACGTGTGCTAGAACAGCATAGCAACCTTTTCTTATTAGTTTTTGTGCCTTCAAATTACTAATAAGATGTAGCTTCGTGTTGCCCTTTTCTCCGTACACCATTAAGGGTTTTCCTTTTTCTCGTATAATGCGAATTGCATTTTTGTAACAAACGATCTCTGCTTTCACTTCTTTCAACCAGTCCATACCGATTATCACATCAAAACTCCCTAACTCTACTGGTATCAAATCAATCTTAAATGTTTCGCTAACCAGTTTAATTTCTCGATTCCGACATATATTATCTGCTGAAATTAATTTACCATTTGCTAATTCGAGTAAAAATTTACTATCCAAAGGCGTCAATGGACAACTTAATTTAGCACAAAAATCTCTACTCATATAGCTTCTATCCGCACCCGAATCAAATAAAACGTAAGCAGATTTATTGTCAATAAGAAACGTACCCGTAACAAGCTCCGGGTCTTCCTGTGCCTCTGCCACATTAATATTGAAAACTCTTCCGCGGCCTTGTCCATTCGTGTTCTCCTGGTTCGGGAAATTTCTAATAATGTGGCCCGGTTTTCCACATTTATAACAAACTACATTGGCATAACTTGCTCCGACACTACTTGCTCCGCCATTACTCGTTCCGACACCATTTGTTCCTTTCGTTCTGTTAACCCCTGGTCCGTAGACATCACACTTCGCCGCGCTATGACCATTTCTTTTACACTTGTTGTAAAATTTGGTGCAGAACCCCGAGTGATACTTTTCACACCTTTGGCATAGCGGCTTCTGATTGTTGTTGTTGTTGCGGTTATTATTGTTGTTAAGATGATTGGTGTGGTTGCTGTTGTTGTTGTTGTTGTTTGGCCGTTTGTTGTAGTTGCGATTGATGTTGCGATTGTTAGGATAGTTGTTGCGATTATTGTTATAATTGCTGTTGTTGTTGTATTGGTGATTCTTATCACCGTTTTCCTCCCACTTTCTTTTGACTTGCTTCACATTGGCCTCTTCAGCAGTCTGTTCTTTAATTCTTTCTTCAATCTGGTTCACTAGTTTGTGAGCCATTCTACATGCCTGTTGTATGGAGGCGGGCTCGTGTGAACTTATATCTTCTTGGATTCTTTCCGGTAATCCTTTCACAAACGCGTCGATCTTCTCTTCCTCATCTTCGAATGCTCCCGGACACAATAGGCACAATTCTGTGAATCGTCTTTCGTACGTGGTAATATCAAATCCTTGGGTTCGTAACCCTCTAAGTTCTGTCTTGAGCTTATTTACCTCAGTTCTGGGACGGTACTTCTCGTTCATCAAGTGCTTGAATGCTGACCACGGTAGTGCGTACGCATCGTCTTGTCCCACTTGCTCTAGATAGGTATTCCACCATGTTAACGCAGAATCTGTGAAGGTATGCGTAGCGTACTTCATTTTGTCCTCTTCAGTACACTTACTTATGGCAAACACCGATTCAACCTTCTCGGTCCACCGTTTCAATCCGATCGGTCCTTCGGTTCCATCAAATTTCAAAGGTTTGCAGGCAGTGAATTCTTTGTAGGTGCATCCTACACGATTTCCTGTACTGCTAGATCCAAGGTTATTGTTGGTATGTAGCGCAGCCTGTACTGCGGCTATGTTTGAAGCTAGAAAAGTACGGAATTCCTCTTCATTCATATTCACGGTGTGTCGAGTAGTCGGTGCCATTTCCTTCAAAATAGTTAAATGGAACAAGTTAATCATACAGAATATTAAGAGTAGTTAATAGTATTTCGTAGCATAATATGAACTCATTTATAAAAGCTTTTTCTTCATATTAGCGTTTTATAAGTTTAAATTCGGGTAGTACCTACCCGTTAAGTTCATACTTAGTAGCTAATATACAATTCAACTACTACAATTCTATATGAAAAACTGATTATAATAATATTTCGCGTTCAAACTTTTATACAATATTTTACAAACTTACAATACCGCTTATTTTACATAAAGCATGAAATATAGCACACAATAACTTTGATACAAGATAGTTGTGAAGATAATTCTAGCTAGTACACAAGTCGTTCAGCAAAGGCAATAAAGACACGTAATTCATACGTCCAGAAACAAGTCATGCATTCTGGTTTTACTAGGACTACTTCCCATCCTTGGTCTTGTGCAACATAACCGTTATGGCCGTTGATAAGACAGCGTGTTGTAACGTCGTCAAAGGGATGAGGGTTACGTAATGTCCAACAGTCCCGTAACAATCTAAAAACCTCATTTCTTACCCCAATTACCGACTCCGTCACTTGTGGGAACGTTTTGTTTAATAGCTGTAGCCCGATGTTCTTTTTCTCACTTTGGTGAGAAGCGAACATTACTAACCCATAAGCATAGCATGCTTCTTTATGTTGCATGTTAGCCGCTTTTTCTAAATCATGAAGTCCTATATTCGGATACATTGATTCAAAATAATTTCTTAACCCGTTGCGTAAAATAGCATTTGGGTTCCCCGCAATATATGCATCAAAGTAAACACATCGTAACTTATGGGTTTCCCAATGTGATATCCCCCATCTTTCAAACGAAAGTCTCTTATAAACCAAGACATTATTGGAACGTTCTTCGAATGTCTTACAAACTGATCTCGCCTTAAATAGTTGTGCCGAGGAATTCTGACCGACTCTAGACAAGATTTCATCAATCATGTCTCCGGGTAGGTCTCTTAAAATATTGGGTTGTCTATCCATTTTGCGTTTTTATACTGTAAAATAGACAAGAGTTAGATTCATAAAAAAAAAATACTTATTAATACAAGCAATTTTTACATATATCATAAAGCATAAGCACACTATATTACATATATTACACCGCATGAATACAACTATCTTATTCCGACTCGCTTGTTTCTTCTTCTTCGGTTTTGGTTCGTTTTGCCAAGTTTCTAGGAATATATGATTTTCCCCTAATACGAGCCGTCGTTATCCACATTGGTTTAGAAAAACCTGGTGGTTTAGAGGTTCCCGGGTCATTGTTACAACTTAAGGACTTCGGGGGTTGACGATACATATAAAGTTCATCGGGGTTGGAATTAGATTTCTCTATTTTTATGCCCTTTCCCTTATTATTTTCTTTTGCCTTTTTAAATTCAGTTGGGGTAATTTCTATAACATCATCGGAATTCTCGTCGGAATCCGATTCATCGGAGAATTGGTAATCCTCCCAATATTTTGCTTCCTTGGCGGAAACACCATTGACCATAATTAACCTTGGTCGGTTGGTTGAGGATTTTCTTTTACTTAACCGTTTTATTATTTCCCCCACCGGTTCTATTTCTTCATCCGGTTCCGATTCTTCTTCCGGTTCCGATTCTTCTTCCGGTTCCGACTCTTCTTCCGGTTCTTCTTCGGGAACTTGTGAATCAGTCCACGAATCATTCCAATTTACATTTGACTCTTCATTATTATTAGGTGAGTCAATGGGACTTGTTCTAGAGGTAGACATCTATCACATAATATCAAACGCGTTAAGAGATTAATATATCACATAATATTCACATGTTAAAAATATATAGTTTCCAACAAAATTTGTTAAGCAATCATTTTTCAAGTAAACATGGTCGAAGTCCAGACTCACTAATGCATCCTAACAAACTCGATAAGACACACTAATGCAAAATTCTGGTTCTCTAAGACCAACGCTCGGATACCAACTGAAATGTCCCGTTCTTATTGATTAAAAACGTTCCATATTAATTGATTTCGTTGCGAGGTTTTGACCTCTATATGAGACATTTTTCAAAGACTGCATTCATTTTAAAACAAACTATAACCTTTATTTCATCAATAAAGGTTTAAAAAGCTTTACGTAGATTATCAAATAATGATAATCTAAAATATCCTGTTTACACACGACCATTACATAATGGTTTACAATACAAATATGTTACAACAAAATAAGTTTCTTGAATGCAGTTTTTACACAATATCATACAAGCATGGACTCCAAATCTCGTCCTTATTTAAGTATGTGACAGCGGAAGCTCTTAATAATCACCTGAGAATAAACATGCTTAAAACGTCAACAAAAATGTTGGTGAGTTATAGGTTTAACCTATATATATCAAATCATAATAATAGACCACAAGATTTCATATTTCAATACACATCCCATACATAGAGATAAAAATCATTCATATGGTGAACACCTGGTAACCGACATTAACAAGATGCATATATAAGAATATCCCCATCATTCCGGGACACCCTTCGGATATGATATAAATTTCGAAGTACTAAAGCATCCGGTACTTTGGATGGGGTTTGTTAGGCCCAATAGATCTATCTTTAGGATTCGCGTCAATTAGGGTGTCTGTTCCCTAATTCTTAGATTACCAGACTTAATAAAAAGGGGCATATTCGATTTCGATAATTCAACCATAGAATGTAGTTTCACGTACTTGTGTCTATTTTGTAAATCATTTATAAAACCTGCATGTATTCTCATCCCAAAAATATTAGATTTTAAAAGTGGGACTATAACTCACTTTCACAGATTTTTACTTCGTCGGGAAGTAAGACTTGGCCACTGGTTGATTCACGAACCTATAACAATATATACATATATATCAAAGTATGTTCAAAATATATTTACAACACTTTTAATATATTTTGATGTTTTAAGTTTCTTAAGTCAGCTGTCCTCGTTAGTAACCTACAACTAGTTGTCCACAGTTAGATGTACAGAAATAAATCGATAAATATTATCTTGAATCAATCCACGACCCAGTGTATACGTATCTCAGTATTGATCACAACTCAAACTATATATATTTTGGAATCAACCTCAACCCTGTATAGCTAACTCCAACATTCACATATAGAGTGTCTATGGTTGTTCCGAAATATATATAGATGTGTCGACATGATAGGTCGAAACATTGTATACGTGTCTATGGTATCTCAAGATTACATAATATACAATACAAGTTGATTAAGTTATGGTTGGAATAGATTTGTTACCAATTTTCACGTAGCTAAAATGAGAAAAATTATCTAATCTTGTTTTACCCATAACTTCTTCATTTTAAATCCGTTTTGAGTGAATCAAATTGCTATGGTTTCATATTGAACTCTATTTTATGAATCTAAACAGAAAAAGTATAGGTTTATAGTCGGAAATATAAGTTACAAGTCGTTTTTGTAAAGGTAGTCATTTCAGTCGAAAAAACGACGTCTAGATGACCATTTTAGAAAACATACTTCCACTTTGAGTTTAACCATAATTTTTGGATATAGTTTCATGTTCATAATAAAAATCATTTTTCAGAATAACAACTTTTAAATCAAAGTGTATCATATTTTTTTAATTAACTAACCCAAAACAGCCAGCGGTGTTACTACGACGGCGTAAATCCAGTTTTACGGTGTTTTTCGTGTTTTCAGGTTTTAAATCATTAAATTAGCATATCATATAGATATAGAATATGTGTTTAGTTGATTTTAAAAGTCAAGTTAGAAGGATTGACTTTTGTTTGCGAACAAGTTTAGAATTAACTAAACTATGTTCTAGTGATTACAAGTTTAAACCTTTTAATAAGATAGCTTTATACGTATGAATCGAATGATGTTATGAACATCATTACTACCTTAATTTCCTTGGATAAACCTACTGGAAAAGAAAAAAATGGATCTAGCTTCAACGGATCCTTGGATGGCTCGAAGTTCTTGAAGCAGAATCATGACACGAAAACAAGTTCAAGTAAGATCATCACTTGAAATAAGATTGTTATAGTTATAGAAATTGAACCAAAGTTTGAATATGATTATTACCTTGTATTAGAATGATAACCTACTGTAAGAAACAAAGATTTCTTGAGGTTGGATGATCACCTTACAAGATTGGAAGTGAGCTAGCAAACTTGAAAGTATTCTTGATTTTATGTAACTAGAACTTGTAGAATATATGAAGAACACTTAGAACTTGAAGATAGAACTTGAGAGAGATCAATTAGATGAAGAAAATTGAAGAATGAAAGTGTTTGTAGGTGTTTTTGGTCGTTGGTGTATGGATTAGATATAAAGGATATGTAATTTTGTTTTCATGTAAATAAGTCATGAATGATTACTCATATTTTTGTAATTTTAAGAGATATTTCATGCTAGTTGCCAAATGATGGTTCCCACATATGTTAGGTGACTCACATGGGCTGCTAAGAGCTGATCATTGGAGTGTATATACCAATAGTACATACATCTAAAAGCTGTGTATTGTACGAGTACGAATACGGGTGCATACGAGTAGAATTGTTGATGAAACTGAACGAGGATGTAATTGTAAGAATTTTTGTTAAGTAGAAGTATTTTGATAAGTGTATTGAAGTCTTTCAAAAGTGTATAAATACATATTAAAACACTACATGTATATACATTTTAACTGAGTCGTTAAGTCATCGTTAGTCGTTACATGTAAGTGTTGTTTTTAAACCTTTAGGTTAACGGTCTTGTTAAATGTTGTTAACCCAATGTTTATAAAATCAAATGAGATTTTAAATTATTATATTATCATGATATTATCATGTATGAATATCTCTTAATATGATATATATACATTAAATGTCTTTACAATGATAATCGTTACATATATGTCTCGTTTAAAAATCATTAAGTTAGTAGTCTTGTTTTTACATATGTAGTTCATTTTTAATATACTTAATGATATGTTTACTTATCATAGTATCATGTTAACTATATATATATATATCCATATATATGTCATCATATAGTTTTTACAAGTTTTAACGTTCGTGAATCACCGGTCAACTTGGGTGGTCAATTGTCTATATGAAACATATTTCAATTAATCAAGTCTTAACAAGTTTGATTGCTTAACATGTTGGAAACATTTAATCATGTAAATATCAATCTCAATTAATATATATAAACATGGAAAAGTTCGGGTCACTACAGCTTGGTTACTTGTAAACAATATATTCCTTAAGGCATGCAAGACTCTCTTTAACCAAGGGATTCCTTGACTCAAGTGAGTGAGAAAACAAGCAATACACTAAAAAAAACTGCAGTTTTTCTGCTGAAAACACAGCTGCTGGCTGTGGCAGTTTAGAGGGAAAAAGAGAGTGTTTTTGCATGGTAATCTTGTTAATCAAAAATCCTAACCAAACAAAGGAAGGTGTTGGTGCATCAAAAGCTTAGGGTATTACACACTTGAGGCTTCAAGTTAGAAGCTTTCTTGCCTTCATCTTCATCATCATCTTGCACATTTGTAAACTACCCTCAACTAGCTTGAGGAGGTATTATCTCTAAACCCACTCTTAATTTGTAAGTATGTTTCACAACTTGATCCTATTTGGGATTTAACTTTAAATGGTTAAAGATTTACAAGTTTTAAAATGGTAATTTATACGCTTCCGCAAATATTATTTCTTGAATGATTATAACTATTATGGAACTTGTTAAATCTCAACAGTAACATCATAATCCAACGGCTAAAACCGATAGCGCCCAAAACGACTAGGGAAACGCAAATCTCAAGGTGTACAAAATCAACTATCGTCACACCCGTAACATCATGTGAGCGAAACACAGCTATCGCCTCACTAATCATACAACATGGTCCTCACGACCCCACCATCGGCGTATAAAACAACCGATAGTTCACACCACACGGTCCTTACGACCCCACCATTGGTGTATCAAACAAACAATAGATCACGCAACACGAAGGCTGGCCAAAAACACACGCGCCTTAGTGAATCTGAACTACACGCGACTCACTACCTTCACCACAACAACAATCGGGATTGGCCGAACTACACGCGCCTTAGTGAATCCGAACTACACGAGAGTCACTATCCCGGAGGAATGACCGAACTACACGAGTCATTTGTGAATCCGAACTACACGAGACTCACTCCTCAATACAATGACCGAAACCACACGAGTTATTTGTGAATCCGAACTACACGCGACTCACTTCCACAATAAGATGACCGAAACCACACGCGTCATCGTGAATCCGAAACCACACGCGATCCACTACCATGATGAAGTCAGCGGACCCGAAGATCATGCTTCACCAATCTCAACACCGGATGAAGTCAGCGGACCCCGTCAACAATCATGCTTCACCGATATAACACCTCGCTCATGATGAAGTCAGCGGATCCCGAAGGTCATGCTCCACCAATCGCATACTCCCATGATGAAGTCAGCGGACCCTAAAGGTCATGCTTCATCAATCACCAATACCATGATGAAGTCAGCGGACTCCGAAAGTCATGCTTCATTAATCAACGCCCTTTTGGCCTCGAACGACGAGTAGCGTAACATCGCGCTCTGCTACACCATAGTGAATCCTAACGGATACCACTAACCATTCACACACTCGAGCAAGAACCATCGATATCAAACATAGGCACAAAACAATAATTCTCTAGAAGAGAATCCGACACACACCTCCCTTACCCGAAGGATTTCACCTTGCTCACCAAACACGTCCATTATCTCTCAACGAGATTTACCACATTACCACCTCGGTGATAATTCAAATCCAAACCATAAGTACAATTTATCCGAAATTGTAATCTACCACAAATCGACCAAAACCAGGTCTCGACAACATTTTCCGGATCTACCAAAAGCATCATCCAAAATGTCACACTAAAACTTCCTCGTGCGGGAGTGTAACTCCCCCACTTGGAACTACGTCCCATATCCACAACTCGTACAACCGTACAATGCTACCAAAGGTAGACTTTACAAACGATTGGGCTCACACGACCCATCATCATATCTTGCTCCAGCCTTGAGCACACGAAGGATTTCAATCAATCCTTAAACACTTCGAACAAAAAGTGTACCACGATTACACAAACCACACCCTCGCAATCATCCAATTGCTCTAGTTTGTCAATTTCCACCTAGTCACTCATGTACCTAAGGGTTTCACTCCGGTACCCTAAGTACAATGTAACCACAACACAATCGGAGTCGAACACCACGCTAGTAGGTATAAAAGAGGCACCTAATGTCGCGTCTTATATACTCCATTACCAACATACATCGAGATTCAAAACACTCGATCTCAAGGTTTTCAGCCCACCCGTCGAACCTCACGGTTCATCGACCTCCACACAAAAGCGAACACATGCTTAACAACCGAACACCAAAACCCATTTCCATGGCTTGGTAGAAAAATTTCCCAGATACTAAGGAATGCTTGGTGGCACCAAGCCTTACGCCCTTCGCCCGACAATCAACGTCACCATTGGGTACTTCCATTAGGAATGTCACCCATAACAACAATATGAACAACACAAGGCATTTAATCAACTCAAATTCAAACGGCACTTAATAAATAATCAAAGGGCATATTTATTAAAACAAAACGTACCTTAACGTCTCCTTGCCGCACCCGTCCCCGCTAACTTGGGACATTCCGACTTACGATGTCCTTCTTCTTGGCAATTGAAACACACCATACCATCACCCTTTGGTACCGAACATTCCCAAGACTTGTGACCCCTCATGCCACAATTGTAACATCTAGATGTACTAGAATCCGGTATACCCGTCCGCGTACCACCCGTGCTCACACTCGGACCCTTAGTCCTCTTACTCGGAGAACCATACGAAACAACCCTTCTCTCACTTGAAGGTTCACCAATCTTTGATCGCGTATACGACTCAAAACCTCTAGCCACGGTGAATAATTTCGCAAACGATTTCGCGTGACCCCAGCTAATCTTATTCTTCAAGTCATCATTCAAGGTTTAATAGAAATCTTGCATCAACAAATTATCATTCCCCAAATACACCGGGCAAAAACGATCCTTCGCCATAAAGGTCGTCTTGAGAGTATTCAAATCCATAGAACCCTGTTACAATTTTCGCAACTCATTACGCATTTCCGACAAATCGACTGAAGTCCGGAACTCCTCGAAGAATTCCTTCTTAAACCCGTCCCACGATAATGCCATAAACGGTTCACCACCGACAAGATCAATCTTACCATCCAACCAATCCTTTGCCCTACCCCGCAACAAACTAGTAGTGAGTCTCGTCTTCTTCTCAGGAGGGCATTCAATAGTACGAAAACACCCTTCGACATCCGAGACTCAAGTTGTGCTTACCAAAGGATCCGGTTTCCCGTCATACATCGGGGGTTTAGTCCTCATGAACCTCTTAAGACAACGCTCCATTTCACTACTACCCCGAAATTGAGAATACTTCCTATCCATTTCTTCTCGAAACGCACTCATTTGCTCCGCAACGGCGGCCGCAACTCTAGAGTTAAACTCCTCGTCATTCATCTCAATCTCGTTTCGCATCGTCATTCTAAAGAATGCAAAACGATTAGTCCACGAACGTATAAAACAACACGCATAACACCGCCTCATCTTGCTCAACACTCGTCGTACATCACTTGTTAGACACGAATTGCACCCGTAATAAGGTTTGCAAGTCCTTATTATGCACACACGCCGTATCCACTTGTTAGTACAATGACCGTCTCGCTCGATGATATAAACAAACACAAACAAAATTCTACGCGATATAAACACACGCGAGAATTATCATCACAACAAAATAATATATTAATAATATCCACATTACTAATATAAACGTTAGTCCACCTACAAACAAGGCACTTACTACAACTCATTCTGACCCGTAATCCTACAAGTCCCGCAACAATTAAGCACACACACAAAAGTCTAAGTCTAGGCACCTATCTCAAGTCACCTAAATCCCTTAGACCATGCTCTGATACCACTTGAAACAACCCAACCCGTATTAAAACCGGCCCATAAAATTTTTTCCTTTTAATACGCGTTAAATAATACTTTAGGTCCCAATTGTGTTTCCATAAACATCTTTAATACAATAGAAGGTTTAATAAACCTTAAAACATTTAATACATTGATTAATTGTCCTAACGGACATACACGACCCGACTAGTTTAGTTTCCAACCAAAACCGAGCATGGTGATTTGGGACTACGCTACCCAAACCCTAATCGAATACAAAAGCAAGATCTTCTTAGCAACCTAGCCAAGATCTCTAATCCCCAAGCTTACCCGAGCCGCCAAGCATGCGATCCTATAAAAATAGCAACAACGAGAGGGTAAGCTAACGCTTAGTGAATGATAATATACTACATACATATATATGTATAAAATGGACACGCCACACAAATATCAAATACCGCATACCGAAGCATCCATGTATAAGGCAACTACACTAAGCATACCGTACTATCTCTAAGCAACAAGCTAAAGATATCAACAAAGTGTAAGTTCACCAACGACGATGTGAACAACGCCAATAAGCTACACCCGGAGGGTTAGCTACAACACAACATTACATTAATATATATAACAATATAAAACGAATAAGGTTAACCCCTTAACCCATTACCGAATACCAAACGCCACAATGAAGATTGGCCGAGCTACACGAGCCTTAGTAATCCGAACCCACACGAGATTACTATCTTCGCAACATCGAGGTTGGCCGAACTACACGAGCCTTAGTAATCCGAAACTACACGAGATTACTACCTCAATAAGATGACCAAACTACACGAGTCATCGTGAATCCGAACTACACGCGATTCACTTCTCAACAATATCAACCCTTCGCCATTGGGGTTATAACATCCAAATCACAACCACGTGTGATAACGTACACACAAACGTGTACCTAGCCAAAGGTGGTCAACCAAAATGCACAAACATGCCAATTGGACCTATACACAAGTCCATCAATCCACGTATATGTGAAGTGAGCTCTATGACCGAGAACCACTTCACCCGACCCGCACCCATCCTACACATACATATGCATATAGGATATTAACACTCACCTTGTCGCCTTGATGAAACGCTTCCAAATAATCCGCAAATCGTCAATGGAAAGTACCTAATCCATTATCACAAATTCAACAACACACTTAGATTGGATTTACAAACCAACCCAATTTGACACTTAGTGCAAATTCGACCCAAATGCACCTCCAAGTACAAACCGCGCCCAAACTAACCAATAATCACTAACACAAGTGATAATGGTCCTAATATGCCAATTAAACCCGAACACAAGTGTTAAACACTTATCGTTCTCAAAATCGCCCATAAACCCTAATTTTGACCCATAAGGTCAAAATCTCACCATTTACAAGTTTTGACACCAAAACATGTTTAACTCGGTTTTATACTTCAACTTAATCCATTTTAAGTTTACAACCCTCATTGAATCGACATTCGGGTTATAATCCTCAACAAACCCTAATTTCGACTCTAGTCAAAATTAGTCAACCACAAGAACCCTAAGAGTCTCCAAAACATCAATAATCGCTAATATTAGTGATTATACACCATCCTCAAGTCTTAAACATGGTTAAATCATTAACCAACCCAAAACTCGCCTCTAACACTTACAAACCCGAATCTTGGTGTTAATCTCCAATTAACAACTAAATGGGTTCCATCTATGAATCATACAATCAAAAGCCCCAAATTTGAATGATGAACACGAAAATAAAATTCGGAGTTAGAGGTTACCACTAGTATCGCCGTGTAGCAAAGAACGAGGAGAACAAACTTGTCAACTACGCCAAAGATCAAATCCCGCTTCTTCCTTTCCAAAAATCCCTTTGAAATCAAGTGGGTGTTTGAGTTTTTGAGAGGAAAATGAAATGAAAAGGAAAAAGAAAATAAAGAAAATGAGTGAGTGGATGAGGTTAAAGCCTCAAACATGAAAAGATCAAAATGCCCTTGCTCCTCATTTAATATTACAAAAATCCGGCACTAATTTGCCCAGAATGCCGCGTCACGGCCTTAATCGTCGCGCCACGACCTTTGCCTAGGTCTGGGATCATTTTTTGTCAAGCTTCTGATCTGGATTCCAATTAAATACCGCGCCGTGGCCTCCTTCGTCGCGCCGCGACGTTCAACGTATTCTGACACCTTTCCTTGCATACAAGACCTCAACACCCAAACATGTCTCGAACCCTTCATACGCCTATCGTACATACACAATACCTATAAATCATATACGGGGAAAAAAACGGGGTGTTACAACTCTCCCCCACTTAGATTCGATCACGTCCTCGTGATCCTCGTCACTTAACCAAACGGACCACACTTCACGGTCCTCAAACATAAGTCCCAACCAACTTTCCTAAGCAATTCTTCCCATTGAACTGCCTTTAACAACTAAATCGTCACCCGTGATTTATCAAATCCACAATCCAAGCACTAAAACCATGCTCATTCCCTAACAACGGGAAAACTCAACCAATCTCGTACCGAGATATCAACCCCTTAGCGTACCCTTACCGAGTACAACGCTAAAAGCAACCAAGTCTCAACCTAAGGTCAACAATCCGAAACGATGAAGACCGAACCAAACGAATCCTGACGGATAACACCAATCACTAAACATCCCTTGTAGTGCGCAATACGACCAATACGCAACTACCGTAACATCATAATCCAACGGCTAAAACCGATAGCGCCCAAAACGACTATGGAAACGCAAATCTCAAGGTGTACAAAATCAACTATCGTCACACCCGTAACATCATGTGAGCGAAACACGGCAATCGCCTCACTAATCATACAACATGGTCCTCACGACCCCACCATCGGCGTATAAAACAACCGATAGTTCACACCACACGGTCCTTACGACCCCACCATTGGTGTATCAAACAACCAATAGATCACGCAACACGAAGGCTGGCCAAAAACACACGCGCCTTAGTGAATCCGAACTACACGCGACTCACTACCTTCACCACAACAACAATCGGGATTGGCCGAACTACACGCGCCTTAGTGAATCCGAACTACACGAGAGTCACTATCCCGGAGGAATGACCGAACTACACGAGTCATTTGTGAATCCGAACTACACGAGACTCACTCCTCAATACAATGACCGAAACCACACGAGTCATTTGTGAATCCGAACTACACGCGACTCACTTCCACAATAAGATGACCGAAACCACACGCGTCATCGTGAATCCGAAACCACACGCGATCCACTACCATGATGAAGTCAGCGGACCTGGAGATCATGCTTCACCAATCTCAATACCGGATGAAGTCAGCGGACCCCGTCAACGGTCATGCTTCACCGATATAACACCTCGCTCATGATAAAGTCAGCGGACCCTGAAGGTCATGCTCCACCAATCGCATACTCCCATGATGAAGTCAGCGGACCCTAAAGGTCATGCTTCATCAATCACCAATACCATGATGAAGTCAGCGGACTCCGAAAGTCATGCTTCATCAATCAACGCCCTTTTGGCCTCGAATGACGAGTAGCGTAACATCGCGCTCTGCTACGCCATAGTGAATCCTAACGGATACCACTAACCATTCACACACTCGAGCAAGAACCACCTATATCAAACATAGGCACAAAACAATAATTCTCTAGAAGAGAATCCGACACACACCTCCCTTAACTGAAGGATTTCACCTTGATCACCAAACACGTCCATTATCTCTCAACGAGATTTACCACATTACCACCTCGGTGATAATTCAAATCCAAACCATAAGTACAATTTATCCGAAATTGTAATCTACCACAAATCGACCAAAACCAGGTCTCGACAACATTTTTCGGATCTACCAAAAGCATCATCCGAAATCTCACACTAAAACTTCCTCGTGCGGGACTGTAACTCCCCCACTTGGAACTACGTCCCATATCCACAACTCGTACAATCGTACAATGCTACCAAAGGTAGACTTTACAAACGATTGGGCTCACACGACCCATCACCATATCTTGCTCCAGCCTTGAGCACACGAAGGATTTCAATCAATCCTTAAACACTTCGAACAAAAAGTGTACCACGATTACACAAACCACACCCTCGCAATCATCCAATTGCTCTAGTTTGTCAATTTCCACCTAGTCCCTCATGTACCTAAGGGTTTCACTCCGGTACCCTAAGTACAATGTAACCACAACACAATCGGAGTCGAACACCACGCTAGTAGGTATAAAAGAGGCACCTAATGTCACGTCTTATATACTCCATTACCAGCATACATCGAGATTCAAAACACTCGATCTCAAGGTTTTCAACCCACCCGTCGAACCTCACGGTTCATCGACCTCCACACAAAAGCGAACACGCGCTTAACAACCGAACACCAAAACCCATTTCCATGGCTTGGTAGAAACATTTCCCAGATACTAAGGAATGCTTGGTGGCACCAAGTCTTACGCCCTTCGCCCGACAATCAACGTCACCATTGGGTACTTCCATTAGGAATGTCACCCATAACAACAATATGAACAACACAAGGCATTTAATCAACTCAAATTCAAACGGCACTTAATAAATAATCAAAGGGCATATTTATTAAAACGAAACGTACCTTAAAGTCTCCTTGCCGCACCCGTCCCCGCTAACTTGGGACATTCCGACTTACGATGTCCTTCTTCTTGGCAATTGAAACACACCATACCATCACCCTTTGGTACCGAACATTTCCAAGACTTGTGACCCCTCATGCCACAATTGTAACATCTAGATGCACTAGAATCCGGTATACCCATCCGCGTACCACCCGTGCTCACACTCGGACCCTTAGTCCTCTTACTCGGAGAACCATATGAAACAACCCTTCTCTCACTTGAAGGTTCACCAATCTTTGATCCCGTATACGACTTGGAACCTCTAGCCACTGTGAATAATTTCGCAAACGATTTCGCGTGACCCCAGCTAATCTTATTCTTCAAGTCATCATTTAAGGTTCGATAGAAATCTTGCATCAACAAATTATCATTCCCCAAATACTCCAGACAAAAACGAGCCTTCGTCATAAAGGTCGTCTTGAGAGTATTCAAATCCATAGAACCCTGTTGCAATTTTCGCAACTCATTACGCATTTCCGACAAATCGACTGAAGTCCGGAACTCCTCGAAGAATTCCTTCTTAAACCCGTCCCACGATAATGTCATAAACGGTTCACCACCGACAAGATCAATCTTACCATCCAACCAATCCTTTGCCCTACCCCGCAACAAACTAGTAGCGAGTCTCGTCTTCTTCTCAGGAGGGCATTCAATAGTACGAAAACACCCTTCGACATCCGAGACCCAAGTTGTGCTTACCAAAGGATCCGGTTTCCCGTCATACATCGGGGGTTTAGTCCTCATGAACCTCTTAAGACAACGCTCCATTTCACTACTACCCCGAAATTCGAAATACTTCCTATCTATTTCTTCTCGAAACGCACTCATTTGCTCCGCAACAGCGGCCGCAACTCTAGAGTTAAACTCCTCTTCATTCATCTCGATCTCGTTTCGCGTCGTCATTCTAAAGAATGCAAAACGATTAATCCACGAACGTATAAAACAACACGCATAACACCGCCCCATCTTGCTCAACACTCGTCGTACATCACTTGTTAGACACGAATTGCACCCGTAATAAGGTTTGCAAGTCCTTATTACGCACACACGCCGTATCCACTTGTTAGTACAATGACCGTCTCGCTCGATGATATAAACAAACACAAACAAAATTCTACGCGATATAAACACACGCGAGAATTATCATCACAACACAATAATATATTAATAATATCCGCATTACTAATATAAATGTTAGTCCACCTACAAACAAGGCACTAACTACAACTCATTCTGACCCGTAATCCTACAAGTCCCGCA
The DNA here is from genome assembly GCF_046630445.1 of Rutidosis leptorrhynchoides. NCBI lineage: Eukaryota > Viridiplantae > Streptophyta > Magnoliopsida > Asterales > Asteraceae > Rutidosis > Rutidosis leptorrhynchoides. Next base: position 341,723,189 of record NC_092339.1, on the reverse strand, counting down.
ACAATTAAGCACACACACAAAAGTCTAAGTCTAGGCACCTATCTCAAGTCACCTAAATCCCTTAGACCATGCTCTGATACCATAAAACCGGCCCATAAATTTTTTTCCTTTTAATACGCGTTAAATAATACTTTAGGTCCCAATTGTGTTTCCATAAACATCTTTAATACAATAGAAGGTTTAATAAACCTTAAAACATTTAATACATTGATTAATTGTCCAAACGGACATACACGACCCGACTAGTTTAGTTTCCAACCAAAACCGAGCATGGTGATTTGGGACTACGCTACCCAAATCCTAATCGAATACAAAAGCAAGATCTTCTTAGCAACCTAGCCAAGATCTCTAATCCCCAAGCTTACCCGAGCCGCCAAGCATGCGATCCTATAAAAATAGCAACAACGAGAGGATAAGCTAACTCTTAGTGAATGATAATATACTACATACATATATATGTATAAAATGGACACGCCACACAAATATCAAATACCGCATACCGAAGCATCCATGTATAAGGCAACTACACTAATCATATCGTACTATCTCTAAGCAACAAGCTAAAGATAACAACAAAGTGTAAGTTCACCAATGACGATGTGAACAACGCCAATAAGCTACACCCGGAGGGTTAGCTACAACACAACATTACATTAATATATATAACAATATAAAGCGAATAAGGTTAACCCCTTAACCCATTACCGAATACCAAACACCACAATGAAGATTGGCCGAGCTACATGAGCCTTAGTAATCCGAACCCACACGAGATTACTATCTTCGCAACATCGAGGTTGGCCGAACTACACGAGCCTTAGTAATCCGAAACTACACGAGATTACTACCTCAATAAGATGACCGAACTACACGAGTCATCATGAATCCGAACGACACGCGATTCACTTCTCAACAATATCAACCCTTCGCCATTGGGGTTATAACATCCAAATCACAACCACGTGTGATAACGTACACACAAACGTGTACCTCGCCAAAGGTGGTCAACCAAAACGCACAAACGTGCCAATTGGACCTATACACAAGTCCATCAATCCACCTATATGTGAAGTGAGCTCTATGACCGAGAACCACTTCACCCAACCCGCACCCATCCTACATATACATATGCATATAGGATATTAACACTCACCTTGTCGCCTTGATGAAACGCTCCCAAATAATCCGCAACTCGTCAATGGAAAGTACCTAATCCATTATCACAAATTTAACAACACACTTAGATTGGATTTACAAACCAACCCAATTTGACACTTAGTGCAAATTCGACCCAAATGCACCTCCAAGTACAAACCGTGCCTAAACTAACCAATAATCACTAACACAAGTGATAATGGTCCTAATATGCCAATTAAACCCGAACACAAGTGTTAAACACTTATCGTTCTCAAAATCGCCCATAAACCCTAATTTTGACCCATAAGGTCAAAATCTCACCATTTACAAGTTTTAACACCAAAACATGTTTAACTCGGTTTTATACTTCAACTTAATCCATTTTAAGTTTACAACCCTCATTGAATCGACATTCGGGTTATAATCCTCAACAAACCCTAATTTCGACTCTAGTCAAAATTAGTCAACCACAAGAACCCTAAAAGTCTCCAAAACATCAATAATTGCTAATACTAGTGATTATACACCATCCTCAAGTCTTAAACATGTTAAATCATTAACCAACCCAAAACCCGCCTCTAACACTTACAAACCCGAATCTTGGTGTTAATCTCCAATTAACAACTAAATGGGTTCCATCTATGAATCATACAATCAAAAGCCCCAAATTTGAATGATGAACACGAAAATGAAATTCGGAGTTAGAGCTTACCACTAGTATCACCGTATAGCTAAGAACGAGGAGAACAAACTTGTCAACTACGCCAAAGATCAAATCCCGCTTCTTCCTTTCCAAATATCCCTTTGAAATCAAGTGGGTTTTTGAGTTTTTGAGAGGAAAATGAAATGAAAAGGAAAAATAAAATAAAGAAAATGAGTGAGTGGATGAGGTTAAAGCCTCAAATCTGGCTCAAACGTGAAAAGACCAAAATGCCCTTGCTTCTCATTTAATATTACAAAAATCCGGCACCAATTTGCCCAGAATGCCGCGCCGCAGCCTTAATCGTCGCGCCGTGACCTTTGCCTAGGTCTGGGATCATTTTTTGTCAAGCTTCTGATATGGATTACTGTTAAATGCCGCGCCGCGGCCTCCTTCTTCGCGCCGCGATGTTCAACGTGGTCTGACACCTTTCCTTGCATACAAGACCTCAACACCCAAACATGTCCCAAACCCTTCATACGCCTATCGTACATACACAATACCTATAAATCATATACGGGGAAAAAAAACGGGGTGTTACATGCCTATACCTAGCTTTGATGTAGTCATAGGTATGAATTGGTTAAGAACTAATAGGGCTAATATTAAGTATGATAAGAAGATGATTTCTTTCCATTTGGCCGACGGATCCCGAGTGATAGCTAGGGGAGAGCGTAGTGGATTTAACTTTCCTATGGTTTCCCTAATGAAAGCTCAGAAAGCAATAACGAAAGGGTATGATTCATTCTTAGCCTACGTGATTGATGTTAAGAAAGAGAAGAAGCAGGTGACTGATATTCCCATTGTGTCAAAATTTCCAGAAGTATTTCCAGATGATTTACTAGGGTTACCTCCAGTACGTGAAGTAGAGTATAGAATCGATTTGGTTCCAGGTGCTACACCAGTTGCAAAAGCTCCTTACAGATTAGCTCCGTCAGAAATCCGAGAGATGATGTCTCAGATTCAGGAACTGTTAGATAAGGGGTTTATCCGACCAAGTTCTTCACCGTGGTGTGCTCCTGTTCTGTTTGTGAAAAAGAAAGATGGATCGCTTCGTATGTGTATAGATTACCGTGACTTGAATAAGAGAACAATCAAGAATAAGTATCTGTTACCAAGAATAGAGGATTTATTTGATCAGTTACAGGGTGCTTCTTACTTTTCAAAGATTGATTTGCGTTCAGGGTATCATCAGGTACGTGTTGCAGAGAACGATATACCGAAAACAGCGTTTAGAACTAGATACGGTCATTATGAGTTTTTAGTTATGCCATTTGGGTTAACAAACGCACCAGCAGTGTTTATGGATCTCATGAACAGGGTGTGTCATCAGTATCTTGACAAGTTTGTGATTGTCTTCATAGATGATATCTTGATATATTCGAAAACCGAGAAAGATCATGCTACACATTTGAGATTGGTATTAGAACTTCTGAAACAGGAACAATTGTACGCTAAGTTCTCCAAGTGTGAATTTTGGTTGCGAGAAGTACTGTTTCTGGGTCATGTGATTTGTGAACAGGGTATTAAAGTAGATCAGTCTAAGACAGAGGCCGTAATCAATTGGAACTCTTCGAAAACGCCGACAGAAATTAAGAGTTTTCTGGGTTTAGCAGGTTATTACCGCCGATTTATCAAAGACTTCTCTAAAATAGTAGGTCCGTTAAATAAGTTAACTAAAAAAGATGTAGCCTTTCGATGGACTAATGAATAAGAAAAGGCGGGCTTTTCAGACTCTCAAACAGTTGTTATGTCAAGCGCCGGTTTTAGCTTTACCAGAGGGAACAGAAGATTTTGTGGTCTACTGCGATGCGTCATGTGCAGGTCTGGGTTGCATTTTGATGCAGAGAAATAAAGTTATAGCGTATGCTTCACGACAGTTGAAGAATCACGAACGAAACTACCCCACTCACGATTTAGAGTTAACTGCAGTTGTGTTTGCTTTGAAGCTTTGGAGACATTATTTGTATGGTACACATTGTGAAATCTATACAGATCATAAGAGTCTTCAATATATCTTTTCGCAGAAAGAATTAAATATGCGTCAACGTCGATGTTTAGAACAGATTAAAGACTACGATTGTGAGATTAAGTACCATCCAGGTAAAGCAAATGTGGTCGCAGATGCTCTGAGTCGTAAGAAAACAGTCGAAAATGCCAAATTTATGAGAATTGAAATAGTTTCAGACTTGATTGATCGATTGAAAACCGTTCAGTTAGTAGCTTTGAATGACGAAAACCTAAAGACTGAACAAATGACTAAAAGAAAATTTGACCTATGCAATGATTCTAGAGGATTAAAGACCTATAAAGATCGAATTTGGGTGCCTATGCTTGGAGATTTGAGGGATTTAATCCTTACTGAAGCGCATAAATCGAGATTATTAGTGCATCCAGGTAGTACAAAGATGTATAGAGACTTGAAAACATTGTATTGGTGGCTGACAATGAACACAGATGTTGCAGGTTTCGTTGAGAAATGTCATATTTGTGCGCAAGTTAAGGCAGAACATCATAAACCGTATGGAACTCTAAGACAGTTAGAAATTCCTCAGTGGAAATGGGATCATATAACGATGGATTTTGTAACCAAGTTACCTCGAACCCAGAAAGGTCACCACATGATCTGGGTGATAGTGGATCACCTGACAAAGAGTGCTCACTTCTTAGCTACTCGTGAAACCACTTCGTTGAGTGATTTGGCCGATTTATACTTAAAATAGATCGTTAGTCGACATGGTATACCGTTGTAAATAGTTTCCGATAGAGATACTAGGTTTGTATCGAACTTCTAGAACAGTCTACAATAGAATCTGGGTACGCGTGTGAATTTAAGTACAGCATATCATCCACAAACAGACGGTCAGAGTGAACGAACGATTCAAACGTTAGAAGACATGTTGAGAGCGTGTGTCTTAGAATATGGTGGTTCTTGGGATTCGTATCTTCCACTGATAGAGTTTGCTTACAACAATTCGTATCATTCGAGTATCGGAATGCCACTGTATGAAATGTTGTATGGTCGAAAATGCAGAACTCCTACGTGTTGGTTAGAAGCAGGTGAGAAACAATTTGCAGGTCCTGAAATTGTTCAGATAACGGCAGAAAAGGTCAAAATTGCACGTGAGAAATTGAAAGCAGCCAGAGACCGACAAAAGATGTATGTCGATCCGCGTAGATGTCCGGTAACATTTAATGTAGGTGATCGTGTATACTTAAAAGTTTCACCGTGGAAGGGAGTGATCCGATTTGGTAAACGTGGTAAACGAGCACCGAGATTTATTGGGCCATTCCCTATCAAAGAAATTTTGAATGATCAAACTGTTGTTTTAGATCTTCCATCAGAGTTAGCAGGAATTCACAACACATTCAATGTGTGTTATTTAAGGAAGTGTAAAGTAGACGATGAAAGTTTGATTCTTCCGCTGAAGGATTTGAAAGTGGATTTAAGTAAGAAATTAGTAGAAGAGCCGGTTAGAATAGTGGACAAGAAAGTCACCAAGTTAAGAAAGAAACAGATTCCAATGGTATTAGTGGAGTGGCGGCACAATTTAGGTTCTAACTTGACGTGGGAAACCGAGGAGTTAATGTGTAACAACCCGGAATTTTCCAACGTTTATTATTAATAATTATTATTAATACTTGCGCTTTAATAAATGTATTGTTATGCATTTACTTGTTACCGCGTTTAACTTTACTTGGCCCGACAAGTCTTTGTGACACGGGTACTTTTCACGAATAATATTTTTGAATATTATTTACATTCATGATTAATTTATATTAGTCATTTTTTTAATTAACCAAGGTTAGTGGTTAATTACTTGGGCTTTATGTATTTAATTGCACCCTTACTTGGACTTGGGCCTTTAATAAATAAACTTGGACTAGTAAGCCCATCCTACACTTATTATGGACTTGTAAGCCCATGTTTTTAAACTAGTATTACATTAATAATGATCATGATTAATTAAACTAATTAAGGGACAAAGTACTTCAAGCATGCAAGCATCTTTCTCCATGCACTTTAACTTATATCTCATTTTAGCTAACACATCCCTCCCATGTAAGAAAGTGGCTTGTTGACTACCCATTTGGGGCCTAAGAAACCGTCCCCTTGTGTCCTTGTGAGGGAGTTCTTTTTGTTTCAAACTTTGCTACATACTTGCTAGTTCATTCACTTCTACACTCACACATACAACACTTCTCTTTTTTTTTTCTCTCTCAAAAACTTAGTAAGTAACAACATGAACTCTCCTTTTCTTCTTGTAAAAACCGTGACCTTGATCATCATCATCAAAGTTCTTGCTTTGTTACTTGAATCTAATACTTGTTGTTGTTTGTTGATTATTATTCAAGATCAAACTTATTAGTTTGCATCTCCATGAATCTTGGTTACTTCTTTTGTTAATAAAGAACCAAGAACAAGAACTCAAACTTGTTAGTTGCAGTTCTACACTTATGTATTTTCAAGATTAAAGTTCATAAACTTTATAATTTTTCTTTGCTTTCATGTTTGTAGACTTAAACACTAAGATTCAACTTTGTTTTGGATCTTCCTAAGTATGACACAAACATGAAACATAATACTTGTAAATCTAGTTTATTTTTCTTCATTTATTCTTACCTTGAATTCGTGATTAATGTTCTTGGTCAAGTATTTACTAGTTAAATCTTGATTATTATTCTTGAAACCTTGTAAGTTCAAGACATAGAAGTTTAACTTTCTAGTTACAACTTCATATACTTGTGTTTGATTTAACTTAAGAACTATAGATCTAGACTTTTGAGTCTAGGATCTTCAAGATCTAACTAAGAACTATGTTCTACCCTAAGATCTTGTTTACTTAAGTTTATTTTCAAGTTTGTAACTTATTATAGGTTTTAAAGTTCATGTATGTGTTAGATCTAAGACTTTGATGTAACTTTGGTTCATCAAACTACATGCAACTCTTAAGTGAGTTGTGCTTCATGTCTTAGACTTGCACTAGTGTTATGATGGTCAAGACTTGGTTAAGATGATGTAAACACATCCATGAGTTGTACACTTGAAGCTATATGCATCAAGGATGAGAATCATGATGAACATCAAGCACCAAGACCACCGGAACTCAATTTTTTTTTAACTTTCTGTTTTCTGTTTACAGCCTCTGTCCTACTGTTTCTGTAACAGACCAGTAGACCTGGGCTACTGAGACCATGATTTTTAGATAGGTCTTTTCGAGTAGATAATTTTTCATTTAAGACTCGTCTTCATCTGAGTTACGGTTTAGGATTTATGGCCCTCCGATCGTCACTAGGTCCTTTTAACGTTGTGCAGAAATTTCAGACCTACTCGCACTTAAACCATCATCACGGTTAAATGAAGATGAGTTTGTTTCTGTAAATTTTACCACACTTAAAGGACTCATATACGGAGCCATGGACACTAGTCTCACCTCTGTTCGGTTTGTGTAGAGGCCGTGGTGATTGATCCAAGTCAGCCTTTGTTTTAAACTACTTTCATAAACAAAACCTACTTTGTACCTTTTGTTTGATGGTGATTGATGATGACCTTTACGACCTTAATTACATACATATAAACCATTTGAGACGAATTACTGACTTAGTACTATATGACTTAGGTTGAGGACTTTCGGACCGAATACTTGCACACCTTTCCCGACTCAACTTAACCGCCACTTTACCATTGTGAGTTATAGCATTCCCTTTTTACTTTAACTTATTTTGGGAACTGAGAATACATGCGGATTTTATGTTTTACATACTAGGCACGAGTACTTAAACTTATGTATGTGTGGGTTATACAACGACATAAACATTCCCTTTAGCTCGGTAACGTTTAATCATTGGTTTTTGAACCGTGAACGCGAATCTTAGATATGGATCCATAGGGTTTGACATCCCCACTCGGGCTAGTCGCGCTAGCATTGAACGAGTGTTTAATACTTCGTAGACATACGCACTCACCACGTGCACTTTCAGGGGGTATTATAAACGTTAAGTTAGTTATCAAGTGCCCATGGTTAGCATATACTTTACATACTTTTGAAATGCTCGTTGTAGCACTGAAATCTCGTGGCCTACTTACATTACTGTTATACTTAAACTATAGCTCACCAACCTTTGTGTTGATATTTTTAAGCATGTATTTCTCAGGTGCTTGAGGTTGCTTCCGCTGTGTACTAGTTATGCTGTAGACACCCGCTGCTTAGAGTTGTCAACGCATTAACTACTTTACTTTGCATTCAAACTTTAGTACTTTTGAACTATGACTTGTAACGACCATTTGGGGTCACGTACATTTATTTATTGCTTCTACTTAGTGAAGCATACTTTTGGGATGTAAAACTTTCGATGTTGGATTGACACCACTTTTAATTATGAATGCAAACTCTTTTTGAAAACGCATATAGTACTTAACCTTGTAATGATCCTGTTGTTGATGGTCCGTACATGATGATTTAGTACGGGGCGTCACATTTGGTATCATAGCATTGGTTGTAGGGAATTAGGTTGCATTAGTGAGTCTAAGACCGACCCGAGTAGGAATCACTAATAGGACTAATCTACAACTTGCTAGTTTACGTGTTTCTGCTGAACTTACTACATGCTGCTGCTTACTTTTACTGCTATATGCCTTATGCTATTACATGATTTCACTACTGCATGATATTACTTGCTTTCGATTTCATGCTACTTCAGTACGATTCGTTATTATTGCCATGCTACTTATTGTTATACATGATTTAAACTGTTGGCCTAATACGTGCTTGCTTTATGACTTACTGACATGGAAAATTTATTTTTCCTTGTTCAGATGTCGGATGTACCACCTGCTAGCATTTTGGGCAGTTTAGACTCTTCAGCTACTCCACCTACCACCGTTGCCGATCTACCGATCCCGACACGCACGAGTGACCCCAGCGCTTCATCTTCCGGGACTAGCAGCTAGCCGCCTGCACTAGTGACTACTTCTGATGGACACGTGGGCCCTACGGAGATTCCAGCTCCGTCTGCTCCCGGACCCTCGGGGTCACAGCCCCGCATCGGTGGGATTGAGATTCCCGCGGAGTTCGGGGAAGGGCCATTTCGTAACCATATGCGCACACCTTGCCGACGCACTCCCGACGGACGTTTAGTGCCGATTCAGCCAGGCAGACACAGACAGATGTTGGCCGCCTTCGGACTGCCAGTTGAGCCACCCGTGTCGCCACCACATGATTCAGACGACGGGTCTTCCACTGATGCTCCATCAGACGACACCTCTTCGGATGACTCCAGTGACGACGAGGACCCTGCTGATATACCTATTCAGGCACCCTCCACCCCGCCGAAGAAGCGGTACCGTCCTGATGGCACCGTCATTCCAGGGGTGAATGGAGGTCGTGCTTTCACTGACGCTTTTGGTCGGTGTCGTAGGGTTACTGCTCGTAAACGGCTTGTGCCGTACCCTGCCTACCCACAGATACGTAAGGTTCCCCGTTACGTATTGACTGTTTCTGGAGCCGAAACGTCTTCACCTCGTTTCGTGAGGGCTGCACCACCCGCTCCACCCGCACCATCGGCAGCACCAGCACCATCCGCTCCACCGGCCCCACCTGCACCACCAGCACCGCCCGCCCCACCAGCTCCCACTGTCGAGGAATTGACAAGGGAGGTGGAGATTCTCCGAGCTCGGGTTACTAAGCTCGAGGAGCAGATGGCTCAGGTTTTGGACATCCTACACCCACCTTCACCGTAGGACTTTTGTATTAGATTTCGTGATGTAATCTAGTTGTAGTTTATTGTATTACTCATGTATTGTACGGACTTATTCAGATGTATGAAACTTATTATTATTAATGAATGGAACTTTGCGTTATTTAATTCTTGCACAACGTTCTATTTACATTACTGTACGATGATTCTGTGGTATTTGTACCTAGATGCGCTAATTGATAACATGTGATGTTTTGATTCCATGTTGGTTACTATATACTGTATTATTACATATTGAATGCTGGATTTTGACTTAAGTCAAAACTTTTGTTTAGAACATCATGGCTAACGGTCGATCCACACCTACTGCTGCTCAAATTGAAGAGATGATCCAAGAACGTGTAGCCGCAGCCCTAGCAGAAAGAAACCTTCAAGCTCCACCGCCACCACCACCGGTTATCCCACCCATTCGAAATGGGTGTACTTACAAGGAATTCCAGAGCTGCAAACCGCATAACTTCAGTGGAACCGAGGGACCGGTTGGTCTCACCAGATGGTTCGAGAAACTTGAATCAGTATTCCGAGTTAGCAACTGTTCGGAGGATAATAAGACCAAGTTTACTTCGTGCACGCTATCTGACGGCGCGCTAACGTGGTGGAACACGTTAGCTCAAGCGAAAGGCATTGATGAGGCGTATGCTACGCCATGGGAGGAATTCAAAGTGGCTATGATTGAGGAGTATTGTCCGAGAACCGAAATCCAAAAGATGGAGATGGAATTCATGCAGTTAAAGGCCGTTGGGAATGACCTTGATGGTTACAACAGGAGATTTTTGGAACTAGCGCTGATGTGTGATGTGGTAGCGGAGGGGTACGTGAAATAGTATATATTTTTAGTACGAAAAGTGATACAAACTACACAAGTTTTTATTATTTATTTACAAATGGGATATACCTAAACCTTGCTACAACACTATAGGCAGTGTACCTAATCGTAGAGTAGTATAGTTTTTAGTAAGTCCGGTTCGTTCCACAGGGAGCGGGCTTATTGCACACTATATTTTTAAACAACTATATTTGTACAAAATATATATAATTATATATAATAATATATAAAAGGGGGTTTTTACCGTTTAATGACCGGTTTGTCGATTTATATTTTAAGCGAAGCGTATAGTAAATGAAGATATTTAAATAACAATATAAAATAAATAATGATGATGTAGCGTAGCGTTACACGGACAGAATTTCGACTTACACACTCAAACGATCTCTATCATAAATCTTATTATTATCATAATTTAAAATTAAAATTAAGATTATTGTTATATCTTATTAAGTTAACATTATGATAGAGATATAGAATATAGATATTGATAATTGATATTGATAAATAAGAAAAAGATAGAAAAAGGTGTGTTTTTACATTACGATTACAAAGCCTTTTATAGGCGAATTTAGAAATTGAATTTTCACTTATGACCCCTGAACTATGCTCAATTAACAACTTTTTATTATTTAATATTATTCTTATTATGAATTATTTAAATATTATATTTTATTCTTGTGCATAGTTGACTCGTAATTTTTACACCGTTGCGTCGAGCGTTGAGAGTTGAGTCTGGTCCCGGTTCCGGATTTTCGAACGTCCTTGCGTACAATTTTATATTTTGTACTTTGCGTTTTGTAACTTGTACTCTTGTCATTTTTAGACGTTCCTCATCAATAATTTGAACCTTTTTTATTGTATCTTGTACTTTTGAGCTTTTTGGACCTTTGTGTCTTCAATTCGTCGTTTTCGCCTTTTGTCTTCGCACTTATTTAAAATAAACGAATATTACTTGAAAATGGAACAATTGCAACTAAAATCTTGTCTTTCTTGGGAGATTTTGCTATGAAATATATGTTCCTTTTTAGCCTTATCAATATCCCCACACTTGAGCGTTGCTTGTCCTCAAGCAATACAGTCTTGAAATAATATAATACATCACACGAATCACTTCTTTATTCTTCACACTTTGTACATCAGTGATTTTGATAGAGCGGTATAAACAATGATAGTAACGATATGGTTAAAGGTGGGTGTGTCATCCACAGTTGCCTTGGGTTTAGAACAACGACACTTGCAATCAAATAGCCGATTTACTTTCGGTTTCCAAAGCAAAGTGCACATTTGAAAGGCGGTTTACAGTCCCACATGACTATAAAAATTTAGATCCTTTAAGGAAATTGGATCTTTATGAAAACATTTGATCTTTTGAAAATTCAAGCTAGATTTTACCCTAGACAAGTTTTCTGATTTGATCCATCATCGGTGTTGCAAAATATATTTGTGGATCAATATTTTGGCTAAAACTTTTAGGTTCGTGTAATCCACTGCTATCCCGGTATCGGAAAGTACACATCCAGTTTACTTGTTCCGTATATTATCTTTTGGTAAACTACCGTCCGGTTGTAAAGGAAAGCGATGAACAAGAAACTGTTAAGGCAATGTCCCGTGACATGCAGATGATTATGGTATTTTAACGTGTCGGATGCTAGAACTATCCTTGGTAGGAGCGATAGTAAAGATCATCCTATGATTTTTTGGTCTGGCACAAGGTCCTGTCTCCGACCATGCTATGCAACCACCGTTCTTACGGTTGACACCCGATTTGGTTCAGGTGACCTAATGAATTCCAGGTGAATTCCTAGGATTTTACGTTCAATGGTAATGAACGCATTGAAAATGGGTTTTCAGAAAACAAATCGGTTTGTATTTTTGATCAAAATATTTTCTCGTTCAAGCTCGAGTTTAGATATCATTGAATTCCATGAGTTTGAATTCTCAATCTTTAAGGTCAATCTCAAGGATTGAGTAATATCAGTCTTAAAAGCTGATTTTTAATCTTTAAGGAGATTATCCTTTCTGGGGATCTGATTCATTAGTCTTATCAAGCTAATTTGCACGGTGCCTCCCCATTGTACGAGATAAATCCTTCTCATGGTTAGGATAAATCTGACCACTTGGCGACCCTGTTTGATGCTGAGGTCCGTGGATTTCCTGCTGATTTTAGAGATGACTTTTCTAGATTTTTCGTCAACCTACAGCTGGTCTGGACGACAACTTCTTGACCTAAATCAAGAAGCGCGTGTCTTTTTCGGAAGACTTTACTTCCTTTTAATGATGGAATTGATTCATCGTGTAGATCCATCTTTCTTTCATATATATTACAGTAAACCAGGTAAAACTGATTAGTATCATCCAAAACAAAAGTACCTGCAATAATCTTGTACAAAGATATGTGATAGATAATTTTTAATTGAATAACTTGGTACATTCTCCCCACACTTAGTTTCTTTCTTTGCCTTTTTATTCTCCTTTATTCCATTTTAAATGAATTCAAGCATTTTAGGTTGTTTCTCAATTTATGTCCTTTCCGAGGTAACGATAATTTCGGCATTAACACCTAGTTTTATCGTTCATAAATATGTATAAACATGATTTTGAATTCATTCGGCTCAACGGCCTAGTCTTCAACTCACGACGAATTTTAGAAATCATTTTTTTTCAACTTAATGAAATAAAGTAAATTTTTGTTTTTAAATTCACACAAAACTTAAAAAGAAAACATATTAATTTCATATAAAACCTAAAAAACAAAAAAAATTCAGAATGGGGGGAGAAAACTAGTTCTTTAGTGTCTGCTAGCGGAAAAGACCAATCGAATTCCATTCTCGGAACTACACGAGAACAGAACAACTAACTCCAAACAGCATTTTCTTTTTAGAATATTTGAATCTCCTCACACTTAGGTAGATGTGGTGTCGAAATTGTGATTAACTTCATCGTCAATTTCTCTTGGACCATAATCAACTTGCATATCTGTGACTTTTGCTTTAAGCCAGTGACCAGCTTTTTCCGTAATATCCACAAATTCAACTAGCTTCGCCTTTTCTTTAGGCGACAGATTGGATACTAACCGGTTATATAACCTAAAGTTTCCCTTACTTTTAGCATCAATAACCCGTTTAAAAAGTTTCTTCATTGAACTGTTAATAACGGGGTTATTTAATTTCGTATCAACTATGGGGTTCTTTATTATCAAGTCATCATTAGGTGTTACTTCATTTTCCCCACACTTAGGTGTTCTATTATTGTTAAGCATTACCGTTGGAGTTGGTAAAACAACATGGTTCTTACCAATCGTTTTTGTCGGTTCAACGGTTTTGGTTTGTGGATATTTAGACTTTCGAATCATAAAGGTGATCGATTTCTCATCATTACTAAGTGTCATTCTACCTTTTCTTACATCAAATAACGCCCCGGTGGACGCTAAGAATGGTCGACCTAAAATTAGAGGAACGTTTGAGTCCTCTTCTATGTCAATGACAATGAATTCGACTAGAAAGGTTAAATTACCTACTTGAACGGGTAGGTTGTCAGCAATTCCAACTGGGTGCTTAATGGTTTGATCAAGGAGTCGAACACTCATATCCGTTGGAGTTAACTCACCTACACCTAATCTCTTATATAATGAAAGAGGCATAACACTCACACTTGAACCTAAATCTGCTAGTGCATCATACATGACACAGTCACTAAGTAGACAAGGAACAATAAATTCACCCGGATCACCTACCCTAGGTGGAGGATTTGGTGGAACTGTCTTCACCGGGTTTACTTCTACTGTTTTTGTTTCTTGCACTTTTTTATTCTTCTTCTTCTTCTTTCCAGAGGTATCACAAACTTTATTACCTATTACTTGCTCATACTCAACTCCTTTTCTTGGAAACGGGATGGGTGGTCTGTATGGTGCTACCACTGGCTTTACATACTCGGGTGGTGGTGGTGGTGTAACTTCTTCATTGTTACTTACATCTAAAACTTTCCCATCTTCTGGTATTGGTTTTTCAGAATTTGTTGATATCATGTTAACATTTTCATTCCGAGGATTTACTTCATTATTACTCGGTAGCTTTCCTTGTTCCCTTTCACTCATCAATCTAACAAGAGTACCTACTTGTTTTTCTAGATTCAAAATGGAAGCTTGTTGAGTTCTAAATGACTGCTCAAAACTCTCATTCGTTTGGGTTTGAGTTTCAATAAATTGTGTTTGAGATTCAACTAGCTTAAATACCACTTCTTCCAGATTTGACTTCTTCTCGTCGGTTTGTTGTGGTGGTTTATACAAGCCAGGTCTTTGTTGATTGAAAGTGTTGTTTTGAGTTGGTTGGTTATTCGGACCTTGTTGGTTATACGAGTTATTGTCGGGTCCTTTTGGATTGTAAAGAATGTTTTGATTTCGATTGAAGTTTGGCCTTGGCGGTTGATAATTATTCTGATAACTATTTTCCAGCCTTTGGTTCATGTAGACAACATTCTCACGTTGTTCCATCGTTTGTTCAATGTGACAGTCTTTCATTAAGTGTGGTCCACCGCATTGCTCACAACTGATTCGTATTGCGTGAATATCTTTATTCATCTTTTCCATTCGTCTTTCGAAAGCATCTATTTTTGCGAAAACGGAATCAAAGTCATGGCTAGAATCGGCTCTAGCCGCTTTAGATGAACGAAAAATATCTTTTTCTTGATGCCACTCATGAGAGTGGGAGGCTGTGTTATCAATAATTTTGTAAGCTTCAGTTGCGGTTTTCTTCATAATGGAACCACCAGCTGTTATGTCGATGTCTTTTCGTGTAGCAACGTTGACACCTTGGTAGAATATTTGTACTATTTGATAAGTGTCTAAACCGTGTTGAGGACATCCTCTCAACAACTTTCCAAATCTTGTCCAAGCCTCATATAGAGTTTCATTTGGCTTTTGCGCGAACGTAACAATTTCTCCTTGAAGTCTCACGGCTTTGGATGCAGGAAAGAATTGTTTAAGAAATTTTTCAACTAAAACATCCCATGTGTCAATCGCCCCTTCAGGTAACGATTCTAACCAATCTTTGGCTTCTCCCTTTAAAGTCCAGGGAAACAACATGAGATAGATCTGCTCATCTTCCACTTCTCGGATTTTGAATAGTGTACAAATTCTTTTAAATGTACGAAGGTGTTCGTTAGGATCTTCATTCGGTGCACCACTGAATTGGCATTGGTTAGTTACCATGTGTAGAATTTGTCCTTTGATTTCATAATCTGGCGCATTAACTTCTGGCTTAATAATGGCGTGACCTTGGCCCGTGCGTGTGGCTCTCATTCGATCTTCCATACTTAGAGGTTCCGTTACTTCCATAATTGAATTTGTTGAATACGAATCACTAGAGGATTCTGATTTAATGGTTTGTGGCTCAGGAGGAATAATTAGTGGTTCAGGATCTTGGAATTGTCCTTGAATATGCTCCGGGTTCTTAATTGTGAAGTCGGGTTCAAAAGATGGATTATCGGAAATTTGAGTTGGAGTTCTTGTTCGACTAGATGACGATTCTAAAGAAAAATCAACGGCGACAATATTTGCTAGATGTCTTGATCGAGTTACAGGTGGTGAACGTATGAAAGGTGGTGAACGTTTTGCTCGGTGCATTCACAGAATATCCTATTAGTTATAAAAATAAGAAAAACTTATATGAGTTGTCCAATCAATAGACTTTTCTGATTTTGCCCACGTTTCGAATAGCCAAAAGATGCAGCAGAGGGGCAGGATTCGTTTGGTCTCAATATAATTGAGTACTGTTTGGCTCCAATAACCCGGTCCACGTACAAATCCAACTATTACTACGAACCAGAAAATTTTGATGTCTATCAATTTAACCACTTAAAATAAATTTTCGTAATTTTAAGAAATTTAGAGAAGAAGTAGAAAAAAATCTAAGTCCTAAAAACTAGAATGGCGAGAAATAAGAAAGAAAAAGATTGCGCGTCGAAAAAGGTCGAAAAATAAAAAGGTCGAAAAATAGGCGTCGAAAAATAAAAATAAGAAAGTAGTGCGAAATACGGCGTCGTAAAATTCTAAAGCACCTAAAACTTAATCTAAGGAATAAGCACTTAAGGGATTTTACGGCAAAGCCTAAAAATTCTAGAAGTAAAAATAACTATGGCAAAACTAAACTTAATACTAAAAGTTGCGACTATAGTCTAAAAATCTAAAGGTAATAAAACTAAAAAAAAACAATTTTTTTTTTATAGACAAAATCTTAAAAAATATATATATTTTTTTTAATAATTTTTTTTTTTTTTTTACGTTTTTTTTTTTTTTTTACGTTTTTGTTTTTTTTTACGTTTTTTTTTTTAAGTTTTTTTTTTTTTTTTTTTTACGTTTTTTTTTAAAAACGAATTTTTTTTTCTAAAAAAAAAAACATTTTTTTTTTTTACAAATTTTTTTTTTTTTTTTAAAAAAATGATTTTTTTACAAATTAATACTTTTTTTTATAATTATTATTTTTTTTCAAAACTTTTTTTTAATTCATTTACTATTCATGAATAGTAAATGGAAAGAAATTAATTAATTTACTATTCACATGAAAGCGACATGATAGAAATTATTAATTACAATTTACATAATATACCCCTGAAGTATTTAATAAATACGACTTTTTAAAACTTTTACGATTCAAAATATATTCTAAAATATTATTATATTATTATATTCTATTTCAATATTATTATATTATTATATTCTATTTCAATATTATTATATTATTATATTTTATTTCAATATTATTATAATTAAAAATATAGCGTTTTAGCGCTCCCCGGCAGCGGCGCCAAAAACTTGATGATGTAGCGTAGCGTTACACGGACAGAATTTCGACTTACACACTCAAACGATCTCTATCATAAATCTTATTATTATCATAATTTAAAATTAAAATTAAGATTATTGTTATATCTTATTAAGTTAACATTATGATAGAGATATAGAATATAGATATTGATAATTGATATTGATAAATAAGAAAAAGATAGAAAAAGGTGTGTTTTTACATTACGATTACAAAGCCTTTTATAGGCGAATTTAGAAATTGAATTTTCACTTATGACCCCTGAACTATGCTCAATTAACAACTTTTTATTATTTAATATTATTCTTATTATGAATTATTTAAATATTATATTTTATTCTTGTGCATAGTTGACTCGTAATTTTTACACCGTTGCGTCGAGCGTTGAGAGTTGAGTCTGGTCCCGGTTCCGGATTTTCGAACGTCCTTGCGTACAATTTTATATTTTGTACTTTGCGTTTTGTAACTTGTACTCTTGTCATTTTTAGACGTTCCTCATCAATAATTTGAACCTTTTTTATTGTATCTTGTACTTTTGAGCTTTTTGGACCTTTGTGTCTTCAATTCGTCGTTTTCGCCTTTTGTCTTCGCACTTATTTAAAATAAACGAATATTACTTGAAAATGGAACAATTGCAACTAAAATCTTGTCTTTCTTGGGAGATTTTGCTATGAAATATATGTTCCTTTTTAGCCTTATCAAATAACAATAATTAAAATGACAATAAATAAAAGTACGAGAAAAAATGAAATAAAATATATTATGCTTATTTAAACTTCCGTAACCATGATGTTTGACGTGTTAATTTTAGTTTATTCCCATGGGTTAATTGTTCTTTGTCCTGGATTATTTAATATGTCCGTCTGGTTTTTGTCCATAACAGTCCATCGGACATAAATTTAAAGTGCGAGTGTCCTCGTCAAATTATCCTTATACCCGAAGTCAAATATTCCAACTAATTGGGGACTTAAACTGTAACAAGGTTTTAATACTTTGTTTAATAATTACACCAGGATATCGACTGCGTTTAACCCAAGGTTTTAATACTTTGTTATCAATTATGCCAAGTGTCCTTGTACATAATTTCACCCCAGTTTTAATAATTCCATAGACTAGTAATTCATTCCCGTGTCCGGTTAAATGAACTATTATTCGTACATATAAATACCCCGCCCATCGTGTCTGATCGAGTGTATATGGTTATTTATAGGTACATCCAATTGTAAATATTTATATTAAAATTAACAAACTATCATTTAGTTAAACAAATATAAAGCCCATTAATAGCCCATAGTCTAATTTTCACAAGTGTCGTTCTTTTGTCCAAACCCCAATTATGGTACAAAGCCCAATTACCCAATTTTAATATTTTTAGCCCAACATCATGATTACTTCGTCTTAAATAAGCATAATGATAACTTAAGTACGAGACATTAATTTAAAAAGGAGAACATAGCTTACATTGATTATTTATCGCGTAGTGTTACACGGACAGAGCTCCGACTTTAAAACCCGTAAAATAACCTTTACATAACCCGAACTAATCTAATATAACACTAATCTATATTATATATTTATATATATATATATATATATATATATATATATATATATATATATATATATATATATATATATATATATATATATATATATATTATTATTATGTTATTTTTACTCGCAGAATTCGTGACCTTTTATAAGCATTTTGGAATTTGGCAGCTCCGCGAGTCGTGGAGTTTTTGGCCTTCAAACTCCGCGAGTCGTGGAGTTTGAAAATCCAGCTCACAAACTTTTGGCTCCTAGCTTGTCGACATAATAAATATATAAATATAAAATATAAATAATTAATATAATTATTTATATATTATATTATATTCTTGTGCATAACTGACTTGTAATTTTTGGTCCGTTGCGTCGGGCGTTGATAGTTGACACATGTCCCGGTTCCGGATTTTCGAACGTCCTTGCGTACAATTTAATATCTTATACTTTGCGTTCCGCAACTTGTACATTTGTCATTTTTAGACGTTTTTCATCAATAAATTGAACCACTTAGATTGTATCTTGTACATTTGAGCTTTTTGGACGTTTTTGTCTTCAAGTCTTCGTTTTCGCCTTTTGTCTTCGCACTTATTTATTTAAACAATTACAATGAAAATATATTACAATTACATATGAAAACCTATTATTTAGGAGGGACATTGCTATGATATATATGTTCCTTTTTAGCCTTATCAAATATCCCCACACTTAAGCGTTGCTTATCCTCGAGCAATACAGAACTTGAAATAAAAACATACATGAATCACTTTTTTATTCATCACACTTTGTACATTAGTGATTTTGATATGGTGGTATAAACAATGATAGTAACGATAGAACCATGGTTAAAGGTGGGTGTGTCATCCACAGTAGCCTCGGGTTTAGGTCAACGACACTTGCAATCAAATAGCCGATTTACTTTCGGTTTCCAAAGCAAAGTGCACATTTGAAAGGCGGTTTACAGTCCCACATGACTATGAAAATGTAGATCCTTAAGGAAATTGGATCTTTATGAAAACATTTGATCTTTTGAAAATTCAATCTAGCTTTTATCCTAGATAAGTTTTCCGGAATAACCCTTCACCGGTGTTTACAAAATATTTTTGTGGGTTGTGTGGGTTTCAGATTTGAAAGTTTTATCTCAACACTTATGGTTTTGTGTTACCCACTTGCTAACCTTGTATTAGGAAAGCAATACGTCCAGTTTACTTGTCCTGTATATTACCTTTCGGTAAACTACCGTCCGGTTGTAAAGGAAAGCGATGAACAAGCAACTGTTAAGGCAATGTCTAATGACATGCTTTTGATTATGGTCTATAAATGTGTCGGATGCTAGTACTATCCTTTGTAGGAGCAATAGTAAAGATCATCCTATGATTTTTTGGTCTGGCACAAGGTCCTGTCTCCGACCATGCTATGCAACCACCGTTCTTACGGTTGACACCCGATTTGATTCAGGTGACCTAATGAATTCCAGGTGAATTCCTAGGATTTTACGTTCAATGGTAATGAACGCATTGAAAATGGGTTTTCAGAAAACAAATCGGTTTGTAATTTTGATCAAAATATTTTCTCGTTCAAGCTCGAGTTTAGATATCATCGAATTCCATGAGTTTGTAATTCTCAATCTTTAAAGTCAATCTCAAGGATTGAGTAATATCAGGCTTAAAAGCTGATTTTTAATCTTTAAGGAGATTATCCTTTCTGGGGATCTGATTCATTAGTCTTATCAAGCTAATTTGCACGGTGCCCCCCCATTGTACGAGATAAATCCTTCTCATGGTTAGGATAAATCTGACCACTTGGCGACCCTGTTTGATGCTGAGGTCCGTGGATTTCCTGCTGATTTTAGTGATGACTTTTCTAGATTTTTCGTCAACCTACAGCTGGTCTGGACGACAACTTCTTGATCTAAATCAAGAAGCGTGTGTCTTTTTCCGAAAGACTTTACTTCCTCTTAATGATGGAATTGATTCATCGTGTAGATCCATCTTTTCTTTTCTTTCATCGGGTAAAATAGTTAATTTAGTCCAAAACAAAAGCACCTGCAATAACTTTACGGAAACATGTGATAGATAGTTTTTAATTGAATAACTTGGTACATTCTCCCCACATTTGGCTTTTTTCATGCTTCTTTTTATATCCTAATAAATAAATTCAAGCGTTTTAGTTGTTTCTCAATTTATGTCCTTTCCGAGGTAACGATAATTTCGGCATTAACACCTAGTTTTATCGTTCATAAATATGTATAAACATGATTTTGAATTCATTTAGTTTTAAAATTTTTCAAATTTTCATAAAATTTAGAAAATAAGCTAAGTATAAACCCGAGAGAATTTATAACCCTTCTCCACACTTGAGATCATGCAATGCCCTCATTAGCATGAAATCAGACTATAATTATAAATTCATGAGGGTGATTAGTGAAGAAAAGTGATAAAAAAAATACCCATTTTGTAATTACAAAGCTCATCGAATGATAGATGGCGCGCCTCATCGTTCATTCCTTCTTGTTTTATCACACATGCTTTTTTTTCAAAAACGGCTGCTTTTCTGAACTGTTTACTAATATTTGAAAAAGCGTCTTTTACCCTAATCATGCATTTTTATTAACGAGTTATGCACTAACCCGAACCCCTAATTTAACGTTAAGTGGGGTTAGACTTCCCCAAACTTAGCTGACGACATGTGAAGTCGGTAGAATAAGTTCCACGAATTAGAATAGTGAGCCAGTTATTTACATCTCGGGTGGTGTATAATATATCAATGGGTTTAAAGTTTAGACTCACCCGATCGTCACTACTTAATTCTTTTTTAAGTGTAGCTTTTAGTAAATGGATATGTCTCTTTTCTGGTTCTTGGTCAAATGGATTGATATACACCGACATACATATTATAGGGTGGACAATTCCTAACATTTCCTTTCGTTCATTTTCGGGATCAAAGTTTTCACCTCTATTACCCAATTGGGTGAAATCCGAGGTGTCAATATCTATTACAGCTCTTAGCTCATCTTCGCTAGATGAATCGTCTATTGAGAATATTGGGTTGGACGGTTGTGGAATGGAGAAGTTTGGTTTGGTCTCGGGGGTAAAATTTTCAACGTTATCGTTTTCCCAATAGTACCAATTTGTCACCCTTTCTTCTTCTTCATCATCCATTGATGGATTGATGATTTCGTCGGTAGAGGCTAATGTGTCGATATGTTGTGAAATTGGTAAGACTGAATAAAAAGTATCATCGGGATAGTTGGTGATTTCGGAGCTCTCGAATTCATCAAAATTCGATGATATGAGATTTTCTTGCACAATACTCCTCAGTTCAACAGGCGTGTAATCTGATAGAGTTTCAGCTTGCCTATTTACAAACTCTCTCATTTTTTCATTTTGAACATCAAGTTCTTCGAGTTTGATTTTCATATTGTCTAATAAATTTTCAGACACATAATTTTCCTCGTCTACTGGTTGTTGAGTTTGGATATATTCTTGGGAATAATCCCAATTAGAATTGTATTCCTCATAATCATTCCATTCAGGTTCCATGAGTTCTTAATTTTCCACAGGAACGTAATAATAACATTCCCATGTTGAGTGATAATCTCCACAGATTTCACAACCAGTTATTGTTTCGTCATTCGTGATCGAAGATTGACCGAACGAATTGTCATCAACACTCGGTTGAGAGTATTGATTTCGTATGTCGTAAAGAGTTTCCAAAATATTTTCGAGACTTTTCATAATGCGCTTATTACCAAATTTTAATTATCCTATCAGTTATAAAAATAAAAATTATATAAGTTATCAAATTAATAGACTTTTCTGCTTTTGTCCACGTTTCGAATAGCCAATAGATGTAGCAGGGAGCCAGAACCCTTTAAATCGGAAGCTCACAACTCAGCCACTAACAAATCCAACTATCACTACGAAGCAGAAAATTTGGATGTCTATCAATTTAACCACTTAAAATAATTTTTCGTTTTGAAATTTTAGAGAAGAAATAGAGAAAATTTCTAAGTCCTAAAAACTAGCGTGTCGAGAAATAAGAAAGAAAAAGAGTGCGCGTCGAAATACGTCGAAAAATAAAAATAAGAAAGAAAAATGTCGAAACTTAAAAGTCTAAAAATTAAATCTAAAAAGTTACGCCTAAAGGTATTAAAGCTTAAAGGAATTCTATATCCAAAACGGCAATAACTTAAAAGGCACTAAAATTTAAAACGGCGTCGTAAAATTCTAAAGCGCCTAAATCTTAATCTACAGAAAAAGCACTTAAGGAATTTTATGCCAAAGCCTAAAAATCTAGAAATAAAAATAAGCTACGGCAAAATACTAAATTTAAAACTAGCTACGAACAATAAAAATACAAATATTATGCTAAAAACAAATAAAAATAAACAAAAAAAATAAAAATAAACTTAAAGTTGTAAAAGTACAATTTTTATAAAAATATTATTTTTATATTTTTATTTTATAAAAGTATTAATTTTTATATATAATAAAACTAATTAAAAGTAATTATTACAAATTTAATTAAAACTAAAAATTAAATATTAAATTAATTAAACCTAATTAGGGTTTTAAAATAATAATAATTAATAATATTCCGTAATAAATGCGAAGTAGGGTTCCTGGGTGCGCCTGTCAGAGTGGCTCCGCGAGTCGCGGTGCCACGTAGCAGAAAATCTCCGCAAGTCGCGGAGTTTGCAAGACGTTTTTTTTTAATTTTATATTGTTTTTCTAAAATGATATATAAATATATTTATACAAAAATAAATTAAAAATATAGCGTTTCGCCGAAGTTCCCCGGCAGCGGCGCCAAAAACTTGATGTGGTAGCGGAGGGGTACGTGAAATAGTATATATTTTTAGTACGAAAAGTGATACAAACTACACAAGTTTTTATTATTTATTTACAAATGGGATATACCTAAACCTTGCTACAACACTATAGGCAGTGTACCTAATCGTAGAGTAGTATAGTTTTTAGTAAGTCCGGTTCGTTCCACAGGGAGCGGGCTTATTGCACACTATATTTTTAAACAACTATATTTGTACAAAATATATATAATTATATATAATAATATATAAAAGGGGGTTTTTACCGTTTAATGACCGGTTTGTCGATTTATATTTTAAGCGAAGCGTATAGTAAATGACGATATTTAAATAACAATATAAAATAAATAACAATAATTAAAATGACAATAAATAAAAGTACGAGGAAAAATGAAATAAAATATATTATGCTTATTTAAACTTCCGTAACCATGATGTTTGACGTGTTAATTTTAGTTTATTCCCATGGGTTAATTGTTCTTTGTCCTGGATTATTTAATATGTCCGTCTGGTTTTTGTCCATAACAGTCCATCGGTCATAAATTTAAAGTGCGAGTGTCCTCGTCAAATTATCCTTATACCCGAAGTCAAATATTCCAACTAATTGGGGACTTAAACTGTAACAAGGTTTTAATACTTTGTTTAATAATTACACCAGGATATCGACTGCGTTTAACCCAAGGTTTTAATACTTTGTTATCAATTATGCCAAGTGTCCTTGTACATAATTTCACCCCTGTTTTAATAATTCCATAGACTATTAATTCATTCCCGTGTCCGGTTAAATGAACTATTATTCGTACATATAAATACCCCGCCCATCGTGTCTGATCGAGTGTATATGGTTATTTATAGGTACATCCAATTGTAAATCTTTATATTAAAATTAACAAACTATCATTTAGTTAAACAAATATAAAGCCCATTAATAGCCCATAGTCTAATTTCCACAAGTGTCGTTCTTTTGTCCAAACCCCAATTATGGTACAAAGCCCAATTACCCAATTTTAATATTTTTAGCCCAACATCATGATTACTTCGTCTTAAATAAGCATAATAATAACTTAAGTACGAGACATTAATTTAAAAAGGAGAACATAGCTTACATTGATTATTTATCGCGTAGTGTTACACGGACAGAGCTCCGACTTTAAAACCCGTAAAATAACCTTTACATAACCCGAACTAATCTAATATAACACTAATCTATATTATATATATATATATATATATATATATATATATATATATATATATATATATATATATATATATATATATATATATATATATATATTTATTTATTTATTTATTTATTTATTTATTTATTTATTTATTTATATTATACTACGGAATATTATTATTATGTTATTTTTACTCGCAGAATTCGTGACCTTTTATAGGCATTTTGGAATTTGGCAGCTCCGTGAGTCGTGGAGTTTTTGGCCTTTAAACTCCGCGAGTCGTGGAGTTTGAAAATCCAGCTCACAAACTTTTGGCTCCTAGCTTGTCGACATAATAAATATATAAATATAAAATATAAATAATTAATATAATTATTTATATATTATATTATATTCTTGTGCATAACTGACTTGTAATTTTTGGTCCGTTGCGTCGGGCGTTGATAGTTGACTCATGTCCCGGTTCCAGATTTTCGAAAATCCTTGCGTACAATTTAATATCTTATACTTTGCGTTCCGCAACTTGTACTTTTGTCATTTTTAGACGTTTTTCATCAATAAATTGAACCACTTGGATTGTATCTTGTACATTTGAGCTTTTTGGACGTTTTTGTCTTCAAGTCTTCGTTTTCGCCTTTTGTCTTCGCACTTATTTATTTAAACAATTACAATGAAAATATATTACAATTACATATGAAAACCTATTATTTAGGAGGGACATTGCTATGATATATATGTTCCTTTTTAGCCTTATCAATGCGTCCGACAATGGTCACCCCGGAATTCAAACGTATGGAAAGGTATTTCTGGGGACTCCCTAAGAGCATCAAGGGAAACGTCACCTCGTCCAAGCCACCGAATGTTCCCGAAGCAATGCGCATGGCGCATACCCTCATGAATCAGATTCTCATTGATGAGCCAGAGAAGGATAAGTTTGAAGCTGGTGGTAGCGAAAAGCGAAAGTGGGATAATAACAACAACAACAACAACAACAATAACAACAACAACAACAACAACAACAGGGGGAGAGCCTATGACCAGACCCCCGCCAAGAGGCACAACAATGGTGGAAACCCTAACCTCAACAACAACACCAACTCCAACCCGAACTACAAGGGAACCTTACCACAATGCAAGCGGTGCTACAGGCACCATACTGGATATTGCAATGTTGTCTGCGAGAAGTGCCAATGGACTGGGCACATCAGGAAGGACTGCAAGGTCACTAATTTGAATGGGAAGCCAAACACCAATGGGCCGAAGAAGTGCTACGAATGCAGGCAGACGGGCCATTTCAGAAATGCGTGCCCAAACAAGCGAAAAGATGGCGGGCCACCCGTGGTAGAGCTTTCAACGTTAATGCAAGGGATGCACGCGATAACCTCGACTTGGTGACAGGTATATTCAAAATCAACAATCTTTTAGCTTCTGTCTTGTTTGATACTGGTGCGGATAGAAGTTATGTATGTAGACTTTTTTGCGATAAGATTAATTGGTCATTAGTCCCGTTAAAAGAGAGTATGCTTGTCGAGGTCGCCAATGGAAAACTTGAAAAGGTTGACCATATTAGTCGTGGAGCTATTATCAACATAGCTGGTGCAAATTACGAAATTGATTTGATACCTATCAAACTGGGGAGTTTTGACGTGATCGTTGGTATGGATTAGTTGAGTAAGATAAGGGCCGATATTATCTGCGGAGATAAAGCACTTCGTATACCACAAGGAGATGGCGAATCACTGGTTATCTACGGAGAGAGATGTACCTCGAAGCTGAACCTCATTAGTTGCATGAAAGCGCAAAAGATCATGAAGAAAGGACGTTTTGCTGTCCTAGCACATGTGAAAGCGGTAGAAACTGAGGTGAAAAGCGTGAACGACGTTCGAATTGTGAACGAATTTTCCGATGTCTTCCCAGAGGAATTGCCTGGATTGCCGCCGCAGAGAGCAGTAGAGTTTCAGATTGATTTGGTACCAGGAGCTGCACCTGTAGCTCGCGCACCTTATAGACTCGCACCTTCCGAGATGCAAGAATTACAGAGTCAACTACAAGAGCTACTTGATCGAGGATTTATCCAACCAAGCTTCTTGCCTTGGGGCGCACCTGTGTTGTTTGTGAAGAAGAAGGATGGATCCTTCCGTATGTGTATCGACTACCGTGAGCTCAACAAATTGACAATCAAGAATCGGTATCCTCTTCCACGAATTGACGATCTTTTTGATCAACTACAAGGATCGAGTGTCTACTCAAAGATCGATTTGCGATCCGGTTATCACCAGTTGAGGGTGAAGGAAAGTGATGTGATGAAAACTGCGTTCAGAACTCGTTATGGTCATTATGAGTTTCTTGTGATGCCATTCGGGTTGATAAATGCACCTGCCGTGTTCATGGACCTCATGAATCGTGTCTGCAAGCCGTACTTGGACAAGTTTGTCATCGTCTTCAAAGATGATATCCTCATTTACTCTAAGAGCGAAGAAGAACATGAGCAACACCTCCGACTAGTACTAGAACTCTTGAGACAAGAACAACTTTACGCCAAATTCTCCAAGTATGAATTTTGGTTGAAGGAAGTTCAATTTCTGGGTCATGTTGTGAGAAACCAGGGTATCAAGGTTGACCCCGCTAAGATTGAAGCTATCAGCAAGTGGGAGACCCCCACTACTCCGACGCATATTCGCCAATTCCTAGGTCTCGCCGGTTACTACCGAAGGTTCATTGAAGGATTTTCACTGATTGCTCGTCCTTTGACCGCGCTGACTCACAAGTGTTGGGATTTAACAAGTTTCATGATACATAAAACCTTTTAAGAATCAAATTAAAGCGGAAGCATGTTGTTATTACCATTTAAACTTGTTAATCTTTAACCAATTAAAGTTAAATCCCAATTAGGATCAAGTTATGAAGTATGCTTACAAACTACAAGCAAGTAAAGAGTTTATACCTACTCCAAGCTTGTAAGTGATGATGAAGATGTTGAAGAATGGAGCTTTAAAATGAACCCTCAAGTGTGCAATACCCTAATCCTTTGACGAACCAACACCACCCTTTAAGTTAGTTAAGATTTAGACACTTAACTAGCTAATTAACCAAGCTTAAAACCCTTTTATTTGCACCCAAAATTCTGATCAGCAGCAACTAGAAAGATGATGGTGAATGGAGCCTCAAAACTATGAAACCTCAAGAGATAATACCCCAAACTTTTACCCAAAACCTAATACTATGGTTAGGATTTATTGACACTTGAAGATAAGCTTCCAAACAAGCTCAAGGACTCTCTATTCTAGCTCCAAAATTCGGCCAGAATGCAGCAAGTTTGAAAAAGAGAGTGTTTTTGCATGTATGGATGTATTATGTATTCTTTCTTGAGTCAAGGACTTGATACCCATGTACCTTAATACTTGTGTTATGTTAAAAGTAACAAAACAAGCATGGGATGCTTGTCTTGGAGTCCCAAAATCTGCATTCCACTTCACATGGGTTTTATATAAAATAACCCTTTTATTTTTATAAAACTTGTATAAAAAAAACATGACTTGTTAAGTTACATACATATTTATTTTATAAACCTTTTATAAAATATAACACAATGTATTGTTTATCCTTATAAACAATTAAGTCCTTAATTTACAAATTATCCAAATAATTTATCTCAAGTAATAATATTTTAGAAAACCGATTTTCAAAATTCAAGTGTCGCGTATTGATTTAATGATCCATTCATTAAGATCAAATACGATTAAGGTGTCGGTAAGCTTGTTATTGGGTATGACCCGACTTGGATCATAACATATTAGCCACATTAATTAAATATGTCTCTCGGGCATACGAAAACCTTCAATCTCCCACTTGCACGAGAAACATAAGAAATTAATGCAAGTGATGGATACCACCTAACGACCGTCCATCACCCCCAATATGTTATGACTTTGTGCCATTCAATAACATCATCCCTTTCGAGTTCCCATATCGAATATGAATAGGTGAATCTTTCATCACATCCTTTCGTCCTAGATGTCATGTTAAATCCAAGAGATACAGAGTGATCACTCTCTTTTAGATTTAACTTTATCAGGCCTTAGACATCTGACTCTCAACAAATAAGAGGGACAAATTCCATCTTGACTACATACGTCCTAAATATATACCTTGCATTATACCTGAGCTCTTCCTTATGAACTACCATATTTCAGAATAGCGAAGGAAAGAATCAAGGCACAATACTTAATAAATATCCGAACCCAATATGTATCTCAGGTCAGAGGATACAATGATATTCGCCTTTACTCAAGATTACACGTGATCAACCACAAAGGCTCCATTCAGTAAATCTTGAGGGCGGGTCTTCCAATATTTGTATCCCACAAATATCTATGAACCTTGGTTGCAACCTTGCCCCACATTCATTCCGTGAATGTATACCAATCCAAGTTCATAATAGTCTAAACCTCACACTTGCTCCCACAAATGTGATCGACTACGGAATTTAGAATAATAGCTTATTCATGGATAAAATATGCAAAATAGGAACATGACTCATGATTAATAAATTAACACCATAATTATATTAATGAGTTTGAACAAATTTCGTTCCGTTACAATACTTAAAACAGATCATGACCAATCACTAGAATATCGAAGCCCTAATGCACAAACATGTCCTGCATGTTTTGCTCCATGTAAGAGCTTCGTGAGAGGATCCGCTATATTAAGATCTGTGTGAACTTTGCGAATACATATCTTTCCCTTTTCAACTTCATCCCTTATGTAGTTGAATCTCCGCTCAATGTGACGGGTCTTTTGGTGAGCACGAGGTTCCTTGATTTGAGCAATCGCACCCTCGTTGTCACAAAAGATCTCAAGAGGGTCCTGAATGGAAGGGACTACTCCTAAGTCATCGATGAATTTCTTCATCCATGAAGCTTCCTGAGCTGCCAATGAGGCGGCAATGTACTCCGACTCTGTAGTGGATAATGCAACAACATCCTGTTTTGAACTCTTCCAAGAGACCGCACCTCCATTTAATGTGAAGACATAACCGGATTGTGATCGAGAATCGTCACGATCAGTTTGGAAACTCGCGTCCACGTAACCTTTCACAGTGAGCTCCTCCTCACCAGACCCATATATTAGAAACATATCCTTAGTCCTCCTAAGGTATTTCAATATACTTTTAACAGCAATCCAATGACTGTTTCCTGGGTTATTCTGGTATCTACTTGTCAGGCTAAGAGCGCATGACACATCCGGTCTAGTGCATATCATTGCATACATGATTGACCCAATAGCAGACGCATATGGGACTTTCTTCATTCTTTCCTGTTCATCTTTTGTGGTGGGACACTGAGATGAACTAAGGAGCGTTCCTCTTTGAATAGGTACCAAACCTTTCTTAGAGTTCTCCATCTTGAACCTTTTCAAGATCTTTTCAATGTATGCACTTTGATTCAAACCTATCAATTTCTTGGATCTATCCCTGTAGATCCTAATCCCCAAAATGTATTGTGCTTCTTCAAGATCCTTAATGGAGAAGCAGCTTTTCAGCCAAGTCTTAACACCTTGCATTGTCGGAATATCGTTTCCAAATAACAATATATCATCCACATATAATACAAGGAACATGATAGTGCTCCCACTAGCTTTCTTGTATACACAAGTTTCATCACCATTTTTAATGAAGCCAAATTTCTTGGCTTCCTCATTAAAACGATGATTCCACATTCTAGATGCTTGTTTCAATCCGTAGATTGATTTCTTTAACTTACATACTTTGTTAGGATGTTTCGGATCGACAAAACCCTCAGGCTGAAACATATAGACATCTTCCTCAAGATATCCATTTAGGAAAGCGGTTTTGACATCCATTTGCCAAATTTCATAATCATAATGAGCAGCAATGGCAAATAATATCCTAATAGACTTTAGCATTGCCACAGGCGAAAAGGTTTCATCATAGTCAACCCCTTGAGTTTGAGTGAAACCTTTTGCTACAAGTCTGGCTTTATATGTATTTAAGTTTCCATGCATGTCGGTTTTCATCTTGAAAATCCATTTACAATCAACTAACTTGGAGCTAGCAGGTTGTACAACTAGTTCCCAAACTTGGTTGTCATACATGGATTGCATCTCAGCGTTCATGGCTTCCTGCCATTTATCTTTATCAATCCTTGATAAAGCATCTTGGTAGTTAGTTGGTTCATCCAAATCAACCACGTAGCAATCATCCATGAGAAACCCATATCTCTCAGGAGGATTACTAATCCTACCAGATTTGCGAACGTCATGTATACTTTGATCATCCATTTGATCATTCTCAACATTTTCATGTTGAGTGCTAGTGTCAACCAATTGTGTATCATCTAATTGATCTTGAACCTCTTCAAGATCTATCTTCCTTTCACTATTACCTTCCATTAGGAACTTAGTTTCAAGGAATTCCGCCTTCCGAGCAACAAATACATTCTGCTCGGAAGGATCATAGAAATAATATCCCATATCATCCTTGGGATATCCTATGAAGATACACTTCGTGGATTGAGCATTCAACTTATTAGGGACGTAACGCTTAGGATAAGCTTCACATCCCCATACCTTTAAGTATGATAGAGATGGAGGTTTTCCAAACCACATCTCATGAGGAGTTCGTTCCACTTTCTTGGTTGGGGCCATATTTAAAATGCGAGCCGCGGAGCATAGACAATAACCCTAAAATGATAGAGGTAATGAGCTTCTAGCCATCATAGATCGAACCATATCCATTAGGGTTCGGTTCCTCCTTTCGGAAACTCCATTAAGTTGGGGTGTTCCAGGAGGAGTAAGTTGCGAGATAATCCCACAACTTTTAAGATGATATTGGAAAGCATCGCTTAGGTATTCACCTCCTCTATCGGTACGAAGTACCTTGATTGTCTTATTGAGTTGATTTTGTACTTCGTTTTGATATTCCTTGAATGCTTCAAAAGTTTCGTCCTTGTGTCTTAATAAGTAGACATATCCGAAACGACTGAAGTCGTCAATGAAAGTAACGAAGTATCTTTCACCGTTCCTAGTTATGGGCTTAAAGGGTCCACATACATCCGAATGTATTAATCCCAATAAGTCCTTAGCCCTTTCATAGGTCCCTTTGAAAGGTGCTTTAGTCATTTTTCCTTGTAAACAAGATTCACATACATCAAACGTGTCTAGTTCATTTGATTTCAAAAGGCCATAATTTTGAAGTGTATGCATTCGATTCTTGTTTATGTGACCAAGGCGACAATGCCATAAGTAGGAATCACTCAAATCCCTTTTGAGTTTCTTGGTGTTTGCATGGAACATTGAGCTATTGTATGATGTGTCATCATGAACCAATTCATAAATACCATTCGAAGGTGAAGCCTTAAAATAGAACACATTATCTAAAGAAACATGGATATCATCATTAATGAAATTAAGATTAAAACCATATTGTTTCAAACGGGATACAGAAATAATGTTTCGAGATAAATCGGGTGCATACAAAACATTTTTCAAAATAAGCTCCAAACCACTTGGTAGCTTCAAAACAAAGTCTCCTTGAGCTTTCACTTGCACCCTTGCTCCATTTCCCATGAAGAGACTTGTTGTTCCCGCTTCTTGATCACTTCTTTTGAACCCCTGCAAAGAATTGCAAATATGAGTTCCACATCCTGTGTCTAATACCCATGTATTAGAAGAAGTAATACTAAGCTCAATGTATACCATATATACATTACCTGAGGTTTGCCCTGCATCCCTCTTTTCTTTCAACTCTTTTAGGTAGACCGGGCAATTGCGTTTCCAGTGACCCATTTCACCGAAACCAAAGCACGGATCTTCCTTGGGGTTAGCCTTTCCGGCAACCTTTTGCTTCTTGTTGTTATTGGTTGGGGTAACCATCTTCCCCTTTCCCTTGCCCTTGCCTTGGTAGGTGGGTCCTTTCCTCTTAGCCGCCTTCGGCTTAGAAGTGTTATTGTTTTTGGACCCGCCTTCATTGATCATATACATGGGTGAAGCCCTTTTACCCATGCTCGCTTCGGCCGTCTTAAGCATGGCATGTAATTCGCCAATGCTTTTATCCTAACCATTCATGTTGTAATTCATTACAAATGTGTCAAACCTTTTTGACAATTAGTTGAGAATAAGGTCCGTGGCTAATTCATTAGACACGTTGCAATTTAGACGGTTTGCTCGATCAATAAGGCTTTTCATCTTAAGGACATAAGATGAAACGGATTGGGAGTCATCCATCCGACATGCATGAAGCGCTCGAACCGTTTCAAAGCACTCGACACGAGCTTGTTGAAGGAACATCTCCTTCAACTGTGTGATCATGTCATATGCACTATGATGCTCGAAGTCCTTTTGGAGTTCGGGTATCATAGTCCCAAGCATGAGGCAAGAAACTTGCAACGAATCGGTGTAATATTTCTCCCAATAGGCCATGCCTTCCGTATCATCCTCGTTCGGTTGATCGGGAATGGGGTCTTCCAACACATACGCCCTATCCTCAAGTTTGAGGACAATTCTTAGATTGCGGAACCAATCCATGAAGTTCGTATGGTTAAGTTTTTCTTTTTTGAGGATTGACCTCAACGATAGGTTGTTAAAGTTGATTGGTGCGTTTGGAATGTTGTTGTTATTGGCGGCCATCTACAAAATTTAACAAAGTTGTTTAAGTATCAATTTTAATTTAACAATCAATACCCTTTAAATCCAATTGATATTTATTAAATTTTAGAAACCAACGGTAAACCAAATTTCGGTTAGGTGACCTTTATCCGTCATTTGATTTAGCTAGGTAGTCATTGTATGACAATTGCAATCCTTTTGCAACTTCTAAGTTATGGAATCATGCAATCCTTTTGCATGACATATTTATCCCATCAACGCCTATTTGTTCCTCATGCTTCGGTGACCCTAAGTTCATGATTCCCAAATCAAGTCATCCTACTTGTGTAAACGTGTAAATCTAACATACAAGTGGTTAGGTGACCTTTATCCCACAAGTGTGCCAAATTTACCTTAATCATATTAGTTTGCTCATAACGGTTAGGTGACCTTTATCCCATTATGAGTTCCCTAATATTTTTAAGTGTCACACAAAAGGATGGCGTTTAACTTGTTTGCCTTGTTAATAAGGGATTTTAAGTTTTTATTAATTCTAGTTTGAGAAAACTTTTACACCATACACCAACATGCATTTAGTGTATGGTTTGTATGAAAATCCATTTTCATGTCTTGTAATTAAGCCAATTACATGATTTGATATAAACCATTTTATATGTGTTTTAATAACCATTTATTATATATTCTTATTAACCGTTTATTAATGTCCTTATGCCATTTCAATTTAACCATTTAAATTGTCGTTTTGTATGTTGTTAATAATGTTTAATTTAACCAATTAAATTGCCATTTTGCTTGTTGTTTTACTTGTGTGATTAACTTGTAGCACACAAACATGCAATTCACAATCATACAAAAAACAACCATGCATGCAAAACAAATATGTTCACAATCAAGCCAATTTGGTAGACATTTGTTTAGCCTAAAACAAATGCCACCGGTAAGGGTTATAACATAAAGTAGGAGATTTCAAATCTCCCACTTAATCTTGCATCCAAATGCATGTGTTCTTCCTTTGCTCCATCTTGTGCATCTTCATTCTCTTTACAAAAAATATATCCTAATACATTTTTCTCTAGAAAATGAAATACAACCTAATCTATTTTACATACCAAATATAAAATAAATTACATAACAAATGAATGAATAAATTACATGCCAAAAGAATAATTAATATTACATACCAAATGAATAATTAATCAACCAAATAAGCATGCAACCAAACACAAGGTCAAGGCTTAGATTGTGAACATTTACATACAACCAAAATATGACCAAAATGGAAGAACCCAAACCCACTTTTGGGTCTCCCAAATTCGGCCAAAATATACACCCACCCAAAACCGAAAATTTTTGCATTCTACTATCATGCATGTTCATAAAATGCAAAAATCTAGCGGGTTTAAAAAAACATCTCGAAGCATATTTCAACAACTTCGGCTCTAGATACCATTGTTGGGATTTAACAAGTTTCATGATACATAAAACCTTTTAAGAATCAAATTAAAGCGGAAGCATGTTGTTATTACCATTTAAACTTGTTAATATTTAACCAATTAAAGTTAAATCCCAATTAGGATCAAGTTATGAAGTATGCTTACAAACTACAAGCAAGTAAAGAGTTTATACCTACTCCAAGCTTGTAAGTGATGATGAAGATGTTGAAGAATGGAGCTTTAAAATGAACCCTCAAGTATGCAATACCCTAATCCTTTGATGAACCAACACCACCCTTTAAGTTAGTTAAGATTTAGACACTTAACTAGCTAATTAACCAAGCTTAAAACCCTTTTATTTGCACCCAAAATTCTGATCAGCAGCAACTAGAAAGATGATGGTGAATGGAGCCTCAAAACTATGAAACCTCAAGAGATAATACCCCAAACTTTTACCCAACACCTAATACTATGGTTAGGATTTATTGACACTTGAAGATAAGCTTCCAAACAAGCTCAAGGACTCTCTATTCTAGCTCCAAAATTTGGCCAGAATGCAGCAAGTTTAAAAAAGAGAGTGTTTTTGCATGTATGGATGTATTATGTATTCTTTCTTGAGTCAAGGACTTGATACCCATGTACCTTAATACTTGTGTTATGTTAAAAGTAACAAAACAAGCATGGGATGCTTGTCTTGGAGTCCCAAAATCTGCATTCCACTTCACATGGGTTTTATATAAAATAACCCTTTTATTTTTATAAAACTTGTATAAAAAAAACATGACTTGTTAAGTTACATACATATTTATTTTATAAACCTTTTATAAAATATAACACAATGTATTGTTTATCCTTATAAACAATTAAGTCCTTAATTTACAAATTATCCAAATAATTTATCTCAAGTAATAATATTTTAGAAAACCGATTTTCAAAATTCAAGTGTCGCGTATTGATTTAATGATCCATTCATTAAGATCAAATACGATTAAGGTGTCGGTAAGCTTGTTATTGGGTATGACCCGACTTGGATCATAACATATTAGCCACATTAATTAAATATGTCTCTCTGGCATACGAAAACCTTCAACAAGGGCAAGAAGTTCATTTGGGAACCCGCACACGAATCAGCATTTCAAACTTTGAAGAAGAAGTTAACCACCGCACCTATCCTATCACTTCCTGAGGACAGTGACGAAGAGTGGTTTTGGTTGTGTACTGATGCAACGATCAAAGGTTATTGCCTATGCCTCCCGCCAATTGAAGATTCACGAGCGGAACTACACTACTCACGATCTTGAACTTGGAGCCGTCGT
This sequence comes from Rutidosis leptorrhynchoides, assembly GCF_046630445.1. Taxonomy (NCBI): domain Eukaryota; kingdom Viridiplantae; phylum Streptophyta; class Magnoliopsida; order Asterales; family Asteraceae; genus Rutidosis; species Rutidosis leptorrhynchoides. The sequence continues at coordinate 341,687,010 of NC_092339.1, read as the reverse complement.
CTTTGCGCTCAAATTGTGGAGACATTATCTGTATGGAACTAAGAGCACTATCTTCACCGATCACAAGAGCCTCCAGCACATCTTTGATCAGAAGCAACTGAATATGAGACAGCGTCGATGGATTGAGATGCTCAACGACTATGATTGTGAACTCCGTTATCACCCTGGCAAGGCCAATGTTGTAGCTGACGCTTTAAGCCGAAAGGAGAGGACGGCACCTCTTCGTGTTAGGGCTCTAAACATCACCATCCATTTGAACCTCAACAGCCAGATCAGAGTAGCCCAAGATGAGGCTCTCAAGGAGGAGAACATATCTCACGAACATTTGAACATACTTGTCTCTCGATTCGGGGTTAGGGAGTCTGGACTCCGATGTTATGCCGGAAGAATTTGGGTACCTTATTATGGAGATCTACGAAACCTGATACTTGATGAAGCACACAAATCGAGATATTCGATTCACCCCGGTGCGGGCAAGATGTACCACGACCTTAAAGAACAATATTGGTGGCCGAATCTTAAGAAGGACGTCGCGACTTATGTTGGTAAGTGTTTGACTTGCTCGAAGGTTAAAGCCGAGCATCAAAGACCTTCTGGGTTACTTCAACGGCCAGAAATCCCACAATGGAAGTGGGAAAGGATCACAATGGATTTCATTACTAAGCTGCCGAAGACGGTGGGCGGATACGATACTATTTGGGTTATTGTTGACCGCCTTACCAAATATGCACACTTCCTAGCGATGAAGGAAACTGATACGATGGAAAGACTTGCTCAATTATACATTAAGGAGGTTGTATCTCGTCATGGTGTACCTTTATCGATCATCTCCGATTGCGATCCCCATTTTGCTTCTAGATTTTGGCGTTCTTTGCAAGAAGTCATGGGAACTCGTCTTGACATGAGTACTGCTTATCATCCTCAGACTGACGGGCAAAGTAAACGAATGATTCAGATCTTGGAGGAAATGTTACGTGCATGTGTCATTGATTTCGGAAAGGCCTGGGAAAGGCATTTGCCACTCGCCAAATTTTCTTACAACAACAGTTATCACTCGAGCATTAATGCTGCACCTTTTGAAGCATTGTATGACCGTAAGTTCCGATCTCCTATTTTTTGGGCCGAAGTAGGCGAAAAGCAAATCACCGGACCCGAGGTAGTCCACGAAACGAAGGAGAAGATTGCTCAGATCCAAGCTAGACTTAAGACTGCCCGTGATCGTCAAAAGAGTTATGCCGATCTTAAACATAAGGACTTTGAATTCAACGTTGGTGATCGTGTAATGTTGAAGGTTGCACCTTGGAAAGGTGTGATTCGTTTTGGAAAACGTGGAAAGTTAAACCCACGATACATTGGTCCTTTTGAAGTCTTGGAACGTGTTGGACCCGTTGCATACCGTTTGGATCTACCAGCACAATTGAGCTCAGTTCATCCTACCTTCCACGTGTCGAACTTGAAGAAGTGTCTTGCTGCACCAGAACTTATCATACCACTGGAAAAACTTACGATTGACGAAAAACTCCACTTTGTGGAAGAGCCTGTTGAAATTATGGATCGTGAGATCAAAACTTTGAAACGCAACAAGATTCTGATCGTCCGAGTACGATGGAATGCCAAACGAGAACCTGAGTTTACTTGGGAACGAGAGGATCAAATGATGCGGAAGTATCCTCACCTTTTCCCGACTCCTCCATCTACCTCAGCTTAAAATTTCGGGACGAAATTTTCTTTAACAGGTGGGTAATGTAACAAACCGGAATTTTCCAACGTTTATTATTAATAATTATTATTAATACTTGCGCTTTAATAAATGTATTGTTATGCATTTACTTGTTACCGCGTTTAACTTTACTTGGCCCGACAAGTCTTTGTGACATGCGTAATTTTCACGAATAATATTTTTGAATATTATTTACATTCATGATTAATTTATATTAGTCATTATTTTAATTAACCAAGGTTAGTGGTTAATTACTTGGGCTTTATGTATTTAATTGCACCCTTACTTGGACTTGGGCCTTTAATAAATAAACTTGGACTAGTAAGCCCATCCTACACTTATTATGGACTTGTAAGCCCATGTTATTAAACTAGTATTACATTAATAATGATCATGATTAATTAAACTAATTAAGGGACAAAGTACTTCAAGCATGCAAGCATCTTTCTCCATGCACTTTAACTTATATCTCATTTTAGCTAATACATCCCTCCCATGTAAGAAAGTGGCCTGTTGACTACCCATTTGGGGCCTAAGAAACCGTCCCCTTGTGTCCTTGTGAGGGAGTTCTTTTTGTTTCAAACTTTGCTACATACTTGCTAGTTCATTCACTTCTACACTCACACATACAACACTTCACTTTTTTTTTTCTCTCTTTTCTCTCTCAAAAACTTAGTAAGTAACAACATGAACTCTCCTTTTCTTCTTGTAAAAACCGTGACCTTGCTCATCATCATCAAAGTTCTTGCTTTGTTACTTGAATCTAATACTTGTTGTTGTTTGTTGATTATTATTCAAGATCAAACTTATTAGTTTGCATCTCCATGAATCTTGGTTACTTCTTTTGTTAATAAAGAACCAAGAACAAGAACTCAAACTTGTTAGTTGTAGCTCTACACTTATGTATTTTCAAGATCAAAGTTCATAAACTTTATAATTTTTCTTTGCTTTCATGTTTGTAGACTTAAACACTAAGATTCAACTTTGTTTTGGATCTTCCTAAGTATGACACAAACATGAAACATAATACTTGTAAATCTAGTTTATTTTTCTTCATTTATTCTTACCTTGAATTCGTGATTAATGTTCTTGGTCAAGTATTTACTAGTTAAATCTTGATTATTATTCTTGAAACCTTGTAAGTTCAAGACATAGAAGTTTAACTTTCTAGTTACAACTTCATATACTTGTGTTTGATTTAACTTAAGAACTATAGATCTAGACTTTTGAGTCTAGGATCTTCAAGATCTAACTAAGAACTATGTTCTACCCTAAGATCTTGTTTACTTAAGTTTATTTTCAAGTTTGTAACTTATTATAGGTTTTAAAGTTCATGTATGTGTTAGATCTAAGACTTTGATGTAACTTTGGTTCATCAAACTACATGCAACTCTTAAGTGAGTTGTGCTTCATGTCTTAGACTTGCACTAGTGTTATGATGGTCAATACTTAGTTAAGATGATGTAAACACATCCATGAGTTGTACACTTGAAGCTATATGCATCAAGGATGAGAATCATGATGAACATCAAGCACCAAGACCACCGGAACTCGATTTTTTTTTAACTTTCTGTTTTCTGTTTACAGCCTCTGTCCTACTGTTTCTGTAACAGACTAGTAGACCTGGGCTACTAAGACCATGATTTTTAGATAGGTCTTTTCGAGTAGATAATTTTTCATTTAAGACTCGTCTTCATCCGAGTTACGGTTTAGGATTTATGGCCCTCCGATCGTCACTAGGTCCTTTTAACGTTGTGCAGAAATTTCAGACCTACTCGTACTTAAACCGTCATCACGGTTAAATGAAGACGAGTTTGCTTCTGTAAATTTTACCAAACTTAAAGGACTCATATACGGAGCCATGGCCACTGGTCTCACCTCTTTTCGGTTTGTGTAGAGGCCGTGGTGACTGATCCAAGTCAGCCTTTGTTTTAAACTACTTTCATAAACGAAACCTACTTTGTACCTTTTGTTTGATGGTGATTGATGATGACCTTTACGACCTTAATTACATACATATAAACCATTTGAGACGAATTACTGACTTAGTACTATTTGACTTAGGTTGAGGACTTTCGGACCGAATACTTGCACACCTTTCCCGACTCAACTTAACCGCTACTTTATCATTGTGAGTTATAGCATTCCCTTTTTACTTTAACTTATTTTGGGAACTGAGAATACATGCGGATTTTATGTTTTACATACTAGGAACGAGTACTTAAACTTATATATGTGTGGGTTATACAACAGCATAAACATTCCCTTTAGCTCGGTAACGTTTAATCATTGGTTTTTGAACCGTGAACGCGAATCTTAGATATGGATCCATAGGGTTTAACATCCCCACTCGGGCTAGTCGCGCTAGCACTGAACGAGTGTTTAATACTTCGTAGACATACGCACTCGCCACGTGCACTTTCAGGGGGTATTATAAACGTTAAGTTAGTTACCAAGTGTCCACGGTTAGCATATACTTTACATACTTTTGAAACGCTCGTTGTAGCACTGAAATCTCGTGGCCTACTTACATTACTGTTATACTTAAACTATAGCTCACCAACCTTTGTGTTGACATTTTTAAGCATGTATTTCTCAGGTGCTTGAGGTTGCTTCCGCTGTGTACTAGTTGTGCTGTAGACACCCGCTGCTTAGAGTTGTCAACGCATGAACTACTTTACTTTGCATTCAAACTTTAGTACTTTTGAACTATGACTTGTAACGACCATTTGGGGTCACGTACATTTATTTATTGCTTCTACTTAGTGAAGCATACTTTTGGGATGTAAAACTTTCGATGTTGGATTGACACCACTTTTAATTATGAATGCAAACTTTTTTTGAAAACGCATATAGTACTTAACCTTGTAATGATCCTGTTGTTGATGGTCCGTACATGATGATTTAGTACGGGGCGTCACGATATAGTGATTTAAGACTATATTTTGACAAAGGTACGAGTCACGAAATGTAAAATGCAAGTTTTCTAAGCGTACGAAAATGCGTTCGAGAAACCGGAACCGGGACATAAGTCGAGTGACGACGTACGACATATCGGAACAAAAATTACAAGTCAACTATGCACGTGAATTTAATATAATATATAATTAATTATATAAATTATATATATTATATATTATATTTATATTATGTCGACAAAGATAAAAACAAACGAACCAGGCTGGTAACAGTTGGCCATGCGATCGCATGGCCATATGCCCATGAAACCATGCGATCGCATGGAAGGAGAAATCAGGCCACACTATAAAAGCTCGACCATTTTTACTTCTGATTTAATTTAATTTTACTCCGTATTATTTAAATTATTTAAATTATTATTATTATTATTATTAATAATAAGATTATTATTAATCTTATTATTTTTATTATTAGTGTTATTATTTTTGCGATACAAAAATAATAATGTACATAAAATATTACGACGGAGTGCTGTCCAAGTAATTTTCAAAACGAATTTCCGAGCGAGCTAGAGCTAAGGAAAATATGGGTTATTACCAAGGAAATTATGGGTAATGTTCGGGGGTATTTTTGTGAATCAAACCTCGTGTTTATCATCTCCGATGCGTCTACGTGCTTTCCTGCAATATTGTATATCAATATTAAACAGTGAGTTTCATATGATCCCTTTTACTCAATATATTTTTGGGCTGAGAATACATGCGACTGTTTATAAATACTGAAAATACTAGATTTATATGCGTGAGTTTCATTTGCTCCCTTTTTAATTGCTTTTGCAATCTATATTTTTGAGCTGAGAATACATGCACTTTATTTTAAACGCAATGGATACAAGTACATACTAAATTTTACACTGAGTTTGAACCGAAAATCCCTTAGCTTTGGCAACTAGTAACTGCCGGTTATAAGAACTGGTGGGCGCGAGTAGTTATATATGGATCCATAGGGCTTGATATCCCCGTCCGAGCTAGAGCACTAGCCTTTTAACGGACGTATGCTATTTGAGAAGCGTACACGTTGGTTTGCGTGTATTATTAAGATGATTATACAAAGGGTACAAATTATATATACGTTAAGTTTAGTTACCAGGGTGCTCAATTTCGTAGAATATTTTGATTAACGTTTCGGATGAAACAACTGAAATCTTGTGGTCCACCTTTTATGTAAAACCTATTGATAAACGTTTTGAATAAAACAACTGAGATCTTGTGATCAACCTTTACATACAGATGATTTGAAATGTTAAAACATATTGATAAACGTTTTGAATGAAATAACTGAACTTTTGTAATCCACATTGATATACGGATTATGTGTAATATTAAAACTTTGAACTCACCAACCTTTGTGTTGACACTTGAAGCATGTTTATTCTCAGGTTTCTAGAAGTCTTCCGCTGTTTGCTTATACGTGATACAAGATATGTGCTTGGAGTCATACATGCTATATACAAGAAACTTGCATTCACCAAACCATTACCATGTACCTTATTTTGACTATATTGTCAACAGATGTATTATTGTAAACCATTTAAATGGTGATTGTCTATACGTAGGAATCATCAGATGTTAAAAACCTGGAATTTATATATTCATTTATGAAATACCTTCTCAAACGAATGCAATGTTACAAAACGTATCACATAGAGGTCAAAACCTCGCAATGAGACCAGATGTTGATGTATTCGTCCAGGTGGATTAGGACGGATCATCACATAGTTAGTCGTACTCACTTAGCTTCGTGCTAATTCCCCTCTATCTCCTCCCTGCAGGTTGTTAGCTTTTGTAGATAGTGCTTTTGGGAGAAGACGGGCATGATGATGTTATGTTTGACAGGGTTAACTCTGATATGGTCTTTTAGAATATGAACCATGTACTTTTGAAAACATAATGTATTTACGTCTCTTCCTGTTAATATGTAAATTGTTTTAATGACACGTGACATCGGTTTGTACAAATGTCGATATCGTATTTAATTAATATTATGCTTCCGCCACGTATTTATTATAAAAAAAAAAATAGCGGTGTCACATATAGGTTAAACCTATAACTCACCAACATTTTTATTGACGTTTTAAGCATGTTTATTCTCAGGTGATTATTAAGAGCTTCCGCTGTTGCATACTAAAATAAGGACAAGATTTGGAGTCCATGCTTGTATGATATTATGTAAAAACTGCATTCAAGAAACTTATTTTTGATGTAATATATTCTTATTGTAAACCATTATGTAATGGTCGTGTGTAAACGGTATATTTTAGATTATCATTATTTGATAATCTACGTAATGTTTTTTAAACCTTTATAGATAAAATAAATGTTATGGTTGTTTTAAAAATGAATGCAGTCTTTGAAAAACGTCTCATATAGAGGTCAAAACCTCGTGACGAAATCAATTAATATGGAACGTTTATAATCAATATGAACGGGACATTTCACCCACCACGCTTTACCGACTTGTACGTTGCGCTCAGACAGTTGGACCCACAGGGGCCACTACTTTGCTACAGTTTTTTTTTCCTTTTTTTTAGTCTCCAACAATAAAAGAAGCAACTTTCGTAAAAGAACCAACCCTTCAATGCTACCAAAAGATGTCGAAAAACATTCTTTTTTACAAAATAGATCAACTAACTTTAAAAAAAAAAAACCCGAACGCTAAAAGAAGCAACTTTCACAAAAGGAACAACCCTTCAATATCAGATGTCGAAAAAAATTCTATTTTACAAAATATATCAGGACTTTTTTTTTAACTCGCATTCAAAATGAAGCCCCGGCGCGAAGCGAGAACTCCACAACTAGTTAATACTTATAATCCTAAAAAATGAATACCCAATTAGTAGGCGTTTGTCCATTTTTTTATTAATTGATTATTAACTGTAAATATAAATATGACAATATAATTGACGTCGACATCATCTATAATTTTCTTGTCACTAAAATTAAATGTTAATTTCGAATAGCCCCACACCCAAAGTACCAAGCATGCAAACATTGATCATAATTACTACCACCTTTTCTAACCATATTCTGTTCTCTTTTATCTACCTCCACAAATTACATAATCCTCGTAGTTTTGATTCTCAATAATGCAATGCAACTCTAAAATTTGTTCTCTGCATTCGATATTTGTTTATCATCGGTGTTTTGTTTAACAAAATTTTCCTTACAAATTTGAAAATAAAAGCATGTTACTCCATAAAAATTACACCGTATATAACAATAGAAAAAGATACAAACAATTTAATTGAAAAGAATCATGGCCGTATACTTAGTTTTTTTTATTTATATTAAGAATATAATTAATTTATTAAAATTAAATAAATAGAATAGAGAAATAAAGTGAGGTGGGCCCACATATTTCTTCCTCACCGATTTATATGTAAAAGATTATCAGCTAAATTAAAGATATATATATGTGAAAAGACTTATTTTAGGTAAAGAAATTTGTTAACTTTAATTCACCTCGTTATTTTAAGGTTATTTAATTAAGAAAATGATACGTAATATCATTTAATTAAGTTTAATCGAGAAAATAACACGTAGAATTATTTAAATCAGATTAACTGAGAAATTGAGAAAAGACTTATTTTAGGTAAAAATTTGTTAACTTTAATTTACGGAGTTATTTTAAGGAGTTATTATTATTTAATTAAGAAAATGACACGTAATATTATTTAAGTCAATTTAATTGAGAAAATAACACGTATGATTATTTAAATCAGATTAACTGAGAAATTGACACGTATGATTATTGGCACACGCGTTATAATAATGTATGTATATATAGATATTATATAATATTATATTATGGGTTATGTACCATTCCCATAATACACGTGTTTTAAAACCATGAAAATTTGATAAGAGAGAGATGATTTTCTCTATTTTTGAAAGTGTTTTTCACTGTAGATAGAGAAGTGATTTGTCTTTATTCTATGTAGTATTGGATTTTGTTGTTGTATTATGGGTTATATAATATAATGGAAAATAAAAATAAAAATAAAAAATAAAAATAAAAAAACACGGAGACTCACTACTCTAAATTAATAACACCAGCAAAACATACTCTCTTCAATTTCCGGCGATTTGATCGTTTCGTTCCTTGAATCTCTGCGATCTTTCGTTAATCCAGTAAGTAAATTGAATCTTTACTTAGTCATTTAAATGTTCAACGTTATTGTAGGATGATAATAATAATAAAAAGTATGTATATGTATAATGAGATTGCGATTATTTTGTTCCTAGGGTTGTAGATTTATTATTGTATTAGATTAGATTTAATATAACGCACCTCGGTTGTAATCTATTTTACCTTAAATTTTTGGGTTTCATGCAATATGCTACTTAATGAATTTTCATATAAAAGAAATATTACAAAACTCTGAAATACACAGACTGTTCATAGAGATCGATGAGACGATGACGTGCACCTGTAATACTAGTACTTAATAATCAATTATGCACGTCTAATTAAGAACTCAAAAGTGTGCAGGATTGTTAATTTGCGTGTCGAAATATCACTACAAATGGATTATTATTATTATTATTATTATTATTATTATTAATTATTATTATTATTATTATTATTATTATTAGCTATTAGCTTTAGCTATAGCTATTAATTCGCACTTGAAAAAGTGGACTTCTTGATTTGACTTACCGTATTTAGAAACATGTACAAAATCTTCCATTCTTATATATTCGCATCTCACGAGAAGAAATTGTTAGGTATATGATTCAGTTTGTGAGATTTAGAAAGTAACTTATTTTGAATAACAAATAATGCGATGTGATGTACAAATTGGTATTTTTGGCCAGAAAATATAGTAGTCCGTTCTTTATAGGGTTCTAGATCAAGCAGGTTGAGAGATCGGAAAATAGAGTGGCTTAGAAGGTCCCACCTCGTGTGGTGATATCGGTGTTTCAATTACGACATAGAGAATTATGTTATTGTAATTTACCTTTGAAAGTATCTAATTAATTTGTATTGTCATGTATCTAAAAAAATACATTTTGCTTGCCAATGCAGTACGATGCAACCTACGAATGTCTTGAACAATCTCCTTGTCATCATCATCGGGTTTGAGTCATTCTCCCCATCTTCCACTCTGGATGAATCAATATTGCCCAAAATCAGACAGGTGTTTATGAATTATAAGGCCCACAATAAAAAAAATGGGTTTACTTCAGTTTTGGGCGCCTGGAAAATCTTCTGATAGCACCAAGTGGATGCTTAAATTGACGGAAGAGCATCTTGTATTAACTGAAAACCACGAAAAACTTATCCGTTATAGGAGGAATTGTCTTGATAATAATTGCAGGTCTGTTGGAAGACATGAAGGTGTGGGTAACTGGTTTGCTGGCCGAGCATCTCAAACGGGGATTGCAGATCACAGGACAAAAAATTTCGACCAAAGAAAATAACCATTTTGAGTTTTTCTTAATTTCTTTCACTACACACCATTGAAACACACCATTGAAACGTAACCATTTCAAGTCCTATCTTTTGTTCAAGTCAATTATTCTTAACTTTCTATGATAAAGAAAATAATAATTGTGATGAAAATTGAAAGTGGCGAAAGAATCAATGTAGTTCATTAATTTTTGACCAAGTTAAATACATCAATATGTTTGTAAAAAGAACGAAAAGTTTCTTAGTCAGAATCCGTGGTTCAATGGGTCATTAAACTAAATGACTTTAGCATTTACATTCTTTTAATACTTAAAATGTATCATTAAACTACAACAACAACATAACTCAATACAACCTAGGTGGTGTAAGGGGAGGTGAGATGTAGACAATCCTTCCTCTATCCGAGAATAAAGACAAGTCATTTCTCCACCCAGAGTGAAACACTCACCAAAGTAGAGAAAGTCGTCCCTCTCTGTATTCGACGGATAGAGAGATTGCTTCTGAGTGGACCTCCGGCCAAAATATATCATTAAACTGTTTCTTTTAAATAAATTTGTGATTCCACGGCTCATTTCACTAGTTAATACTTGTAATCCTAAAAAATGAATACCCAATTTGTAGGCGTTTAGTAGGCGTTTGTCCATTTTTTATTAATTGATTATTAATTGTAAATATAAATATGACAATATAATTGACGTAGACAATCATCTATAATTTTCTTGTCACTAAAATTAAATGTTAATTTCAAATAGAGCCCCACACCCAAAGTACCAAGCATGCAAACATTGATCATAATTACTACCACCTTTTTCTAACCATATTCTGTTCTCTTTTATCTACCTCCACAAATTACATAATCCTCATAGTTTTGATTCTCAATAATGCAATGCAACTCTAAAATTTGTTCTCTGCTTTCGATATTTGTTTATCATCGGTGTTTTGTTTAACAAAATTTTCCTTACAAATTTAAAAATAAAAGCATGTTACTCCATAAAAATTACACCGTATATAACAATAGAAAAAGATACAAACAATTTAATTGAAAAGAATCATAGTCGTATACTTAGTTTTTTTATTTATATTAAGAATATAATTAATTTATTAAAATTAAATAAATAGAATCGAGAAATAAAGTGAGGCGGGCCCACATATTTCTTCCTCACCGATTTATATGAAAAAGATTATCAGCTAAATTAAAGATATATATGAAAAGACTTATTTTAGGTAAAGAAATTTGTTATCTCTAATTCAGGGAGTTATTTTAAGGAGTTATTATTATTTGATTACGAAAATGATACGTAATGTCATTTAATTCAGTTTAATCGAGAAAATAACACGTAAGATTATATAAATAAGATTAACTGAGAAATTGAGAAAAGACTTATTTTAGGTAAAGAAATTTGTTAACTTTAATTCACGGAGTTATTTTAAGGAGTTATTATTATTTAATTAAGAAAATAACACATAATATTATTTAATTCAGTTTAATTGAGAAAATGACACGTAAGATTATTTAAATCAGATTAACTGAGAAATTGACACGTATGATTATTGGCACACGTTTTATAATAATGTATATATATATATAGATAGATAGATATTATATAATATTATATTATGGGTTATGTACCATTCCCATAATACACGCGTTTTAAAAACCATGGAAATTTGATTAGAGAGGGAGGACTTTCTCTACTTTTGAAAGTATTTTTCACTGTAGATGGAGAAATGATTTGTCTTTATTCTCTGATAGGTAAATGATTGTCTACATCTCACCTCTCTTATACACTACTTATGTGGTATTGGGTTTTGTTTTTGTTGTCGTCGTTGTTATTGTATTATGAGTTATATAATATAATATAATGGAAAATAAAAAAAAAACAAAAAAAAAAAACACGGAGACTCACTACTCTAAATTAATAACACCAGCAAAACATACTCTTCAATTTCCGGGGATTTGCTCGTTTCGTTCCTTGAATCTCTGCGATCTTTCGTTAATCCAGTAAGTAAATTGAATCTTTACTTAGTCATTTAAATATTCAACGTTATTGTAGGATGATAATAATAATAATAAAAAGTATGTATATGTATAATGCGATTGCGATTATGTTGTTCCTAGGGTTGTAGATTTATTATTGTATTAGATTTAATATAACGCACCTCGGTTGTAATCTATTTTACCTTAAATTTTATGGTTTCATGCAATATGCTACTTAATGAATTTTCGTATAAATAAAAGAAAGATTACAAAACCCTGAAATACACAGACTGTTTACAGAGATCGATGAGACGATGACGTGCACCTGTAATACTACTACTTAAAAATCAATTATGCACGTCTAATTAAGAACTCAAAAGTGTGCAGGATTGTTAATTTGTGTGTCGAAACTCAAAAATGTATCACTACAAATGGATTATGGATTATTATTATTATTATTAGCTAATTAGCTATTAGCTATAGCTATTAATTCGCACTTGAAAAAGTGGACATCTTGATTTGACTTTCGGTACTTAGAAACATGTACAAAATTTTCCATTCTTATATATTCGCACCTCACGTGAAGAAATTGTTAGGTATATGATTCAGTTTGTGAGATTTAGAAAGTACCTTATTTTGAATAACAAATAATATGATGTGATGTGCAAATTGGTATGCATTGTGATGTACAAATTGGTATGTATTTTAAATAAGAAATTGTCATGTATCTAACAAAATACATTTTGCTTGCCAATGCGGTACGATGGAACCTACAAATTTCTTGGAGAATGTCTTTGTCATCATCATCGGCTTTGAGTTATTCACCCCGTCTTCCACTCTGGATGAATCAATATTGCCCAAAATCAGACAGGTGTTTGAGAATTATAAGGCCCACAATAAAAAAATGGGTTTACTTCAGTTTTGGGCGCCTGGAAAATCTTCTGATAGCACCAAGTGGATGCTTAAATTGACGGAAGAGCATCTTGTATTAACTGAAAACCACGAAAAACTCATCCGTTATAGGAGGAAATGTCTTGATAATAATTGCAGGTCTGTTGGAAGAAATGAAGGTGTGGGTAACTGGTTTGCTGGCCGAGCATCTCAAACGGGGATTGCAGATCACAGGACAAAACATCTCGTGCTTAGTCCTGAATATCAAAAGGATGCAGAAGCAGAAGACATGGGGCAGTTGGTTGTGCCTGTTTATTCTTGTGGTCCCGACGGTAAGAAGAAACCGGAGGGAATCATTGAACTAATCACGTATGAACCAAAAGAAAGTTATGTTGAAGACTTTGATATGCTTAAAGAGTTTTTGGAGGTTAGATCGATTCTCTTTTAAGTTTACCTGCAACAACCAAAGGGCCTTTTGTTTAGTATTATGTGACCCCACTAGTCTGGAATTTTTTTTTTACGAAGTAGTCTTCAAATTGTACAGGACATCACTAAATTTCACTACATGACCCATATATTTTTAGGCTTTATAGTTTTTTTTGGAGGTAAACAACCGCTAAAGTACCCGTCAAATATAATTAGTTGTGGATAAAAATTTCAGGACCCCAATAAGATTTGATCCTGTATTCGCCACCGTTAATCGGTCAAATTATTAATTAACACGGGATCAAGCAATTGGAATCCTTATACACTTGTCGTCCGCTTGGGTTTGCGTTTCAATTTCTTATCCTATTTGCCCGTTCCTTTTTTGTACATATATAGATATATAGATATAGATATAGATATTTATAACATATTATATTATATTTCTATCTATTTATACATAGCTTATACTGATATTTCATTGTATATGTATACTTATATGTGCTAGATCTCTATATATTCTCTCTATCTGTATCTACTTGGCCTATTTATTGCCCTTTGTACTCGGTATCCTTCAATAGCGTTTAGTGTATTTTGGCACCTGTTATACTCATCTTAGGCTCATACTGTTTCATTTTATATTTCTATATTTATATATAGTATCTCTTTTTACATCTATAATATAGACAACACACTTTCGTATGGTCACGTGAGGTCATGTCCTCCTAGTTTAGGGGCGGGTAGCTTTAGAGGGGTTGGAGGAGGGAGTAGAGTAGCAACCCCAGGTAAGATTAGAGTGGGAAGTTGGAATGTAGGAACTTTGACGGGCAAGAGGATTGAGCTTGTGGATATCTTTCTTAAGTGTAAGGTGGAAATAGTGTGCGTTCAAGAGACTAGATGGAAGGGACAGGAGGCGGTGGACTTTAATAACTACAGGTTGTGGTACTCGGGCTCTAGGACAGCTCGAAATGGAGTAGGAATCCTTTTAGGTCCAACACACAAGGATCATGTTGTTGATGTGGGTAGGTTTAGCGATAGGATTATGTCGGTTACGTTTATAATTAATGAGGAGACGTTCACGGTCATTAGCGCTTACGCACCCCACGTAGGTTTAGGAGAAGCGGAGAAGAAGAGTTTCTGGGAATTGTTAGATGAGGTTGTAAGGGGATGTCCAGCGGACCATCGATTGATTATAGGGGGCGATCTTAATGGTCATATAGGAGCGGAGGTAGAGGGATATAGGGGAGCCCATGGGGGCTTTGGGTATGGGGTTAGAAATGAAGAAGGGCGCTTAATTCTCGAGTTCGCCATTGCCCATGATCTGGTTGTTGCAAACTCTTTCTTCAAGAAGAGGGATGCTCAGCTAGCCACCTTTCATAGTGGGGGTCATAGTACCCAAATTGACTTTTTCCTTCTTCGTAGGGGTGACCTTAGGAACTGTAAGGACTGTAAGGTCCTCCCAACCTGGACTTGTTCATCTCAGCATAGACTGTTGGTCATGGAGTTAGGTACCCAGGGACGGGTAAACAGGAGGGCGAGAGAAGTACAACCACCCAGAATCCTCTGGAAGAACTTAAATGGAGAGAAGGCGGAGACTTTTAGGGCTAATGTTGAAAGAATGGGTGCTGAATTGGAAAATGCAGCCTTTATTGATGCAGATCAGATGTGGAACAACCTAGCGTCCACTATTAGAGGGGTGGCAAAAGAATCCTTGAGAGTGGCAGTTGGGACGTCGAGAGCCCAAAATGGTTGTAGAGAATCATGGTGGCTTAACGACGAGGTTCAAACTAAAGTCGCGCTTAAACAAGCGAGGTTTCGGGAGCTCACCTCCTTTAGAGGGGGTACACTAGCAGACAGAACTAGAATAGAAAATAGCTATAAAGAAGCCAAGAGAGAAGCAAAGATCGCCGTTACACGTGCAAAAGATAAAGCTTACGAAGACTTATATAAGAGACTAGACTCTAAAGAAGGGGCAAACGACATCTACAGGATAGCCAAAGCTAGGGAGCGTCGGCGAAGGGATCTGGATAACATCAAATATATCAAGGATGAAGCAGGTCAAAGCATAGTGAAGGAAGACAAAATTAGGAAACGATGGGAAGAATACTTCTCATCCCTTTTCGATGGGGGAAGGACTAGGAATGGAGAACCTCATGTCTATGATATGGCCCCACAATATCAAAACAACTGTTTCTGCACGAGGATCAACCATGGGGAAGTTAGAGTGGCCCTACGCAAGATGGGGAGAAATAAAGCAGTAGGACCGGACCAAATCCCCATAGAGGCGTGGCGGTGCCTAGGCGATGATGGGGTTAGGTGGTTGACAAACCTTTTCAACATGACGTTTAGAAGCGCAAAAATGCCAATGGAGTGGAGACTGAGCGAGGTTATTCCCATTTATAAGAACAAAGGGGATGCACAGACGTGTAGTAACTATAGAGGTATAAAGTTACTTAGCCATACCATGAAACTATGGGAGAGAGTGATTGAGACTAGGCTTAGACGAGAGACAAAGGTGTCAGAGAATCAATTTGGGTTCATGCCAGGACGCTCCTCGATGGAGGCAATTCACATTATTAGAAGTCTTATGGAGAAGTATAGAGAGAAACAAAAGAACCTACACATGGCTTTCTTAGACTTGGAAATAGCTTATGATAGTGTCCCATGAGAGTTGATTTGGAAGATCCTTAATGGTAAAGGTATCCCAAGTAGGTATATAAGAGCTATTATGGACATGTACCAGGGGGCGAAAACTCGCGTTCGGACGACAGTAGGATACACAGAGTTTTTCCCAGTAGAAGTAGGTTTACATCAAGGATCTGCTCTTAGCCCTTTTCTTTTCGCTTTAGTCTTAGACGACCTGTCTCATAGGATACAAGGGAGTATCCCTTGGTGCTTGATTTTTGCCGATGATATTGTCTTAGTATCGGAATCCCAGGATGAGCTAAACAGAAGGCTGGAGCAATGGAGGAATGCCCTGGAACAAAATGGACTTCGGATTAGTAGACTTAAATCGGAGTATCTTAGATGCGACTACGGGAGGATCGAAGATCACAATGATACTGTGGATATTCGTATTGGGGATCAGGTCTTACATCCACAGGATTCCTTTAGATACTTAGGATCAATGCTACACAAATCGGGAAGGATAGATGATGATGTGTCTCACCGTATAAGAGTAGGATGGCTGAAGTGGAGAGCTGCGAAAGGGGTTTTGTGCGACAAGAAGATACCCCTTAAATTGAAGGGGAAATTCTTCAAGGTAGCGATTAGACCGGCCATGTTGTACGGATCGGAGTGTTGGCCAATGACGAAGGCCCAAGAGAGGAGGATGGAGGTGGCAGAAATGAGGATGCTTAGGTGGACGTGTGGTAAGACCATGTTAGACATGATACCTAATGGAATTTTTAGAAAGAACTTAGAAGTTGGGAATATCGTCAACAAGATGAGAGAAGGACGACTTAGATGGTTTGGCCATGTAAGGAGGCGGCCACCCACAGCACCGGTCAGGAGAGTGGAAGCCCTCACGGTTGGCGGCGTAAGGAGAAGAGGTAGACCTACACGTAGGTTGGAGGATAGACTGAAGCTTGACATGAAGGAGCTTTTATTGACCGAGGACATGACTTCTGATAGAAATTTGTGGAGGAGTAGAATTATGATTGATGACTAGGTTGTATATATATTTTATTTTATATTCTTTTTTAATTTTCTATTTAGTTTTATATATTTTTATCGTATGCCTTTTGCCTACTTGCTTTTTTGCTTCATATATGTTTTTTTTTTTTTTTTTTTTTTTTTCATATACTAATACTTATTGTAGCATATCCCAAACATGTTGTGTGCATTACATTATACTTATTTACTTGCCTTATATCACTATACCGTTACATGTCGCATTACATTATATCGCATTAAATTACACGTATTTACATTTACATGCTACATGTCTTTATGCTTACATTGTATACTTATATGTTTTATACTGCATTGTATAACTACATGCTCTATACCTACATGCTTACATACACATTTTATACTTACATTGCTTGTTATACTTGCATACTTGACACTTACTTTTTTCACTTATATGTTCTTTTACTTTACTTTGTTACATGCCATATTTACCTTTACATTTTCCACGGTAAGGTTCCTTTTATCTACTTTACTTTACTTGCATTTAGTTACTTCACTTAACGGATTTCATGGTTCTGCTGGCCGGAGGTCCTTGGGAAGCAGCCTCTCTGCCCTATAGTATAGGGAGGGACGACTTCTTTTACCCGCGGACCGATAGGTATCCGTGGGGGAGGAATGACTTCCCTTTTACTCTAGAGTAGAGGAAAGACTGTCTACATCTAACCTCCCCCATACTCCACTTTAGTGGAATTGGGTATTGTTGTTGTTGTATGTATAAATTCAAAAGAAAACAATAAACAAAAACATAAACTTTATCTTGATTGTCTAGAAACATAACTCAATTATTCAAATACTAAAAAAAAAAAATCTAAAATAAATTCATATGACCAACTTTGACCAACTTTGACCGATTTTGTCCGACTAAATCAGTCGGACAAAAATTCCTACTGACATGCTAAAGGCGCTATGTACGTTTACTTGCTAGTTAACTTGATACTTCCATCTGACATGCTAAAGGCTGCAACTTGAGTTTTTAACATCTATATTCTATTTGCTGTTGTTCAAATTAATTGTTAGACAAGTAACAATCGCGATTTCTGTGTTTTTTTGGTTGTAATAAGATGAGATCTCTTGACATTCGCTTAGTATTACTTGAAGTCATACTATAATATTTGGTGGTTTGCCTTTATTATCACTCCATGGTTTTGCAGAATGAGAATTTAACATCCACATTTATGGGGAAGACAATCAAGGTAAAATACCTTGACCATTTACTCAAGTTTCCACTGCCCTATTCAGCCAAACTTGAAGACCTGCACAAGGAAGTGACACCAAGGATGAAGGAAGTAGACCCCACGAATTCCCGTATTGAGTATAATAATCTTACAAATTTCCGTATTGAGTATGAAGACACCAACGGTAGTCGTGTTCTAATTTCAAGCGATAAAGACCTTGAGAATTGCATGGCTGAGTCAAGTTCTAAAGGGAGAAACTTTGTAAGTATGATTATTTGTGCGTTCAACAAGTAGTGTTCAAACTTGCCGTTTTAACTGGAGGCCGAGTACGTGCTAGGAATGAATTTAATTTTGGGAATATTGCTGTTTCTATAACTAAACTCAAGTTAATTACTGTATTGATTGTAACTAAATTTACAATCAATACAATAGTTGGTGTTTGCCTTTTAATATGTTGTTTTATCTTTAGCATTTTTAGTTAATCTTTTTATTTAATTTCACTTTTACTTTTTTTTGTCTTGTCTGTAGGGAAATATAACCAAAAATGAATTAGTTATGTGCTGTATTGTTGACTTGATTTCTATGACATGTTAAGAACTTGGATTGTAAGTAATCTTCATGCCTGAAACGGAACCGACTCCGGATTGATCTTTGAATCGTGTGTACACTTTTCTAATCGAATATTTCGACCCAATTAGCCACGGGTTACACGAAGTTTCGATTGGGATAAGACAAAGACTAGATTGTTGTCTTGGCTAAAAGAAAACAATCAAAATTATTGCAGAGATTATCCTCTAATTGTATGAAATGAAAGTGTGTGTAAAAAGGTTGAAATCTGGAACCTTTTTCAAATACACCAAATGTGTATTTATAATGGGTCAAAAGGTTTGATGAAGAATCACAACCTTTGATTCATACCCACTAGTTGCTTGGAAGTTCTCATTCATGTATTTAGACTTAAAATGATCTAAAAACATGAAAAAACGGAGTTAAAATGCCTTGGAACAACCCCAAAACGGTTGGGGTTCGAAATGTGCCTTTTGGGTGAAAAAGACACATTTTCAGCGTCCCCTGTATTAAGCCGCGCCGCGGGCCCTTGAGCCGCGCCGCGGGCTAACAAAGGAAAAACACTTGAAAATGCCAAAAGTCTCGACATGGATTTTGTGCCTTAGGCCGCGCCGCGGGTGGCTGAGCCGCGCCACGGGCTAAGCCTGGCCAGCACTCCATTTTTCCAAACTCAAGGTTTTTACTCGTATGGCCTTTTCAAGTCTTGTTTCGCATTTCTTATGTTCCAAATAACATTTTCAAGTCTAAAGGAAACCTCAAACTACCTCACGTTTTACGAACGTGCACTCCACACTTCTCCGAATTCGTGTAACGTATCAATGGTTCGAAAGACACTTTCAAGTTAGTAATCCAATCCCTAAAATGTATGTTGGATCATGCTAAAATCACCAACATGACAAAGGTGTTTGTGTTGTATAGTAGTACAATGTTTGTGTCATTCTATCCATGCCCATACATGGCTCTTGCTTAGTCGGGATCTCCATTTATTGAGTAATGGAATTTACTTCTCATTTTGCCAGCATATGAGTGACTTAACAAGTAAAAGGACTAAAGTTGGGGCATTATCCCCCCCCCCCCCCCTCCCTTCTTTTAGGGCCCCCATTTTTTACGGTGTGTGTTATATGATTGTGATCTTCATACATTTGATCTTTTAGGGACTTCAATACTTAAACTGATAAGCAATTGATCATCTTCTAAGACTATTTTGTAGTGGTAGGGGACGTGAATTGGTGGTGTTGGTTGCTTTTTGTACTTTTTTGATGTCTATGATGTATGGGTTTTTTTTATGTGTAGTAGTGGTAGTGTGAGTTAGGGGTATTGTGATGATGTGTTAAAATGTAATTGGGTTAGGTATTAAAAAGGGATAAAAATAATATTTTTAAAATAATAAAAATTTAAAAATACAAAAGCAACGTCTGTTGGTTTAGCCGTCGGAATTCAAGGAATGCCCCGTACACTGCCCCATCCAACGCCTTGATAAGTCAATTTGGGGCGTGAGTTTAATGCCATGTAGGATCCAACAGGTGTTGGATATGTCCGATACAAGTGGTTTAATTGAAAAAAGATAACCCTAAGGGCTATCTTTAAGAAGTCTAGACACGCATGAAATGGTTGTAAATTAATGTAAATTAATGATAACTACTCACCCAACTACTCTTAACCAACTCAATGTACAATATGTTCAAGCTTATATTTAATTCTTAAGCATAGCTTTTGGGCTATGTTTAGAAAAACTCTTTCTAATATTTATTCTTTTAACTGAAAAAAATAACCGCGCTAAGAATGTATAACCAACTTCGGCAATCCTTATTTTCCAAGAACTATTTTAATTCGATTTGAAGGTTAGAGTTATGATTTACCGTACCTAATGATCATGACTGTAACATGTCATACAATTTGATGTGCAGGGTCGTTCGATTAATTTTATGAGCCCTGTTCATTAAGTAAATAGTAGATCCTTGGAGTGGAAGGTTGAAACATCTTTGATTATATATATATATATATATATATATATATATATATATATATATATATATATATATATATATATACAACAACAACATACCCAATCCCACATGCGTGGGGTATGGGGGATGTGAGATGTAAACAATCATACCTCTATCTTTGGATAAAGAGAGGTCATTTCTCCACCCCGAGTGAAACACTCCAAGAATCGAGAAAGTCCTCCCTCTCTCTATCCGACGGATAAAGAGATTGCTTCCAAGGGGACCTCCGGCAAAAAAAAAAAAAAAAAAAAAAACAAAAAAAAACTATAAAAGTGAGTAAAAGAAAAATAAGCAATTAAATCAAAAGAGACTCCATGAAAATGGTAGTATCAAATTTTCATGGGTTTGAAAACATGCCTGGAGTTCAATTTAGGCTATAAACGACAGTAAGACGCCAATAAATCGACGCATACTGTTGACTCGCTTAATAGAGCCGTAATATATATATATATATATATATATATATATATATATATATATATATATATATATATATATATATATATATATATATATATATATATATATACACACATATACACACACACACACACACACACACATATAAAATGTACCTTAGAGTGCGATGCGGACCTCAATTCATATCAATAAATGCTGCACTAGAAGAACAATAAACATATATGACCACATACAAACAATCATACAAAACTCTATACCTAAGCCTACATACAAGCATGCATGCATACATACATACATACATACATACATACATACATACATACCCAGACATACATGGACATACCTAGGTGCACACATACACACATACACGCATACACACAAACAAACCTACATATATACCTACCTACATACATACACACCTACATATATACATACATACAATCGCCATACATACACACAAACGAACATACATACAAACAAACATACCTACATACGCATACATACCTAGGCCTACATGCATATATACAGAAACATGCATAAACATCTATAGACATACATAAAGCAAACATATAAACCCACATTCGAACAAACATAAACATACATACACAAACAAGCATACAAACGTACCCATACATCCATACATACACATACATATATGCACACACATACATACCCATACCATGACGAGGTCCGGGTAAGAAGCAAAGCGCGAAAAAGCATAGATCACACTTCATGAAGATACAACAACAGCAACGCCAAACCAAGATGGAAGTAACCAATCGGGGGAAGCGGGGGGAAGCAAAAAAAAATTTCTTCGTTTTTTTAAAAAACTTTGTTCACGAACATTATAGATTGGATGAAAATATGAATATTTAATAAAGACACTTTGTGATAAATATTTTTATTTTGGCGGGAAAATGCTCAAAGAAGTAATATATAACAATTATCGTGTTTTTCGAGCGTATGTTGAAGTTTTAGGTATTAGGGTTTAGATATTAGGGTTTATAGGGTTTAGATATTAGGGTTTAGAAATTTAGGGTTTGGGGTTTAGATTTAGGATTTAGATTGAGTTTTTAACACGAACGGTTTAGAGTTTAGAGTTTAGGATTTAGGGTTTTACGAAAAGGGGACGGTACCCTGGCAAATTTTATTAATAATAAAAAAGAGTACAAAAGGGGCGGGTTTTTTGAAGTGACCACCAGAAACACTTAACAATAATTTCCTAAACTATAAAATAAAGCCAAAACTATACAATTAAAACAAAACCTATTATATAAAAAATCTATAACTATACATTCACAGATACCAAACCCTAAATTTAAAAAGGATCAAAAACTAGACTCTGATTACCTGCACATAAATCACAAATCATATTCATAATATAATTCAAATACAAACCTGAAGTCAGCAAGCAGAAACAGGTCCCAAAAATCTTCAAAATATTCCTCTTTGACCTCTTTTGACTTTTGTTCTTTAACTCTTCAACTATATCTTGACCAACTTTGACTTTGATTAGTTGATCAGCATTGACTCTAAAAGTCCAAAATTGCATTCCTTCATTGCTTTCATACTTCAAAACATTAACACCATCTTTTCTTGAAATTAAGTACCTGTAGCACAAAAAACCACTACCAAAACAAACATGACACTTTCTAACCTCTTTTTTCATTTTTTGCACACTTACATTAACCCTACCTAGTATAGGATTAGCCAACACACACAACCACCTAACAACCCACCAAGCAATATTTGTTCCAATACTATAATCACACCAGATCAGCAAAGACCAACCAGCATAGCAGAAATCATACCCAATCAAAGCTTGACCAAAAAAAGTCGAACTATAACAAAAAACCATGCACCTTCTTCTCCTTGTACAAACCATGAACTTATGACAAATCATTAGTAACCGTCTTCCCTTTGCACCCATCACCATTTAAATTCCAAAGTTCAAAAGCCAATTTTGCTTGCCTTGACTTTTTAATAGTCAAACCATTTAATTTCAGAGTTATGTTCTTTTTGATAATATTAACCAAATTTACTAATGGTCTGGACTTTTCTTGAAATAACCTCAAATTCCTCTCTTGCCAAATATAATATACACACGCGCCCAATATCAACCTTTGAATTATACTCCATACAGACTTATTAATAGGCCTTTGCTGCAAATATTCAATCAAATCAGGCCAAGAATCTGGAGCATGATCCAACCTGCCAAGACCTTTAAACACATTCCACACTTCATTAGGGTAATCACATTCAAAAAATAAATGTTTATGGCTATCCTTTTGAGATAAACAAAAAGGACAACTTTGAGCAAATTGGTGATCCACAATCATATATTTATCTTGAATTTTCAGCTTAGATTGTAAGGCAACCCAAGTAGTAAAAGAGTGCCTAGGGATACATTGACTAAACCATACAAGTCTAGCCCATTTCACATTGTGCCAATCATCACAAAGATCATTCCAAACTGCTTTAACAGAGAAAGGCACCACTTTTCCTGTTTTAGACTTCCACACACAAATATCAGCTTTGCCATTGACAAGAACAGGAGGAGGGTGAGGGTTTAGGGTTTGGTGTTTTGGGTTTATGAAATAAACCCAAAACACCAAACCCTAAACCCTAAACTCTAAATCTGGCTAAATTTTACTTCACAAGACATGAAAAAAAAAAAACGTTCACATTCTTCACGAACAATATTATCTTGAATGTTATTTTTGTCGATCGTTTTCCCTCCTAAATAATAACATTCATCACGAAGTGTCTTTTCTAAATATTCATATTTTCGTGTGATCTTGATGCCGGAAAAAAAAATTCCAAAAAAAAAAAATTTTTCTTCCCCCGATTGGTTACTTCCCCATTGATCCTGCCCATATATATATATATATATATATATATATATATATATATATATATATATATATAGTGAAAGGATCCTGGAAGAACTCTGCATAGCAGAGAACCCAGCGAACCATCACTTGTGAACGATGAACATGAATTCGTAACATCAATCGAAGGCGTTTTAGATGATGATTCCAACATGAAAGTTGCTTAAAATGTTGCATCTAATGCTCGCCAATCGTCAATTTAAGCTGAAACATCATATAGATTATGAATTTGAGCTATGAAGAAATTGTTGACTTTTTCCCCCAAATCTTTGACTCACGAATTCGAGCTCAAATCTAGGATTTAGAATCTGAAACTTTGCACATAGATTCACGTGATGAAACCTAATAATTCTGCGTTTTTAATTTTTGCTATAGGTTTGATTTTGAGAGATTCAATTTTCTTACGAAGAACAGAGTGTGCCTGCACCCAAAACAAGCTCAATCTGCATGCAGATTGACTCAATCTGCACGCAGATTGACTCAATCTGCACGTATATTTACTCCATCTGCACCCAGCTTGATCGAGCTGCACGCAGATTGACTAAATCTGAACGCAGATTGACTCAATCTGCACGCAGATTGAAGGTCGAGCTGCACATAGATGAAGGTCGAGCTGTTGGATCTCTCTGTTCTCTACCACCTCTGGTTCTCTCTGGATCCTCACCCTATATATATATATATATATATATATATATATAAGCGTATTCAAAAGGTTTATTCGTTATGGGTATTTTAGTGTCATTGTAAGATCGACAACTTATTAAAGCGGCTCAACATGAGATAATGTCGATGAAATGAAAAACGAGAAGTCAAAAACGAGCATCGGCTAATTGATTTAATAAAACTTGCAACTACCACTCCTAATCTCTCAATAAGGATTCATTGTATACTGCATAGTTCACCCATGATGTTAAACTATTCACATTGTATCCATTTGTACATGTTTTCGATGTATTGTTTATTGAAAGCCTTAAAACCCCATTTTAATAATGAATAATGAATACGCTAATACAATACAATGATATGGGAGCATATCTATCTTCTATAGTTAATATTAAAATCCTATAATAATGATATCATTATTATACTAATTCTTTTGTTAAAAAAATCAAAAAACAAAAGAAAAATAATATAAACATGGTGGTAGATGTATTAATCTAAACAATTTTAAATTAAAATTATATCTTATTAATTAATTATTAATATTAAATGTTATTAATAATTATTTTAATTACTAAATTAAATTAATCATTTGTTTATTTTAATTACTAAATCTTATTAATTAATCATTTGTTTAATCATTTACTAAATCTTATAATTTTAAATTAAAATTATATCTTATTAATTAATTATTTTAATTACTAAATATTATTAATTAATCATTTGTTTATTCTTTATAAAATTTACCGGGTCATCCCATTACCCAAAAAAAAAGAGATATATCAAAATCTAAATTTATATTTTAATTATTTTGAATTGAGTACGAGAAGTTATAAAAGCTAGGCAGAAGGAAACCAATTCTAAATTTATATTTTAATTTATACTTTTATAATAAAGTGATAATCAATATTATCTCTCATGATTGGATGTGGATTGTTTAATATGCATTTTAGGTGTTTGATGAAATGTTCAGCTGACGAGTTTCTTAGTTAGACTCTGTGGATCCACGGGTCATTAAACTAAATGACTTTAGCATTTACGTTCACTCAATACCTAAAACATATCATTAAACTGTTTCGTTTAAATAAACTCGTGGTTCCACGGGTCATTTCACTAGTTAAATAAAACATTTATATGATCAATGCTTTTAATACAATAAAATGATCAATGCCTTTAAATAAATAAAATGTTTAAATACTCAATAATTTCTATTAATACTCAATATTGTTTATATTGATCCATGCTTCCCACATCGTTGTCCACATACATACTGCTTGTGTATAAAAAATTAAGAGCAAACGATATTTATAAAAGTTATTGGGTATTTAAGTTTTGAGTTTGTCGTGGACTCAAAGTTTGCAAGTTGGGCTTCCGAATTTCTAGAGGACAATTGGGTAGTACTCTAAATTAGAAGAATTGGGCCCTCATAACTTATGGCCCCTGTGTACGAATGACATCGGATCGGGTTTGGGTCTGGTTTAGATATTCCTGGACCCGAACCCGATTAAGAAACCCCTGTCCGAAACCCGTCGGATCCCCATTTACTTAAATACTATCGAGTTTCAGGTTTCCCTACGGGTAAACGGGTATACCCGATTAGTCATTTCATATCTATTTTTCAATCCCTTCCCTCTCCCTCTTCTTATTAAAAGAAAAGCAAAAATAAATAATATTTATTTCAATTAAGAAATCTTGACCATTAATTTATTCCAAACAATTCATTATAACCATTGGATGAAAATGTGATATGATTATTACTTGATACAAATTTCAATTCAAAGACATATTACTACACTACCCCCTATTAGTTACCGATTATTTTGAAATACTGTATTAAATCCAAATTCAAAAACGCATGAAATTCGAAATGTAAGTATTAACTTAGTTATTAAATTAAAATAATTCAATCTATAGTTTCTATTATATTGTTAAAATTGTGATGTCATGCTAATTCCTTTGTTAAGAAAAAATCAAAAAGAAAAAGAAAAAAATATAAGCATGGTGGGTGATGTCATTAATATAAATATTAAATTAAAATTAAATCTTATTAATTGATTATTATTATTAAATCTTATCAATAATTATTTTAATTATTAAAACTAAATAATTTTAAATTATTTTAATTAATTATTTTGAATTGAGTACGAAAATGTATAAAAGTTAGGCAGAAGGAACCAATTCTACATTTATATTTTAATTTACAATTTTAAAATAAAATGACAACCAATATTATCTCTATATAATTGGATGTGGATTGTTTAATATGCATTTTAGGTGTTTGATGAAATGTTCAGCTGACGAGTTTCTTAGTCGGACTATGTGGTTCCTGTGACGACCCGGAAATTTTTGACCAAATTTAAACTTAATCTTTATATGTTTCCGACACGATAAGCAAAAGTCTGTAATGTTGAGTCTCAAAAATTTTGAACTGTTTTCATACAAGCATTTAACCTTGACTATTCTCGACGATTCACGAACAATTATTTGTAAATAAATATGTATAGGTGTGTGTATATATATATATATATATATATATATATATATATATATATATATATATATATATATATATATATATATATGTGTGTGTGTGTGTGTGTGTGTGTGTGTGTAAGTATATATAATAATTGGAGATAGTAAAATATAAATAATTAAGTTATTATTAATATATATATATATATATATATATATATATATATGACATATGTACAAAATAAATAATTAGATGTATATTGTAAGATATTAAAATGTATATATGGTAAATATTCAATATGTGATATTATATATATATATTATATATTATATAATATTACATAATTAAAATTGTAATATTAATATATAAAATGTAATCACAAGTTAAAATATAATTGTTATATTAATGTCATTACTTTCATTATTATTATTAATATTAATATCAGTATTATTAATATTATTATATACATATAAGATATATATGAAATTTGATACATTTAATTATTAATATTATTGTTATTATTATTAATATCATTATTATGATAATTAGTAGTAAAATTATGATTTTTATTATTAATAAGATTAATATTATCATTATTTTATAATTACCATTATCATTAAAATCATTAAGATTATTATAAAGATACTACAATTTATTAAAATTATATCATTATAAACATTATTATAACTATTACTATCATCATTCTAAATATTATTATTATGATAATTATTATTAACAGTATTATTATGTTATTATTTCATTATTATTATTATTATTATTATTATTTATTAATAGAATTGTTATCATTAATATTAATTATATATAAATAAATAAAAATATCAGGAAGAGGAATCCAATTCTGTTTTCCATCTCAATCAACTTTACTCAAATTTTGTTTCTTGTCTGAATTTGTTAGCAATCTACATCAATTTAAATGTACGAATTTAATAAGCAATATGTATCTGTTTTATTTTTCTTCTTTTACGATTCTCCTTCTGATCCTGGATTGGATTAAATGACTCCACTGACACAATAATACAATTTCAATTGAATTCATTACACATCATAATCAACTTTTCATTTTTTTAGTACTAGTTGATTCCTCCTGTCGATCATTCTTGTTTGTTACTTCTGGCTCGAATACTTCTGTCAACCTTCTCAATCTTCTTTTATTTTGTTGGTATCTCTTCGGATTGATTCTTCTTGTCGACTACAACCAACCTATACAACAAATGATCAATCCTCGTTATAGCATAACTAAAACACTTCCTTATTATGATGCATTTTCTCTCTTTCGTTGAACAACCGAACACCACTTCCATTTTCATTATCCAATTCCACTCCCAATACCCATTTCATACTTTAATAAGAATTAAATTCTTATCTCACACACCATATAACATATAACATAACATATACTTATACTTACATGTCACTCTTATGAAGCCATCAACTACAACCCTTACTGTGAACAACGAGTCGCCTTTTAAACACCACCTCCTTCATCTCACCG
Source organism: Rutidosis leptorrhynchoides (assembly GCF_046630445.1). Lineage (NCBI taxonomy): Eukaryota > Viridiplantae > Streptophyta > Magnoliopsida > Asterales > Asteraceae > Rutidosis > Rutidosis leptorrhynchoides. The sequence continues at coordinate 341,658,209 of NC_092339.1, read as the reverse complement.
AACCGCCACCATCGAGCATGAATACCCGCCACCATACACCATGATAACCCTCATATCGCCATTACCATCACCTTCTTCACCACTAACACAACTCATTAAAACTACCATCATCGTTATTTCTTTTCTTTCTTTTCTTCTATCCGGGAACACCTCAAACCCACTTCAACCCGAGAATAATCCGATCACTTTCTTTCTCCTCAAACACCATCGATCAACCTTGAGCCACTATTATCAACATCACCGAGTATTATGTATGGCAAATTGGAGAAATAAAGAAATTATAATTTGTGTATCTAACATATATGCGTGTTTCAACATTGGAGGATACAAGGTCACGTAAATACCCTATTTAAATAACTTTACAGCTCGCTACAGATATATATGTTATTTGTTTTATACATTGAACGTGACACAAGGGGTTATGGCCGACACTTATTGAATCAAGCAACCCACTTGCAATCAAGTCAGATATTTTTTTTTATAGTATATTGCATACGTTTTCAATTGTGGACGGGAACTAGTTTTAAAACTTGGGCCGAGAAATTGTTTTGCATTTTGGGCCGTATACTTGTGGAGATTGTTAGTCTGTGATCCATTTTTTTCTTTTGAGCCAAGGAATGAATGAGAGTGACGGGAATAATGATGATGATACATGAATGATGATAATTTGTTGTTGCTTTTAATGACACAAATGAATTATGAAAACCCCACTCAAAAACCGAATATGTTACGGGTATCTGTTATTTTTTGCCATCGAGTAAATATGTTATAATTTGGAAGAACTAGTGGTACACTAGTTGATTACTAAAAGAAGAGACAAAAGTGAAAGTTGGTGATGGAATGATGATAATGTTTGTTGTAAATCTCGAGACCTTTTGATGATGTAGGGACGATAAACACTATGATAATGAGGGCATTAAGATGATCATAATAATATTATATGAATAAGGATGATGATGCTATATGATGATGATGATGATGATGATAGAATGGTTATGGTTACAATGATAAGATGAATAAAGAGAACGATATAGATTTATGTGTAAGACGTACGGTACATGAAATCATGAATTATGATAATACATGAGTAAAGAAGATGATAGTTGATGATAGATTAGAAGATGAAATTGATGATGAATGAAGAAGAAGAAATCGATAGTTATATAGGTTATATATTTATTCCGTGGTACCAAAACAGAAATAGAGAAACAGTGGGGCAGTTCAGTGTGTTATTGGATTAATGGGAGGTTGCGGGTTCGAGCCCTGGCTAGGGCAGTTCAATTGTTTTTCTTTTTCTTGATACTTTTTCTTCAAAGGTAGTTTTCTATTATTCATTATTATTATTATTATTATTATTATTATTATTATTATTATTATTATTATTATTATTATTATTATTGTTATTATTATTATTATTATTATTATTATTATTATTATTATTATGATAAGTATTACTATTGTTATTAATAACATTATTATTTTCATTATTAGTAAAAGTATTAGGGATATTATAGTTATTATTATAATTACTATTATTATTATTATTATAAAATAAAACAACTTTTTATTTATTATTATCAATATTATTTTATCAAATAGCTATTAATTAAATAAAACTATGTTTACTAGATATAATATAACTATATTAATTTTTCTTAAATATTGAATTTTTTTTATAAAGTATATAAAACAAATATATTTAACTAGGTTATTAATGAAACACAAAATTTATTAAGATAACATTTATAATATATAAATCTGTTCGACTACAACAATAGGTGTTAATATACATTAATGATATAGGTTCGTGAATCCGAGATCAACCCTACACTTGTTAAATGACGTCATATGTATTTTTACAACAAAATACAGTATGGTGAGTTTCATTTGTTCCCTTTTTAAATGCTTTTGCAATATATATTTTTGGGACTGAGAATACATGCGCTGCTTTTATAACTGTTTTACGAAATAGACACAAGTAATCAAAACTACATTCTATGGTTGAATTATTAAACCGAATATGCCCCTTTTTAGTCTGGTAATCTAATAATTAGGGAACAGACACCCTAATTGACGCGAATCCTAAAGATAGATCTATTGGGCCCAACAAGCCCCATCCAAAGTACCAGATGCTTTAGTACTTCGAATTTATCATGTCCGAAGGGAGTTCCAGAATGATGGAGATATTCTATATGCATCTTGTTAAGGTCGGTTACCAGGTGTTCACCATATGAATGATTATTTTTGTCTCTATGCATGGGACATATATTTATGAGAAATAAAAATCTTGTGATCTATTAAAATGATGGAAATGATTATTTATGTTCAACTAATGAACTCACCAACCTTTTGGTTGACACTTGAAAGCATGTATATTCTCAGGTATGAAAGAAATCTTTCGCTGTGCATTTGCTCATTTTAAAGATATTACTTGGAGTCATTTATGACATATTTCAAAAGACGTTGCATTCGAGTCGTTGAGTTCATCAAGATTATTATTAAGTCAATTATAGTTGGATATATTATGAAATGGTATGCATGTCGTCAACTTTCAATGTAAATGAAAGTTTGCCTTTTAAAAACGAATGCAATGTTTGTAAAATGTATCATATAGAGGTCATGAACCTCGCGATGTAATCAACTATTGTGAATCGTTTATAATCGATATAGACTTCGTCCAGATGGATTAGGATGGATCGCTTCAGTTGGTATCAGAGCGGTGGTCTTAGCGAACCAGGTCTTGCATTAGTATGTCTAACTGATAGTCGTTAGGATGCATTAGTGAGTCTGGACTTCGACCGTGTCTGCATGTCAAAAGTTTTGCTTATCGTTTTTGTTGGAAATCATCTGCTTATCATCCTTAGAAAATTACCTACTCATTATTCTTAGTCTAGACACGTTTTACTGCATTGACTGCATGAATAGTGTATAGACAAAATTCATATCTTAGCGTATCTGTTACTGTAGACCTTGCCTGATATCTCTCGTAAATTTCTCCGTAATTTAAGGGATCCTGGTACTCTATATATCTATGCATTTTATGCATTGAGAATACATTCAACTATCAATTGCTTTCACTAAACTCTTCATATCAAAAATCTTTTCTGTGATCGTGTAAGATGGCCTCTACGAATCGACCACGTTCCTCTGACTCCGAAGACAGCGTGACAGGAGCACCCCAACCAATCAACTACCGAGATTACTGGATAAAATGGGGGTGGGTTCGCGACATACTCACCCTATGGAGAAGGGAAGAAGGTACTCCATATCACGAACCGAATCTACCACCTAACCTTGAAGTACTCGACCCGCTCACCGGCGAACCCGTTCGCAACACCGTTTATACCCTATTTGCAAGAATTTTTCGTCTTGAAGCTACCATTAACGGAACTAGAGAAGATATCCGACCTCTACCTCACACTGATAATCAACCAGGGTTAGTAGAAGAAGTTAGAGAACTCCGAGCTCGAGTATTAACTTTAGAAAGCACGGTATACAATTTGCAAGCACCAGCAGTATCACCAACACCAGTAACATCACCAGCCTCAGCACCAATGGCACCAGTAACACCAACAACCCAAGTTTCAACAATCCATGCCTCAACATCTCATTCTGTACCTCGAGTATAAATTATCGTTCTACGAATCATTCTACATCATTTATCTTCGTTCAACATGGCGATTATGTAATCTCTAATGTTTTAGAGATTATATATATTCTTATTCTAACGGTAAATCAAATGAGTCTAATATCATATTGACTCATTAAAAATCCCTGACTACATCTGAAGAAAATATATATGTATATATGTTTTCATAAGGATTGTAATTAGAAATTCTTTTGTTCAAACTGTTAATGGTGAAAATATTTTAACGGGTAGGTAATACCCGTGGAATATTTAGATTTCACATTAATAAGTTACAATGTACATTCTTCGAATCTGATTCAACAGTCATTTACTATCCTATTTACAACCACCGATATACGTATCCGTTCACCGCAGAATAACCCTTTTCATTCAATTTTATATTTGGATTTTGATCTATCAGAATCCAACAAGTGGCATAATGAAGAAAACATTGGACAAAAATAAAAATTTGTTAGAAACAAACAAATTAACCATGAGAAAATTTTGTTAAGAATCCACGCTAACAAAATCCTAGCTAACTGTTCCTAGCTAACTGATTACATTTTATTTATCGCAGTTTATTTATAGCAATTTAATTATCGCAATTTTATTTCTCGTCATTTAATTTATGTTATTTACTTTACGCATTTTATTTATCGTCATTTAATTTCTGTATTTATTTTACCCACTTTAAATATCGGGACACGTATACAAGGTTTTGACATATCATATCGACGCATATATATATATTATTTGGAGTAACCATAGACACTCTATATGCAGTAATGATCGAGTTCTCTATACAGGGTTGAGGTTGATTCTATAATAATATATATATACTTTGAGTTGTGATCGAGTCTGAGACATGTACCCGGGTCACGATACGTATTAACTAATTCGAATATTATATATTAAACTATATATGAAATATTGGACTGTCAACTGTGGACTATCGACTATGGACTAATAACATTGGACAATTAAAATGAATTAAAATATTGATTATAATATATGAAACTAAACAATTCTTCAAGTTTGCCACTTGATTTCCTCTTAAACACCATTTGTATCATGACAATTCTAATCTGTGTTCAAACCTTTCATGATTCTTGAAAACACCTCGATTGGGAGGATGAAACAACCGCACTTCATCTACGGAAGAAAAGATTGATACATATAGTTATGCACCTGAAAACACTCGGAACCCGGGTAAACGTTTAACACGTATCTGTGCTAGCTCTTTTGGCATTGTTATTACCGAAAATAACTTTGCAATCCCTTTCCAAAATTAGTCAATTTTGTCACAGCTCCAGCAAGTCAACTTCGACTTTTCATTCGAAACAACCTTATAATCACGTTGATATATATGTGTACTCTTTTATTGTTACCGGGGAACCTTATATATTCCATCATATTACCAGCAGACGCACCAGCAATCTCATTGCTCCTTGGCTTAAATCTCTCTGACAAATCACTATATTTATATATTGAAGTCCCATCATGTACTCATCTGAAATGTCCCGTTCATATTGATTATAAACGTTCCATATTAATTGATTTCGTCGCGAGGTTTTGACCTCTATATGAGACGTTTTTCAAAGACTGCATTCATTTTTAAAACAACCATAACCTTTATTTTATCGATAAAGGTTTAAAAAGCATTACGTAGATTATCAAATAATGATAATCTAAAATATACCGTTTACACACGACCATTACATAATGGTTTACAATAAGAATATATTACATCAAAAATAAGTTTCTTGAATGCAGTTTTTACATAATATCATACAAGCATGGACTCCAAATCTTGTCCTTATTTTAGTATGCAACAGCGGAAGCTCTTAATAATCACCTGAGAATAAACATGCTTAAAACGTCAACAAAAATGTTAAGCAATCATTTTTAAAGAAAATACGGTCGAAGTCCAGGCTCACTAATGCATCCTAACAAACTCGATAAGATACACTAATGCAAATTTTCTGGTTCTCTAAGACCAACGCTCTGATACCAACTGAAATGTCCCGTTCATATTGATTATAAACGTTCCATATTAATTGATTTCGTCGCGAGGTTTTGACCTCTATATGAGACGTTTTTCAAAGACTGCATTCATTTTTAAAACAACCATAACCTTTATTTTATCGATAAAGGTTTAAAAAGCATTACGTAGATTATCAAATAATGATAATCTAAAATATACCGTTTACATACGACCATTACATAATGGTTTACAATAAAAATATATTACATCAAAAATAAGTTTCTTGAATGCAGTTTTTACATAATATCATACAAGCATGGACTCCAAATCTTGTCCTTATTTTAGTATGCAACAGCGGAAGCTCTTAATAATCTTCTAAGAATAAACATGCTTAAAACGTCAACAAAAATGTTGGTGAGTTATAGGTTTAACCTATATATTATCAAATCATAATAATAGACCACAAGATTTCATATTTCAATATACATCCCATACATAGAGATAAAATTCATTCATATGGTGAACACATGGTAACCGACATTAACAACATGCATATAAGAATATCCCCTATCATTCCGGGAAATCCTTCGGACATGATAAAAATGAATTCGAAGTACTAAAGCATCCGGTACTTTGGATGGGGTTCGTTAGGCCCAATAGATCTATCTTTAGGATTCGCGTCAATTAGTAGATCGGTTTACTAATTCTTAGGCTACCAAGCAAAAGGGGCATATTCGGCTTCGATCATTCACCCATATAATGTAGTTTCAATTACATGTGTCTATTTCGTAAAACATTTATAAAAACTGCATGTATTCTCATCCCAAAATATTAGATTTTAAAAGTGGGACTATAACTCACTTTCACAGATTTTTACTTCGTCGGGAAGTAAGACTTGGCCACTGGTCGATTCACGAACCTATAACAAATATGTACATATATATCAAAGTATGTTCAAAATATATTTACAACACTTTTAATACATTTTGATGTTTTAAGTTTATTAAGTCAGCTGTCCTCGTTAGTAACCTACAACTAGTTGTCCACAGTTAGATGTACAGAAATAAATCGATATATATTATCTTGAATCAATCCACGACCCAGTGTATACACGTCTCAGGCTAGATCACAACTCAAAGTATATATATTTTTGGAATCAACCTCAACCCTGTATAGCTAACTCCAACATTACTGCATATAGAGTGTCTATGGTTGTTCCAAATAATATATATACATGGGTCGATATGATATGTCAAAACATTTGCATACGTGTCTATGGTATCCCAAGATTACATAATATATTAGAATACATGTATAATATAATATAAGTTAGCTAGGATATGATTTGTATAGAATTGTTAATATTTCCCGTAGCTACAAAAATCAAAAAATATCCAATCTTGTTTTACCCATAACTTCTTCATTTTAAATCAATTTTGAGTGAATCAAATTGCTATGGTTTCATATTGAACTCTATTTTATGAATCTAAACAGAAAAAGTATAGGTTTATAGTCGGAAATATAAGTTACAAGTCATTTTTGTAAGAGGTAGTCATTTCAGTCGAAAGAACGACGTCGTGATGACCATTTTGAAAAACATACTTCCACTTTGAGTTTAACCATGATTTTTGGATATAGTTTCATGTTTATAAGAAAAATCATTTTTCCAGAAGAACAACTTTTAAATCAAAGTTTATCATAGTTTTTAATTAAGTAACCCAAAACAGCCCGCGGTGTTACTACGACGGCGTATGTCCGGTTTTACAGTGTTCTTCGTGTTTCCAGGTTTTAAATCATTAAGTTAACATATCATATAGATATAGAACATGTGTTTAGTTGATTTTAAAAGTCAAGTTAGAAGGATTAACTTTTATTTGCGAACAAGTTTAGAATTAACTAAACTATGTTCTAGTGATTACAAGTTTAAACCTTCGAATAAGATAGCTTTATATGTATGAATCGAATGATGTTATGAACATCATTACTACCTCAAGTTTTGTGGATAAACCTACTGGAAAAGAGACAAATGGATCTAGCTTCAAAGAATCTTGGATGGCTTGAAAGTTCTTGAAGTAGAATCATGACACGAAAACAAGTTCAAGTAAGATTTCCACTCGAAATAAGATTGTTATAGTTATAGAAATTGAATCAAACTTTGAATATGAGTATTACCTTGTATTAGAAAGATATCTTACTGTAAATAAGAAAAATTTCTTGAGGTTGGATGATCACTCTACAAGATTGGAAGTAAGCTAGCAGCAAACTTGGAAGTATTCTTGATTTTATAAAACTAGAACTTGTAGAATTTATGAAGAACACTTAGAACTTGAAGATAGAACTTGAGAGAGATCAATTAGATGAAGAAAATTGAAGAATGAAAGTATTTGTAGGTGTTTTTGGTCGTTGGTGTATGGATTAGATATAAAGGATATGTAATTTTGTTTTCATATAAATAAGTCATGAATGATTACTCATATTTTTGTAATTTTATGAGATATTTTATGCTAGTTGCAAAATTATGGTTCCCACATGTGTTAGGTGACTCACATGGGCTGCTAAGAGCTGATTATTGGAGTGTATATACCAATAGTACATACATCTAAAAGCTGTGTATTGTACGAGTACGAATACGGGTGCATACGAGTAGAATTGTTGATGAAACTGAACGAGGATGTAATTGTAAGCATTTTTGTTAAGTAGAAGTATTTTGATAAGTGTCTTGAAGTCTTTCAAAAGTGTATGAATACATATTAAAACACTACATGTATATACATTTTAACTGAGTCGTTAAGTCATCGTTAGTCGTTACATGTAAGTGTTGTTTTGAAACCTTTAGGTTAACGATCTTGTTAAATGTTGTTAACCCAATGTTTATAATATCAAATGAGATTTTAAATTATTATATTATCATGATATTATGATGTATGAATATCTCTTAATATGATATATATACATTAAATTTCGTTACAACGATAATCGTTACATATATGTCTCGTTTCAAAATCATTAAGTTAGTAGTCTTGTTTCTACATATGTAGTTCATTGTTAATATACTTAATGATATGTTTACTTATCATAATATCATGTAAACTATATATATATATATATATATATATATATATATATATATATATATATATATATATATATATATATATATATATATATATATATATATATATATATATATATATATATATATATATATATATCCATATATATGTCATCATATAGTTTTTACAAGTTTTAACGTTCGTGAATCACCGGTCAACTTGGGTGGTCAATTGTCTATATGAAACCTATTTCAATTAATCAAGTCTTAACAAGTTTGATTGCTTAACATGTTGGAAACACTTAATCATGTAAATAAGAATTTCATTTAATATATATATAAACATGGAAAAGTCCGGGTCACTACATCATCCGCATCTTGTAACAAGAATTGACATACCAATTATCGGGGATTAGCAAGCAGTATTTTGAAATCTCGCAGCATGTCTACATCAACAGTTATATGTAAACATATAACATTTATCTCTTGGAATTATGATCTTTCATTCTGAAATTCTGAAAAGCACTCAGCCTACAAATCAATACTCTGAATGTTGAAAAAGCTGAATGAAGCAGCAGAAGCCGTAGACAACTGTAAACGATCTTAACAACCAAAAGTTTGAGGATAAAGAGTTGTATATTGGCAAAGCTTAAAAATGTTGGAACTGGAAAACGGATTGAGCAAACCATGAAAGAGGCTATGGACAAATCACAAAGACTAATTCTGCCTTCAAAGAATCCAAATGATTCAGTATCTACTGAAGTCATTAATGAATACCTTGCTCCTGACCCTAAACCTTTACGGACCAATCTTCATCATCATCCATCAATATTAGAAATTCTAAGATATCAACGTATCTTTCATTATAAATATCCTCTATATCTCTGAAGATACTTTTATAACTATTCTTATCTGAAATCATTAATCTCTTCGTGCTATCAGTGTTACATCATATAGAAACTGTTAGTTTCTATATTCTGTAAACTTTCGAGCTTAAAATATGAATGTTAATGAAGTATTGTTGGAAACTGATGCATGAGTTAGTATAATATAATAACACTTGATCAACGTGATTATATTACAGTAAGTCATGCTGAGTTTCTAAATGAAATGTGATGATTCACAGATCATAACGTCATCATGTGCCAGGTTACACGACTCTTGCATTCTGTCTAATCTATAAACATATCAAGAACATGTTTTTCTTGATAGTCCTATCTTTTCCTAGAATTCTGGTAATTTGACAAGTCAAATTGTGCTATTACTGTTTCTTTCCTAGAACATTAACAATGTTCATTCTGAAATTCATATCTGCGAATTCTGGACCATTACAAGCGGTGCTTAATCACAAGAAGAAGAAACGAAGAGACAAAACTCCGGAATATAAATTGGAGTATAAATCGCAGCAAATAGTAGAAAGCATTAACTGTGGATGTCGATGATTATAGAAAACAGAAGCAAGGACTTCGAAATATCAGGGAAGATATAAAGCCCAATAACAACACATAAATTACAAACCGTGTATATCAATGTTGATCTCAACATAAAGACGCGGGAGAATTAAAAGCACTATAACCCCAAGGGCAAAGTAGAAGTATGCAGATTCCTCTGGTGGTAGATGAAAAAGGATAATGATTGATGCGATAGTAAGGATAAGGACAAGGATTAGAACTGGATTAAGCATTTTCACAATCTTTTGAATTTAGAAATTAAGTATAGAAGTGGTGAACACTAATGGAACGGAAAAGGTAAATTTATATTGGAAATATCAGACAGAGCAATCGAGGCAGATGATCGCATTTAATTAAAGAGATCTTAATTTCCATAAATCCCGAAGAATCAGATCTTATAGATTTCCAAGATTTTCCTTAAATCCCTTGAATTCTGGAATTCAACCAAGGCAACGTCAAAAGTTAAGACGCACCTTATGTTCTAAATTCAATCTTGACTACGTCAAAAGTTATGGCAAATCTATATTCCTTCATTTCACTCTTTTGTGATAGCTTCACCCGTACTCTTCGCAAAATCGAATCGTTTTATCTACATTACTCATTAATGATAAAACTCTATTCATCAACTCATATTCGTCATGAAAACATTCTTATTGTTAGCCATGACCACCTCACTCAAATTTCGGGACGAATTTTCTTTAACGGGTAGGTACTGTGACGACCCAGAAATTTCTGACCAAATTTAAACTTAATCTTTATATGTTTCCGACACGATAAGCAAAAGTCTGTAATGTTGAGTCTCAAAAATTTTGAACTGTTTTCATACAAGCATTTAACCTTGACTATCCCCGACGATTCACGAACAAATATTTGTAAATAAATATGTATATATATATATATATATACTTATATATATATATATATATATATATATATATATATATATATATATATATATATATATATATATATATATAAGTATATATAATAATTGGAGATAGTAAAATATAAATAATTAAGTTATTATTAATATATATATATATATATATATATATATATATATATATATATATATATATATATATATATATATATATATATATATGACATATGTACAAAATAAATAATTAGATGTATATTGTAAGATATTAAAATGTATATATGGTAAATATTCAATATGTGATATTATATATATATTATATATTATATAATATTACATAATTAAAATTGTAATATTAATATATAAAATGTAATCACAAGTTAAAATATAATTGTTATATTAATGTTATTACTTTCATTATTATTATTAATATTAATATCAGTATTATTAATATTATTATATACATATAAGATATATATGAAATTTGATACATTTAATTATTAATATTATTGTTATTATTATTAATATCATTATTATGATAATTAGTAGTAAAAATATGTTTTTATTATTAATAAGATTAATATTATCATTATTTTATAATTACCATTATCATTAAAATCATTAAGATTATTATAAAGATACTACAATTTATTAAAATTATATCATTATAAACATTATTATAACTATTACTATCATCATTCTAAATATCATTATTATGATAATTATTATTGACAGTATTATTATGTTATTATTTCATTATTATTATTATTATTTATTATTAATAGAATTGTTATCATTAATATTAATTATATATAAATAAATAAATAAATAAAAATATCAGGAAGAGGAATCCAATTCTGTTTTCCATCTCAATCAACTTTACTCAAATTTTGTTTCTTGTCTGAATTTGTTAGCAATCTACATCAATTTAAATGTACGAATTCAATAAGCAATATGTATCTGTTTTATTTTTCTTCTTTTACGATTCTCCTTCTGATCCTGGATTGGAATAAATGACTCCACTGACACTATAATACAATTTCAATTGAATTCATTACACATCATAATCAGCTTTTCATTTTTTTTAGTACTGGTTGATTCCTCCTGTCGATCATTCTTGTTTGTTACTTCTGGCTCGAATACTTCTGTCAACCTTCTCAATCTTCTTTTATTTTGTTGGTATCTCTTCGGATTGATTCTTCTTGTCGACTACAACCAACCTATACAACAAATGATCAATCCTCGTTATAGCATAACTAAAACACTTCCTTATTATGATGCATTTTCTCTCTTTCGTTGAACAACCGAACACCACTTCCATTTTCATTATCCAATTCCACTCCCAATACCCATTTCATACTTTAATAAGAATTAAATTCTTATCTCACACACCATATAACATATAACATAACATATACTTATACTTACATGTCACTCTTATGAAGCCATCAACTACAACCCTTACCGTGAACAACGAGTCGCCTTTTAAACACCACCTCCTTCATCTCACCGAACCGCCACCATCGAGCATGAATACCCGCCACCATACACCATGATAACCCTCATATCTCCATTACCATCACCTTCTTCACCACTAACACAACTCATTAAAACTACCATCATCGTTATTTCTTTTCTTTCTTTTCTTCTATCCGGGAACACCTCAAACCCACTTCAACCCGAGAATAATCCGATCACTTTCTTTCTCCTCAAAAACCATCGATCAACCTTGAGCCACTATTATCAACGTCACCGAGTATTATGTATGGCAAATTGGAGAAATAAAGAAATTATAATTTGTGTATCTAACATATATGCGTGTTTCAACATTGGAGGATACAAGGTCACGTAAATACCCTATTTAAATAACTTTACAGCTCGCTACAGATATATATGTTATTTGTTTTATACATTGAACGTGACACAAGGGGTTATGGCCGACACTTATTGAATCAAGCAACCCACTTGCAATCAAGTCAGATATATTTTTTTTATAGTATATTGCATACGTTTTCAATTGTGGACGGGAACTAGTTTTAAAACTTGGGCCGAGAAATTGTTTTGCATTTTAGGCCGTATACTTGTGGAGATAGTCTGTGATCTATTTTTTTCTTTTGAGCCAAGGAATGAATGAGAGTGACGAGAATAATGATGATGATACATGAATGATGATAATTTGTTGTTGCTTTTAATGACACAAATGAATTATGAAAACCCCACTCAAAAACCGAATATGTTACGGGTATCTGTTATTTTTTGCCATCGAGTAAATGTGTTATAATTTGGAAGAGCTAGTGGTACACTAGTTGATTACTAAAAGAAGAGACAAAAGTGAAAGTTGGTGATGGAATGATGATAATGTTTGTTGTAAATCTCGAGACTTTTTGATGATGTAGGGACGATAAACACTATGATAATGAGGGCATTAAGATGATCATAATAATATTATATGAATAAGGATGATGATGCTATATGATGATGATGATAGAATGGTTGTGGTTACAATGATAAGATGAATAAAGATAACGATATAGATTTATGTGTAAGACGTACGGTACATGAAATCATGAATTATGATAATACATGAGTAAAGAAGATGATAGTTGATGATAGATTAGATGATGAAATTGATGATGAATGAAGAAGAAGAAATCGATAGTTATATAGGTTATATATTTATTCCGTGGTACCAAAACAGAAATAGAGAAACAGTGGGGCGGTTCAGTGTGTTATTGGATTAATGGGAGGTTGCGGGTTCGAGCCCTGGCTAGGGCAGTTCAATTGTTTTTCTTTTTCTTGATACTTTTTCTTTAAAGGTAGTTTTCTATTATTATTATTATTATTATTATTATTATTATTATTATTATTATTATTATTATTATTATTATTATTATTATTATTATTATTATTATTATTATTATTATTATTATTATTATTATGATAAGTATGATAAGTATTACTATTGTTATTAATAACATTATTATTTTCATTATTAGTAAAAGTATTAGGGATATTATAGTTATTATTATAATTACCATTATTATTATTATAAAATAAAACAACTTTTTATTTATTATTATCAAATAGCTATTAATTCAATAAAACTATGTTTACTAGATATAATATAACTATATTAATTTTTCTTAAATATTGAATTTTTTTATAAAGTATATAAAACAAATATATTTAACTAGGTTATTAATGAAACACAAAATTTATTAAGATAACATTTATAATATATAAATCTGTTCGACTACAACAATAGGTATTAATATACATTAATGATATATGTTCGTGAATCCGAGATCAACCCTACACTTGTTAAATGGCGTCATATGTATTTTTACTACAAAATATAGTATGATGAGTTTCATTTGCTCCCCTTTTAAATGTTTTTGCAATATATATTTTTGGGACTGAGAATACATGCGCTGCTTTTATAACCGTTTTACGAAATAGACACAAGTAATCGAAACTACATTCTATGGTTGAATTATTAAACCGAATATGCCCCTTTTTAGTCTGGTAATCTAAGAATTAGGGAACAGACACCCTAATTGACGCAAATCCTAAAGATAGATCTATTGGGCCCAACAAGCCCCATCCAGAGTACCAGATGCTTTAGTACTTCGAATTTATCATGTCCGAAGGGAGTCCCGGAATGATGGGGATATTCTATATGCATCTTGTTAAGGTCGGTTACCAGGTGTTCACTATATGAATGATTATTTTTGTCTCTATGCATGGGACGTATATTTATGAGAAATGAAAATCTTGTGGTCTATTAAAATGATGGAAATGATTATTTATGTTCAACTAATGAACTCACCAACCTTTTGGTTGACATTTGAAAGCATGTTTATTCTCAGGTATGAAAGAAATCTTCCGCTGTGCATTTGCTCATTTTAAAGATATTACTTGGAGTCATTTATGACATATTTCAAAAGACGTTGCATTCGAGTCGTTGAGTTCATCAAGATTATTATTAAGTCAATTATAGTTGGATATATTATGAAATGGTATGCATGTCGTCAACTTTCAATGTAAATGAAAGTTTGCCTTTTAAAAACGAATGCAATGTTTGTAAAATGTATTATATAGAGGTCATGAATCTCGCGATGTAATCAACTATTGTGAATCGTTTATAATCGATATGGACTTCGTCCAGATGGATTAGGACGGGTCACTTCAGTTCCACGGGTCATTAAACTAAATAACTTTAGCATTTACGTTCACTTAATACTTAAAACATATCATTAAACTGTTTCGTTTAAACAAACCCGTGATTTCACGGGTCATTTGACTAGTTATTTCCACTAATCCCATTAACTGCTTCTATATTTTGGGAATAGATTTTCCACAGTCAAATTCGACCAATTTTTCATCAAGGATTTCGTCCAAATTTTCCAGTCAAATTCTTTTTAATGCAAACAAATAATTATTCCATTAAAAGAATTATTTAATTTATGTGATTTCGAAGAAGAAAGATTCATAAAACGTCGGCCGGAACAATAATCGCCACCGTACCGTCAATTTTTTGTGATTTCAATTACTATTTGAAGCACTAGAATTTTGTCGTTCAGGTTTGCCGTGCGCGCTTTGCAATTGGTAAGTACACGTTTTGATTGCAATTTTAGTTTATGGATTTGTGAATTTTAGTGATGTTAAAGCTACGCTTTCGATTGTTCACATAAGTTTGATACTCCCGTTTTAATTTGTACTTTGACCAATTTATTTAATGCTCAAGTTGATGGTGGCATGAGCTTCGGTACATCTGATTTTGTTCCGTAAGGTAAAAGATCAAAAGGGTATTAGGTAAACATGAAAATGGTTGAACATGATTATTTGCTTTACTAGGTATCTTTTTATTTTTATTTTTATTTTTATTTTTATTTTGCTTATATGTTATAAAAATATCCAGGTTCGAAAGCTTTACGATGGATGTAAATATTATTGAAGAAGTCATGAGTGCATACATTGTTTCATCATTATTCTTATTTGCTAGGTAAAAATCTTTATTTGCTTTACTATTTGTGTGCAGGCACGGATCTTGAATAGTGATATAACGGGGGCTGAAAAAAGTCAAACAATATATATATATATATATATATATATATATATATATATATATATATATATATATAAAAGATTCATAAAGAAAGTCATCAATCAGAATGACTAACGGTGATCGAACAAGAAGATACTACGGCTCAAAGGCCCTTAAAATATTTAAGTCGTTTAATTTGTTTATAAATAAAAGCATAAACTAATTCTCAGTTATTCAATAAAGGTAGACATCCCTGACGTTAAAATTTGACCATTCAGTTAATCAACGTACCAATATTCAACTTATTGTTATAATTAACACGTTTTAAATGTTGTCATTAAAAAATTTAAACATGCTAATTTGGTTGGTACATTGAAACTAACTACTCATTTTATGGAAATAACAATCACTAAACCACTATTTCATTCATTAATATTTTATTAAAGACAATTCTAATGGTTGTCATTAGAAAATTTCTATATTAAATCTATTTAAATTAATAAAAGTATGAACTAAGATTAAAACTACAATTGAAATATAAAAGTCTTAGAAACACACACATATATCGACATATATATAAACGATAAACGGATTATTATTATTATTATACATATTACATATTACATATAATAAAATAAAATATATATACCTTTAGTTTGGAAGGAAGGTTTGATTTCCACCCATAACAAATTCGCTAAATGGAACAGGAGGAAAAAAATTACTTTATGTTTTTTAGTATTCGCTAGAAGACTGAAGAATTTTCAATACGGAGTTATTAAAACCCAATTTCAAAAGCCTCAAGGTTTGTTAGCGAATTTTTTTTGGTGGGGCCATTATATAACTTTCCATGTATAATCTCCACGAACACATAAATTGCTAGTAAGAACAATTTTTTTTTGGTGGGGCCTCAACCCCCTCCTGCCCTTTCTATGCTCCGTCTTTGTTTGTGTGTGTGTTTGCCTGTGTATATTTATGAGTGTCCAAGTATGATGTGCTCAAATGCTGACTTGATATTGTTTATCGGAGCAACCAAATGATAACACAAATATATTGTTCTTCAAATGGATGTTGTGTCAGTGTTGCATATTGCAAGAAAATAAGCCAATAAAGACTCAGGTACACGACCTTTTTGAGCATCACCATACAAATATATTAGGCTTTTAATTGCAGTCCATCTTTTATAAACGTGTTGTGTGTTGTATTTGAATCTTTTCAAATTTACAGGAAAACTTAATTTCTATAGTCTCGGAGTTTATGTACCTACCCTCGAAGTTTACAAAAGTTGCAGTGACAAGTGATATTTGTAATCCTTTGTGGGAATATCAATAGGTAAGTACATACTTTATATCTGAGTTAAAATATAAATATGAAGGTAGTATTAGACGACTATGGCTGCAAATTATAAATATAAATTTACTAGGGAGTTCCTGAAAGCACATATCTAAGTGAAATTACTCCCCATTTGATAAACAACATAAAAAATGCTTCAAGCAGTGAGTCAATCAGCAAGCTATATACTTATGTACGCAACAAACTTTTCAACAACTTACAGAATGGTAATTTTGTAATGTGATACATCAGTTGGAGTCAATAATCATGAGCACCTAGGAATGGAGCAAATTGCAATTGAGCAATTTTCATTAGATCAACTTGCAGTGGGCAGCCCCATTTAGTAACACTTCAAGATCTATTTAGGGAAGTATGCTATCAAGTATTCTACAAATGGTCCATCTACATATACCTTCAATCTTTTTTCTTAGTAACTAATCTAAATGACTTAAGGAGGACCCAAAGTGGGTAAATTACTCGATAAGGTAACTATAAGCACAAAGAAAGGTGATTCATGTAAATTGCTCACCTTTTCCTAAAGGGCGGTGATAGGTATAATGTATGCGCCAAAGCTTTAAATTATAGGGTCGTGATGATGAATTTTAATTATTTTGAGTTAGTTCGATTGCAAGGCTCATATATTTTGAATACGGTATTCGTGTACATGGTTAATATACTACAGGTAATTTCTTCTAACTGATGCTACATGTAACTTTAGACCTTTTTATTGTAACAGTCCAAATAGATCCAATAGAAGATTGTAGTTAAAAAATCAAATGGGCCGAACATGTTAAATGAGTCAAATTTCGGTAATTTGGTCTACTTTCAAGTTGTTGATTTCTCAAATTTTTTTCATTGCTTTCTTGATTCTAATTTATCTTTGTTGATTTCGTGCAGAACAAGATGAGACAAATTGAAAATGAGAGTCAAGCTTGCATTGCATATATGGTTATCAGTTTCCTTATCTTATGTAATCATTGAATATGTATGGTTATTTCTTGTGTCTATGACGAATGCGAAATAATAATTCTTGACTTTTGTAACTAAATTCACACGAGGCTTGCTTACAAGTGGTGGTTGTAAGTAATGTGAATAACTTACACAAAAATCTTATCACCTAATTAAATTAAGATTACCATATTTCAATTTCAATTAACACATAAAAAATCGCAAATTTTGTAGGTCTTAAATTATTATTTTCAAAAAAAAAAAAAAAAAAAAATAATGAAATCAAGAGTAAAAGTTTGGCTGACTTTCAAATATAATAAGGGTAATAGTGGAACTTTAATGACTATATAGTACAATTTTGAGTAAGGGACATTCGTTTTCTAACAAATATAAATAGTAACGTGAACTTTTTGGTGAAAGTGATGGAGTATTACATTACAAAAGATAAACGAATTACTCGAGATAAGGCAAACAACATTGGGGTTGTTAACAATTAACGGGTACTTAATGAGATTAACCACATTAATTAGTTTTTTATCAGGCTCTTCCAATACCGAATACACCGAACTGAATACATCGAACAAATCGAAAACTGAACCGATGAATACCCCTACCTTGACAATTCAACATTATCATAAACGTATTTTAGAGTCTTTATTTCCAATAACATGTTGCATAATGAATACTTTTATATTATTTTACTATTATCTTATTGAAATTCAAATGTATTGAGTAAATGTATTGAGTATTAGTACATTTTTTAAATTATATATGTGCTATAATACCTCATTCACATTTTTATGCAATTTTTTTAGTCACTATTTCCATTTTTATTTTTAGATTTCTTTTTTTCTCTCAGTTTAGAGACGCCAATCTCTCAGTTTAGAGACGCCAATCTAATAGAAATATAAAAAAAAATCTAATATATTGTGTAAAAATCAATCCTAATATACAAGTCCCATTTCGATTTTACTATAACAAAATTTTTTTAAAAAATCCGCGAATTCGCAGGTCTTTGACTAGTAAGTTACCAAATCAAAATATCAAAAAATAACTTACTTACTTCATGTCTAAAGTATTATAAATAATCACATACAAAAAGTTGATTGAAAAGTTTCTAAAATACTAAAATACACAAAATATATAAAATATCACATCTCGAAAACTTGTTGTATATGATTATATTGAATAAAATTATACTCGTTTTCAAAACAAATAAGAGAAATCTTTCATACATTAACGATATAATACTATTACTAAAATTTTACATAAAAAATATTATTGAAATTCCTCGGGTCGGGTATACGGGTATGCGAGTCGGGTATACGAGTCGGGTAAACGGGTTTGTATCCAAAACCATACCCGAACCCGGAAATTTTTTTTGTAACCATCCCCATACCCGGCCCATGACCCGACGGACTCGGGTCAAAATCGGCCCAATTATAACGGGTTTCGGGTTTTCTCATCGGGTACAAGTCATTTTGCCATCGCTACCCCTCTGCTGTTGCACAGCTTGCAGTCTTGCACGGGCCCATATCCTGCTATGTTGATGTGTAATTGTACATAAAAATTCGCATGACATTAAAGATTACGAATAGAACATAACGTGAAACTTTGTCAATTAGTATATTTATATTTATATAATATAAACCCTTAGATAAACACGAGTTTACCTTTCTTTATAATTTGACGGTTGAGGTTCTCTCATGTTCCTGAATTGAACAACCGATGTTCCTATAATCCTATTACGCAATAGTAGGAAGATGGAGTTGCATATACTAGATAAAATTAATAAAACAAATTTATAAAATAAAAACTTTAGAAAATAACAAGCAAAGAATGTTGTACAATATAAAATATCAAGAATTAATCCCTTAACTACCAAACCCCTCGTCTGTCAGATTGTGCCGTTTTGTGTTACTCCTGTTGTCGTTTCGGGAAACCTTAAAAATAATTGTGACGTTCAAAACACACATCTACGTTCAAAACACACATCATCTTTGTTTATATGTTGCATATTAAATGCCTTTTTTGGCTGTTAATTTGGTTGGGTAGAGGTACTCTCTTGTTTACTCCTTTATGCATTACCTTTGTTTATATGCTGTATATTAGATGCCTTATTTGCTATTAATTTGGTTGGGTTTAATTTTTTTTGTTTTTTTTCATTCTGTAATTCGTTCCATGTAAATTGTGGCCTGATGTTTGTTCATATGTTTATCTGGGTTTATATAAGGCTTTTTTGGTTGTTATAAGTTACTGTTATTGTGCTGGCTTTATATAAGGGCTTTTATGTTGTTATAAGTCACTGTTGTTTCTAAAATTCATAATGCTGCGTAAGTCCAATTCAGTTCATCGTCTTGAACCTACATCATCTGTACCGGTGGGTTCAGTTGATGTAAGTTATTCGAGTTCTTCAGCGGCCATGCCTATTACAACACCGCCTATTTGTTGGCGATTTTAGTATTATCAACAAACATTTTAGTTAGTTGGGATTTACTTGAAAGCAAGGGTAATCAAGTTATACTTAGTAACGGGTTTGGAGTGTGTGGAGTACACGCCCGTAAGAGTTAACTTGATACTGGCATGAAAATTGTGATATTGAAAAGGCTCAAAATTCCACCATTTTCCATTAGGTGTTAACGAAAAGTTGCGTCTTTTCGTTGAAAGGTTGCCTCTTTTTGTTGAAAGGTTGCGACCTTTCATCGCACCCTTTCATTTCTTATATATACGGGATATGAGTTTTGCTTTCAGAAGAATATATATACAGAAAAATCACATTCTCACTAATACTATAATTTGATCTCTTCTTGCCTAGAGACAAATTGCGTTCTTGTCTTATCCCAATTAAGATTTCGTGTAACCCGAGGCAAGTAGAGTCGAAATACTTAATTAGGAAAGTGTTTTACGATTCAGGAATCAATCCGGAATTATCATTTACAACCCTTATTTCTAACAAACTAATTAAGTATTTTCGGATGGATAATCCTTGGGTGCACCGTGGAAAAGACAGGATATGTTGGTGAAAATAATCAAGGAATGTTTTACGCAAATGATATGGGATTTTGGTTCAAGATTGGATATGGATCAAGAACGGATGCGTTGAAAGATTTGGTCAAATTCTTTATATTGCAACTAATATATACTTCAGTACGGTACGCATTCATGATTTAACTTTAAACGATTGTTATAGAATGTTAGATTCATGCGATGGGATTATGATCATAATTGAGTACGTGGATTATGATCATAATATATGTTTTGTAGAATCGCAATATTAATTTAATGGGATTTACGTCATGGATCTAATATTTATTAGATCATGGGCCATATACATACGTCGCCATCCCGTAGACGCTGGAAAGGGACCTTAGAATCAACCTAACACGATCTAGAGGCGAAATAACACTAGAACGAGCTTAAACGAATATCTATGGGTTTTCGGGTTCGTACGAGTCAAAACAAGATTAGATCTTGATAAACACGAAGCCTAGACTGACATTCTGTGGTATTTGGACATGAAAGTTTTGATAGAGAGCGGACCTGGAACAGTTTGTGTGTGTGAAATTAATTGAGTGATTAACCAAATTAGTTGAGATTAACTTGGTTTAAATATCCCAGATCTTATGTCGGTCGACTGTGGTTGACAGTCGGTCGACTGACTATGTCAGTCGGCCGACTGTCGAGTAACATTACACATTACATTTAAACGTTTACATATATATAAAGTAGCAATCGACAATCAACGTTTAACAATATTACAGGTTACTACATGATCAAATAATACATTAACGTTCATGAAACTAGGGATTACAAATTATGTACTAACAAAATCCCCCTAAGACCTAGTTCCTCATAAGTCTTCGATCTGCTTCAATCTCTGTACGGATCTGTAACCATATTGTTCAAATAGCAAACCTTTGCAACACGAATGTACTGTTGTGCTTGAACTCTATTCTCTGGCCTGTACAGCATCCGATTGTAGTACAATGTGAAGATGTCAGCTTCACAGCAATTTTTCAACCAAACGGGATCTAAAACCCGTATCGAATCGGTCTCATCTTCCTTCGATTTTACAAAACGATGACTGCTTCCTCTGAGCGTTCATCGTAGTACCACCAGCGAAAACGTGGGCTAAAGTTCTGCGGCATTTTCATCACAGGAACCTTTCTCATATATTTTACCGGCTGGTATTTAACAATCTTTCTTCGTTCGCCCGTTTTCTTGTTTGTTCGATAAGTGATCGTGGGAAATTGAGGGCTGAATCCCTCAAAGTTCTTTGACAAGTACGATCATCTTATCTTCTTGCAAACAATATCAGGAATTCAGACATAATCCCGATATAACATCTTGAGCCTAGCCAGCTGCATAAATTCAAAGTACGGTAGAGTCTTGAACTCGAATCCATGTTTGATGTAGTCCACTCCGTACTCCTTCTTTATTGCGTATATATCAATCTCTTTGATGTAGGCCCAAGCAATGATTTTTCCTTTAGCCAAAAGATTCGCCGGCCTATTAATGTAGTTCAGCCATTTAGGTTCCAGCGCTGGCTTCTCACAATATTTTCTGATCCTCAACAGGATCTTCCATTCAGCTTCTAGAACTTCTACCTTTTCTTCATTTATTTTGACCGGTAAAAACCCTGGAGGCAAATCTTCGGTCTTTTCTTTTTCTTCGTATTTACGGTTTAGAAGCTCTTCACTCATTTTGAAGTAATCTTGAAATGTAGGTAGATCTTTATCGTTATTACGTTCGTACTCCGGAAAATCACCTATTGGTTCATCTTCGATAATTACTTCATCAAAATCGTTGTCGTTTTCATTTTCTACCACAGTTTCCTCAAAATCATCACTAGAATCGTAACGATTCTCAAAAGATGAGCTAGCAGTCGTGTCAGCTGAAGTACTTGCTTGTTGCTCTTGACGCACTAGCTCGGCCTGCTCCTCAGCGCTTAGATCCGGCGGGATCTCCCCTTCTTCTAAATCATCAAATACAGCTGAGTGATTCAGACGATCCTGCTTTGCTAAAAAATCACGAAAAGAATAATCAATATTTAGAGGAATTACTGACAGTGGGTTCTCGCTTGTGCCTTTAGCAAGATCCAAACCTAGCTCATCCTCGCCTTGATCGTCAAAATTACCAAAATCTATATCCTCTTCGAGATCAACAGCCTCAATATCGAAATTATTTTTCCACTCAAGCACTTTCATCAGTGCCTTGTTCGCTGCAGACTCGGTCTTTACAATCAGCAAATTCCGAGCATCAACCTTAGTTTTTAACTTCTTCATTTCAACCTGTTGATCTTCAACCTGCTTGGTCAGTTTAGCAATCTCAGCATCCTTTCTTCTTTCTCGTTCATTAGCTTCTTCTTTAAACTTTTCAAATTCAGAAGCCATATTTACAACCTTCTCGCTTAATAGAGTAACTGCAGTATCTTGTGTAATAACAGTCGTGGATGCAGCAGCATGAACTCCTGTATCAGTTTCAGCACGTGTTTCTTGAGTAGCAGCAGCTGGAGATTGTCGTTGTTGTTGTGATTGCTGTGATTGTCGCTTCAGATAAATTGAAGTCCGCATGAAGAACTAGAGCTGCAAACATCGAACTATAAGTCTCGTTCAACTCATCAAAGCCGCCTACCATTGGACTCATGCATCTCAACAACACCAAAGTTAGGTATTTATATTGATGACAGAATCGAGTTCTCTTAACTGCACCTTTCATCGGATCACCAGAGTATCCACATCTCACTAAACACCTTCTGACCTTAGTTCTATTCAGTGTGACTGGCATAGTATCATTATCGGGAAAACCTAAGTCTTCACGAACTGTCTGAGCCGAGATCTTCACAATTGTACCACCAACGCTGCTTCGTATCACCTTCTTTCCCTGTTCAGTGACAATAGAAGCATTGTTCCAGAATTCTCGTTGGTGCGAATAGTACGCCTTGCATTCTAGAGTGATTGCAGTATGAATCCTGGACCTTTTCAAAAACTTGATAATATCAACGAAGCCTTCCTTTGCTTCAGGTCCTTCCTCGTTTAAACACGCCACTAGATTGGCGTTTTCACTTGCCGTCAAACCCGGAAGATTCTTGGATAGAATCACCTCTTCCTCATGCACTTCTTCGTTCACTGGACTACCCTGTTGAGCCATTGATTCTGCTATACAAACATATATACAAGAATCGAAAAGCGTTAAAAATCATAAGAAAATTACAAAGATTTTACAGTCGGTCGACATATAAGATAAGTCGGTCGATTTTCAAGAACAATTGCCCGACATATATATAAATCGATCGACTTAGTAAATCGCCTGACATACAGTAAGTCGGTCGACTTAGGAAGTCAATCGGCCGATTGTTTAAAGAAGCAAAACTCAGATCCTAATCCAATTTCATCGATTTTATGGTGTTTTGTTTCAATCAATGACTAATAATGGTACAGAGGAGGCCGATTAACATGTTCTAATCAACAATCAACACTAACAAGTTCTAAATTGTACAAATCGAATAGAAAATGAAAAAATAAACAAAAACATCAATAACTTTCGATCTAAAAGGAATTACCTCGAATGGTTAATGGCGCTGGAATCACAAGTCAAAGATGTATATGAAAATCACGATCAAAAACTCCTCCTTGCAAAGTTCGAATTTTTTGGTAAAATGACTCAATCGCACGAAATGGGGTACTTCAGCCGTCTGAGGCCTTTTTATACCCAGGTTGACAGTCGGTCAACTATGAGATTATGTCGGCCGACATATGTGACAAACGGCCGACATATGTGACAAGCCAGTAAGTCGGGCGATTTTTGTTTAACATCGACCGACTTATAGTCCAAATCGGTCGATTGTCTCTTTTTATAAAAAAAACATTTATTTTTCGTTTTAGAAACCCCGATAACTCCCTCTATTCACATCCATTGGGCTGATTTTACACGCAAAATATTTACATTTTGAAAACTTTAACAAGTTTAAAATTTGAGATGCGTATTTCGTTTCTTTTTTACATCGAGACACAATTTGTAACTTCATGGAAATATACACATATTCACACAAGCAAACAAATAAAATGTTTTTGTATTTTTCAAAATAAATATTAACACACTAAAAATCTTTTTGTAGTTTTTAGGATTTTAAACTTATCACAATAATAAGTGCAAATGAAGAACAATTCAGGTCAGAAAGTCAATGATCAAGGTTAAGAAAGATCCAAGATTGCATGGCATAAAAACATGTTATTTACAGGAAGCAGTTTCTGTAAGTCATAAACCTAAGAAAGCTAAATTATCAAAATATATACATGATCAATCAACATTCAGACAACAATATGTAAAAAAAAATTTCACAAGTAAAAGCGAATAATTTGTGAGAAATTGATCTTAACATGGTATCGATCTTCATTAAACTTTTAGAGACTTTCCTCTTAGACATTTTGATGATCAAGTTAATTAATTACTTTAACATATTTCTATGTTAGATTCAATCACTGACTTAGTCATCATTTGAGATCACACGATTTATTTGGTAGTCAATTGAGCACAAGTCTATTGACGCTTTCCGTTACCACAAGCATATACGTCAGGTCTAATTGAACAGGAAGGTTCTCATAGTAATTTTGGAATATCCCTGTCAGCCATTAGCCTCTATCGTAACGTATACTTTTCAATTCATATGATTCTGATGGATCTCATAGTATATTGAATATTCTGTCAATCGTGCAACCTTTTATGTAACCAACTGCTATCAATCTCATTCATTCTTTATTATTAAAGTTATTGGAGGAAACGGAATGAAAGATGTAGCTTTCTTAATGAGTGAGTATTCAGAATATCCCTCTAAAAACATCTTTCGCTATCTAGGCCTTAATGGGCATAGTCCCATATCACAGACAATGATAATAAGTCCAATAGAATGGTTTTGATGAAGTATGAATGATTTAAGTTCTTCTTGGTAATCTTCACACTCAATAGTATTCTTACAAAGACTTCTCTTCTCGATTCCATCATTATCTTGACCTTGATATTTTTGTCTTCCACGATTTCACTTCTGTTTTCATGATATAATAACCTGATATGCAATGTGCCACCTTTTTTTTTTTTTTTGACAACACATTGCAGTCTTGACTTTGATTTAGTTCTCGAATTGACTTCCTTGCGATGAAGATCTCTTTTCTTCATTTGTGTAACACTTAACTTAAATCATTCATTCATGGACTGTCTGTAATATAGAACCACACTTTTCAACCCGTTCACAGGAAAGACACTCTCATTGAGATAAACCTACTATTTTGGAGTTTAGGTACGATTCAAGAATTAAAGTTTGATAGAAGTCGGTATGCACAGTCAATCAGAACATTCTCAACACTTATTGATCTCTTGAATATCCTAATTAGTCGTGAAACTCAATGGTGCAGCAATTTGAAATTTGCTTGGGGATATTCTACATCATGTGTTTCTAGATTATAAGTCATGATAGGGGATACCCTCACCTTTTGTTGATTTCCTGAACAATTTTCTTTAAAGTATGCACCTGTGGTAGTTAAGTGACTACCCTCAACCGCTATAAACCTTTCCATGAATTCCTTATCAAGATATTTACATGATTGTGATTATGATCATCTCATTCTATGATTAAGTTCGTATCTCATTTTTTCACATTTAGATCAAACTCGTTTTTTAATTTAGAAACACATTTAAACCTTTCTAATTTTTAATTTTCTGAATTTCTGATGTTGCATCATTAAATCATTACTCCCCCTAAAATACTAAAAACCTAAAATCTTTTTGGTTTTTTGGATGTTAAACAAACAGAAACAATCAGAAATTATAACCACACAGTATATACAGCTATACATGCAGAACACATAAAATTAGGTTACTCTTTGGTCTCTTCGTCAGGAACGACATCTGACAATATTTTGACACTTAACTCAGTTAACAAGAAATCAAAACGTGGTTTATCAAAAGCTTTTGTGAAAAGATCAGCCCTTTGCATAGTTGTGCCAATTTGGACAACATCGATTAGTCTTTTCTCATAACAGTCTCGAATAAAATGGTATTTAATCCCTATGTGTTTGGTCTTAGAGTGATTCACAGGATTTTTTGTAATAGTTATGGCAGCAGTATTATCAACAAAAATAGGAGTGTTAGAAATATTCAAACCGTAGTCACGAAGCTGCTGTTGTATCCACACAACCTAAGATGCACAGCTTGCCGCAGCAATGTATTCAGCTTCACAAGTAGACAAGGCTACTGCTGTCTGCTTCTTGCACTGCCATGTAACTTGTCTGTTTCCAAGGAATTGACAGCCTCCTGATATTGACTTAAAATCTTTCTTGTATCCACCATAGTCGGAATCACTATAAGCCGTCAGTTCAAAATCATTATCACAAGGATACCATAGGCCCAAATTTGGAGTTTGCTTTAAATAACGCATTATCTTTTTCACCACAAACAAATGATGTACATTCGGATTTGCTTGATAGCGAGCACATAAACAAACTGCGAACATGATATCAGGGTGAGACGCTGTCAGATACATCAAAGAACCAATGATGTCCCTATATAAGGTTTGATCAACCTTAGCACCTTCCTTATCCGGTGTAATCCCGTGATTCACCGATAGCGGAGTCCTTGCAGGACGTTCATCTTCCATTTTGAATCTTTTCAGAATATCTGATACATATTTCGTCTGATGTAAAAAGATACCCTGATTTGTTTGTACAACCTGAATACCAAGGAAGAATTTGATAGTTCCCATTGAACTCATCTTGAATCATTTCTGCATTACCTCCTCAAAATCATCCACCATCGTCTTATCTGTAGATCCAAAGATAATATCATCCACGTACACCTGTACTAGCATAATATGCTTGCCCTTTTCTTTGATGAAAAGTGTCTGATCGATGACACCTCTTCTGAAACCATTATCAATCATATAGTTGGACAACATACCATACCACTCTCTTGGAGCTTGATGAAGCCCATACACTGCTTTTTCTAGACGATATACCTTTTCTGAAGAGTGTGGATCTGTAAAACTAGGTGGTTGCTTAACAAACGCGGTCTCATTGAGAGTCCCGTACAAAAAAGTGCTTTTGACATCCATTTGATAGACCTTGAAGCCTTTAAATGATGCGAATGCCAAAAATATTCGAATTGCCTCAAGTCTAGCAACTGGTGCAAATACTTCATCATAATCTATATCAGGGATCTGTTGGTATCCCTTCACAACCAGTCTAGCTTTATTTCGGATTACAATACCTTGCTCATCTTTTTTATTCTTCCATACCCATCGAAGCCCATAAGGTTTGCAACCATGAGGCGGATTCACCAGTTTCCATACACCTAAATGCTTGAATTGCAAAAGCTCTTCTTGCATAGCATTTACCCAATCATCATATAGTAGAGCTTCCTCAACAGAGTTTGGTTCAATTTGACACACAAAGCATGAATGTGCATGTAAAAAGAGTTTGCCTGACCTATTTAGCGAAGAATAGAAAGCTTGCATAACATTTTCACTTGAAGTTTTCTGATTTTCAGACGTTGAGGCATCATTTGATGGTGCTCCAGAAACTCCTTTCGAATCAACAATAAAATCATCTAAGTGTCGAGGTAGTACAACTGTTCGTGATGATCTACGAACACCTTCAGGTTCTGGTTGTTCTTCCTGAACTTCTACAATTTATGGTAGATTATGAACACTTTCGCCACTATCTATAGGTTGTGACTCCTCTTCAGAATCAGATCCATCATAAGATGGATCATCTTGATAATCATCGGATTCTTCATCATCTTGAACAATTTGTTGTTGCGGCATTGTGTATGGTTGTGGTGCCGTTTGTGATTGCAAAACCATTTGTGATGGAGACGTATGCATTTCATTCATCAATTTTGCAATAACTTCATCATCAGTAGCAACAGACGGAAGACCAAAAGAATCAAACAAATCTTCATAATCAAACTGCCATGAAAAACCTTTCCCAGCAGGAATAGCAGCATTTCTTTGAACATCTACTTTGAAATGTTCTTCAACACGTTTAGATACAGTGTTGAAAACTCTTTTGTTTGGATTCCCATAACCAAGAAAAATACCAGGAACAGCCTTAGGATTAAATTTTCCTCCAGTATCTCGTATCATGATTGAACACGGTGCACCAAAAGGTTCGAAATGTTTAATGTTAGGCTTCCTTTTATGTAGCAATTCATAGCAAGTCTTTCCATGCCTCTTGACTACTAACAATCGGTTGATTGTATAACACGCTGTAGCAATAGCTTCACTCCAGAAATTAACCGGTAAACTTGAGTCGGCTAACATTATTCGCGCAGTTTCAATTAACGTTCTGTTACGTCTTTCAGCAACACATTTGATTGCGGAGTATAAGCTGGACTGAACTGTTGTTGAATGCCTTTCTCGTTGCAGAAACTCTCCATCTGCTCATTCTTGAATTCAGTACCATTATCTGTTCGAGTCTTCCTAACCTTTAACTTGTACAAAGATTCCAGCTTCAAAATCAACAACTTTATCTTTTCAAACGTGTCAGACTTCTTCTTTAACATCACTACCCAAGAGTATCGTGAGTATTCATCAGTCACTACTAAACAATATGAATCTCCAGAGATGCTTGTTCGATTAACCGGACCAAAAAGATCCATATGTAACAACTCTAGAGGAACAACAATTGAATGATGTTTCTTTGTTGCATGTGACTTTTTAGTCTATTTGCCTTTCTTACACGGAAGACATCCTTCAGGAATTTGAAAACTCTTAACATTTACTCCCTCAACCAGATTATTATGAACAAGATTGTTCATCTTTCTCAAGCTCAAATGACCCATACGCTTGTGCCATGAAATTGACTCTTGTTCTGTAGCTTTGGATATGAAAGCTTGATGACCTGTTGCAGCTTTAACATGGGCTGTGGACATATCCAAAATATACAAATCTTTATTTCTGGGAGCTGTCATAAGAATCATATCTTCCGGTATTACGTACTCTTTCTTCAAAATGTAGCATCTTTGATCATCAAAAGCAACCTTATGCTTTTTATCTGCTACTTGAGAAACTGACAGCAGATTATTTGACATCTGCTTCACAAAATTCACTTTATCAAAACTAACATTAGCATTAGAAATCACACCCTGAGCTGTAATAAAACCTCCTTCATCTCCTGCAAAAGAAACAGATCCTCCATTTACTGACTTAACGTTAGAAAGTAAGGACATGTTTCCTTTCATGTGCCGGGACGTCCCACTGTCAACAATCCAGGTATTTGTGACAACCCGGAAATTTCCAACCAAATTTAAACTTTAATCTTTATATGTTTCCGACACGATAAGCAATATTTGTTAAGTTAAATTTTAAGAATTTTAAACTATGTTCATACATTCATTCAACCTCGACCAAGTTCCAACGATTCATGAACCATTAAACGAATATGATTATATATGTATATGTGTATATATATTATAACTTGAAACGTAAACAAAATATTAGATTAAATACTTTATATGATTGTATCTGTTTCAAAATGTTTATCAATGGAATTAGAAGATAAGATCAAATGATTGAATTATCAGATATATTGATTTATGATTACAAGTCTCTGTTGAAATGCCCACGTTGATTTGAGAAATCTTTTCATTTTAACAATATTCGGAAAATGGTAAAGTGATTTATAAATATGAACAAATTGTCAATCATTGAGAACTAGACAAAGGATAGTGGAAGAATGAATCTCATAAAGACTCGATTAATCTATTTAGTTTCAAACGTACAAAAACGTTTTCAGTTTAAAAAGAACTTTATTATTAAAACGTATATAACTTTTATAAATATCTTGAACCACTTTTGACAACTCATTACTTAACTAGTATGATAAAGATAAAGATATTTATATTTTATTTTATTAAATATATATAACGATTTAAATTAATATTATATATATTTATACGCGTATTATACGTACATAGTTTTATACTTTTACTATACTTAAACTTTACCTTTACTTTATTTTTACTTTACTTTAACTTTAATAATTCACTTTAATAATTCATACTTTAATAATTCACTTTAATAATTCATACTTTAATAATTCACTTTAATAATTCATACTTTAATAATTCACTTTAATAATTCAAAAATCTATTATAAATAGAATTCAATAGGTTTCATTATTTCATAGAAACTTGAAAATAGTTTTCTCTAAACTCTCTCAATCGATTTACATATATATATTTACTCCGTATTATCTCAAGATATTATTAGTATACATAAAATATTACGACGGAGTGCTGTCCGAGTGATTTCGAAGTTGTTTTTTTCGAGTGGGATAGGATTAAGGAAATTATGGGTTATAGCTATGGAGGTGATTGAGTATGGTTCATGGGTATGCTCGTGAGGTCAATATAGTGTTTATCATCTCCGTTGCGTTTACATACCTTTCCTGCAATATTGAATCTCAATATTGATATGTGAGTACTCATAATTTAATTTTTATATACTAATAGTGTATCCCTGACTAGTGCTCGAGTATATAGGATTATGCATGCTTGTACTTTTGATATTGCCATTAGATAGGTTATGTTGATTCCTGAATTAGTTACATATACGATTGAGATAAGGTATAAGATATGCATGTCGTTGGAAAGCTAGCGAAAAATAGTTGAATTTTGGTTTAAGAATCACTTGAATCCAAGTAACGGTTAGAAAGTTATGAAATAAACAAATTGCATAATTAATTTCGTAATTAAAATTGCTGATGATAATTAGTGAACTAATTTTCTGGGTTATAAAAAGTGGTTATTTGGATTCTACTCGTCGAGTAGATGAATTTTCATATAAAGCACGTCTCGTTTCGTTGAACGGTTGTCAAGTTATGGACAAAAGAAGTTTTACAAATTTTGATGAAATGTCGAAACGGGAACTGAAATTCTCGCTGATCTGCGTTGTTTCATATATAAAAAAAATACCACTGAATTCTTTGCTGTAAGGTCTAACAAACGACTCTATCCGTTTGTCAATTCGAGTCTCGACGATTTTTCTAAAAATCATCAAAGTTGACGGTTTGGTCACATTTTAAAATTCTAAAAAGAGCTGAAACTTTTTTATTTAAAAATGTCAGTTTTGTATCAGTTGTCATGGTCGGCCTGATATGTGTTTACTCTTACCAAAAATCATATTATATCTTTGTGGTAACGAGAATTTGCAGGCTTTGACCGTTTGTCAATACGAGTTTTGAGGAATTTTCTAAAAATCTCCAAAGTAGGCTACTCGGTCACTTTTGTAAATTTATTAAAGCTGAAAAATTAACTTTGAAACGCCGAAAACGTGTTGGCAACTACGAGTTGTCTAGGTTTAGTTTACTTCTGTAATATTTATGCTTAATCTTTTTGGTAATGTGTAACTTTTATCTTTGGCCGTTTATCAATCGGAGTTCCGATAATTTTTCTAAAAATAGCTGAAGTGACCCGTTTAGTCATGTTTGACCGAAAATCATTTTTGTATAAGTTATTATATATTTGCATGCGACCTCATTTTTACTTTGACCTTTGACTTTTGACTTTAACCTTTGACTTTTGACTTTGAACTTTGACTTTTCCTGTTAACTTTTCAGTTAACTTTTTGTGTTGATTTTCTCAAAAAAAAAAAAAAAAAAATACTATTTTATGATTATGAAACCATTTGTGTTACGTTGTTTCACGCGTCACCTTTTACTAGAATCTTGATTGAGCATGAGTAATATAACATGTTACTATACTGTAGAGTCAGACTCGAGCTATAGGATAGGATTACACTATGACCTGACCTAAATTGCTATACAAATATTGACCAACATATAAATATATATAATTAATATAGGTTCGTGAATCCGAGGCCAACCTTGCACTTGTTCAATGACGTTATATGTATTTTTACTACGAAATACAGTATGGTGAGTTTCATTTGCCTTTTTACCCTTTATATTTTTGGGACTGAGAATACATGCGCTTTTATAAATGTTTGACGAAATAGACACAAGTAATTGAAACTACATTCTATGGTTGAATTATCGAAATCGAATATGCCCCTTTTTATTAAGTCTGGTAATCTAAGAATTAGGGAACAGACACCCTAATTGACGCGAATCCTAAAGATAGATCTATTGGGCCTAACAAACCCCATCCAAAGTACCAGATGCTTTGGTACTTCGAAATTTATATCATGTCCGAAGGAGGATCCCGGAATGATAGGGGATATTCTTATATGCATATTGTTAATGTCGGTTACCAGGTGTTCACCATATGAATGATTATTTTTGTCTCTATGCATGAGACGTATATTTATGAGAACTGGAAATGAAATTTTTGTGGTCTATTAAAATGATGGAAATAAATGATTATGATAAACTAATGAACTCACCAACCTTTTGGTTGACACTTTAAAGCATGTTTATTCTCAGGTGTTAAAGAAATCTTCCGCTGTGCATTTGCTTATTTTAAAGATATTACTTGGAGTCTTTCATAGCATATTTCGAAGAACGTTGCATTCGAGTCATTGAGTTCATCAAAGATTATTATTAAATCAATTTATAGTTGGATAGTGGATATTATGAAATGGTATGCATGCCTGTCAGTTTTTGATGTAAAGAAAGATTGTCTTTTAAAAACGAATGCAATGTTTGTAAAATGTATCATATAGAGGTCAAATACCTCGCAATGTAATCAACTATTGTGAATCGTTTATAATGTATATGAACGGGTCCTTTCAGTTGGTATCAGAGCGGTGGTCTTAGCGAACCAGGTCTGCATTAGTGTGTCTAACAGATAAGTCGATAGGATGCATTAGTGAGTCTGGACTTCGACCGTGTCTGCATGTCAATAGTTTTGCTTATCATTTTGTGTCAAAAATTAACTACTTATCATCCTCAGGAAATTACCTGCTTATCATTTTTAGTGTAAGACACGTCTTGCTGCATTGATTGCATGAATAGTGTATAGACAAAAATTCATATCTTAGCGTATCTGCTAAATCATATCTTATCGTATCTATTACTGTAAACGTTGCCTGATATATCCCGTAAATTCCTCCGTAATTTACGAAATCTTTTGTTCTATATATATGGATATTCTATGTAATTAGAATACCATCCGATAACCGAAAATCATTTCATATCGAAAAAAAAAAAAAATCCTTATTCAATCGTACGAAATGGAATTCATCATTAATTCAAGTTCCTCAGATTTCGAAATGGAATCCCACTCCAGCTCCGAAAGCAGTGTGACCGGAATAGATCAACCAATCAGTCATCACCTATTCTGGATGAATTGGGGATGGGTTCGTAGCCTCCTCAATCATTGGAGACAAGAAGAAGGTGATCCCTTCCATCCACCACATTGCCCTCTTGACGAAGAACCTGAAGCACTTACCGGCGAACCTGTCCGAAACACCATTTTCTCGCTCATTTCCAGAGTATCTCGTCACGATTATATATTACATCAAATTTTAGATTTTATTTATCCGCTCGTCCGAACCGACAATCACCCCAGTGTA
Source organism: Rutidosis leptorrhynchoides (assembly GCF_046630445.1). Classification (NCBI taxonomy): domain Eukaryota; kingdom Viridiplantae; phylum Streptophyta; class Magnoliopsida; order Asterales; family Asteraceae; genus Rutidosis; species Rutidosis leptorrhynchoides. Next base: position 341,623,365 of record NC_092339.1, on the reverse strand, counting down.
ATAGAAGAAGTCAACGAGCTTCGCGCTCGGGTAGTGGCTTTGGAAAATATGGTGCAGAGATTACAAACACCAGCAGCAGCATCAGCAGCATCAGCAGCATAACCATCATCAACGCCAATAGTACCATTACCACCCCAACCACAACCACGTCGTAAACCTCAACTTTACACAATGTCCCATGAGCACCAATGTCATAAGCTCTGTAGATACCAAGGAATACCAACAACAATAACCGACGAAGTATTAATTCATAACTTCATTGGAGAAACATTCCGCGCAGATTATGTAATCTCTAAAGTCTTAGAGATTATCTAATCTATCCCTAACCATAAATCAGTTAAGCGAACCAAAATGATAGAAGGAAGAGTAGAAACCCTGATAAAAATGGTGTGTGATTAACAAGCTAAACTTGTTTTACCAACAGCATCAACAGTACCGTCAGTGTCACCAGCATCATCAGTACAGTCAACATCAGAATCAACAACACCTATAACATCACAAACTCCGTCAGCTCAAGAATCACTATGGACATCATTACGAATCAATAACCCGTATATTGTATCAACGAGTTACGAAGAATTAACTCATTCCCTTTGAAGAAATTATATGTATATTTTATATATTTTGAAATAAAAATAAATCTTTCCGTGCTAAGCTATTGTGTGTGAATCTTAACTACTCGGTTAATTCATATTTCAAATATGCAATAATGTACGTCCTTCGGCCGCAACTTAACTAGCGTTAACTGCAATCTCTGTCGCAATTCAACAAATTCCAATTCATAATAAATCAGGTATATATTTGATTTTACACTTTCATCATCGATGTACCCGAAACTTTTCAGATAACATCATTCGTACTTTGCGAAATTCACAAGAATTCCACGAACCGAACATCATACATCAACAAATAACGAAGTATTGATTCATAATTTCAATGTCATTAAAGAAATACTGCGTAAAAGTTATGTACTTTTTAAAGCCTTTAGGGATTATTCAATTCTAGTTTCAACCGTAAATCAAATGAGTTTAATTTAACATTAACTCATTAAATCTATGTTACATCTGAAGAAAATATACATATATATATTTTCATAAAGACTGTAATAAAATTCTTTTGTACAAAATATTAATTGTGAATTTTTTTTAACGGGTAGGTAATACCCGAGAGATATATAAATTCACAATTAATATATTACATTCTTCGAATCTGATTCAGCAAATCATCCATTATACTCCCTACTTTCACAACAATATACATTCTTTTATAGAAATCAAAACAACCATACTCATTCAAAATTTAATTACATATTCTGATTTTGAAATCTCAAAATTCAACTTGAGATATGACCAAAATCATCACTCTTAGATCCTTACATCTTTCACAAGCTATATTTTGACTTCAAAACTGTGTTAGAACATCAAATGTATGTTAACGATTACAATCTGTGTTCAAACCCTTCGAAAATTTCTGAAGACACTTCGAATGATGAGCAATCGAGATGATGATCCAACCACATGTTACCCACAGTTATGTACCTGAAAACCTCTTGAAACCAAAGTAAAAGTTTAAACAACGTATCCGCGTCAGATTCTTTAGCATTTATTAGCAAAAATAACTTTGCGAATCCTATTCAAAGTAGCCAGTTTTGTCACAGCTCCAGCAAGTCAACTTCGACTTTTCAGTCAGACTAAACTTATTATAACCTTGAGATATACACAATCGTTACTAGGGAACCTTTTACATTTCACCACATTATTAACAGATGTATCAACAACTTCATTACCCTTTGACTTTAGCCTCTCCAAAAAGTCAATATAATTATTCATTAAAACCCCATCATTTACTCATTCACATCTTGTAATGAGAATTTCCATACGAATCATTGGGAATTAGCAATCAGTATTTTGAAATCTCGCAGCATGTCTACGCTAACAGTTATATGTGTATATATAACGTCTATCTTCTGGACTTAATTTGAATGTGAAGATTCTGAAAAAAACTTCGAACTACGAATTGGTTCTCCGAAAATGGAAAAATACTGATGAAGCAGCAAAAAAAAACTATAAACGACCTTAACAGTAAAAGTTTGATGATAATGAATAAGTGTGCTGGCAAAGAGCAGAAAAAGAAAAGTCTTGGAACTGGAAAACGGATTGAGCAAAGTAGGAAGGAGGCTGTGGACAAATTACAAAGACTGAACCTGACTTCAAAGGATCCAAATAATTCAGTATCTACTGAAGTCATTAACGAATACCTTGCTCCTGACTCTAAACCCCTGCGGACAATATTCTTCATCATCCTCTGATATTAGAAATTCTAAAATATCATCATATCTTTCATTATAAATATCCTCCATATTTCTGAAGATATTTTCTTAATTTTTCTTATTTGAAATCATTTACCTCTTCGCGCTATATGTATTACATCATAAAAGAAACTATTTTAGTTTCTAAATTCTGAAACATTCAAGTTTAAAATAGGAATATTTTAAAGTAGTGTTGGGAACTGAAGCATGAATTAGTATAATATAATGACACTTGATCAATGTGATTATATTACAGTAAGTCATGCTGAGTTTCTAAATGGAACGTGATGATTCACAGATCATAACATCATCATGTGCCATGTTATACGACTCTTGTATTCTATTTAATCTCTAAAATATCAAGAAAATATTTCTTGATGATTCGGCCTTTTCCAAGGTATTTTAGTAATTTGACAAGTCAAGATCATGCCATCACAATTTCCTTCCTAGAACATTAACAATGTTCATTTCGAAATTCGTATCTGTGAATTCTGGACCATTACAAGCGGTGCTTAATCGCAAGAAGAAGAAACGAAAGGACAAAACTCCGAAATAGAAATTAGGGTATAAATTGCAGCAAATAAAAGAGAGCATTAACTGTGAATGATAATGATTATAGAAGACGGAAGCAGAGACTTTGAAATATAAGGGAACATATAAAGTCCAACGACAAACCAGAAATTATAAACCATATATATCGATGCATATAGCAATATAAAGACACGGGAGAACTAGGAACACTATAAACCCAAGAGTATAGTAGAAGTAAATAGATTCTTCCGGCGGTATATGAAAAAAAGAAGAATGACCGATATGAAAGTTAGAAGTATATCGAGAATCAGAACTGGATGGAGCATATTGATGAATACTTTAAAATATGAGTTGAGGGGGAAAGAATAGAAGGTGATGAAACATGACTAGGAACTTAGAAATCAACAGATTTAACTCACACAATGGCAGAATAAGTGAATCAAACCCTCTAGTGAATAGTTTAAGTTTTTTTTTGATTAATTTAGTCAAACCACAACTAAATCAAGTGTGATTACATCAACACCTAGAGCTATTATTCACCACCTGGGTGATTTGGACTGAGAGAGAATCGAAGGAGCTCACTAGATCTGAGTGTGTGTAACAAATGAGAGGCTTAACCTAAAATGAAGAACATAAGACTTTATATACCCCTGCTGTTGACACACCCATACGATTCATTCATCACACGTACGAGTTGGCTTCATCAACCGTACGGGTGATCACTCACTCGTGTCTTATCATTTAGGTTGTAATTGTGACTTAGCTCAGCATCAACCATGCGTATGAGCCTGTCAGCCGTACTAGTGAGGCTTCACTCGTACGTCTGACTAAGTATAACATAGTCAACCATCTAAATCTCGTTCCTGCAGTTCCTGTAACCACATACAAACACGGATAGGATAATAACGAGCAATCATGGTGGCCTGTAAACTGTTGTACCTGCAATGGACGTGGGTAGATGTCTAGGGACTTGCATAAAATGCATCAACAGATGGTGTGAGTTGTAAGGAAATGAAGGAGGTGAATTTATAAGAAAATCTCCGACAGAACAATTAAAATGGACGATCGCAATTAAAGCGGATCCTAATTCCCTTGATTACCGGAGAGTCAAATCTTATTAAGAAGATTTTCTTCAAATCCCTTAAAATATGGGAATCAATCATATCTACGTCAAATGATAAGATGAATCTACACTTACTCATTTCACTCTTCTATGTTAGCTTCATTCGTACTCTTCATATAAATGGATTGTTTATTCAAATTATTCGCTGATGATAAAACTCTAATTTTCAGCCCGTATGCATCATGAAAACATACTTATTATCATTCACGACCTTTCCACTCAAATTTCGGGATGAAATTTCTTTAACGGGTAGGTACTGTGACAACCCGGAAATTTCCAACCAAATTTAAACTTTAATCTTTATATGTTTCCGACACGATAAGCAATATTTGTTAAGTTAAATTTTAAGAATTTTAAACTATGTTCATACATTCATTCAACCTCGACCAAGTTCCAACGATTCATGAACCATTAAACGAATATGATTATATATGTATATGTGTATATATATTATAACTTGAAACGTAAACAAAATATTAGATTAAATACTTTATATGATTGTATCTGTTTCAAAATGTTTATCAATGGAATTAGAAGATAAGATCAAATGATTGAATTATCAGATATATTGATTTATGATTACAAGTCTCTGTTGAAATGCCCACGTTGATTTGAGAAATCTTTTCATTTTAACAATATTCGAAAAATGGTAAAGTGATTTATAAATATGAACAAATTGTTAATCATTGAGAACTAGACAAAGGATAGTGGAAGAATGAATCTCATAAAGACTCGATTAATCTATTTAGTTTCAAACGTACAAAAACGTTTTCAGTTTAAAAAGAACTTTATTATTAAAACGTATAAAACTTTTATAAATATCTTGAACCACTTTTGACAACTCATTACTTAACTAGTATGATAAAGATAACGATATTTATATTTTATTTTATTAAATATATATAACGATTTAAATTAATATTATATATATTTATACGCGTATTATACGTACATAGTTTTATACTTTTACTATACTTAAACTTTACCTTTACTTTATTTTTACTTTACTTTAACTTTAATAATTCATACTTTAATAATTCACTTTAATAATTCATACTTTAATAATTCACTTTAATAATTCATACTTTAATAATTCACTTTAATAATTCATACTTTAATAATTCACTTTAATAATTCAAAAATCTATTATAAATAGAATTCAATAGGTTTCATTATTTCATAGAAACTTGAAAATAGTTTTCTCTAAACTCTCTCAATCGATTTACATATATATATTTACTCCGTATTATCTCAAGATATTATTAGTATACATAAAATATTACGACGGAGTGCTGTCCGAGTGATTTCGAAGTTGTTTTTTTCGAGTGGGATAGGATTAAGGAAATTATGGGTTATAGCTATGGAGGTGATTGAGTATGGTTCATGGGTATGCTCGTGAGGTCAATATAGTGTTTATCATCTCCGTTGCGTTTACATACCTTTCCTGCAATATTGAATCTCAATATTGATATGTGAGTACTCATAATTTAATTTTTATATACTAATAGTGTATCCCTGACTAGTGCTCGAGTATATAGGATTATGCATGCTTGTACTTTTGATATTGCCATTAGATAGGTTATGTTGATTCCTGAATTAGTTACATATACGATTGAGATAAGGTATAAGATATGCATGTCGTTGGAAAGCTAGCGAAAAATAGTTGAATTTTGGTTTAAGAATCACTTGAATCCAAGTAACGGTTAGAAAGTTATGAAATAAACAAATTGCATAATTAATTTCGTAATTAAAATTGCTGATGATAATTAGTGAACTAATTTTCTGGGTTATAAAAAGTGGTTATTTGGATTCTACTCGTCGAGTAGATGAATTTTCATATAAAGCACGTCTCGTTTCGTTGAACGGTTGTCAAGTTATGGACAAAAGAAGTTTTACAAATTTTGATGAAATGTCGAAACGGGAACTGAAATTCTCGCTGATCTGCGTTGTTTCATATATAAAAAAAATACCACTGAATTCTTTGCTGTAAGGTCTAACAAACGACTCTATCCGTTTGTCAATTTGAGTCTCGACGATTTTTCTAAAAATCATCAAAGTTGACGGTTTGGTCACATTTTAAAATTCTAAAAAGAGCTGAAACTTTTTTATTTAAAAATGTCAGTTTTGTATCAGTTGTCATGGTCGGCCTGATATGTGTTTACTCTTACCAAAAATCATATTATATCTTTGTGGTAACGAGAATTTGCAGGCTTTGACCGTTTGTCAATACGAGTTTTGAGGAATTTTCTAAAAATCTCCAAAGTAGGCTACTCGGTCACTTTTGTAAATTTATTAAAGCTGAAAAATTAACTTTGAAACGCCGAAAACGTGTTGGCAACTACGAGTTGTCTAGGTTTAGTTTACTTCTGTAATATTTATGCTTAATCTTTTTGGTAATGTGTAACTTTTATCTTTGGCCGTTTATCAATCGGAGTTCCGATAATTTTTCTAAAAATAGCTGAAGTGACCCGTTTAGTCATGTTTGACCGAAAATCATTTTTGTATAAGTTATTATATATTTGCATGCGACCTCATTTTTACTTTGACCTTTGACTTTTGACTTTAACCTTTGACTTTTGACTTTGAACTTTGACTTTTCCTGTTAACTTTTCAGTTAACTTTTTGTGTTGATTTTCTCAAAAAAAAAAAAAAAAAAAAAAAAAAAAACAAAAATACTATTTTATGATTATGAAACCATTTGTGTTACGTTGTTTCACGCGTCACCTTTTACTAGAATCTTAATTGAGCATGAGTAATATAACATGTTACTATACTGTAGAGTCAGACTCGAGCTATAGGATAGGATTACACTATGACCTGACCTAAATTGCTATACAAATATTGACCAACATATAAATATATATAATTAATATAGGTTCGTGAATCCGAGGCCAACCTTGCACTTGTTCAATGACGTTATATGTATTTTTACTACGAAATACAGTATGGTGAGTTTTTATTTGCCTTTTTACCCTTTATATTTTTGGGACTGAGAATACATGCGCTTTTATAAATGTTTGACGAAATAGACACAAGTAATTGAAACTACATTCTATGGTTGAATTATCGAAATCGAATATGCCCCTTTTTATTAAGTCTGGTAATCTAAGAATTAGGGAACAGACACCCTAATTGACGCGAATCCTAAAGATAGATCTATTGGGCCTAACAAACCCCATCCAAAGTACCGGATGCTTTGGTACTTCGAAATTTATATCATGTCCGAAGGAGGATCCCGGAATGATAGGGGATATTCTTATATGCATATTGTTAATGTCGGTTACCAGGTGTTCACCATATGAATGATTATTTTTGTCTCTATGCATGGGACGTATATTTATGAGAACTGGAAATGAAATTTTTGTGGTCTATTAAAATGATGGAAATAAATGATTATGATAAACTAATGAACTCACCAACCTTTTGGTTGACACTTTAAAGCATGTTTATTCTCAGGTGTTAAAGAAATCTTCCGCTATGCATTTGCTCATTTTAAAGATATTACTTGGAGTCTTTCATAGCATATTTCGAAGAACGTTGCATTCGAGTCATTGAGTTCATCAAAGATTATTATTAAATCAATTTATAGTTGGATAGTGGATATTATGAAATGGTATGCATGCCTGTCAGTTTTTGATGTAAAGAAAGATTATCTTTTAAAAACGAATGCAATGTTTGTAAAATGTATCATATAGAGGTCAAATACCTCGCAATGTAATCAACTATTGTGAATCGTTTATAATGTATATGAACGGGCCCTTTCAGTATTTCTACTCGGATCATAGGCGACCTGCACAACAAGAAAAGAAGTTAGTTTGAGATGGACACCCATGCCCGAATGGCAGTAGGTTTCCCATCGACACTAATAACTTGCACATCCATCCATTGACCCTTTGATCATGATGGATCTTTGGAATTGTCAACAACCTTTGTCTCGGTTTTAGGTGTAGTGACCCGAACTTTTTCATGTTTATATATATTAATTGAGATTGATATTTACATGATTAAATGTTTCCAACATGTTAAGAAATCAAACTTGTTAAGACTTAATTAATTGAAATATGTTTCATATAGACAATTGACCACCCAAGTTGACCGGTGATTCACGAACGTTAAAACTTCTAAAAACTATATGATGACATATATATGGATATATATATAGTTAACATGATACTATGATAAGTAAACATATCATTAAGTATATTAACAATGAACTACATATGTAAAAATAAGACTACTAACTTAATGATTTTTAAACGAGACATATATGTAACGATTATCGTTGTAAAGACATTTAATGTATATATATCATATTAAGAGATATTCATACATGATAATATCATGATAATATAATAATTTAAAATCTCATTTGATATTATAAACATTGGGTTAACAACATTTAACAAGATCGTTAACCTAAAGGTTTCAAAACAACACTTACATGTAACGACTAACGATGACTTAACGACTCAGTTAAAATGTATATACATGTAGTGTTTTAATATGTATTTATACACTTTTTAAAGACTTCAATACACTTATCAAAATACTTCTACTTAACAAAAATGCTTACAATTACATCATCGTTCAGTTTCATCAACAATTCTACTCGTATGCACCCGTATTCGTACTCGTACAATACACAGCTTTTAGATGTATGTACTATTGGTATATACACTCCAATGATCAGCTATTAGCAACCCATGTGAGTCACCTAACACATGTGGGAACCATCATTTGGCAACTAGCATGAAATATCTCATAAAATTACAAAAATATGAGTAATCATTCATGACTTATTTAAATGAAAACAAAATTACATATCCTTTATATCTAATCCATACACCAACGACCAAAAACACCTACAAACACTTTCATTCTTCAATTTTCTTCATCTAATTGATCTCTCTCAAGTTCTATCTTCAAGTTCTAAGTGTTCTTCATATATTCTACAAGTTCTAGTTACATAAAATCAAGAATACTTTCAAGTTTGCTAGCTCACTTCCAATCTTGTAAGGTGATCATCCAACCTTAAGAAATCTTTGTTTCTTACAGTAGGTTATCATTCTAATACAAGGTAATAATCATATTCAAACTTTGGTTCAATTTCTATAACTATAACAATCTTATTTCAAGTGATGATCTTACTTGAACTTGTTTTCGTGTCATGATTCTACTTCAAGAACTTCGAGCCATCTAAGGATCCGTTGAAGCTAGATCCATTTTTCTCTTTTCCAGTAGGTTTATCCAAGGAACTTAAGGTAGTAATGGTGTTCATAACATCATTCGATTCATACATATAAAACTATCTTATTCGAAGGTTTAAACTTGTAATCACTAGAACATAGTTTAGTTAATTCTAAACTTGTTCGCAAACAAAAGTTAATCCTTCTAACTTGACTTTTAAAATCAACTAAACACATGTTCTATATCTATATTATATGCTAAATTAATGATTTAAAACCTGGAAACACGAAAAACACCGTAAAACCGGATTTACGCCGTCGTAGTAACACCGCGGGCTGTTTTGGGTTAGTTAATTAAAAACTATGATAAACTTTGATTTAAAAGTTGTTATTCTGAGAAAATGATTTTTATTATGAACATGAAACTATATCCAAAAATTATGGTTAAACTCAAAGTGGAAGTATGTTTTCTAAAATGGTCATCTAGACGTCGTTCTTTCGACTGAAATGACTACCTTTACAAAAACGACTTGTAACTTATTTTTACGACTATAAACCTATACTTTTTCTATTTAGATTCATAAAATAGAGTTCAATATGAAACCATAGCAATTTGATTCACTCAAAACGGATTTAAAATGAAGAAGTTATGGGTAAAACAAGATTGGATAATTTTTCTCATTTTAGCTACGTGAAAATTGGTAACAAATCTATTCCAACCATAACTTAATCAACTTGTATTGTATATTATGTAATCTTGAGATACCATAGACACGTATACAATGTTTCGACCTATCATGTCGACACATCTATATATATTTCGGAACAACCATAGACACTCTATATGTGAATGTTGGAGTTAACTATACAGGGTTGAGGTTGATTCCAAAATATATATAGTTTGAGTTGTGATCAATACTGAGATACGTATACACTGGGTCGTGGATTGATTCAAGATAATATTTATCGATTTATTTCTGTACATCTAACTGTGGACAACTAGTTGTAGGTTACTAACGAGGACAACTGACTTAATAAACTTAAAACATCAAAATATATTAAAAGTGTTGTAAATATATTTTGAACATACTTTGATATATATATATATATATGTATATATTGTTATAGGTTCGTGAATCAACCAATGGCCAAGTCTTACTTCCCGACGAAGTAAAAATCTGTGAAAGTGAGTTATAGTCCCACTTTTAAAATCTAATATTTTTGGGATGAGAATACATGCAGGTTTATAAATGATTTACAAAATAGACACAAGTACGTGAAACTACATTCTATGGTTGAATTATCGAAATCGAATATGCCCCTTTTTATTAAGTCTGGTAATCTAAGAATTAGGGAACAGACACCCTAATTGACGCGAATCCTAAAGATAGATCTATTGGGCCTAACAAACCCCATCCAAAGTACCGGATGCTTTAGTACTTCGAAATTTATATCATATCCGAAGGGTGTCCCGGAATGATGGGGATATTCTTATATATGCATCTTGTTAATGTCGGTTACCAGGTGTTCACCATATGAATGATTTTTATCTCTATGTATGGGATGTGTATTGAAATATGAAATCTTGTGGTCTATTATTATGATTTGATATATATAGGTTAAACCTATAACTCACCAACATTTTTGTTGACGTTTTAAGCATGTTTATTCTCAGGTGATTATTAAGAGCTTCCGCTGTCGCATACTTAAATAAGGACGAGATTTGGAGTCCATGCTTGTATGATATTGTGTAAAAACTGCATTCAAGAAACTTATTTTATTGTAACATATTTGTATTGTAAACCATTATGTAATGGTCGTGTGTAAACAGGATATTTTAGATTATCATTATTTGATAATCTAGGTAAAGCTTTTTAAAACCTTTATCTATGAAATAAAGGTTATGGTTTGTTTTAAAAATGAATGCAGTCTTTGAAAAACGTCTCATATAGAGGTCAAAACCTCGCAACGAAATCAATTAATATGGAACGTTTTTAATCAATAAGAACGGGACATTTCATTAGGTTTCCAAACGGTACGTTTACCAACAGATTTCTTATAATAGTCATTCGTTTGAAAATTGCTGCTCACCTTTGACTGTACCCTTGGGGATGTATTAGCAACAGAATTTGACTTTGGTCTATAAAAACTTTTTGAACTATTACTTGAAGTACCTTTGGAACTGGTACTAGAAGCATAGTGTTTAGTTTTTGTATCAGTGTAAGATTTTCTGTTTGGTGTTTTCCAACCCTGTTGACAGTTAATAGCACAATGACCCTTTTTCCCACATTTATTACAGTTTTGAGTTCCTTGAGTAGGTGCTTTTGAACTCAGATTCTTATTGGGCAAAGACTGTTTCTTGGGTGACATAGGCTTCTCAACTTGATGTTTCAAGCCCGGTCGATGGTTAGGGTGTGAAAAGACCCGTTCATATACATTATAAATGATTCATAATAGTTGATTACATCGCGAGGTATTTGACCTCTATATGATACATTTTACAAACATTGCATTCATTTTTAAAAGACAAACTTTCTTTACAACGAAAGTTGACGGCATGCCCACCATTTCATAATACATCCAACTATAATTGGCTTAATAATAATCTTGATGAACTCAATGACTCGAATGCAACGTCTTTCAAAATATGCCATGAATGACTCCAAGTAATATCCTTAAAATGAGCTAATGCACAGTGGAAGATTTCTTTAATACCTGAGAATAAACATGCTTTAAAGTGTCAACCAAAAGGTTGGTGAGTTCATAGGTTTATCATAACAATCATTTCAATATATTAATAGACCACAAGATTTCCGTTTATAAATATATGTACACTCGCAAGTGTATAAAAGTATTCTATAAGTTGTAGGCACCCGGTAACAAGCCTTAACATTCATGTTTTACCCTCTGAAGTACACCAGATCAGGTGTGTTTAAAATAACCTCGAAGTACTAAAGCATCCCATAGTCAGGATGGGGTTTGTCAGGCCCAATAGATCTATCTTTAGGATTCGTGCCTACCGTACATAGACAAGTAGTTTAATGTTACCAAGCTAAGGGTATATTTCTGGTTTAAACAAACGTAGAATTAGTTTTAGTACTTGTGCCTATTTCGTAAAACATTTATAAAAACAGCGCATGTATTCTCAGTCCCAAAAATATATATAAAAGGGAGAAAATGAAACTCACAATACTGTATTTCGTAGTAAAAATACATATAACGTCATTTAACAAGTGCAAGGTTGGCCTCGGATTCACGAACGTATCAATATTGAGATTCAATATTGCAGGAAAGTATGTAGACGTAACGGAGATGATAAACACTATATTGACCTCACGAGCATACCCATGAACCATACCCATCACCTCCATAGCTATAACCCATAATTTCCTTAGCTTCGACTCATTCAAAAAACTATTTTGAAATCACTCGGACAGTACTCCGTCGTATAACCCATATTGCAGGAAAGTACGTGAAGTTGTTGGTAAGTTTATTGCTAATGTGGTGAATATAAACGATTCCCCGGTAACGTTGGCGAAAGGGCAACGTATCTATCGAGGTTATAATAAGACTGTTTTGATTGAGAAGTCGAAGTTGACTTGCTGGAGCTGTGACAAAATTGTCTATTTTGAAACGGAATTGAAAAGTTATTTTAGCTAGTAAATGCCAAAGGGTCTAACACGGATACGTGTCGAACTATGACTTGGGTTTCGAGAGTTTTTTAGGTGTATAACTGTGGGTAACATGTGATTGGATCATCATCTCGATTGTTCTTTAGTTGAAGTGTCTTCAGGAATTTCGAAGGGTTTGAACACATATTGTAATCGTTAATACATATGATGTTCTAACACAGTTTTGAAGTCAAAGTATAGCTTTGAAAGATATAGGAATCTAAGAGTGATGATACTGGTTATATTTCGAATTGAATTATGCGATTTCAAAATCAGAATATGTAATTGAATTTGAATGAGTATGACTGTTTTGATTTATATGAAAGAATGGATATTGTTGTGAAAGTAGGGAGTATAGTTGATGATTGCTGAATCAGTTTCGAAAAATGTAATATATTAATTGTGAATTTATATATCTCTCGGGTATTACCTACCCGTCAAAATTTTTTTCACAATTAATATTTTGTACAAAAGAAGTTTATTACAGTCTTTATGAAAATATATGTGTATATTTTCTTTAGATGTAATATAGATTTAATGAGTTAATATTAAATTAAACTCATTTGTTTTATGGTTGGAACTAGAATTGAGTAATCCCTAAAACTTTATAAATTGCATAAGTATTTCTTCAATAATATTGAAATTATGAATTATTACTTTGTTATTTGTTGGTTTTCGTGAAATTCTTGTGAACTTCGCAAGGTACGAATGATGTTATTTGAAAAGTTTCGAGTACATCGATGATGAAAGTGTAAAATCAAACATATATTCGAATAATACACTTGATTTATTATGAATTAGATTTTTATTGAATTGAGACAGAGATTGTAATTAACGATGATTATGTTGCGGATGAAGGACGTACATCATTGCATATTTGTAATATGAATTAACTGAGTAGTTAAGATTCACACATAATAGCTTAGTACGGGAAGATTTATTATGGTTTAAAAATTTATACATATAAAATACACATATAAATCTTTCAATTGGAAATGAGTTAATACTTCATAACTCGTTGATACAATATATTTGTTGTTGATTCGTAATGAGGTCCACAATGATTCTTGAACTGACAGAGTCTGTGATGTTACAGGTGCTGTTGATTCTGACGATACTGACGGCACTGACTGTGTTGATGATGCTACGGTCCTGTTGATGCTGTTGGTAAAACAATTCTAGCTTGTAAATCGTACACCATTTTCGATCAAAGTTGTTACTCTACCATCTCCGTTCACTCATCCGATTTACGGTTAGAATTAAATAATCTCTAAGATTTTGGAGATTACATAACTGCCGCATAGATATCTCTTCAATGAAGTTTATGAATTAATACTTCATCGTTTGTTGTTGTTGATATTCCTGGATATTTACAGGGCGTATGACGTTGATATTTGAGATACGGATTGTGATGTTGACGTATGGGATGTGGATGTTGTTGTTGGTGGTGGTAATGGTACTGTTGGTGTTACTGATGGTGGTACTGTTTATGCTGCTGGTGATGCTGCTGGTGATGCTGCTGGTGATGCTGCTGGTGTTTGTAACCTTTGCACCATATTCTCCAAAGTCACTACCCGAGCGCGAAGCTCGTTGACTTCTTCTATTACACCGGGGCGATTGTCGGTTCGGACGAGCGGATAAATAAAATCTAGAATTTGTGTAGTATGTAATCGTGACGAGATACTCTAGAAATAAGAGAGAAAATGGTGTTTCGGATAGGTTCGCCGGTAAGTGCTTCAGGTTCTTCGCCAAGAGGGCAATGTGGTGGATGGAAGGGATCACCTTCTTCTTGTCTCCAATGATTAAGGAGGCTACGAACCCATCCCCAATTCATCCAGAATAGATGATGACTAATTGGTTGATCCATTCCGGTCACACTGCTTTCGGAACTTGAGTGAGATTCCATTTCAGAATCCGAGGGACTTGAACTAATGAAGAATTCCATTTCGTACGATTGAATAAAGAATTTTTCGATATGAAATGATTTTCCGGCTATCGGGTGGTATTCTAATTATATAGAGCAAAAGGTTTCGTAGATTACGGAGGAATTTACGGAATATGTCAGACAAAGTTTACAGTAACAGATACGCTAAGATATGAATTAGCAGATACGTTAAGATATGAATTTTGTCTATACACTATTCATGCAATCAATGCAATAAGATGTGTCTAGACTAAGAATGATAAGTAGGTAATTTCCGACAAAAATGATGAGAAAAACTTTTGACATGCAGACACGGTCGAAGTCCAGACTCACTAATGCATCCTAACGACTATCAGTTAGACACACTAATGCAGACTTGGTTCACTAAGACCACCGCTCTGACACCAACTGAAAGGACCCGTTCATATACATTATAAACGATTCATAATAGTTGATTACATTGCGAGGTATTTGACCTCTATATGATACATTTTACAAACATTGCATTCGTTTTTAAAAGACAAACTTTCTTTACAATGAAAGTTGACGGCATGCACACCATTTCATAATACATTCAACTATAATTGGCTTAATAATAATCTTGATGAACTCAATGACTCGAATGCAACGTCTTTCAAAATATGCCATGAATGACTCCAAGTAATATCCTTAAAATGAGCTAATGCACATCGGAAGATTTCTTTAATACCTGAGAATAAACATGCTTTAAAGTGTCAACCAAAAGGTTGGTGAGTTCATAGGTTTATCATAACAATCATTTCAATATATTAATAGACCACAAGATTTCCGTTTATAAATATATGTACACTCGCAAGTGTATAAAAGTATTCTATAAGTTGTAGGCACCCGGTAACAAGCCTTAACATTCATGTTTTACCCTCTGAAGTACACCAGATCAGGTGTGTTTAAAATAACCTCGAAGTACTAAAGCATCCCATAGTCAGGATGGGGTTTGTCAGGCCCAATAGATCTATCTTTAGGATTCGCGCCTACCGTACATAGACAAGTAGTTTAATGTTACCAAGCTAAAGGTATATTTCTGGTTTAAACCCACGTAGAATTAGTTTTAGTAATTGTGCCTATTTCGTAAAACATTTATAAAAACAGCGCATGTATTCTCAGTCCCAAAAATATATATAAAAGGGAGCAAATGAAACTCACAATACTGTATTTCGTAGTAAAAATACATATAACGTCATTTAACAAGTGCAAGGTTGGCCTCGGATTCACGAACGTATCAATATTGAGATTCAATATTGCAGGAAAGTACGTAGATGCAACGGAGATGATAAACACTAGATTGACCTCACGAGCATACCCATGAACCATACTGTAACGTCCTACCAATAGGGTCTGGAAGAAACGTCACTAATATCAAAACATACCAACATATTATAATAAACGAGAACAATACTAAATGATGAATTTAACTTTAATGAGTACGCAGCGGAAAATGAAATATCGTTACAATGACAGGAATAACTATATCGTAAATGTTCACATGCAGAAGTAATAAATGCGATATCTCTTGATCCTATGTCCAAGTAGCATCACATAAGCAGTAAGTATAAGAGCTTGAATCAAACAGCACCTGAGACAAAACATGCTAAAGTGTCAACCAAAAAAGGTTGAGTGAAGTTCATAGGTTTAACAAAAAGTTTGTCGTTGTTTTAGACCACAAGATTTAGTTTGTAAAGTTGATCTCCCGCAGGATCAAAAAGTTATGACAATGCGTGATATTTAGACTAAACGTTCAAGTTTGCCCCATGACAAGTTGTGTCTGTCTTTGTCGGTTTAATTTCATTATTAAGTAATACAATGACTTGGTCAAATGTATCGGGGACGTTACTCCCGATAGGCCTACCCCCAATAATTAAGCATGCCGCAGCAATTAAAAATATCACTGTAGGGACTTAGTCGGACATAGCCGGGTATAGTATAGTTTAACAGTTTGGTACTTGTGTCTAAAGTGTAAAAAGTAAAAACAGCATGTGTCTTACCCCAAGTAAAAGTAAGTAAGTTTGCTAGCAATAAAGAGGGGCAATGAATTCACCTTAGTAAGTAGAGAGAGAGTTATTCCTCGGAATAAAGAGTTGAACGAGTGAGCACAAAAGTCAACCTATTGACATTTAAGAGTAGTCAAGTGTTTTTCCCATGTTTAAGTTTAAGTATGTGTTTGTTTTACTAAGTTTCTATTCCTAGTAAGTTACTATTTTTATAAAGTTTCCATTTTTAGAAAGTTTCTTATTTTACTAAGTTTCTATGACTAGAGAGTTTCTACTTTTATCAGTGTTTTCTATTTTAGGATACTTGCCGTATTAGATAAGCTTCCAATCACCCATTCCCCTTCGAATGGCTAATTTAGATCTAGGGGCTTGAGCCATAGGACCCTTTAAATCCGAAATCCAAACCCTCTGCCTAGAATCTCATAGAAACCATTCGTCAAGAAAGTTCGAAGATCTATACATCTCTAATACATATCCCAAAATGTTTTTATGTTACAATATAAGTAGTAGGTTATAGGTTCTAGTAATAGTAATAGTGTATACATGTTATTTATTTTATTTTTAATTGCATATAATTTATAAAAAGTAGTAATTCTTACATGTTCTAGTAATAGTAATAGTAATAGTGTATACAAGTAAAAAGTAAAAAGTAAAAAGTAAAAAAAATAAAAAGTAAGAAAAGAATACTTACTAGTAGTAATTCTTCAAAGAGAGAATGAGAGAAATTTTGGTGTGAGTTTGAATGAGAAATGAGGGGTATTTATACTTGAAAAAATTAGGTAAAAAGAATAAAATAATTAAAAGAAAAAGAAATATTTAATTCTTAATGGGATTTTAAAATTAAAAAGTATTAAATGTTAGGTCATGGGATAATGCACAAAATAAAATAATAAAAGTAGTTTTTCCATTAAAATTTTTAATTAAAAAGTAATTTATTTATTTATTTTTTATTTATTTTTTATTTATTTTAAGGATTTTTTTATGTAAATAAACAAATTTATTTAATGTTTTTCCAAGAATATTTATCAATAATAATTTTTTTATTTTTGTTTTATTTAATTAATAAATACAAATTTTGCATAAAAATAATAAATAATTCGGTATTTCATATTTTTAATAATAATTATGATTTTAATTATTAAACTATAGTTTTAGTAAGTTTGTAAATATTATTACATTTATATATAATTGGATTTATTATATAGTTAAATATATAATACATTAACTAAATAATAAAAGTGATACAAAGTTTATATACTTAGTTAAATTATGTCAAATTATATAAATTAATAATATATTATTTATTTAAGCGTACATTGTTGACTAAAAATTACTATTCGGTCAATATTTAATTGTATATAACAACCCTTAATGCATATAGTCAGACATATAACCCTAGGGTTAATTCAGTAATTTAGAAGTCAAAAACTGAGGGTTGTTACAGTACCTCCCCGTTAATAAAAACTTCGTCCCGAAGTTTTAGGTAGACTTCTCGGATGCATCAGCGGTTGAGAAGAGATGGGGATATTTCTGTTTCATTTGGTCTTCACGTTCCCAGGTATGTTCGGGGCCTTGCGTGTTTTCCAAAGGATAGAATATTGTTTTGTTTCAAGCGTTTAAGTCATACAAACCATAATCTCTATAGGTTCTTCTACGAAGTGCATTTTATCATTAATGCAGAGATCATTCAAAATGATGATGTTATGCAAGTCATTTCAGTAAATTGGATACATGAAATGTGTTATGAATAATATTGAGCTCATTTAAAACCTTGAGCGTTTATGCTGCAATATTAGGCAGACAAAACAGAGAGGAGTTCATGAAAATCATAGTCATGAAATTTGATAGAGATTGTCATTCTTTATAACAAGAATGATGAATTAGAGTTTTATCGACATTAAATAATATGGATAAAGTAATTCGATTATAGAAAGAGTATAAATGAAGCTATCGTAAAAGAGTAAATGAGAAAATTAAATGTTTGCCTTAACTTTTGACGTAGTTACGATTGATTTCCGGATTTCAAGGAATTAAAGAAATCTTCGAAATCTTTATAATATTTGATTTTCTGGTAATTACAGAAATTAGGATTTTCTTTAATTAAAGGCAGTGAATTGCCTCAATTGCTGTGTCTGGAATTTTTGCTATAAATTAGCTTCTTCCGTTTCATTATCTTCACCACTTATATACTTTCTTTCTCAATTCATACTTCCAAAAGTTTTGTTAATATGCTCAATCCAGTTCATGTCTTTGACATTATATTGGCTATCGCCACAATCATCCTTCTTTTACAACTCCCACCAGAGGAGTCTGTTTACTTCTACTATGCTCTAGAATTTATTGTGTTTTTAGTTCTCCCGTGTCTTTATATTGCTATACGCATTGATATACACGGTTTGTAATTTCAGTGTTGTTATCGGGATTTATATTTTCCCTTATATGTCGAAGCTTCATGCTTTTGTAAAGCAAGTAATGGTCCAGAATTCGTAGGTATGAAGTTTCGAATGATCATGATATTCAAAGCAGAAGGAAAGGTAATAGCACGATTTGATTTGTCATATTACCAGAATATCCGGAAAAGACCGAATTATCAAGAAAAATATTTTCTTGATATGTTTAGAGTTTAAATAGATAAGAGTCGTGTAACATGGCAAATGATGATTATAAAGTCTATGAATCATCATCTTCCATTAAAAATTTATCATGACTTACTGTAATATAATCACGTTGGCCTGACGTCATTATATTATACTAACTCATGCTTTAATTCCCAACACTACTTCAAATCATTCATAATTTAAACTTGAACTTTTACAGAATATAGAAACTAAAACAGTTTCCTTTATGATGTGATAAAGATATCGCAAAGAGATAATTAATTGCTGACAAGAATCGTTATAAAGATATCTTCAGAAATATAGAGGATATTTATCACGAAAGATATAGTGATATCTCAGAATTTCTAAGTTCCAATGACGAGGAAAATTCTTTTGTTTCCTATGCATTTAATGCTACCATATCTGAATCATTGGTTATCAATCCGAGATGGTTTCAAGAAATTTTATTTTTTTAGATGATTAAACGCTGATTGTAATCGTCAACGGATCTAATGGTTAACGAATAGGTGTTGTTGATGATAATTTCGGTGGTTTGATGTGATAATTCATCATAGAATACGAATGAATATAATTCATGAATGTAGTGATCTTTAGGAAGATAACACCTGCTAAAGCTTTACTTGAATTCTGGTATGTTAATTTTAGAATGTGTAATTAAATTTGTATGAAAATGATTGTGTATCACAGTGAAGGCAGTGAGTATAATTAATGATTTATGAATCGAAATTGAAGAATGCACAGCGTATTTGTGTGAGATGTAAATATTTCTCGGGTATTACCTACCCGTTAAAATATTTTCACAATTAACAGTTTTTACAATCTTTATGAAGATATACGTTCATATATGTATTCTTCAGATATAATCATGGATTTAATGAGTTAATATATATTAAACTCATTTGATTTGCGGTTTGGAACGAGAGTAAATAATCTCCAAAATCTTAGAGATTTCATAATTGTTGCGAAATATTTCGCTAATGAAGTTATGAATCAATACATTCATCGTTATACTTGATTTATTATGAAATGGAGTCTATTGTGCTGAAGCAGTGATTAACAATTATTAAGTCATTAGCGAAGGGTGTACATCATAGCATATTAGTGATATGAATTAACCAAGTAGTACATACTAGTTGAGATTCTCACGTAATTGCTTAGTACGACAAGATTTATTATTGTTCCAAATCATATATATATATATATATATATATATATATATATATATATATATATATATATATATATATATAATTCTTCACGAAGAATGAGTCAATACATCTTAACTCTTTATTGCTAATATTCCTTGGTATCTATGGGGCGTATCATGTTGATGTTTGAGGTACTGAGTGTGTTGTTGAGGCGGGGGATTCGAATGTTGTTGTTGATGAAGCTGATGATGTTGGTAGTGATGTTGATGGTACTGTTGGTACTGGTGGTGATGCTGGTTATGCTGCTGGTGCTGCTGATGCTTGTAGAATTCGCACCATATTCTCCAGAGCCACCACTCGAGCGCGAAGCTCATTGAATTCTTCTACTATTCCGGGATGATTGGCGGTTGGAACAAGGGGGTGAATAAGATCTAGAATCTTCGATATTATATATTCGTGACGGGATACCCTGGAAAGAAGAGAGAAAATGGTGTTTCGGACTGGTTCGCCGGTAAGCGCTTCAGGTTCTTCGCCAAGAGGTGATCGGTTGGTGGAAGGGATCACCTTCTTCTTGTCTCCATTGATTGAGTCGGCTACGAACCCATCCCCAATTCATCCAGAATAGATGATGGCTGATTGGTTCGTTTGTTCCGGTTACGTTGCCGTGGGAGCTTGAAGAGTTTGAGAAATTCATATTATATGTTTGGAATAGGGTTTGATATGAAATGGGTATTGAATACCGAATGATATATTCATCTCCTTGAATACGTATTTATAGCAAAAAGATTTCCGTAATTTACGGTGGAAATTTAGGATAAGTGGTAGACAAAGTTTATAAACATGATAATATATGATAAGATATGATGTGTCATCCATTTATGTAATAATGGTGGTATGACGTGTTGAGATTTGTAACCAGATATTGATTAAAGAATTTCAATTCGTATACTGTGATAACCCAATAATATTTTCCGGTTCGCAAACCGATGCATAAAGGCATAAGATACGTGAGTGTTTGAAGTAGTAGCAGGAGCTTGTGGACGAACCGTTATCTTCAATAACATATAGAAGTTTGATAAACTTGATAGGTCATAAGTTTGAAAAAAAAAAAATTAAGTGGAATAAAGATGAATATGATATAAACGAAACACTTTATTTTATTAAGAACAAGGCTTTAAACAAGCCTTCTTATTACACGATTCGGGGATAGAAATAGTTTAAGGCCTAGCCTTTGCATAGATAGAAAATAACTAAGAAATATTAAGATTGAAGTAGTCTTCATATTTCTTCTTCTCGTCCTCAACCTCCTTCATAAACTTCTCAAACTTGTCGTTCTTCCCCTTTTGTTCCTCATAAAGATACTCGATGTTATCATAAAGATTGGAAACATCATTGTTGATTACATGGTACTTGTGGTCCCTTATAGAAAGTTGATTATTCATGCGGTTTTCCTCCATCTTCAATCTAAGGTCAACATCTTCTCTTAGGTAGGAGAGAGATTGCTTCCCCCATCGGGTATTTCTATCACCTTCATACTTCACCAACTTTATCTCTTTCTTTAGTTCAGCATTTTCCTTCATGAGCTTCTTGATCGCTAGGTCTTTTTCCTTCATTTGAGCATCGATCCTTGCAATATGGTGAATTAGGCCTTCGGTAGTTCTTCGCAGATTCATGATCTCGTACTTGACATCAACTTCATCGTAGGAAGGAGATCGGGATCTTTTCTTTGACGGGCCAGTTTCTTCAAGACGTTTCCTCTTGTCTTTATTTCTTGGGGTTGGATAGTATTGAGGAGACCCATGTGAATCAAGATTAGTATTTGGGCTATAATTTGGTGATGGAGGACCACCAAAGCCATAAGGTGGGCTTTGGACTGGTCTTTCAGTGGAAGATCTTTTAATATCTTTTTCGGTTGGCTCGAAAAGATTCATTTTGTTCGCTTGATGAGAATTAGACATCCTAATATTAGGAAAGAGATTTTGATTAGAATCTTTAAGTCAAGTATATTAAAGCATAATCGTTAAGATTATGGAGCAATCCTAAGTGCTTTAATTCTAAGGCAGGAAAGGTTATAGTTTCCTAGATTGCTAAGGCACCCTAGCTAACAAGTAAGACATACATAAAAATGCAATCCTGGTTCAATATAACAGCCTGGTTATGCTCTGATACCAATCTGTAACGTCCTCCCAATAGGGTCTGGAAGGAACGTCACTAATATCAAAACATACCAACATATTATAATAAACGAGAACAATACTAAATGATGAATTTAACTTTAATGAGTACGCAGCGGAAAATGAAATATCGTTACAATGACAGGAATAAAAATATCGTAAATGTTCACATGCAGAAGTAATAAATGCGATATCTCTTGATCCTATGTCCAAGTAGCATCACATAAGCAGTAAGTATAAGAGCTTGAATCAAACAGCACCTGAGACAAAACATGCTAAAGTGTCAACCAAAAAAGGTTGAGTGAAGTTCATAGGTTTAACAAAAAGTTTGTCGTTGTTTTAGACCACAAGATTTAGTTTGTAAAGTTGATCTCCCGCAGGATCAAAAAGTTATGCCAATGCGTGATATTTAGACTAAACGTTCAAGTTTGCCCCATGACAAGTTGTGTCAGTCCTTATCGGTTTAATTTCATTATTAAGTAATACAATGACTTGGTCAAATGTATCGGGGACGTTACTCCCGATAGGCCTACCCCCAATAATTAAGCATGCCGCAGCAATTAAAAATATCACTGTAGGGACTTAGTCGGACATAGCCGGGTATAGCATAGTTTAACAGTTTGGTACTTGTGTCTAAAGTGTAAAAAGTAAAAACAGCATGTGTCTCACCCCAAGTAAAAGTAAGTAAGTTTGCTAGCAATAAAGAGGGGCAATGAATTCACCTTAGTAAGTAGAGAGAGAGTTATTCCTCGGAATAAAGAGTTGAACGAGTGAGCAGAAAAGTCAACCTATTGACATTTAAGAGTAGTCAAGTGTTTTGCCCATGTTTAAGTTTAAGTATGTGTTTGTTTTACTAAGTTTCTATTCCTAGTAAGTTACTATTTTTATAAAGTTTCCATTTTTAGAAAGTTTCTTATTTTACTAAGTTTCTATGACTAGAGAGTTTCTACTTTTATCAGTGTTTTCCATTTTAGGATACTTGCCGTATTAGATAAGCTTCCAATCACCCATTCCCCTTCGAATGGCTAATTTAGATCTAGGGGCTTGAGCCATAGGACCCTTTAAATCCGAAATCCAAACCCTCTGCCTAGAATCTCATAGAAACCATTCGTCAAGAAAGTTCGAAGATCTATACATCTCTAATACATATCCCAAAATGTTTTTATGTTACAATATAAGTAGTAGGTTATAGGTTCTAGTAATAGTAATAGTGTATACATGTTATTTATTTTATTTTTAATTGCATATAATTTATAACATTATTTACATGTTTCGGTAAAAATAATAACCGAAGTAAAAAGTAAAAAAAATAAAAAGTAAGAAAAGAATACTTACTAGTAGTAATTCTTCAAAGAGAGAATGAGAGAAATTTTGGTGTGAGTTTGAATGAGAAATGAGGGGTATTTATACTTGAAAAAATTAGGTAAAAAGAATAAAATAATTAAAAGAAAAAGAAATATTTAATTCTTAATGGGATTTTAAAATTAAAAAGTATTAAATGTTAGGTCATGGGATAATGCACAAAATAAAATAATAAAAGTAGTTTTTCCATTAAAATTTTTAATTAAAAAGTAATTTATTTATTTATTTTTTATTTATTTTAAGGATTTTTTTTATGTAAATAAACAAATTTATTTAATGTTTTTCCAAGAATATTTATCAATAATATTTTTTTTATTTTTGTTTTATTTAATTAATAAATACAAATTTTGCATAAAAATAATAAATAATTCGGTATTTCGTATTTTTAATAATAATTATGATTTTAATTATTAAACTATAGTTTTAGTAAGTTTGTAAATATTATTACATTTATATATAATTGGATTTATTATATAGTTAAATATATAATACATTAACTAAATAATAAAAGTGATACAAAGTTTATATACTTAGTTAAATTATGTCAAATTATATAAATTAATAATATATTATTTATTTAAGCGTACATTGTTGACTAAAAATTACTATTCGGTCAATATTTAATTGTATATAACAACCCTTAATACATATAGTCAGACATATAACTCTAGGGTTAATTCAGTAATTTAGAAGTCGAAAACTGAGGGTTGTTACACATACCCATCACCTCCATAGCTATAACCCATAATTTCCTTAGCTTCGACTCATTCAAAAAACTATTTTGAAATTACTCGGACAGTACTCCGTCGTATAACCCATATTGCAGGAAAGTACGTGAAGTTGTTGGTAAGTTTATTGCTAATGTGGTGAATATAAACGATTCCCCGGTAACGTTGGCGAAAGGGCAACGTATCTATCGAGGTTATAATAAGACTGTTTTGATTGAGAAGTCGAAGTTGACTTGCTGGAGCTGTGACAAAACTGTCTATTTTGAAACGGAATTAAAAAGTTATTTTAGCTAGTAAATGCTAAAGGGTCTAACACGGATACGTGTCGAACTATGACTTGGGTTTTGAGAGTTTTTCAGGTGTATAACTGTGGGTAACATGTGATTGGATCATCATCTCGATTGTTCCTTAGTTGAAGTGTCTTCAGGAATTTCGAAGGGTTTGAACACATATTGTAATCGTTAATACATATGATGTTCTAACACAGTTTTGAAGTCAAAGTATAGCTTTGAAAGATATAGGAATCTAAGAGTGATGATACTGGTTATATTTTGAATTGAATTATGCGATTTCAAAATCAGAATATGTAATTGAATTTGAATGAGTATGACTGTTTTGATTTATATGAAAGAATGAATATTGTTGTGAAAGTAGGGAGTATAGTTGATGATTGCTGAATCAGTTTCGAAAAATGTAATATATTAATTGTGAATTTATATATCTCTCGGGTATTACCTACCCGTCAAAATTTTTTTCACAATTAATATTTTGTACAAAAGAAGTTTATTACAGTCTTTATGAAAATATATGTGTATATTTTCTTTAGATGTAATATAGATTTAATGAGTTAATATTAAATTAAACTCATTTGTTTTATGGTTGGAACTAGAATTGAGTAATCCCTAAAACTTTATAAATTGCATAAGTATTTCTTCAATAATATTGAAATTATGAATCATTACTTTGTTATTTGTTGGTTTTCGTGAAATTCTTGTGAACTTCGCAAGGTACGAATGATGTTATTTGAAAAGTTTCAAGTACATCGATGATGAAAGTGTAAAATCAAACATATATTCGAATAATACACTTGATTTAATATGAATTGGATTTTTATTGAATTGAGACAGAGATTGTAATTAACGATGGTTATGTTGCGGACGAAGGACGTACATCATTGCATATTTGTAATATGAATTAACTGAGTAGTTAAGATTCACACATAATAGCTTAGTACGGGAAGATTTATTATGGTTTAAAAATTTATACATATAAAATACACATATAAATCTTTCGATTGGAAATGAGTTAATACTTCATAACTCGTTGATACAATATATTTGTTGTTGATTCGTAATGAGGTCCACAATGATTCTTGAACTGACAGAGTCTGTGATGTTACAGGTGCTGTTGATTCTGACGATACTGACGGCACTGACTGTGTTGATGATGCTACGGTCCTGTTAATGCTGTTGGTAAAACAATTCTAGCTTGTAAATCGTACACCATTTTCGATCAAAGTTGTTACTCTACCATCTCCGTTCACTCATCCGATTTACGGTCAGAATTAAATAATCTCTAAGATTTTAGAGATTACATAACTGCCGCATAGATATCTCTTCAATGAAGTTTATGAATTAATACTTCATCGTTTGTTGTTGTTGATATTCCTGGATATTTACAGGGCGTATGACGTTGATATTTGAGATACAGATTGTGATGTTGACGTGTGGGATGTGGATGTTGTTGTTGGTGGTGGTGATGGTACTGTTGGTGTTACTGATGGTGGTACTGTTTATGCTGCTGGTGATGTTGCTGGTGTTTGTAACCTTTGCACCATATTCTCCAAAGTCACTACCCGAGCGCGAAGCTCGTTGACTTCTTCTATTACACCAGGGCGATTTTCGGTTCGGACGAGCGGATAAATAAAATCTAGAATTTGGTGTAGTATGTAATAGTGACGAGATACTCTAAAAATAAGAGAGAAAATGGTGTTTCGGATAGGTTCGCCGGTAAGTGCTTCAGGTTCTTCGCCAAGAGGGCAATGTAGTATGTAGTCAGATTTACTGTCCTTCACTAAGCCTTCAACAACAGGCTTAGTACTGTCTGATTTTTCATTCTCTATAGGCTGAACACTTAGGATTTCACTAAGGCAAGAATCAGAAGGTTTATTAATGTACTCATTCTTAAGAGGAGGAGGAGGACACTCTTTATAACCTAAACCCTTTTTACCATCATTCTTGTTGTAGACAGTATAGTCAATGACATATGACATTCACTGCCAAGTGTCATTTCTAGCCTTTTCTGACTCATACTTAATCTTAAACTCTTCCTTTTCTCTCTTAGCACATTCAAGCTGATTTAAGTACATCATTATGGCCTTTTGGTCACCTGAAATTGTAGCTCTTAAATCATGATCTTGATTTTCTAGAGTTTTGATTGTCTCCCTGAATTCCTTTTTATTGTTAAACTGAGTTAAATTAGTCTCATATAGGTCCTTAACCCCAAGATAAGCTACTTTAACAATCCTAAGTTCCTATTTTACTTCAGGACAATAAATACATCCTAAGGGGATATCATTCGGTTTAGAAACTATGCATTCAAGTTTAGCAATTTCTAACTTATGATCAGCACAATCGTTACATACCAAAGGAAATTCAGTTTGTACCTTAGAGTCACTTGATGTTTTTGCCATGAACGCATATTCCTTTTCTCCAGTCTCTGATTCAGGTTCAGATTCTGAACTAGAACTGGAACAGTCAGAATTACTCAACTCAACTGAAGTCTTGACATCATCTTTCACAATAGTTTCACCAACGGATAAAGACGAACTACTGTAACCAGTCCATACATCGCCGTCATTGTGCATTGCGTATTTGAACTTCTCATACACTCTCTTGTTTAGAACACCTCTTCTAACATATCTGATCATTGCATAAGTTCGCTCAATTCTTGCTTCCATCTTGCAGACGTAATACATGCATTCATTCGCAGTACCAACACAACCAGCTTTCTCTCTCTCTCTCTCTTGTTTCTCACTTTCAGTTTCTTCTTCGGTCTTAGGCATTCTAACAACATTAACATGATTTTCATCATCATCAACAAATACTATCCAATCACAACCTTCGTCTGAATATTTTGCAATTAAGCCTTTTGCTTTATCATTTCTGGCAGTATCACTGCTCGTTGCTTCAACTGGCACATTAACTTTTGTCTTATTATGCTGATTGTGAAATGGATTGTGAAAACCAGTTTTCTGTGGCCTGGTACATGTTCTTTTGAAGTGTCCTAACTCATTGCAATTAAAACATCTCACTTTTGACATATCAAAACCTAACTTAGTATCTATAGTAACACCTAAGCTCTGTTGACTTGTCCTTTTTAGAAACTTCTTCGCTCTTCTAATCACACTACCCATAGCCCAGAGGATACCCATCTTTTCAAGTTCATCCTCGTCAATCTGCTCATAATCTTCTGCTTCTAAATGAGCATTACCAATTTGACCACCAACCATTTCATTATAAGAATTAACTACCAAAGCAACTAAAGCCATATCTTCCTCTACAACTGCAAGGGTCCTAGTTCTTAGATTCTCAGTGTTGAGAACTACAGTTTTTGGTTCCTGTCTAATAGTGGACTGAGCTGTACTAATAGGCTTATTTACTTGGGTTTGAAACGTCACATTTTGAGCAGGTTGTGATCTATTTACAGCACTATCACTAGAAACAAAAGCTGTTTGCAAGGGAGCATGAACATTACTCAATCCAGAAGCACCAGCTTTGTAGATTATAGGACTCTGCTGACCCTAAAGGCGTTTCTTCTTGGTTTCCATATTCAAGTCCTTTACCATCAACTTTGATGTGAATTTATCTAGGGTAAGTGATTCACCAGCAGACAAAGCTCTGTCTTCTACCTATTCAATAAACACATCCCACTTGTGTGGTAAACCATCTTTTAATTATTTGATAGCTTTCTGTTCTGTAACATCTACACCCAAGTTACCCAATTCAGAGACAAGATGATGATAACGAATGATTGTCTCCTCTAAAGTTTCATGACTTAGAGCAGCAAACCTTTTCCATTCACTTTTGATTACTTTAGCTTTCTTTTCACGATACGCCTTATTTCCTTCTACACCTATCCTTATAGCATTCCAAAGAGAATATGATGTTAAGTGCATCTGATATTGATGATAAATATCACCATCTAAACCCTGAGTCAGTTGAGCATAACATCTACATGCTAAGGCATATGTTTCTTTTTCGGTCACGCTATAATCTTCATACTTTTTATTAGTACCATCAGTACCTAAAGGCTCTTTATATTCATGTTGTATCAAATCCCACATTCTAGGATCAAGGCCTCTAATGTAATTCATAAACCTAGACCTCCATCTAATGTAAGTATTTGTATTATCAAGTCTAGGAGCACGATTGGCACTACCTGATTCACTATCAGATAGTAAAATATTTTGAACGCCGGAAGTAATTGCCATTGCCTGATCTGACATCGTTAAAATTAATTAAGGTTTAATCTGATCCAACATCGGTCGATTGAATGATAGTCGGTCGATGAACAATTACAGTCGGTCGACTGTCAAAGGTTAATCGGTCAAAGTTATGTTTATAGTAAGTCAATTGGTATTACTTCTCTCAATCGGTTGATGTTCTTTCAATCAGTCGATTTAGAATTTCCGTCGGTCAGTTTAGAGTTTAACTAGGCCGGTTTAGAACTAAAGTCGGTCGGTTATAAGACAATCGGTTGAACTAATGACAATCGGTTGAAATAAACTTCAATCGGTCGATTTGTATCATAACTCGGTCGATTGACACGTAAGTCGGTCGACAGTCGTTTCTGTCAGGTCTAGAATCCAAAAATCAGGTTTTTTGACTTCTAAAAGATTTCAAGCTCAATTTTCGAACTAAAAACACTGACCAACACCTTAAACAACTTAGAATGACTTTTGTAAACACTCTAAAGCAATTAAAACCAAAAGTTTAACATAAAAGTATGCAAAATACAATCCAAAACCAAATTTTTGACCCAAAAATATAATAAGAACTCGTTTAAAACAATTGATTCAGCAAGCCAAAGCTCTGATACCACTTTGTAGACGCTGGAAAGGGACCTTAGAATCAACCTAACACGATCTATAGGCAGAATAACACTAGAACGAGCTTAAACGAATATCTATGGGTTTTTGGGTTCGTACGAGTCAAACCAAGATTAGATCTTAATAAACACGAAGCCTAGAATGACATTCTGTGGTATTTAGACATGAAGGTTTTGATAGAGAGCAGACCTGGAACAGTTTGTGTGTGTGAAATTAATTGAGTGATTAACCAAATTAGTGGAGATTAACTTGGCTTAAATATCCCAGATCTTATGTCGGTCGACTGTGGTTGACAGTCGGTCGACTGACTATGTCAGTCGGCCGACTGTCGAGTAACATTACACATTACATTTAAACGTTTACATATATATAAAGTAGGAATCAACAATCAATGTTTAACAATATTACAGGTTACTACATGATCGAATAATACATTAACGTTCATGGAACTAGGGATTACAAATTATGTACTAACACATCCATATATTGAATTTTTGATCAAAGGTCTATTAATTGAATCATGGTCAGTCTTGTGATTTGAATTGTTGATCAAAGGTTTCTGTTAACTAATGAATTGAAAATTCTTAAAGGTTTTAGTAATCTATTACAGCAAGGGCGTAATAGAAATTCATTATTTGTTAAGTAATGTGTATTGATTTTCAATATATGATGGAAAAGTCAAATGGTTCTACTGTTGGATCAATAAAACTATGAATTTACTAAATTAATTTTATGGTTTTGTGAAAAAATTGTAATAAATCATACTATGAACTGCCGAGTATGAATTATCAAAGATTTTGACTTTTGGTGCAACGGTTACAACTTTTCATGCTACCGTTTGTACCGATTTTATATAACGTATGACTTTTGGATTGTGAATTAAAAGGTATGATCAGTTCTAATCGATCACAACCTTTGATTTTTGTCATCATGTGGTTTTTGGTTTAAAGTTTGACTTTTGGTCACAACATCTAAATGACTAAATCATTCGTCTTCTTGTTAATTCTTTAAACGGTTATATTTTTCATATATACTTAATTGGTGGTGGTTGATGGTTTACCATCGGCGACGGTTTTACCGTCAGTAGTAGTTACTGGTTTACGATCGGTGATAGTTAAGATTTAAAGGCGACGATCTGAATTTGAAATGACATGCACGGTGGTCGGAACATGTGGTCAAAATATGATCCGACGATGGGGTTGAAATGAAAATAATAGAAAACAAATTTTTAATTATCGTTGAGGCTTGTACGTACAGTTTCAGTTTCATGAAAACCCGTGTGATCACCATCTCGATCACAGCCTTGATACAATCAGCAGTACTCCTGTTGAGTCCTACACCACCTTTAATTGTTCATCTTTTCAAAGGTATTGAATTAGATTGATTATACCAAGGATCTTGATGATTTAGTATAAGTCATGATTTAAAACAGAAATCAATATGTGGATGTCATGCCATGATATAAGCATGCATTCTGGTACATCTCGAAAGGACACATTGTTGTGTGGTTTATGTATTTAATACTTGTGAAAACCTTAGATTATGGTTTAATTCAAAAGGAAATCCTTTAAACATTTAAGGATGTATTAATTCAACTATTGATTAAAAGATAATGCATCTACAAGTTGTTGGATCATACATTTGGCGTGGATGAAGTATCTTGGATCAATAGATTGATGTTGAGATTATTGAAAAAAAAAACCGTGTTGTCATCTCCTTTTGTTTTAGAAGTGGATTGACTAAGGTGTGTGTGTATATATACTAAATGTAATGGTAATATATTTGTAATATATATATATATATATATATATATATATATATATATATATATATATATATATATATATATATATATATATATATATATATATATATATATATATATATATATATATGTATGTATGTATGTATATATATATATATGTATGTATATATATATATGTATGTATATATATATATGTATGTATATATATATATGTATATATATATATATGTATGTATATATATATATATATATATATATATATATATATATATATATATATATATATATATATATATATATATATGATAATAAGGATCCATTATCATGGGTGTACAAATTATAAGTTTACATTGGTGAGTTGTGGAAAGTGGACATGTGCAATGACTGATCAATCAATTAACCTTGAGTACGCGTGCGGTTCTTATGATAAGATAAGAGTATAGTAAATCTTTTGATAAAAGGTTTACTATTTAAATAAAATTGATTGAAGTCGAAAGAAATGTTCATTTAGATTTCAAATTATGGGATACACAATGGCTAAGGCATATAGTCAAATATATATGGAAAAGTCTAGACACTATTGCCTTAGACGGACTATGTTTTGTGAGTTGATCACGAATGAAGTGATATCTACGGATTTGTTGGGTTACAACAAAATTTTTCGAATCACTTGACCAAAATGGTTAGCCTGAGACATAGTGCACAAGTCGGCTATTAGAGTGGGATTGAAGTCCACCGAAAAGTGAGACACCCAATTCCCTTCTAGTAAAACGCTAGAAGCTGAATTTCACTGTGGAAAGCTTACTTTCTGAAGATTGAAACACATAATTATTCTGATCCCGAGGTATGTGTTTAGACTGCAAGTTAAGGTAGGTTGAAAAATTGCATATGCTGGTGCAAGATGTAAAAGAACTACCTATGTGAGCATGAAGTTTTGCCGCTTCAAAGGAGCTTTGGATTTAGCTGCCGATATGTTCACTGAAGGATTGGGACACATGGTGTGACGACCTAAAAATTTTCGACCAAATTTAAACTTTATCTTTATATGATTCCGACAAAATAAGCAAAGTCTGTAAAGTTACGAGCATGTGTTATTGATTTCGGAAACAGTTGGGATAGACATCTACCGTTAGCAGAATTTTCCTACAACAACAGTTACCATTCAGGTATTGAGATGACGCTGTTTGAAGCACTTTTTGGTAAAAAGTGCAGGTCTCCGATTTGTTAGAGTGAAGTCGGAGATAGACAAATTACGGGTCCGGAGATAATCTAAGAAACTACCGAGAAAATCATTCAAATTCAACAACGGTTAAAAACCGCACAAAGTAGACAAAAGAGCTACGCGGACATTAAGAGAAAAGATATAGAATTTGAAATTGGAGAAATGGTCTTGCTTAAGGTTTCATCTTGAAAAGGCGTTGTTCGATTTAGTAAACGAGGGAAACTGAATCTAAGGTACATTGGACCATTCAAAATTATAGATCATGTCAGACCAGTAGCTTACCGACTTGACTTACCTCAACAACTCGCCGGGGTACATAATACTTTTCATGTCTCGAATATGAAGAAATGTTTTACTAAAGAAGATCTCACTTTTCCGTTAGACGAAATCCAAATCAATGAAAAACTTCAATTCATCAAAGAACCCATTGAAATAATGGATCTTGAGGTTAAAAGACTTAAGCAAAATAAATTACCAATCGTTAAGGTTCGATGGAATGCTCGTAGAGGACCCGAGTTCACCTGGGAGCGTGAAGATCAGATGAAGCTGAAATATCCTCACCTATTTCCAGAAGATGCGTCAACACCTCCAACAACTTAAAATTTCGGGACGAAATTTATTTAACGGGTAGGTACTGTAGTGACCCGAACTTTTCCATGATTATATATATTAAATGAAAACTATATTTGCATGATTAAATGTTTCCAACATGTTAAGCAATCAAACGTGTTAAGACTTGATTAATTGAAAAAGGTTTTATGTAGACAATTGGCCACCCAAATTGACCGGCGATTCACGAATGTTAAAACTTATAAAAACTATATGATGATATACACATATATATATATATATATATATATATATATATATATATATATATATATATATATATATATATATATATATATATATATATATATATATATATATAGATAGATAGTTAACATGATATTATGATATGTAAGTATCTCATTAGGTATATTAACAATGAGTTATATACATAAAAATGAGACTACTAAATTAAGAAACTCGAAACGATATATATATAACGATTATCGTTATAATAACGTTTTACTAAATACATATGTATCATATTAAGATATTGTTACACTATATTTAACATGATAAAATGATAATTATATATATATCATTAAGTATGATAACAATGAACTACATATGTAAAACAAGACTACTAACTTAAGAATTTCGAAACGAGACATATATGTAACGATTATCGTTGTAAAGACATTTTAATGTATATATACCATATTAAAATATATTCATACATCATAATATCATGCTAATGTAATAATTTAACATCTCATTAGATATAATAAACAATGGGTTAACAACATTAAATGAGATCGTTAACTTAAAGGTTTCAAAACAACACTTACATGTAACGACTAACGATGACTTAACGACTCAGTTAAAATGTATATACTTGTAGTATATTAAGATGTATTAGTACACTTTTGGAAGACTTCAAGACACATATCAAAATACGTGTACTTAACAAAATTGGTTACAATTGCATTCTCATACATTTTCATCAAGAATTCTACTCGTATTCGTTCGGTACTCGTACTCGTACAATACCCAGCTTCTAATTGTATACACTATTGGTATATACATTCAATGATTATCTATTAGTAGCCCTTAATGAGTCATCAAACATGTGGGAACCATCATTTGGCTACTAGCATGAAATATCTCACAAAATTACAAAAATATTATTAATCATTCATGACTTATTTACAAGAAAACAAACTTACACATCCTTTATATCTAATCCATATACCAACGACTAAAAACACATACAAACACTTTCATTCTTCAATTTTCTTCATCTAATTGTTCTCCCTCAAGTTATATCTTCAAGTTCTAAGTGTTCTTCATAAGTTCTAAAAGTTCTAGTTTCATAAAATCAAGAATACTTTCAAGTTTGCAAGTCTTACTTCCAATCTTGCAAATCCATTTCAAGTGATCATCCAATCTCAAGAAATCTTTCTTAATTACAGTAAGATATCTTTCTAATTCAAGGTAATACTCATATTCAAACTTTGATTCAATTTCTATAACTATAACAATCTTATTTCGAGTGGAAATCTTACTTGAACTTGTTTTCGTGTCATGATTCTACTTCAAGAACTTTCAAGCCATCCAAGAATCTTTTGAAGCTAGATCAATTTTTGTCACTTCTAGTAGATTTACCTACTAAACTTAAGGTAGTAATAATGTTCATAACATCATTCGATTCATATATATATAACTATCTTATTCGAAGATTTAAACTTGTAATCACTAGAACATAGTTTAGTTAATTCTAAACTTGTTCGCAAACAAAGTTAATCCTTCTAACATAACTTTTAAAATCAATTAAACACATGTTATATATCTATATGATATGCTAACTTAATGATTTAAAATCTGGAAACACGAAGAACACCGTAAAACCGGACATACGCCGTCGTAGTGAAATCGGGGGCTGTTTTGGGTTAGAAAAATAAAAACTATCTTAATCTTTGAATTGGAAGTTTATTTTCTGGAAAAATGATATTTCATATTAATATGATACTATATCCAAAAATTATGGTTAAACACAAAGTTGAAGTATGTTTTTCAAAATGGTCATCAAGATATCGTTTTTTCGACGGAAATGACTACCTCTTTAAAAAATGACTTGTAACCTGTATTTTCAACTATAAACTTATACTTTTTCTATTTAATTTCATAAATTTCAGTTCATTATGAAACCATAGCAATTTGAATCACTCAAAACGGATTTGAAACGAAGAAATGACGGGTAAAACAAAATTGGATAAATTTGCTAGTTTTAGCTACGAAAATTTTGTAATAAATCTAGACTAACCATAACTTAACTAACTTATATTGTATTATACATGTATTCTAATATATATTATGCAATCTTGGGATACCATAGACACGTACACAATGTTTTGACATATCATATCGACCCATCTATATATATTATTTGGAACAACCATAGACAATCTATATGCAGTAATGCTTGAGTTAGCTATACAGGGTTGATGTTGATTTCAAAATAATATATATACTTTGAGTTGTGATCTAGCCTGAGACTTGTATACACTGGGTCGTGGATTGATTCGAGATAATATATATTGATTTATTTCAGTACATCTAACTGTGAACAACTAGTTGTAGATTACTAACGTTGGACCGCTAACTTAATAAACTTAAATCATTAAAACATAATAAAAAATGTTGTGAATATATTTCGATCATACTTTAATATATATGTATACATTTGTTATAGGTTCGTGAATCGACCCGTGGCCAAGTCTTACTTCCCGACGAAGTAAAAATCCGTGAAAGTGAGTTATAGTCCCATTTTTTAAATCTAATATTTTTGGGATGAGAATACATGCAGTTTTATAAATATTTTACAAAATAGACACAAGTACGTGAAACTACATTCTATGGTTGAATTATTAAACCGAATATGCCCCTTTTTAGTCTGGTAATCTAAGAATTAGGGAACAGACACCCTAATTGACGCGAATCCTAAAGATAGATCTATTGGGCTCAACAAACCCCATCCAAAGTACCGGATGCTTTAGTACTTCGAATTTATCATGTCCGAAGGGAGTCCCGGAATGATAGGCGATATTCTATATGCATCTTGTTAAGGTCGGTTACCAGGTGTTCACCATATGAATGATTTTTATCTCTATGCAGTTTGCGAAATGCCTGATACGAGATGTGTATTTATGAGAAATGAAATCTTGTGGTCTATTATTACAATTTGATAAATATATAGGTTAAACCTATAACTCACCAACATTTTTTGTTGACGTTTTAAACATGTTTATTCTCAGGTGATTGTTAAGAGCTTCCGCTATTGCATACTAAATTAAGGACAAGATTTGGAGTCCATGCTTGTATAATATTGTTTAAAAACTGCATTCGAAGGCATATATTGATGTGTAATATTATTGTAAACCATTATGTAATGGTCGTGTGAAAACGCTATATATTAGATTATCATTATTTGATAATCGTCGTAATATTTTAAAAGTTATGGTTTGTTTTAAAAATCGAATGCAGTCTTTGAAAAACGTCTCATATAGAGGTGAAAACCTCGCAACAAAATCAATTAATATGAAATATTTATAATTATTATGAACGTGACATTTCAGTTGGTATCCGAGCGTTGGTCTTAGAGAACCAGAAATTTACATTAGTGTGTCTTATCGAGTTTGTAGGATGCATTAGTGAGTCTGGACTTCGACCGTATATTTTTCTTTAAAAACGATTGCTTAACACTTTTTGTTGAAAACTATATATTATTAACATGTAAATATTATATGATATATTAATCTCTTAATGTGTTTGATATTGTGTGATAGATGTCTACCTCTAGTACAAATCCCATTGACTCACCTAATAATAATGAAGAGTCGAATATATATTGGGAAGACTCACAAATTCCCGGAAGTACAAATCCCATTGACTCACCTAATAATAATGAAGAGTCGAATATATATTGGGAAGACTCACAAATTCCCGGAAGAAGAGGAACCGGAAGAAGAGGAACCGGAAGAAGAAGAAGAGGTTCCGGAGGAGGAAATATTAGAAACCACTGAAAAACAGATAAATAAAAGAAAACCCTCAACCAATGGACCAAAATTAATAATGGTCAATGGTGTTTCCACCGAGGAAGCAAAATATTGGGAAGATTACCAATTTTGCGATGAATCGGATCCCGATGAGGATTCCGATGATGTTATAGAAATTACCATGACCCAATTTGAAAAGGAAAAAGAAAATAATAAGGGAAAAGGCATCAAAATAGAGAAACCTAATTCCAAACCCGATGACCTCTATGTTAACATGAAATATCCCGATGGAAAATACCGTCAACACCCGTATTTCTTAAGTTTTAGCTATAACCCGGGAACATCTAAGCCACCAAGTTTTTCTAGACAATTTGTGAAAAGAATAGCTCGTATTAGGGGAGCACCATATATTCCTAGGAAATTAGTGAAACAAACCAAGTCCGAAGAAGAAGAAACAAGTGAGTCGGAATAAAGAGTTGTAATCATGCGATGTAATATATGTAATATAGGGTGCTTGTACTTTCATGTTGTATGTAAAAAAATTGCTTGTATTATTTGATAATTATCTTTTACCAATCTAATTCTCGTCTGTTTTACAGTATAAAAACACAATGGACGTTAAGGATAGCCAACCAAAAATTTTAGAAGACCTACCCGGGGACATGATTGATGAAATCTTGTCTAAAGTCGGTCAGAATTCGTCGGCACAATTATTTAAGGCAAAATTAGTTTGTAGAACATTTGAAGAACATTCCAGGCATGCCTTAGTTTATAAAAGGCTTTCATTTGAAAGACGGGGTATATCACATTAGGGACACCGTAAGTTACACCATGTTTTCTTTAAAGCGTTAAATGCGGGGAACCCAAATGCAATTTTACGCTACGGGTTAAGAACCTATTTTGACTCAACATATCCCAACGTAGAACTTCATGAGTTAGAAAGAGCTTCTAACATGCAACATAAAGAAGCATGTTATGCTTACGGGTTAGTGATGTTCGCTTCTCACCAAAGTGAGAAAAAGAACATCGGATTACAACTTTTAAATAAAACCTTCCCACACGTGACAGATTCAGTAGTTGGGGTGAGAAATAAGGTTTTTAGATTATTACGAGGCTGTTGGGCATTACGAAACCCTCATCCCTTTGACGACGTTACAACATGCTGTCTTGTCAACGGCCACAACGGTTATGTTCCACAAGACCAAGGATGGGAAGTAGTTTTAGTAAAACCAGAATGCATGACTTGTTTCTGGACTTATGAATTACGTGTTTTTATTGCCTTTGCTAAACGACTTGCGTATTAACTAGGATTGTTGTCACAACTGTTTTGTATCAAAGTTATTGTGTGCTATATTTCATGCTATATGTATAATAGTGGTATTGTAAATTTGTAAAATATTGTATAAAAGTTTGAACGCGAAATATTATTATAATTAGTTTTTCATATAGAATTGTAGTAGTTGAATTGTATATTAGCTACTAAGTATGAACTTAACGGGTAGGTACTACCCGAATTAAAACTATAAAACGCTAATATGAAGAAAAAGCTTTTATAAATGATTTCATACTATGCTACGAAATACTATTGACTACTCTTAATATTCTATATGATTAACTTAATTATTTTGGGCTATTTTTGAAGGAAATGGCACCGACAAATCGTCAGAATTTGAACATCAGCGAGGAAGACTTCCGTGTTTTTCTTGCAGCAAACATAGCCACAGTATATGCTGCAATGCAAAACAACAACAATAACTCTTAATCTAGCAATGCAAATAACGCCACAAGAAATCGTGTAGGATGCTCCTACAAAGAATTCATTGGCTGTAAATCTCTGGAATTCGATGGAACCGAAGGTCCAATCAGATTGAAATTGTGGACCGAAAAGGTTGAATCGGTGTTTGCCATAAGTAAGTGTACTGAAGAAGACAAAGTAAAGTACGCTACACATAATTTCACAGGTACTACGTTGACATGGTGGAATACCTATCTAGAGCAAGTGGGACAAGATGCTGCGTACGCACTACCATGGTCAGCATTCAAACATCTGATGAATGATCAGTATCGTCTCAGAAACGAGGTCAATAAGCTCAAAGTAGAGCTTAAGGGATTACGAACACAAGGATTCGATATTACCACATTGATAATGCTAAAAACGAACATATATTTCATAGCATTATCCCTCAAGAAAGATAAGCTTTTAGTTGCAATTGTTCTATTTACAAGTGATTTTCATTTAAATAATAAAAGTTGATGACAAAAGACAGATTCGACGAATTGAAGACGCAAACGAGCAAAAAGCTAAAAAGTACAAAGTACAATCAAAGAGATTCCAATTATTGATAAGAAACGTCTCAAAATTACAAGAGTACAAAACGTGAAACACAAAGTACAAGATATTAAATTATACGCAAGGACGTTCGAAAATCCGGAACCGGGACCAGAGTCAACTCTCAACGCTCGACGCAACGGACTAAAAATTACAAGTCCACTATGCACATGAATATAATATAATATATAATTAATTCTTAAAATTAATATATATATTATATTATATTATATAACCCGTCGGCAAGCTAGGAGCCAAGCTTGTGTGAGCTGGATTCCACAGCTCCGCACTCGCGGAGCTCTGAAGAGCAAAATCCACCGCACTCGCGGAGCCCTGAAAGTCAGAAATCCACCTATAAAAGGCCGAGCATTCGGCCGAATTTTACACATCTTTTTCTCTTCACTCATACGTAAACTTATATATATATATATATATATATATATATATATATATATATATATATATATATATATATATATATATATATATATATATATATATATATATATATATTTATATTTTAGTTTTAATTTTAATCCTAATAATAAGGGTATGTTAGCGAATATTGTAAGGGTGTAAGTCGAAATTCTGTCCGTGTAACGCTACGCTATTTTTAATCATTGTAAGTTATGTTCAACCTTTTTAATTTAATTTCTCGTAGCTAAGTTATTATTATGCTTATTTAAAACGAAGTAATCATGATGTTGGGCTAAATACTAAAATTAGGTAATTGGGCTTTGTACCATAATTGGGGTTTGGACAAAAGAACGACACTTGTGGAAATTAGACTATGGGCTATTAATGGGCTTTATATTTGTTTAACTAAATGATAGTTTGTTAATTTTAATATAAAGATTTACAATTGGACGTCCCTATAAATAACCATATATACTCGATCGGACACGATGGGCGGGGTATTTATATGTACGAATAATCGTTCATTTAACCGGACACGTGAATGGATTAATAGTCTATGGAATTATTAAAACAGAGGTGAAATTATGTACAAGGACACTTGGCATAATTGATAACAAAGTATTAAAATCTTGGGTTATACGCAGTCGATATCCTGGTGTAATTATTAAACAAAGTATTAAAACCTTGTTACAGTTTAAGTCCCCAATTAGTTGGAATATTTGACTTCGGGTATAAGGATAATTTGACGAGGACAGTCGCACTTTATATTTATGACTGATGGACTGTTATGGACAAAAACCAGACGGACATATTAAATAATCCAGGACAAAGGACAATTAACCCATGAGAATAAACTAAAAATCAACACGTCAAACATCATGATTACGGAAGTTTAAATAAGCATAATTCCTTTATTTTCATATTTAATTGCACTTCTAATTTTCACACTTTTATTTATTGTCATTGTATTTAATTACACTTTTAATTTTCGTACTCTTTAATTATCGTAATTTTATTTTATCGCACTTTTATTTATCGCAATTTCATTATCGTTATTTATTTTACGCTAAGTCTTTTATTTATTTAATATTTTACATTAGGTTTTAACTGCGACTAAAGTTTTTAAAATCGACAAACCGGTCATTAAACGGTAAAAACCCCCCTTTATAATAATAATATTACTTATATATATATATTTGTATTTTTATAAATTAAAACTAATATAGCGTTAAGCTTTGTTTAAAAGATTCCCTGTGGAACGAACCGGACTTACTAAAAACTACACTACTATACGATTAGGTACACTGCTTATAAGTGTTGTAGCAAGGTTTAGTCATATCCATTCTATAAATAAATAAATAAATATCTTGTGTAAAATTGTATCATATTTAATAGTTTTTCCTAGTAAATTTAAGCTATTTCATATACACCTCGCATAACATCAAGTTTTTGGCGCCGCTACCGGGGACTCGGCGAAACGCTATAATTTTAATATATATTTGTATAAACATATTTGTATATTATTTTTAGAAAAACAATGTAAAAAAAAAAACGCGTTTAAAACACATCCGCAGTCGCGGAGTTTTTGGACAGTAGACATCCGTACTCGCGGAGCCGCCCTGACGCGCCTGACAGAAACCCTAATTTCGCATTAATTACGGAGTTTATTATTATTATTATTACTATTTAAACCCTAAATAGGTTTTATTTATTTAATTAGTTAATTTAGTTTTTATTTAATTTGTATATTTAGTTTATTTAGTTTTATTAAATTATAAAATTAACACTTTTATAAAATAAATAATATAAAAAATAGTATTTTTATAAAAATTGTACTTTTTACAACTTTAAGATTATTTTTATATTTTGTAGCTTTTTATTTGTTTTAGCGTAATTTTTGTATTTTTCGCTCGTATTTAGTTTTAAGATATAGTTTTTTGCCGTAGTTAT
This sequence comes from Rutidosis leptorrhynchoides, assembly GCF_046630445.1. Classification (NCBI taxonomy): domain Eukaryota; kingdom Viridiplantae; phylum Streptophyta; class Magnoliopsida; order Asterales; family Asteraceae; genus Rutidosis; species Rutidosis leptorrhynchoides. The sequence goes on along the minus strand of NC_092339.1, from coordinate 341,581,168 downwards.
TTTTATTTCTAGATTTTTAGGCTTTGCCGTAAAATCCCTTAAGTGCTTTTTCTTTAGACTAAGATTTAGGTGCTTTAGAATTTTGCGACGCCATTATAAGTTTTTAGTACCTTTTTAAGTTATTGCCATTTGGGATATAGAATTCCTTTTAAGTTTTAATATTTTTAGACGCAACTTTTAATTCTTAGTTTTTAGTGCCTTTTGAAGTTACGACGCGCTACTTTCTATTTTTCGACGCCTTTTATTTTTCAACCCTTTTATTTTTTGACATTTTTCGACGCGCTCTTTTTCTTTCTTATTTCTCGACACTCTAGTTTTTAGGACTTAGAATTTTCTCTATTTCTTCTCTAATAATTTAAAACAAAAAATTATTTTAAGCGGTTAAATTGATAGACATCCAAATTTTCTGCTTCGTAGTAATAGTTGGATTTGTTAGTGGCTGAGTTGTGAACTTCCGATTTAAAGGGTTCTGGCTCCCTGCTAAATCTATTGGCTATTCGAAACGTGGGCAAAAGCAGAAAAGTCTATTAATTTGATAACTTATATAATTTTTAGTTTTATAACTAATAGGATAATTAGTAAATGCACCACATTGTAGCTAAAATTTGGTAATAAGCGCATTATGGAAAATCTCGAGAATATTTTGGAAACTCTTTATGACATCCGAAATCAATTTAATCAATACTCTCAAACGGGTGTTGATGACAATTCGTTCGGTCAATCTTGGATCACGAATGACGAAACAATAACTGGTTGTGAAATCTGTGGAGATTATCACTCAACATGGGAATGTTATTATTACGTTCCTATGGAAAATTATGCACCCATGAAACCTGAATGGAATGATTATGAGGAATACGATTCTAATTGGGATTATTCCTAAGAATATATCCAAACTCAACAACCAGAAGACGAGGAAAATTATGTGTCTGAAAATTCTTTAGATTATATGAAAATCAAACTCGAAGAACTCGATGCTCAAAATGAACAAATGAGAGAGTTTGTAAATAGGCAAGCTGAAACTCTATCAGATTACACACCTATTGATCTGAGGAGTATTGTGCAAGAAAATCTCATATCATCGAATTTTGTTGAATTCGAGAGCTCCGAAATCACCAATTATACCGATGATACTTTTTATTCAGCTTTACCAATTTCACAACATATCGACACATTAGCCTCTACCGATAATATCATCGATCCATCAATGGATGAAGAAGAAGTAAGGGTGACAAATTGGTACTCTTGGGAAAATGATAACGTTGAAAATTTTACCCTCGAGACTAAAGTGGTGGGACCGATAAGGACCGTTAATGAAGAAGAATCTACTTCGATCCCGAAATTCAAAATTCTACAACCTTCCAACCCAATATTCTCAATAGACGAGTCATCTACCGAAGATGAACAACGAGCTGTAATGGATAATGACACCTCGGATTCACTCAATTGGGTAATAGAGGTGAAACCTTTGATCCCGAGAATGAACGGGAGGAAATGTTAGGAATTGTCCACCCTATAGTATGTATGTCGGTGTATATCGATCCATTTGACCAAGAACCATAAAAGAGACATATCCATTTACTAAAAGCTACACTTAAAAAAGAATTAAGTAGTAACGATCGGGTGAGTCTAAACTTTAAACCCATTGATATATTATACACCACCCGAGATGTAAATAACTGGCTCACTATTTTAATTCTTGAAACTTATTCTACCGACTTTACATGTCGTCAGCTAAGTGTGGGGGAGTCTAACCCCACTTAACGTTAAATTAGGGGTTCGGGTTAGTGCATAACTCGTTAATAAAAATGCACGATTAGGGTAAAAGACGCGTTTTCAAAAATTACCAAACAGTTCAGAAAAGCAACCGTTTTTGAAGAAAAACAAGTGTGATAAAACAAGAAGGAATGAACGGTAAGACGCGCCATATATCATTCGACAAGCTTTGTAATTACAAACTGGGTATTTTTAATTACTTTTCTACACTAATCACCCTCATGAATTTATAATTAGAGTCTGATTTCATGCAAATGAGGGCATTGCATGATCTCAAGTGTGGGGAAGGGTTATAAATTCTCTCGGGTTTGCACTTGGTTTATTTGCCAAATTTTGTGAAAATTTTAAAAATTTTCAAATAAACTAATTCAAAATCATGTTTATACATATTTATGAACGATAAAACTAGGTGTTAATGTCGAAATTATTGTTACCTCGGAAAGGACATAAATTGAGAAACAAACTAAAATGTTAGAATTCATTTAAAATGGAATAGAGGACAATAAAAAGGCAAATAAAAGAAAATAAAAGCCAAGTGTGGGAAAATTTACCAAGTTATTTTAAACATATGTCACATATTTCTGTAACAAATAATTGAAGATACTTTTGCTTTGGACTAAACTAAACAGTTTTACCCGATTTACTGTAAGAAAGATGGATCTACACGATGAATCAATTCCATCACTTAAAGGAAGTAAAGTCTTCCGAAAAAGAAACGCGCTTCTTGATTTAGGTCATGAAGTTTTCGTCCAGACCAGCTGTAGGTTGACGAAAAATCTAGAAAAGTCATCTCTAAAATCAGCAGGAAATCCACGGACCTCAGCATCAAACAGGGTCGCCAAGTGGTCAGACTTGTCCTAACCATGAGAGGATCTGTCTTGTAAAATGGGGAGGACGCCGTGCAAATTAGCTTGATAAGACTAATGAATCAGACTCCCAGAAAGGATAATCTCCTTAAAAGATCGAAAATCAGCTTTTAAGCATGATATTACTCAATCCTAGAGATTGACCTTAAAGATTGAGAATTACAAACTCATGGAATTCGATGATATTTAAACTCGAGCTTGAACGAGAAAATATTTTGATCAAAATTACAAACCGATTTGTTTTATGAAAACCCATTTTCAATGCGTTCATTACCATTGAACGTAAAATCCTAGGAATTCACCTGGAATTCATTAGGTAACCTGAACCAAATCGGGTGTCAACCATAAGAACGGTGGTTGCATAGCATGGTCAAAGACAGGACCTTGTGCCAGACCAAAAAATTATAAGGGTGAGCTTTACTATTGCTCCTACCAAGGATAGTAATTGCATCCGACACGTTATAGACCATAATTAAAAGCATGTCAGGGGACATTGCCTTAACAGTTGCTTGTTCAACGCTTTCCTTTACAACCGGACGGTAGTTTATCGAAAGGTAATATACGGAGCAAGTATACTGGACGTGTTGCTTTCCCAATACAAGGTTAGCAAGTGGGTGACACAAAACCGCAAGTTTTGAGCTAAAATTTTCAAATCTGAATCCCACCAAACCCACAAAAAGAATTTGCAAACACCGGTGAAGGGTTATTCCGGAAAACTTATCTAGGGTAAAAGCTAGATTCAATTTTCAAAAGATCAAATGTTTTCATAAAGATCCAATTTCCTTAATGGATCTAAATTTTTATAGTCATGTGAGACTGTAAACCACAACGTTACTACCATTGTTTATACCGCCGTAAAGAAATCACTGATGTACAAAGTGTGAAGAATAAAGAAGTGATTCTAGTATATTTCAAGACTATATTGCTTGAGGACAAGCAACGCTTAAGTGTGGGAATATTTGATAATGCTAAAAACGAACATATATTTCATAGCATTATCCCTCAAGAAAGACAAGCTTTTAGTTGCAATTGTTCTATTTACAAGTGATTTTCGTTTAAATAATAAAACTTGATGACAAAAGACAGATTCGACGAATTGAAGACACAAACGACCAAAAAGCTAAAAAGTATAAAGTACAATCAAAGAGGTTCCAATTATTGATAAGAAACGTCTCAAAATTACAAGAGTACAAAACATGAAATGCAAAGTACAAGATATTAAATTATACGCAAGGACGTTCGAAAATCCGGAACCAGGACCAGAGTCAACTCTCAACGCTTGACGCAACGGACTAAAAATTACAAGTCAACTATGCACATGAATATAATATAATATATAATTAATTCTTAAAATTAATATATATATTATATTATATTATATAAACCGTCGGCAAGCTAGGAGCCAAGCTTGTGTGAGCTGGATTCCACAGCTCCGCACTCGCGGAGCTCTGAAGAGCAAAATCCACCGCACTCGCGGAGCCCTGAAAGTCAGAAATCCACCTATAAAAGGCCGAGCATTCGGCCGAATTTTACACATCGTTTTCTCTTCACTCAAACGTAAACTTATATATATATATATATATATATATATATATATATATATATATATATATATATATATATATATATATATATATATATATATATATTTAATTTTAATTTTAATTTTAATCCTAATAATAAGGGTATGTTAGCGAATATTGTAAGGGTGTAAGTCGAAATTCTGTCCGTGTAACGCTACGCTATTTTTAATCATTGTAAGTTATGTTCAACCTTTTTAATTTAATGTCTCGTAGCTAAGTTATTATTATGCTTATTTAAAACGAAGTAATCATGATGTTGGGCTAAATACTAAAATTGGGTAATTGGGCTTTGTACCATAATTGGGGTTTGGACAAAAGTACGACACTTGTGGAAATTAGACTATAGGCTATTAATGGGCTTTATATTTGTTTAACTAAATGATAGTTTGTTAATTTTAATATAAAGATTTACAATTGGACGTCCCTATAAGTAACCATATATACTCGATCGGACACGATGGGCGGGGTATTTATATGTACGAATAATCGTTAATTTAACCGAACACGGGAATGGATTAATAGTCTATGGAATTATTAAAATAGGGGTGAAATTATGTACAAGGACACTTGGCATAATTGATAACAAAGTATTAAAACCTTGGGTTACACGCAGTCGATATCCTGGTGTAATTATTAAACAAAGTATTAAAACCTTGTTACAGTTTAAGTCCCCAATTAGTTGGAATATTTGACTTCGGGTATAAGGATAATTTAACGAGGACACTCGCACTTTATATTTATGACTGATGGACTGTTATGGACAAAAACCAGACGGATATATTAAATAATCCAGGACAAAGGACAATTAACCCATGGAAATAAACTAAAAATCAACACGTCAAACATCATGATTACGGAAGTTTAAATAAGCATAATTCTTTTATTTTCATATTTAATTGCACTTCTAATTTTCACACTTTTATTTATTGTCATTGTATTTAATTACACTTTTAATTTTCGTACTCTTTAATTATCGTAATTTTATTTTATCGCACTTTTATTTATCGCAATTTCATTATCGTTATTTATTTTACGCTAAGTCTTTTATTTATTTAATATTTTACATTAGGTTTTAACTGCGACTAAAGTTTTTAAAATCGACAAACCGGCCATTAAACGGTAAAAACCCCCCTTTATAATAATAATATTACTTATATATATATATATATATATATATATATATATATATATATATATATATATATATATATATATATATATATATATATATATATATATATTGTATTTTTATAAATTAAAACTAATATAGCGTTAAGATTTGTTTAAAAGATTCCCTATGGAACGAACCGGACTTACTAAAAACTACACTACTGTACGATTAGGTACACTGCCTATAAGTGTTGTAGCAAGGTTTAGTTATATCCGTTCTATAAATAAATAAATATCTTGTGTAAAATTGTATCATATTTAATAGTTTTTCCTAGTAAATTTAAGCTATTTCATATACACCTCGCATAACATCACACATACGAACGACGATTCACAGAGTTGTGTTTATTTTGCCCAAGAGCGTTCGAAGATGAAGAGGAGAAAATCGACGCATTTGTAAAAGGATTACCAGAAAGGATCCAAGAAGATATAAGTTCACACGAGCCTGCCTCCATTCAAAAGGCGAGTCGAATGGATCATAAACTCATAAATCAGATTGAGGAAAGAATCAAAGAGCAGGCGGCCAAAGAAGCCAACACGAAACAAATCAAGAGAAAGTGGGAAGAAACCAGTGACAAGGGTCACAATTTTAACAATCAACACAGCAATCACAACTTCAATCGCACCAAATTTCACAACAAAAACCGCAACAACAACCATCCCAACAATAATAACAATAGCAACAACAACCATTTCAATAACAACAAACAACAAAAACAACCATGCTTTAGGTGTGCAGAGTACCATCCGAATGTGTTCTGCACAACATTTTGCACCAAGTGTAAGAGAAGTGGTCATGGCACGGCAAAATGTAAGGTTTAAGGACCAAAGAACAACAAAAATAAAGAAACAAATAATGTCGAAAAAAATAATGCCGACGTAGTTTGTTATAAATGTGGAAAACCGGGCCACATTATTAGAAATTTCCCAAACCAAGAGAATACTAATGGGCAAGGCCGCGGAAGAGTTTTCAATATTAATGCGGCAGAAGCGCAGGAAGACCCGGAGCTTGTTACGTGTACGTTTCTTATTGACGATAAATCTGCTTATGCTTTATTTGATTCGGGTGCGGATAGAAGCTATATGAGTAGAGATTTTTGTGTCAAATTAAATTGTCCATTAATGCCTTTGGATAATAAATTTTTACTCGAATTAGCAAACGGTAAACTAATTACAGCAAATAAAGTATGTCGAGATAGAGAAATTAAACTGTTTGATGAAACATTTAAGATTGACTTAATACCAGTCGAGTTAGGGAGTTTTGACGTAATAATTGGCATGGACTGGTTAAAAAAGGTGAGAGCAGAGGTCGTTTGTTACAAAAATACGATTCGCATTATGCGCAAAAAAGGAAAACCTTTAATGGTGTACGGAGAAAAGAACAACGCGAAGTTAAATCTTATTAGTAGTTTGAAGGCATAAAAACTAATAAGAAAAAGTTGCTATGTCATTCTAGCACACATCGAAGAAGTCAAACCTGAAAAAAAGAACATCAGTGATGTTCCCGTCGCAAAAGAATTTCCCGACGTATTTTCGAAAGAATTACCGGGACTACCTCCACACCGATCCGTTGAATTTCAAATAGATCTTGTACCAGGAGCTGCACCAATAGCTCATGCTCCATACGGACTCACACCCAGTGAAATAAAGGAACTCCAAAACCAATTAGAAGAACTTTTAGAGCGTGGTTTCATTCAACCAAGCACATCACCGTGGGGAGCTCCTGTTTTGTTTGTCAAAAAGAAGGATGGTACATTCAGATTGTGTATCGACTACCGAGAGTTGAACAAACTTACCATCAAGAACCGTTATCTACTACCGAGAATCGACGACTTATTTGATCAACTACAAGGCTCGTCGGTTTATTCGAAGATCGATTTACGTTCCGGGTATCATCAAATGCGGGTGAAGGAGGATGATATTCAAAAGACTGCTTTCAGAACGCGTTACGGTCATTACGAGTTTATGGTTATGCCGTTTGGATTGACTAACGCACCAGCTGTGTTCATGGACCTCATGAACCGAGTGTGTAGGCCATATCTTGACAAGTTTATCATTATTTTCATCGATGACATACTCATTTACTCAAAGAATGATCAAGAGCACGAAGAACATTTGAGAAAAGTGCTAGAATTATTGAGGAAGGAACAACTGTACGCAAAATTTTCAATGTGTGCATTTTGGTTGGAAGAAGTTCAATTCCTCGGTCACATAGTGAACAAAGAAGGTATTCAAGTAGATCCGACAAAGATTGAAACCGTTGAAAAGTGGGAAACACCGAAAACTCCGAAGCATATACGCCAATTTTTAGGACTGGCTGGTTACTACAGAAGGTTCATCCAAGATTTTTCCAAAATAGCAAAACCCTTGACTGCATTAACGCATAAAGGGAAGAAATTTTAATGGAAGGATGAGCAGGAGAAAGCGTTTCAATTGTTGAAGAAAAAGCTAACTACGGCACCTATATTGTCATTATCTGAAGGAAATGATGATTTTGTGATTTATTGTGAAGCTTCGAAGCAAGGTCTTGGTTGTGTATTAATGCAACGAACGAAGGTAATTTCTTATGCATCCAAGTAATTGAAGATTCACGAGCAGAATTATATGACACATGATTTGGAATTAGGCGCGGTTTTTTTTGCATTAAAGACTTGGAGGCACTACTTATATGGGGTCAAAAGTATTATATATACCGACCACAAAAGTCTCCAACACATATTTGATCAGAAACAACTGAACATGAGGCAGCATAGGTGGGTCGAACTGTTGAACGATTACGATTTTGAGATTCGTTACCACCCGGGGAAGGCGAATGTGGTAGCCGACGCTCTGAGTAGAAAGGACAGAGATCCTATGCGGGTAAAAGCTATGAATATAGTTATTCGTACTAACATTACTACTCAAATAAAGGAGGCACAGCAGGGAGTTTTAAAAGAATGAAAGTTGAGGAATGAAATACCCAAAGGATCGGAGAAACATCTAAATATTTGGGAAGACGGAACCCGATATAGGGCTGAAAGAATTTGGGTACCAAAGTTTGGAGATGTGAGAGAAATGGTATTTAAGGAAGCACATAAAACCAGATACTCAATACATCCCGGAGCGGGAAAGATGTACAAAGATCTCAAGAAACACTTTTGGTGGCCGGGTATGAAAGCCGATATTGCTAGATACGTAGGAGAATGTTTGACGTGTTCTAAGGTCAAAGCTGAACATCAGAAACCATCAGGTCTACTTCAACAACCCGAAATCTCGGAATGGAAATGGGAAAACATTACCATGGATTTCATTACTAAATTTCCAAGGACTGCAAGTGGTTATGATACTATTTGGGTAATAGTCGATTGTCTCACCAAGTCAGCACACTTTCTGCCAATGAGAGAAGATGATAAAATGGAAAAATTGGCACGTTTATACTTGAAGGAAGTTTTCTCCAGACATGGAATACCAGTCTCTATTATCTCTGATAGGGATGGCAGATTTGTTTCAACATTCTGGCAGACATTACAGCAAGCATTGGGAACTCGTCTAGACATGAGTACTGCCTATCATCCACAAACTGATGGGCAAAGTGAAAAGAGGATACAGACCCTTGAAGACATGCTACGAGAATGTGTTATTGATTTCAGAAACAGTTAGGATCGACATCTACAGTTAGCAAAATTTTCCTACAACAGTTACCATTCAAGTATTGAGATGGCGCCGTTTGAAGCACTTTATGGTAGAAAGTGCAGGTCTTCGATTTGTTGAAGTGAAGTCGGAGATAGACAAATTACGGTTCCGGAGATAATCCAAGAAACTACCGAGAAAATCATTCAAATTCAACAACGGTTGAAAACCGCCCAAAGTAGACAAAAGAGCTACGTGGACATTAAGAGAAAAGATATAGAATTTGTAATTGGAGAAATGGTCATGCTTAAGGTTTCACCTTGGAAAGGCGTTGTTCGATTTAGTAAACGGGGCAAACTGAATCCAAGGTACATTGGACCATTCAAGATTATAGATCGTGTCGGACCAGTAGCTTACCGACTTGACTTACCTCAAAAACTCGTCGGGGTACATAATACTTTTCATGTCTCGAATCTGAAGAAATGTTTTGCTAAAGAAGATCTCACTATTCCGTTAGACGAAATTCAAATCAATGAAAAACTTCAATTCATCGAAGAACCCATTGAAATAATGGATCGTGAGGTTAAAAGACTTAAGCAAAATAAAATACCAATCGTTAAGGTTCAATGGAATGCTCGTAGAGGACCCGAGTTCACCTGGGAGCATGAAGATCAGATGAAGCTGAAATACCCTCACCTATTTCCAGAAGATGCGTCAACACCTCCAACAACTTAAAATTTCGGGACAAAATTTATTTAACGGGTAGGTACTGTAGTGACCCGAACTTTTCCATGATTATATATATTAAATAAAAACTATATTTGCATGATTAAATGTTTCCAACATGTTAAGCAATCAAACTTGTTAAGACTTGATTAATTGAAATAGGTTTCATATAGACAATTGACTACCCAAATTGACCGGCGATTCATGAACGTTAAAACTTGTAAAAACTATATGATATATATATATATATATATATATATATATATATATATATATATATATATATATATATATATATATAGTTAACATGATATTATGATATGTAAGTATCTCATTAGGTATATTAACAATGAGTTATATACATAAAAATGAGACTACTAAATTAAGAAACTCGAAACGATATATATATAACGATTATCGTTATAATAACGTTTTACTAAATACATACGTATCATATTAAGATATTGTTACACTATATTTAACATGATAAAATGATAATTATATATATATATATATATATATATATATATCATTAAGTATGATAACAATGAACTACATGTGTAAAACAAGACTACTAACTTAAGAATTTTGAAACGAGACATATATGTAATGATTATCGTTGTAACGATATTTTAATGTATATATACCATATTAAAATATATTCATACATCATAATATCATGGTAATGTAATAATTTAACATCTCATTAGATATAATAAACAATGGGTTAACAACATTAAATGAGATCATTAACTTAAAGGTTTCAAAACAACACTTACATGTAACGACTAACGATGACTTAACGACTCAGTTAAAATGTATATACTTGTAGTATATTAAGATGTATTAGTACACTTTCGGAAGACTTCAAGACACATATCAAAATACTTGTACTTAACAAAATTGGTTACAATTGCATTCTCATACATTTTCATCAAGAATTCTACTCGTATTCATTCGGTACTCGTACTCGTACAATACCCAGCTTCTAATTGTATATACTATTGGTATATACATTCAATGATCAGCTCTTAGCAGCCCTTAATGAGTCATCAAATATATGGGAACCATTATTTGGCTACTAGCATGAAATATCTCACAAAATTACAAAAATATTATTAATCATTCATGACTTATTTACAAGAAAACAAACTTACACATCCTTTATATCTAATCCATATACCAACGAACAAAAACACATACAAACACTTTCATTCTTCAATTTTCTTCATCTAATTGATCTCTCTCAAGTTCTATCTTCATGTTCTAGTGTTCTTCATAAGTTCTAAAAGTTCTAGTTTCATAAAATCAAGAATACTTTCAAGTTTGCAAGTCTTACTTCCAATCTTGCAAATCCATTTCAAGTGATCATCTAATCTCAAGAAATCTTTCTTAATTACAGTAAGATATCTTTCTAATTCAAGGTAATACTCATATTCAAACTTTGATTCAATTTCTATAACTATAACAATCTTATTTCGAGTGGAAATCTTACTTGAACTTGTTTTCGTGTCATGATTCTACTTCAAGAACTTTCAAGCCATCCAAGAATCCTTTGAAGCTAGATCAATTTTTGTCACTTCCAGTAGGTTTACCTACTAAAATTAAGATAGTAATGATATTCATAACATCATTCGATTCATATATATATATAACTATCTTATTCGAAGATTTAAACTTGTAATCACTAGAACATAGTTTAGTTAATTCTAAACTTGTTCGCAAACAAAGTTAATCCTTCTAACATAACTTTTAAAATCAATTAAACACATTTTATATATCTATATGATATGCTAACTTAATAATTTTAAACCTAGAAACACGAAGAACACCGTAAAACCGGACATACGTCGTCGTTGTGAAACCGGGGGCTGTTTTGGGTTAGAAAAATAAAAACTATCTTAATCTTTGAATTGAAAGTTTGTCTTCTGGAAAAATGATATTTCATATGAATATGATAATATATCCAAAAATCATGGTTAAACACATAGTTGAAGTATGTTTTTCAAAATGGTCATCAAGATGTCGTTTTTTCGACGGAAATGACTACCTCTTTAAAAAATGACTTGTAACCTATATTTTCGACTATAAACTTATACTTTTTCTGTTTAATTTCATAAATTTAAGTTCATTATGAAACCATAGCAATTTGAATCACTCAAAAAGGATATGAAACGAAGAAATGACGGGTAAAACAAAATTGGATAAATTTGCTAGTTTTAGCTACGAAAATTTTGTAACAAATCTAGACTAACCATAACTTAACTAACTTATATTGTATTATACATGTATTCTAACATATATTATGTAATCTTGGGATACCATAGACACGTATACAATGTTTTGACATATCATATCTACCAATATATATATATATATATATATATATATATATATATATATATATATATATATATATATATATATATATTATTTGGAACAACCATAGACACTCTATATGCAGTAATGCTTGAGTTAGCTATACAGGGTTGAGGTTGATTCCAAAATAATATATATACTTTGAATTGTGATCTAGCCTGAGAGTTGTATACATTGGGTCGTGGATTGATTCGAGATAATATATATTGATTTATTTCTGTACATCTAACTGTGGACAACTAGTTGTAGATTACTAACGTTGGACCGCTAACTTAATAAACTTAAATCATTAAAATGTAATAAAAAATGTTGTGAATATATTTCGATCATACTTTAATATATATGTATATATTTGTTATAGGTTCGTGAATCGACCCGTGACCAAGTCTTACTTCCCGACGAAGTAAAAATCTGTGAAAGTGAGTTATAGTCCCATTTTTTAAATCTAATATTTTTGGGATGAGAATACATGCAGTTTTATAATTGTTTTATAAAATAGACACAAGTACGTGAAACTACATTCTATGGTTGAATTATTAAACCGAATATGCCCCTTTTTAGTCAAGTAATCTAAGAATTAGGGAACTTACACCCTAATTGAGGCGAATCCTAAATATAGATCTATTGGGCTCAACAAACCCCATCCAAAGTACCGGATGCTTTAGTACTTCGAATTTATCATATCTGAAGGGAGTCCCAGAATGATAGGGGATATTCTATATGCATCTTGTTAAGGTCGGTTACCAGTGTTCACCATATGAATGATTTTTATCTCTATGCAGTTTGCGAAATGCCTGATACGAGATGTGTATTTATGAGAAATGAAATCTTGTGGTCTATTATTACAATTTGATAAATATATAGGTTAAACCTATAACTCACCAACATTTTTTGTTGACGTTTTAAGCATGTTTATTCTCAGGTGATTGATAAGAGCTTCCACTGTTGCATACTAAATTAAGGACAAGATTTGGAGTCAATGCTTGTATAATATTGTTTAAAAACTGCATTCGAAGGCATATATTGATGTGTAATATTATTGTAAATCATTATGTAATGGTTGTGTGAAAACGCTATATTTTAGATTATCATTATTTGATAATCGTCGTAATATTTTAAAGGTTATGGTTTGTTTTAAAAATCGAATGCATTCTTTGAAAAACGTCTCATATAGAGGTCAAAACCTCACAACGAAATCAATTAATATGAAATGTTTATAATTATTATGAACGGGACATTTCAGATATGATTACGGATCTCTGTAGTAAGGTCCACTATGATTTAAGAAGTCTGTTCTTTTTAACGGTATCCGGAATAAATGGTAAAGTGATTTACAAGTAAGAACAAATGTGTCAATCAACGAAAGTTAAACAAAAGTTAGTGGAGAATTGAATTTCATAATTTTCAATTGATCTATTTTCAAACGTGCGAAAACGCTTTGCGATTCAATAGAATTTGATTATTAAAAGGTTTTGTTTAAATAACATAATTTGAATATATACAATATGATATTAATGATTAAATATATAAATAACACGCAATGTATATTTAAAATGTGTTTAGGAATATTGAATTTATATATAGTTCAAAATAGTTAAGTAAACAATAATAACACTTGTCTACTGATTCGATTGATATTTAGATTTAGAACGTTTGAGAAATTAGAATAAATTTTGGCACATAAATGAATAATATCAAATTAAGTTTTACAGTGTAAACGTTACGTGTTATAGTATTTTCTAATTAATTTTAAAATGAACTTTGAAAAATAATTAGTTTTGAAAAACTAAATATTATATCATTAGATAAATATTTCAAATATTTATAATATGAATAAATTTATATTTCTAAATGTAAATATAGATATAATTTTACAAAGTGATAAAATATAATATTAACTTAGTCATAAAACGTTTTGATTTAAAATAATATTTTTAAATAGACTTTGATAAATAACGAGACATTAATTTAAAGAAGCAAATGACCATAACACTCAAATGTATAAGTTACATTTCAAGTAATATAATTTATTGGCGAATAAGCCTAATTATTGATAAAGGTACACGTCGCGAAACGTAAAGTACAAGTTTTCTAAGCGTACAAAATGACGTTCGAAAAACCTGAACCAGTACGTAAGTCGAGCGTCAACGTACAATTCATCGGTGCAAAAATTACAAATCAACTATACACGAGAATATAATATAATATTTAATTAATTCTAAAGATTAAATATATTATATATTAAATAATAATATATCAAAGTGTCGGTAGCATTTTTTGTAATCAAGTTAGCTGGAAAAGAGGCTCATGCGATCGTATGAGTCCTCCCTCACTTTCTCATGCGATCGCATGAGGGGGGTAGGTGGGCGAGTTTCTTTATAAAGCGAACGTTTTCAATTTCTGAGATGCATTTGTGCATCAAACACTCCGTAAAATTTAATATATATTATTAATATTATTATTATTAATTTTATTATTATTAGTAGTATTAATATTATTATTAGTATTATACATAAAATACAACGACGGAGTCATGAGCTAGTTATTTCAAAAATAAGTTTTCGAGAGGGATAGAGCTAAGAAAATTATGGGTTATAGCTAAGGAGGTTATGGGTATTGTTCGGGGGTATGCTCGTGAGGTCAAACTAGTATTTATCATCTCCGTTGCGTCTACGTACTTTTCTGCAATATTGAATCACAATATTGATACGTGAGCACTCATAACTTAACTTTTATATATTAATAGTGTATCCCTGACTAGTGCTCGAGTATATATGTTTATGCATGTTTGTATGTTTAATTTTTATCGTTAGATAATTATGATAAATCACGAATTTCATACATATGCGATTGGGATAAGGTATATGATATGCATGTCGTTGAAAAGCTGACGAAAAATTAATAACTTTTCATTTAAAAAGCGTATGGTTTCGATGAATGGATTAAAAGATATAGTCAATTGAATTATCTATAATTTTAAGTATTATTGCTAAAATGATTATTACTATCGTTGTTATTATTGTCGTTATTATTATTATCTAATAATTATTATAATTATTAATGTTATTATTATTATTATTATCATTATTAAAATAAGTATTATTATTAAAAATTGTTATTGTTATTATTATTACTATCATTATTATCATTAAGGTTATTATTATTATTATTATTATTATTATTATTATTATTATTATTATTATTATTATTATTATTATCATCATCATCATTATTATTATTATTATTATTATTATTATTATTATTATTATTATTATTATTATTATTATTATTATTAATATTATTAATATTATTATAATACTTATTAGTATCATTATCATTAAAACTAATATTAGTATCATCCAATTATTATGATTGTTATTATTATCATTATTATGAGTGCGATATAAAAGAGGACTAAAAGCTATTAAACAATTCGATTAGGAAATAATGAGTATAAGTATCATGATGAAATTAAAATATTATAAGATAGTGATTTAGATAAAAATATCATTTTTATTATTTTTATCATTATTATTATTATTAAAAGTATTATTAATATTAAAACTATCATTTTTATTAAAATTATCATTTTAATAGAAATATCATTTTTATTATAAAATATCATTATTATTATCATCTTAGTATTATTATTATTAAAAATTATCATCTTGAATGGAATTATTATTTTCAGAGTTGATATTAAAAAGTATCGTTATTATTAAAACTATCATGATTAGAATTATTACTCTATTATAATTAATATCATGATTAGTAAATATAAATATTGTTATTATTATTAGTAGAATAATAATAATTATTATTATTACAAAATAATATAATTTTTACTTATTATTATTATCAATATTATCTTGTCAAATGAATATGTGACACAAAGATATTTTACCACATGTAATATAATTACATTACTAATACATACTACTATATTTTTATGATATTAAATGAACTTTATAAATTTTATTACTTGAGATATATAAAAGTATATTTTTATATATAAATTTTAATATAAATTTTTATTAATAAATGACTTGTATTAATTACTCTAATAAAATCTGATAAATATACTTAATATATGAAACGACTATATTTTGAAAGTCATTTTTAGATTAGATGATTTTTGTTAACTTCTGCATGACGAATCTCGAGCATTAGGATTGTGATACACTACGGTTTGACCTAAATTGTTAGACAGATATTGACCAACATATAAATATATATAATTAATATAGGTTTGTGAATCCGAGGCCAACCCTACACTTGTTCAATGACGTCATATGTATTTTTACTACGAAATACAGTATTGTGAGTTTCATTACTCCCTTTTTAAATGCTTTTGCAATATATATTTTTGGGACTGAGAATACATGCGATGTTTTATAAATGTTTGACAAAATAGACACAAGTAATCGAAAACTACATTATATGATTGGATTATCGAAATCGAATATCGCCCTTCAAGTCTGGTAACCTAAGAATTAGGGAAATGACCTTAATTGACGCAAATCCTAAAGATAGATCTATTGGGCCTAACCACCCCCATTCATGTCTATGGATGGATTTAGTACTTCGAGATTATTATTATACAGACGTCGATGTCTGTGGGGATATTCTATGCATTATGGTTAATGTCGGTTACCAGGTGGTCAATCCATATGAATAATGATTTTTATGCAGATGGCTATATGCATGCATGATGTTTATGAGAAATTAAAATATGAAATCTTGTGGTCTATTAAAAATGATGAAAATGAATATTGATGATAAACTAAAAAACTCACTAACCTTTTGGTTGACACTTTAAAGCATGTTTATTCTCAGGATTTAAAGAAATCTTCCGCTGTGCATTTGCTCATTTTAAAGATAATACTTGGAGTCATTCATGGCATATTTCAAAAGACGTTGCATTCAAGTCGTTGAGTTCATTAGAGATTGTGATTAAGCAAATGACAGTTTAGGTCATTTATAGTTGGATATTATGAAATGGTATGCATGCCTATCAACTTTCGATGAAATGAAAGTTTGTCTTTTAAAATGAATGCAATGTTTGTAAAATGTATCATATAGAGGTCAAATACCTCGCAATGTGATCATATGTTATTGTATTCGTCCTTATGGATTAGGACGAGTCGTCTCACATGGCTTATAATAGTGTCAAGTTAGTATTAGACGAATGTAAGAAACTGATGTGTGTATTACTCTCTCGTTTTCATATGGGTTGAAGGGTTTAATTTCTGAAACACCCCGATTCTCGAATTCTGGATTATGTAATATACTAAGATGAAAATTTAATTCCTGAAACATTTTCATTTATGCATTGGGTTGTTCAGTTAGTTCAAGCCATTAGTAAATCAAGGATTACACTAAAATGGGGGGGAATTGTTGGTGATTTTAGTGTTATCAACAAACATTTTAGTTAATTGGGATTTACTTGAAAGCAAGGGTAATCAAGTTATACTTAGTAACGGGTTTGGAGTGCATGGAGTACACACCCGTAAGAGTTAACTTGATACTGGCATGGAAATTGTGGTATTGAAAAGGCTCAAAATTCCACCATTTTCCATTAGGTGTTAACGAAAAGTTGCGTCTTTTCATTGAAAGGTTGCCTCTTTTTGTTGAAAGGTTGCTACCTTTCATCGCACCCTTTCATTTCTTATATATATGGGATATGAGTTTTGCTTTCAGAAGAATATATATACAGAAAAATCACATTCTCACTAATACTATAATTTGATCTCTTCTTGCCTAGAGACAAATTGCGTTCTTGTCTTATCCCAATTAAGATTTCGTGTAACCAGAGGCAAGTAGGGTTGAAATACTTAATTAGGAAAGTGTTTCACGATTTAAGA
Source organism: Rutidosis leptorrhynchoides (assembly GCF_046630445.1). Classification (NCBI taxonomy): domain Eukaryota; kingdom Viridiplantae; phylum Streptophyta; class Magnoliopsida; order Asterales; family Asteraceae; genus Rutidosis; species Rutidosis leptorrhynchoides. The sequence continues at coordinate 341,563,195 of NC_092339.1, read as the reverse complement.
ATTAATACGGGATTATCATTTACAACCCTTATTTCTAACACTATTAGCTATAAAGAGCCTGTTGTGGTTGCTTCTTCTATTGTACAATTCGTTGATAGTCATCGGAATAAACTGCTTTCAGTCAGCTCTTCCCGTAATGTAGGTATGTATGTGTTGCTTCTTAGCTGTTTTGTTTCACTCTTAGTTTCGATTATTAATGAGGTTGTCTTTCAGGTTATTAATGGGGCACTCTTTTGGTATGATGAACATATAGTTGCTAGGGTGTTTCATTAGAAAGCAAAGGAATATGTGTCTGTTTTGAAGGAAGAGGGACCATTCAGTCGTTATAAAGTAGGTTTGCATTCTCCGTTATTGATACTTATATTTTCCATTACCAATGTTATTTATGGTTTTCATTACCAATGTTACTGTACTACGGAGTAATATTTTGGGTGAATGGCCCGAAAGGGTAACCTATGTTGTCAAATTTGACAATCAAGGTAATCCCCAATTTCATTAAGCTCAAAAAGGACTCAATTTTAATTTTTGCTCACAAAAAGGACTGCGTGTTCAAATTTTTTAAAATTGAGGTAATATCAGACGAACTTTTTTTTTAAAATCGCGAATTACTTCAAATTGAGACTTGGAACAGATTCCTAACGCTCCGAATTTCATTTTTTGTGAAGCAACTAGATCTAAAACATCACGAAAAGCAATGAGTCGTTCGAACAAGTCGTTCGAAAAAGTGTAAGATCCTGTTTTCTCAGATGGTTGAGACGCCGTCCAAAATGTGGAACGGCGTCCTTTTTTAAGGGCTGGACGCCGTCCAGTATTTTGGACGCCGTCCAGATGAACTGGCGGGTCAGCTGTCCTATTTTTAGATATTAAAAAGGGGCATCTTGGTAATTTCACACTTGGGACGAATTTAAGGCCACAAGATCAGCTAGTGGGGCGTCATAACTCCACTATCACCTACCTTCATATTTCCACTTAAATTCTAGAGAGAGAGGAGAGCTCTAGAGTGAGAGAGCTCAAATTAAGGAGGAAGAAGGTTGTTTCGGGCCAAAGTGTGGGTTTTAAAGTTGTTCGTCTAGTCCCTAGCTACGTCGTGATTGTTGTGGTGTGGGTTAGGGTTTGGGTTAGTGTTGAACATAAAACCCTTTGTTTAGTGATTTGGGGGTTTTTGGGTAAGTTTGGGTCATGAAGACTCAAAGATGACTAACCTAGGGTTTTGAAATAATAAATTAAGCTTATGAGTCTTAAATTGGCTAGATAATTGCTAGCACACCTAGATATTATGTAAGAGGATGTTATTTGGGTATGTGGGTGGCCCAAATGGGTGTGTTAACCACAAAATGGGGCAAATGAGTTTTTGGGTGACCTAGGTTGTTCAACGAGTATGAAAATGAGATAACCTTGCGTTAAAGTGTATTAAGACCCTAATTGGCTAGTGTTAGGGTTTTGACGAAGTTGACCTAATATTAGAGTCAAGAGTGCAAATGGGTCAAAATTGCACAATGGGTTAAAATTTCACTAGGATGGTGAGTAAGTTGGTTGACCAACTCGATTGTATAATTGATTATATGCATGATGCAATAGGTACTTTGTGTTGAAGGTTGCGAGCTTGATTAACTCACCAAAGGCGTTAAGGTGAGTGGAATAATTATACGTGTAGGTATATAATGTATTTATTTGTGTAGCGTGAGATGTGAAGTGTCGAGGTGCTAAGACACCACGTTCACGTGACGAGTGAAGTGTCGAAGTGTTAAGACACCACTCCGGAATGTTTGACGGGTGAAGCATCGAGGTGTTAAGATGCCACTCGGGGTGAAGTATCGAGGTGTTAAGATACCAACCGGGAGTGAAGTATCGAGGTGTTAAGACACCACTCTGGAATTGTAAGACCCAAAACCCAAGTGTACAGGGTGCATATATGTCGATTAATCCAACTGAGTTAAACAGAAGCTGACAGACTGTGTTGGAGCTTGTGCGCGCCGCGCACAAGCAGTGGTGCGCGCCGCGCACTATATCTGGCAACAACTTCTTGCTTTTTATTTAAAGTTAAATGAGGGGCATACTGGTCTTTTCACTTGAGAGTCAGTTGTAGGCCACAAAATGGCAGATTGGTGGGCTCTTTCAAGTCCACAACCTAATCTTCATTCTCTCATCTTCAACCTCCAACCCTAGTGTGAGAAAGAGCTTAGAGAGAGAAAGCTTGATTTGGAGGAGAAGGAGTTAGATTCTCACCAAAGCTCGGGTATTAAAGTTGTTCATCTCTGAAACGACTCGTCCATATTACTATAAACGCAGTACGTTATTTGTTGGTCCCATAGCGAGGTATTTGACCTCTATATGATACATTTTAGAAAATATTGCATTCGTTTCATAAAAAGACACACCCTTATTATACATAATGCATGTTTTAAACAAGTGGGCGATTATTTAAGAAATAATCCCCATAATACATTGGTTTCCAAATACTACACACGTGACATAACAGTCGAATATAATACATGACAAAGGTTTTATTGAATGCAACACTTCATTTAAACAAAAGCATGAGACTCCATACACAGCTTGCTCAGATAATGCAACAGCGGAAGACTTTCTTAAGGACCAATCATGCTTAAACAGTCAACACAAAGGTTGGTGAGATATATAGGTTTAAAGCTAGCATCGATATAAATATAGACCACAAGATTTCATAGTTATAAATATTTCAATAAAGATATTCTATAAGTTGTTGAGCGCTTCGGTAACCATACTTAACCATAAATGTAGCATATTCCCATTATTATGAAATCTCCCTACACGTACCAAGTGTAGTAAAAACGAAGTACTATACAACCGTTTATGATACTAGAGCGACTAGTCCGGTTGGGGTTGTCAAACCTGATAGATCTATCAATAGGATTCGCGCTTATATGTTCTTACAACACGTAAATATTATTTACCAAGCTATTAGGGAAGATATGCAATGTGGTACAACTCAACGTAGAATATATTTTAAGTACTTGCTGTAGTGACCCGAACTTTTCCATGTTTATATATATTAATTGAGATTGATATTTACATGATTAAATGTTTCCAACATGTTAAACAATCAAACTTGTTAAGACTTGATTAATTGAAATATGTTTCATATAGACAATTGACCACCCAAGTTGACCGGTGATTCACGAACGTTAAAACTTGTAAAAAAACTATATGATGACATATATATGGTTATATATATAGTTAACATGATATTATGATAAGTAAACATATCATTAATTATATTAACAATGAACTACATATGTAAAAACAAGACTACTAACTTAATGATTTTGAAACGAGACATATATGTAACGTTTATCGTTGTAACGACATTTAATGTATATATATCATATTAAGAGATATTCGTACATCATAATATCATGATAATATAATAATTTAAAATCTCTTTTGTTATTATAAACATTGGGTTAACAACATTTAACAAGATCGTTAACCTAAAGGTTTCAAAACAACACTTACATGTAACGACTAACGATGACTTAACGACTCAGTTAAAATGTATATACATGTAGTGTTTTAATATGTATTTATACACTTTTGAAAGACTTCAATACACTTATCAAAATACTTCTACTTAACAAAAATGCTTACAATTACATTCTCGTTCAGTTTCATCAACAATTCTACTCGTATGCACCCGTATTCGTACTCGTACAATACACAGCTTTTAGATGTATGTACTATTGGTATATACACTCCAATGATCAGCTCTTAGCAGCCCATGTGAGTCACCTAACACATGTGGGAACCATCATTTGGCAACTAGCATGAAATATCTCATAAGATTACAAAAATATGAGTAATCATTCATGACTTATTTACATGAAAACAAAATTACATATCCTTTATATCTAATCCATACACCAACGACCAAAAACACCTACAAACACTTTCATTCTTCAATTTTCTTCATCTAATTGAACTCTCTCAAGTTCTATCTTCAAGTTCTAAGTGTTCTTCATAAATTCCAAAAGTTCTAGTTTCATAAAATCAAGAATACTTTCAAGTTTGCTAGCTCACTTCCAATCTTGTAAGGTGATCATCCAACCTCAAGAAATCTTTGTTTCTTACAGTAGGTTATCATTCTAATACAAGGTAATAATCATATTCAAACTTTGGTTCAATTTCTATAACTATAACAATCTTATTTCAAGTGATGATCTTACTTGAACTTGTTTTCGTGTCATAATTTTGCTTCAAGAACTTTGAGCCATCCAAGGATCCATTGAAGCTAGATCCATTTTTCTCTTTTCCAGTAGGTTCATCCAAGGAACTTAAGGTAGTAATGATGTTCATAACATCATTCGATTCATACATATAAAGCTATCTTATTCGAAGGTTTAAACTTGTAATCACTAGAACATAGTTTAGTTAATTCTAAACTTGTTCGCAAACAAAAGTTAATCCTTCTAACTTGACTTTTAAAATCAACTAAACACATGTTCTATATCTATATGATATGCTAACTTAATGATTTAAAACCTGGAAACACGAAAAACACCGTAAAACTGGATTTACGCCGTCGTAGTAACACCGCGGGCTGTTTTGGGTTAGTTAATTAAAAACTATGATAAACTTTGATTTAAAAGTTGTTATTCTGAGAAAATGATTTTTATTATGAACATGAAACTATATCCAAAAATTATGGTTAAACTCAAAGTGGAAGTATGTTTTCTAAAATGGTCATCTAGACGTCGTTCTTTCGACTGAAATGACTACCTTTACAAAAACGACTTGTAACTTATTTTTCCGACTAGAAACCTATATTTTTTTTGTTTAGATTCATAAAATAGAGTTCAATATGAAACCATAGCAATTTGATTCACTCAAAACGGATTTAAAATGAAGAAGTTATGGGTAAAACAAGATTGGATAATTTTTCTCATTTTAGCTACGTGAAAATTGGTAACAAATCTATTCCAACCATAACTTAATCAACTTGTATTATATATTATGTAATCTTGAGATACCATAGACACGTATACAATGTTTCGACCTATCATGTCGACACATCTATATATATTTCGGAACAACCATAGACACTCTATATGTGAATGTTGGAGTTAGCTATACAGGGTTGAGGTTGATTCCAAAATATATATAGTTTGAGTTGTGATCAATACTGAGATACGTATACACTGGGTCGTGGATTGATTCAAGATAATATTTATCGATTTATTTCTGTACATCTAACTGTGGACAACTAGTTGTAGGTTACTAACGAGGACAGCTGACTTAATAAACTTAAAACATCAAAATATATTAAAAGTGTTGTAAATATATTTTGAACATACTTTGATATATATGTATATATTGTTATAGGTTCGTGAATCAACCAGTGGCCAAGTCTTACTTCCCGACGAAGTAAAAATCTGTGAAAGTGAGTTATAGTCCCACTTTTAAAATCTAATATTTTTGGGATGAGAATACATGCAGGTTTTATAAATGATTTACAAAATAGACACAAGTACGTGAAACTACATTCTATGGTTGAATTATCGAAATCGAATATGCCCCTTTTTATTAAGTCTGGTAATCTAAGAATTAGGGAACAGACACCCTAATTGACGCGAATCCTAAAGATAGATCTATTGGGCCTAACAAACCCCATCCAAAGTACCGGATGCTTTAGTACTTCGAAATTTATATCATATCCGAAGGGTGTCCCGGAATGATGGGGATATTCTTATATATGCATCTTGTTATTGTCGGTTACCAGGTGTTCACCATATGAATGATTTTTATCTCTATGTATGGGATGTGTATTGAAATATGAAATCTTGTGGTCTATTGTTACGATTTGATATATATAGGTTAAACCTATAACTCACCAGCATTTTTGTTGACGTTTTAAGCATGTTTATTCTCAGGTGATTATTAAGAGCTTCCGCTGTCGCATACTTAAATAAGGACAAGATTTGGAGTCCATGCTTGTATGATATTGTGTAAAAACTGCATTCAAGAAACTTATTTTGTTGTAACATATTTGTATTGTAAACCATTATGTAATGGTCGTGTGTAAACAGGATATTTTAGATTATCATTATTTGATAATCTACGTAAAGCTTTTTAAACCTTTATTGATGAAATAAAGGTTATGGTTTGTTTAAAAATGAATGCAGTCTTTGAAAAACGTCTCATATAGAGGTCAAAACCTCGCAACGAAATCAATTAATATGGAACGTTTTTAATCAATAAGAACGGGACATTTCAGTTGGTATCCGAGCGTTGGTCTTAGAGAACCAGAAAATTTGCATTAGTGTGTCTTATCGAGTTTGTTAGGATGCATTAGTGAGTCTGGACTTCGACCGTGTTTTCTTTAAAAATGATTGCTTAACATTTTTGTTGGAAACTATATATTTTTAACATATGAATATTATGTGATATATTAATCTCTTAACGTGTTTGATATTATGTGATAGATGTCTACCTCTAGAACAAGTCCCATTGACTCACCTAATAATAATGAAGAGTCAAATGTAAATTGGAATGATTTGTGGACTGATTCACAAGTTCCCGAAGAGGAACCGGAAGAAGAGTCGGAACCGGAAGAAGAATCGGAACCGGAAAAAGAATCGGAACCGGATGAAGAAATAGAACCGGTGGGGGAAATAATAAAACGGTTAAGTAAAAGAAAATCCTCAACCAACCGACCAAGGTTAATTATGGTCAATGGTGTTTCCGCCAAGGAAGCAAAATATTGGGAGGATTACCAATTCTCCGATGAATCGGATTCCGACGAGAATTCCGATGATGTTATAGAAATTACCCCAACTGAATTTAAAAAGGCAAAAGAAAATAATAAGGGAAAGGGCATAAAAATAGAGAAATCTAATTCCAACCCCGATGAACTTTATATGTATCGTCAACCCCCGAAGTCCTTAAGTTGTAACAATGACCCGGGAACCTCTAAACCACCAGGTTTTTCTAAACCAATGTGGATCACGACGGCTCGTATTAGGGGAACATCATATATCCCTAGAAACTTGGCAAAACGAACCAAAACCGAAGAAGAAGAAACAAGCGAGTCGGAATAAGATAGTTGTATTCGTGTGGTGTAATATATGTAATATAGTGTGCTTATGCTTTATGATATATGTAAAAATTGCTTGTATTAATAAGTATTTTTTTTATGAATCTAACTCTTGTCTATTTTACAGTATAAAAACACAAAATGGATAGACAACCCAATATTTTAAGAGACCTACCCGGAGACATGATTGATGAAATCTTGTCTAGAGTCGGTCAGAATTCCTCGGCACAACTATTTAAGGCGAGATCAGTTTGTAAGACATTCGAAGAACGTTCCAAGAATGTCTTGGTTTATAAGAGACTTTCGTTTGAAAGATGGGGGATATCACATTGGGAAACCCATAAGTTACGATGTGTTTACTTTGACGCATATATTGCGGGGAACCCAAATGCTATTTTACGCAACGGGTTAAGAAATTATTTTGACTCAATATATCCGAATATTGGACTTCGTGATTTAGAAAAAGCGGCTAACATGCAACATAAAGAAGCATGTTATGCTTACGGATTAGTAATGTTCGCTTCTCACCAAAGTGAGAACAAGAACATCGGGCTACAACTATTAAACAAAACGTTTCCACAAGTGACGGAGTCGGTAATTGGGGTAAGAAATGAGGTTTTTAGATTATTACGGGACTGTTGGACATTACGTAACCCTCGTCCCTTTGATGACGTTACAACACGCTGTCTTATCAACGGCCATAACGGTTATGTTGCACAAGACCAAGGATGGGAAGTAGTCCTAGTAAAACCAGAATGCATGACTTGTTTCTGGACGTATGAATTACGTGTCTTTATTGCCTTTGCTGAACGACTTGTGTACTAGCTAGAATTGTCTTCACAACTATCTTGTATCAAAGTTATTGTGTGCTATATTTCATGCTTTATGTAAAATAAGCGGTATTGTAAGTTTGTAAAATATTGTATAAAAGTTTGAACGCGAAATATTATTATAATCAGTTTTTCATATAGAATTGTAGTAGTTGAATTGTATATTAGCTACTAAGTATGAACTTAACGGGTAGGTACTACCCGAATTTAAACTTATAAAATGCTAATATGAAGAAAAAGCTTTTATAAATGAGTTCATATTATGCTACGAAATACTATTAACTACTCTTAATATTCTGTATGATTAACTTGTTCCATTTGACTATTTTGAAGGAAATGGCACCGACTACTCGACACACCGTGAATATGAATGAAGAGGAATTCCGTACTTTTCTAGCTTCAAACATAGCCGCAGTACAGGCTGCGCTACATACCAACAATAACCTTGGATCTAGCAGTACAGGAAATCGTGTAGGATGCACCTACAAAGAATTCACTGCCTGCAAACCTTTGGAATTTGATGGAACCGAAGGACCGATCGGATTGAAACGGTGGACCGAGAAGGTCGAATCGGTGTTTGCCATAAGTAAGTGTACTGAAGAGGACAAAGTGAAGTACGCTACGCATACCTTCACAGGTTCTGCGTTAATATGGTGGAATACCTATCTAGAGCAAGTGGGACAAGACGATGCGTACGCACTACCGTGGCCAGCATTCAAGCACTTGATGAACGAGAAGTACCGTCCCAGAACCGAGGTCAATAAGCTCAAGACAGAACTTAGAGGGTTACGAACCCAAGGATTTGATATTACCACGTACGAAAGACGATTCACAGAATTGTGCCTATTGTGTCCGGGAGCATTCGAAGATGAGGAAGAGAAGATCGACGCGTTTGTGAAAGGATTACCGGAAAGAATCCAAGAAGATATAAGTTCACACGAGCCCGCCTCAATACAACAGGCATGTAGAATGGCTCACAAACTAGTGAACCAGATTGAAGAAAGAATTAAAGAACAGACTGCTGAAGAGGCCAATGTGAAGCAAGTCAAAAGAAAGTGGGAGGAAAACGGTGATAAGAATCACCAATACAACAACAACAGCAATTACAACAATAATCGCAACAATTATCCCAACAATCGCAACATCAATCGCAACTACAACAAACGGCCCAACAACAACAACAACAACAACAACAACAACAACAACTACAACAATCATCCCAACAACAATAATAACCGCAACAACAACAACAATCAGAAGCAGCTATGCCAAAGGTGTGAAAAGTATCACTCGGGGTTCTGCACCAAATTTTGCAACAAGTGTAAAAGAAATGGTCATAGCGCGGCGAAGTGTGAGGTCTACGGACCAGGGGTTAATAGAACGAAAGGAACAAATGGTGTCGGAACGAGTAATGGCGGAGCAAGTAGTGTCGGAGCAAGTTATGCCAATGTAGTTTGTTATAAATGTGGAAAACCGGGCCACATTATTAGAAATTGCCCGAACCAGGAGAACACGAATGGACAAGGCCGCGGAAGAGTTTTTAATATTAATACGACAGAGGCACAGGAAGACCCGGAGCTTGTTACGGGTACGTTTCTTATTGACAATAAATCTGCTTACGTTTTATTTGATTCGGGTGCGGATAGAAGCTATATGAGTAGAGATTTTTGTGCTAAATTAAGTTGTCCATTGACGCCTTTGGATAGTAAATTTTTACTCGAATTAGCAAATGGTAAATTAATTTCAGCAGATAATATATGTCGGAATCGAGAAATTAAACTGGTTAGCGAAACATTTAAGATTGATTTGATACCAGTAGAGTTAGGGAGTTTTGATGTGATAATCGGTATGGACTGGTTGAAAGAAGTGAAAGCAGAGATCGTTTGTTACAAAAATGCAATTTGCATTATACGAGAAAAAGGAAAACCCTTAATGGTGTACGGAGAAAAGGGCAACACGAAGCTACATCTTATTAGTAATTTGAAGGCACAAAAACTAAAAAGAAAAGGTTGCTATGCTGTTCTAGCACACGTCGAGAAAGTACAAACTGAAGAAAAGAGCATCAATGATGTTCCCGTCGCAAAAGAATTTCCCGATGTATTTCCGAAAGAATTACCGGGATTACCCCCACATCGATCTGTTGAATTTCAAATAGATCTTGTACCAGGAGCTGCACCAATAGCTCGTGCTCCTTACAGACTCGCACCCAGCGAGATGAAAGAACTGCAAAGCCAATTACAAGAACTTTTAGAGCGTGGTTTCATTCGACCAAGCACATCACCGTGGGGAGCTCCTGTTTTGTTTGTCAAGAAGAAAGATGGTACATTCAGGTTGTGTATCGACTACCGAGAGTTGAACAAACTTACCATCAAGAACCGCTACCCACTACCGAGAATCGACGACTTATTTGATCAACTACAAGGCTCGTCTGTTTATTCAAAGATTGACTTACGTTCCGGGTATCATCAAATGCGGGTGAAAGAAGATGATATTCCAAAGACTGCTTTCAGAACACGTTACGGTCATTACGAGTTTATGGTCATGCCGTTTGGTTTAACTAATGCACCAGCTGTGTTCATGGACCTTATGAACCGAGTGTGTGGACCATACCTTGACAAGTTTGTCATTGTTTTCATTGATGACATACTTATTTACTCAAAGAATGACCAAGAACACGGTGAACATTTGAGAAAGGTGTTAGAAGTATTGAGGAAGGAAGAATTGTACGCTAAGTTTTCAAAGTGTGCATTTTGGTTGGAAGAAGTTCAATTCCTCGGTCACATAGTGAACAAAGAAGGTATTAAGGTGGATCCGGCAAAGATAGAAACTGTTGAAAAGTGGGAAACCCCGAAAACTCCGAAACACATACGCCAGTTTTTAGGACTAGCTGGTTACTACAGAAGGTTCATCCAAGACTTTTCCAGAATAGCAAAACCCTTGACTGCATTAACGCATAAAGGGAAGAAATTTGAATGGAATGATGAACAAGAGAAAGCGTTTCAGTTATTGAAGAAAAAGCTAACTACGGCACCTATATTGTCATTGCCTGAAGGGAATGATGATTTTGTGATTTATTGTGACGCATCAAAGCAAGGTCTCGGTTGTGTATTAATGCAACGAACGAAGGTGATTGCTTATGCGTCTAGACAATTGAAGATTCACGAACAAAATTATACGACGCATGATTTGGAATTAGGCGCGGTTGTTTTTGCATTAAAGACTTGGAGGCACTACTTATATGGGGTCAAAAGTATTATATATACCGACCACAAAAGTCTTCAACACATATTTAATCAGAAACAACTGAATATGAGGCAGCGTAGGTGGATTGAATTATTGAATGATTACGATTTTGAGATTCGTTACCACCCGGGGAAGGCAAATGTGGTAGCCGATGCCTTGAGCAGGAAGGATAGAGAACCCATTCGAGTAAAATCTATGAATATAATGATTCATAATAACATTACTACTCAAATAAAGGAGGCGCAACAAGGAGTTTTAAAAGAGGGAAATTTAAAGGATGAAATACCCAAAGGATCGGAGAAGCATCTTAATATTCGGGAAGACGGAACCCGGTATAGGGCTGAAAGGATTTGGGTACCAAAATTTGGAGATATGAGAGAAATGGTACTTAGAGAAGCTCATAAAACCAGATACTCAATACATCCTGGAACGGGGAAGATGTACAAGGATCTCAAGAAACATTTTTGGTGGCCGGGTATGAAAGCCGATGTTGCTAAATACGTAGGAGAATGTTTGACGTGTTCTAAGGTCAAAGCTGAGCATCAGAAACCATCAGGTCTACTTCAACAACCCGAAATCCCGGAATGGAAATGGGAAAACATTACCATGGATTTCATCACTAAATTGCCAAGGACTGCAAGTGGTTTTGATACTATTTGGGTAATAGTTGATCGTCTCACCAAATCAGCACACTTCCTACCAATAAGAGAAGATGACAAGATGGAGAAGTTAGCACGACTGTATTTGAAGGAAGTCGTCTCCAGACATGGAATACCAATCTCTATTATCTCTGATAGGGATGGCAGATTTATTTCAAGATTCTGGCAGACATTACAGCAAGCATTAGGAACTCGTCTAGACATGAGTACTGCCTATCATCCACAAACTGATGGGCAGAGCGAAAGGACGATACAAACACTTGAAGACATGCTACGAGCATGTGTTATTGATTTCGGAAACAGTTGGGATCGACATCTACCGTTAGCAGAATTTTCCTACAACAACAGCTACCATTCAAGCATTGAGATGGCGCCGTTTGAAGCACTTTATGGTAGAAAGTGCAGGTCTCCGATTTGTTGGAGTGAGGTGGGGGATAGACAGATTACGGGTCCGGAGATTATACAAGAAACTACCGAGAAGATCATCCAAATTCAACAACGGTTGAAAACCGCCCAAAGTCGACAAAAGAGCTACGCTGACATTAAAAGAAAAGATATAGAATTTGAAATTGGAGAGATGGTCATGCTTAAAGTTTCACCTTGGAAAGGCGTTGTTCGATTTGGTAAACGAGGGAAATTAAATCCAAGGTATATTGGACCATTCAAGATTATTGATCGTGTCGGACCAGTAGCTTACCGACTTGAGTTACCTCAACAACTCGCGGCTGTACATAACACATTCCACGTCTCGAATTTGAAGAAATGTTTTGCTAAAGAAGATCTCACTATTCCGTTAGATGAAATCCAAATCAACGAAAAACTCCAATTCATCGAAGAACCCGTCGAAATAATGGATCGTGAGGTTAAAAGACTTAAGCAAAACAAGATACCAATTGTTAAGGTTCGATGGAATGCTCGTAGAGGACCCGAGTTCACCTGGGAGCGTGAAGATCAGATGAAGAAGAAATACCCGCATCTATTTCCAGAAGATTCGTCAACACCTTCAACAGCTTAAAATTTCGGGACGAAATTTATTTAACGGGTAGGTACTGTAGTGACCCGAACTTTTCCATGTTTATATATATTAATTGAGATTGATATTTACATGATTAAATGTTTCCAACATGTTAAACAATCAAACTTGTTAAGACTTGATTAATTGAAATATGTTTCATATAGACAATTGACCACCCAAGTTGACCGGTGATTCACGAACGTTAAAACTTGTAAAAAAACTATATGATGACATATATATGGTTATATATATAGTTAACATGATATTATGATAAGTAAACATATCATTAATTATATTAACAATGAACTACATATGTAAAAACAAGACTACTAACTTAATGATTTTGAAACGAGACATATATGTAACGTTTATCGTTGTAACGACATTTAATGTATATATATCATATTAAGAGATATTCGTACATCATAATATCATGATAATATAATAATTTAAAATCTCTTTTGTTATTATAAACATTGGGTTAACAACATTTAACAAGATCGTTAACCTAAAGGTTTCAAAACAACACTTACATGTAACGACTAACGATGACTTAACGACTCAGTTAAAATGTATATACATGTAGTGTTTTAATATGTATTTATACACTTTTGAAAGACTTCAATACACTTATCAAAATACTTCTACTTAACAAAAATGCTTACAATTACATTCTCGTTCAGTTTCATCAACAATTCTACTCGTATGCACCCGTATTCGTACTCGTACAATACACAGCTTTTAGATGTATGTACTATTGGTATATACACTCCAATGATCAGCTCTTAGCAGCCCATGTGAGTCACCTAACACATGTGGGAACCATCATTTGGCAACTAGCATGAAATATCTCATAAGATTACAAAAATATGAGTAATCATTCATGACTTATTTACATGAAAACAAAATTACATATCCTTTATATCTAATCCATACACCAACGACCAAAAACACCTACAAACACTTTCATTCTTCAATTTTCTTCATCTAATTGAACTCTCTCAAGTTCTATCTTCAAGTTCTAAGTGTTCTTCATAAATTCCAAAAGTTCTAGTTTCATAAAATCAAGAATACTTTCAAGTTTGCTAGCTCACTTCCAATCTTGTAAGGTGATCATCCAACCTCAAGAAATCTTTGTTTCTTACAGTAGGTTATCATTCTAATACAAGGTAATAATCATATTCAAACTTTGGTTCAATTTCTATAACTATAACAATCTTATTTCAAGTGATGATCTTACTTGAACTTGTTTTCGTGTCATAATTTTGCTTCAAGAACTTTGAGCCATCCAAGGATCCATTGAAGCTAGATCCATTTTTCTCTTTTCCAGTAGGTTCATCCAAGGAACTTAAGGTAGTAATGATGTTCATAACATCATTCGATTCATACATATAAAGCTATCTTATTCGAAGGTTTAAACTTGTAATCACTAGAACATAGTTTAGTTAATTCTAAACTTGTTCGCAAACAAAAGTTAATCCTTCTAACTTGACTTTTAAAATCAACTAAACACATGTTCTATATCTATATGATATGCTAACTTAATGATTTAAAACCTGGAAACACGAAAAACACCGTAAAACTGGATTTACGCCGTCGTAGTAACACCGCGGGCTGTTTTGGGTTAGTTAATTAAAAACTATGATAAACTTTGATTTAAAAGTTGTTATTCTGAGAAAATGATTTTTATTATGAACATGAAACTATATCCAAAAATTATGGTTAAACTCAAAGTGGAAGTATGTTTTCTAAAATGGTCATCTAGACGTCGTTCTTTCGACTGAAATGACTACCTTTACAAAAACGACTTGTAACTTATTTTTCCGACTAGAAACCTATATTTTTTTTGTTTAGATTCATAAAATAGAGTTCAATATGAAACCATAGCAATTTGATTCACTCAAAACGGATTTAAAATGAAGAAGTTATGGGTAAAACAAGATTGGATAATTTTTCTCATTTTAGCTACGTGAAAATTGGTAACAAATCTATTCCAACCATAACTTAATCAACTTGTATTATATATTATGTAATCTTGAGATACCATAGACACGTATACAATGTTTCGACCTATCATGTCGACACATCTATATATATTTCGGAACAACCATAGACACTCTATATGTGAATGTTGGAGTTAGCTATACAGGGTTGAGGTTGATTCCAAAATATATATAGTTTGAGTTGTGATCAATACTGAGATACGTATACACTGGGTCGTGGATTGATTCAAGATAATATTTATCGATTTATTTCTGTACATCTAACTGTGGACAACTAGTTGTAGGTTACTAACGAGGACAGCTGACTTAATAAACTTAAAACATCAAAATATATTAAAAGTGTTGTAAATATATTTTGAACATACTTTGATATATATGTATATATTGTTATAGGTTCGTGAATCAACCAGTGGCCAAGTCTTACTTCCCGACGAAGTAAAAATCTGTGAAAGTGAGTTATAGTCCCACTTTTAAAATCTAATATTTTTGGGATGAGAATACATGCAGGTTTTATAAATGATTTACAAAATAGACACAAGTACGTGAAACTACATTCTATGGTTGAATTATCGAAATCGAATATGCCCCTTTTTATTAAGTCTGGTAATCTAAGAATTAGGGAACAGACACCCTAATTGACGCGAATCCTAAAGATAGATCTATTGGGCCTAACAAACCCCATCCAAAGTACCGGATGCTTTAGTACTTCGAAATTTATATCATATCCGAAGGGTGTCCCGGAATGATGGGGATATTCTTATATATGCATCTTGTTATTGTCGGTTACCAGGTGTTCACCATATGAATGATTTTTATCTCTATGTATGGGATGTGTATTGAAATATGAAATCTTGTGGTCTATTGTTACGATTTGATATATATAGGTTAAACCTATAACTCACCAGCATTTTTGTTGACGTTTTAAGCATGTTTATTCTCAGGTGATTATTAAGAGCTTCCGCTGTCGCATACTTAAATAAGGACAAGATTTGGAGTCCATGCTTGTATGATATTGTGTAAAAACTGCATTCAAGAAACTTATTTTGTTGTAACATATTTGTATTGTAAACCATTATGTAATGGTCGTGTGTAAACAGGATATTTTAGATTATCATTATTTGATAATCTACGTAAAGCTTTTTAAACCTTTATTGATGAAATAAAGGTTATGGTTTGTTTAAAAATGAATGCAGTCTTTGAAAAACGTCTCATATAGAGGTCAAAACCTCGCAACGAAATCAATTAATATGGAACGTTTTTAATCAATAAGAATGGGACATTTCACTTGCGTCCATGGCGTAAAACATAAAATGCATGTATTCTCATCCCAAAATATTTTTAAAGTTTAAAAATGGGACTATATACTCACGGTAGTAAAAGTATATTAATAATAAGTTTTCAGCTTATTAAAAATATGGCCGTCGTCCTTGGATTCACGAACCTATAACAATAATAATGATTCAGATAATAATACGACATGTGAATAAAATAAAACAAGTTCATATAATACTTATATATTATTTTTTTAACATTTTATGTTAGTAGTCTTTTGTAAGTAGTCCAAAATAGTCCGAAATGTCCAACAGTCCAATAATCGGTATATATTTAATTTTAGAATTACCCCACCACGTATTGTATACGTATTGTCTTTGCATCAACCCAGAGACGTATTGTATACGTATTGTCTTAGAATATATCAAAACGTATTGCATACTTATTGTCTTAGGATTTATCAAAACGTATTGTATACTTATTATCATGGAATGTACCAAGATTATTATATATATACAATCTCAGAATTAACTAAGATTATAAAATTTTATTATAATAATGATAACATATCCAAATATATATAGGAAAAGTTAGCAAGGATATGGTTAATATAGTTTTTACAATATAAATTTCATCCATACAACGTTAATTTTAGCAGATTTTGTTTTGCTCGCCAAATATTCATTACAACTTCGTTTAAAGTGAATCAAATTGCTATGGTTTCATAATTAACTGTAGTATTTAGAACTAAACTGAAAAAGTAGTGGTTTATAGTCAGAGTTACAGGTTACAAGTCATATTTGAAAGAGGTAGTCATTTCCGTCGAAAAATGACATCTTGATGACCATTTTGAAAAACATACTTCCACTTTGAGTTTAACCATGATTTTTGGATATAGTTTCATGTTCATAAGAAATATTATTTTCTCAAAAGAACAACTTTTAAATCAAAGTTTATCATAGTTTTTAATTATCCAACCCAAAACAGCCCCCGGTTTTACTACGACGGCGTATGTCCGGTTTTACGGTGTTCTTCGTGTTTACAGGTATTAAATCATTAAGTTAGCATATCATATAGATATAGAACATTTGTTTAGTGGATTTTAAAAGTTATGTTAGAAGGATTAACTTTGTTTGCGAACAAGTTTAGAATTAACTAAACTATGTTCTAGTGATTACAAGTTTAAATCTTCGAATAAGATAGTTATATATATATATATATATATATATATATATATATATATATATATATGAATCGAATGATGTTATGAAAATCATTACTACCTCAAGTATAGTAGGTAAACCTACTGGAAATGATGAGAAAATAACTTGAGCTTCAAAGGATCTTTGATGGCTTGGAAGTTCTTGAAGCAGAATCATGACACGAAAACAAGTTCAAGTAAGATTACTACTTGATTTAAGGTAGTTATGTTTATAGGAATTAAACCAAAGCTTGGATATGATTATTACCTTGATTAAGAATGAAAATTACTGAGATTAGATGGAAGTTCTTGATCTTTGATGAGTTATTGGATTGGATTAAAAAGATTGGAAGTAATCTTGCAACTTCTTGATTCTAGGTTGTTTTTATGATGATTAAAGCTTGTAATTGAAGCTAAATGATGGGGAAAATACTTGGAGATGATCAAGTATGAAGTTAGGAGTATTTTGAGAGAGAATTGGGAGTGTAAGTATGAGAAAATGGAATGAAGAAATGGTGTGTATGCATAAAACGTTTTTAGTTTATAAAGAAAAAAAAGATTCCTAATTTTGATTTTTTACTAAATAATTCATGCAACTTGACAAATGGTTGGTTCCACATGTTTCTTAATCATTTAAGGCTGCTAAGGAGCAGATTTTTATTCATATATACCAATAGTAAATACATCTAGAAACTGGATATAATACGAGTGCAAATACCTAGCGAATACGAGTAGAATTCTTGATGAAAACTAATGGGAATACAATTGTGATTATTTTTGTTAAGTAAGAGTGTTTTGATATATGTATTGAAGTCCTTCAAATGTGTATTAATACATCTTAATACACTATATATATATATATATATATATATATATATATATATATATATATATATATATATATATATATATACATACATACATTTTAACTGAGTCGTTAAATCATCGTTAGTCGTTACATGTAAGTGTTGTTTCGAAACCTTTATGTTAACGACCTTGTTAAATGTAATTAATCCCATTGTTATTATATCTAATGGGATGTTAAATTGTTATATTATCCTGATAACATAGTGTGTTAATATATCTTAATACGATATATAAATATTAAGACGTTATTACAACGATAATCGTTATGTATATATATCGTTTCGAAATCCTTAAGTTAGTAGTCTCATTTTATGTATATAGTTCATTGTTAATATACTTAATGAGATACTTAATTATCATTTCATCATGTTAAATATATATATAAGTTCATATATATATTATCATGTTATTTACAAGTTATAACGTTCGTGAATCATCGGACAAGTTGGGTGGTCACACGTTTACATAAAATTCGTTTCAATTAATCAAGTCTTAAAAAGTTTGATTGCTTAATATGTTGGAAATATTTAGTCATGTAAATATTAATATTGTTCAATATATAATCATGTAAAAATCTGGGTCATGACAGCACCTACCCGTTAAAGAAATTTCGTCCCGAAATTTGAAGTAATACCTATTCAATGGGCGGTGTTTGTAAACATCTGTGGATATTTTTGTTTCATCTGGTCCTCTCTTTCCCAAGTGAACTCAGGACCTCTTCGAGCATTCCAACGAACCTTAACTATAGGAATGTTGCTTTGCTTAAGCCGTTTGACTTCACGATCCATAATTTCGACAGGCTCTTCTATAAAATGCAGTTTCTCATCGATTTGGATTTCTTCAAGAGGAACAGTGAGGTCTTATTTTGCAAGGAATTTCCTTAGGTTCGAGACGTGAAAGGTATTGTGTACTCCAGCAAGTTGTTGTGGTATCTTAATTCGATAAGCCACCGATCCAATACGTTCGATGATCTTGAATGGTCCTACGTATCTTGGGTTCAATTTACCCCTCTTACCAAAGCGTATCACACCTTTCCATGGTGACACCTTTAACATAACCATGTCATCAACCTGAAATTCTAACGGCTTCCTTCGAACATCAGCATAGCTCTTTTGACGACTTTGGACGGTCTTCAATCTCTCCTTGATTTGTACAATCTTTTCAGTAGTCTCTTGTATGATCTTGGGACCAGTCAGTTGCCTGTCACCTACTTCGTTCCAACAGATAGGGGATCTACACTTTCTTCCATAAAGTGCTTCGAATGGTGCAGCATTAATACTCGTATGATAACTATTGTTATACGAGAATTCTGCCAATGTTAAATATTTATCCCATCCGTTTCCGAAATCAATCACACATGCTCTAAGCATGTCTTCAAGAGTCTGAATGGTCCTTTCACTTTGCCCATCGGTCTGAGGATGATATGCAGTGCTCATATCCAGACGAGTCCCTAGTGCTTCATGTAGTGATTGCCAAAACCTTGACGTAAACCTACTGTCGCGATCAGATATAATGGAAATAGGTACTCCATGTCTTGAAACAACTTCCTTCATGTATAATCGTACCAATTTCTCCATCTTATCCATTTCCTTCATAGGTAGGAAACGTGCAGATTTGGTGAGACGATCGACAATTACCCAAATGGTGTCATAACCCCATGCAGTCTTTGGTAGCTTCGTGATGAAATCCATAGTAATACATTCCCATTTCCATTCAGGGATTTCTGGTTGTTGAAGCAAACCTGATGGTTTCCGATGTTCCGCCTTGACTTTGGAGCAAGTCAAACATTCTCCAATGTATGTTGCAATATCAGCTTTCAAATTTGGCCACCAAAAGTGTGCCTTAAGATCTTGATACATCTTTCCAGCTCCGGGATGTATCGAGTATCTCGTCTTATGTGCCTCATCCAAAACCAATTTTCTTAACCCTTTAAACTTCGGTACCCAAATACGTCCATTAAAATATCGGGTTTCGTCTTCTCGTATCTCAAGTTGCTTGACTAAACCCTTGAGCATCTCATTTCCAAAGTTTTCTTCAGTAAGAGTTCCTCGTTGAGCCTCCTTTATTTGTGTAGTCAGGTTTGTATGAATCTTCATATTCATTGTCCGTACTCGAATTGGCTCTCTTTCCTTCCTGCTTAAAGCATCTGCTACTACATTTGCTTTCCCGGGATGATAGCGAATTTCACAATCATAGTCGTTTATCAGCTCGACCCACCTACGTTGCCTCATGTTCAGTTGTTTTTGGTTGAAGATATGTTGAAGGCTTTTATGGTCGGTATAGACAGTACATTTAACCCTGTACAAGTAGTGTCTCCAAATCTTTAATGCAAACACCACTGCTCCCAATTCTAGATCATGAGTCGTATAATTTTGTTCATGAATCTTTAGTTGTCGGGATGCATATGCAATAACATTCTTTCCTTGCATGAGGACACAACCAAAACCTTGTCGCGAAGCGTCACAATAAATTACAAAATCATCATTTCCTTCAGGTAACAATAGAATAGGCGATATAGTCAACTTCTTCTTCAATAATTGAAATGCGGCTTCCTGCTCAGAAGTCCATTCGTACTTCTTCCCTTTATGTGTTAATGCTGTCAATGGTTTGGCTATCCGGGAAAAATCTTGAATAAACCTTCTGTAATAGCCAGCAAGACCCAAAAATTGACGTATTTGCGTCGGAGTCTTTGGGGTTTCCCATTTTTCAATGGCTTCAACCTTCACAGGATCGACCTGAATTCCTTGAATGCTCACGACGTGACCAAGGAATTGTACTTCCTTTAACCAAAAGGCGCACTTAGAAAACTTTGCGTACAACTGTTCTTTCTTCAACAGTTCCAGCACCAACCTTAAATGTTGCTCATGTTCTTATTCATTTTTGGAATAAATAAGAATATCATCAATAAAGACGATAACAAACTTATCCAAATACGGACTACATACCCGATTCATGAGGTCCATGAATATAGCTGGTGCGTTTGTCAGCCTGAACGGCATGACTAAAAATTCATAATGACCGTAGCGTGTTCGAAATGCGGTTTTCGGAATATCTTCTTCTTTGACACGCAACTGATGATATCCCGATCTTAGATCAATTTTAGAGTAAACACTTGATCCTTGCAGCTGATCAAACAAGTCATCAATTCTCGGTAATGGGTACCGATTCTTGATAGTTAACTTGTTTAATTCGCGGTAATCTATACACATTCGGAAGGATCCATCTTTCTTCTTGATGAATAAAATTGGAGCTCCCCACGGTGAAGTACTCGGTCAAATGAATCCATGGTCCAGTAATTCTTGTAACTGGCTTTGTAACTCTTTCATCTCAGACGGTACAAGTCTGTATGGAGCACGAGCCACTGGTGCAGCTCCTGGTACTAGATCTATTTGAAAATTCTACAGATCTAAATGGAGGTAATCCCGACAACTCTTTCGGAAAAACTTCAGGAAAATCTCTTGCCACAGGCACGTCGTTGATGCTCTTCTCTTTTTCCTTCGTTTCGACTCTATTAACATGTGCTAGGATAGCATAACACCCTTTCTTCAAGCACTTTCGAACTTCCAAGCAGCTAATGAGTTTTAGCTTTGAGTTACCCTTCTCTCCATATATCATTACTGCCGTTTTATCCTTACGGGGAATGCGAATTGCCTTTTTAGCACACACAACCTCAGCTCCTATTTTGGACATCCAGTCCATGCCGACTATTACATCAAAACTTCCTAATTCTACGGGTATCAAATCAATTTTAAATGTTTCTCCGGCTAACTTTATTTTACAATCACTGCAAATTTTATCGGCTTTAATTAGTTTACCATTAGCTAACTCAATCATGTACTTAGCATCTAGAGGTAATGATGAACAATTCAATTTAGCATAAAAGTCTCTACACATGTAACTTCTATCAGCACCAGTATCAAATATAATAGATGCTGATAAGTCATTAATGGTAAACGTACCCGTAACAAGCTCTGGGTCTTCACATGCCTCTCTAGCATTAATAACAAATGCTCTTCCCCATGCAGGTCCGTTATTCTTCTCTGGATTCGGGCACTAGTGATGTGCGCAGAGGTGTATATGAAATAGCTTATATTTTACTAGGAAAAACTATTAAATACGATACAATTTTACACAAGATATTTATTTATTTATAGAATGAATATACCTAAACCTTGCTACAACACTTATAGGCAGTGTACCTAATCGTACAGTAGTGTAGTTTTTAGTAAGTCCGGTTCGTTCTACAGGAAAATTTTTTTAAACAAAGCTTAACGCTATATTAGTTTTAATTTATAAAAATACAAATATATATAAGTAATATTATTATTATAAAGGGGGGTTTTTACCGTTTAATGACCGGTTTGTCGATTTTTAAAACTTTAGTCGCAGTTAAAACCTAATGTAAAATATTAAATAAATAAAAGACTTAATTTAAAGCGTAAAGTAAATAACGATAATGAAATTGCGATAAATAAAAGTGCGATAATTAAAGAGTACGATAATTAAAAAGTGCAATTAAATACAATGACAATAAATAAAAGTGCGATAATTAGAAGTGCAATTAAATATAAAATAAAGGAAATTAAATATGAAATAAAGGAATTATGCTTATTTAAACTTCCGTAATCATGATGTTTGACATGTTGATTTTAGTTTATTCCCATGGGTTAATTGTCCTTTGTCCTGGATTATTTAATATGTCCGTCTGGTGTTTGTCCATAACAGTCCATCAGTCATAAATATAAAGTGCGAGTGTCCTCGTCAAATTATCCTTATACCCGAAGTCAAATATTCCAACTAATTGGGGACTTAAACTGTAACAAGGTTTTAATAATTTGTTTAATAATTACACCAGGTTATCGACTGCGTGTAACCCAAGGTTTTAATACTTTGTTATCAATTATGCCAAGTGTCCTTGTACATAATTTCACCCCTGTTTTAATAATTCTAGTGACTATTAATCCATTCCCGTGTCCGGTTAAATGAACGATTATTCGTACATATAAATATCCCGCCCATCGTGTCCGATCGAGTGTATATGGTTATTTATAGGGACGTCCAATTGTAAAGCTTTATATTAAAATTAAGAAACTATCATTTAGTTAATCAAATATAAAGCCCATAAATAGCCCATAGTCTAATTTCCACAAGTGTCGTTCTTTTGTCCAAACCCCAATTATGGTACAAAGCCCAATTACCCAATTTTAGTAATTAGCCCAACATCATGATTACTTCGTTTTAAATAAGCATAATAATAACTTAGCTACGAGACATTAATGTAAAAAGGTTGAACATAACTTACAATGATTAAAAATAGCGTAGCGTTACACGGACAGAATTTCGACTTACACCCTTACAATATGCGCTAATATACCCTTATTATTAGAAATTAAAATTAAAATTAAAATTATAATATATATATATATATATATATATATATATATATATATATATATATATATATATATATATATCGTATGTAAGATAGAGAGATTGATTGATATATGATGCACCAAAGCTCGATTTTTATAGGCATGTGGGCTGGAAAAGAGCCTCATGCGATCGCATGGGCTTTGCCCTTCAAGGCCATGCGATCGCATGGCCAGCTGGGGAGACTCAAAAGTCTTTAAAAACGTGGGCTGCTTATTTATTTATTATATAATATAATATATATAATTAAATTTAATTATATATATTATATTATATTCTTGTACTCCGTTGACTTGTAAATTTTAGTCCGTTGCGTCGAGCGTTAAGAGTTGACTCTGGTCCCGGTTCCGGATTTTCGAACGTCCTTGCG
This sequence comes from Rutidosis leptorrhynchoides, assembly GCF_046630445.1. Lineage (NCBI taxonomy): Eukaryota > Viridiplantae > Streptophyta > Magnoliopsida > Asterales > Asteraceae > Rutidosis > Rutidosis leptorrhynchoides. Next base: position 341,539,236 of record NC_092339.1, on the reverse strand, counting down.
TACAATTTAATATCTTGTACTTTGCGTTTTGAATCTTGTACTTTTGTAATTCTGAGACGTTTCTTATCAATAATTGGAACCTCTTTGATTGTACTTTGTACTTTTGAGCTTTTTGGTCGTTTGCGTCTTCAATTCATCGAATCTGTCTTTTGTCTTCACCTTTTATTATTTAAGCGAATATCACTTGTAAATAGAACAATTGCAACTAAAAGCTTGTCTTTCTTGAGGGATAATGCTATGAAATATATGTTCATTTTTAGCATTATCAAATATTCCCACACTTGAGTGTTGCTTGTCCTCAAGCAATATAGTCTTGAAATACTAGAATCACCTCTTTATTCTTCACACTTTGTACATCAGTGATTTCTATACGGCAGTATAAACAATGGTAGTAACGATGTGGTTTACAGTCCCACATGACTATAAAATTTAGATCCTTTAAGGATATTGGATCTTTATGAAAACATTTGATCTTTTGAAAATTAAATCTAGTTTTTACCCTAGATAAGTTTTCCGGAATAACCCTTCACCGGTGTTTGCAAATTCTTTTTGTGGGTTTGGTGGGTTTCAGATTTGAAAATTTTAGCTCAAAACTTGTGGTTTTGTGTCACCCACTTGCTAACCTTGTATTGGGAAAGCAACACATCCAGTATACTTGCTTCGTATATTACCTTTTGGCAAACTATCGTCCGGTTGTAAAGGACAGCGTTGAACAAGCAACTGTTAAGGCAATGTCCCCTGACATGCTTTTAATTATGGTCTATAACGTTTCGGATGCAATTACTATCCTTGGTAGGAGCAATAGTAAAGCTCACCCTTATAATTATTCGGTCTGGCACAAGGTCCTGTCTTTGACCATGCTATGCAACCACCGTTCTTACGGTTGACACCCGATTTGGTTCAGGTGACCTAATGAATTCCAGGTGAATTCCTAGGATTTTACGTTCAATGGTAATGAACGCATTGAAAATGGGTTTTCAGAAAACAAATCGGTTTGAGATTTTGATCAAAATATTTTCTCGTTCAAGCTCGAGTTTAGATATCATCGAATTCCATGAGTTTGTAATTCTCAATCTTTAAGGTCAATCTCTTGGATTGAGTAATATCAGTCTTAAAAGCTGATTTTTGATCTTTAAGGAGATTATCCTTTCTGGGGGTCTGATTCATTAGTCTTATCAAGCTAATTTGCACGGCGTCCTCCCCATTTTACGAGACAGATCCTCTCATGGTTAGGATAAGTCTGACCACTTGGCGACCCTGTTTTATGCTAAGGTCCGTGGATTTCCTGCTGATTTTAGTGATGACTTTTCTAGATTTTTCGTCAACCTACAGCTGGTCTGGACGAAAACTTCATGACCTAAATCAAGAAGCGCGTTTCTTTTTCGGAAGACTTTACTTCCTTTTAATGATGGAATTGATTCATCGTGTAGATCCATCTTTCTTACAGTAAATCAGGTAAAACTTTTTATTTTAGTCCAAAGCAAAAGTATCTTCAATTATTTGTTACAGAAATATGTGACATATGTTTAAAATAATTTGGTAAATTTTCCCACACTTGGCTTTTATTTTCTTTTATTTGCCTTTTTATTGTCCTCTACTCCATTTTAAATGAATTCTAACATTTTAGTTTGTTTCTCAATTTATGTCCTTTCCGAGGTAACAATAATTTCGGTGTTAACACCTAGTTTTATTGTTCATAAATATGTATATACTTGATTTTGAATTCATTTAATTGAAAATTTTGAAAAATTTTACTAGAATTGGGTAGTTAGTATATAAGACTAGGTCTGTTCTTTATTATCAGAGAGCACTAGATTCTAATACAACTACTGCGTTACTAGTATTTTTAATGGTAACCAAGTGTTTAAATCAAAAAAAAATTTAAAATCCGAAAGAATTTAACTCCTTCCCACACTTAAGATCTTGCAATGCCCTCATTTGCAAGAAATCAGTAACAATTTAAATTATTGAGGGTGATTAGCGTAGAAAAATGATTAAATTTTACCAAAGTTTCCAAACATATTGGCGTTTGTTTGCTGAATGATAAATGGTGCACATCATTTGTTCATTCCATCTTGTTGTTTCATCACATTTGTTTTTCATTTTGTCGTCAAAACTAGCTTTTGCTGAACTTAATGCCAATCTTTGAAAATGCGCTGTTTTACCCTGTTTTGTACAATCGACAATATACATACATACAAATATAAACATGCATGACAATTTGAAATGGGACTTAATATTCCACTTTCAAATCCTAAATGTGAAATATTAGTACACAATAATAATAAAAATGATAAAAAATACATAAATATATCCAATAACATAAGTTTAAACATGAATAATTAAAAAGTTAAAAATATAAAAATCATAAAAATAACCAGTGGAACTAAATCAGTCTGGATAAGGGTTCCAGTTCATCTCGTCAGGTGGGTTCCATTGTTGGTTATAGGTGTTCTGATAGGCTTGGTTATAGTCATACCGGTTAAAGGGTGGTCGGATGTCGGGATTGTGTGGCGGAAAATGAGCAGGTCGAGTAGGCACGTAATTATTTGGTACCTGATATGATAGCTGGCTCATGATTTGGTGCTGATGAACTAACCAGCTATCGTGTTGGCGTCGCCTATAATCCTCGTATACTCGCTCGGAGTTCCACTGCTCGTACATACTATGTCTGTCCACGCTCGTCATTGCTTCCTCATCTATACGAACGTGGACGTCAAGAATAGCATCTCGTAAGACATCCCTAATGTCTTCCGCCACCTCCATTTCCTCGTCTGAGCCCCTTTCTACCTGTGGATGAGGGCCCTCATAGGGTACTACCTGGTTACGTCTACTTTTCAATACCTTAGCACCCACATAAACTTTCAATCCTAAAGGCTCAACATGTTCTCTACAAAGCTGTAATGGACCCCCTTGGTTCCTATCAACACCTAAATACTCTCCAATGAGAGTAACAAAAATACCTCCTCCTATTATACTCCCGTCCTGCATTCCTTCTACCATTTTAGATAAATAGAAACCAACACAGTAAGGGATATTGATAAAGCTTCTAGGATCCCGAATACACTTTAGGTAGAATAAATCAAGTAAGGTTATTTTTTATTTATTTTTACCTCTTTGTGTAATTGAGTTAGCCAAAAATCTATGAATGATACGAAGCTCGGCTCTGTCAATATGTGTATAGGAGTGTCCTCCCGCTCGTGTAAAAACATCAAAATGTGACATACGCCTCCAAATGGTGTCAGCGTCAAAGTTGCTATCTACCCTTTCACCATAATGAGTCAAATTTGTACAATCGGGTAGTAGCAACTCACCAGGAGTATATATCTGTAAAGCCCTGGCCATGTCCAGCATGGACATTCTGTACATCCTACCGCCAAGGATAAACCTAAGAAATCTTCTATCATCTATTCTAACTATATTTGTATCAAGTGATACAGTACTCATGAGTTCAACACACCATTCCTTATATACAGGTCTACGAATGGTGAAAAGACGTTCCCAATCTATAAAAGAAGAGTTCCCGTACCTCTGAATCAGTAGCAGTCTGACTCTATTAGCTAGCAGAACTCTTTCCAAAGGATCCCAATCGATTACCTTTGGCACCTCTACATTTTTAGTTACCAATCTGAATTTGTTCCTTTGATATGTCTCGTAATCCCTCCATCTTCTATCAAATCTCAGATTAGGATGCAAAGTGTGCTCAGGGATCGTTGGGTATTCTACTGGCGGCCTCATCGGGAATACTATGAATTCATTAATAAACTGTACCGGATCATAATAAGGTACGTTTTGATCAGGCTGTTGTTGTGGTTCCTGTTGTGGTTCTTGTTCAGGTTCTGGCTCATGTTGCATTTCTGGTTCTGGTTCTGGTGCTGGAGCAGGTCGTCTAGATGATGATGCTCCTGAACCTCCAGTATCGGCTTTCTGCAAAACACATTAAACACAAAATTTGTACATACAAATATGCATTAGTGTTAGCAAAATAACAACTTAAAACAATCACAATAACATGTTAAATCAACATTAAACTTATACACATTTTCACAATTTTTACAATTCTATACTTTTTCAAATAAGCACATATAAAAATGTAGACAAAGTTCATAAGCATTTAACTCAAATAACATGTCAAAATAGTCATTACTAACAATTAAACAAGTCTCAAATGGCAAATATATCAAATTAATCAAGTTCATGAATTTTCGCCTAAAAAGTCCACTTTAATCTTTAAAAATCATGTTTAGGATCAATGTTTGGATCATTTAACTACCTAAACATGTTACACTACTCAATTTAGCAATAATTCATGACAAAAATCGGCCATAACCTGTTTATCTCAAAAAGTTCCAAATTGCTCAAGAACACAAACCCTAGATTTCTAAAAATTTTGAAGTTTTTGGCTTCAAATCATGTTAAATAGCATCAATCTAGGTTATACATGCATAAAATACTAACAATTTAACACTAATTACACTAGAAATTAACAAAATTGCATTAGGTAAAATATTGGTAATTATCACAAAAACTAGGAATTTATAGAGTTTAGGGGTGTAATTTTTACCTTTTTGCTGAAGAATGAGAATCTAGGCATGATTAGAGCAAAAAATTTGATGAATTACGATGGAAAAATGATAAAATTTGAGAGGATTTTGAGTGTTTTTTGTTTATGTGTGTGTATTGTGGTGAGGAAGAACAGCTCGCTGGTTCTTTTGAGTCTGGCCAGATTTCCAGCTCTATGCGATCGCATGGAGTTGGAGTGCAATACCCATGCGATCGCATGGGTATCCGGGAACAGTACTTTGGGTTTTTTTTTTTTTGAACCTTATAACTTCTAAAACATATAATTAATAAAATTCTAAAAATTTTGTTTTCCTTTAGGAGCGAGGGCGTTTCGGATCGTTGTCCTAGACCGTCCCTCGACAAAAATTTTAAAATTTGTCACTTTTAAGCGCGGTTTTAAAAGCAAAGATTTTTGGGTTTTTTTAATATTTTTGGCATACTTTAATTCAATAAGATTAAAAATAATGATAATAAAAGTTCTCGTCCCTCCCTCGGGTAAAACAATTTCGGTTCAACGACCTAGTCTTCAACTTACGACGAATTTTAAAAATCATATTTTTAACTTAGCGAAATAAAGTAAATTTTTGTTTTTATAATCACACCAAACTTAAATTTAAAATGCATAAAATTAAAAATTCATATTAAAAGTTCACACCAAACTTAAATTATATTTTTGTTTTTATACATACAAACTTATATTAAAAATATTAATTTTTCAAATATTTACAATTTTAAAGAAGTTTACAATATTAATTTAATATTTATATATTAAATTTAAAAACAAAGTAAAAATAAAATTAAAAATCTTTTTGGTCTTTTATCCCACTTTAATCAATCAAATATTATCAAAAATATACGCCCCTCTTTTCGGTAAAGTAATTTTGGTTACATAACCTAGTTTAACTCATGACGAATTTTTGAAATATTTTGGGTTGATTGATTAAAGATATTTATACCTTAAGAATAAACATTAAATTTTGAAGTGATGTAATAAATTTTTGAATGATATCAATAATTTCGGTCGCAAGACCTAATTTCATCGAATACCAATTTAATACTTTATAGCGAACAAATTAGCGTTTATTATCAAAAGGTTAAAAATAAAAATAAAAATAAAAACTGTACAAACTTACCTGTGAAATATATTTCTTAGTGATATGCTCTAGCCCACTCATGAGATAGTCGGACTAATTGATTTTCCATGGCTACATAGGCGTAACCTCGAGCATTTAACGTTTTTTCTTCTAAACATATGAACGGTCCGTCTCTGCATAAAGTAACAAATTCGGTATTTGAATAAGTTTGATTATTTGAACATTTACCTTCGTGTGACCATTTTCTGCATTTGTGACATCTTTCAAGGTGTCGTGCTCTTCTTTTCGCTGCGGATTTTGATTTTCCTTTACCAAATTGTAACTTATTATCTTCGCATCTGGATTCTTTTCTTACTCCGTCCAATTTTTCTCTGATTAATGATACCAATTCACTTGGAAGTGTGTCATTATTACGTTTAGTGATCAAAGCGTGTAGCATTAGACCATGGTTTAATTCACAGTAAGTCTTCATTTCGTAAAACCTAAAAAAAAATAAAAATTCAGAATGGGGGGAGAAGACTAGTTCTTTAGGGTCTGCTAGGGAAAGACCATTCTGGTTCTATTTTCGAGAACTACACGAAAACAAAAAATCTAACTCTAACAGAAATACATATTATCCTTTAAAAGACTTGATTCTTCCCACATTTAGTTAGCTGTGGTGTCGAAATTGTGATTAACTTCGTTGTCGACTTCCATCGGACTATCTATGTAATGTTTAACTCTGTGACCATTAACCTTAAATTCAATCCCATTTGAATTTATTAATTCTACTGTTCCGTACGGGAAAACTCTTTTAACTATGAATGGTCCAGACCATCTTGATTTCAATTTTCCAGGAAATAGCTTGAATCGTGAATTGAAAAGAAGAACTCTGTCTCCTTCTTTAAATTCTTTTGAACTTCTGATTCTTTTATCATGCCATTTCTTCGTTCTTTCCTTATAGATTAACGAATTTTCGTATGCTTCATGTCTTAATTCTTCTAATTCATTTAATTTACTTAATCGTAGACGTCCAGCTTCATGTAAATCAAGATTACATGTCTTCAAAGCCCAAAATGCTTTGTGTTCAATTTCTACTGGAAGATGACATGCTTTTCCGTAAACGAGTCTAAAAGGTGTGGTTCCAATTGGAGTTTTATAGGATGTTCTAAAAGCCCAGAGTGTATCCTCCAATTTAATGGACCATTCCTTCGGATTTGATCCTACGGTTTTCTCTAGAATACGTTTTAATGCTCGGTTGGTATTTTTAACTTGTCCACTTGTTTGTGGATGATATGCGGTGGAGATTTTATGAGTTACTCCATATCTTTTAAGAACATTCTCAAGTTGATTATTACAAAAATGAGTTCCCCGATCACTTATTAAAGCTTTCGGTGTTCCAAACCTTGCAAAAAGACATTTTAAAAAGTTGACTACAACTCGTGCATCATTAGTTGGGAGAGCTTGTGCTTCCGCCCATTTAGATACATAATCAATGGCAACGAGAATATAGAGATTATTATGAGATTTTGGAAATGGACCCATAAAGTCAATACCCCAAATGTCAAATACTTCACATACTTGAATGACATTTTGTGGCATTTCATCACGTTGACTTATTTTCTGGCCCTTTGACAAGCATCACAGGATTTGCAAAGAAGGTGTGCATCTTTGTAAATTGTAGGCCAATAGAATCCAGCATCATAAACTTTTCTTGCTGTGAGTTGAGGCCCATAATGCCCTCCTGTTGGTCCTGTGTGACAATGGTTTAAGATTTGATTGGCTTCATCTCCGAATACACATCGGCGTATTATTCCATCGGGACAACTTTTAAACAGATGTGGATCTTCCCAGAAATAGTGTTTTATATCACTAAAGAATTTTTTTCGTTTTTGGTACGATAATCCTTTTTCAAGGAATCCACATACTAAATAGTTTGCATAGTCTGCAAACCATGGAATTTCATTATAATCTATCTTCAATAGATATTCATCAGGAAAGTTGTCTTGTATGGCTGATTCATTTAGAACTTCTAATTCGGGATTTTCAAGACAAGAAAGATGATCAGCGGCGAGATTTTCTGCTCCTCTTTTATCTCGGATTTCAATATCAAACTCTTGTAAGAGTAAGATCCAACGGATTAATCTTGGTTTAGCATCTTGTTTCGAAAATAGGTATCTAAGAGCAGAATGGTCGATATAGACTACCGTTTTAGCTAGAACGAGATATGAACAAAATTTGTCAAAAGCAAAGACAATAGCAAGGAGTTCTTTTTCAGTAGTTGTGTAATTTGTTTGTGCTCCTTGTAACGTCTTACTAGCATAATATATAGGTTGAAATCGTTTTTCAATCCTTTGTCCTAAAACGGCTCCCATTGCAAAATCACTTGCATCGCACATAAGTTCAAACGGTAGATTCCAATATGGAGTTATCATGATCGGCGCATTAGTGAGTTTTTCTTTAAGAATATTAAAAGATTTGATGCAGTCATCTGAAAAGATGAATGGAGCATCCTTTTCTAGGAGTTTATTCATAGGAGTGGCAATTTTAGAGAAATCTTTTATAAAACGTCGGTAAAAACCGGCATGCCCTAGAAAACTCCTAACTCCTCTAACATTGGTGGGATGTGGAAGTTTAGCAATTACATCTACTTTAGCTCTATCCACTTCAATTCCTTCCTTTGAAATTTTATGACCAAGAACGATGCCTTCTTTAACCATGAAATGGCACTTCTCCCAATTAAGTACTAGATTTGATTGTTCGCATCTTATAAGCATTCCTTCAAGATTAACTAGACATGTTTCAAAAGTATCCCCGAAGACTGAAAAGTCATCCATGAAAACTTCCATGCATTCTTCTATCATGTCGTGAAAAATCGCCATCATGCACCTTTGAAAGGTTGCAGGGGCGTTGCAAAGTCCAAATGGCATGAGTTTGTAAGCAAAAGTACCATAAGGGCACATGAATGTGGTTTTCTCTTGGTCTTCGGGTGCTATTGAAATTTGAAAATATCCGGAAAAACCATCAAGAAAACAATAGTAACTATTTTCGGCTAATCTTTCCAACATTTGATCAATGAAAGGTAAGGGAAAGTGATCTTTTCTGGTGGCGTCATTTAATTTTCTATAATCAATACATACACGCCATCCTGTTACAGTCCTAGTAGAAATAAGCTCATTTTTCTCATTTGTGATGACAGTCATGCCACCCTTCTTAGGCACGCATTGAACTGGGCTTACCCATGGACTATCAGAGATTGGATAAATTAAACCTGCATCAAGCAGTTTAATAATTTCTTTTTTAACAACATCTTGCATATTAGGATTTAGTCTTCGTTGGCGTTGCACATATGTTTTATGACCTTCTTCCATAAGGATTTTATGTGTGCAATACGAAGGACTTATTCCTTTAATATCATGAATCTTCCATGCAATAGCTGGTTTATGAGCTTTCAATACAGAAATGAGTTGTGATTTCTCATTTTCAGTAAGAGAAGACGATATTATTACAGGTAATTCAGATTCACCATGTAAATAAGCATATTCCAAATGGTTTGGAAGTGGCTTTAACTCTAATGTCGGAGGTTCTTCTATCGATGATTTATATCGATATCTGTCTTCTTCTTTTAGCATTTGAATTTCTTCTGTTGTTGGTTCATATCCATTAGCCATTAGTGAAGCTAACATTTCAGTTTCATCAATTGGTTCAGTTCCTTCTCCTAAAGAGCATTCTCCTGTTCCTTGTAATTCTGTAAATTCTTCTAACAATTCTGCATGTGAATCTATAGTTTGAATATAATAACATGTATCATCTGCAGATTGCGGTTGTTGCATTACTCTATCAACTGAAAAGGTAACACTCTCGTCCTCTATACTTAGGGTAAGTTTCTTACCGAACACGTCTATCATTACTTTAGCCGTGTTTAAGAATGGTCTTCCTAATATGAGAGGAACTTGAGAATCTTCTTCCATGTCCAGAACAACAAAATCTACTGGAAATACTAAAGTACCAACTTTAACAAGCATGTTTTCCATTATCCCTCTAGGATATTTTACTGATCGATCGGCTAGTTGTATGCTTATTCGTGTTGGTTTCAATTCTCCAAGGCCTAGTTTAGCGTATAGTGAATACGGCATTAAATTTATACTAGCACCTAAGTCTGTCAATGCTTCTATTGAACTAAGACTACCCAGAAAACATGAAATTGTGAAACTTCCTGGATCAGATAGTTTTTCTGGTATCTTATTCAACAGCACTGCTGAACAATTAGCATTCATAGTAACAGCCGAGAGTTCTTCCATTTTCTTTCTATTCGAGATTAGATCTTTCAGAAATTTAGCATATCTAGGCATTCCTGAAATCACATCAATGAAAGGAAGATTTACATTTATCTGTTTAAACATATACAAGAATTTGGGTTGCTCGGCTTCAAGTCTCTCTTTTTTCATTTTACTCGGGTAAGGAAGTGGTGGTTGGTATGGTTTAACATAAGGTTTAGCCTTAACTGTGTTATCTTCATTAACCTTTTCAACTACCGGTTCTTTTTCCTTATCTTGTTTAGGTTGTGGTTCTTGTGGAGTAGGAATAGTTTCATCAGAAATTACAGGTATTTCAGGTGGTTTAAGTGTAATACCACTTCTTGTGGTAATAGCTTTAGCTGTTTCATTCCGGGGATTAGCATTTGTATCACTAGGTAAACTTCCCGGTTTTCTTTCACCTATTAACCTTGCTAGGTTGCTCACTTCTTGTTCCAGATTTTGAATAGAAGCTTGTTGATTTCTAAATGCTTGAACATTTTGTTCATTCGTTTGTTTCTGAGATGTGAAAAACTGTGTTTGAGATTCAACTAGCTTCGTCATCATATCTTCTAAATTCGGCTTTTTATCATCGGTTTGTGGTGGTTTGTTTTAAAAATTAGGTCTTTGCTGAATGTAAGTATTATTTGATACTTGTTGATTGCTAGGACCTTGTTGGTTGTTGTATGGAATATTTCGATTATAATTCTGGTTTTGATTGTAAATTGGTCTTGGCGGTTGATAATTATTCTGATAATTATTTCCAGGCCTTTAGTTTATGTATGAAATATTCTCTCTTTGTTCCATTGTTAGTTCAATACTGAGACAATCTTTTGTCAAATGTGGTCCTCCACACTGCTCACAACTAATTCGTATTGAGTGAATATCCTTAGTCATCTTTTTCATTCGTCTCTCGACAGCATCTATCTTTGCGGAAATGGAATCTAAGTCATGGCTAGAATTGGCTCAAGCTGCTTTAGATGATCTAACGATATCTTTTTCTTGGTGACACTCATGTGAGTGGGAAGCAGTGTTATCAATAATTTTATAAGCATCAGTTTCTGTTTTCTTCATAATAGAACCACCAGCTGCTATATCGATGTCTTTTCTTGTAGTGATGTCGCATCCTTGGTAGAATATTTTTACTATTTGACAAGTGTCTAAACCATGGTGCGGACATCCTCTTAATAACTTTCCAAATCTGGTCCATGCCTCATATAGAGTTTCATTTGGCTTTTGTGTGAACGTAACAATTTCTCCTTGAAGTCTCACGGCTTTAGATGCCGGAAAGAATTGTTTATGAAAATTTTCAACTAAAACGTCCCATGTATCAATCGCCCCTTCAGGTAACGATTCCAACCAATCTTTGACTTCTCCATTTAAAGTCCAAGGAAATAACACGAGATATATATGTTCATCTTCTACTTCTCTTATTTTAAATAGTGTGCAGATCCTATTAAATGTACGAAGATGTTCATTTGGATCTTCTTTCGGCGCACCACTAAATTGGCATTGATTAGTCACCATGTGTAGAATTTGTCCTTTGATTTCATAATCTGGTGCATTAATGTCTAGATGAGTAATTGCGTGACCTTGGCCAGTGCGTTTAGCTCTCATTCGGTCTTCCATACTTAGAGGTTCCAGATTCTCCATGATTGAATTTGTTGAATCTGAATCACTAGAGGATTCTGATTTAATGGTTCGTTCCTCAACAATATCTGTTTGAATGATTGGTGGTTCCGGAGGAAAAATTAATAGTTCAGGATCTATGAATTGTCCCTGAATATTCTCCGGATTCTCAATTGTGAGGTCGGGTTCAAAGAATGGATTATCGGAAATTTGAACTGGAGTACTTGGTCGACTGGATGACAATTCTAAAGAAAAATCAACGGCGGTAATATTAGCTAGATGTTTTGATCGAGTTACAGGTGGTGAACGTACAAAAGGTGGTGAACGTCTTGCTCGGTGCATTCACTGAATATCCTATTAGTTTTTAAAAAGGAAAGAAAAATTATATAAGTTATCCAATTAATAGACTTTTCTGATTTTGCCCACGTTTCGAATAGCCAAAAGATGCAGCAGAGGGGCAAGATTCGTTTGGTCTCAATATAATTGAGTACTGTTTGGCTCCAATAACTCGGTCCACGTACAAATCCAACTATTACTACGAACCAGGAAAATTTTGATGTCTATCAATTTAACTACTTAAAATAAATTTTCGTAATTTAAAGAAATTTAGAGAAGAAGTAGAAAAATTCTATGTCCTAAAAACTAGAATGGCGAGAAATAAGAAAAAAAAAGAGCGCGTCGGTATTAAAATTGGAGAAATAAGAAAGAAAAAGAGTGACTTATAAAACTTTAAAAAACTTGACTAACCCAACCTTATTATTATCACTAATTTAAAATTAAAATTGCAAATTGAGATTACTAATTGGAGTGATAATTGATACATAGGTAAAAGGCGTCGAAAAATAAAAATAAGAAAGTAGCGCGTTGAAACTTAAAAAGGAACTAAAAACTAAGAATTAAAAGTTGCGTCTAAAAATATTAAAGCTTACAAGTAAAACTATATCCCAAATGGCAATAACTTAAAAAGGTACTAAAACTTAAAAAGACGTCGCAAAATTCTAAAGCACCTAAATCTTAGTCTAAAGAAAAAGCACTTAAGGGATTTTACGGCAAAGCCTAAAAATCTAGAAATAAAAATAACTATGGCAAAAACTATGGATTAAAACTAAAAACGAGCGAAAAATACAAATATTACGCTAAAACAAATAAAAAGGGACAAAATATAAAAATATACTAAAAGTTGTAAAAAGTAAAATTTTTATAAAAATATTATTTTTATATTTTTTATTTTATAAAACTATTAATTTTATAAATTAATTAAACTAATTAAACTAAATATAAAACAAATTAAATACAAAAACTAAAACTTAAATAATAAAATAAGTAAAACCTAATTAGGGTTTTAAATTAATTATAATTAATAATAATAACCCGTAATGATTGCAGTTTTTAGGGTTAACTGGCGTGTCAGACACTCTCATACGATCGCATGAGAATTTGCCTTCGGGCTCATGCAATCGCATGAGCTTGGATTTTGGGCCAGGTTACGGACTGCTACAGTACCAGGCCGAGAGTTTTTAATAATTTTTTTTTTTTGCTGTTTTGATTTTTCTGTTTTAAATAAATACAAAATATTTAAATTTATAGTTTTACAAACTTAAAAATAAAAATAAAGAAACTTTATAAAACTTATATATTTAACAAACTCTTAAAAATATTTATATTTTTGTTTTTCTTTTTATATTTTTTTTTATTTTTAAAACGTATTTTTACAAAAGCGTATTTTTTTATAAAAGTAAACTAAAAATATCTTTTTTTATATATATAGCGTTGCGCTTCCGGCTTTTAAGCTAGATTTGTTCCCCGGCAGCGGCGCCAAAAATACTTGATGTGCGTAGAGGTGTATATGAAATAGCTTATATTTTACTAGGAAAAACTATTAAATACGATACAATTTTACACAAGATATTTATTTATTTATAGAATGGATATATACCTAAACCTTGCTACAACACTTATAGGCAGTGTACCTAATCATACAGTAGTGTAGTTTTTAGTAAGTCCGGTTCGTTCCACAGGGAAAATCTTTTAAACAAAGCTTAACGCTATATTAGTTTTAATTTATAAAAATACAAATATATATAAGTAATATTATTATTATAAAGGGGGGTTTTTACCGTTTAATGACCGGTTTGTCGATTTTTAAAACTTTAGTCGCAGTTAAAACCTAATGTAAAATATTAAATAAATAAAAGACTTAATTTAAAGCGTAAAGTAAATAACGATAATGAAATTGCGATAAATAAAAGTGCGATAAAATAAACTTGCGATAATTAAAGAGTACGATAATTAAAAAGTGCAATTAAATACAATGACAATAAATAAAAGTGCGATAATTAGAAGTGCAATTAAATATAAAATAAAGGAAATTAAATATGAAATAAAGGAATTATGCTTATTTAAACTTCCGTAATCATGTTGTTTGACGTGTTGATTTTAGTTTATTCACATGGGTTAATTGTCCTTTGTCCTGGATTATTTAATATGTCCGTCTGGTTTTTGTCCATAACAGTCCATCAGTCATAAATATAAAGTGCGAGTGTCCTCGTCAAATTATCCTTATACCCGAAGTCAAATATTTCAACTAATTGGGGACTTAAACTGTAACAAGATTTTAATAATTTGTTTAATAATTACACCAGGTTATCGACTGCGTGTAACCCAAGGTTTTAATACTTTGTTATCAATTATGCCAAGTGTCCTTGTACATAATTTAACCCCTACTTTAATAATTCTAGTGACTATTAATCCATTCCCGTGTCCGGTTAAATGAACGATTATTCGTACATATAAATATCCCGCCCATCGTGTCCGATCGAGTGTATATGGTTATTTATAGGGACGTCCAATTGTAAATCTTTATATTAAAATTAACAAACTATCATTTAGTTAATCAAATATAAAGCCCATTAATAGCCCATAGTCTAATTTCCACAAGTGTCGTTCTTTTGTCCAAACCCCAATTATGGTACAAAGCCCAATTACCCAATTTTAGTAATTAGCCCAACATCATGATTACTTCATTTTAAATAAGCATAATAATAACTTAGCTACGAGACATTAATGTAAAAAGGTTGAACATAACTTACAATGATTAAAAATAGCGTAGCGTTACACGGACAGAATTTCGACTTACACCCTTACAATATGCGCTAACATACCCTTATTATTAGAAATTAAAATTAAAATTAAAATTATAATATATATATATATATATATATATATATATATATATATATATATATATATATATATATATATATATATATATATATATATATATATATATATATATATATATATATATATATATATATATATATCGTATGTGAGATAGAGAGATTGATTGATATATGATGCACAAAAGCTCGATTTTTATAGGCATGTGGGCTGGAAAAGAGCCTCATGCGATCACATGGGCTTTTCCCTTCAAGGCCATGCGATCGCATGGCCAGCTATGGAGACTCAAAAGTCTTTAAAAACGTGGGCTGCTTATTTATTTATTATATAATATAATATATATAATTAAATTTAATTATATATATATTATATTATATTCTTGTACTTCGTTGACTTGTAATTTTTAGTTCGTTGCGTCGAGCGTTAAGAGTTGACTCTGGTCCCGGTTCCGGATTTTCGAACGTCCTTGCGTACAATTTAATATCTTGTACTTTGCGTTTTGAATCTTGTACTCTTGTAATTCTGAGACGTTTCTTATCAATAATTGGAACCTCTTTGATTGTACTTTGTACTTTTGAGCTTTTTGGTCGTTTGCGTCTTCAATTCGTCGAATCTGTCTTTTGTCTTCACCTTTTATTATTTAAGCGAATATCACTTGTAAATAGAACAATTGCAACTAAAAGCTTGTCTTTCTTGAGGGATAATGCTATGAAATATATATTCGTTTTTAGCATTATCAACTGGCTCTTAATATGACCCTGTTTCCCACACCCGTAACAAGTAACAGTAGCCAGGGCAGTTCTATTTGCATTGGTGGTAGGAGTCTTGGTGCCATTTGTATTTGTAATAGGAACCCAACAATCTTCAGCAAGATGACCCCTTCGATTACATTTGTTGCACACCACATTGCAAAAACCAGTGTGATGTTTGTGGCATCTATTACATAAGGGATTACGCCCTTCGTAACTCAAGCTTGAACCACTACCCGCACCTTGCGTGGTTTCCTGTTTCTTGAGAGATTGTTGTTGGTGACTTCGATCACGGTTTCCATCCCACTTTCTTTTGTTATCCGATACCTTGGCATTGGTATTTGATGCGTTCTTATCCAGGATGAACTGATCCATTAGCTCATTTGCCATGGTGATAGCTTCATGAATTGTCTTGGGTTTGGATGCTGTAACATTGGCCTTGATGTTCTTTGGCAGACCATCTTTGTACAATTCAATCTTTCGCTCTTCCGTTGGTACCAATTCAGGACATAACAAGGCTAATTCCATGAATCGCCTGTTATAGTTGGTAAGTTCCGTTCCGACAACTTTCAGATTTCGTAACTCGGCTTCCATCTTCCTAACCTCGTTCCTTGGGCAGTATTCGTTGATTAGCATATTTTTCAATTCCTCCCAAGGAGTATCATATGCTTCATTGCCCCCTACAGCTTTTACATAGTTTTTCCACCATGTAAGTGCACCATCCTGTAATGTGCATGAAGCATACTTTGTCCGATCCCCTTCTGCATAACCACTGATTTTAAATACGGACTCCAGTTTTTCGAACCATCGGGTTAAACCGAATGGTCCTTCTGTTCCACTGAATGATGAAGGTTTGCAACCTTGAAATGCTTTATATGAGCATCCAACACGAGGGTTTGTGTTGTTTGCTGCTGCTCTTGCCGCTTCGACCCAAAGCATTCTGTCGTTTACGCGTTGGTTGATAAGCTCCTCAATTTCTTGTTCCGTCATTTGATTTAATCGACCATGTTTCTTCAATAAATATATAAGATAATTAATCACATAGAACATTATAGATGTAGCAAGTAATTAATGGTACATCATGGCATATTAATAATATGAACCAATTATTATAAAAGCATTTTCTTCTTATTAGCGTTTTATAATTGTAGCTCGGGTAGTACCTACTCGTTAAAGTTCATACTTAATAGCTAGTACACAAATTAACTACTACAATCATGATAATATTCTATCATGAAAAACTTAATTCATTAATACTTCACGCTTATTCTTTTGGTACAATATTTTACAATAATTCAATACTACTATTTAAATAAAATATATGTAAGATGAAATATAGCACATGATATATTATTATATAAGGCGTGAAGTCAAATAGCTGCAAAAACAGATTAGAAACGACGAGGCTTCCTTGGGAATTCAAAGAAATCTGGGAAATCATAGAATTTTCGCTTCCCTACTGTCAGAGTGCGTATTTCAGCGGTAAGCCTATGTTTTGGTTGGGGTTCAGTAGATGACATTTCTGTAGTATTGGTAAGACATGGTTGACTAGGTGTGGTAGTTTCGGGAGCACTTGATACAATAATTGTTTTATTAGTTTCTGCTTTTGGAATTTCTAGGTTGTCGATTATAGGTTCCTCTTCTGGTTCCTCTGGGAATTATGAGTCTTCCAAAAATGCATCCGACTCCAAGTCATCATCGTCATCAGTTATATAGATGATTGATACACCTTCCTTCGGGTCATCGTCATTATCAGATAAGTCGATGATTGGTACTTTTGCTGGAGATTCAACTTCAGAGTCGCTGAATGTGATAATGAGATTGGTGCTAGAAGTAGACATCTATCACACATTAACTACCACATTAGTAACATACCACATAATATTTACATGTTATAATATTTAATTTCCGACCAAAAATGATAAGTAATGGTTTTCAAAAAAACAAGTTCGGTCAAAGTCCAGACTCACTAATGCATCCTAACAAATACCGGTTAGACACACTAATGCAATTTCTGGTTCGCTAAGACCTCTGCTCTGATGCCAACTGAAACGACTCGTCCATATTACTATAAACGCGGTACGTTATTCATTGGTCCCATAGCGAGGTATTTGACCTATATATGATACATTTTAGAAAATATTGCATTCGTTTCATAAAAAGACACACCCTTATTATACATAATGCATGTTTTAAACAAGTGGGCGATTATTTAAGAAATAATCCCTATAATACATCGGTTTCCAAATACTACACACGTGACATAACAGTCGAATATAATACATGACAAAGGTTTTATTGAATGCAACACTTCATTTAAACAAAAGCATGAGACTCCATGCACAGCTTGCTCAAATAATGCAACAGTGGAAGACTTTCTTAAGGACCTGAGAATAAACATGCTTAAACAGTCAACACAAAGGTTGGTGAGATATATAGGTTTAAAGCTAGCATCGATATAAATATAGACCACAAGATTTCATAGTAATAAATATTTCAATAAAGATATTCTATAAGTTGTTGAGCGCTTCGGTAACCATACTTAACCATAAATGTAGCATATTCCCTTTATTATGAAATCTCCCTACACTGTACCAAGTGTAGTAAAAACGAAGTACTATGCAACCGTTTACGATACTAGAGCGACTAGCCCGGTTGGGGTTGTCAAACCCGATAGATATATCAATAGGATTCGCGCTTACATGTTCTTACAACATGTAAATATTAGTTACCAAGCTATTAGGGAAGATATGCAATGTGGTACAACTCAACGTAGAATATATTTTAAGTACTTGCGTCCATGGCGTAAAACATAAAATGCATGTATTCTCATCCCAAAATATTTTTAAAGTTTAAAAATGGGACTATATACTCACGGTAGTAAAAGTATATTAATAATAAGTTTTCAGCTTATTAAAAATATGGCCGTCGTCCTTGGATTCACGAGCCTATAACAATAATAATGATTCAGATAATAGTACGACATGTGAATAAAATAAAACAAGTTCATAGAATACTTAGATATATTAATTTTTTTAACATTTTTATGTTAGTAGTCCTTTGTTAGTAGTCCAAAATAGTCAGAAATGTCCAACAGTCCAATAATCGGTATATATATAATTTTAGAATTACCCCATGACGTATTGTATACGTATTGTCTTTGCATCAACCCAGAGACGCATCAACCCAGAGACGTATTGTATACGTATTTTCTTAGAATTTATCAAAACATATTGTATACTTATTGTCTTAGGATTTATCAAAACGTATTGTATACTTATTGTCATGGAATGTACCAAGATATATATATATATATATATACATATATATATATATATATATATATATATATATATATATATATATATATACAATCTCGAAATTAACTAAGATTATAATATTTTATTATACTAATGATAACATGTCCAAATATATATAGGAAAAGTTAGCAAGGATATGGTTAATATAGTTTTTACAATATAAATTTTGTCCATACAACGTTAATTTTAGCAGATTTTGTTTTGCTCGCCAAATATTCATTACAACTCCGTTTAAAGTGAATCAAATTGCTATGGTTTCATAATGAACTGTAGTATTTAGAACTAAACTGAAAAAAGTAGTGGTTTATAGTCAGAGTTACAGCTTACAAGTCATATTTGAAAGAGGTAGTCATTTCCGTCGAAAAATGACATCCTGATGACCATTTTGAAAAACATACTTCCACTTTGAGTTTAACCATGATTTTTGGATATTGTTTCACGTTCATAAGAAATATAATTTTCTCAGAAGAATAACTTTTAAATCAAAGTTTATCATAGTTTTTAATTATCCAACCAAAACAGCCCCCGGTTTTACTACGACGGCGTATGTCCGGTTTTACGGTGTTCTTCATGTTTACAGGTTTTAAATCATTAAGTTAGCATATCATATAGATATAGAACATGTGTTTAGTGGATTTTAAAAGTTATGTTAGAAGGATTAACTTTGTTTGCGAACAAGTTTAGAATTAACTAAACTATGTTCTAGTGATTACAAGTTTAAATATTCGAATAAAATAGTTATATATATATATATATATATATATATATATATATATATATATATATATATATATATATATATATATATATATATATATGAATGAATGATGTTATAAAAATCATTACTACCTCAAGTATAGTAGGTAAACCTACTGGAAATAGTGAGAAAATAACTTGAGCTTCAAAGGATCTTTGATGGCTTGGAAGTTCTTGAAGCAGAATCATGACACGAAAACAAGTTCAAGTAAGATTACTACTTGATTTAAGTTAGTTATGTTTATACGAATTAAACTAAAGCTTGGATATGATTATTACCTTGATTAAGAATGAAAATTTACTGAGATTAGATGGAAGTTCTTGATCTTTGATGAGTTGTTGGATTGGATTAAAAAGATTGGAAGTAATCTTGCAACTTCTTGATTCTAGGTTGTTTTTATGATGATTAAAACTTGTAATTGAAGCTAAATGATGGGAAAAATACTTGGAGATGATCAACTATGAAGTTAGGAGTATTTTGAGAGAGAATTGGGAGTGTAAGTATGAGAAAATGGAATGAAGAAATAGTGTGTATGCATAAAAACATTTTTAGTTTATAAAGAAAGAAAAGATTCCTAATTTTATTTTCTTGCTAAATAATTTATGCTACTTGAAAAATGGTTGTTTCCACATGTTTCTTAATCATTTAAGGCTACTAAGGAGCGGATTTTTATTGGTATATACCAATAGTAAATACATCTAGAAGCTGGGTATAATACGAGTGCAAATACCGAGCGAATACGAGTAGAATTCTTGATGAAAACAAATGGGAATACAATTGTGATTATTTTTGTTAAGTAAGAGTGTTTTGATATATGTATTGAAGTCCTTCAAATATGTATTAATATATCTTAATACACTATATATATATATATATATATATATATATATATATATATATATATATATATACATTTTAACTGAGTCGTTAAATCGTCGTTAGTCGTTACTTGTAAGTGTTGTTTCGAAACCTTTATGTTAACGACCTTGTTAAATGTAATTAATCCCATTGTTATTATATCTAATGGGGTGTTAAATTGTTATATTATCATGATAACATAGTGTGTTAATATATCTTAATACGATATATAAATATTAAGACGTTATTACAACGATAATCGTTACGTATATATATCATTTCGAAATAATTAAGTTAGTAGTCTCATTTTATGTATATAGTTCATTATTAATATACTTAATGAGATACTTAATTATCATTTCATCATGTTAAATATATATATAAGTTCATATATATATTATCATTTTATTTACAAGTTATAACGTTCGTGAATCATCGGACAAGTTGGGTGGTCACACGTTTACATAAAATTCGTTTCAATTAATCAAGTCTTAAAAAGTTTGATTGCTTAATATGTTGGAAACATTTAATCATGTAAATATTAATATTGTTCAATATATAATCATGGAAAAATCTTGGTCATGACAATCTCGTTCACGGCTACGTTGTGGTAGTATTGGTAAGTTCTAACTCCGAGTTTTCATAGTTTGATTTAGTGTTCATAATTGGGGTTTTGATTTGGGTGTTCTTGAGTAAACCCACTAGTGGATAATTGGGTGATTGAGCTAATAAATGGTGTGGATAACCATTATTGGTGGGTCTTGGGTTGGATGATGAAATCTATTAGTTGATAATCATGTTCGGGTGTTTATATCACTAGTTGACTTAGGTTATAAGTGATTAATTGTGTAAGCTTGCGAATGGGTGTTTTGACTTAAGATTAGGTCAAAATGGGTTTTGTGTAAATGAATGTACGTAATATGTTTTGATGATGAAACCTCGAGTAAACTGAGTTGTTGGAACATAGTCACTAGTCGATTGTGATTATGGGGGTTTTCGGGTGAGAATTGACTTGGTCAAAGTGGAAGTAAGTGCAAATGGGTCAATATTGCACTTATTGGTGTTTTGGGTATAAGCTAGAGTGTTTTAGCTTAATTGTTGTGAATTACTTAGGTGATTTACTTTTGGACGATTAGGAGCTCAAGCGGGATTGGCTCTTCAAGTAACTGAGGTGAGTGGAATATTTATACGTTTATGTATATAATTTGGTTGCTTGTGTGCGGCGTAGTAAGTAACATCCGTTAGGATTCACTTTTCGGGGACCACAATTGGGTTGGAAAATATAGTGAGTGATATCCGTATGGATAGCTCTTCGTTGGCTATATTTGGTTGCGATATGTGGAGAGTGATATCCGGAAGGAATAACTCTTTGTCGACCACGATTGGAGGTGAGGCATGTGACGAGTGATTAATGTTTGACCTATCACTCTTCGTCGGTCACATGTGTGTGTTTGGTTATGTAGCGAGTGATCAATGGTTGACCTATCACTCTTCGTCAGCTACATGTGTGCGTTTGGTTATGTGACGAGTGATTAATGCTTGACCTATCATTCTTCGTCGGTCACATGTGTTTGTTTTGTTATGTGGCGAGTGATTAATATTTGACCTATCGCTCTTCGTCGGCCACATATGTGTGTTGGGGGTAAGTGGTGAGTGTTATCCGTTTGGGGATCCGCTCTTCGTTGGCCACGTATCGTAGGATGGTAAGCGGTTTCACTTTTCGTCGGCCATCCTTGTGATTGAGGTAAGTGTTAACGTTTCGGATGCACTTTTCGTCTGCCTCATGGTGCGTAGTGGTGAGTGGTTAACGTATTTGACCTACCGCTCTTCGTCGGCCATGTACGCGTTGCGATGGGTGGTGAGTAGTTAATGTATTTGACCTACCACTCTTCGTCGGCCACCATCGAGTCGAATGTCGACATTGTGTATATTGGGGTGTGTACGTTTTATTAGGATTGTATATTAATTATTTCGTTTATTGCGGTTTGCTAATGATATTGTGTTGTTTGTGTAGGTGTATGCAAGTGATTGAATTATGTATGTATGTATGTGTATAAGTATTGCATTCACTAAGTATTAGCTTACCCTCTCGTTGTTTACATTTTTCGGTTCGGAGGCAGGCGTGGCAAGGGTATGCTCGGGATTAGATGATTTTCTCTTTTGATGCTTGCTTGGATTACTTTTGGTTTGGACTTAGGATTGGGTAGTTTATCCCCAAACATCATGCTCGTAGTTGTGTTTGGAACTTAAACTCATGTAGTCAAAAACTTGTATTTTGTACGAAAGTCGTAAAACGGCCGATGTGGGCCCGGTGTCATAAAACTTGTTTTATTATTGAAACGTGTTAGTTTTACATATTATAAAATGTTGAGAAAAGCGTTTAGTTTAAAAGTGTCGGGAAGTGGGAGATCATTAAACGAAAATTGGAAAATTCGGACAGAACTTATTTGGCCTCGTGCGCGCCGCGCACATTGAGGGTTGCGCGCCGCGCACCCTCCTGTATAAAAAAAAAAAATTTATCTTGCGTATTCGGTTGGATAACGGGTTGGGTCGTTACAAGTGGTATCAGAGCATGGTCTAAGGGATTTAGGTGACTTGAGATAGGCGCCTAGACTTAGACTTTTTGTGTGCGCTTATTTGTTGCGGGACTTGTAGGATTACGGGTCGGTTCGGGTTTTAGTTACTGTGACGAGCCAGAAATTTCTGAACAAATTTAAACTTAATATTAAATTGTTTCCGACACGATAAGCAAAGTCTGTAATGTTGAATCTCAATAATTTTGGGACTATATTCATGTAATCAATTACCCTCTGGCTATGCTCGACGATTCATGAACAACTGTTTGTAAATAAATATGTATATGTATATGTATGTATATATATATATATATATATATATATATATATATGTGTGTGTGTGTGTGTGTGTATGTGTGTGTATATATGTGTGTGTGTGTGTGTGAATTTAGGAATATATAATAATTTGAAATTTTAACATATAATTAAATATGTAAACTAAAATACAAAATAATTAATTGTAATTTAAAATGAATCTATATATATATATATATATATATATATATATATATATATATATATATATATATATATATATATATATATATATATATATATGATTCCTATAAGTATTATGATATGTATATTATTATAAAATTTATAAATATTAACTATCCAATAAAAGTTACTAAATATTATATAACTATTAAACATTACATAATTAATAAATTTTACTATTAATGTAATAAATGTAATTACATTCATTATTATTGATATATTATCATTACATTCATTATTATTATTAATACTAATATTGGTACTATTAATATTTTTAAAAATTTTTATATAAAAATTGATACACATGAATTGTTATGTTATTATTATTATTATTAATATTATAGTTATCATTGTTAATATTATTATTATTATTATAATTAGTAATCATAATTTTGGTCATTTTGATTAATATTAGAACTATTATTATATATTATAATTACCATTATCATTAATAATTATTATTTTTACTATAAATTATTATTATTTGCTTCATTAATATTAAATATTAATATTTGAATAATTAATATTATTATGTTTCCTTAAGTATTTATTACATATATACATATATATATATATATATATATACCATTATCATTAATAATTATTATTTTTACTATAAATTATTATTATTTGCTTCATTAATATTAAATATTAATATTTGAATAATTAATATTATTATGTTTCCTTAGGTATTTATTATATATATATATATATATATATATATATATATATATATATATATATATATATATATATATTTGATATATATAATTATACAAATCCAGATATATATGTAAATCCATATATGTAACATCCTCAATCGGGCCTAGCTTTAAGATTACTATTTTTTGCCCTTAAGTTAGTAATGTGTTACTATATGCTTTTATTTTTATTTAATGTTTATTATTATATAATGATGTGGTTAGGACCAGTTTGTGACAAGGGTCACAGAACATGTTTGTTTATTTAATTTGGACTTCATTTGGGTTGCCAAATGTTGTACGAAAGATATCAGATAACTGATAAATACCTGTGTGTTGCACAGTGTGGAAAATTAACCTAAATTAAGTGACTAGTACATGTGTTCATCTTTCCATTTCTAGAAAATTCCCAAACACACCCGTTCTTCATCTTCCTCGCCTACAATCAAACTTTAATCCTTAATCTTTACCTAGAGCTCAAATTGTTCATATCTTTGTGTTCCTTGTGATTCACTGATTATTTTAAGGTAAGAATCACAAGCTTCCATGCTCTAATCTTTGAGAAATTTAAGGTTTTGTGTTAGTTTTCATAAAAGTGTAAATTTGTGTCAAAACAAGTGATTTAAGTGTTGTTATGGTCAAATTGTTGTGGATTTTGAGTCTATAACAAGTAGTGAACAAGTTGTGGTCGATTTTGGTGTTTAAAACGAGCTCTAGATCGAGATTTGAGGATTTCATCATGAAGTCTGTAGCCTTTGTTCAGTTTCTGATGAAGATGAACACCCTCAGCCGACTTTCGGTCGACAGTCGACCGACTGAGGGTTGAACCGGCCGATTGACGAAGACAATCGACCGACTGTTGAGTGAATCGACCGACTGAGATTTACCTTCGGCCGATTGATGTAATACCGAATGAATTGATCGACTGGGAAAGTCAGTCGACCGGTTGTGTAGACAGTCGACCGACTGTAAGAGTCAGTCGACCGACTGAGTGTCCAGGGCAGAATATTTTACCTAAGTGTTGATTTTTAGCCGTTATGCTGCCCGTTTGTATTTTGATGATCTGATGTAAATTTTGAAAGTGCACAAGTGTTAAGCAAAAAAATTTTAGCGGATACTTTTTCTGACAAAAATTTCTGTATTGTGTTATTTGATGTTAATGGACAAAAACTAACTTGTGTATATGTCTTTCTCAGGAGAAAAGGAGAAAGAGAAGGTTCAGTGATTAGATAGCTGAATACCTTCTCGTTTGCTGGTAATCGGTGAGTGGGACTAACTGGAGAATATAGTATATAGAAGCATATTATATTATGATTGCCATGCTTATTAGATATACTTATTGTTGTGGTTAGTTAGTACTTGTAATGACTGCATGTTAGTTGATGCTTGTCTGCTGGAGCCCAGTGCGTCCCTATTGTGTGGTAGCCTCGATAGGAGAGATCAACCTGCGGGTTGGGTTCCTCTGTGGTAGTCTAGACAACCGTGGTGTATATATATGTGAATGACGCGTCCGTCGCGTGTGGATTATGTATATACATACGGTGGTGGAGGAACTTCTGGTAAGCCCCAGTCCGATCAACTGGTGGTTAATGGTTTGGCCGAGCTGCCAGAGTCTCTGTAGACGGCACTTGGGTGATGTTCGTGTGTTAGACTATTGTGACATGATTAGTATAAAACTTATGTATGCTATGGCCTATAGTTAGTTGTACTCACTTAGCTTCGTGCTAATTCCCCTCCATCTCCTCCCTGCAGGTTGTTACCTTTTGTAGATAGTGCTTTTGGGAGAAGACGGGCATGATGATGTTATGTTTGACAGGATTAACTCTGATGTGGTCTTTTAGAATATGAACCGTGTACTTTTGAAAGTAGAATGTAATTACGTCCTTTCCAGTTGAATATGTAAATTGTTTTAATGACACGTGACATCGGTTTGTACAAATGTTTATATCGTATTTAAATAGTATAATGCTTCCGCCACGTATTAAAAAAAATTAGCGGTGTCACAAGTAGGTATCAAAGCTGAGTTTGGCAGCATGTGCATTATGATCAACATGTCATGTTCCCAAACTTAGAAGAGTCATGTCAAACATAACATGCTGGGGATGGGTTAAGTGAGTATTAGGACAGGATATGTGTTTGTTGTTAGTACTAACAGAATTTATACTAAGCTTTGGTGTGAGTGTTGTGGTAGTGCAGAAATGACAGATAACAAAGCTAACACTACTGGCCCTGCCGCCCCTGGAACTGGAACCTTTCGAGCTCCTGACGAAGATGGACATGTGTCTTCAGAAGAAGAAACCTCTCAAGAAGTAATAGAACTTCAAAGTCGGTTACTAGAAGCTCAGGAGAAAATTAAGGAATTGGAACAAGAACGGGCACAATGGAACCCTAATACCACTGCGTTAAACACAACTTTTCCTTTAAACCTTTATAATCAAGCCGGTGGAAGTTCCCAATCACAGTTTCCACAAAATACCTATCAGAACCTCCAAATGCCATTTCCGTTTAACCAGACTTTTCCTAATCAAATGATGTACCCATTTCAAGTCCCTAAGATAAGAAGAAAGTGTACCTATAAACAGTTTATGGACTGCAAATCTCCTGAGTACAGCGGACACACAAACCCTACGATGACCCTCAATTGGCTAAGAGAAGTGGAGAGGGCGTTAGAAGCATGTTTTTGTGAGCCTGAATCTATGGTACTGTGTGCTAGTAGGCTTCTCAAAGGTGAAGTAATGGAGTGGTGGGATTCTATTACTGCATATTTACCCAAAGAACAAATCAGTCAAATTACCTGGGAACAATTTGCTGCTAAAGTTTGTGAGCAGTATTGTTCTAAGTATGAGATGGAAAGACTGAAAACTGAGTTTCTGAGTAAGAAGATGACAGAAAGTATGACGATTGATGAGGTTTTCAGAGATTTCACATCTAAGCTAAGGTTCGTTCAAAAGTGGGTACCAACTGAGAAAGATAAGATTCAACATTTTATGCGGGTGATTAAGCCGGAGTACAGAACCGTTGCGAGATTTACAACAACCTTGGCGCAGGCTCATGAGATGGCTAAAGTTACAGAAGGTAATATAATGGCGGCAAAAAGAGAAAGTTCGAGAAGTGGATCTTTTGGGGATAAATCAGAAGGTCAATCGGGTGGACAGTCAAATCAGCAGTTGAGTAAGCAATCCGTTTTTTGTGGTAAAAAGTCAGGCGGGTTTAAATAGAAAAGTAAGTCAGATATTAGTGGATCAGGTTCAAGTCAGTCTGGGTGGTGTAATGTTTGTAAGTCAACCCATACCAGCCCGTGTTCTCCAATGACCAGAAGGTGTTTGAAATGTGGAGTGTTAGGTCATGAATCAACAGCTTATTCTTTTAAGTCTAATGTTTGTTGGAGTTGCCATCAAGAGGGGCATAGATCAGCAAATTGTCCATCTGCGTCAAGATCCGGTTCTGGAGCAGGGTCAGGGGCGAGGTCGGTAACTTCTGGGGGATCTTTTGCTTCTACTGCCGGGCAGAAGAGAAAGAATCCTCTAACAGCAGAGGCAAGGGCATTTTAGATGACGGTAGACGCTGCAATCGCTACCGATGACATCATTACCGGTATGTTCTTGGTTAATTCCTTACCAGCTCGTGTGTTGTTTGATTCAGGAGCGAATCGTTCTTTTATGTCCTTAGGCTTTTGTGATAAGTTAAAGCTGCCTGTTAGGATGTTAGATGAGCCTTTGGGAATAGAAGTAGCTGATGGTAAAATGGTTCCATGCACATCATCTGTGTCTGGAATTACCATCGAAATCGACGGCCATTCCTTCCCTTTAACTTGTTTGTTGATGCCTATACCTAGCTTTGATGTAGTCATAGGCATGAACTGGTTAAGAGCTAATAAGGCTAATGTTAAGTGTGATAAGAATATGATTTCTTTCCGTCTAGTCGATGGATCCCGAGTGATAGCTAGGGGAGAGCGCAGTGGATTTAACTTCCCTATGGTTTCCCTAATGAAAGCTCAGAAGGTGATATCGAATGGGTGTGATTCATTCTTAGCTTACGTGATCGATGTTAAGAAAGAAAAGAAGCAAGTGACCGATATTCCTGTTGTGTCAGAATTTCCCGAAGTGTTTCCAGATGATCTACCAGGGTTACCTCTAGTACGTGAAGTAGAGTATAAAGTTGATTTGGTTCCAGGTGCTACGCCAGTTGCAAAAGCTCCTTATAGATTAGCTCCGTCAGAAATCCGAGAGATGATGTCTCAGATTCAGGAACTGTTAGATAAGGGGTTTATTCGACCAAGTTCTTCACCGTGGGGTGCTCCTGTTTTGTTTGTGAAAAAGAAAGATGGGTCGCTTCGTATGTGTATAGATTACCGCTACTTGAATAAGATAACAATCAAGAATAAGTATCTGTTACCAAGAATAGATGACTTATTTGATCAGTTACAGGGTGCTTCCTACTTTTCAAAGATTGATTTACGTTCATGGTATCATCAGGTACGTGTTGCAGAGAGTGATATACCGAAAACAGCGTTCAGAACTAGATATGGTCATTATGAATTTTTAGTTATGCCATTCGGGTTAAAAAACGCGCCAGCAGTATTTATGGATCTCATGAACAGGGTGTGTCGCCAGTATCTCGACAAGTTTGTAATTGTTTTCATAGATGATATTTTGATATATTAGAAAACCGAGAAAGATCATGCTACACATTTGAGATTGGTATTAGAACTTCTGAAACAGGAACAGTTGTACGCTAAGTTTTCTAAGTGTGAATTTTGGTTGCGAGAAGTACATTTTCTGGGTCATGTGATATGTGAACAGTGTATCAAAGTAGATCAGTCTAAGATAGAGGCCGTAATGAATTGGAACTCACCGAAAATGCCGACAGAAATCAAGAGTTTTCTGGGTTTAACAGGTTATTACCGCCAATTTATCAAAGACTTCTCTAAAATAGCAGGTCCGTTGAATACGTTAACTAGAAAAGATGTAGCCTTTCGATGGACTGATGAACAAGAAAAGGCTTTTCAGACTCTCAAACAGTTGTTATGTCAAGCGCCGGTTTTAGCTTTACCAGAGGGAACAGAAGATTTTGTGGTCTACTGCGATGCGTCATGTGCAGGTCTGGGTTGTGTTTTGATGCAGATAAATAAAGTTATAGCTTATGCTTCACGACAGTTGAAGAATCATGAACGAAACTACCCTACTCACGATTTAGAGTTAACTACAGTTGTGTTTACTTTGAAGCTTTGGAGACATTATTTGTATGGTACACATTGTGAAATCTATACAGATCATAAGAGTCTTCAATATATCTTTTCGCAAAAAGAATTAAATATGCGTCAACGTCGATGTTTAGAATTGATTAAAGACTACGATTGTGAGTTTAAGTATCATCCGGGTAAAGCAAATGTGGTCGCAGATGCTCTGAGTCGCAAGAAAATCATCGAAAATGTTAGATTTATGAGGATTGAAATAGTTTCAGACTTGATTGATCGATTGAAAACTGTTTAGTTAGTAGCTTTGAATGACGAAAACCTAAATACTGAACAAATGACTAAAAGAAAATTTGACCTATGCAATGATTCTAGAGGATTAAAGACCTATAAAGATCGAATTTGGGTGCCTATGCTTGGAGATTTGAGGGATTTAATCCTTACTGAAGCGCATAAATCGAGATTATCAGTGCATCCAGGTAGTACAAAGATGTATAGAGACTTGAAAACATTGTATTTGTGGCCGACAATGAAGATAGATGTTGCAAATTTTGTCAAAAAATGTCATATTTGTGTGCAAGTTAAGGCAGAACATCATAAACCGTATGGATCTCTAAGATAGTTAGAAATTCCTCAGTGAAAATGGGATCATATAACGATGGATTTTGTAACCAAGTTACCCTGAACCCAGAAAGGACACGACATGATCTGGGTGATTGTGGATCATTTAACAAAGAGTGCTCGCTTTTTAGCTACTCGTGAAACAGCCTCGTTGAGTAATTTGGCAGAGTTGTACTTAAAAGAAATCGTTAGTCGGCATGGTATACCATTGTCAATAGTTTCCGATAGAGATACTAGGTTTGTATCGAAGTTCTGGAACAGTTTACAAAAGAATTTGGGTTCACGTGTGAATCTAAGTACAGCATATCATCCACAGACAGATGGTCAGAGTGAACGGACGATTCAGACATTAGAAGACATGTTGAGAGCGTGTGTCTTAGAATATGGTGGTTCTTGGGATTCGCATCTTCCACTGATAGAGTTTGCTTACAATAATTCATATCATTCGAGTATTGGAATGCCGCCATATGAAATGTTGTATGGTCGTAAGTGTAGAACTCCGACATGTTGGTTAGAAGCAGTTGAGAAACAATTTGCAGGTCCCGAAATTGTTCAGATAACTGCAGAAAAGGTTAAAATTACACGTGAGAAGTTAAAAGCAGCCAGAGACAGACAAAAGATGTATGCTGATCTGCGCAGACGTCCGGTGACATTTAATGTAGGTGATCGTGTTTATCTGAAAGTTTTGCCGTGGAAAGGGGTGATCAGATTTGGTAAACGTGGTAAACTAGCACCGAGGTTTATTGGGCCATTTCTGATCAAAGAAATTTTGAATGATCAGACTGTTGTTTTATATCTTCCATCAGAGTTAGCAGGAATACACAACACGTTCAACGTGTGCTATCTGAGAAAGTGCAAAGTGGATGATGAAAGTCAGATTCTTCCGTTGAAGGATTTGAAAGTTGATTTGACTAAGAAATTACTGGAAGAACCAGTTAGAATAGTGGACAAGAAAGTTACAAAGTTAAGAAAGAAACAGATTCCAATGGTGTTAGTGGAATGGCGGCACAGTTTAGGTTCTAACTTGACGTGGGAAACCGAGGAGTTAATGAGGGCGCGCTATCCCCATTTGTTTGACCTTGACCAGATTCCGAGGACGGAATCTTCTTAAGGGGGGAAGATTTGTAACATCCTTAATCGGGCCTAGCTGTAAGATTACTATTTTTGCCCTTAAGTTAGTAATGTGTTACTATATGCTTTTATTTTTATTTAATGTTTATTATTATATAATGATGTGGTTAGGACCAGTTTGTGACAAGGGTGACAGAACATGTTTATTTATTTAATGTGGACTTCGTTTGGGTTGCCAAATGTTGTACGAAAGATATCAGATAACTGATAAATACCAGTGTGTTGCACAGTGTGGGAAATTAACCTAAATTAAGTGACTAGTGCATGTGTTCTTCTTTCCATTTCTAGAAAATTCCCAAACACACCCGTTCTTCATCTTCCTCACCTACAATCAAACCTTAATCCTTAATCTTTACCTAGAGCTCAAATTGTTCATATCTTTGTGTTCCTTGTGATTCACTGATTCTTTTAAGGTAAGAATCACAAGCTTCCATGCTCTAATCTTTGAGAAATTTAAGGTTTTGTGTTAGTTTTCATAAAAGTATAAATTTGTGTCAAAACAAGTGATTTAAGTGTTGTTATGGTCAAATTGTTGTGGGTTTTGAGTCTATAACAAGTAATGAACAAGTTGTGGTCGATTTTGGTGTTTAAAACGAGCTCTAGATCGAGATTTGAGGATTTCATCGTGAAGTCCGTAGCCTTTGTTCAGTTTCTGATGAAGATGAACACACTCGGCCGACTGTCAGTCGACAGTCGACCGACTGAGGGTTGAACCGGCCGATTGACGAAGACAATCGACCGAATGTTGAGTGAATCGACCGACTGATATTTACCTTCTGCCGATTGATGCAATACCGAATGAATCGATCGACTGGGAAAGTCAGTTGACCGGTTGTGTAGACAGTCGACCAACTGTAAGAGTCAGTCGACCAACTGAGTGTTCAGTGCAGAATATTTTACCTAAGTGTTGATTTTTAGCCGTTATGCTGCCCGTTTGTATTTTGATGATCTGATGTAAATTTTGAAACTGCATAAGTGTTAAGCAAAAAAATTTTAGCGGATACTTTTTCTGACAAAAATTTCTGTATTGTGTTATTTGATGTTAATGGACAAAAACTAACTTGTGTATATGTCTTTCTCAGGAGAAAAGGAGAAAGAGAAGGTTCAGTTATTAGATAGCTGAATACCTTCTCGTTTGCTGGTAATCGGTGAGTGGGACTAACTGGAGAATATAGTATATAGAAGCATGTTATATTATGATTGCCATGCTTGTTAGATATACTTATTGTTGTAGTTAGTTAGTACTTGTGATGACTGCATGTTAGTTGATGCTTGTCTGCTGGAGCCCAGTGCGTCCCTAGTATGTGGTAGCCTCGGTAGGAGAAATCAACCTGCGGGTTGGGTTCCTCTGTGGTAGCCTAGACAGCCGTGGTGTATATATATGTGAATGACGCGTCCGTCGCGTGTGGATTATGTATATACATACCGTGGTGGAGGACCTTCTGGTAAGCCCCAGTCTGATCAGCTGGTGGTTAATGGTTTGGCCGAGCCGCCAGAGTCTCTGTAGACGGCACTTGGGTGATGTTTGTGTGTTAGACTATTGTGACATGATTAGTATAACACTTATGTATGCTATGGCCTGTAGTTAGTCGTACTCACTTAGCTTCGTGCTAATTCCCCTCCATCTCCTCCCTGCAGGTTGTTAGCTTTTGTAGATAGTGCTTTTGGGAGAAGACGGGCATGATGATGTTATGTTTGACAGGGCTAACTCTGATGTGGTCTTTTAGAATATGAATCGTGTACTTTTGAAAGCAGAATGTAATTACGTCCTTTCCAGATGAATATGTAAATTGTTTTAATGACACGTGACATCGGTTTGTACAAATGTTTATATAGTATAATGCTTCTGCCACGTATAAAAAAAATTAGAGGTGTCACAATATACATATATAAAAATATAGTTATATATATATTTTTATATATAAATATATATACATATATATATATATATATATATATATATATATATATATATATATATATATATATATATATATATATATATATAATATATAAATACGTATACATATATAAAAAAATTTAGATAGTTTATGTATTCCGTTTTCTATCATTTTCACACTGTAATTGAACCTTGTTTCTATATGCAAGCTGTATCAATCGATCTCAAATCATAGTACAACCAGAATCCATTTCAGATCACCTTTCACGGTATTTTATTTTATTTTTTTTATTTTTCTTCCTGATTGAATTTTTTCGTCCTTCATGTCTGATTTTAGTTACAAGTCGGCCTCAACTATTCAAATTATGTTTCTACTTCAATTATTCGTTACAATATATAAATTATATGCTGCAATTTGTAAAGGAACTAGAAAAAGAAACAAACACCCAGTTAACAACTACGTTCTTGATAAATTTTCCAAAAACATCGAATTCGAGTTTAAGTTCAAAATCCTTTATTGCAGTTAGGTTATAAGTCTTTCTTTTAAACTATATGCAAAGTTTCAAAGTCCAATTTTTCCTATCGATCCCTAATTTTGAAGTCAAACTTTTAAAGATTAAAAGTCAACTATCAGTTCATCATTAAATTCGTAAAAGTGTTGAAGTTTCTGTTACAATTGAGAGTTGAGAAAGTTTATAGGAGCGAATTGGAACCTTTTTCATGTTTTAATCTTTATCTAAAGCATCCTCAAATTATGAAATTGATTTCTAGTTCGTGACGAGCTTCTACAGCTATTTTTATTTTTATTTTATTTTTATTTATTTATTTTATTTCATTTCTATTAATTTGTTAACAAATCATAACAAGTCGTTTATCCTCAATTCAAGTTTTAAATCAATTTGGTAAATCAATTTTTAGTTATTGATTTGTCCCTGGTCGGCTGGTATTGAAGAAGGAGGGAAACAGAAATATTATACAGGTTATATAAAATACGGATGGGATTAAAATAGAAAAACAGCTATGGTTCACTGGTTTGATGGGTTAGCGGGTATGCGAGGGGTCTTGGGTTCGAGCCCGATCTTGGGCAGATCTTTTTAGAACGATTTCTTTTAAAGGGTATACATTCTTTTTCTTTCTAATTATTATTATTATTTGTTGTTAATATTAATTATTATTAATATGCTGATTATTAATAACATGATTTTTATTATTATCATTAATTTAGTTTATATTATTATTACTTTTATTATCATTAAATATCATTAATATTGTTATGATCATTATTATTATTATTATTATTATTATTATTATTATTATTATTATTATTATTATTATTATTATTATTATTATTATTATTATTATTATTATTATTATTATTATTATTATTATTATTATTATTATTATTATTATGATTATGATTATGATTATAGTTATTATTGTTATTATTAGTATTATTATTAGAAATATCATAAATTTTAATATTAGTAGTATCAATATAATTAAAATTATTATCTTAGTATAATTATCATTATTAATATTATTATTATTAAAAGTAGAACTATTAATACCATTAACATTATTATTACTATAAGCATTACTAAAATTATTAATATTATGGTTATTATTAATAGTATTATTAATCTTATTATAAATGATACGATTTATTAGTACTTTCATAAATATTAGTATTAATACCGTTTTATAAATAATAGAGTTATTATTATTAACATAAGCATATTATTAATGTTATTATCACTATATTTATCATTACTAATATTAACTCAGTATAATTAGAACTACTGTTTTGATAAACAAATGAAATATATATATATATATATATATATATATATATATATATATATATATATATATATATATATATATATATATATATATATATATATATATATATATATATAAAACACATATAACATAACAAAATATTTTTATATATATAAAAGGAATATATGAAACATAAGTATATTATTAGTATAAAAATGATATAATTAATAAGTTATATATATAAAAACTTATTCAATTTCGATTATTTGTGTTAATATATATATATAAATGATATAGGTTCGTGAATCCAAGGCAAACATTGCACTTGTTCAATACCGACATATGTATTTTTACTACAAAATACAGTATAGTGAGTTTCATTACTCCCTTTTTAAATGCTTTTGCAATATATATTTTTGGGACTGAGAATACATGCGCTACTTTTATAAATGTTTGACGAAATAGACACAAGTACTTAAAAACATTCTACGATTGAGTTACGAGTACACCGGATATCACCCCTTTATAGTATGGTAATCTAAGAATTAGGGAACCGAGCCCCTAATTGACGCAAATCCTAAAGATAGATCTATGGGCACTCACAAGCCCTAGTCAGAGAATTTGAACTGCTTTAGTAATTCAAAATAGGTATACAACTGCTAGCTTTAAAAGATATGATCTGTTTGTGAGGTGTACACAACCATCATATTTAAAAGAGTGGCCTGTTTGTATGCTTTTGCATGACCGTGCGGAATGCCGGTATGCGGGGGATATTCTATATGCATCTTGTTAAGGTCGATTACCAGGTGTTTATATATCGTATGAATGATTTTTATAGCAGTGAGCAGACCTGCACAGATTGTTTTCGAAATATGAGTATCTTGTGGTCTATTATATTATTGAAAATGATTGATTATGATAAACTAATGAACTCACCAACCTTTTGGTTGACACTTTAAAGCATGTTTATTCTCAGGTATGAAAGAAATCTTCCGCTGCGCATTTGCTCATATTAGAGATATTACTTGGAGTCATTCATGACATATTTCAAAAGACGTTGCATTCGAGTCGTTAAGTTCATCAAGATTATTATTAAGTCAACTATAGTTGGATATATTATAAAATGGTATACATGCTGTCAACTTTCGATGTAATGGAAGTTTGTCTTTTAAAAATGAATGCAATGTTTGTAAAATGTATCATATAGAGGTCAAATACCTCGCAATGAAATCAACTATTGTGAATCGTTTATAATCGATATGAATGGGGCATTTCAGTTGGTATCTGTGCGGTGGTCTTAGTGAACCAGGTCTTGCATTAGTGTGTCTAACTGATAGTTGTTTAGATGCATTAGTGAGTCTGGACTTCGACCGTGTGTGCATGTCAAAAGTTTTGCTTATCATTTCTAGTTGGAAAGCATCTACTTATCATCCTTAGGAAATTACCTGCTTATCATTCTTAGTCTAGACACATCTTACTGCATTAATTGCATGAATAGTGTATAGACAAAATTCATATCTTAGCGTATCTGTTACTGTAACCTTTGCCTGACATATTCCGTAAATTCTTCCGTAATCTACGAAATCTTTTGTTCTATATATATATAGATATTCTATGTAATTATAATATCATCCGACATCCGAAAATCATTTCATACCGAAAAACCCTTTACTCAATCGTACGAAATGGAATTCGTCATTAGTTCAAGTCCCTCGAATTCCGATATGAGATCCCACTCAAGCTCCGAAAGCAGTGTGACTGGAATGAATCAACCAAATCAGCCATCCCCAATTCATCTGATGGGTTCGTAGTCTACTTATTCAATGGAGACGAGAAGAAGGCGATCCTTTCCACCAACCAAACTTTCCCCCTTGGCAAACAACCTGAAGCACTTACCGGTGAACCAGTCCGAAACACCATTTCACTCTCATTTCCAGGATATCTCTTAACGATTACATAATATCTAAAATTCTAGATCTTATTCATCCGATCGTCCGAACCGACAATCATCCCGTAGTTATAGCAGAAGTCAACAAACTTCGCACCCAAGTTATAGTTTTGGAAAATATGGTGCAAAACATATCAGCTTCAGCAACATCATCGGCACCAACAATACCACCAACATCAATACCAGTACCACCAACAACCCAAGTTCAAACATCACATGCCTCAACATCTCATTATGTACCTCGAGCATAATCATCGTTCTACGTATCATTCTACATCAATTATCTTCATTCTTCATGGCGATTATGTAATCTCTAATGTTTTAGAGATTATGTATTCTAGTTCTAGCGGTAAATCAAATGAAAGTAATATTATATTAACTCATTAAATCCATGATTACATCTGAAGAAAATATATATGTATATATGTTTTCATAAAGATTGTAATTAAAAATTCTTTTGTACAAACTGTTAATGGTGAAAATATTTTAACGGTAGGTAATACCCGAGAAATATTTAGATTTCACATTAATAAGTTACACTGTACATTCTTCGAATCTGATTCAACAGTCATTTACTATCCTACTTACATCCACAGATATACGAATCCGTTCACCACAGAATAACCATTTTCATTCAATTTCATATTTGGATTTTAATTTATCAGAATCCAACAAGTGGCATAATGAAGAAAACATTGGACAAAATAAAATTTGTTAGAAACAAACAAATTAACGATGAGAAATTCTGTTAAGAATCCATGCTAACAAAATCCTAGCTAACTGTTCCTAGCTAACCGTTAATTCCTAATTACATTTTATTTATCGCAATTTATTTATCGCAATTTATTTATCGTAATTTATTTATCGCAATTTATATTCTCGCAATTTTATTTATCGTCATTTAATTTCTGTAATTTATTTTACACACTTTAAATATCGGGACACCTATACAAGGTTTTGACATATCATATCGACGCATCTATATATATTATTTGGAATAACCATAGACACTCTATATGCGGTAATGATCGAGTTAGCTATACAGGGTTGAGGTTGATTCTACAATAATATATATACTGTGAGTTGTGATCGAGTCTGAGACATGTATACAATGGGTTACGATACGTATTAATTAATTCGAATATTATATGTTAAACTACATATGAATTATTGAATTACTAACTGTGGACTATTAATAGTGGACTACCAACATTGGACAATTAAAATGAATTAAAATATTGATTATAACATATGAAACTAAACATTTCTTCAAAGTTGCCACTTGATTTCATCTTAAACCTCATTTGTATCTTAATGATTACAACCTGCGTTCAAACCTTTCATGATTCTTGAAAACACCTTAATCGAGAGGATGAACTAACCGCACTTCATCTACGGGAGAAAAGATTGATGCATATAGTTATGCACCTGAAAACACTCGGAACCTAAGTAAAGGTTTAACATGTATCTGTGCTAGCTCATTTGGCGTTGTTATTACCAAAAATAACTTTGCAATCCCTTTCCAAATTAGCCAATTTTGTCACAGCTCCAGCAAATCAATTTCGACTTTTCATTCGAATAAGCTCTATTATAACCTTGATATATAAGTTTGCCTTTCGTCATCATTACTGGGGAACCGTTTATATCTCACCACATTAGCAGTAAACTTACCAGCAACTTAATTGATCTTTGACTTTCCGAAAAATCATTATATTTATGGAAACCTCATCATATACTCATACACATCTTGCAACAAGAATTGCCATTCCAAATATCGGGAATCTGCAATCAGTATTTTAAATCTCGCAAGCATTGCTACATCAATAGTTATTTGAATATGTATAACATTTACATCTTAGAATTGTGATCTTCTATTCTGAAATTCTGAAATGCACCCAGTCTACGAATCAATACTCCAAAGTTTGAAAAAGCAGAATGAAGCAGCAGAAATGGTAGACAACCATAAACAACCTTAACCGTCTAAAGTATGATAATAAAGAATGGAGTGTTGGAAACGCTCAATAGAAATTTTAGTACCAAAAAGCGGATTATGCGAAACTATGAAGGAGGCTGTGGACAAATCACAAGGACTGAACTTGTACATAAAGAATCCTGATGATTCTGATTCTTATGAAATCTTTAGCGAATACCCTGCTCTGTAATTGCTCTAAATCATTGTGAATGAATTTTTTTCATCAGAATTTGATTCTAAAATTCTAAGATATTATCTTATATTTCCTTATTAATATCCTCAATATTTCTGAAGATATCTTCATAAATATTCTTCTCCAATATTAATTATCTCTCCGTTCTATCTGTGTTATATCATAAAAGAAAACTGTTTTAGTTTCTAAATCTCTAAAAACTTAGAGTTTGAATTATGAATGATTTGAAGTAGTGTTGTAAATTGATGCATGAGTTAGTATAATATAATGACACTTGATCAACGTGATTATATTACAGTAAGTCATGCTGAGTTTCTAATGAAACGTGATGATTCACAGACCATAATGTCATCATGTGCCATGTTACACGACTCTTACATTCTATCTAATATATAAACATATCAAGAACATAATTTCTTGATAGTTCTATATTTCTCTTAAATTATGGTAATTTAACCAATCAAGATCGTGCTATTACCATTTCTCTTTTAGAACATTAGCTATGTTCATTTCGAATTTTATATCTACGAATTCTGGTCCATTATTCACTTGACTTAAAGTCGGGAAGAGAAAATAAAAGTAGGGAACTCCAAAATATAAAGGAAATGAAGAGGGTGGGTTTATAGTGAAATATCAGACAGAGCAATCAAGACAGATCATCCCATTTAACCAAAGAGGATTCTAATTTCCTTAATTATCGAAGAACCAAATCTTATTACGAAGATTTTCTTTAAATTCCTTGAATTATGGAAATCTACTGTGATTACGTCAAAAGTTAAATTTCTATCTCAATCTTTTGTGATAGCTTCACTCGTACACTTCGAGTAACCGAATTATTTTATCAATATTACTCAATGTTGATAAAACTCTACTTATCAACTCATAATCGTCATGAAAATATTTTTATTGTTAGCCATGACGACCTCGATCAAATTTCGGGACGAAATTTCTTTAACGGGTAGGTACTATGATGACCCGAAAATTTCCGAACAAATTTAAACTTAATCTTAAATTGTTTCCGACACAATAAGAAAAGTCTGTAATGTTGAATCTCAATAATTTTGGAACTATATTCATGTAATCAATTACCCTCTGGCTATGCTCGACGATTCAAGAACAATTGTTTGTATATATATATATATATATATATATATATATATATATATATATATATATATATGAATTTAGGAATATATAATAATTTGAAATTTTAACATATAATTAAATATGTAAACTAAAATACAAAATAATTAATTGTAATTTAAAATGAATCTATATATATATATATATATATATATATATATATATATATATATATATATATATATATATATATATATATATATATATATATATATGATTCCTATAAGTATTATGATATGTATATTATAATAAAATTTATAAATATTAACTATCCAATAAAAGTTACTACATATTATATAACTATTAAACATTACATAATTAATAAATTTTACTATTAATGTAATAAATGTAATTACAAGTTTAATTCTAGTTGATATATTATTATTACATTCATTATTATTATTAATACTAATATTGGTACTATTAATATATTTAAAAAATTTTATATAAAAATTGATACACATGAATTGTTATGTTATTATTATTATTAATATTATAGTTATCATTGTTAATATTATTATTATTATAATTAGTAATCATAATTTTGGTCATTTTGATTAATATTAGAACTATCATTATATATTATAATTACCATTATCATTAATAATTATTATTATTATTACTATAAATTATTATTATTTGCTTCATTAATATTAAATATTAATATTTGAATAATTAATATTATTATGTTTCCTTAGGTATTTATTATATATATATATATATATATATATATATATATATATATATATATATATATATATATATATATATATATATATATATATATATTGATATATATAATTATACAAATCCAGATATATATGTAAATCCATATACATATATAAAAATATAGTTATATATATTTTTATATATAAATACATATACATATATATATAAATATATAAATACGTATATATATATATATATATATAAAATTAGATAGTTTCTGTATTCCGTTTTCTATCATTTTCACACTGTCATTGAACCTTGTTTCTATATGCAAGCTGTATCAATCGATCTCAAATCATAGTACAGTCAGAATCAATTTCAGATCACCTTTCATTTTTTTTTATTTTTTTTATTTTCTTTTCTTCCTGATTGAATTTTTCCGTCCTTCCTGTCTGATTTTGGTTACAAGTCGACCTCAACTATTCAAATTATGTTTCTACTTCAATTATTCATTACAATATATAAATTATATGCTGCAATTTGTAAAGGAACAAGAAAAAGAAACAAACACCCAGTCGACATCTCTGTTCTTGATAAATTTTCCAAAAACATCGAATTCGAGTTTAAATTCAAAATCCTTTATTGCAGTTAGGTTATAAGTCTTTCTTTTAAACTATATGCAAAGTTTCGAAGTCCAATTTTTCCTATCGATCCCTAATATTGAAGTCAAACTTTTGAAGATTAAAAGTCAACTATCAGTTCATCATTAAATTCGTAAAAGTGTTGAAGTTTCTGTTACAATTGAGAGTTGAGAAAGTTTATAGGAGCGAATTGGAACCTTTTTCATGTTTTAATCTTTATCTAAAACATCCTCAAATTATGAAATTGATTTCTAGTTCGTGACGAGCTGCTACAGTTATTTTTATTTTATTTTTTTATTTATTTTATTTCGTTTCTATTAATTTGTTAACAAATCATAACAAGTCGTTTATCCTCAATTCAAGTTTTAAATCAATTTGTTAAATCAATTTTTAGTTATTGATTTGTCCCTGGTCGACTGGTATTGAAGAAGGAGGGAAACAAAAATATTATACAAGTTATATAAAATACGGATGGGATTAAAACAGAAAAACAGATATGG
The DNA here is from genome assembly GCF_046630445.1 of Rutidosis leptorrhynchoides. NCBI lineage: Eukaryota > Viridiplantae > Streptophyta > Magnoliopsida > Asterales > Asteraceae > Rutidosis > Rutidosis leptorrhynchoides. Next base: position 341,497,343 of record NC_092339.1, on the reverse strand, counting down.
TTCACTAGTTTGATGGGTTAGCGGGTATGCGAGGGGTCTTGGGTTCGAGCCCGGTCTTGGGCAGATCTTTTTAGAACGATTTCTTTTAAAGGGTATACATTCTTTTTCTTTCTAATTATTATTATTATTATTATTATTATTATTATTATTATTATTATTATTATTATTATTATTATTATTATTATTATTATTATTATTATTATTTGTTGTTAATATTAATTATTATTAATATGATGATTATTAATAACATGATTTTTATTATTATCATTAATTTAGTTTATATTATTATCATTATTATTACTTGTATTATCATTAAGTATCATTAATATTGTTATTATCATTATTATTATTATTATTATTATTATTATTATTATTATTATTATTATTATTATTATTATTATTATTATTATTATTATTATTATTATTATTATTATTATTATTATTATTAGTTTTATTATTATTATGATTATAGTTATTATTGTTATTATTAGAATTATTATTAGAAATATCATAAATGTTAATATTAGTAGTATCAATATAATTAAAACTATTATCTTAGTATAATTATCATTATTAATATTATTATTATTATTAAAAGTAGAACTATTAATACCATTAACATTATTATTACTATAAGTATTACTAAAATTATTAATATTATGGTTATTATTATTAGTTATTGTTATTATGATTAGTATTATTCATCTTATTATAAATGATACGATTTATTAGTACTTTCATAAATATTAGTATTAATACCATTTTATAAATAATAGAGTTATTATTATTAACATAAGTATATTATTAATGTTATTATCACTATATTTATCATTACTAATATTAACTCAGTATAATTAGAACTACTGTTTTGACAAACAAATGAAATATATATATATATATATATATATATATATATATATATATATATATATATATATATATATATATATATATATATATATATATATATATATATATATATATATATATATATATATATATATATATATATATATATATATAACACATATAACATAACAAAATATTTTTATATATATAAAAGGAATATATGAAACATAAGTATATTATTAATATAAAAATGATATGATTAATAAGTTATATATATAAAAACTTATTCGATTTCGATTATGTGTGTTAGTATATATATAAATGATATAGGTTCGTGAATCCAAGGAAAACCTTGCACTTGTTCAATGCCGACATATATATTTTTACTACAAAATACAGTATAGTGAGTTTCATTACTCCCTTTTTAAATGCTTTTGCAATATATATTTTTGGTACTGAGAATACATGCGCTACTTTTATAAATGTTTGACGAAATAGACACAAGTACTTAAAAACATTCTACGATTGAGTTACGAGTACACCGGATATCACCCCTTTATAGTCTGGTAATCTAAGAATTAGGGAACCGAGCCCTTAATTGGTGCAAATCCTAAAGATAGATCTATGGGCATTCACAAGCCCCAGTCAGAGAATTTGAACTGCTTCAGTAATTTGAAATAGGTATACAACCGCCAGCTTTAAAAGATATGATCTGTTTGTGAGGTGTACATAACCATCATATTTAAAAGAGTGGCCTGTTTGTATGCTTTTGCATGACCGTGCGGAATGCAGGTATACGGGGGATATTCTATATGCATCTTGTTAAGGTCGATTACCAGGTGTTTATATATCGTATGAATGATTTTTACAGCAGTGAGCAGACCTGCACAGATTGTTTTCAAAATATGAGTATCTTGTGGTCTATTATATTATTGAAAATGATTGATTATGATAAACTAATGAACTCACCAACCTTTTGGTTGACACTTTAAAGCATGTTTATTCTCAGGTATGAAAGAAATCTTCCGCTGTACATTTGCTCATATTAGAGATATTACTTGGAGTCATTCATGACATATTTCAAAAGACGTTGCATTCGAGTCGTTGAGTTCATCAAGATTATTATTAAGTCAACTATAGTTGGATATATTATAAAATGGTATGCATGCTGTCAACTTTCGATGTAATGAAAGTTTATCTTTTAAAAACGAATGCAATGTTTGTAAAATGTATCATATAGAGGTCAAATACCTCGCAATGAAATCAACTATTGTGAATCATTTATAATCGATATGAACGGGCATTTCAGTTAGTGCCTTAGAGAATAGGTGAACTAACTATGTATTGATTACATTGTTACTAATCATGTTATTTTGTGTTGAACGTCTAGCGAGATAGTTGTTGTATTCATGAGCTCGGCATGGCGTGTGAGCGTAATAATAATTCACGACCATTATTACGGTTACAAGCCAAGTCATGCAAGTGATGTACAATAAGTATTGAACTAGATGGGATGTACGAACGGTGGCATAATTATATGATTGTGAATATTGATCGTGGCGATGTATGTAATTTATTACCGCGTTCATTTCTTAGAATGAAGACGAGGAACGGACATGATAATGGTGATCAAGGTGAGGACTCCGAGTTCACGGCCAAGGTTGAGGCCATCTTTGAGCGTCAAAGGGCGGAGTTTCTAGAGGACGTTAAAAAGATGTTCTTAGATACGATTGACGAGCAAGTAGTCAATCTAGTCAAGGAACAAGTTAAGGTTGTTCTTCACGAGGATAATGTGGGAAGACGAGACTTTTACTACAAAAACTTCAAGGATGCGCAACCTCCCACTTTTGAAGGAGAATGAGACCCACTCAAGAGTGCTCGATGGATCTCCGATATGGAGGGGGCCTTTCGTACTAGTGAGTGCCCTCTCGATAAGAAGATGAGGTATGGTAGTAGTATGTTAAGGGGTGACGCCAAGTTGTGGTAGGATGCGAAAATCCAACTCAATGGTGAGGAACAATGTATGGAGTTCACATGGGACGAGTTCAAAGCGGAATTTTTCAAGGAATACCGAACTTTGATCGATCTTTCTAAGCTTAAGGACGAGTTGCGTTCTTTGAGACAAGGGTCAATGGATTTAAACACTCTCAAATCCGTTTTCTTATCGAAGACCCAATTTTGCCCGGAGTATGTCGGGAATGATCATATGTTGAAGGAAGACTTTCACCGAACTTTTAATGACCACTACCAAGAGAAGATTAGTAGGAACGCGGTGAAAACTTTTGACGAACTATTTGACATGGCGAAGGGTTTTGAGACGCTTGTCCTAAAGAAGAGTGGTTCCGATGTTAGTAAGCGAAAGTCCGAAACTACGATGTTTTCAAACAAAAAGAGTAAGAGTGTTTCCGAGGGTGTCAAAAGCGTGAAGAAGAGTGGTACCGATGGTTTTATACCCACGTGTTATAATTGCGGACAACGGGGTCATTTGTCGCGCGAATGTACGAATGCGAAGTTTAACAAGGTTACATGTTTTAATTGTCGAAAGGAGGGACACCGAAAGTCGGCGTGTCCAGAACTAGTTGGTAATGCATGAGAACCTGACGACGATGTTCAGGTACTTTTTGATATTTCTTTTGAAATGTACTTATGAGTTTGTTTAATGCATTTTGTGTTAATGCGTAGTGTGATGAGGGGTAGCGTTCCTTATGGAATTACCCTATGATGATAGTCGGATTGATGGGCGAAGGGCATAAGACTTGGTGCTTCCAAGCATTCCTTAGTGTTGGGCGAAAGATTTTACCAAGCCATGGAAATGGGCTTTGGTGTTGTTTTGGTCGCGCGTAGTCGCTTTTGTGTCGTAATTGATGAAACATGAGTTTCGTCGGGTACGGATGACTTAAGGTCACTTTAGTGTTGTGATGGGTGACATCGGATGAATGGAACCCTCGAGGTCGAGCTTTTCGGTCTCGATGAATATTGATAGTGGAGTCTATGTGATGCGATATCAGGTGCCTCTTTCATACCTGCAAGCGTAATGTTCGACTCCGACGGCACTGTGGTTACATTGTACTTAGGGTACCGGAGAGAAACCCTTAGGTACATGAGTGACTAGGTGGAACTTTAACAAGCTATGACAATCGGAGAACTGCAGGATTAAAGTTTGTGTAATTTGTGATGAATTCTTCATTCGAAGTAATTATGGATAGGTTAAGATCCTTTGTATGCTCAAGGTTGGAGCAAGATGTGGTAATGGGTCGTGTGAACCCAATGGTTAGAAAAGTCTACCTTTGGTAGCATTGTACGGTTGTACAAGGTACGTGTTGTGTTGGCTTTTTGTCGTTGCTTAAATGACGCCAACGGGTGACGGTGAGCGTCAATTTCTAGTGTGCGAAATTAATTCTTGGGAATTCGGGCACTACGACCGATGGTTAGATTGGTCACGTATTTTGGAATGTGGTAAATATCGCGGGATGTTGTTACCACGACGATGTAGTTATGGAACGTAGTTCCAAGTGGGGGAGTTACATTCCCACACCAGGAGGTTTAGTGTGAAATTTCGGATAATGCTCATGGTAGATCCGGAGACTAGTGTCGGGGCATAGATTGGTCAATTTGTGGTAAAGTACAATTTTGGTTAAATTGTATTTATTGGTTTGGATGTGAAATACTACTTGAGGTGGTAACGTGGTTGAGCTCATTAAGAGACAACTGGGCGGGCTCGTTGAGCAAGGTAGGGTCCCGTAATCGAGGGATGGTATGCCTATTTCTCTTTTAGAGAAATGTATTCTTGAACCTATGCGTGATATAGGTTATGATTTGCGCGATCGTGTTAGCGATGTTTGTGCATACGTATGGTTCGTGTGCGGAAGGTTCCAAGTTGAGTGGAATGATTCTAAGTATGCGTATATACTTAGTTTGTTTGTATGTATTATGGCAAGTGCTATCCAATTGCGAGGATTCACTTTTCGTTGGCCACGGTTGAGGTGTGATAAGTAGTAAGTGTTATCCATTAGGATTCACTTTTCGTCGGCTACTTATTGTTGTGTGGAATGCGTTTTTCGTTAGAAATCGCTTTTGTTTGGCCATGTGTGTGGAGAGGTAAGTGTGATCCGTAAGGATGCGCTTTTTGTCGGCCTTTTGTTGTGTAGTGGTAAGTGGTTGACGTTTGAACTACCGATTTTCGTCGGCCACGTACGCGTGAGGATGTGGGGCAAGTGGTATCCAATCGTGATTCACTTTTCGTCGACTCCATAGTGTTGTTTGTTGGCCATTTATTTGGTGTGTTATTACTTTAGCGATGTACATGATAAGGGTAAGCTAAAGGGATTGCTAACGCGGTACGAGATTTTGGAATGTTAGCATGTGTTTGTCATGCGATCGAGGCGTGAGTTCGTTCCGGTTTGGGAATGAAGCAAGACTTAGTTCTCGGTTTGGTAGATTTGGTAAATCACGGATGATGATTTAAATCGGAAGGGTAACTTCTGAGTTAAGTCGCCTAAAGGAATTGTGTAAAATCTTCGGATTTGTGGAAATTGTTGTGGACATCAAGTTTGGACGTATGTCGAAGGACCATAGAGCGTGGTTCCTGTTGTTCAGTGGCGAAGATCACGGGGACGAGATCCAATTTAAGTGGGGGAGAGTTGTAAGACCCAAAACCCAAATGTACAGGGTGCATAAATGTCGATTAATCAAACTGAGTTAAACAGAAGCTGACAGACTGTGTTTGAGCTTGTGTGCGCCGCGCACAAGCAGTGGTGCGCGCCGCTGTAACGACCCGCACTTTTTCGATCATACTATACTTATAAGATTAATATTTACATAAATTAAACCTTGCCAACATGATAAGCAATCCAAATTGTCGAGATTTATATTTCCGAAAAGAATTTTACACAACGTTTGACCGTCTAGTTTGACCGATGATATCACGAACCATACAATATATGATAATTATACGTTTGTGTATATATATGTATATATACATATTTAACATGATTAAGGAATGTTTTAATACCTCATTTTATATTAATAACAACAAGTTATATGTGTATTTTGAAACTACTAACTTAAGTTTTCAAAACGATAACAATACGTAACGTTATTTGACTTAAATACTTAAGACTATAATGTTTATACATATATTGTATAAGTAATGTATTTAATCACTTTTAAGAACTTAAATACATAAAATCATATAAGTGTATTCCCAAAAGATAGCTATATTTGAATCCTCATTCCATTTTTCACAAAATTTCTATACGTATATTTAGAGTATTTGTACTCGTATCATACCTAGCTCCTATACGTATTTACTAATAGTAAATACACATCAAAATCACCACCTAACCAGCCATTATTCATGCCCTTAGAGCTAGGTAATTACTTTTGGATGATTACTTGACTAATTAACAAAATACAAACTAGAATTTTGTCATGTTATCCTTAAAGATCACATTTTTAGGAGTATATATGTATCATCATTTTTGATTCATTTTTACTTCAATCTCTTAACTAAAAACACACACTCTTTCTTACTCTCTAAACTCCATAACAATCCAGCAAAGTTCCATAAAGATCTAGCTTCAAAAACCATACTAAAACACCATAAGAAAACCATACAAAAACACTTCAAGAAAACCTTCCAAGAACACCAACTTACTTCCAATCTTTCATCCACTTCTATCACCCTTTTGATTCTAGCTTCTTACTTCTCTTTTACAGCAAACTTATCCAAGGAACTTGAGGTAGAATCTATGTTCATAACCTTATTCAATTCATATATATATAGCTATCTTATTTTGTGGTACAAAAGTTTAACAACAAGAACATAGTTTGAATGTTTTCAAACTTGTTTGCAAACTAAATAGATCCTTCTAACTTAACTTTTAAAATACTTCAAGACCTGTAATATAACTTATGTATATGCTAATTTAACAAGGTAAAACTTGGTTTTTCAAAGTATAAGTATTTTTAGAAAAATGGTCATTAAATGATTTTGTTGTAACAAAAATGTTTAACTTCATATGTTTCACTAATGTTTCACTTATGCCGTATGATTTTGAATACAAACCAAGGTATTTACAGTTCATAGTCTTAAAGAAGAACTCGATCCAAGAAGATGGCAATTTGAATCAACGAAAACGGATTTGTAACGAAGAAACTATGACCGAAACAAAATTGGTTATCCTAGATCATTTCAACTACGGGATCAATTGGAAAAAATGATATAAATCACATATTTCTAAGATAACATGATATTTTATATATATGTACTTATAATTCAATTTTATATGGTTCAGGATCACCCGTAAACAACACGAGAAGATTAATCATAAGATCCCATGATTGTACGCAACACGTCATTTGACAACACCGGTACTTTATGTACGCAACACGTCATTTGACAACACCGGTACCATGGGTCAAGATTAATCTCGACCAATACATATACGATGGGGTTTTATTTATTTCGTTGGGGGTTTTGTTTATTGCGGGTATATTAAACATCTAAAAATGAACCATTAAAAATTGAATTACTAACATCGGAATGCTAACTACGGACTAAGGAAATATTCAAAATATTAAAAGTATAACAAGTATATATATATATAACGTTTGTTTTAAAATGAAAACATATTGATATATTATATATGGATAGGTTCGTGATATCAACCGGAAGACCGAGTCAAAATATATATATCATCAAGACAAGAGTGAGTATATAGTCCCACTTTTAAACTCTAAATATTTCGGGATGAGAATACATGTATTTTATGTTTTACGTTATGGACACAAGTAACTGAAAAATATATTCTACGTTGAGTTGTACCACTGGCATACTTCCCTGTAGCTTGGTAACTAATATTTACAGCGGTATTGTAAATGCGAATCCTGTTGATAGATCTATCGGGCCTGACAACCCCAACCGGACTGGACGACCAGTATTCAACGGTTGCACAGTACTTCGTTTTGTGACTACACTTGGTACGGTGTAGTAAGATTTCATATTAAAGGGAATATGCGACGTGAAAATGTTAAGTATGGTTACCAAGTGCTCAACCACTTAGAATATTTTTATTGAAATGTTTATATACGAAATCTTGTGGTCTATATATATATATTGCTGCGCACTAAACCTATATCTCACCAACTTTATGTTGACGTTTTTAAACATGTTTATTCTCAGGTGATAATTAAAGCTTCCGCTGCATTATGTTGAATCTAAGCAGGATCATGCGTACTCATATTTGTGTCAAAAATAAAACTGCATATCCGAGGACGTGTGTTGTAAAATATGCTAGAAATCGTGTTGTTATTATCATTTGTAAAGTTTGTAAGTCGAAGATTATCGTTAAACGATAATCATCTTTTTATTGTCTAAAGCTTGTAAAAAAAATAATGGTTTGGTTTGTAATGTATAATATATGCAGTTTTCCTTTTTAAAAATGTCGCATATAGAGGTCAATACCTCGCAATGAAATCATACGTTATCTAACACGTTCTTATGGTTAAGGACGGGTTATGACATGTGGTATCAGAGCGTTGGTCTTAGCGAACCAGGTTTGCATTAGTGTGTCTAACCGAGAAGTCGTTAGGATACATTAGTAAAGTCTGGACTTTGACCGGGTCTGATTTTAAAAACCATTGCTTATCACTGTTGGTTAAAATTTATATGTAAATATTATATAAGTACTAATGGGTTAGTTGTTGTGTGATAGATGTCGAGCTCAAAAATTGTTATCACAATCAACGACTCCGAATCAGAATCTTCAGATGGCGTTCCAGTCATTAACCTGTCCGATGACGAAAATGATATCCTTGGGGAAGACTCACAAATTCCGGATGAACCAACTATAAAGAACCCGGAAAGTGAACCCGAGGAGGAAAGTGAACCCGAGGAGGAAAGTGAACCCGAGGAGGAAAGTGAACCCGAGGAGGAAAGTGAACCCGAGGAAGAAATACAGGAAATTACAAAAGACGAGTTCGAACTAGGAAAGAAACGAAAGGCTAATGAATTAGAAAATCCAAATCCCGAGTTTAATGAGAATGATGTGGCACCAATTCCACTCAACACTACCACCCCTATCCCCGCTATTCCTATTCGTTCTGTCCCGGCATCCAGTTCTTCAGTCCCACAGCCAAAATATAGGCAGACAGTTAGGATAAGCGTTAAGCAAATCTTTGTGTCTAAGCGTCCTAGAAAATAGATCAAACGATGCGCTGCTGTGTCAAACCATGGAACCGAATAATGTTTTGTATAATATTAATAGTGTGGTTTGCTTAATGTTCGATGTAAGATAAGCATATGTAAAATATTGAAGTATGAAATGCAATAATTTTCCATGGTTAAGTATTATTTAGATTGTAGTAATTGATTCTGTACTAAGCTATTAAGTATGAACATTAACGGGTAGGTACTACCCAAGATATAATTATAAAACGCTAATAAGAAGAAAAGGCTTTTATAATAATACCTGGTTCATATTATTAACAAGCTATAAATGTACTATAAATACACACTACATCTATAATATTCCATGTGAATAATTATTTTCTTTCATTAGGAAATGGCGCGATTGAATCGAATGACGGAACAAGAACTCGAGGAACTCATCAACCAGCGAGTGAACGACAGAATGTTATGGGTTGAGGCTGCAAGAGCTGCTGCAGTTAATCCAAATCCTCGTGTAGGATGCTCCTACAAGACGTTTCAAGCTTGCAAGCCTTCATCATTCAGTGGAACGGAAGGGCCGATCGGTTTAACCCGATGGATAGAAAAGATGGAGACGGTGTTTAAAATCAGTGGTTGTGATGAAAAAGACATGACCAAGTTTGCATCGTGCACTTTACAAGATAGTGCACTCACATGGTGGAAGAATTATGTGAAGGCGGTAGGAGGAGATGTAGCTTATGATACTCCATGGGAAGAATTCAAAGCAATGATAATCACCGAGTATTGTCCAAGGAATGAGGTTATTAAGTTAGAAGATGAGTTACGAAGTTTGAAGGTGGTTGGTACTGAAATCACCAACTACAACCAGCGATTCATGGAATTAGTTTTGCTATGTCCTGAATTGGTTCCAACCGAAGAACGGAAGATTGAAATGTACAAAGCTGGTTTGCCCAAAAAGGTCAAGGCAAATGTTACAGCATCGAAACCTAAGACAATTCATGAAGCTATAACCATGGCGAACGAGCTAATGGATCAGGTCATTTTGGACAAGAAAGCATTCAATACTGAGGTGAAGGTATTGGGAAACAAGAAAAAGTGGAATGGAAGTTATGATCGAGGTAACCAACAACAACCTTATAAGAAACAAGAAACCACAAAAGGTGCGAGTAGTGGTTCAGGTTTTGGTTATAAAGGACAAAGTCCTTTATGCAACCGTTGCCACAAACATCACTTTGGTTACTGTAGTGTGTTATGCACCAAGTGTAATCGACAAGGTCATCTTGCGGAAGATTGTAAGGCTCTCGTTACAAATGGCAACAAGACTCCTGCCACCAACGCAAATAGAACTGCTTTGGCTACCATTACTTGTTTTGGTTGTGGAAAACAAGGTCACTATAAGAGTCAGTGCCCGAATCAGAATGGCGGACCTGCACGTGGAAGAGCGTTTGTTATTAATGCTAGAGAGGCACTAGAAGACCCGGAGCTTGTTACAGGTACGTTTACCATTAATAACTTATCAGCATCTATTTTATTTGATACTGGCGCCGATAGAAGCTACGTGTGTATAAATTTTTACACTAAATTGAATTGTTCATCATTACCTTTAGATGCTAAGTACTTGATTGAGTTAGCTAATGGTAAACTAATTGAAGCCGATAAAATTTGTCGTGATTGTGAAATAAATCTAGCCGGAGAAACGTTTAAAATCGACTTAATACCCGTAGAATTAGGAGGTTTTGATGTAATAGTCGGCATGGACTGGATGTCCAAAATAGGAGCGGAAGTTGTTTGTGCCAAGAAGGCAATTCGTATTCCTGGTAAGGATAAAATACCGGTGATGATTTATGGAGAGAAGGGTAATTCAAAGCTAAAACTCATTAGCTGTTTGAAAGCCAAGAAGTGTTTAGAAAAGGGATGTTACGCTATTTTAGCACATGTTAATAAAATCGAAAAGAAAGAAAAGTGCATCAACGACGTGCCTGTGGCAAGAGATTTTCCCGAAGTTTTTCCGGAAGAATTGCCGGGATTACCTCCATTTAGATCGGTAGAATTTCAAATAGATTTAGTACCAGGAGCCGCACCAGTGGCTCGTGCTCCATATAGACTTGCACCGTCCGAGTTAAAAGAACTTCAAAGTCAGTTAAAAGAATTACTGGACCGTGGATTCATACGACCGAGTACTTCACCGTGGGGAGCTCCAATTTTGTTTGTTAAGAAGAAAGATGGATCTTTCAGGATGTGTATAGATTATCGTGAATTAAATAAGTTAACTATCAAGAATCGGTATCCACTACCGAGAATTGATGACTTATTTGATCAATTGCAAGGATCATGTGTTTATTCGAAAATCGACTTAAGATCGGGCTATCATCAACTACGCGTCAAAGAAGAGGATATTCCGAAAACTGCTTTTCGGACACGTTATGGTCATTACGAATTTTTGGTTATGCCGTTTGGATTGACGAATGCGCCAGCTGTATTCATGGACCTCATGAATCGAGTTTGTAGTCCGTATTTAGATAAGTTTGTTATCGTTTTCATTGATGATATTCTTATCTATTCCAAGAGTGAGCAAGAGCATGAAGAGCATTTAAGGTTGATACTGGAGTTGTTGAGAAAAGAACAACTGTATGCTAAATTTTCTAAGTGTGCTTTCTGGTTGAAAGAAGTGCAATTTCTTGGTCACGTTGTTAATAGCGAAGGAATTCAGGTTGATCCAGCAAAAACTGAAGCTATTGAAAAATGGGAGACTCCTAAGACACCAACGCAGATACGCCAATTTTTGGGTTTAGCCGGTTATTATAGAAGGTTTATTCAAGATTTTTCCCGAATAGCTAAGCCGTTGACAGCGTTAACGCAAAAAGGGAAGAAATATGAATGGACTTCCGAGCAGGAGAGTGCATTTCAATTACTGAAAAAGAAGTTGACTACGGCGCCTATTTTATAGTTACCTGAAGGGAACGATGATTTTGAAATATATTGTGACGCTTCGCGACAAGGTTTTGGTTGCGTTCTTATGCAACGGAAGAAAGTTATTGCATATGCATCCCGACAATTAAAGATTCACGAGCGGAATTATACGACGCATGATCTAGAACTGGGAGCAGTCGTGTTTGCATTGAAGATATGGAGACACTACTTGTATGGGGTTAAATGCACTGTGTTTACTGATCATAAAAGCCTTCAACATATTTTTGATCAGAAACAATTGAACATGAGGCAACGTAGGTGGGTCGAGTTAATAAACGACTATGATTGTGAAATTCGTTATCATCCCGGGAAGGCGAATGTGGTGGCTGACGCACTAAGCAGAAAGGAACGAGAACCAATTCGAGTACGAGCGATGAACATAAAAATTCGCATGAATCTCAACTCACAAATCAAAGAAGTTCAACGAGAAGCACTTACTAAAGAAAATATAGGAAATGAAATAATGAAGAAGTATGAGAAGCAACTCGTTATGCGGGAAGATGGAATTCGATATTTTGCAAATCGTATTTGGGTACCGAAGTTGGGTGGATTAAGGAAGTTGATATTGAACGAGGCACATAAGACAAGATATTCGATACATCCTGGAGTTGGAAAGATGTACCAAGATCTTAAGACGCATTATTGGTGGCCTAATTTAAAAACAGACGTTGCAACATATGTTGGGGAGTGTTTAACTTGTTCCAAGGTTAAAGCAGAACACCAGAAGCCGTCAGGGGTACTTCAACAACCAGAAATCCCAGAATGGAAATGGGATGGTATTACCATGGATTTCATCACGAAGTTACCAAAGACTGCCTGGGGATACGACACCATTTGGGTGATTGTTGATCGTCTCACCAAGTCTGCACATTTCTTGCCTATAAAGGAAACGGATAGAATGGAGAAACTATTACGATTGTATATAAAGGAAGTTGTTTCAAGGCATGGAATACCTATTTCCATTATATCCGATCGTGATAGTAGATTTACCTCAAAGTTTTGGCAATCACTACAGGAGGCACTAGGAACTCGTTTGGATATGAGTACCGCATATCATCCACAAACCGATGGACAGAGTGAAAGAACGATTCAGACTCTCGAAGACATGCTCAGGGCATGTGTGATCGATTTTGGAAACGGATGGGATAAATATCTACCGTTAGCAGAATTCTCGTATAATAATAGTTATCATGCGAGCATTGGAGCTGCGCCATTCGAAGCATTGTACGGAAGGAAGTGTAGATCTCCTATCTGTTGGAATGAAGTAGGAGATCGACATTTAACTGGTCCCGAGATCATACATGAAACGACTGAGAAGATAGTGCAAATCAAGGAGAGATTGAAAACAGCCCGTAGTCGCCAAAAGAGCTACGCCGATGTTCGAAGGAAACCATTAGAGTTTCAGGTCGGGGACATGGTTATGCTAAAGGTGTCACCTTGGAAAGGTGTAATACGTTTCGGCAAAAGGGGTAAACTGAACCCAAGGTACGTAGGCCCGTTCAAGATCATCGAACGCATTGGACCGGTAGCTTATCGACTCGAGTTACCGCAACAACTCGCTGGAGTACATAATACCTTTCACGTCTCAAACCTGAAGAAGTGTCTTGCAAAGGAAGACCTCACCATTCCTCTCGAAGAAATCCATGTCGACGAGAAACTACAATTCGTCGAAGAACCAATCGAAATCATGGACCGTGAAGTTAAACAGCTCAAACAGAGTAATATACCGATTGTTAAGGTTCGTTGGAATGCTAGAAGAGGTCCCGAGTTTACTTGGGAACGAGAGGATCAGATGAAACGAAAGTATCCGCATTTGTTTCTCGATGACGCAAAATAGGTACAATTTTAAAATTTCGGGACGAAATTTATTTAACGGGGAGGTAATGTAACGACCCGCACTTTTTCGATCATACTATACTTATAAGATTAATATTTACATAAATTAAACCTTGCCAACATGATAAGCAATCCAAATTGTCGAGATTTATATTTCCGAAAAGAATTTTACACAACGTTTGACCGTCTAGTTTGACCGATGATATCACGAACCATACAATATATGATAATTATACGTTTGTGTATATATATGTATATATACATATTTAACATGATTAAGGAATGTTTTAATACCTCATTTTATATTAATAACAACAAGTTATATGTGTATTTTGAAACTACTAACTTAAGTTTTCAAAACGATAACAATACGTAACGTTATTTGACTTAAATACTTAAGACTATAATGTTTATACATATATTGTATAAGTAATGTATTTAATCACTTTTAAGAACTTAAATACATAAAATCATATAAGTGTATTCCCAAAAGATAGCTATATTTGAATCCTCATTCCATTTTTCACAAAATTTCTATACGTATATTTAGAGTATTTGTACTCGTATCATACCTAGCTCCTATACGTATTTACTAATAGTAAATACACATCAAAATCACCACCTAACCAGCCATTATTCATGCCCTTAGAGCTAGGTAATTACTTTTGGATGATTACTTGACTAATTAACAAAATACAAACTAGAATTTTGTCATGTTATCCTTAAAGATCACATTTTTAGGAGTATATATGTATCATCATTTTTGATTCATTTTTACTTCAATCTCTTAACTAAAAACACACACTCTTTCTTACTCTCTAAACTCCATAACAATCCAGCAAAGTTCCATAAAGATCTAGCTTCAAAAACCATACTAAAACACCATAAGAAAACCATACAAAAACACTTCAAGAAAACCTTCCAAGAACACCAACTTACTTCCAATCTTTCATCCACTTCTATCACCCTTTTGATTCTAGCTTCTTACTTCTCTTTTACAGCAAACTTATCCAAGGAACTTGAGGTAGAATCTATGTTCATAACCTTATTCAATTCATATATATATAGCTATCTTATTTTGTGGTACAAAAGTTTAACAACAAGAACATAGTTTGAATGTTTTCAAACTTGTTTGCAAACTAAATAGATCCTTCTAACTTAACTTTTAAAATACTTCAAGACCTGTAATATAACTTATGTATATGCTAATTTAACAAGGTAAAACTTGGTTTTTCAAAGTATAAGTATTTTTAGAAAAATGGTCATTAAATGATTTTGTTGTAACAAAAATGTTTAACTTCATATGTTTCACTAATGTTTCACTTATGCCGTATGATTTTGAATACAAACCAAGGTATTTACAGTTCATAGTCTTAAAGAAGAACTCGATCCAAGAAGATGGCAATTTGAATCAACGAAAACGGATTTGTAACGAAGAAACTATGACCGAAACAAAATTGGTTATCCTAGATCATTTCAACTACGGGATCAATTGGAAAAAATGATATAAATCACATATTTCTAAGATAACATGATATTTTATATATATGTACTTATAATTCAATTTTATATGGTTCAGGATCACCCGTAAACAACACGAGAAGATTAATCATAAGATCCCATGATTGTACGCAACACGTCATTTGACAACACCGGTACTTTATGTACGCAACACGTCATTTGACAACACCGGTACCATGGGTCAAGATTAATCTCGACCAATACATATACGATGGGGTTTTATTTATTTCGTTGGGGGTTTTGTTTATTGCGGGTATATTAAACATCTAAAAATGAACCATTAAAAATTGAATTACTAACATCGGAATGCTAACTACGGACTAAGGAAATATTCAAAATATTAAAAGTATAACAAGTATATATATATATAACGTTTGTTTTAAAATGAAAACATATTGATATATTATATATGGATAGGTTCGTGATATCAACCGGAAGACCGAGTCAAAATATATATATCATCAAGACAAGAGTGAGTATATAGTCCCACTTTTAAACTCTAAATATTTCGGGATGAGAATACATGTATTTTATGTTTTACGTTATGGACACAAGTAACTGAAAAATATATTCTACGTTGAGTTGTACCACTGGCATACTTCCCTGTAGCTTGGTAACTAATATTTACAGCGGTATTGTAAACGCGAATCCTGTTGATAGATCTATCGGGCCTGACAACCCCAACCGGACTGGACGACCAGTATTCAACGGTTGCACAGTACTTCGTTTTGTGACTACACTTGGTACGGTGTAGTAAGATTTCATATTAAAGGGAATATGCGACGTGAAAATGTTAAGTATGGTTACCAAGTGCTCAACCACTTAGAATATTTTTATTGAAATGTTTATATACGAAATCTTGTGGTCTATATATATATATTGCTGCGCACTAAACCTATATCTCACCAACTTTATGTTGACGTTTTTAAACATGTTTATTCTCAGGTGATAATTAAAGCTTCCGCTGCATTATGTTGAATCTAAGCAGGATCATGCGTACTCATATTTGTGTCAAAAATAAAACTGCATATCCGAGGACGTGTGTTGTAAAATATGCTAGAAATCGTGTTGTTATTATCATTTGTAAAGTTTGTAAGTCGAAGATTATCGTTAAACGATAATCATCTTTTTATTGTCTAAAGCTTGTAACAAAAATAATGGTTTGGTTTGTAATGTATAATATATGCAGTTTTCCTTTTTAAAAATGTCGCATATAGAGGTCAATACCTCGCAATGAAATCATACGTTATCTAACACGTTCTTATGGTTAAGGACGGGTTATGACAGCCGCGAACTATACCTGGCAACAGCTTCTTGCTTTTTATTTAAAGTTAAATGAGGGGCATACTGGTCTTTTCACTTGGGGGTCGGTTTTAGGCCACAAAATGGCAGATTGGTGGACCTTTTCAAGTCCACAACCTTATCTTCATTCTCTCATCTTCAACCTCCAACCCTAGAATGAGAAAGAGCTTAGAGAGAGAAAGCTTGATTTGGAGGAGAAGGAGTTGGATTCTCACCAAAGCTCGGGTATTAAAGTTGTTCATCACGTTCACGGCTATGTTGTGGTAGTATTGGTAAGTTCTAACTCCGAGTTTACATAGTTTGATTTAGTGTTCATAATTGGGGTTTTGATTTGGGTGTTCTTGAGTAAACCCACTAGTGGATAATTGGGTGATTGAGCTAGTAAATGGTGTGGATAACCATTGTTGGTGGGTTTTGGGTTGGATGATGAAATTGATTAGTTGATAATCATGTTCGGGTGTTTATATCACTAGTTAACTTAGGTTATAAGTGATTAATTATGTAAGCTTGCAAATGGGTGTTTTGACTTGAGATTAGGTCAAAATGGGTTTTGTGTAAATGAATGTAAGTAATATGTTTTGATGATGAAACCTCGAGTAAAATGATTTGTTAGAACATAGTCACTAGTCGATTGTGATTATGGGGGTTTCGGGTGAGAATTGACTTGGTCAAAGTGGAAGTAAGTGCAAATAGGTCAATATTGCACTTATTGGTGTTTTGGGTATAAGCTAGAGTGTTTTAGCTTAATTGTTGTGAATTACTTAGGTGATTTACTTTTAGATGATTAGGAGCTCAAGCGGGATTGGCTCTTCAAGTAACCGAGGTGAGTAGAATATTTATACGTTTATGTATATAATTTGATTGCGTGTGTGCGGTGTGGTAAGTGACATCCGTTAGGATTCACTTTTCGGGGACCACAATTGGGTTGGAAAATATAGTGAGTGATATCCGTATGGATAACTCTTCGTTGGCTATATTTGGTTGCGATATGTGGAGAGTGATATCCGGAAGGAATAACTCTTTGTCGATCACGATTGGAGGTGAGGCATGTGACGAGTGATTAATGTTTGACCTATCGCTCTTCGTCGATCACATGTGTGTGTTTGGTGAAATGTCCCGTTCTTATTGATTAAAAACGTTCCATATTAATTGATTTCGTTGCGAGGTTTTGACCTCTATATGAGACGTTTTTCAAAGACTGCATTCATTTTAAAACAAACCATAACCTTTATTTCATCAATAAAGGTTTAAAAAGCTTTACGTAGATTATCAAATAATGATAATCTAAAATATCCTGTTTACACACGACCATTACATAATGGTTTACAATACAAATATGTTACAACAAAATAAGTTTCTTGAATGCAGTTTTTACACAATATCATACAAGCATGGACTCCAAATCTCGTCCTTATTTAAGTATGCGACAGCGGAAGCTCTTAATAATCACCTGAGAATAAACATGCTTAAAACGTCAACAAAAATGTTGGTGAGTTATAGGTTTAATCTATATATATCAAATCGTAACAATAGACCACAAGATTTCATATTTCAATACACATCCCATACATAGAGATAAAAATCATTTATATGGTGAACACCTGGTAACCAACATTAACAAGATGCATATATAAGAATATCCCCATCATTCCGGGACACCCTTCGGATATGATATAAATTTCGAAGTACTAAAGCATCCGGTACTTTGGATGGGGTTTGTTAGGCCCAATAGATCTATCTTTAGGATTCGCGTCAATTAGGGTGTCTGTTCCCTAATTCTTAGATTACCAGACTTAATAAAAAGGGGCATATTCGATTTTGATAATTCAACCACAGAATGTAGTTTCACGTACTTGTGTCTATTTTGTAAATCATGTAGTGACCCGAACTTTAACATGTTTATATATATTAATTGAGATTGATATTTACATGATTAAATGTTTCCAACATGTTAAGCAATCAAACTTGTTAAGACTTGATTAATTGAAATATGTTTCATATAGACAATTGACCACCCAAGTTGACCGGTGATTCACGAACGTTAAAACTTGTAAAAACTATATGATGACATATATATGGATATATATATAGTTAACATGATACTATGATAAGTAAACATATCATTAAGTATATTAACAATGAACCACATATGTAAAAACAAGACTACTAACTTAATGATTTTTAAACGAGACATATATGTAACGATTATCGTTGTAAAGACATTTAATGTATATATATCATATTAAGAGATATTCATACATGATAATATCATGATAATATAATAATTTAAAATCTCATTTGATATTATAAACATTGGGTTAACAACATTTAACAAGATCGTTAACCTAAAGGTTTCAAAACAACACTTACATGTAACGACTAACGATGACTTAACGACTCAGTTAAAATGTATATACATGTAGTATTTTAATATGTATTTATACACTTTTGAAAGACTTCAATACACTTATCAAAATACTTCTACTTAACAAAAATGCTTACAATTACATCCTCGTTCAGTTTCATCAACAATTCTATTCGTATGCACCCGTATTCGTACTCGTACAATACACAGCTTTTAGATGTATGTACTATTGGTATATACACTCCAATGATCAGCTCTTAGCAGCCCATGTGAGTCACCTAACACATGTGGGAACCATCATTTGGCAACTAGCATGAAATATCTCATAAAATTACAAAAATATGAGTAATCATTCATGACTTATTTACATGAAAACAACATTACATATCCTTTATATCTAATCCATACACCAACGACCAAAAACACCTACAAACACTTTCATTCTTCAATTTTCTTCATCTAATTGATCTCTCTCAAGTTCTATCTTCAAGTTCTAAGTGTTCTTCATATATTCTACAAGTTCTAGTTACATAAAATCAAGAATACTTTCAAGTTTGCTAGCTCACTTCCAATCTTGTAAGGTGATCATCCAACCTCAAGAAATCTTTGTTTCTTATAGTAGGTTATCATTCTAATACAAGGTAATAATCATATTCAAACTTTGGTTCAATTTCTATAACTATAACAATCTTATTTCAAGTGATGATCTTACTTGAACTTGTTTTCGTGTCATGATTCTGCTTCAAGAACTTCGAGCCATCCAAGGATCCGTTGAAGCTAGATCCATTTTTCTATTTTCCAGTAGGTTTATCCAAGGAACTTAAGGTAGTAATGATGTTCATAACATCATTCGATTCATACATATAAAGCTATCTTATTCGAAGGTTTAAACTTGTAATCACTAGAACATAGTTTAGTTAATTCTAAACTTGTTCGCAAACAAAAGTTAATCCTTCTAACTTGACTTTTAAAATCAACTAAACACATGTTCTATATCTATATGATATGCTAACTTAATGATTTAAAACCTGGAAACACGAAAAATACCGTAAACCCGGATTTACGCCGTCGTAGTAACACCGCGGGCTGTTTTGGGTTAGTTAATTAAAAACTATGATAAACTTTGATTTAAAAGTTGTCATTCTGAGAAAATGATTTTTATTATGAACATGAAACTATATCCAAAAATTATGGTTAAACTCAAAGTGGAAGTATGTTTTCTAAAATGGTCATCTAGACGTCGTTCTTTCGACTGAAATGACTACAAATGACTACCTTTACAAAAACGACTTGTAACTTATTTTTTTGACTATAAACCTATACTTTTTCTGTTTATATTCATAAAATAGATTTCAATATGTAACCATAGCAATTTGATTCACTCAAAATGGATTTAAAATGAAGAAGTTATGGGTAAAACAAGATTGGATAATTTTTCTCATTTTAGCTACGTGAAAATTGGTAACAAATCTATTCCAACCATAACTTAATCAACTTGTATTGTATATTATGTAATCTTGAGATACCATAGACACGTATACAATGTTTCGACCTATCATGTCGATACATCTATATATATTTCGGAACAACCATAGACACTCTATATGTGAATGTTGGAGTTAGCTATACAGGGTTGAGGTTGATTCCAAAATATATATAGTTTGAGTTGTGATCAATACTGAGATACGTATACACTGGGTCGTGGATTGATTCAAGATAATATTTATCGATTTATTTCTGTACATCTAACTGTGGACAACTAGTTGTAGGTTACTAACGAGGACAGCTGACTTAATAAACTTAAAATATCAAAATATATTAAAAGTGTTGTAAATATATTTTGAACATACTTTGATATATATGTATATATTGTTATAGGTTCGTGAATCAACCAGTGGCCAAGTCTTACTTCCCGACGAAGTAAAAATCTGTGAAAGTGAGTTATAGTCCCACTTTTAAAATCTAATATTTTTGGGATGAGAATACATGCAGGTTTTATAAATGATTTACAAAATAGACACAAATACGTGAAACTATATTCTATGGTTGAATTATCGAAATCGAATATGCCCCTTTTTATTAAGTCTGGTAATCTAAGAATTAGGGAACAGACACCCTAATTGACGCAAATCCTAAAGATAGATCTATTGGGCCTAACAAACCCCATCCAAAGTACCGGATGCTTTAGTACTTCGAAATTTATATCATATCCGAAAGGTGTCCCAGAATGATGGGGATATTCTTATATATGCATCTTGTTAATGTCGGTTACCAGGTGTTCACCATATGAATGATTTTATCTCTATGTATGGGATGTGTATTGAAATATGAAATCTTGTGGTCTATTATTATGATTTGATATATATAGGTTAAACCTATAACTCACCAACATTTTTGTTGACGTTTTAAGCATGTTTATTCTCAGGTGATTATTAAGAGCTTCCGCTGTCGCATACTTAAATAAGGACAAGATTTGGAGTCCATGTTTGTATGATATTGTGTAAAAACTGCATTCAAGAAACTTATTTTGTTGTAACATATTTGTATTGTAAACCATTATGTAATGGTCGTGTGTAAACAGGATATTTTAGATTATCATTATTTGATAATCTACGTAAAGCTTTTTAAACCTTTATTGATGAAATAAAGGTTATGGTTTGTTTTAAAATGAATGCAGTCTTTGAAAAACGTCTCATATAGAGGTCAAAACCTCGCAACGAAATCAATTAATATGGAACGTTTTTAATCAATAAGAACGGGACATTTCAGTTGGTATCCGAGCGTTGGTCTTAGAGAACCAGAATTTTGCATTAGTGTGTCTTATCGAGTTTGTTAGGATGCATTAGTGAGTCTGGACTTCGATCGTGTTTACTTGAAAAATGATTGCTTAACAAATTTTGTTGGAAACTATATATTTTTAACATGTGAATATTATGTGATATATTAATCTCTTAACGCGTTTGATATAATGTGATAGATGTCTACCTCTAGAACAAGTCCCATTGACTCACCTAATAATAATGAAGAGTCAAATGTAAATTGGAATGATTCGTGGACTGATTCACAAGTTCCCGAAGAGGAACCGGAAGAAGAGTCGGAACTGGAAGAAGAATCGGAACCGGAAGAAGAATCGGAACCGGATGAAGAAATCGAACCGGTGGGGGAAATAATAAAACGGTTAAGTAAAAGAAAATCCTCAACCAACCGACCAAGGTTAATTATGGTCAATGGTGTTTCCGCCAAGGAAGCAAAATATTGGGAGGATTACCAATTCTCCGATGAATCGGATTCCGACGAGAATTCCGATGATGTTATAGAAATTACCCCAACTGAATTTAAAAAGGCAAAAGAAAATAATAAGGGAAAAGGCATAAAAATAGAGAAATCTAATTCGAACCCCGATGAACTTTATATGTATCGTCAACCCCCGAAGTCCTTAAGTTGTAACAATGACCCGGGAACCTCTAAACCACCAGGTTTTTCTAAACCGTTGTGGAAAACGACAGCTAGTATTAGGGGAACATCATATATCCCTAAAAACTTGGCAAAACGAACCAAAACTGAAGAAGAAGAAACGAGCGTGTCGAAATAAGATAGTTATATTCGTGTGGTGTAATATATGTAATATAGTGTGCTTATGCTTTATGATATATGTAAAAATTGCTTGTATTAATAAGTATTTTTTTATGAATCTAACTCTTGTCTATTTTACAGTTTAAAAACACAAAATGGATAGACAACCCAATATTTTAAGAGACCTACCAGGAGACATGATTGATGAAATCTTGTCTAGAGTCCGTCAGAATTCCTCGGCACAACTATTTAAGGCGAGATCAGTTTGTAAGACATTCGAAGAACGTTCCAAGAATGTCTTGGTTTATAAGAGACTTTCGTTTGAAAGATGGGGGATATCACATTGGGAAACCCATAAGTTACGATGTGTTTACTTTGACGCATATATTGCGGGGAACCCAAATGCTATTTTACGCAACGGGTTAAGAAATTATTTTGACTCAATGTATCCGAATATAGGACTTCATGATTTAGAAAAAGCAGCTAACATGCAACATAAAGAAGCATGTTATGCTTACGGATTAGTAATGTTCGCTTCTCATCAAAGTGAGAAAAAGAACATCGGGCTACAGCTATTAAACAAAACGTTTCCACAAGTGACGGAGTCGGTAATTGGGGTAAGAAATGAGGTTTTTAGGTTATTACGAGACTGTTGGTCATTACATAACCCTCGTCCCTTTGACGACGTTATAACACGCTGTCTTATCAACGGCCATAACGGTTATGTTCCACAAGACCAAGGATGGGAAGTAGTCCTAGTAAAACCAGAATACATGACTTGTTTCTGGACGTATGAATTACGTGTCTTTATTGCCTTTGCTGAACGACTTGTGTACTAGCTAGAATTATCTTCACAACTATCTTGTATCAAAGTTATTGTGTGCTATATTTCATGCTTTATGTAAAATAAGCGGTATTGTAAGTTTGTAAAATATTGTATAAAAGCTTGAACGCGAAATATTATTATAATCAATTTTTTATATAGAATTGTAGTAGTTGAATTGTATATTAGCTACTAAGTATGAACTTAACGGGTAGGTACTACCCGAATTTAAACTTATAAAACGCTAATATGAAGAAAAAGCTTTTATAAATGAGTTCATATTATGCTACGAAATACTATTAACTACTCTTAATATTCTGTATGATTAACTTGTTCCATTTGACAATTTTGAAGGAAATGGCACCGACTACTCGACACACCGTGAATATGAATGAAGAGGAATTCCGTACTTTTCTAGCTTCAAACATAGTCGCAGTACAGGTTGCGCTACATACCAACAATAACCTTGGATCTAGCAGTACAGGAAATCGTGTAGGATGCAAGAATTCACTGCCTGCAAACCTTTGGAATTTGATGGAACCGAAGGACCGATTGGATTGAAACCGTGGACCGAGAAGGTCGAATAGGTGTTTGCCATAAGTAAGTGTACTGAAGAGGACAAAGTAAAGTACGCTACGCATACCTTCACAGGTTCTGCATTAACATGGTGGAATACCTATCTAGAGCAAGTGGGACAAGATGCTGCGTACGCACTACCGTGGTCAGCATTCCCAGAACCGAGGTCAATAAGCTCAAGACAGAACTTAGAGGGTTACGAACCCAAGGATTTGATATTACCACGTACGAAAGACGATTCACAGAATTGTGCCTATTGTGTCCGGGAGCATTCGAAGATGAGGAAGAGAAGATCGACGCGTTTGTGAAAGGATTACCTGAAAGAATCCAAGAATATATAAGTTCACACGAGCCCGCCTCCATACAACAGGCATGTAGAATGGCTCATAAACTAGTGAACCAGATTGAGGAAAGAATTAAAGAACAGACGGCTGAAGAGGCCAATGTGAAGCAAGTCAAAAGAAAGTGGGAGGAAAACGGTGATAAGAATCACCAATACAACAACAACAGCAATTACAACAATAATCGCAACAATTATCCCAACAATCGCAACATCAATCGCAACTACAACAAACGGCCCAACAACAACAACAACAACAACAACAACAACAACAGCAACTACAACAATCATCCCAACAACAATAACAATCGCAACAACAACAACAACAATCAGAAGCAGCTATGCCAAAGGTGTGAAAAGTATCACTTGGGGTTCTGCACCAAATTTTGCAACAAGTGTAAAATAAATGGTCATAGCACGGTGAAGTGTGAGGTCTACGGACCAGGGGTTAATAGAACGAAAGGAACAAATGGTGTCGGAACGAGTAATGGCGGAGCAAGTAGTGTCGGAGCAAGTTATGCCAATGTAGTTTGTTATAAATGTGGAAAACCAGGCCACATTATTAGAAATTGCCCGAACCAGGAGAACACGAATGGACAAGGCCACGAAAGAGTTTTCAATATTAATGCTGCAGAGGCACAGGATAACCCGGAGCTTGTTACGGGTACGTTTCTTATTGACAATAAATCTGCTTACGTTTTATTTGATTCGGGTGCGGATAGAAGCTATATGAGTAGAGATTTTTGTGCTAAATTAAGTTTCCCATTGACGCCTTTGGATAGTAAATTTTTACTCGAATTAGCAAATGGTAAATTAATTTCAGCAGATAATATATGTCGGAATCGAGAAATTAAACTGGTTAGCGAAACATTTAAGATTGACTTGATACCAGTAGAGTTAGGGAGTTTTGATGTGATAATCGGTATGGACTGGTTGAGAGAAGTGAAAGCAGAGATCGTTTGTTACAAAAATGCAATTCGCATTATACTAGAAAAAGGAAAACCCTTAATGGTGTACGGAGAAAAGAGCAACGCAAAGTTAAATCTTATTAGTAACCTGAAGGCACAAAAACTAATAAGAAAAGGTTGCTATGCTATTCTAGCACACGTCGAGAAAGTACAAACTGAAGAAAAGAGCATCAATGATGTTCCCGTCGCAAAAGAATTTCCCGATGTATTTCCGAAAGAATTACCGGGATTACCCCCACATCGATCCGTTGAATTTCAAATAGATCTTATACCAGGAGCTGCACCAATAGCTCGTGCTCCTTACAGACTCGCACCCAGTGAGATGAAAGAACTGCAAAGCCAATTACAAGAACTTTTAGAGCGTGGTTTCATTCGACCAAGCACATCACCGTGGGGAGCTCCCGTTTTGTTTGTCAAGAAGAAAGATGGTACATTCAGGTTGTGTATCGACTACCGAGAGTTGAACAAACTTACCATTAAGAACCGCTACCCACTACCGAGAATCGATGACTTATTTGATCAACTACAAGGCTCGTCTGTTTATTCAAAGATTGACTTACGTTCCGGGTATCATCAAATGCGGGTGAAAGAAGATGATATTCCAAAGACTGCTTTCAGAACACGTTACGGTCATTACGAGTTTATGGTCATGCCATTTGGTTTAACTAATGCACCAGCTGTGTTCATGGACCTTATGAACCGAGTGTGTGGACCATACCTTGACAAGTTTGTCATTGTTTTCATTGATGACATACTTATTTACTCAAAGAATGACCAAGAACACGGTGAACATTTGAGAAAGGTGTTAGAAGTATTGAGGAAGGAAGAATTGTACGCTAAGTTTTCAAAGTGTGCATTTTGGTTGGAAGAAGTTCAATTCCTCGGTCACATAGTGAACAAAGAAGGTATTAAGGTGGATCCAGCAAAGATAGAAACTGTTGAAAAGTGGGAAACCCCAAAAACTCCGAAGCATATATGTCAATTTTTAGGATTGGCTGGTTACTACAGAAGATTCATCCAAGATTTCTCCAAAATAGCAAAACCCTTGACTGCATTAATGCATAAAGTGAAGAAATTTGAATGGATGGATGAACAAGAGAAGGCGTTTCAATTATTGAAGAAAAAGCTAACCACGGCACCTATATTGTCATTGCCTGAAGGGAATGATGATTTTGTGATTTATTGTGACGCATCAAAGCAAGGTCTCGGTTGTGTATTAATGCAACGAACGAAGGTGATTGCTTATGCGTCTAGACAATTGAAGATTCACGAACAAAATTATACGTCGCATGATTTGGAATTAGGCGCGGTTGTTTTTGCATTAAAGACTTGGAGGCACTACTTATATGGGGTCAAAAGTATTATATATACCGACCACAAAAGTCTTCAACACATATTTAATCAGATACAACTGAATATGAGGCAGCGTAGGTGGATTGAATTATTGAATGATTACGACTTTGAGATTCGTTACCACCCGGGGGAGGCAAATGTGGTAGCCGATGCCTTGAGCAGGAAGGACAGAGAACCATTCGAGTAAAATCTATGAATTTACTGATTCATAATAACCTTACTACTCAAATAAAGGAGGCGCAACAAGGAGTTTTAAAAGAGGGAAATTTAAAGGATGAAATACCCAAAGGATCGGAGAAGCATCTTAATATTCAGGAAGACGGAACCCGGTATAGGGCTGAAAGGATTTGGGTACCAAAATTTGGAGATATGAGAGAAATGGTACTTAGAGAAGCTCATAAAACCAGATACTCAATACATCCTGAAACGGGGAAGATGTACAAGGATCTCAAGAAACATTTTTGGTGGCCGGGTATGAAAGCCGATATTGCTAAATACGTAGGAGAATGTTTGATGTGTTCTAAGGTCAAAGCTGAGCATCAGAAACCATCAGGTCTACTTCAACAACCCGAAATCCCGGAATGGAAATGGGAAAACATTACCATGGATTTCATCACTAAATTGCCAAGGACTGCAAGTGGTTTTGATACTATTTGGGTAATAGTTGATCGTCTCACCAAATCAGCACATTTCCTGCCAATAAGAGAAGATGACAAGATGGAGAAGTTAGCACGACTGTATTTGAAGGAAGTCGTCTCCAGACATGGAATACCAATCTCTATTATCTCTGATAGGGATGGCAGATTTATTTCAAGATTCTGGCAGACATTACAACAAGCATTAGGAACTCGTCTAGACATGAGTAATGCCTATCATCCACAAACTGATGGGCAGAGTGAAAGGACGATACAAACGCTTGAAGACATTCTACGAGCATGTGTTATTGATTTCGGAAACAGTTGGGATCGACATCTACCGTTATCATAATTTTCTTACAACAACAGCTACCATTCAAGCATTGAGATGGCGCCGTTTGAAGCACTTTATGGTAGAAAGTGCAGGTCTCCGATTTGTTGGAGTGAAGTGAAGGATAGACAGATTACGGGTCCAGAGATAATACAAGAAACTACCGAGAAAATCATCCAAATTCAACAAAGATTGAAAACCGCCCAGAGTCGACAAAAGAGCTACGCAGACAGTAAAAGAAAAGATATAGAGTTTGAAATTGGAGAAATGGTCATGCTTAAGGTTTCACCTTGGAAAGGCGTTGTTCGATTTGGTAAACGGGGGAAACTAAATCCAAGGTACATTGGACCATTCAAGATTATAGATCGTGTAGGACTAGTAGCTTACCAACTGGAGCTACCTCAACAACTCGCGGCTGTACATAACACTTTCCACGTCTCAAATTTGAAAAAATGTTTTGCTAAAGAAGATCTCACTATTCCATTGGACGAAATCCAAATCAATGAAAAACTTCAATTCATTGAAGAACCCGTCGAAATAATGGATCGTGAGGTTAAGAGACTTAAACAAAACAAGATACCGATTGTTAAGGTTCGATGGAATGCTCGTAGAGGACCCGAGTTCACCTGGGAGCGTGAAGATCAGATGAAGAAGAAATACCAGCATCTATTAAGATTCGTCAACACCTTCAACAGCTTAAAATTTCGGGACGAAATTTATTTAACGGGTAGGTACTGTAGTGACCCGAACTTTTCCATGTTTATATATATTAATTGAGATTGATATTTACATGATTAAATGTTTCCAACATGTTAAGCAATCAAACTTGTTAAGACTTGATTAATTGAAATATGTTTCATATAGACAATTGACCACCCAAGTTGACCGGTGATTCACGAACGTTAAAACTTGTAAAAACTATATGATGACATATATATGGATATATATATATAGTTAACATGATACTATGATAAGTAAACATATCATTAAGTATATTAACAATGAACCACATATGTAAAAACAAGACTACTAACTTAATGATTTTTAAACGAGACATATATGTAACGATTATCTTTGTAAAGACATTTAATGTATATATATCATATTAAGAGATATTCATACATGATAATATCATGATAATATAATAATTTAAAATCTCATTTGATATTATAAACATAGGGTTAACAACATTTAACAAGATCGTTAACCTAAAGGTTTCAAAACAACACTTACATGTAACGACTAACGATGACTTAACGACTCAGTTAAAATGTATATACATGTAGTGTTTTAATATGTATTTATACACTTTTGAAAGACTTCAATACACTTATCAAAATACTTCTACTTAACAAAAATGCTTACAAGTACATCCTCGTTCAGTTTCATCAACAATTCTATTCGTATGCACCCGTATTCGTACTCGTACAATACACAGCTTTTAGATGTATGTACTATTGGTATATACACTCCAATGATCAGCTCTTAGCAGCCCATGTGAGTCACCTAACACATGTGGGAACCATCATTTGGCAACTAGCATGAAATATCTCATAAAATTACAAAAATATGAGTAATCATTCATGACTTATTTACATGAAAACAAAATTACATATCCTTTATATCTAATCCATACAGCAACGACCAAAAACACCTACAAACACTTTCATTCTTCAATTTTCTTCATCTAATTGATCTCTCTCAAGTTCTATCTTCAAGTTCTAAGTGTTCTTCATATATTCTACAAGTTCTAGTTACATAAAATCAAGAATACTTTCAAGTTTGCTAGCTCACTTCCAATCTTGTAAGTTGATCATCCAACCTCAAGAAATCTTTCTTTCTTACAGAAGGTTATCATTCTAATACAAGGTAATATTCATATTCAAACTTTGGTTCAATTTCTATAACTATAACAATCTTATTTCAAGTGATGATCTTACTTGAACTTGTTTTCGTGTCATGATTCTGCTTCAAGAACTTTGAGCCATCCAAGGATCCGTTGAAGCTAGATCCATTTTTCTATTTTCCAGTAGGTTTATCCAAGGAACTTAAGGTAGTAATGATGTTCATAACATCATTCGATTCATACATATAAAGCTATCTTATTCGAAGGTTTAAACTTGTAATCACTAGAACATAGTTTAGTTAATTCTAAACTTGTTCGCAAACAAAAGTTAATCCTTCTAACTTGACTTTTAAAATCAACTAAACACATGTTCTATATCTATATGATATGCTAACTTAATGATTTAAAACCTGGAAACACGAAAAACACTGTAAAACCGGATTTACGCCGTCGTAGTAACACCGCGGGCTGTTTTGGGTTAGTTAATTAAAAACTATGATAAACTTTGATTTAAAAGTTTTCATTCTGAGAAAATGATTTTTATTATGAACATGAAACTATATCCAAAAATTATGGTTAAACTCAAAGTGGAAGTATGTTTTCTAAAATGGTCATCTAGACGTCGTTCTTTCGACTGAAATGACTACAAATGACTACCTTTACAAAAATGACTTGTAACTTATTTTTTCGACTATAAACCTATACTTTTTCTGTTTAGATTCATAAAATAGAGTTCAATATGAAACCATAGCAATTTTATTCACTCAAAACGGATTTAAAATGAAGAAGTTATGGGTAAAACAAGATTGGATAATTTTTCTCATTTTAGCTACGTGAAAATTGGTAACAAATCTATTCCAAACATAACTTAATCAACTTGTATTGTATATTATGTAATCTTGAGATACCATAGACACGTATACAATGTTTCGACCTATCATGTCGACACATCTATATATATTTCGGAACAACCATAGACACTCTATATGTGAATGTTGGAGTTAGCTATACAGGGTTGAGGTTGATTCCAAAATATATATAGTTTGAGTTGTGATCAATACTGAGATACGTATACACTGGGGCGTGGATTGATTCAAGATAATATTTATCGATTTATTTCTGTACATCTAACTGTGGACAACTAGTTGTAGGTTACTAACGAGGACAGCTGACTTAATAAACTTAAAATATCAAAATATATTAAAAGTGTTGTAAATATATTTTGAACATACTTTGATATATATGTATATATTGTTATAGGTTCGTGAATCAACCAGTGGCCAAGTCTTACTTCCCGACGAAGTAAAAATCTGTGAAAGTGAGTTATAGTCCCACTTTTAAAATCTAATATTTTTGGGATGAGAATACATGCAGGTTTTATAAATGATTTACAAAATAGACACAAATACGTGAAACTATATTCTATGGTTGAATTATCGAAATCGAATATGCCCCTTTTTATTAAGTCTGGTAATCTAAGAATTAGGGAACAGACACCCTAATTGACGCGAATCCTAAAGATAGATCTATTGGGCCTAACAAACCCCATCCAAAGTACCGGATGCTTTAGTACTTCGAAATTTATATCATATCCGAAGGGTGTCACGGAATGATGGGGATATTCTTATATATGCATCTTGTTAATGTCGGTTACCAGGTGTTCACCATATGAATGATTTTTATCTCTATGTATGGGATGTGTATTGAAATATGAAATCTTGTGGTCTATTATTATGATTTGATATATATAGGTTAAACCTATAACTCACCAACATTTTTGTTGACGTTTTAAGCATGTTTATTCTCAGGTGATTATTAAGAGCTTCCGCTGTCGCATACTTAAATAAGGACAAGATTTGGAGTCCATGTTTGTATGATATTGTATAAAAACTGCATTCAAGAAACTTATTTTGTTGTAACATATTTGTATTGTAAACCATTATGTAATGGTCGTGTGTAAACAGGATATTTTAGATTATCATTATTTGATAATCTACGTAAAGCTTTTTAAACCTTTATTGATTAAATAAAGGTTATGGTTTGTTTTAAAATGAATGCAGTCTTTGAAAAACGTCTCATATAGAGGTCAAAACCTCGCAACGAAATCAATTAATATGGAACGTTTTTAATCAATAAGAACGGGACATTTCAAATCATTTATAAAACCTGCATGTATTCTCATCCCAAAAATATTAGATTTTAAAAGTGGGACTATAACTCACTTTCACAGATTTTTACTTCGTCGGGAAGTAAGAATTGGCCACTGGTTGATTCACGAACCTATAACAATATATACATATATATCAAAGTATGTTCAAAATATATTTACAACACTTTTAATATATTTTGATGTTTTAAGTTTATTAAGTCAGCTGTCCTCGTTAGTAACCTACAACTAGTTGTCCACAGTTAGATGTACAGAAATAAATCGATAAATATTATCTTGAATCAATCCACGACCCAGTGTATACGTATCTCAGTATTGATCACAACTCAAACTATATATATTTTGGAATCAACCTCAACCCTGTATAGCTAACTCCAACATTCACATGTAGAGTGTCTATGGTTGTTCCGAAATATATATAGATGTGTCGACATGATAGGTCGAAACATTGTATACGTGTCTATGGTATCTCAAGATTACATAATATACAATACAAGTTGATTAAGTTATGGTTGAAATAGATTTGTTACCAATTTTCACGTAGCTAAAATGAGAAAAATTATCCAATCTTGTTTTACCCATAACTTCTTCATTTTAAATCCGTTTTGAGTGAATCAAATTGCTATGGTTTCATATTGAATTCTATTTTATGAATCTAAACAGAAAAAGTATAGGTTTATAGTCGGAAAAATAAGTTACAAGTCATTTTTGTAAAGGTAGTCATTTCAGTCGAAAGAACGACGTCTAGATGACCATTTTAGAAAACATACTTCCACTTTGAGTTTAACCATAATTTTTGGATATAGTTTCATGTTCATAATAAAAATCATTTTCTCAGAATAACAACTTTTAAATCAAAGTTTATCATAGTTTTTAATTAACTAACCCAAAACAGCCCGCGGTGTTACTACGACGGCGTAAATCCGGTTTTACGGTGTTTTTCGTGTTTCCAGGTTTTAAATCATTAAGTTAGCATATCATATAGATATAGAACATGTGTTTAGTTGATTTTAACAGTCAAGTTAGAAGGATTAACTTTTGTTTGCGAACAAGTTTAGAATTAACTAAACTATGTTCTAGTGATTACGAGTTTAAACCTTCGAATAAGATAGTTTTATATATATGAATCGAATGATGTTATGAACATCATTACTACCTCAAGTTTAGTAGGTAAACCTACTGGAAGTGACAAGAAATGATCTAGCTTTAAAGGATCTTGGATGGCTTGAAAGTTCTTGAAGTAGGATCATGACACAAAAACAAGTTCAAGTAAGATTTTTACTCGAATTAAGATAGTTTATAGTTATAGAAATTGAATCAAAGTTTGAATATGAATATTACCTTGAATAAGAAAGATAACCTACTGTATATAACAAAGGTTTCTTGATCTTAGATGATTACTTGGAATGGATTAGAAAGCTTGGAAGTAAATTAGTAAACTTGAAGGGATTTTTGAAGTGTTCTTGAAGTGTTCTTCCTATGATGATTATAGCTTGATTCTTGAAGTGATTTTTGATGAAGATGATGATTAACTACTGGAAAAATACGTTCATAATAGTGTGTGTGTGTTGAGAGAGAATTAGAAAGAGAATTGGAAGTGAAATGGAATGAATGATGAGTGGTAATTGGTGAGTGGTGAGTGGGGTTAAAAGGAGTTCTAGTTAGTTGACTAGCTCATGGTAGAAGTTAAAATTGATTAGTCATACATGACATAATCAATAGTGAAATCCCATGCTAGTTCCTATTGGTATATACCCATAGTAAGTACGTTTTGAAGCTGTGTATAATACGGGTAAGAATACGACTAGAATTCTTGATGAAAGAAAAGAATGGGAAAGTAACTGTAACCATTTTCGTTAAGTATGAGTGTTTTGATATATGTCTTGAAGTCTTCCAAAAGTATTTTAATACATCTAAATACACTACATGTATATACATTTTAACTGAGTCGTTAAGTCATCGTTAGTCGTTACATGTAAGTGTTGTTTTGAAACCTTTAAGTTAACGATCTCGATTAATGTTGTTAACCCATTGTTTATTATATCTAATGAGGTGTTAAATTATTATATTATCATGATATTATGATATATTAATATATCTTAATATGATATATATACATTTAAATGTCGTTACAACGATAATCGTTATATATATGTCTCGTTTCGAAATCCTTAAGTTAGTAGTCTTGTTTATATGTATATAACTCATTGTTAATATACTTATGGAGATAATTACTTATCATAATCTCATGTTAACCATATGTATATCCATATATATATCGTCATGTCATTTTTTACAAGTTTTAACGTTCGTGAATCGCCGGTCAACTTGGGTGGTCAATTGTCTATATGAAACATATTTCAATTAATCAAGTCTTAACAAGTTTGATTGCTTAACATGTTGGAAACATTTAATCATGTAAATATCAATCTCAATTAATTTATATAAACATGGAAAAGTTCGGGTCACTACAGTACCTACCCGTTAAATAAATTGCGTCCCGAAATTTTAAGCTGTTGAAGGTGTTGACGAATCTTCTGGAAATAGATGCGGGTATTTCTTATTCATCTGATCTTCACGCTCCCAGGTGAACTCGGGTCCTCTACGAGCATTCCATCGAACCTTAACAATTGGTATCTTGTTTTGCTTAAGTCTTTTAACCTCACGATCCATTATTTCGACGGGTTCTTCGATGAATTGAAGTTTTTCGTTGATTTGGATTTCATCTAACGGAATAGTGAGATCTTCTTTAGCAAAACATTTCTTCAAATTCGAGACGTGGAAAGTGTTATGTACAGCCGCGAGTTGTTGAGGTAACTCAAGTCGGTAAGCTACTGGTCCGACACGATCAATAATCTTGAATGGTCCAATATACCTTGGATTTAATTTCCCTCGTTTACCAAATCGAACAACGCCTTTCCAAGGTGCAACTTTAAGCATGACCATCTCTCCAATTTCAAATTCTATATCTTTTCTTTTAATGTCAGCGTAGCTCTTTTGTCGACTTTGGGCGGTTTTCAACCGTTGTTGAATTTGGATGATCTTCTCGGTAGTTTCTTGTATAATCTCCGGACCCGTAATCTGTCTATCCCCCACTTCATTCCAAAAAATCGGAGACCTGCACTTTCTACCATAAAGTGCTTCAAACGGCACCATCTCAATGCTTGAATGGTAGCTGTTGTTGTAGGAAAATTCTGCTAACGGTAGATGTCGATCCCAACTGTTTCCAAAATCAATAACACATGCTCGTAGCATGTCTTCAAGCGTTTGTATCGTCCTTTCGCTCTGCCCATCAGTTTGTGGATGATAGGCAGTACTCATGTCTAGACGAGTTCCTAATGCTTGCTGTAATGTCTGCCAGAATCTTGAAATAAATCTGCCATCCCTATCAGAGATAATAGAGATTGGTATTCCATGTCTGGAGACGACTTCCTTCAAATACAGTCGTGCTAACTTCTCCATCTTGTCATCTTCTCTTATTGGCAGGAAGTGTGCTGATTTGGTGAGACGATCAACTATTACCCAAATAGTATCAAAACTACTTGCAGTCCTTGGCAATTTAGTAATGAAATCCATGGTAATGTTTTCCCATTTCCATTCCGGGATTTCGGGTTGTTGAAGTAGACCTGATGGTTTCTGATGCTCAGCTTTGACCTTAGATCACGTCAAACATTCTCTTACGTATTTAGCAACATCGGCTTTCATACCCGGCCACCAAAAATGTTTCTTGAGATCCTTGTACATCTTCCCCGTTCCAGGATGTATTGAGTATCTGGTTTTATGACCTTCTCTAAGTACCATTTCTCTCATATCTCCAAATTTTGGTACCCATATCCTTTCAGCCCTATACCGGGTTCCGTCTTCCTGAATATTAAGATGCTTCTCCGATCCTTTGGGTATTTCATCCTTTAAATTTCCCTCTTTTAAAACTCCTTGTTGCGCCTCCTTTATTTGAGTAGTAAGGTTATTATGAATCAGTAAATTCATAGATTTTACTCGAATGGTTCTCTGTCCTTCCTGCTCAAGGCATCGGCTACCACATTTGCCTTCCCCGGGTGGTAACGAATCTCAAAGTCGTAATCATTCAACAATTCAATCCACCTACGCTGCCTCATATTCAGTTGTTTCTGATTAAATATGTGTTGAAGACTTTTGTGGTTGGTATATATAATACTTTTGACCCCATATAAGTAGTGCCTCCAAGTCTTTAATGCAAAAACAACCGCGCCTAATTCCAAATCATGCGTCGTATAATTTTGTTCGTGAATCTTCAATTGTCTAGACGCATAAGCAATCACCTTCGTTCGTTGCATTAATAGACAACCGAGACCTTGCTTTGATGCGTCACAATAAATCACAAAATCATCATTCCCTTCAGGCAATGACAATATAGGTGCCGTAGTTAGCTTTTTCTTCAATAACTGAAACGCTTTCTCTTGTTCATCATTCCATTCAAATTTCTTCCCTTGATGCGTTAATGCAGTCAAGGGTTTTGCTATTCTGGAAAAGTCTTGGATGAACCTTCTGTAGTAACCAGCTAGTCCTAAAAACTGGCGTATGTGTTTCGGAGTTTTTGGGGTTTCCCACTTTTCAACAGTTTCTATCTTTGCCGGATCCACCTTAATACCTTCTTTGTTCACTATGTGACCGAGAAATTGAACTTCTTCCAACCAAAATGCACACTTTGAAAACTTAGCGTACAATTCTTCCTTCCTCAATACTTCTAACACCTTTCTCAAATGTTCACCGTGTTCTTGGTCATTCTTTGAGTAAATAAGTATGTCATCAATGAAAACAATGACAAACTTGTCAAGGTATGGTCCACACACTCGGTTCATAAGGTCCATGAACACAGCTTGTGCATTAGTTAAACCAAATGGCATGACCATAAACTCGTAATGACCGTAACGTGTTCTGAAAGCAGTCTTTGGAATATCATCTTCTTTCACCCGCATTTGATGATACCCGGAACGTAAGTCAATCTTTGAATAAACAGACGAGCCTTGTAGTTGATCAAATAAGCCATCGATTCTCGGTAGTGGGTAGCGGTTCTTGATGGTAAGTTTGTTCAACTCTCGGTAGTCGATACACAACCTGAATGTACCCTCTTTCTTCTTGACAAACAAAACAGGAGCTCTCCACGGTGATGTGCTTGGTCGAATGAAACCATGCTCTAAAAGTTCTTGTAATTGGCTTTGCAGTTCTTTCATCCCGCTGG
This sequence comes from Rutidosis leptorrhynchoides, assembly GCF_046630445.1. NCBI lineage: Eukaryota > Viridiplantae > Streptophyta > Magnoliopsida > Asterales > Asteraceae > Rutidosis > Rutidosis leptorrhynchoides. The sequence continues at coordinate 341,460,500 of NC_092339.1, read as the reverse complement.
GTGCGAGTCTGTAAGGAGCACGAGCTATTGATGCAGCTCCTGGTACAAGATCTATTTGAAATTCAACGGATCGATGTGGGGGTAATCCCGGTAATTCTTTCGGAAATACATCGGGAAATTCTTTTGCGACGGGAACATCATTGATGCTCTTTTCTTCAGTTTGTACTTTCTCGACGTGTGCTAGAACAGCATAGCAACCTTTTCTTATTAGTTTTTGTGCCTTCAAATTACTAATAAGATGTAGCTTCGTGTTGCCCTTTTCTCCGTACACCATTAAGGGTTTTTCTTTTTCTCGTATAATGCGAATTGCATTTTTGTAACAAACGATCTCTGCTTTCACTTCTTTCAACCAGTCCATACCGATTATCACATCAAAACTCCCTAACTCTACTGGTATCAAGTCAATCTTAAATGTTTCGCTAACCAGTTTAATTTCTCGATTCCGACATATATTATCTGCTGAAATTAATTTACCATTTGCTAATTCGAGTAAAAATTTACTATCCAAAGGCGTCAATGGACAACTTAATTTAGCACAAAAATCTCTACTCATATAGCTTCTATCCGCACCCGAATCAAATAAAACGTAAGCAGATTTATTGTCAATAAGAAACATACCCGTAACAAGCTCCGGGTCTTCCTGTGCCTCTGTCGCATTAATATTGAAAACTCTTCCGCGGCCTTGTCCATTCATGTTCTCCTGGTTCGGGCAATTTCTAATAATGTGGCCCGATTTTCCACATTTATAACAAACTACATTGGCATAACTTGCTCCGACACTACTTGCTCCGCCATTACTCGTTTCGACATCATTTGTTCCTTTCGTTCTATTAACCCCTGGTCCGTAGACCTCACACTTCGCTGCGCTATGACCATTTCTTTTACACTTGTTGCAAAATTTAGTGCAGAACCCCGAGTGATACTTTTCACACCTTTGACATAGCTGCTTCTAATTGTTGTTGTTGTTGCGGTTATTATTGTTGTTGGGATGATTGTTGTAGTTGCTGTTGTTGTTGTTGTTGTTGTTGTTGTTGTTGGGCCGTTTGTTGTAGTTGCGATTGATGTTGCGATTGTTGGGATAATTGTTGCGATTATTGTTGTAATTGCTGTTGTTGTTGTATTGGTGATTCTTATCACCGTTTTCCTCCCACTTTCTTTTGACTTGCTTCACATTGGCCTCTTCAGCAGTCTGTTCTTTAATTCTTTCTTCAATCTGGTTCACTAGTTTGTGAGCCATTCTACATGCCTGTTGTATGGAGGCGGGCTCGTGTGAACTTATATCTTCTTGGATTCTTTCCGGTAATCCTTTCACAAACGCGTCGATCTTCTCTTCCTCATCTTCGAACGCTCCCGGACACAATAGGCATAATTCTGTGAATCGTCTTTCGTACGTGGTAATATCAAATCCTTGGGTTCGTAACCCTCTAAGTTCTGTCTTGAGCTTATTGACCTCGGTTCTGGGACGGTACTTCTCATTCATCAAGTGCTTGAATGCTGACCACGGTAGTGCGTACGCATCGTCTTGTCCCACTTGCTCTAGATAGGTATTCTACCATGTTAACGCAGAACCTGTGAAGGTATGCGTAGCGTACTTTACTTTGTCCTCTTCAGTACACTTACTTATGGCAAACACCGATTCGACCTTCTCGGTCCACCGTTTCAATCCGATCGGTCCTTCGGTTCCATCAAATTCCAAAGGTTTGCAGGCAGTGAATTCTTTGTAGGTGCATCCTACACGATTTTCTGTACTGCTAGATCCAAGGTTATTGTTGGTATGTAGCGCAGCCTGTACTGCGGCTATGTTTGAAGCTAGAAAAGTACGAAATTCCTCTTCATTCATATTCACGGTGTGTCGAGTAGTCGGTGCCATTTCCTTCAAAATAGTCAAATGGAACAAGTTAATCATACAGAATATTAAGAGTAGTTAATAGTATTTCGTAGCATAATATGAACTCATTTATAAAAGCTTTTTCTTCATATTAGCGTTTTATAAGTTTAAATTCGGGTAGTACCTACCCGTTAAGTTCATACTTAGTAGCTAATATACAATTCAACTACTACAATTCTATATGAAAAACTGATTATAATAATATTTCGCGTTCAAACTTTTACACAATATTTTACAAACTTACAATACCGCTTATTTTACATATAGCATGAAATATAGCACACAATAAATTTGATACAAGATGGTTGTGAAGATAATTCTAGCTAGTACACAAGTCGTTCAGCAAAGGCACTAAAGACACGTAATTCATACGTCCAGAAACAAGTCATGCATTCTGGTTTTACTAGGATTACTTCCCATCCTTGGTCTTGTGGAACATAACCATTATGGCCGTTGATAAGACAGCGTGTTGTAACGTCGTCAAAGGGACGAGGGTTACGTAATGTCCAACAGTCCCGTAACAATCTAAAAACCTCATTTCTTACCCCAATTACCGACTCCGTCACTTGTGGGAACGTTTTGTTTAATAGTTGTAGCCCGATGTTCTTGTTCTCACTTTGGTGAGAAGCGAACATTACTAATCCGTAAGCATAACATGCTTCTTTATGTTGCATGTTAGCCGCTTTTTCTAAATCACGAAGTCCAATCTTCGGATATATTGAGTCAAAATAATTTCTTAACCCATTGCGTAAAATAGCATTTGGGTTCCCCGCAATATATGCGTCAAAGTAAACACATCGTAACTTATGGAATTCCCAATGTGATATCCCCCATCTTTCGAACGAAAGCCTTTTATAAACCAAGGCATTCTTGGAACGTTCTTCGAATGTCTTACAAACTGATCTCGCCTTAAATAGTTGTGCCGAAGAATTCTGACCGACTCTAGACAAGATTTCATCAATCATGTCTCCAGGTAGGTCTCTTAAAATATTGGGTTGTCTATCCATTTTGTGTTTTTATACTGTAAAATAGACAAGAGTTAGATTCATAAAAAAAAATACTTATTAATACAAGCAATTTTTTCATATATCATAAAGCATAAGCACACTATATTACATATATTACACCACACGAATACAACTATCTTATTCCGACTCGCTTGTTTCTTCTTCTTCGGTTTTGGTTCGTTTTGCCAAGTTTCTAGGGATATATGATGTTCCCCTAATACGAGCCGTCGTTATCCACATTGGTTTAGAAAAACCTGGTGGTTTAGAGGTTCCCGGGTCATTGTTACAACTTAAGGACTTCGGGGGTTGACGATACATATAAAGTTCATCGGGGTTGGAATTAGATTTCTCTATTTTTATGCCCTTTCCCTTATTATTTTCTTTTGCCTTTTTAAATTCAGTTGGGGGAATTTCTATAACATCATCGGAATTCTCGTCGGAATCCGATTCATCGGAGAATTGGTAATCCTCCCAATATTTTGCTTCCTTGGCGGAAACACCATTGACCATAATTAACCTTGGTCGGTTGGTTGAGGATTTTCTTTTACTTAACCGTTTTATTATTTCCCCCACCGGTTCTATTTCTTCATCCGGTTCCGATTCTTCTTCCGGTTCCGATTCTTCTTCCGGTTCCGACTCTTCTTCCGGTTCCTCTTCGGGAACTTGTGAATCAGTCCACGAATCATTCCAATTTACATTTGACTCTTCATTATTATTAGGTGAGTCAATGGGACTTGTTCTAGAGGTAGACATCTATCACATAATATCAAACGCGTTAAGAGATTAATATATCACATAATATTCACATGTTAAAAATATATAGTTTTCAACAAAATTTGTTAAGCAATCATTTTTCAAGTAAACACGGTCGAAGTCCAGACTCACTAATGCATCCTAACAAACTCGATAAGACACACTAATGCAAAATTCTGGTTCTCTAAGACCAACGATCTGATACCAACTGAAATGTCCCGTTCTTATTGATTAAAAACGTTCCATATTAATTGATTTCGTTGCAAGGTTTTGACCTCTATATGAGACGTTTTTCAAAGACTGCATTCATTTTAAAACAAACCATAACCTTTATTTCATCAATAAAAGTTTAAAAAGCTTTACGTAGATTATCAAATAATGATAATCTAAAATATCCTGTTTACACACGACCATTACATAATGGTTTACAATACAAATATGTTACAACAAAATAAGTTTCTTGAATGCAGTTTTTACACAATATCATACAAGCATGGACTCCAAATCTCGTCCTTATTTAAGTATGCGACAGCGGAAGCTCTTAATAATCACCTGAGAATAAACATGCTTAAAACGTCAACAAAAATGTTGGTGAGTTATAGGTTTAACCTATATATATCAAATCGTAACAATAGACCACAAGATTTCATATTTCAATACACATCCCATACATAGAGATAAAAATCATTCATATGGTGAACACCTGGTAACCGACATTAACAAGATGCATATATAAGAATATCCCCATCATTCCGGGACACCCTTCGGATATGATATAAATTTCGAAGTACTAAAGCATCCGGTACTTTGGATGGGGTTTGTTAGGCCCAATAGATCTATCTTTAGGATTCGCGTCAATTAGGGTGTCTGTTCTCTAATTCTTAGATTACCAGACTTAATAAAAAGGGGCATATTCGATTTCGATAATTCAACCATAGAATGTAGTTTCACGTACTTGTGTCTATTTTATAAATCATTTATAAAACCTGCATGTATTCTCATCCCAAAAATATTAGATTTTAAAAGTGGGACTATAACTCACTTTCACAGATTTTTACTTCGTCGGGAAGTAAGAATTGGCCACTGGTTGATTCACGAACCTATAACAATATATACATATATATCAAAGTATGTTCAAAATATATTTACAACACTTTTAATATATTTTGATGTTTTAAGTTTATTAAGTCAGCTGTCCTCGTTAGTAACCTACAACTAGTTGTCCACAGTTAGATGTACAGAAATAAATCGATAAATATTATCTTGAATCAATCCACGACCCAGTGTATACGTATCTCAGTATTGATCACAACTCAAACTATATATATTTTGGAATCAACCTCAACCCTGTATAGCTAACTCCAACATTCACATATAGAGTGTCTATGGTTGTTCCGAAATATATATAGATGTGTCGACATGATAGGTCGAAACATTGTATACGTGTTTATGGTATCTCAAGATTACATAATATACAATACAAGTTGATTAAGTTATGGTTGGAATAGATTTGTTACCAATTTTCACGTAGCTAAAATGAGAAAAATTATCCAATCTTGTTTTACCCATAACTTCTTCATTTTAAATCCGTTTTGAGTGAATCAAATTGCTATGGTTTCATATTGAATTCTATTTTATGAATCTAAACAGAAAAAGTATAAGTTTATAGTCGGAAAAATAAGTTACAAGTCATTTTTGTAAAGGTAGTCATTTCAGTCGAAAGAACGACGTCTAGATGACCATTTTAGAAAACATACTTCCACTTTGAGTTTAACCATAATTTTTGGATATAGTTTCATGTTCATAATAAAAATCATTTTCTCAGAATAACAACTTTTAAATCAAAGTTTATCATAGTTTTTAATTAACTAACCCAAAACAGCCCGCGGTGTTACTACGACGGCGTAAATCCGGTTTTACGGTGTTTTTCGTGTTTCCAGGTTTTAAATCATTAAGTTAGCATATCATATAGATATAGAACATGTGTTTATTTGATTTTAAAAGTCAAGTTAGAAGGATTAACTTTTGTTTGCGAACAAGTTTAGAATTAACTAGACTATGTTCTAGTGATTACGAGTTTAAACCTTCGAATAAGATAGTTTTATATATACGAATCGAATGATGTTATGAACATCATTACTACCTCAAGTTTAGTAGGTAAACCTACTGGAAGTGACAAGAAATGATCTAGCTTCAAAGGATCTTGGATGGCTTGAAAGTTCTTGAAGTAGGATCATGACACAAAAACAAGTTCAAGTAAGATTTTTACTCGAATTAAGATAGTTTATAGTTATAGAAATTGAATCAAAGTTTGAATATGAATATTACCTTGAATAAGAAAGATAACCTACTGTATATAACAAAGGTTTCTTGATCTTAGATGATTACTTGGAATGGATTAGAAAGCTTGGAAGTAAATTAGTAAACTTGAAGGGATTTTTGAAGTGTTCTTCCTATGATGATTATAGCTTGATTCTTGAAGTGATTTTTGATGAAGATGATGATTAGCTACTGGAAAAATACGTTCATAATAGTGTGTGTGTGTTGAGAGAGAATTAGAAAGAGAATTGGAAGTGAAATGGAGTGAATGATGAGTGGTAATTGGTGAGTGGTGAGTGGGGTTAAAAGGAGTTCTAGTTAGTTGACTAGCTCATGGTAGAAGTTAAAATTGATTAGTAATACATGACATAATCAAGAGTGGAATCCCATGCTAGTTCCTATTGGTATATACCCATAGTAAGTACGTTTTGAAGCTGTGTATAATACGGGTAAGAATACGACTAGAATTCTTGATGAAAGAAAAGAATGGGAAAGTAACTGTAACCATTTTCGTTAAGTATGAGTGTTTTGATATATGTCTTGAAGTCTTCCAAAAGTATTTTAATACATCTAAATACACTACATGTATATACATTTTAACTGAGTCGTTAAGTCATCGTTAGTCGTTACATGTAAGTGTTGTTTTGAAACCTTTAAGTTAACGATCTCGATTAATGTTGTTAACCCATTGTTTATTATATCTAATGAGGTGTTAAATTATTATATTATCATGATATTATGATATATTAATATATCTTAATATGATATATATACATTTAAATGTCGTTACAACGATAATCGTTATATATATGTCTCGTTTCGAAATCCTTAAGTTAGTAGTCTTGTTTATATGTATATAACTCATTGTTAATATACTTATGGAGACACTTACTTATCATAATCTCATGTTAACCATATGTATATCCATATATATATCGTCATGTCGTTTTTTACAAGTTTTAACGTTCGTGAATCGCCGGTCAACTTGGGTGGTCAATTGTCTATATGAAACATATTTCAATTAATCAAGTCTTAACAAGTTTGATTGCTTAACATGTTGGAAACATTTAATCATGTAAATATCAATCTCAATTAATATATATAAACATGGAAAAGTTCGGGTCACTACATTTGGTTATGTAGCGAGTGATAAATGGTTGACCTATCACTCTTCGTCAGCTACATGTGTGCGTTTGGTTATGTGACGAGTGATTAATGCTTGATTTATCACTCTTCGTCGGTCACATGTGTTTGTTTGGTTATGTGGTGAGTGATTAATGTTTGACCTATCGCTCTTCTTCGGCCACATATGTGTGTTGGGGTAAGTGGTGAGTGTTACCCGTTTGGGGATTCGCTCTTCGTTGGCCACGTATCTAGGATGGTAAGCGGTTTCGCTTTTCGTCGGCCATCCTTGTGATTGAGGTAAGTGTTAACGTTTCGGTTGCACTTTTCATCGGCCCCATGGTGCGTAGTGGTGAGTGGTTAACGTATTTGACCTACCGCTCTTCGTCGACCACGTACGCGTTGCGATGGGTGGTGAGTGGTTAACGTATTTGACCTACCGCTCTTCGTCGGCCACCATCGAGTCGAATGTCGACCTTGTGTATATTGGGGTGTGTAAGTTTTATTAGCATTGTATGTTGATTATTTCGTTTATTGCGGTTTGCTAATGATATTGTGTTGTTTGTGTAGGTGTATGCAAGTGATTGAATTATGTATGTATGCATATAAGTATTGCATTCACTAAGCATTAGCTTACCCTCTCGTTGTTTACATTTTTAGGTTCGGAGGCGGACGTGGCAAGGGTATGCTCGAGATTAGATGATTTTCTCTTTTGATGCTTGCTTGGATTACTTTTGGTTTCGACTTAGGATTGGGTAGTTTATCCCCAAACATCATGCTCGTAGTTGTGTTTGGAACTTAAACTCATGTAGTCAAAAACTTGTATTTTGTGCGAAAGTCGTAAAACGGCCGATGTGAGCCCGGTGTCGTAAAACTTGTTTTATTATTGAAACGTGTTAGTTTTACATATTATAAAATGTTGAGAAAAGTGTTTAGTCTAAAAGTGTTGGGAAGTGGGAGATCATTAAACGAAAATTGGAAATTCGGACAGAACTGATTTGGCCTTGTGCGCGCCGCGCACATTGAGGGTTGCGCGCCGCGCACCCTCATGTATAAAAAAAAAAATTTATCTTGCGTATTCAGTTGGATAACGGGTTGGGTCGTTACAGGAATGTTTGATGGGTGAAGCATCGAGGTGTTAAGATGCCACTCGGGGTGAAGTATCAAGGTGTTAAGATGCCACCCAGGGGTTAGTGATACGCGGTGTTAAGTACACTAATGGATGTTGTGAACTCCGATGGTCTTTCGCGAGCGCCATTCCCTTGTACGATTGGTTAACCATGGTTATGTATTGTAAGTGTAGCATATTATATTGTTCGAATTATATGCTATTGTTGTGCTAGCTTGGGTATTGGAGATTTAGCCTTATACTTTGTGATGGTATGCTAACTATATTGCTAGCGTGTATGCGGTAATTGTTGTAAGTGATTGCAAGTAAGTATGTTATATATGTATGTGTATAATTATTGCATTCACTAAGCGTTTTGCTTACCCTCTCGTTGTTTACTCTTTTTAGGTTCCGGCATAGACAAGGGTAAGGGTATTCGGTTGGATTAGAAGCCTCCCGCTTTGTTCCGATAAGGGGACGCTTTTGGGATGTTTAGCTTTTGAAGTTTGGCCAAGATGTGGGTAGTTTAACCCCAAACACCATGCTCTAGGTGTCGTTTGGAAATTAAACTCTTATGGTCGAAACTTGTACTTTTGAACGAAATTCGTAAAACGGCCAACGTGGGCCCGATGCTGTAAAACTTGGTTTTATTGTGGAAACTTCTTAGTTTTAATTATGTTAACATGTTGTGAAAAGGGTTTCATTTAAAAGTTTCGGAAAGCGGGTTTTTCGTTCGGGTAAGTTGGACCATGAGGTCAGAATGTTACAGTTCATTTGGACGCCGTCCCAATTGGTTGGACGCCGTCCTGGTCTTCAGTACTGGACGCCGTCCAGATGTGCTGTCTCACAAATTTTTTTTTGGGGACGTATTTTTGGTATAACGAGGTTTGGGTCGTTACAACAAGTCGAGATGAAAAGTCGATTCAACGTTTTTCGTGATGTTTTGGATCTTATTGCTTCACAAAAAATGAAATTCGGAGCATTAGGAATCTGTTCCAAGTCTTAATTTGAAGTAATTCGCGATTTAAAAAAAAAATCGTCTGATATTACCTAAATTTTAAAAAATTTGAACACGCAGTCCTTTTTGCGAGCAAATATTAAAATTGAGTCCTTTTTGGATTTAATGAAATTGGGGGTTACCTTGATTGTCAAATTTGACAACATAGGTTACCCTTTCGGGTCATTTGCCCTAATATTTTTTAACATATTTTATTTCCTATTTTTATCAATTGAAATCATTTCGTTTAGTATAGTTTGTAGTTTTAATCTTGGGGGACCCTTACACTAAAAGTCAACGGTCAGTTCTAAATCCTGTTTATGCAGGCATTCGTCGATTTACAAAGCCGCTTGGTTAATTTAGTGATCAGTGTTCATTTACAAGAGTATTATTAGCCTGGTTCTCTTATAGTTATATCTACTTTTAGTTTTCATTTTGAAAGATGTTAGGATAGGATGCACGTCAGCCAAGAAAAAGTAATTAACCATTGACTTATATGAAATTTTGTGAGTGTATAGAGTGTGTTTGGCGCATAGCTTATTGGAGCTTATGGAAGCTTATGAGAACTTGAGCTTATGATTTTAATAAGCTCCAAGTCATAGGCTTTGTTTGGTAGACAAAAAAAGTAGAGCTTATGAAAATCATAACCTCTGAAAAAATAAGCTACTTGTAGTAGCTTATGAAAAAAAGTAGAGCTTATGAACTGAAAAATAAGCTCCAGCTAGTTTAACAAACACTTATAAAAAATAATAAGCTCCAGCTACCACCTTCAAAAATAAGCTCCAGCTCCAGCTCCTGCTCATAAGCTCCAGCTACAGTTATAAGCTCCAGCTCCAGCTACTTTCGTCCAAACACACCCTATACAAATATGGGTGATATTTTGGTTAAAATGGAAATTTACAATCCATTTGGGTCATACGCGTCTATATTGACCCATATGCATAATTTTGAGAAATGGAAGTCACCAACACGTCTAAAGTGTCATTACTGGCGTATGATATCAGTTGGGTCAGCCCAGGTTGTCCAGCTTAAATTTTGAGTTGTCAACAGAAAACTTTTACCATTTTAGTAAAAGTGTCATAAAAGACTCTCGGGCCTACTTTGCGGTCTCATTAGTTGAACATAGTTAAATTTTGGTAAAAATTAATAACTGATTTAGAAAGTAGACCCGACATGCTTCAAAATGGTATATGATATGGTTGTGATGGTCGAGTATAAGTGGGTTTTAAATTGATGTCAAAATGGAACTTTGTCTGCCGATCTTGCTGTGCGTTACACAAATTTTTAACAATACTGATGACTTCCAACAACAGAATGCAAACAACTTGAAGAAAAAAGAAGCAGCTAACTTACATCATCCCACCAAAAACAAACAAACTTTAAAAAACAAAACAACAAAAATATGTTACAAATGGGTACTGTTAGGGTGTTCCCAACGGTGGGTTCCTGACCTCCGCCCAGGCTCACGCCCACAAGGAAGCTGATGGCAGCAAAGGCGCCCAGGTCCCGCTCAGGTACTCGCCCACCATCTCGTGCTGCTGATCGTCCTTTTTAGTCATATTTCAGGACGGAAGGAATGGCTCAGAAATGTGGTATTTTTTGCTTCTTAAACTTGTACATTTAATTAATTAAGGGAAGAAAGGAGTGTCATGGTTGAGAGTGTTTAGTCATGGGTTTAGTCCTGAAAAGGAAGTGCTGATGTGGCGTTGATGTGGCACATGAGGACTAAGATGGAGGAGTGTCTCCATTGGGAGCACTCTTATATCTCAATTATGCAGCTATAGTTATTTATATACTGTTATGTAGCTACAGTTATTTACATAGTTATAGTTATTTCTCGGTATATGTATATAGTTATTTCAGTATAGAATTATAATTGTTGGTCCGAAAGTTATAAAGATTCTCTTATATGAATGTTCCATTCTGTTTATATGTGTATGTTTATATGTGTATGTTATTTGTGATTATTTATGATTCTTTAACTGCCTACTTACAATAAGATTATTGATATCGATATCGGTTGTTATTGTATGTACTTTATTGACCTCACTATTTTAATTTTTTGTGCGATATTGTATACTAAGAGATGTAATCTAATAAACCCTTCATAGGAAGGTTGTCATATATGCATCCACCATTCGAAGAGGTCTTTTATTTTTATTTACAAATATTTTTCTTTTTCTCCATTTAACATTTCGGTATATTAACTTTGAAAATGTTTGGTTATATATTTTTTCAAACAAATTGCTTTTTGTACTCATTTTACTAACTATAGTCACTTTAAGTTGATCCCCACCAACGACAAAAGTCGCCACAAATTTCAACAAGCACCACCTATATGTACAGGTAAAAAAATTTTATCACAAACACTCTAAAACACAACCAATTAACAATATATAAGACATTGAAACACTAACAGAATCCAATACATGTTGCACGCGAACAACAAGCAACATCAACATCCACAATGCCAATACCACCCACACCAAACAAGGAAGAAACACAAACGAGCAACACTGGCGCAAAATGAGTACTATTCCCCGAAAACAAAGACAAAGAAACAAAAAGAAAAGAGAACGGGAATAACGCAGTTAAAAACGGTATCTATTTTGCCTACATACGTAATGTATCTAAATAAACAGATCGTAGCTATTTTGTTTTTGTAAATACCTAACGCAACGTTAAATATGAATATGTAATCAGTGGCAGAACTACGATTTTTTTTACCGAGGGGCAAACTTTTTTTTTTAAAACCGTAGCAATTTTTTTGATCAAAATATGGAGGTTTTGGGGCAAAAAATTGAGGATTTTGGGAAAAAGTTGAAGGTTTCTGAGCAAAAGTTAAAGGTTTTTGGGCAAAATTTGGAGGTTTTGGAGCAAAAGTTGGAGAATTTTTGGCAAAATTTGAAGATTTTTGGGCAAAATATGTAGGTTTTTGAGCAAAAAAAATTCACCGTGAGTAAAGTCGAAAAACCCAAGAATTTTATACTAAAAAAAATCCACTGGGGGCGGGCGCCCCCCTCTGCCCCCATGTAGTTTCGCCTATGTATGTAATACCTAATACTATGTTAAAACGAGCAAACCTGAAATATCTCGCCGAATCGCGCTGGCCGAACTAGATCATGTATCAATACTAACGAAGATTATTGCTTGTATTTTAACCGACAATATCAACCAATGAAATCACTCACATTTTACGTGATTTACAATGATTAGTAATATTAAGTTCTTGTTCTCGGATTTTATTTTGAAGGGAAAGAAAATGAAGGGAAGAGAAAATAAAGAGAATTAATGTTATTAGTTTTAAGTTGAAGAGAAGTAAAAAGAAGTTGAGGTATTTTTTTATTCTAAATCTTCTTCTCAAATTGAAAGGATACTCTTATTTTTCAGTCATTTCATTTCTTTTCCCTCATCAAAGTTCGTTTTTTGAAAACGCTACTTAACGGTTTCTTCAACATATAATACTTCAACCATCTAAATTTATAAATCCACCAACATTTGTTGCTATTTTCCAATAATACCTCCATTAAATTCTAACAAAATTTTTGTGTAACACACATTATTAAGATAGTTTAGGAAATTTTGGTGAATCTACCATAATCAGTGTTGGATGTATCTACTCCCATATAAGAGTAAATTATATTAATGGTCTATGTAGTTTACACAAAATTATACCGATCGTCATTTTTTTTTTTTTTTAATTTCATCGTTCTTCCCAGTAGTTTATAAAATGCACGTCACTAGTCCTTTTAACTAACGCCAGCTAAAATGATCGTTAAGTAAACAATAATGTACTTTCATTTTCATCGCCTTTCGCAAAAACAAACTAGAACTAGACTAGTTTTTAATAATCCTGATATCATGATCATAGGTTTATTATGATTTATTAAAGTCTTGGCCTGATAATAACCGATTAATATATAATCAAATAAGCCTTTTCTCATCAATCTTAAAATTTTAATTAAATCGTATTGCAGTTCCGATTAAATCAAGGAAGGCGTCCTAACAATTTGGCCCTATCTCGCAAAATATATGCCCCCATATTTGGCCAGTCAATCCTTCCCACAACTTTACATGAGTGTCTTTTGATGACACACGATACATATAGTAGCCGTATATATACACATATTTCTATCGCTATTTATTCGATGTTGAGATATAGTGAAACTCTACAAATGCCTACAAGTTTCTTTAATTTGTCTATGTTTTTAGGTGCCAGATCATCGTCACTTATATATAGACCTTATTTTATCTTATATGCTAATTGTGTACCCATTTTCCTGGCCTAATGATTAATCTAACTATTAGGTACTAATGTACTATATTAGAGAAAGACTCAATTTGTCCAATACTACACGCTAGGAAGAATTTGATTAGGGTAGTAGCCTTCATAGGGGCTTATCAGTCATTTTACAATAATTAATCTTTAATCTTATATACTAATTAATTATGTACCCATTTTACTGGGGTTTATCTGTCATTTTACAATAACTATTAGATAATTTTACTATTAATTGATCAATTCCAAATATATGGGCTTTTAATTCATATTCCAAATATATGGGCTTTGGATTCATATCTCAAATATATATATGTGGCATTCAGTTCTTACAACTCACAAATCTAACTCGTACAAACACAATTATATAGGCTTTCAATTCATACAACTCACTAACCCAATTCGTCAAGGTAAGAATAACATGCATATACATGTATATTTTTTTTTTTAAGGCAAAACAATATATTTTTATTGATGAAATAATATGTACAATACAGCCATACAGGAAGTATACACGAGGATCTACGTATGCCATCCACACGATATGACAAGACCCGAGATCTCACTTGAAACAAGCTGGGAGGGCCAATGAAACGGTGTTGAAATTCAGCTATAAAGTGACATATGACCCACCCATTTAGACCCCAAGCATTGACAAATATATAGATGACAAGCAGACCATAACAACTCGAAAGAGATATCCACGCAGGGGCAATTCAAAATTACAGAGATGACACGATACTATGGCATGGAACAAAAACAATTAACCAATACCGCTACGGTTGGAATGAGGGCCATCAAAAGAATGCGGATCATTTAACCATCGTAACCAGTCCAAACACAAGGTTTTCGAGCAATTTGTGATCCATTCATGACTTTTTATTTGTACTTCAGTTACCAAAATCGCAGCCACTTTTTTAGATTTGTTGAACACCGAAGTATTTCTATTTTGCCAAATAAAGTAGCAAGTGGACTAAATAACCGCTTGCCATACAAATTTTAGCAAAGGTGTAGTAAAAGACATGCCTAGACCCGAGAGTAATAAATCTAGCGATATGCAGGGCCGGGCTTGAGAATTTGGAGTAGAAGAGATGAATCGATGATGGGTGGGCAGGTGACGGCAATAAAGAAAATAACCACAACAAGATCGATATTTGGGGAATTGGAGAACTGAGGAGTGACGAACTGTCTTAGACGTTTGGATGCCCCATGATCCTAATAGTTTGGTTTAATGGGCCTTTTTTCTCACTTTTTCCAAATCTAGGCATGTATTATGAGCCTTTTCCTATTTTTTATTTAATGGGTTTATGTGAGCTAGAACTATGGGCCAAAATGAGTCTAGTATAGATGAAATTGGACTCCTAAATTGATGCCCCATGAATTCTGCTGCCCGGTGCCGTTGCCCACCCCGCACGGCATCAGGCCCTGCCCCGGCGATATGCTTGATGGCATAACCTGTTTCCACCAAGCAAATATTCGGGTCCATGTGTCTTTTGCAAAAGGACATGCGAAAATAGTATGTTCCACAACCTCCAGGTCGTTATCGTACACGGACAACGAATGGAGTCAAGGTCAATACCCTTTTTATCGAGTTAGGAGCTGACCGGTAGCATATACATGTATATTTTATTGTATATTGTTTATGTTTATGTTCGTATAATTGTTAACCATTTTAATGTTCATAAGTCATTTTACAATAACTATTAAATAATCTTACAATAACTCCTAATTAATTCATCTCAAATATATGGGCTTATAATTCATATTCTAAATATATGAGCTTTATATTCATATCTCAAATATATGTGGCTTTCAATTCTTACAACTCACAAACCCATTTCGTATAAACACAATTATATGGGGCTCTCAATTCATACAACTCACTAACCCAATTAGTAGGTAAGAAAAACATACATATACATATCTATTCTATTGCATATCGTTTATGTTTATCATTATGTTTATGTTGTACTCACGAATACATCCGACCTATACTATAAGTTGTCCGCCTATTTATATATTAGATAGGGAAGTGAAAACCAAAATTATCGTTTATGACATTATTCGTTTGTAATCGTCGTTTAGTTTATTTTAAACTCTATGTTATCATCAACTTCATTTTTTTTTTTTTTACTTTTGAAGGGTACGTATGCTTTATAATTTTTATATATTATTATGTGTTGGGTTTTGTGATGCCTTGAATAAAAATAAAGTAAATCAAGATAGTTTAAGAGATAAGTCTGCTTGAAAGTCAAGTTAACTTGATGTGCAAAATCTGATTTATAGAAAGTTTTTGTGTTTCACCTAAAGGGTTTAGGTTCTAGGCTTTCGCTATAAGTAATCTTCTAGCTTCATTGAATTTGTGCGCAGTAAAATATAGTCAAAAATCTATCGTTTGCGCCAGTTAATTAAACTCTTCTCCGTGTTTGGAGTTGAGATATAACCACGTTACATCTTTGTGCCATTTAGGTTTATCAGTGTGACGCCTCGTACAAAACCATCGTGTACGATTCGTCAACAACAGGATCTTTACATGGTCAAATCCTACATGCTGTTTGAAAACCAGTTTTGCATTCATAAAAAGATAGCGTTTACAAAAGATAACGTGACACAAAGGTCGTTACAAAGTCATTATTTGAAAATAACATAAGTTACGAATGCAAGATAAAAGTTCCATGATTGAGACATCTCTAAGTAATGCAGCGGAAATCTAACACAGCAGGTCCATAACAGCAAGTCTATAACACCAAGATAGCAAGTCTAACAGCGGAAGCAACATTGTCTAAGCACCTGAGAAATACACACTTAAAAGTCAACAAGAATGTTGGTGAGCTATAGTTTGTAAACAGTAAAGTAATGTAGACCACGAGTTATCGTATTCAAAACAATATGAAAAGTATATGCTTATCCGTGGGCACCCGGTAACTAACTTAACGTAATAGTAATACCCCCTAAAAGTACACTTGGCGAGTGCGTATGTTCTCGAAGTATCAAACACCCATTAAATGCTAGCGCGACTAGCCCGAGTGGGGATGTCAAACCCTATGGATCCATATCTAATATTCGCGTTCATCGGTTCAAAACCAATGATTAAACGTTACCGTGCTAAGGGGAATGTTTATGCCGTTATATAACCCACACATATGTAAAGTTTAAGTACTCGTGTAAAGTAAGTAAAACATAAAAAGCGCATGTATTCTCAGTCTCAAAAATAGTATGAGTAAAAAGGGAAGCTATAACTCACAGTGATAAAAGCGGTAAAGTCGATAATGAAAGTATGCAAGTAGTAAGTCGGTCCGAAAGGTCGTCAACCTAAGTCAAAGGTCACTAGGTCAGTATGTTGTCCCAAAAGGTTAAAAGTGAATAAATTAAGTTTAAGTGTCATCATCATCATCATTCATCATCATAAAAGCTAAGTAAGTTTGACAAGAATAGAGATCGAAACAATAGGCTGACTTCGGTCAGCTTCTACGACCGCTATACAAAACGAAAAGACGCGTAGTCAGTGGATATGGCTCCGTATATGAGTCCTCTAACCGGTGACCAATTTTCAAAACCTAACTCGTCTTTGTTTGGCCGTGGCGACGGTTTAAGTGCGAGTAGGTCAGAAATTTCAGCACAACGTTACAAAGGCGTAGTGACTTTCGGAGGGCTATAAATCCGAAACCATATATCAGATTAAGACGAGGCCTAAACAAAAAGTCATCTACTCGAAACGAACTAACTGAAAATCAATTTTCCAGAAGTCCAGGAATCTGATCAGATCCCGAAAAACAGTAAACAAGTGTTCCGGTGGGGTTCTTGGTGCTTGATGCTCATCACGGTTCTCATCCTTGATGCTTGTAAGCTTCAAGTGTACAACTCTTTGATGGGTTAGCATCACCTTGACCAAGATTCAACCATCAACACACAATATGTTAAGACCAAGTAAGAACACAACTCATTTAAAAGTCTTAGATGGATGATGAACCAAGGTTACATCATATCCTTAGTCTTAACACAAATACAAGTCCTATTTACAACTAATGCTACAAACTTTACTTCAATCAAACAAATATGAATACAATCTTAATCAAATGAAGTGATGGAACCCTAAGATAGAGATCTTGGATCCTTTTCAAACAAGTTATAAGATTACAAAGCTAGAAAGCTTGAATCTTTAGTGTTCTTGAAGACCTTGAAGCATAAAGCTTAGATCTTCAAGTTATATGAAGACCACAAACACAAGTTTTGATCTTTATAACATAATAATGAGATCATAAGTTAGAAAACTTAGATCCAACAAAAGAAATGAAGATTCAAAGCTAGAAAGCTTGAATCTTGGTTGTTCTTGAAGATCTTGAAACATAAAGCTTGGATCTTTAAGTTACATGAAGATTACAAACACAAGTTTGAATCTTTATAACAAAATAACAAGATTAAATCTAAAAGATTTAGATCTACAAAATAGGTGAAGATTCAAAGCTAGAAAGCTTGAATCTTCCATGTTCTTGAAGGATTCAAATTCATGTTTG
The DNA here is from genome assembly GCF_046630445.1 of Rutidosis leptorrhynchoides. Lineage (NCBI taxonomy): Eukaryota > Viridiplantae > Streptophyta > Magnoliopsida > Asterales > Asteraceae > Rutidosis > Rutidosis leptorrhynchoides. The sequence goes on along the minus strand of NC_092339.1, from coordinate 341,442,513 downwards.
AATCTACAAGATGTAATCAAGATCAAAAGCTAAAAAGCTAGACCCATGATGATGATGATGATGAAATCGTGAAAGAGAAGAGAAGAAGAAGAAGAAAAATCAAATACTTACACTTTTTAGAGAGAGAAAGAACTAGAGAAAGAATTAGAGAGTAAGTATGTGTAAATTACAAATGAAAGCAAGTGTAAAATGGATGAAATAAGGCTTGTATTTATAGGTGGTGAGGGTGTGGGTGGGTGGTCTAGGCCGTAGGTTTAGTGGGGGGGACAAGGGGGATAACTTTTTACTTTTTGGTTAATGGTTGTCTAAAGTTGGTGCTTATGTTAGGATCCCATGCAACATTAAGGATAATACTTGACAAAAATGCTAGTATGTTCCCTCTAATAAATGGGCATTTGTCTTTCATTAATATGGGTCACTAACTTATTTAAATTAGGCTAATTAAATAGTCCACTAGCTAGTGTAGGGTGGGCTAAGGTCCAACAAGGCAGAAAGTCCAACAAGACTAACTAGTGTGCTCTAGTAAATTACTAAGCGTAATTAAGCTTCCAAAACCCCAAGTAATTGTTATTATAAAATAACAATTAGTATTTCATAGTCATTGATGTGTGAAGCGTGGTATATGAATTGTTGTATGGAAAATACCGGTTTTAAAGATTACACACACTAACGGGCAGTGTACCCGATCGTGTAGTAGTATAGATAATGGTAAAATCCGTGTATCGTTCCAAGGACAGTTATATGTGCAAGTTAAGATTGTATAAACTAAATTGAGTTTTAACTAGATACAATGAAATCAAACAAATACAAGATATTGGGTTGCCGTTTAAAGATGGACAAATCAATAAAGGAATAAGTTTAAAGGACAATATTTTTGGTATTTTAGATTTATAAAAAATGAAAAGATAGTTTTTATATCAAATTAAACAAATATGCCCGTCTAGACTTTTTAACCTTGAATGTTGATTGTTGTTTTAGGATTAAGACTGGATTGATTGACTACGTACGAGAACTAATTAATTAGTTTACCAAGAGTAGTCTTGTGCAAACACTCAAACGGGATTACACGACGCAAGTGATGTTCTTGTCATCTAAGACCTCCTATTTGTAATCAATTAATTCAACTAGCCTAAAGACTTGAATGATGATCATGCCAATGATGTGTTGATCATGATCCACTCCTATGTCAACTAATGGTTTAGCTTAGTTCATTCCCTTGGTCCGGTTAAATGCCCAATTCACCCAACCCAAGTAATCAATTTAATGTAGCAATAGGATCCTTATAAAAGTCACTAGATAAGACAAATTACTAACACCTATTAGTTATATGGAATCAAGTAATGAAAATATGTATAACAGATTCTAGGGAATTGATCGTTCTCCTAGACAACTACACATATCAATTAAGCTATCCGAAAGTATCTACAAGAGTCGTTCTTACATTCCTATATAGATTAATCGTTTGAACGCAACTTACCCCTTTTGGTAAAAGACGGGCAAACACTTGTCACTAGGTGCAAATCAATATACTAAATCAACAAGATGGTGTTTCTTAGTTGAACAAGTATACTGACTAATTGAATCGAAAAGATTAAACTTAACAAGAATGGTTCTTGTATTCAAACATCAAACTATCATGCATAAGAACAATCAATCAACAAAGGTAAATAATCAACATCTCGATTATTAATCTAGACAAGCATAAAAAGAACTAGCTAACAATCATATTTAAAGACAATAACAAACTGGAAACAAAGATAGAATTCATTGAACTAACAAGAATCGACCTCTTGAAGCAATCTTGGATGATGATCCTGATGATTCTTGATTCCGAATTGAAATGATGGATTAGGTGATCCTGGATTACTCCAAGGATCACCTTGAATCGTAACCTCTGCCTCTGAAAATGACTGTGTAGTGGTGTCTCAAGAATGAAGCTGGAAAGGGGTTTAAAAAGGCTGAACAGTAGCTGGAAAGTAGGGTGCGCTGAGCGCACAAAAGCACGTGCGCGGCGCGCACAAAAGCACGTGCGCGGCGCGCACTGTTCACCTACCACAATTCCACTTTACAGCTCGAGTTGCACGTTCAGATCTGCTTTACACGTCAGAGTGCGCGGAGAAAGTGCGCTGAGCACACTCCTTGGTGCACTCTACTATTCATACTTTTTGACTTGTTTTCGATCCCAGAATTCTCTGATCAAAATTTGGACGAGTGAGCTGAGCGCACACCCGTGGCGCATTCCTTGGCGCACTCTACTATTCATCGACTTTTTGACTTGTTTTCGATCTCTGAGTAGTATCATCCAAAATCTTCCATATTTCTTCAATTACACAATGATTCTAACTATTTTACAATAAAATGGAATACAAACGAAAATACTATGTTTACACACGAAATAAACAACGATAGAACTTGATAATGCGACTAAAGATATGTCTAATTTGAGTAATATCAAATCCCCCACACTTAACTCTTGCTTGTCCTCAAGCAAGTCTTGTTTCAAAAATACTAATATAGAGCACAAAATAGAATACACACACATTTATTGGAGAACACAATAATAGGAATCACACTCACACGATATAGTACACAAGTTTACACTAGTCACACGAAGTACACGAAACACACACGTTCTTTTGGAACACCAAACTCACGCTATATGAAACACATAATACACAAATGGAATACTCACACATTGAGGTACACACACAATTTATGAATCACACTCACACATTTGGATTTTTGGGAGAAACGAACTTTGGTGAAAGTTCTTAAAAATTTGGATCCTTAGGGAAAAGTGGATCTTGAGAAAACGTTTTAAGTTTTTTTTTTTTTTTTGAAAATGTCAATGCTAGTTTTAAACTAGACACGTTTTCCGGTTTTAACCTCAAATTCCGGTTGAGGATAACTGAAAATCGAAGTCTCAGTCGGCGATTAGCAAGCTATCCGCCCCCATGATTGTAGTATCATGGAACTCTTAACCGGGCGCCCCCTGACGCGATATTTGTAGTGACCCGGGAATTTCCGACCAAAATTAAACTATAATCTTTATATGTCTTCGGCACGATAAGCAAACTCTGTAAAGTTGAGTGTCAAAATTTTTTTAACCATTCCATGAAAACATTTGACCTTTGATTATTTCCGACGATTCACGAACAATTGTGTGTAAGTAAAAATGTATATAAATAAATATAAACAAAAGTATATATAATGATTTGAAATAATAAAATATAATGTAAACGTTAGAATTAAATATGTAAATAAAAATACGAAATAATTATGTTGTAATTTAAGATATATATATATATATATATATATATATATATATATATATATATATATATATATATATATATATATATATATATAGATAGATAGATATGATTGTGTGTAATTAAATGTATATTGTAATATATATGAAGTGTATAAATATTTAATTATATGTTATATAATTAGTAAACATTGCATAAATAATAAATCGTAACATATATATCTTAGAAGTAATTACAAATTAAAATATAGTTATTGAAATTATTATTATTACTTTCATTATGATTAAAAATAAATATCAATATCAATATTAATATCTGTATCATTAACATTACAAAATAACATATAGATATAAAATTTGATACGTTTAATTATTGTTATCATTAAACTTAATAGTAAAAATTTTGATTAGTAATATAATTATTATTTTTATAGTTATCATTAATAGTATTATTATCATGAATAAATTATTATTATCAGTATTATAGCTAATATCATTATTTTTACTTATTAACATTATAAATACCATAAAAATAATTATTATTAGTATTATTATTATAGATACCATTAATAATATTATTATTATCAATTTCACCAAAATTATTATTATTGTGACTTATTATTATTATTACTTTTATTATAATTATTGATATTATTATTATTATTATTAATATTTGGATTATATTTAATAATTATAATTATTAAGTATTAATAATAATCATATAAATCCATACGTATGATTTTGGAATCCCTTTTAGTTGCACATCACTGTCCTACTGTATCAAAAACTTGTTTCTGTCTCTAAACTGATCGAATTCAATCACACATGAAGTTAAATTTTGTTAGCAATCACTATCTCTTTTATATTTTAATTATTTTGGTTTCTGTTTCTAATAAAAATTCTGTCGACCCTTATTGCCATAAAATCGAATAAGTCACACAAGGATATTGATTAAGTCAAACACTTATCTATCTTCTTTATCAATTAAAAACACTACAACATTTATTTGATTGATTTTAAAACAGAAAAATCAAAACACAGCACGTATACCTCTGTTTAGTTTTAAATTTTCAAAAACTTTGAAATCAAACGAAATTACAAAATCTTTAAATGCTATTTTGTTAGGAATATTCCATTCAAAGTATCTGGAAAGTCTCAATCTTCAATTTTTCATATTGATCACGAATTCGTGAGTCAAAGTTTCAAATTCAAAAAAGTCAAACAATGTTCTTCGATTAAATTCGAATTCTCTGTTGTAATTGAAGTCAAATTGTTGATTCCTAAAGTTTATTGGGACGATTTCCAATCCTTTTCATGTTGGAAGTTTCTATTAAAACGAAGTAAAAAGTGAAAATCGAATTGGAGTTCCTCAAGGTATTTCAGCGAGCTGTAATTTTTTTTTTCTTTCTTATTTTCTTTCAGTTTTAATCACCTTCCCACACATCCATTTGATTTATAATTCAGATTAGCATCCTAAAAACAACACTTAATTATATTTACAAATAGTTTAAGAGTTTTGGACCGATGTTGAACTGAGGAAGAAGAAGATAACATATTATACGGGTTAAATAAATTAAAAGAGGGATCAAAGCAGATAAGTCGAGGCAGAGAGATGGTTTAGATGGTGTTCGGGTTTTCGAGAGGTCACAGGTTCGAGTCCAGGGGCAGTCACAATATTTTTTGAACCCATTTTACTTAAGGTAGATTTCAAATTTTATTATTATTATTATTAGTTATTAATTATTATTATGATTATTATTATTGTTGTTGTTATTATTATTTTTATTATTATTAAGTAGGAGTGTTATTATTATTATTAATATTATGTATTATGAATATCATTATTAATGTTAAAGTAAGTGTTATTATGATTTTTAGTATTATCATTATAATTATTATTATAATTATTATTATTAATATTATCATTATTAGGAACATAATAAAACTTTCATTATAAACATTATAATTAGTGACAAAACAATACAACTTATTATTATTTTTGTAAATATTGGTAATTGTACCATTTTTAGTATTATTATTATTATTATTATGAATATGTTTAGGATTATTATTATTATTATAAAACAATACAAGTTATTATTACTCTCATTAATATTAGTATAAATATCATCTTCATAATTATTAGTTTTACTATTATTATTATTAACATATGTACCAATTTTAACAATATCGTTAGTTATATTAGTACTATCAATATTAAGAAAGTTATTATTATTAGTAAATCATTATTATCAAAACTATTATTTTCGTTACAAATAAATATTTTGTACCTAAAATATACTTAATACATAAATTATAATCATATTTATAGTTTATTTATCACCTACCAATTATAATAACATTATTTATATAAATAATTAAATATAACGAATTAAGAATATTTTCATATAATACTAACCATATATATATATATATATATATATATATATATATATATATATATATATATATATATGTATATATATATATATGTATATGTATATGTATATATAGAGAGAGATATATTAATATAACCAAATATCTAGATATTAAACATTTAAAATATATACACAACTAAATAAGTATAATATATAATTCAAGTTATAATATGTAAACTTGTTCGAATACGATTATACATTTTAATATATATACAAATGATATAGGTTCGTGAATCCGAGGCCAACCCTGCATTGTTCAATATAGTCATATGTATTTTTACTACAAAATACAGTATGGTGAGTTTCATTAATCCCTTTTTAAATGCTTTCGCAATATATATTTTGGGACTGAGAATACATGCGCTCCTTTTATAAATGTTTGACGAAATAGACACAAGTAATCGAAACTACATTCTATGGTTGAATTATCGAAATCGAATATGCCCCTTTTTATTTAGTCTGGTAATCTAAGAATTAGGGAACAGACACCCTAATTGACGCGAACTCTAAAGATAGATCTATCGGGCCCAACAAGCCCCATCCAAAGTACCGGATGCTTTAGTACTTCAAAATTTATATCATGTCCGAAGGAGGATCCCGGAATGATGGGGATATTCTTAAATACATATTGTGAATGTCGGTTACCAGGTGTTCAATCCATATGAATGATATTTTTGTGTCTATGCATGGGACGTATGTTTATGAGAAAAGGAAATATGAAATCTTGTGGTCTATTAAAAATTATGAAATGCTTATTTATGTTAAACTAATGAACTCACCAACCTTTTGGTTGACACTTTAAAGCATGTTTATTCTCAGGTATGAAAGAAATTTTCCGCTGTGCATTAGCTCATATTAGAGACATTACTTGGAGTCATTCATGGCATATTTCAAAAGACGTTGCATTCGAGTCGTTGAGTTCATCAAGATTATTATTAAGTCAATTATAGTTAGATGTATTATGAAATGGTATGCATGCCGTCAACTTTCGATGTAATAAAAGATTGTCTTTTCAAAAATGAATGCAATGTTTGTAAATGTATCATATAGAGGTCAAATACCTCGTGATGTAATCAACTGTTGTGAATCGTTTATAATCAATATGGACTTCGTCCGGATGGATTAGGATGGGTCTTGACAATATTAATATCGGTCTTTCATGACAATTTTTAAATTTTAATTCAAGGGTTAAAAGTGCGAAGACTAAGCTATAGCGTGGGACAGATCCTGCTCCAGCTTATTCACCATAATCGGTCTTACACTGGATAGCGACTTGGATTTACCCTACAAAGTTTATTTTCGGGTTTGAAAGTTTAAGACTTTCCCTTCCCACTTTACCTTTATATCGTGAAATGATATTAGTATGAAATGACATAGTTTAGGAAGTTTGCTATATCAAGTAAGGTAACATTCGGAAGACTTTACTTCTTTTAAGGATGGACTAGATACATCCTTTAGGTTTAGTGACATTATTCTTTTTCCTTTCAAGCCAAAAGTATTTTAAACATTTTTCTTAGCAAAATTTGGTGATAGTAATTAGAAAAGATTAGTAAAATCCCCCACACTTGGCTTTTTCGTTAAGACTTTTATTTCAAAAATTTTTAAAATTTCCCATTAAATTATGAAAATGAGCCAAGTTGAATACTGTTTGAATACCCTTGAGAATTTATACCATCCCCCACACTTAAGATTAAGTAATGCCCTCATTACTTAAAATTAGTAAAATTTAAATTCGAGAGGACAATATTGAGAAAAAGGAGTTCGAAAAATCTAGGTTCAAAAACCGGAGATCGTGGAATATAGGTGAGCGATGGCGCATCCTTCATTCCTTGATCTTCATCACACAAATTCTAATTTGATAGGTACCTTGCTGAATTTTAATACTAGTGTCACTAAAACCTTTGAAAAACATCGTACACTTTTATTAACGCATCATGCACTCGACTGGATCCCAAATTTAATGCCTAGTGGGGTTAAACTCCCCCACACTTTATCGGACAAGACGTGAAGTTGGTGGAAAAAGTTCCACGAATAAGAATAGTGAGCCAGTCATTTACACCTCGGGTGGTGTATATTATATGAGATAAATCCTTTTTCAGTTTCCCAAAAAAGGATGACCTAACCCGAGGGTTAACACATGACTCCCCTCTAAGTGCGGTTTTCAGTAAAACTTTTATTCATGTTGGTGGATCTTGGTCAAATGGGTCTTTATAGATTGTCTTCCCCAAATTGAAATCCTCTGGAATAAGCGTGGACTCGCTGTGAATCTCAACTATTAAGCGGGGCTCAATTTCCAGCTTCAATTCCTTTAATTCTTCAGTTGTAGGTTCATAACCATTAGCCATGAGAACGAGTAGCAAACCGTCTTCCTTCTTTACAACAATCTCATCTATATAACTAGAAGAGTAAGAATGTAACTCGGGAAAATCCTGCAAAAGCTCAGAAAGTGGATCTAAACGAGTACATTTTTCAACTATCAGTTCGTCTTGCAAAATAGATTGTGAAGTTATAAGTTGTGGAGCTAGACAGGACTCTGTCACATTTGAATTTTCTTGAAACAGAATCAATGGTGAATAATGATCTGTAGCAAGTTGCATAGTGGGTAGGGGACTCGAATGTTTTACGTTCGGATTCATGCAACATTGCCAAGACCCATAAAAACACGGGCAGAAACCTTCGACTATCATCCTCTCTTTCATAGACATGTTTTTAGTGTTAACCATAACTTCATTTTCTTCTTTCTCTTGATACCCCTCGTTAACACTAGGAGATAAATATAATTCGATTAGTTTCCTCCATTCTACTCTCATTCTCTCACCCATTGTCATATTCTTGTGGTCAACCATTTTCCTGCAACTGACAAAAACTAGAAAAGAATAAAAGCACCGACACTAAACAGTGATAAAAAAAATCTAAAAAAATAAAAAAATAATCACAACTTAGTAAACAATTCTTATCTTGACACAACTGTCCCCGGCAGCGGCGCCAAAAACTTGATGTGTGAAGCGTGGTATATGAATTGTTGTATGGAAAATATCGGTTTTAAAAATTACACACACTAACGGGCAGTGTACCCGATCGTGTAGCAGTATAGATAATGGTAAAATCCGTATATCGTTCCAAGGACAGTTATATGTGCAAGTTAAGATTGTATAAACTAAATTGAGTTTTAACTAGATAAAATGAAATCAAACAAATACAAGATATTGGGTTGCCGTTTAACGATGGACAAATCAATAAAGGAATAAGTTTAAAGGACAATATTTTTTGGTATTTTAGATTTATAAAAAATGAAAAGATAGTTTTTATATCAAATTAAACAAATATGCTCGTCTAGAATTTTTAACCTCGAATGTTGATTGTTGTTTTAGGATTAAGACTGGATTGATTGACTACGTACGAGAACTAATTAATTGGTTTACCAAGAGTAGTCTTGTGCAAACACTCAAAAGGGATTACACGACGCAAGTGATGTTCTTGTCATCTAAGACCTCCTATTTGTAATCAATTAATTCAACTAGCCTAAAGACTTAAATGATGATCATGCCAATGATGTGTTGATCATGATCCACTCCTATGTCAACTAATGGTTTAGCTTAGTTCATTTCATTGGTCCGGTTAAATGCCCAATTCACCCAACCCAAGTAATCAATTTAATGTAGCAATAGGATCCTTATAAACGTCACTAGATAAGGCAAATTACTAACACCTATTAGTTATATGGAATTAAGTAATGAAAATATGTATAACAGATTCTAGGGAATTGATCGTTCTCCTAGACAACTACACATATCAATTAAGCTATCCGAAAGTATCTACAAGAGTCGTTCTTACATTCCCATATAGATTAATCGTTTGAACGCAACTTACCCCTTTTGGTAAAAGACGGGCAAACACTTGTCACTAGGTGCAAATCAATATACTAAATCAACAAGATGGTGTTTCTTAGTTGAAAAAGTATACTGACTAATTGAATCGAAAAGATTAAACTTAACAAGAATGGTTCTTGTATTCAAACATCAAACTATCATGCATAAGAACAATCAATCAACAAAGGTAAACAATCAACATCTCGATTATTAATCTAGACAAGCATAAAAAGAACTAGCTAACAATCATATTTAAAGACAATAACAAACTGGAAACAAAGATAGAATTCATTGAACTAACAAGAATCGACCTCTTGAAGCAATCTTGGATGATGATCCTGATGATTCTTGATTCTGGATTGAAATGATGGATTAGGTGATCCTGGATTACTCCAAGGATCACCTTGAATCGTAACCTCTATCTCTGAAAATGACTGTGTAGTGGTGTCTCAAGAATGAAGCTATAAAGGGGTTTAAAAAGGCTGAACAGTATCTGGAAAGTAGGGTGTGCCGAGCGCACAAAAGTACGTGCGCGGCGCGCACTGTTCACCTACCACAATTCCACTTTACAGCTCGAGTTGCACGTTCAGATCTGCTTTACACGTCAGAGTGCGCGGAGAAAGTGCGCTGAGCGCACTCCTTGGCGCACTCTACTATTCATGCTTTTTGACTTGTTTTCGATCCCAGAATTCTCTGATCAAAATTTGGACGAGTGAGCTGAGCGCACACCCGTGGCGCACTCCTTGGCGCACTCTACTATTCATCGACTTTTTGACTTGTTTTCGATCTCTGAGTAGTATCATCCAAAATCTTCCATATTTCTTCAATTACACAATGATTCTAACTATTTTACAATAAAATGGAATACAAATGAAAATATATGTTTACACACGAAATAAACAACGATAGAACTTGATATTGCGACTAAAGATATGTCTAATTTGAGCAATATCAAATCCCCCACACTTAACTCTTGCTTGTCCTCAAGCAAGTCTTGTTTCAAAAATACTAATACAGAGCACAAATTAGAATACACACACATTTATTGGAGAACACAATAATAGGAATCACACTCACACGATATAGTACACAAGTTTACACTAGTCACACGAAGTACACGAAACACACACGTTCTTTTGGAACACCAAACTCACGCTATATGAAACACATAATACACAAATGGAATACTCACATGTTGAGGTACACACACAATTTATGAATCATACGCACACATTTGGATTTTGGGAGAAACGAACTTTGGTGAAAGTTCTTAAAAATTTGGATCCTTAGGGAAAAGTGGATCTTGAGAAAACGTTTTAAGTTTTTTTTTTTTTTTTTGAAAATGTCAATGCTAGTTTTAAACTAGAAACGTTTTCCAGTTTTAACCTCAAATTCCGGTTGAGGGTAACTGAAAATCGAAGTCTCAGTCGGCGATTAGCAAGCTATCCGCCCCCATGATTGTAGTATCATGAAACTCTTAACCGGGCGCCCCCTGACGCGATATTAATATCGGTCTTTCATGACAATTTGTACATTTTAATTCAAGGGTTAAAACTGCGAAGACTAAGCTATCGCGTGGGACAGATCGTGCTCCAGCTTATTCACCGTAATCGGTCTTACACTGGATAGCGACTTGGATTTACCCTACCAAGTTTATTTTCTGGTTTGAAAGTTCAAGACTTTCCCTTCTCACTTTACCTTTATATCATGAAATGATATTGGTATGAAATGACATAGTTTAGGAAGTTTGCTATATCAAGTAAGGTAACATTCGGAAGACTTTACTTCCTTCAAGGATGGACTAGATACATCCTTTAGGTTTAGTGACATTATTCTTTTTCCTTTCAAGCCAAAAGTATTTTAAACATTTTTCTTAGCAAAATTTGGTGATAGTAATTCGAAAAGATTAGTAAAATCCCCCAACACTTGGCTTTTTCGTTAAGACTTTTATTTCAAAAATTTTTAAAGTTTCCCATTAAATTATGAAAATGAGCCAAGTTGAATACTGTTTGAATACCCGCGAGAATTTATACCATCCCCCACACTTAAGATTAAGTAATGCCCTCATTACTTAAAATTAGTAAAATTTAAATTCGAGAGGACAATATTGAGAAAAAGGAGTTCGAAAAACCTAGGTTCAAAAACCGAAGATCGTGGAATATAGGTGAGCGATGGCGCATCCTTCATTCCTTGATCTTCATCACACAAATTCTAATTTGATAGATACCTTGCTGAATTTTAATGCTAGTGTCACTAAAACCTTTGAAAATCATCGTACACTTTTATTAACGCGTCATGCACTCGACTGGATCCCAAATTTAATGCCTAGTGGGGTTAAACTCCCCCACACTTTATCGGACGAGACGTGAAGTCGGTGGAAAAAGTTCCACGAATAAGAATAGTGAGCCAATCATTTACACCTCGGGTGGTGTATATTATATGAGATAAATCCTTTTTCAGTTTCTCGAAAAAGGATGACCTAACCCGAGGGATAACACATGACTCCCCTCTAAGTGCGGTTTTCAGTAAAACTTTTATTCTTGTTGGTGGATCTTGGTCAAATGGGTCTTTATAGATTGTCTTCCCCAAATTGACATCCTCTGGAATAAGCGTGGACTCGCTGTGAATCTCAACTATTGAGCGGGGCTCAATTTCCAGCTTCAATTCCTTTAATTCTTCAGTTGTACGTTCATAACCATTAGCCATGAGAACGAGTAGCAAACCGTCTTCCTTCTTTACAACAATCTCATCTATATAACTAGAAGAGTAAGAATGTAACTCGGAGAAATCCTGCAAAAGCTCAGAAAGTGGATCTAAACGAGTACATTTTTCAACTATCAGTTCGTCTTGCAAAATAGATTGTGAAGTTATAAGTTGTGGAGGTAGACTGGACTCTGTCACATTTGAATTTTCTTGAAACAGAATCAATGGTGAATAATGATCGGTAGCAAGTTGCATAGTGGGTAGGGGACTCGAATGTTTTATGTTCGGATTCATGCAACATTGCCAAGACCCATAAAAACACGGGCAGAAACCTTCGACTATCATCCTCTCTTTCATAGACATGTTTTTAGTGTTAACCACAACTTCATTTTCTTCTTTCTCTTGGTACCCCTCGTTAACACTAGGAGATAAATATAATTCGATTAGTTTCCTCCGTTCTACTCTCATTCTCTCACCCATTGTCATATTCCTGTGGTCAACCATTTTCCTGCAACTGACAAAAACTAGAAAAGAATAAAAGCACCGACACTAAACAGTGATAAAAAAAAATCTAAAAAAAAATCACAACTTAGTAAACAATTCTTATCTTGACACAACTGTCCCTGGCAGCGGCGCCAAAAACTTGATGTGTGAAGCGTGGTATATGAATTGTTGTATGGAAAATACCGGTTTTAAAAATTACACACACTAACGGGTAGTGTACCCGATCGTGTAGTAGTATAGATAATGGTAAAATCCGTGTATCAGTCCAAGGACAGTTATATGTGCAAGTTAAGATTGTATAAACTAAATTGAGTTTTAACTAGATAAAATAAAATAAAACAAATACAAGATATTGGGTTGCCATTTAACGATGGACAAATCAATAAAGGAATAAGTTTAAAGGACAATATTTTTGGTATTTTAGATTTATAAAAAATGAAAAGATAGTTTTTATATCAAATTAAACAAATATGCTCGTCTAGAATTTTTAACCTCGAATGTTGATTGTTGTTTTAGGATTAAGACTGGATTGATTGACTACGTACGAGAACTAATTAATTGGTTTACCAAGAGTAGTCTTGTGCAAACACTCAAACGGGATTACACGACGCAAGTGATGTTCTTGTCATCTAAGACCTCCTATTTGTAATAAATTAATTCAACTAGCCTAAAGACTTGAATGATGATCATGCCAATGATGTGTTGATCATGATCCACTCCTATGTCAACTAATGGTTTAGCTTAGTTCATTCCCTTGGTCCGGTTAAATGCCCAATTCACCCAACCCAAGTAATCAATTTAATGTAGCAATAGGATCCTTATAAACGTCACTAGATAAGGCAAATTACTAACACCTATTAGTTATATGGAATTAAGTAATGAAAATATGTATAACAGATTCTAGGGAATTGATCGTTCTCCTAGACAACTACACATATCAATTAAGCTATCCGAAAGTATCTACAAGATTCGTTCTTACATTCCTATATAGATTAATCGTTTGAACGCAACTTACCCCTTTTGGTAAAAGACGGGCAAACACTTGTCACTAGGTGCAAATCAATATACTAAATCAACAAGATGGTGTTTCTTAGTTGAACAAGTATACTGACTAATTGAATCGAAAAGATTAAACTTAACAAGAATGGTTCTTGTATTCAAACATCAAACTATCATGCATAAGAACAATCAATCAACAAAGGTAAACAATCAACATCTCGATTATTAATCTAGACAAGCATAAAAAGAACTAGCTAACAATCATATTTAAAGACAATAACAAACTGGAAACAAAGATAGAATTCATTGAACTAACAAGAATCGACCTCTTGAAGCAATCTTGGATGATGATCCTGATGATTCTTGATTCCGGATTGAAATGATGGATTAGGTGATCCTGGATTACTCCAAGGATCACCTTGAATCGTAACCTCTGCCTCTGAAAATGACTGTGTAGTGGTGTCTCAAGAATGAAGCTGGAAAGGGATTTAAAAAGGCTGAACAGTAGCTGGAAAGTAGGGTGCGCCGAGCGCACAAAAGCACGTGCGCAGCGCGCACTGTTCACCTACCACAATTCCACTTTACAGCTCGAGTTGCAAGTTCAGATCTGCTTTACACGTCAGAGTGCGCTGAGAAAGTGCGCTGAGCGCACTCCTTGGCGCACTCTACTATTCATGCTTTTTGACTTGTTTTCGATCCCAGAATTCTCTGATCAAAATTTGGACGAGTGAGCTGAGCGCACACCCGTGGTGCACTCCTTGGCGCACTCTACTATTCATCGACTTTTTGACTTGTTTTCGATCTCTGAGTAGTATCATCCAAAATCTTCCATATTTCTTCAATTACACAATGATTCTAACTATTTTACAATAAAATGGAATACAAACGAAAATACTATGTTTACACACGAAATAAACAACCATAGAACTTGATATTGCGACTAAAGATATGTTTAATTTGAGCAATATCAGTCATAATATTCCGATTACGACAAAAGTTAAACTTGTACGCAGTACGTAGTTCGTTAAAAACGTCAAGTAACACTAACTGTCATAAAGGCTTCCGTGGGTTAAGTTAAGTATCCTACATACTCAATGATATGTTTTAACCTATAAACGAAAGTATTCAACATGTAAGGAGTCCCCGGAGTATAATGTAGCTCAGTACGCATAAATACGTAGTTTTGCGAAAATACAAAGCACAAAAGCAAGTCGAAAAAGTCGGGTCGTTCATTATCCACCTGTTAATGAAAATTTCTTCCCGAAATTTTAGGCTGAGGTAGACGGTAGAGTCGGGAAGAGGTGAGGATACTTCTGCATCATTTGATCCTCTCGTTCCCAAGTAAACTCTGGTCCTCGTTTTGCATTCCATCGGACTCGGACGATCGAAATCTTGTTGCGTTTCAAGGTTTTGACCTCACGGTCCATAATTTCGACAGGTTCTTCCACAAAATGAAGTTTGTCATCAATCGTAAGCTCCTTAAGTGGTATGACGAGTTCTGGTTCCGCAAGACACTTCTTCAGATTTGATACATGGAAGGTAGGATGAACGCAGATCAATTGATTCGGAAGATTCAAACGGTAAGCAACGGGTCCAACACGCTACAAGACCTCAAAAGGACCAATATATCGCGGATTCAACTTCCCACGCTTTTCGAAACGGATAACACCTTTCCAAGGTGTAACTTTCAACATAACGCGGTCGCCAATTTGAAATTCGCGATCTCCACGTTTAAGGTCGGCATAGCTCTTCTGACGATCAAGGGCCGTCTTGAGCCTCGCTTGAATTTGGACAATCTTCTCGGTTGTTTCATGGACGAGTTCGGGACCGGTGAGTTGTTTTTCACCTACTTCGGCCCAACAAATAGGATAACGACATTTGCGGCCATACAACGCTTCGAAAGGTGCGGCATTAATACTCGAATGATAACTGTTGTTGTAAGAGAATTCGGCTAATGGCAAATGCTTTTCCCAAGCTTTTCCGAAATCAATAACGCAAGCACGCAACATGTCCTCCAAAGTCTAAATCGTTCGTTCGCTTTGTCCGTCAGTTTGTGGGTGATACGCAGTGCTCATGTCGAGACGAGTTCCCAAGGCTTCTTGCAAAGAATGCCAAAATCTAGGAGCGAAACAGGTGTCGCGATCTGAGATAATCGATAATGGTACACCGTGGCGAGATACAACTTCCTTTATGTATAGCTGCGCCAGTCTCTCCATCGTATCAGTTTCCTTCATGGCTAGGAAGTGAGTAGATTTGGTAAGACGGTCAACGATAACCCAGATGGTATCATAACCTCCTACCGTCTTTGGTTGTTTCGTGATGAAATCCATTGTTATTCCTTCCCACTTCCATTGCGGGATTTCGGGTTGTTGGATTAATCCAGACGGCTTTTGATGCTCGGCTTTGATCTTGGAACAAGTCAAACACTTTCTAACATAAGCTGCAACATCCTTTTTGAGGTTCGGCCACCAATATTGAACCTTGAGGTCGTGGTACATCTTACCAGCTCCTGCATGAATTGAATACCTTGACTTGTGGGCTTCGTCTAGAATAAGGCTCCGTAGATACCCATAACTAGGCACCCAGATTCTTCCGGCAAAGTATCGGAGTCCAGTCTCCTTAACCTCGAATCGAGAAACAAGAATGTTCAAGTGCTCTTGAGAAATATTCTCCTCCTTGAGATCCTCATCTAGAGCTACGCAGATCTGGTTATTGAGATTCGTCTGAATGGTGATGTTCAAGGCACGGACACGAAGAGGTACCATTCTCTCCTTTCGGCTCAAGGCATCAGCTACAACATTTGCCTTTCCGGGATGATAACGTAGTTCACAATCATAGTCGTTCAATGTTTCGATCCACCGTCGTTGTCTCATATTCAGTTGTTTCTGGTCGAATATGTGTTGGAGGATTTTGTGATCGGTGAAGATAGTACTCTTGGTTCCATAAAGATAGTGTCTCCACAGTTTGAGTGCGAAGATAACAACTCCAAGTTCAAGATCGTGCGTTGTGTAATTTCGCTCGTGAATCTTCAGTTGTCGAGAGGCGTAAGCAATAACCTTCGTTCTTTGCATCAATACGCAACCAAAACCATTTTTCAAGGCATCACAGTACACAACAAAATCATCACTGCCTTCGGGAAGAGATAGGATAGGTGTGGTGGTTAACTTCTGCTTCAAGGTTTAAAATGCTGACTCTTGCTCGGTTGCCCAAACGAACTTCTTCCCTTTGTGAGTCAGTGCAGTTAATGGGCGTGCAATCAGAGAGAAACCTTCAATGAATCTTCGGTAATAACCGGCGAGGCCTAAAAATTGGCGGATATGAGTAGGAGTAATGGGGGTTTCCCACTTGCTGATGGCTTCGATCTTTGCGGGATCGACCTTCATACCCTGATCGCTCACAATATGACCAAAAAATTGGACTTCCTTCAACCAAAATTCACACTTGGAGAATTTGGCATAGAGTTGCTCTTGTCTCAAGAGTTCAAGCATGAGTCGAACATGTTGCTCATGTTCTGCTTCGCTTTTGGAATAGATGAGGATATCATCTATGAAGACGATAACAAACTTGTCCAGATATGGCTTGCATACACGATTCATGAGATCCATGAATATAGCAGATGCATTGGTTAAACCGAATGGCATCACAAGAAACTCATAATGACCATAACGGGTTCTGAACGCAGTCTTCATCACATCGCTCTCCTTCACCCTCAACTGGTGATATCCTGATCGTAAATCGATCTTAGAGTAAACGCTGGATCCTTACAGCTGATCGAAAAGATCGTCAATCCTGGGAAGGGGATATCGATTCTTAATCGTCAACTTGTTCAGTTCACGATAATCGATACACATGCGAAAAGATCCGTCCTTCTTCTTCACAAACAAAACAGGCGCGCCCCAAGGCAATGATCTCGGTTAGATAAATCCAAGGTCTAGCAATTCCTGTAGTTGACTCTGCAACTCTTACAGTTCGAAAGGTGCTAGTCGATAAGGTGCGCGAGCTACAGGTGCAGCTCCTGGCACTAGATCGATCTGAAACTCTACTGATCTCTGCGGCGGTAATCCAGGTAACTCTTCTGGAAAGACGTCAGGAAATTCGTTCACAATTCGTACATCATCAACGCTCTTCTCCTCAGTTTCTAACTTCTTCACATGCGCCAGAATAGCAAAACGCCCTTTCCTCATGACTTTCTGTGCCTTCATGCAACTAATGAGGTTCAACTTCGGACTACATCTATCTCCGTAGATAATCAGAGGCTCACCATTGTCACAAGGTATCCGAAGAATCTTCTCACCACAGATAACTTCGGCTCTTACCTTGGACAACCAGTCCATACCGACAATCACATCAAAACTTTCCAACTTGATGGGTATCAATTCAATCTCGAAATCTTCACCAACTAAGTTTATTATACCCCCTCGGCCAATTTGGTCGACTTTCTCAAGTTTTCCGTTGGCTACTTCAACAAGCATACTCTCCTCCAAAGGTACTAATGACTCCAAAGGTACTAACGACCAATCTATCTTAGAGCAAAAGTGTCTATCTACATAACTTCTATCGGCACCGGTGTCAAACAGAACAGAAGCTAATAGGTTATTGATAGTGAATGTACATGTGACCAAATCAGGATCCTCATGGGCATCCCTGGCGTTCATGTTGCAAACTCTCCCACGTGCTGGTCCGGCATCCTTTTTCTTATTCGGGCACTCATTCTTGAAGTGGCCCTGTTGACCGCACTCAAAACACTTTCTTGGTCCAGTAGGGTTTGTCTTCACAGTTGGGATGGTGATCTTACAATCTTTGCCGATGTGTCCAGTCCTCTTACACTTTTCACAGACCACGTTACAGTACCCTGTATGATGCTTGTAGCACCTCTTGCACTGCGGAAGACTACCCTTGTAGTTAGGGTTCGAGCTAGGGTTCGGTTTGGGGTTCCTCCAGTCGTTGTTTCCCTTGAAACCCTCATGTCTCTTAGCTGGGTTTTGATCAAAGATCTTTCCTTTGTTGCTTTCCCACTTACGCTTCTCATAACTAGCTCCTGATTCTGATTTCACTTTCTTTGGTTCCTTGCGGATGATCTGGTTCATCAGGGTGTGCGCCATGCGCATAGCTTCTGGGACATCTGCTGGTTTCGAAAAGGTAACATTTCCCTGAATGGTCTTGGGAAGTCCCCACAAGTATCGTTCCATTCACTTAAATTCCGGGGTAACCATCGTGGGGCACATCAAAGCTAACTCTAAATACCTTCGGTTATAGCCATCAAGGTCGGTTCCCACAACCTTCAGCCCCCAAAACTCAGCTTCCATCTTCTGAATTTCGGTTCGGGGGCAATACTCGTCGATCATAGCACTCTTAAACTCCTCCCATGGTGTAGCATAAGTCTCGTCAATTCCTTTAGCCTGAGTAAGCGTGTTCCACCAGGTTAAAGTCCGACAGAGTACAGGAGGCGTTCTTAGTTTTGTTCCCTTTCGAGCAGTTGCTCACTCGGAACACAGCTTCTAACTTCTCAAACCATCTCGTCAGTCTAACTGGCCCTTCAGTACCACTGAAATTGCGGGGCTTGCAGCTCTGAAATTCCTTATAGGTACACCCGTTCTGAACAGCGGGGTTGGCCGGTGGAGCTGGAGCAGGGTTGGCATTCGCCATAGCTGCGGCTACTCGAGCAGCAATCATTTCCTCAATTTGTGCCACTGTGGGCGTTTCCCTTGGGACTCTTCCATTTGTCATTGTTCCTCTGAACAAAAGTTTTGACTCAAGTCAAAATCCAGCATTCCATAATATTATAGCATAAGGCACCCAGTATGGAATCAACACGACACGCAATTAATTAAGTAAAGCAACCAGATACAGATCGTAAAGTAGCGTAAATAGAACACCGTACAAAATTTAAACAACATTAAGCTCTATTCATTAATAAGAAAGTTGCATACATCCGCATAAGGTTCGTACAACACATGAGTAAAACATGAAACTACTAACAAAGTTACATAAGGAAATCTAATACAATAATCCTATGGTGATGGTGGGTAAATGATGTCCATCAGGTGGGACATCTGATCCTTGAGCTCAGTTAACCGAGCACGGAGGATATGCACTTCCCTCGTCAGTTCCTCGACGATGGGGGATGCTGGTGGGGCAGGCGGTGCAGATGTAGCAGATGGTGCAGGTGGTGCAGATGTAGACGGCACAGTGCGGGTGGTCTTACGCACGAATGGGTCAGCGTGATACGGTACGACCCTCTTACGGGCTGTGACCCTAACCAACTGTCCATGTGAATCCACGAACGGTCTTCCTCTGTTAATCCCTGGGATAACGGTACCATCGAAACGATACCGCTTCTTCGGCAGGGTAGAAAGCGGCTGTACGGGCTCCTCCTCAGGGTCCTCCTCAGAATCCTCCTCGGGATCCTCCTCGCTGGAGTCGTCGGATGACGAATCGTCTGAATCATCTGAAGGTGGATCTGCCAGGCCGGTGGTCATAAGTCGATATCTGCCAGGTGGAATCGGTACAACACGTCCATCAGCAAGGCGTCTGACCCAATGTCCTCGCTCGTTAAAAAAAAGGACCGTCTCTGTTTCCCCCAGGAATCACAGCATCACCGGAATGGTGTTGTGGCCCCGGGAGTCTAGGGCTGGGTGGTGCTGGAATCTCCTCTGGATCCTCGTCTCCGTCTGAGACGTCCATCAGTTTAAGCACGAGTCCACTAGAAGGTGTATCACCAGAGTCATTGGAGGGTAGCGGTGAAGGGATCTGTGAGTCAGCAACAATCGTAGGCGAGGCAACAGTCGTCTCTGAGTCACTCTAGAAGTCAAAGGTCATGGCCAGCATGTCTGTCATTTGAACAAGGAAAAATAACTTTTTCCATGTTAGTAGGACATATAGCAGGCACGTAATTAGGCATTACAGCATCCTAGCAGTACATAGCATAACAATATTAACAAAATCCCACAAAAGTATCATGCAATTGAAAGCAGATAGTAGCATGCAGTAGCGAGAATAAGCAGTAGCATACAGCAAGTTCCGCAGAAACAGTTAAACAAGCAAGTTGTAGATTAGTACTAGCAGTGAATCCTACTCGGCTCGGTCAAGACTCCCTAATGCAACCTAATTCCCTACAACTGATGCTCTGATACCAAATGTGATGCCCCGTACAAAACCATCGTGTACGATTCGTCAACAACGGGATCTTTACATGGTCAAATACTACATGCTGTTTGAAAACCAGTTTTGAATTCATAAAAAGATAGCGTTTACAAAAGATAACGTGATACAAAGGTCGTTACAAAGTCATTATTTGAAAATAACATAAGTTACGAATGCAAGATAAAAGTTCCATGATTGAGATATCTCTAAGTAATGCAGCGGAAATCTAACACAGCAGGTCCATAACAGCAAGTCTATAACACCAAGATAGCAAGTCTAACAGCGGAAGCAACATCGTCTAAGAACCTGAGAAATACACGCTTAAAAGTCAACACGAATGTTGGTGAGCTATAGTTTGTAAACAGTAAAGTAATGTAGACCACGAGTTATCGTATTCAAAACAATATGAAAGGTATACGCTTATCCGTGGGCACCCGGTAACTAACTTAACGTAATAGTAATACCCCCTAAAAATACACTTGGCGAGTGCGTATGTCCTCGAAGTATTAAACACCCGTTAAATGCTAGCGCGACTAGCCCGAGTGGGGATGTCAAACCCTATGGATCCATATCTAATATTCGCTTTCACCTGTTCAAAACCAATGATTAAACGTTACCGTGCTAAGGGGAATGTTTATGCCGTTATATAACCCACACATATGTAAAGTTTAAGTACTCGTGTAAAGTAAGTAAAACATAAAAAGTGCATGTATTTTCAGTCCCAAAAATAGTATGAGTAAAAAGGGAAGCTATAACTCACAGTGATAAAAGCGGTAAAGTCGATAATGAAAGTATGCAAGTAGTAAGTCGGTCCTAAAGGTCGTCAACCTAAGTCAAAGGTCACTAGGTCAGTATGTTGTCCCAAAAGGTTAAAAGTGAATAAATTAAGTTTAAGTGTCATCATCATCATCATTCATCATCATAAAAGCTAAGTAAGTTTGACAAGAATAGAGATCGAAACAATAGGCTGACTTCGGTCAGCTGCTACCGCCTCTATACAAAACGAAAAGACGCGAAATCAGTGGCTATGGCTCCGTATATGAGTCCTCTAACATTTGACCAATTGGCCGTGGCAATGGTTTAAGTGCGAGTAGGTCAGAAATTTAACACAACGTTACAAAGGCGTAGTGACTTTCGGAGGGCTATAAATCCTAAACCGTATATCGGATTAAGACGAGGCCTAAACGAAAAGTCATCTACTCGAAACGAACTAACCAAAAATCAATTTTATAGAAGTCCAGGAATCTGATCAAATCCCAAAAAACAGTAAACAAGTGCTCCGATGGGGTTCTTGGTGCTTGATGCTCATCACGGTTCTCATCCTTGATGCTTGTAAGCTTCAAGTGTACAACTCTTTGATGGGTTACCATCACCTTGACCAAGATTCAACCATCAACATACAATATGTTAAGACCAAGTAAGAACAAACTCATTTAAGAGTCTTAGATGGATGATGAACCAAGGTTACATCATATCCTTAGTCTTAACACAAATACAAGTCCTATTTACAACTAATGCTACAAACTTTACTTCAATCAAACAAATATGAACACAATCTTAATCAAATGAAGTGATGGAACCCTAAGCTAGAGAGTTTGGATCCTTTTCACACAAGTTATAAGATTACAAAGCTAGAAAGCTTGAATCTTTGGTGTTCTTGAAGACCTTGAAGCATAAAGCTTAGATCTTCAAGTTATATGAAGACTACAAACATAAGTTTTGATCTTTATAACATAATAATGAGATCATAACTTATAAAAGTTAGATCCAACAAAAGAAATGAAGATTCAAAGCTAGAAAGCTTGAATCTTGGTTGTTCTTGAAGATCTTGAAGCATAAAGCTTGGGTCTTTAAGTTACATGAAGATTACAAACACAAGTTTGAATCTTTATAACAAAATAACAAGATTAAAGCTAAATGATTTAGATCTACAAAATAGGTGAAGTTTCAAAGCTAGAAAACTTGAATCTTCCATGTTCTTGAAGGATTCAAATCCATGTTTGAATCTACAAGATGTAATCAAGATCAAAAGCTAAAAAGCTAGACCCATGATGATGATGATGAAATCGTGAAAGAGAAGAGAAGAAGAAGAAGAAGAAGAAGAAAAATCAAATACTTACACTTTTTAGAGAGAGAAAGAACTAGAGAAAGAATTAGAGAGTAAGTGTGTGTAAATTACAAATGAAAGTAAGTGTAAAATAGATGGAATAAGGGTTGTATTTATAGGTAGTGAGGGTGTGGGTGGGTGGCCTAGGCTGTAGGTTTAGTGGGGGGACAAGGGGGATAAATTTTTGCTTTTTGGTTAATGGTTGCGTAAAGTTGGTGCTTATGTTAGGATCCCATGCAACATTAAGGATAATACTTGACAAAAATGCTAGTATGTTCCCTCTAATAAATGGGCATTTGTCTTTCATTAATATGGGTCACTAACTTATTTAAATTGGGCTAATTAAATAGTCCACTAGCTAGCGTAGGGTGGGCTAAGGTCCAACAAGGTAGAAAGTCCAACAAGACTAACTAGTGTGCTCTAGTAAATTACTAAGCGTAATTAAGCTTCAAAAAACCCAAGTAATTGTTATTATAAAATAACAATTAGTATTTCTTAGTCATAATATTCCGATTACGACAAAAGTTAAACGTGTACGCAGTACGCAGTTCCTTAAAAACGTCAAGTAACACTAACGGTCATAAAGGCTTCCGGGTGTTAAGTTAAGTATCCTACGTACTTAATGATATGTTTTAACATATAAACGAAAGTATTCAACATGTAGGGAGTCCCCAGAGTATAATGTAGCTCAGTACGCACAAATACACAGTTTCGCGAAAACACAAAGCACAAAAGCAAGTCGAAAAAGTCGGGTCGTTACAATCACTTTGCTTTATCTATTCATTTGTTGTTCGGGAGTTTTCTGATTGGTGCGATCATATGTCTTGTTCGGGTCTTACAAGTGGTATCAGAGTTTCAAGGTTGGAAGATCGGGCACGATGGCGAATTGAGAGCAATTTTTCAATATGTTGATGATTAGGTTATCATCGAGCGAACAAACGATGGATCTAGGGTTTTTTTTGCAACATGTATCGAGAACAAGTGACTTATTTCATCACAGTAAACTTGGGGGTATGTGTATGTATCCACAAAGTTGATCACATCAGGGTTATCGATGATTCTGGAGGTTTATGATGTAACGTGACAAGCCAATTGCATTATGATGGTGATTTTTTGCGGAGGGTTACTTATTGAGAGGTCAGATCGATAGGTTTGTTGCGGAGAGATTTTTAGGAGATCTGGGTGACGGATCTGGGGTTTCATTCCTCGCAAACCCATACGAAGGAACGGTTGAGCTATTGAATTCAGATGTTCACCCGCAGTTGGAGAAAAAAATTCATAACAAGTTATTTAATCGTTAGATCGCTTTGAATTTTGGATTTTAGGTAGAAGACACATAGATCTATGCGCTGTAAAAAAATTAGCAATGTTCGAACCGTTTGATTTTCAGATACGAATTTTTGAAGTTGCTGCAGTTTCTGGGTGACCTTTTCTGGTTTGATGAAGTGAGTGCGAGTCGATTTGTCTTGTGAAATTTCGAGCGATACGATCTGGATTTTCAGAGTTGTTGGTTTGTTACGTGAGCTCATGAGGGTGGTTTCTCTTAGGTTAGGGCGGTTCAGTAACGAAAGGGATGACATCCGTTTGGAAGTTGATATTGGGAGTTATCGGGAAGGTTTGGCACTTGCGCGTTTTGAAACAAGATGACTTAATAATTGGTCGGATATTTCAAGATTCTTGAAATACGTGGGCGGGCTAGAGCTTCTTCACCAAGGAAATTGGTTGATGAACGGTGTCAGATAGAACGCGTTCGACAGGTGCTAAGGTTTGGTTGGTGGTTAGTTCAACAAATCGAGCGGTTTAGTTAATGGAACTTGAGCTTTCTGGATTCTTAAGGGTGTCGGGAACTCAGTGTGAGTTTGGAAATCGACGATAGTTATCGAGCTAGTGGGAGTTGTACGACTATTAGAGTTATGGAGATGGTGTGTGACGTGTTTCTCCAATGTTCTCAATATTAATAGGGTTTCAAATATTTGTTTTACTATATACGTATGTATGTACGGTGATACGAACCAAGTTTCTTCTCGAGTAACCGCGATTTATTCTTACTCGTACAGTGGGAGAGTGCTTGAGATGTAGAGATGAGTTTGTGAAATTCATCGTGCTATGAGGAGGTCAGTGTATCAGCGTGAAAGCAGAGCGTCGGAAAAATGTGGTAGATTTCAAGGTAGCGACTGCGTTCTCACTACGTGCCTTGATGAATAGTCTACGAAGGCGTTTGTCAGGATTTTTTGATTGTTAGGAAGGAATATCACAGATAAACGGGTACTCTGTACGGGTGATCGTTGACATCTCAGTGATATGATTGGATGTGTTTAGAGCGATGAATGACGCTGTGTAGTCTCCTGGTTAAATCCTGTAATTGAAGTCTCGTATGCTTCAATGTGTCTTCTAGTGTAAGAAGATGATCTTCTTGAAAGAAGATGGTGGTGCAGAAATCGAGATGGCCCAAGCTAGTAACTGAATATTGGATTATCACTCAACAATGTTTTTAGTGTCGAAAGACTTCCTTCTCCCTTAGTTTAGCAATGAGGAAGAGCGGCATGACCAAGACGGTTTACCCGACGGTATCAAAAAGAGTCATATCAGCTAATCGGGAGTTGCTGTGGGTGTTCAAGCACGATTGACAGTTGAGGTTGATTTTCGGTTGAAGATCACTGTTCAGATTTTGTTCAATTTTCAAGTGGGAGATTGTTGGGCTTTGTGAAGCCTTGAACAAAAAGGAAGTAAATCAAGATGGCTTGAGAGATAAGTTTGCTTGGAGGTCAAGTTGACTTGATGAGCAAGTATTTGATTTAAAAAACTTTTGTGTTTTAATTACGAAACTAATTAGGAAACCTAAAGGGTTTTAGAACTTGCGGGCATAGCCCAACGGTTCTCCCCATGTACTTTGCGTCATGGGATAGCGAGAGGTCATGAGTTCGATCCTTAGGGATGACATGATTTTCTTTAAACCAATTGAACACCAATAATTGTGGTATATATTGACCCTATAGGGAGGTTTTACCGGATTCGTTCACGGACCTCTACCCGGACCACTGCCCGAATGGATGTGTTCTCCGGGTACCGTCGATCGGGTTCGGATTTCCACCCGAACGTGTTGTTACGTGCAAATGATGAGGGTCGCTGAAATAAATGATCTACTGATGCCAAAAAATCGCCGTTCAAAAAAAAAAAAAAAGGTTTAGGTTTTAGGCTTTCACTATCAATAAACCCTTAGCCTCATTGTAATTGTGAGGACGAATATAGTGAAAAATCTATGGTTTGCGTCTGTGGATTAAATTCGTCTCCGTGTTTGGAGTTGCCATATAACTACGTTAAATTATGGTGTCGTTTACGTTTATCGTTTTGCTTTATTTATTCATTTGTTTTTCGTGGATTTTGTTATTGGTGCGATCACATGTTTTGTTTGAGTCCTAGAAATTCTAACATGAAGTTTTTTTTAGTGCTTAATGTCCCAAAATTCTATCATTCTTTTTTCAAATATGTTGTCGTGTACTTTAATTCACTCTGTAGTATGTATTGAACTTCAGAAATCACATGTTTAATGAAACGAATATGAAAAAGAAAACAACGTGGATTGGGCCAATTTTCTGACTTAATATTCATCAAAGAAAGAAATTACAATATTCATATAGTGGAAATAAAAATCGCACTTCGTGATCCCATGAAAAAGATTCGTCAACGTTTACTTAAAACTGAAAGTAAATGAACTTAAGGTAACTTGCTAAAAATAGAAACAACTTTTTTTAGGCATTTTACCCTATTTATTATTTATTTATTATTACTCCTTATTTGAAAGCAGGATATGGTCACAGGAATCTGGTCTGCCATTAGTAGAGCAACATGGGCCAAAATGCTCAGTTCAAACCTAGCATGCCGGACTCGGGCTTGGTAGTTAATTTGACGTCCTACAATGAATCACGAATATTATATAGTTATGTTGAATAGGTAAAAAGTAATGCATAAACATGTTAGGAATTTAGGACCCAACCAAGACAAGTGATTGATCATAATCACTTACCCACAAACGACAAACGAATAATTAAAGCATAACGATAAATAAAAGCATAAAACGACACGAGATTTAACGTGGTTATATCTCAACTCCAAAAAGCGGAGAAAGGTTTACTCCAAGACCGCAAACCAGAGATTTTCTTATATTATTGTGCACACATTACAATGAGGCTAGGGGTTAAAATTTATAGGAAGAGTTAAACTTGTCCACCAAGTTAAACTTGTCCTTCAAGCAAAAGACATTCCATAAATATCTATTACTTGCTCCATATTCTATTTCTACTAGAAGATTTAATTAAGGCAACAGAATCTGTACGACTTGTTCACCAAGTCAACCTCACTACAACTTGTTCACCAAGTCAAGCGCCTTGTTCATCAAGTCACGTCTTGTTCCTTTGATCAAATTCTTCGCACCTTCAACAAACCATACTTACTACTACACATATATAAGAAGACATTAGTGTTTCGTTGTTAAAAATATTTCTGTTAACTCTTATAACTAAAATTCAGTATTAGGAATACGTTAGCTTCTCATGAGTAATCATATGCCTACATATATTATGCATTTTAGACATTTAAATTTGTTGTGTATGCACTTAATATCAACCATTTTACTATTCATTTGTGAATAAATTCCGTTTTTTGATATACCTTCAGCAACTGATGTATTTGATTAAATTCTGAAACGTAGCTTTTGCTTTCTTTAGGATCAGGTACGAGGAGCTCAATGACTCCAACTAATAATTGATTATCAAAAACAGGCACAACCAACTGAACCATTAATTGATTACCACCTTCCATTCGTTGATGTGCAACCCGAGTTTGAGCTGCTACACAAGCGAATACGAAAGTATCATCGTTATCGATTATTGTTTCTGAACCAATCGAACAAGAAACAGGTAGACGTTTCTTCCTGTAACATACAAGCCATTTTTTATACTCTGGAGTACTTAACCAATAAGGTTGATCTTACACAGTAAGATAGCAGCACCCATCAGGTGCCACTTCACATTTCCAAATCTGGAGTATAGCTTCCTCACCATTAAAATTAAACTGTTTGAGCAGTTTTTTCATTTTTCTATTATACATTGTTTTGTAATGTAGTAATAATTTAGAAAGAATGTGTGAACTGGGAATGAATTGAATCGGTTCGTACTATTATAGAAGAGGTCAGAAGAGGCCAAAAGCTTATTTGGAGGGTGCAATATGTGACAGGTCATCAGTTAAATGGTTCAGATTATTAATAAATTAATAATAAACCGGTTAATTTCAAACTCTATTTGAGGGGGTCATTTAGCGGTAGGATATTGTTATTTGATATAAGTTCGTCAATTTGATTGTTATATATTTGGTTGTATATATTCAGAACCATTTATCGTCATTAATTAACTGTCTCATATTCACACTGCATTATTTACATCACTCCCTGTTAAAGAAATGAGCTGGTTAATTTATCTTTAGTTACGGGATAATTTAATTATTAGTCACTACGGGATTATTTATTAATTAATAATTACGGGATTATTTAATTATTAGTTATTATTAAAACTAGGTTGAAAGCCAGTCTGATGTATAACGAACACTAATTTCATTCTTCATTCAGACAACTTTTAAGGAATGGTGTTGCTAACTATAAATATTAGTCATTACGTTTTATACAAAGGGCGTGTTTGATATATAAAAAGTAATGGGAGTTAAAAGCTTGTTCGCATTAGTTTTGTACTTGAAGTTCATTGTTGTTGTTGGAAATTACAATTTATATTTTGTAATCTTGTTCTACGATATAGTTGTAGTTGAAGTTATTTTGTAATTTGTAAATGTAAATTACATAAAATGACATAAAAACATAATTGCCTTTAGAATTATATAACGAGAATCTATGTAATTTAAAACTTAATAAGATTTAATAAGTTACCAAGCAGTTTAACAATTTCTCCAACCCCAATGCATACAATCGAGGCTTTCTAGCATTCCTGGAAAACCATGTAGATGTTTAGATATCTAGCGTTGCACATCTTGTGCACTTCATTTTCAAATATACACCGACGCATATAACTCAAACACAAATTTACAAAAATTATCCAAACAATCATTTTGTGTTTGTTTACCCATATGTACATACTCGTCAAATAAATTGTGGGCAGTACCGTACGCTATTTTTCGTATAGTCGATGTACATTTTTTGAGAAACATTAGATCCAAGTAAACCGGTAACATCACGTTTTTTGACAAAAATAAGTAAAATAATCATGAACGGATGCGTGAGAGTAATTTATTATACCTAGAGAAATGCACATAGACGGTGGCTTTCTCATTCTAGATCGTCTTCATATATAACCCCGTAGAAAAATTTGGGTGTTGGGAAAATAATCATCCCACAGCCGTTTTGCGGTACCTTGGTGTCACTGTGTATGAACTTCTTGGTGCTCTTGGTATTCTCGAATTTTTGACTTCATCATCCCTTAATTGATCTAAATTATCAACCAAATCGAGAGCACCAACTTAGTTAAAACTATTCGTGATTGCGTTAATTTCATCAGTACCATCATCGTTACGATTGCAATTGCTACTCATACTGTGATAAAAGTTTTTATTAATTGCGTTATGAGAAGTGGAGAAAGAAATAAAGATGTATTGTGTGAAAATAAGATAGAAATTGATAAAGTTATAGTGATAAAGTAAGAATAATTAATAATTATTTTAAATTAAAAAAAGACAAAATCGCTGAAATGGTCCCTGTGGTTTGTACTAAAATGCTGGTTTCGTCCCTGTGCTTTTTTTTTGATGGATTTGGTCCCGGTGGTTTGTAAAAGTTGCTGATTTAGTCCCTCTGACTGACGGCCGTCAAAAAAGGCCGTTAAGTCCAGTCACGTGCCAGACATGTGAGGGTATTTTCGTCAGTTTCTTTCATTTATTAGCAAAATTGCTGAAATGGTCCCTGTGATTTGTACCAAAATTGCTGGAATAGTCCCTGTGGTTTGTAAAAAAATTGCTGAAATCTTTATCTCAAAATATTTTGTCTTCTTCACCTTCATCTTTATCCCCAGAAAATATGAACAAACCCTAATTTTTTTTCATTTTCTTCAAACATTTCAACTAACATGATAAAATCAAACCCACCAAAATTAAACCTAAATCCAGTGATTTCGTCCCAACTTTTGAATTAAATCTCATTCATTTCATTAATCCATAGTTACATATAAACAAGTAAACAAGAAACAAGTTTAGACAAAATTGAAACCAATGTGGTAGTTGTAACAATGCTTCAGATCTGCAAAACACCCTTATAATTACAAAATTGCCACACCCTTTACGTAAATAAGAAATCCCTAACACCCTTATTATTGACAAGATCTGCAAGACACCATGATTCAACACCAATAGACAAATCCATCGATTACATCATTTAAAGAAGAAAAAAAAAACACATTACAAAATTGAACAAGATCCATCGATTACATCATTTGTTTCACATATTCTTCAACCATAATTACACCAAATTAAAGCCTATATCATACTAGAACTAAAAAAAAGCACCAACAGTGGATTTAAAAGCACCACAAATCATACTAGATTAATTATTAAAATTATAGATTCATAGTGGATTGCAATTGCAATTTCTCATATGGGTTTACCAAAATGGAAACAACAACAGATATAAAACCACCTCCACTTGTGCTTCTGTAAATGATTTAAAACCACCTGCAATCGGGTTACCTGTGAAACCACCGGAACGAATCAGAATCAGATACCGATATGAATAGGCGAGATCTAAAGGTGCTGTTAATTCCAATTCTTATATCATCATCAACATCCAACTTTTAGATCTGGGTGCGTCTGCTACTTTTAATTATCGATTACCGGTGCTACTGTTCACCGTTTTCTGCTGCTATTCTTGGATTTGAAGGTGCATCTATTCATCAGGTATGATGATGAATAAACTTATTTAGAAGGGGCTTTTAGATTTGGTTTGAGATTATAAAGTTTAATTTAATTTAGGATTTTCAATCGATGGTTTTTAATTAAAGATTGAATTTGGTGGTGGTGGTGGTGCTTGAAGATTGGCGGTGGTGATGGATTTATGGGAGACGGAAGAAAAGGTTTTTTATGGGAAATGGTGGTGCTGCATATGTTTGGTGGTTGAAGATGGAATAAATGGGTATTAATTATAAGGGTGTTTTGCAGATCTAAAGCATATGTTTGTTTGGTGGGTTTGATTTTATCATGTTAGTTGAAATGTCTGAAGAAAATGAAAAAAAATTAGGGTTTGTTCATATTTTCTGGGGATAAAGATGAAGGTGAAGAAGACAAAATATTTTGAGATAAAGATTTCAGGAATTTTTTTACAAACCACAGGGACTATTCCAGCAATTTTGGTACAAATCACAGGGACCATTTCAGCAATTTTGCTAATAAATGAAAGAAACTGACGAAAATACCCTCACATGTCTGGCATGTGACTGGACTTAACGGCCTTTTTTGACGGCCGTCGGTCAGAGGGACTAAATCAGCAACTTTTACAAACCACCGGGACCAAATCCATCAAAAAAAAAGCACAGGGACGAAACCAGCATTTTGGTACAAACCACAGGGACCATTTCAGCGATTTTGTCTTAAAAAAATTATATGTTACATATTTCAACGGTAACAAATGGATAATTGTTTTAATAAACTCTCATTCTCGATTATGCCAAAAAAACACAAAAGACAGAACGGAATGCATGAGGGCGGCGAGGGCTAAGTGATTGCCATTGGTGCCCTCCACGTGTTGGATCACGGCGACAGGATGCGTAGAGCGTTGGGAGTGGTCTTAGGACTCACTAACATTCCTATCAAGTGGTATTAAGAGCTTAGGTTACGAGTATTTTCGACAAAAATGGCTGATAAAAGTCACATTAGAATTGATAGGTTTGATGTGACCGATTTCAGTTTCTAGAAGATGCAAATAAAAGATGTTATGTATCAAAACCAACCGTTGTTGGGTAATAACCTGAAGGTATGGAGTAAAGAGAATGAGATTTGTTAGCTAGGCATGCGCTAGGGGTTGCCCGAATTTCGCCGGCCAAGAATGTCACTTACAACATTGTGTGGGAGTCCACAACCTCAAGATTGATTGTAGCTTTGTCTAACATGTACGAGAAATCTTCCGCTCTTAATAAGGTTTTTTTTATACGGCAGTTGGTGAATGCTAAAATGGTAGAGGGTGCATCAGATCATGTGAATGAGTTTAACTTGATATTAACCCCGTTAAAACTGGTAGGGGTTAAATTCGAGGATGAGTAGGAGGCGCTGTTTCTTTTATCCTTATTACCGGAGAGTTAGTTTGGCATAGTCACAGTAGTTAGTGGTTTATCTAGAACTACTAAGTTGACATTTGAAGGGATCTGATATTTAATTCTCAGTGAAGAAATCACGAGGAACATTCAGGTGGAAATCGGGTTGGACCCTATGTCTTACAGGGAGGGTTAGAGGGAGAACTAGATCAAGAAGTCCGTCACGAAGTAGAAACATAACGTGTTGAAATTGTCAGTAGGTTGGTCACTTCATGTCACAATGATCAAATGGGAAGTCGAACAAGAGTGCAACGACTATAGTGATTGAGGATGCGCTGATGTGCTATTAGGGAGTTCTTGATGGGTCATAGGTATTGGATACGGGTTCCTCGTTTCATGCTGCCCTATGCATGGGCGAGATGACTAATTTCAGGTACCATTGCGACAGAGTTCGTCAAGCCGATGTTAGTATTCTTGGTGTTGCGGGCATTTAAGACTTAGCTATTAGAAACCTTAATACTGAGTTAATACTAGAGGGTGTAAGGTTCATTCGTACGCTATAGGAAAGCTGGATATCAGTTGGGTAGCTAGATAATGAACGACTTTATGTCGAGTTTGGTAATCAACAATAGAAGGTTATCAAGCGCGGTCGGATAATTTCCCGTGGTTATAAGATGGGTATATGGTTGCTATTCCTTCATAGGAATAGTTGGAACTTTCTAGTATTGTTGAGGGGTCTTGTTCGAGTGGGAGCTCGAGAACGATCGAAACTAGTGGAGATTCAGATAGAATTGTTTACACTCGTGTCCTCAGAACTTCAGGAAGATCATCCCCAATGGAAACTTTGTTGCGATTGACCTAGTAAGACGAACAAGAGGTTTTTCTAGGAGTCACTATTAAGAACACATTCGTACAATGGGAGTTAGCCCGAGGTGAAAAATCAGGTTCGTCAAGATTCATGCGGTATGTGGTACGTGTTCTAACGGTAACAGTGAAAGCAAACACGGTAAGGTGGACGAGTAAGGGTGCGATCGCGTTCTTGTACAAGGTCTTAATCGGTAAAGTCCACATGTTTGTTCTACCAGCAGGTTTATTCTTTATTAGAGAGATTAATTGGGTTGATAACTTTGTGTACGGAAGGATTGCTTTGTCTTGATTGGTAAATTCCCAGTGTTTGCTCTCCGATACGACCCGCTATCTCCTAAACTAATGAGATATGTGTTGTATCCAGAGAGTGATTGGTCCCAAGCAAGTAAAATAGATTAAACTATTACTCATCGATGTGTTTTGGTGTCGAAGGATTTCCTCTCCACATGGTGTAGCGGTGTGGAAGTAAGGCGTGACTCGGGTGTTCTAAAGTGAAAAGAGTCCTGTTTAAATTTGGGCGGAATCTAGGAACCGGCTTTTTAGAAAAACATGTCTATATTGTAGACTTTAGGAACCAATTTTTATAATAAACCGGTTTTCAACTTTAGGAACCTCTTTTATTCTAAAACGGGTCTCCAATCTCCTACTTTCACAACTCTCTGTACAATCTCCAATCTCCTACTTCAAAAACCAGTTTCTTCACAACTCTTTGTACATTAACTCTATGTATAATCATATATATGTGTGTTTGCGCGTACGTGCGTGTATGTGAAAGGACCCGTTCATATACATTATAAACGATTCACAATAGTTGATTACATCGCGAGGTATTTGACCTCTATATGATACATTTTACAAACATTGCATTCGTTTTTAAAAGACAAACTTTATTTTCATCTAAAGTTGACGGCATGCATACCATTTCATAATACATCAAACTATAATTGACTTAATAATAATATTGATGAACTCAATGACTCGAATGCAACGTCTTTCGAAATATGCCATGAATGACTCCAAGTAATATCCTTAAAATGAGCTAATGCGCAGCGGAAGATTTCTTTAATACCTGAGAATAAACATGCTTTAAAGTGTCAACCAAAAGGTTGGTGAGTTCATTAGTTTATCATAATCCATCAATTTCATAATTTTAATAGACCACAAGATTTCCTTTATTCAATAATCATACACTCGCAAGTGTTTAAAAATCATTCATATGGATTGAACATCTGGTAACCGACATTAACATCATGCATATAGAATATCCCCAAAACAGAAATCCATCTGTATAATATAAACTCGAAGTACTAAAGCATACTATTTTCCAGTTTGGGGGAGTTAGTGCCCGTAGATCTACCTTTAGGATTCGCGTCAATTAGGGTGTCTGCTCCCCAATTCTTAGGTTACCAAGCTAAAAGGGGTGATATTCGATTCGATAATCCAACCATATAATGTAGTTTCGATTACTTGTGTCTATTTCATAAAGCATTTATAAAAAATAGCGCATGTATTCTCAGTCCCAAAAATATATATTGCAAAAGCATTTAAAAAGGGAGCAAATGAAACTCACTATACTGTATTTTGTAGTAAAAATACATATGACGTCATTGAACAAGTGCAAGGTTGGCCTTGGATTCACGAACCTATATTAATTATATATATTTATATGTTTGATCAATATTTGTCTAACAATTTAGGTCAAGTCGTAGTGTATCACAATCCTAATGCTCGAGACTAAATATGTAAAAGTCAACAAAAGTCATATTGACCAAAATGTCTTCCAAAATTTATACATGATTATTATATAGTTTAAATATAGTCGTTTTATATATTTAAATATTTTTAACAAATTTTATTAAAGTAAATAATATAGTTCTTTTATTAATAAATAAAATTTTATATTAAAATTTATATAATAAAAATATACTTTTATATATCTTAAGTAATAAAATTTATAAAGTTCATTTAATATCATAAAAATAATATGATAGGTATTATTAATGTAATTATATTATACGTAGTAAAATATCTTTGTATCACATATTTATTTGATAAAATAATATTGATAATAATAATAATAAGTAAAAGTTGTATTATTTTGTAATAATTATTATTATTCTACTAATAAAAATAACAATAATTATATTTTCTAAAAATGATAAAATGATAATTTTTATTAATAATAGTACTAAAATGATAATAATAATAATGATGTTTCATATTAACAATGATATTTTTATTAAAAATAATAATTTTAGTACAAATGATAGTTTTAATATTAATAATACTTTTAATAACAATAATAGTAAAATAATGAAAACGATATTTTTCCTTTAAATCAATATCTTAATTTCATCATGATACTCATACTCATTATTTCCTAATCGTTTCGTTTAATAGCTTTTAGTCGTCTTTTATATCGCGTTCATATTAATAATAATAATAGTAATCATAATAATTAGATGTTACTAATATTAGTTTTAATTATAATAATACTAATAATAATAATAATATTAATGATAATACTAATAACTATTTGAATGATAATAATAATAATAATAATAATAATAATAATAATAATAATAATAATAATAATAATAATATTTATACCCTTAACGATAATAACGATAATAACGATAATAATAATAATAAAAATAACAATAATATCTTTTATTAATAACGACAACGATAATAAAAATAATAATAATAATAATAATAATAATAATAATAATAATAATAATTATTATTATTATTATTATAATAATAATTATAATAATAATAATAATAATAATAATAATAATAATAATAATAATAATAATAATAATAATAATAATAATAATAATAATAATAATAATAATAATAATAATTATTATTATTAGATTATAACGACGATAATAACGACGATAATAATAATCATTTTTACAAAAATTCAATTGACTATAACTTCTAAACCGTTCATCGAAACCATTCGATATCTAAATGAAAAGTTCTCAATTTTTCGCTAGCTTTCCAACGACATGCATATCATATACCTTATCTTAATAGCATATGTATTTAATTCAAGATTCAACATAACCTATCTAACGACAATAACGAACGTATAAGCATGCATAATCCTATATACTCGAGCACTAGTCAGGGATACACTAATAATATATAAAAGTTAATTTATGAGGGCTCACGTATCAATATTGAGATTCAATATTGCAGGAAAAGTATGTAGACACAACGGGGATGATAAATACGAGTTTGACTCACGAGCAATACTCCCGAACCATACCCATAACCTCCATAGCTATAACCCATAATTTCCTTAGCTCTATCCCGCTCGAAAAACAATTTCGAAATCACTCGGACAGCACTCCGTCGTAATATTTTATGTATACTAGTAATATCTTGAAATAATACGGAGTAAATATATATATTTAAATCGATTGAGAGAGTTTAGAGAAAATATTTTCAAGTTTCTATGAAATAATGAAACCTATTGAATTCTATTTATAATAGATTTTTGAATTATTAAAGTGAATTATTAAAGTATGAATTATTAAAGTGAATTATTAAAGTATAAATTATTAAAGTGAATTATTAAAGTATGAATTATTAAAGTATGAATTATTAAAGTGAATTATTAAATTATGAATTATTAAAGTGAATTATTAATGTTAAAGTAAAGTAAAAATAAAGTAAAGGTAAAGTTTAAGTATAGTAAAAGTATAAAACTATGTACGTATAATACGCGTATAAATATATATAATATTAATTTAAATCGTTATATATATTTAATAAAATAAAATATAAATATCGTTATCTTTATCATACTGGTTAATTAATGAGTTATCAAAAGTGGTTCTAGATATTTATAAAAGTTATATACGTTTTAATAATAAAGTTCTTTTTAAACTGAAAACGTTTTTGTACGTTTGAAACTAAATCAAATAAATATGATAATTTTGTTTTCCAAAACTAAATATATTTAAGAATCATTTTGTTTAAAGGTTAAAATAATGGAAATCGTTATATCATAAAACGTTTTAGAAAAGTAGAATCATATATATTCATAATAGGTTTCAAGTTTTTAAATTACAGTCTGTTGGTGAAGTATGGGATAAAGTCCAAAGGTTAAATAAACGTATGAAATAATCTTAATGAAAAATGTCGAGTTACTTAACTTGTCGATATCCAACATCTAAGTTATTTACACTCAACGTTCTTACTTATAAATCACTTTACCATTTTCCGAATGTTGTCAAAAAGAATAGATTTCTTAAATCACAGTGGACCTCATAACATGGACCCGTAATCATATCACAATGTATCTGATAAATCAATCATTTGATATTATTTTCTAATTCCATCGATAAAAATATTGAAACAAATACGTTCGTGTAAAGTATTATACGTTTAATACTTTATTAATATTCTCAAGTTATAATATATATATATATATACATATATATACATATCTATTTATATATAACGGTTCGTGAATCGTCGGAATTTGGTCGAGGTTATAATGAATGTATGAACACAGTTTAAAATTCTTGAGATTTAACTTAACAAACTTTGCTTATCGTGTCGGAATAATATAAAGATAAAGTTTAAATTTGGTTGGAAATTTCCGGGTTGTCACAGTATGTGATTGTTTAAACTGGACATATATGATATTACTCTATTTAAATGGGTACATACGTTATTTTAAAGGGTTAAGATGGACATATATGATAATATCTTGTTTATGTTGGTAAATATGAGTTTTTAAAACTTATAAGGGTATATATATATATATATATATATATATATATATATATATATATATATATATATATATATATATATATATATATATATATATAAAAAATAAAAACACTTGTTTTTTACTTCGTAATTTGTAGGTGTAAATACGTTTGTTTGGCCTGGACACATGAACCCACTCCCAATCTTAATCTTAGTGATGGAGAATTGAAAATATGAGATACTTTAATAGTTTAATTTCAATCAATTTTTTTTTAATTAATAAAGAGAATAGAAACCGGTTTTTAGCAAAAAAGCATTCTTATGTCAGAAATAGAAACTTGTATCTTATATAAAATATGTCTCTATACTTAACTAAAGGAACTGGTTTTAAAAGCGGTCTTGACATTAGAAACCCATATCAATGGGAGCCGATTTTCAAAACCGGTTTCTAAAGGCCTTAAAACTGGCTTATAAACCCATTTTTTGTAGTAGTGTAGGTAGATTCAATATTCAGTAACGTTACAATTCTTTTGTTACCTTTCAGAATGAAGCTCTGGAAATTTTAAAAGCAATCAAGATTGAACACCCAAAGAAGCCCAAGACTTATGACGAAAGGGAGTGTCAATTTTCGGAGAATCTGCACATGCCCATGAATATTTAGGCCATACACTACACGGAATAACGGGCCAGAATTGTTGCACCACAACGACGACAACGACCACTATGCAGCCGTTGTGGTCTCGGTCGTTGTGCCGTTGTGGTATGAAACCACGAGAGTTACAACAGCTGTTGTGGTTGCGTGGCGAATCCTGATTGTGTGAGTGATTTATATCCGTTGCAACAATGAAAAAAAAAATATTTAAATAATTTAAGCATATAAATACCAAACTCCATATATATTTAACACATTCATTTTCTTCTTCATCTTCTTCTTCATTATATCTATAAAAATTATACAAATGGATAAAGGAAAACAAGTTAAAAAAGACTACGAGATGTTTAATTAAGTAATGAAATCGGATTCGGATGATGAAGAAGCCATTCAATTCATAAAACTTGCATACGAAGCATAAGCGATAGCCGAATATCAAAGAGAAAATATACCACGAATTTATATCCATAGAGATCGAGAAGGTGCAGGGGAGCGTTTATGTAATGATTATTTTTCTGAAACACCAACTTTTCCCCCAAAAAAATTCAAACGCCGTTTCTCATGCGTTGTCAATTATTCATGCGAATCGTAGATGATATAAGTCAATTATATGTAATTTTTATTTTAAGCATTTTAATATTTTGTAATTTTTACTTTAATCGTTTTAATATTATGTAATTTTTACTTTAATTTTATTAATTTTTATCTTATATAAAAATGTAAATAATTAAAAAAATGATAAATACTTTCCACATCAGCAACCTACAACATAACAACAATACATTTACCACAACGTTTCTTCAATCTCACAACAATGTCACGTCAGCAAAAATCCCCCTACAACACCACAACATCACAACAATTCACTTTTGTGTAGGGAATGGTCTTAGAGAACGTATTCGATCTTTCTGAAGTGATCCAAAACATGTAGCTTAAATCAAACTCTTCACATGCATTTTTTCAGTTACAAATCATTAACAATGCATCATTTTCATCTGCCAGAGCATCTCCCCATCTAACTCATAGCAATCATATAGCACTTGACAGAGTCGGAGATTGGATTGAGAGAGCACATGCATATACTGATTTCATGTAACTATTTAATGATGACCTCATCGATCAAAGTCACGAAGCTCCTGAATTGATGGAAGATGTTGACTCCTTTAACGTCTATTTCAATTCGAACTAATGGGACAAATAACAATTAAGAGTAATAGTTTGTGCCTATCCCGTTCCCCTGATGTTAATCAGTATTTTTAATTCAATTAAGCCGTAAAGGTAACGAATTCCGTTGCTTTCTGTTACTCAAAACTTACACATTTATGTTGCCTAGTTGGTGTAGGATTAATGTGCATGATACAATATATAACTATATGGCTAAATTCATTTGAGCCTTCGGGGTCACACATATATACACGTAGACGTTAAATGAAATATATATATGATGTATATATATTACCCAAGTAGCGAAATAAACTAAAATCGTTTATTATAATTTAGTTGGTTAGTTAATTAATAAGATGATTAATTAATATTCATTAATTATAATTAAATAAAAGTTCTAATAACTTGGTTGACAAGTTAAATTAATTAAAACTTACATACTCCGTATCTTGTTTTTGAAACGAAATTATTTTAATTGGTGGTCTAGTTCAAAACAGATGGAAAGAAATAAAATAAGTTAATATTATATATATGTTTCTATATCAAAGAGATACGTTTTTGACTCCACCGACTCAAAAAAGTTGGTTTGCATATGGGACTCTTAATATAAATATAAATTGCTTTGCCTTTTGCTTTTGATGAGAAGAGTAAAAAAAACGAAATTAAAAGGATCCGATATCCTGATATTCTTTTGTTATCGACCAACACCAAAAAAAAATAACTATTTTTGTTCGTTTTGCAAAGTAGACGATTACAATATACGGAGTTATTTTATTTATTGTTTCACTCAATTAATCAACGGTTGATTAATTGGTTACTTGGGTTTGGACTAGCATCCTTTGGCGTTGTTTGAAGTGTAGTGGACTATCCAAAGAGACGATCATACTCTTTGATCGTAGGTTTCTCTCCATTCATCAGTTTCTTCAAGAAAGGTATACCGTTTACTCCTCTTTTATTTTATATTCATGACAATTATTATGGTGTAACTGGATCCATTGGATAAATTAATCGTGTGCATGTTTTTAAATAAGTGATTATTTAATTTTTGTAATTTTGTTCATAAAATAATAAAAGATTATTATTTTAATTATCCGCTGCGTTAATCTGAATTGTTAAAAGTACACACGATTTTCTATCAGTGGTATCATGAGCCGCTTTTACACCGTCTTAATTGTCGCGTGATTTTCTTAGATCTAGCTTTGTGGTGAATTGGTAAAAGTCAAAACCCTTATGGTTTTTGAAAGTCAACTTTGTTGATTACCTCACGACGCACAAATAAGATCTGAAGAAATTCATTATTTAAATTTTGAATTTAGAAAGTTATGGCTTGGATAATTGTTGGTTATTTAATATTTATTTTATTCCATGGTTATACACATGCATTGTAACCATGGACAAGCCATATATAGGTTTAATAATGTTGTTATTAAATTGTGATTGCATACATAGCCCATAATGCCCCGACCAATGTGTGATTGTTGTGATTGTTGGTTACGACAATTTTATGCCATGTTGTTCTTGATTTAATTGGAGGCCATAGAAGCCAAAGTTGTATTTTGTTTATTTTCAATTTCATAGTATTGTATTTAGGTTTATTTCAATTTGTAAATGTACTAGACTAGTCGTATTTTCAATTTTGAATAAATGTAATAAGATGAAGATTGAAGATAAAGATGCAACTTGGAGCTTGACTTAGAAGATGGCGAACAGGTCAAGTTAACAACGATAGCGTTCGGCAAGTTTTCACTTGGATCTTGATTCAAGTGGGAGCTATGGTTTGTCCTTAGTTTGACCTCTTGATCCCATGACGGCTCATGGGATCAAGCATAGGATATTTTGGGCTAGGCTATGTATGTGTGTGATGCATGGTTGTGTTTTATTTATTGCATTTTATATTTAATTGCTGATTATAATATATGCAAATTGTTTTTGATGAAAACATCAAATAAAATCGGTAACGGGTTTCAAAGATTAAAATTGATGATTTTAAATGTTAAACTCTAACGAGTTTAAAGTTAAATGTTTTTGAAACTCAAATAATATATATGATCGACATCTTTTAAAATTGTTTTAAAACGATACACATTTGTGTATTTGTTAATTTTTAGATAAAATAACAAATTAGACACACAAACACTATCGACATATATAATTGGTTAAAATGTTTTTAACAATTAGTGTAATGAATCTTGTGTGCATGCATTATTCGTTAACACAAACTTTTTCAATATACCCGTCAAATTTAAGTCATGCCATCCAATGAGCTTGCAAACACTCCTCGTTATTTTTTGATTACGGTGAGACCTAATTGAATTATAGCCACGAGGTGGATTTTTAGTTACGAGTGAGACTAGGCTAAATTTCCACTGTTTCCAAATTGGACGACTTAATCGTATTCACGGTGAGACCTGAGTTCGAGGCAAGGATGGGACAAACATGCCAGTAGATAATAGTGGTTTGTTGGACTACACATATCTCTAGGTCCCATAAAGATCTAAGAGTTGTACTTGTGATGCAATTGGTACCCGCTACCTACCAATAGACTCCATAACTGCTAGCTGATCAACAGATGTGGCTATGGAATCTCTATGTGGATCTTAGGCTTTCGTAAATTAATTGTTTTTAAAATATATAAAAACTTGGGTAGTTAATTTATTAAAGTTTTATATCGAAAATACTAAATTGAATCTTGTTCTTTTGTAGATGTCAAACAATCAAAACGTAAACCAAAACAATCTCCGTTCTTTGTTGGAGAAGGAGAAACTCAATGGTTCAAACTTCCTAGACTGGCACCGCAACTTGAGAATCGTTCTCAAATATGAAGGGAAGTTGAACAAAATTGAAGAACCCTTACCCGA
Source organism: Rutidosis leptorrhynchoides (assembly GCF_046630445.1). Lineage (NCBI taxonomy): Eukaryota > Viridiplantae > Streptophyta > Magnoliopsida > Asterales > Asteraceae > Rutidosis > Rutidosis leptorrhynchoides. The sequence continues at coordinate 341,399,911 of NC_092339.1, read as the reverse complement.
AGCTCCTCCTGAGACAGCTACTGCTGCTCAAAAGAATGCTTATCAGAAGTTGTTTGATGAGCAAGAGAAGATAGCTTTAATCATGCTTGCTAGTATGACTTCTGACCTCCAAAAGGAAATGGAAGATCGTACAGCATATGATATGATGACTGAGCTGAAAAACATGTTTCAGAAACAAGCTAGTCAAGAGTTGTATGAAACTTATAAGCTTCTTCAAACATGCAAAATGGAGGAGGGTCAGTCAGTGAGCTCTCATGTCTTGAAAATGAAAAGCTACATTGACCGATTGGAAAAACTTGGAACTACCTTGCCGCCTAACTTGGCCGTGAACACGGTTTTGGCTTCACTACCAAAATCGTATCACCAATTTGTAATGAATTATAATATGCAAGGTTGGGAGAAATCTCTGGCAGAGGTGCACTCGATGCTCAAAACTGCTGAACAGAATATTCCATCTAAGGTTTCCAATCCGGGTATCCTGATGATTAGGGATGGTAAGGTGAAAAAGAATAAGCCGAAAACTTGGGGAAAAGGAAAAGGAAAGTCAATTGCTAAGAAGAAGATTCCACCACCTCCCAAGAAAGAAAACCCAGCGAAAGACGCCGAATGTTTCCACTGTGGAAAAGTTGGCCACTGGAGGAGGAACTGTCCCTCCTACCTATCTGAGTTGAGAAAAGGCAAGGCTGGCGAAGCCAGCAAATCAGGTATATTTCATATACAGTTATATACTTTTTCTAGTGATTCCTGGATTTTTGATACTGGTTGTGGTACTCACATCTGTAACAATATGCAGGGAATGAGAAGAAGTAAGAGACTAAAGAAAGGCACACTGGATTTAAGAGTGGGCAATGGGGATCGAGCAGCTGTTGAAGCTATTGGAACTTATGAGCTTACTCTACCCAGTGGTCTTATTGTTTTGTTGGAACAATGTCATTATGCTCCTAGTATTACGAGCAACGTAGTTTCAGTTTCTCTTTTGAAAGATGTTGGCTTTGAACTTACATTTACGCACTTTGGTATTTCAGTTTCTAAGGATAATATTTTTTATTTTAATGCTTATCCACGTGATGGTATTTTTGAAATTGATATGCATGGTGTGATTTCAAATAATAATTCTGTATATACCTGTACTGCCAAACGAATCAAGCAAGACTTGAATAATACCTATCTATGGCATTGTCGTCTTGGTCATATAAACAAACAACGCATTTCAAAACTCCAATCTGATGGGCTTTTGGAATCAACTGGCTCTGAGTCATTTGATGTGTGTAAGTCATGTTTATGTGGAAAGATGACAAAGGCTCCTTTCTCCGGTTTAGGTGAAAGAGCTAAAGATCTTTTAGGACTAATACATACTGATGTATGTGGCCCTTTTAGAACTATGTCTAGACATGGTGAATCATACTTCGTTACATTTACTGATGATTATAGTAGATATGGTTATGTTTACTTGCTGAAACATAAACATGAAGTTTTTGAAACGTTCAAAATCTTCCAAAATGAAGTAGAAAATCAACTTGGAAAGACCATTAAAGCCCTTCGCTCTGATCGAGGAGGGGAATACATGAGTCAAGAGTTTTTGGACCACCTGAAGAATTGTGGAATCATCTCACAGTTCACTCCACCTTACACACCACAACACAATGGTGTGTCTGAACGGAGGAATCGAACTTTACTTGATATGGTTCGATCTATGATGAGTCTAACTACTCTACCAATGTCTTTTTGGGGTTATGCATTAGAGTCTGCTGCACGCATACTCAATATGGTTCCAACCAAGAAGGTAGAAAAGACACCATATGAGCTATGGCATGGGAAGAGTCCCAAGTTGTCTTATTTGAAAGTCTGGGGTTGTGAAGCGTATGTGAAACGTGACACTTCAAAAAAGTTAGAACCCAGAGGTATCAAATGTCACTTTGTAGGATACCCAAAGGAAAAAATGGGTTACTACTTTTACTACCAAGCTGAAAACAAAGTGTTTACTGCTCGGTTTGCTGAATTCTTTGAAAGAGATCTTCTCTTACAAGAAGTCAGTGGGAGTAAAGTAGATCTTGAAGAAATTCAAGAATCACAAAGTAACATACCTTCTGAAGGCACTAGCCAACCGCACGTTGAAGCTGAACACACTGTTGGTGAGCCAGAACGTGTTGCACCTGTAATTCGTAGATCTAGTAGAACTCCTCATCGACCAGAGAGGCTAAATCTTCTGATTAATTCAGATGAACCTCATCTAGGGGATTATGATGAACCCTCTAGCTACGGTGAGGCCATATCAGATCCAGAATCTGAAAAATGGCAAGATGCTATGAAGGCAGAGATGCAGTCCATGAAAGATAATCAAGTATGGGACTTGATTGATCTTCCACCCAATTGCAAGACAGTGGGGTGTAAATGGGTCTTCAAGAAGAAGGCTGACATGGACGGTAATGTAAACACTTTTAAGGCTCGGTTGGTAGCAAAAGGTTATACTCAAACTCAAGGAATTGATTATGAGGAAACTTTTTCACCAGTCGCGAGCATTAAATCAATTAGGATACTTATTGCCATAGCTGCTTTTCATGATTATGAAATATGGCAAATGGATGTCAAAACCGCTTTCCTAAATGGCGACCTAAGCGAGGATGTATATATGGTTCAGCCAGAAGGGTTTGTGAATCCTAAGCATCCTAATAAAGTATGCAAGCTTCTAAAATCCATTTATGGATTGAAGCAAGCATCCAGGAGCTGGAATCTCAAGTTTGATGAGAAAATTAAAGAGTTTGGTTTTTCTCAAAATGGAGATGAGCCCTGTGTTTACATTAGAGCTAGTAGGAGTAAAGTAGTCTTCTTGATCTTGTATGTTGATGACATACTACTTATTGGAAATGACATTCCAACTTTGCAAGATGTCAAGTCTTGGCTTAGTAAATGTTTTTCTATGAAGGATCTTGGAGAAGCTAAATATATTCTTGGAATCGGGATCTATAGAAATAGATCAAAAAGGCTTATTGGTTTGAGTCAAAGTACATACATTGATAAAATCTTGCGTAGATTTAGCATGCAGAACTCTAAGCGCGGAGCATTGCCCGTGCAAAAGGGTGTAATCTTGAGTAAATCTCAAAGTCCTATCACACCTGATGAGATAAGACGTATGAAAGGTATCCCGTATGCTTCGGCTATTGGATCCTTTATGTATGCCATGTTATGTACTAGACCTGATGTCTCGTTAGCTTTAAGTTTGACGAGTCGTTATCAACAGAATCCAGGTGAAGAACATTGGATGGCTGTTAAGAACATTCTTAAGTATTTGCGGAGAACTAAAGATATGTTCTTGGTTTACGGTGGTTTGAAAGAAGAGCTGAGTATTAAGTGCTATACAGATGCTAGTTTTCAAACTGATCGAGATGATTCTCGATCCCAGTCAGGATGTGTCTTTGTCATGAATGGCGGAGCAGTTGATTGGAAGAGCTCGAAGCAGAGCACAGTTGCACAGTCTACAACGAAAGCAGAATACATTGCTGCCTCAGAAGCTGCACCGCAAGCTGTTTGGATTCGGAAGTTTATTGCTGAACTCGGAGTAGTTCCCAGCATTGAATCCCCTATGAAAATGTACTGTGATAATTCAAGTGCTATTATACTTGCGAAAGAATCACGTGTACGTAAGGGTAGCAGACACATTCTTCAAAAGTTTGACTACATTCAAGAAGTCGTTGATAGGAATGATATTAGTATTCTTAAGGTTCATACAGATGATAATGTGGCTGACCCGTTCACGAAGCCCATGACACATAACAAGCATGATGAACATGCTAGTAGTATTGGACTTCGTTATGCTGCTGATCTTTTTAATTTGTAATTTAGTATTTGGATATTTTTGGAACATTAAGCAGTTTTATCTTAATGAATTGATATATTGATGGTATGATCATTTTCATTTATATTACTGTGTTTTGTATTAGCATGTTTAATCCATGAATAGTTGTTGATTATTCAAAATCTCCATAATCGGTCATGTTATGGGAATAACATGAATTAAGATTAATATGAATGTTTGGTTATATTTATTGATGATAAATAGTTAACTTGTAGAGACCAAATTCATATGTATTCATTGATGATGAATATTGGAATGACCCATCCGAGATATCACTACATGGATCGTTGTTAGTAGTGAATCTTTTATTGATTATGTCTTTATGTCCTTAGACTTGAGATGCACGCCCGTTTCGATGTGTGAAATATTGTACTTTGATATGGTTAAACGCTGTCCTGAATAAGGCTGTAATAAAGGCCATCATTGGGTATAATGCAAAGCTCGTGACAGACACGTGTATGCAACATAGGATTTGTTCCTCTAAAATGTTTGGAGTTAGATACTTTTGAGCTCCTCGATGAATGAATAAGATATTTGTGTGGCCGCACCCAGATGTAATTAAGATGATACTTAATTAGTTTGGTGATCTAATTCAGTTCGAAGATCGAGAAATAAAATTGTTAAACAATTGAGAATGACTTATGATCCATTACTCAAGTTTAACTAAAGTATCTGAAACAAAAGGACGAATGACATTTAACACTTACTATAAGCAGTTCCGAGAAACTAACCTCAAGTGAATTTAGGGACAATGGCCTGTTGCTAGACGGTATCCATTGTTTGTATAGTTACTTGGTGTTGTACCATGCACAAGTGGGAGTCTGTAGGATTAATGTGCATGATACAATATATAACTATATGGCTAAATTCATTTGAGCCTTCGGGGTCACACATATATACACGTAGACGTTAAATGAAATATATATATGATGTATATATATTACCCAAGTAGCGAAATAAACTAAAATCGTTTATTATAATTTAGTTGGTTAGTTAATTAATAAGATGATTAATTAATATTCATTAATTATAATTAAATAAAAGTTCTAATAACTTGGTTGACAAGTTAAATTAATTAAAACTTACATACTCCGTATCTTGTTTTTGAAACGAAATTATTTTAATTGGTGGTCTAGTTCAAAACAGATGGAAAGAAATAAAATAAGTTAATATTATATATATGTTTCTATATCAAAGAGATACGTTTTTGACTCCACCGACTCAAAAAAGTTGGTTTGCATATGGGACTCTTAATATAAATATAAATTGCTTTGCCTTTTGCTTTTGATGAGAAGAGTAAAAAAAACGAAATTAAAAGGATCCGATATCCTGATATTCTTTTGTTATCGACCAACACCAAAAACAAATAACTATTTTTGTTCGTTTTGCAAAGTAGACGATTACAATATACGGAGTTATTTTATTTATTGTTTCACTCAATTAATCAACGGTTGATTAATTGGTTACTTGGGTTTGGACTAGCATCCTTTGGCGTTGTTTGAAGTGTAGTGGACTATCCAAAGAGACGATCATACTCTTTGATCGTAGGTTTCTCTCCATTCATCAGTTTCTTCAAGAAAGGTATACCGTTTACTCCTCTTTTATTTTATATTCATGACAATTATTATGGTGTAACTGGATCCATTGGATAAATTAATCGTGTGCATGTTTTTAAATAAGTGATTATTTAATTTTTGTAATTTTGTTCATAAAATAATAAAAGATTATTATTTTAATTATCCGCTGCGTTAATCTGAATTGTTAAAAGTACACACGATTTTCTATCAGTTGGAACACTTGTTTACCAATAACTCATAAATTATACAGATTTTTAATTACATTTTAAGGAGTTATCTTGGTATTTTAAAGACATTTTAATACTTAAACACACCAAAATAGGTAAATATGGAAAAAAGGTAATTTTAATGTTTTTGTTTGAGATATGTATTAAACAGGATCATAAACAGTTAAAAGTTGCAGAAAAATGAATGAAGCCAGTGGCATGGAAGCCGCCGGCTTGGTGAAGAAACTAAGAATATTTCAGAATATTGCAGAAAACACCAGAATTCGAGAGATAGCAGTGAAGCCACCGGCTAGGTTCAGTTTCGTGTACTTAAAGCCCAAGAAATAGCTAAAAAGGCAACAAAATAAGAAAGATTACGGATCACTGAAGCCACCGGCTAAACATTTAAGCCGTTGGCTTGGCCAAAGACAGAAATGCGTTTACGAACTTGCGGATTAAGTTAAACTTGGAGAAGGAGTAACCGACCAAGGGAAGCCGCCGGCTTCTCCTTGAAGCCGCCGGCTTCACCTTGAAGCCGCCGGCTTGGGCCACCGAATCTGCACAGTATAAATAGAAACCATTTGTTACAGTTTTAATGTCCTTTTCCAGTTTTCTCCTAGGTTTTTCACCAAAAATGAAAACTTTTAGTTTTAGTGTTTTTATTCAAAGTTCCAAGTTGTAATCAAGTTATAATTTAAGTTTATTCCTCAATTTACCTTTAAGGTACAGGTCTATGTTATTTTACTCTTGTTATTTTGTTTTCTTTACTGTTTTTATTCTCCGTTCGTCTACCACTATGAACTAAACGTTCATAGTGGTTGCATGGATGAAAACTAAATCTTTGTCTGGGAATCAGATGAGGGCGCTGGCTTCATCAATCCAAGGTGCCGGTTGGCTGAAACAAAGTCGTCGACTTCGTGCTCAATTTTGTGCAGTTTCCGGTTTTTCCAGATCTGTATAAACTGAGTTTCTGTAATGATTATTCAAAGTGTTTTAAATCTACTATGTTTTAATATACTTGTTTGCCATGATTAATGATTAAATAACTTGATTTTAGGGTTGATTAACACTTAATCCAATGATCTATTATTCAATTCACTCTACTTGTTTAGATCTAGTCAATCAAACTTGTTAACTGGATTGCATGCAATTAAGTTAAACAACATTGGTAGTGATAAATCTGTTGAATTTGAATGACACTTATATAATAGAATTTAATATTGTTAGGCTTACTCAAAGAACCTCTGTTTGGATGTGTTTGGTTAATGATTGCATAAAAATTGGGTAAAGATTAGCTTTCAACTAGTAACTTGAGTTGATCTACTTGATGTTTAATAGTATATTTATTTGTCAATCTATTTGCTTGTTAATTAATCCTCATCATAAGATTAAATTGATATGTATCATGTAACTGAATTGAAAACTAAGAATTGAGATGTCAGTCTTGAACATTACTTGTCTAACATATGCTTTAAGTCCTATCTATTGAATGATATGCAACACTTAGATTAACCTGCTTAGGGATAATAGTTGGTCTATGATGACTTCCGTGGTTTGAAGTTGATTCTCGAGAATTTGGTGATTATATGATCAGTGGTGATAAGGGTCATGTATGTGGTGATCGATAAGTTCGCGGGATGTTACCATCTTCGCAACTTGAGTGTGAAGTTGAATCCTAAGTTGGGGAGTTTTATTATTCCCCGAGGAAGTTTTGATAGCGTGGTACAGTAACAAGTGTCGGAAAGCAACATTATAGACCTCAACAAGAATGCGAATTCGTAATGAGGTTGAGTGATGTGCTTTTAACGTGGGACTCAAGGTCGGGTGTTACGACCGTCGAGTCACGATTTGAAGAGATTGTGTATGGGATCTATTCAGATGATGTTTTAGTGGGGCTTAGGTCCTCATGAGAAGAGGGTTTGAGAATCACCCGAGTGTAGTGCGAGGCCATTGTGATCCATCAGGAAAACCTAAAGTAGAGGTGCGGGTATACCCCAAAGGGTGTATCCGTGGCGTAAATATGAAAAGTTGTGAATCTCAGATGGTGTTGGTAAGTGATTCTAAGTTTTGTGTCGAGGAAATTGCATCATTTTCCCTGTTTGGGAAATGTGTTCATGGAAATCTAGTGAATTATTTAGCTTTGCGAATGATTGTGGGATGTGGAGTGCCGGCTCTGAATGCTTTAATTTGAAGCGCATGGTTGCGGTTTGATTTTTCGAGGGTGTGATACCTTGATTTGTGAGAACTTGGTGTGTTGTAAGGCGAAGGCCTTCCTTAACGGACGGTCAAGGCGAGTAGCTCATCTGGTGTTAGTGAGTGTGTTATGGGTTGTGTAACGAAGTACGATGGTTGACAGAGTGAGAACTTGTTGTTGATGGAATTCTGGTACACGAATAGTATCCATACTAGTGCTAGAAAGCTGTTTGGGTGTTGAAAGGTGATGGGGATAGAGGAGGAACCCCGTGATAGGGGGTGGTAAACTATCGAGAGTGTTGCGTAGTTATGGTGTCCTCATGTGATTTGAGGACGAGCCATTTGTTGTGAATAAATTTAAGGGGCAGTTAGTGGCCCTGAGAATGATTGCAATTGTGATGTTTTACCGCGGAACGGTTTAGATCGAATGTTGTCGGGGTGGACAAACTTCAGCGAGAAAAGGATGCGCGACCGGTTGAGTTGTGCAAGAGTGAGCCGTTGAGGTACGATGTATTATCATGGCATGAATCCTTCTTGATTCGGATTAGTGCGAGACTTGGTTCCCGTCGTGGTGGACTTATTAGATCGTGACCGAGTGGAAAGTGTGGGACGTGGTTCAGAACTTCTAGTGGTTGATGCGTTGATGCTGGGATACTTATCTTTGGTGTGTGATGTGGATCGCAGGGACGTGATCCGTTATAAGTGGGGGTGAGTTGTAACACCCCGATGCGTTGATGCTGGTATACTTATCTTTGGTGTGTGATGTGGATCGCAAGGACGTGATCCGTGCCGCAGCTATACACTAAACCTGATGGGTGTTTTTGGTTGGAAATTCTGTCACCAAATTATGCTTAAGGCCACGCCGCGTGGATATGGGGTCGCGCCGCGACTCTTAACGTGAACTGAAGGACTGAATCAAGGCAAAGTTCTGTTTCTAAAATACAATACGGGCCGCGCCGCGGGTCTGTGAGCCGTGACGCGGGTGTAGTGACCCGAACTTTTCCATGTTTATATATATTAATTGAGATTGATATTTACATGATTAAATTTTCCAACATGTTAAGCAATCAAACTTGTTAAGACTTGATTAATTGAAATATGTTTCATATAGACAATTGACCACCCAAGTTGACCGGTGATTCACGAACGTTAAAACTTGTAAAAACTATATGATGACATATATATGGATATATATATATATCTAGTTAACATGATACTATGATAAGTAAACATATCATTAAGTATATTAACAATGAACTACATATGTAAAAACAAGACTACTAACTTAATGATTTTTAAACGAGACATATATGTAACGATTATCGTTGTAAAGACATTTAATGTATATATATCATATTAAGAGATATTCATACATGATAATATCATGATAATATAATAATTTAAAATCTCATTTGATATTATAAACATTGGGTTAACAACATTTAACAAGATCGTTAACCTAAAGGTTTCAAAACAATACTTACATGTAACGACTAACGATGACTTAACGACTCAGTTAAAATGTATATACATGTTGTGTTTTAATATGTATTTATACACTTTTGAAAGACTTCAATACACTTATCAAAATACTTCTACTTAACAAAAATGCTTACAATTACATCCTCGTTCAGTTTCATCAACAATTCTACTCGTATGCACCCGTATTCGTACTCGTACAATACACAGCTTTTAGATGTATGTACTATTGGTATATACACTCCAATGATCAGATCTTAGCAGCCCATTTGAGTCACCTAACACATGTGGGAACCATCATTTGGCAACTAGCATGAAATATCTCATAAAATTACAAAAATATGAGTAATCATTCATGACTTATTTACATGAAAACAAAATTACATATCCTTTATATCTAATCCATACACCAACGACCAAAAACACCTACAAACACTTTCATTCTTCAATTTTCTTCATCTAATTGATCTCTCTCAAGTTCTATCTTCAAGTTCTAAGTGTTCTTCATATATTCTACAAGTTCTAGTTACATAAAATCAAGAATACTTTCAAGTTTGCTAGCTCACTTCCAATCTTGTAAGGTGATCATCCAACCTCAAGAAATCTTTGTTTCTTACAGTAGGTTATCATTCTAATACAAGGTAATAATCATATTCAAACTTTGGTTCAATTTCTATAACTATAACAATCTTATTTCAAGTGATGATCTTACTTGAACTTGTTTTCGAGTCATGATTCTGCTTCAAGAACTTCGAGCCATCCAAGGATCCGTTGAAGCTAGATCCATTTTTCTATTTTCCAGTAGGTTTATCCAAGGAACTTAAGGTAGTAATGATGTTCATAACATCATTCGATTCATACATATAAAGCTATCTTATTCGAAGGTTTAAACTTGTAATCACTAGAACATAGTTTAGTTAATTCTAAACTTGTTCGCAAACAAAAGTTAATCCTTCTAACTTGACTTTTAAAATCAACTAAACACATGTTCTATATCAATATGATATGCTAACTTAATGATTTAAAACCTGGAAACACGAAAAACACCGTAAAACCGGATTTACGCCGTCGTAGTAACACCGCGGGCTGTTTTGGGTTAGTTAATTAAAAACTATGATAAACTTTGATTTAAAAGTTGTTATTCTGAGAAAATTATTTTTATTATGAACATGAAACTATATCCAAAAATTATGGTTAAACTCAAAGTGGAAGTATGTTTTCTAAAATGGTCATCTAGACGTCGTTCTTTCGACTGAAATGACTACCTTTAAAAAACGACTTGTAACTTATTTTTCTGACTATAAACCTATAATTTTTCTGTTTAGATTCATAAAATAGAGTTCAATATGAAACCATAGCAATTTGATTCACTCAAAACGGATTTAAAATGAAGAAGTTATGGGTAAAACAAGATTGGATAATTTTTCTCATTTTAGCTACGTGAAAATTGGTAACAAATCTATTCCAACCATAACTTAATCAACTTGTATTGTATATTATGTAATCTTGAGATACCATTGACACGTATACAATGTTTCGACCTATCATGTCGACACATCTATATATATTTCGAAACAACCATAGACACTCTATATGTGAATGTTGGAGTTAGCTATACAGGGTTGAGGTTGATTCCAAAATATATATAGTTTGAGTTGTGATCAATACTGAGATACGTATACACTGGGTCGTGGATTGATTCAATATAATATTTATCGATTTATTTCTATACATCTAACTGTGGACAACTAGTTGTAGGTTACTAACGAGGACAGCTGACTTAATAAACTTAAAACATCAAAATATATTAAAAGTGTTGTAAATATATTTTGAACATACTTTGATATATATGTATATATTGTTATAGGTTCGTGAATCAACCAGTGGCCAAGTCTTACTTCCCGACGAAGTAAAAATCTGTGAAAGTGAGTTATAGTCCCACTTTTAAAATCTAATATTTTTGGGATGAGAATACATGCAGGTTTTATAAATGATTTACAAAATAGACACAAGTACGTGAAACTACATTCTATGGTTGAATTATCGAAATCGAATATGCCCCTTTTTATTAAGTCTGGTAATCTAAGAATTAGGAAACAGACACCCTAATTGACGCGAATCCTAAAGATAGATCTATTGGGCCTAACAAACCCATCCAAAGTACCGGATGCTTTAGTACTTCAAAATTTATATCATATCCGAAGGGTGTCCCGGAATGATGGGGATATTCTTATATATGCATCTTGTTAATGTCGGTTACCAGGTGTTCACCATATGAATGATTTTTATCTCTATGTATGGGATGTGTATTGAAATATGAAATCTTGTGGTCTATTATTATGATTTGATATATAGAGGTTAAACCTATAACTCACCAACATTTTTGTTGACGTTTTAAGCATGTTTATTCTCAGGTGATTATTAAGAGCTTCCGCTGTCGCATACTTAAATAAGGACGAGATTTGGAGTCCATGCTTGTATGATATTGTGTAAAAACTACATTCAAGAAATTTATTTTGTTGTAACATATTTGTATTGTAAACCATTATGTAATGGTCGTGTGTAAACAGGATATTTTAGATTATCATTATTTGATAATCTACGTAAAGCTTTTTAAAACCTTTATCTATGAAATAAATATTATGGTTTGTTTTAAAAATGAATGCAGTCTTTGAAAAACGTCTCATATAGAGGTCAAAACCTCGCAACGAAATCAATTACTATGGAACGTTTTTAATCAATAAGAATGGGACATTTCAGTTGGTATCCGAGCGTTGGTCTTAGAGAACCAGAATTTTGCATTAGTGTGTCTTATTGAGTTTGTTAGGATGCATTAGTGAGTCTGGACTTCGACCGTGTTTACTTGAAAAATGATTGCTTAACAAATTTGGTTGGAAACTATATATTTTTAACATGTGAATATTATGTGATATATTAATCTCTTAACGCGTTTGATATTATGTGATAGATGTCTACCTCTAGAACAAGTCCCATTGACTCACCTAATAATAATGAAGAGTCAAATGTAAATTGGAATGATTCGTGGACTGATTCACAAGTTCCCGAAGAGGAACCGGAAGAAGAGTCGGAACCGGAAGAAGAATCGGAACCGGATGAAGAAATAGAACCGGTGGGGGAAATAATAAAACGGTTAAGTAAAAGAAAATCCTCAGCCAACCGACCAAGGTTAATTATGGTCAATGGTGTTTCCGCCAAGGAAGCAAAATATTGGGAGGATTTCCAATTCTCCGATGAATTGGATTCCGACGAGAATTCCGATGATGTTATAGAAATTACCCCAACTGAATTTAAAAAGGCAAAAGAAAATAATAAGGGAAAGGGCATAAAAATAGAGAAATCTAATTCCAACCCCGATGAACTTTATATGTATCGTCAACCCCCGAAGTCCTTAAGTTGTAACAATGACCCGGGAACCTCTAAACCACCAGGTTTTTCTAAACCAATGTGGAAAACGACGGCTCGTATTAGGGGAACATCATATATCCCTAGAAACTTGGCAAAACGAACCAAAACCGAAGAAGAAGAAGAAACAAGCGAGTCGGAATAAGATAGTTGTATTCGTGTGGTGTAATATATGTAATATAGTGTGCTTATGCTTTATGATATATGTAAAAATTACTTGTATTAATAAGTATTTTTTTTATGAATCTAACTCTTGTCTATTTTACAGTATAAAAACACAAAATGGATAGACAACCCAATATTTTAAGAGACCTACCCGGAGACATGATTGATGAAATCTTGTCTAGAGTCGGTCAGAATTCTTCGGCACAACTATTTAAGGCGAGATCAGTTTGTAAGACATTCGAAGAACGTTCCAAGAATGCCTTGGTTTATAAAAGGCTTTCGTTCGAAAGATGGGGGATATCACATTGGGAAATCCATAAGTAACGATGTGTTTACTTTGACGCATATATTGCGGGAAACCCAAATGCTATTTTACGCAATGGGTTAAGAAATTATTTTGACTCAATATATCCGAATATTGGACTTCGTGATTTAGAAAAAGCATCTAACATGCAACATAAAGAAGCATGTCATGCTTACGGATTAGTAATGTTCGCTTCTCACCAAAGTGAGAACAAGAACATCGGGCTACAACTATTAAACAAAACGTTTCCACAAGTGACAGAGTCGGTAATTGGGGTAAGAAATGAGGTTTTTAGATTGTTACGGGACTGTTGGACATTACGTAACCCTCGACCCTTTGACGACGTTACAACACGCTGTCTTATCAATGTGACGACCCGAAAATTTCTGACCAAATTTAAACCTAATCTTATTATGATTTCGACATGATAAGCAAAGTCTATAATGCTGAATCTCGAAAATTTTGGAACTATGTTCATATATTCAATTGACCTTCGACCATTCCCGACGATTCACTAACCACTAATTGTAAATAGATATGTATGTATATATATAAATAATAATTGAAAGTATAATTGGAAATATTGAATATTGTTGTTATGAAATATGATATTATAATAATAATAATTATTATTTAAAACATATCTATATATACATAAAAATATATTAAAAATAAATATTAAATGATTGTAATACTTGTTTGATGTTCCGATTGATATTAATCAAACTAAATTCAAACTTATGTAATTCTAAAATAAACGGTGATTTGAAAATGAGTTTTATAAATTTTAGGCTTATTAATAATATATTTAGATGTTGTTTGTCAAATTTTAAAACTTTTTATATTTTACTTGGGGGTTGGGAGTGAATAATTAATGTAATTTTTATTTAATAGTTAATGACAAAATTTTATACCATAATGATCTAAATAAATAAAGATACTTAATTTAAAATTTTGGGATTTTTTTCGAAGACTTTTATCCACCACTGATTTATCAACGGAGCACAAATTTCAGTCCGTGAATGAAATAGTAGACGACGGCTAACTTAATCACACGTTTTATATTTAAATTATATTATAATTATTATTATATTATAGTTACCACTGTGCCTAATTGATTGATTCTTGAGATTACTGTTCTTAATTGAAACTATATGTATCCACATGCATATGCATACAAAGAAGCACATCGATTTTCAACCAGTGTTTTGTACTGTAACATTCTCTTACTTATATTATCTATATGCTATGAATCATCAACCATCACTTTATAGATCAATTTCAAAAACCCACTACCTTTCTGTTATACGTTTTAATTGACAACTTGATTCCATTAGATATATTTATTATTTATTATTATATTATAAATATCTATGTATCCATCTGCTTTTCTGTTTTTGATTACTAAAACAAGCATCCACCTAATTCCATTTTCTAATTCCCTACCACTTCTAGATAGATTATCCCACTCACATTATATATATATATATATATATATATATATATATATATATATATATATATATATATATATATATATAATATAATATATACATATATAACTAATCAAAATATCATCTTTATATATATAACATCCATTACATATGGAGATTGATAGAAACTTAACAACTTCTTTTCTTCTTCTTCGATAAACCATACCGTCACCACAATCACTTTCTACGGCCACTTCAACATCGATCCACCGTCTCTATTTAACAACTAAAAACCTCCAACAGCCACCTACATCGCCCATATACCGCTGATCACCACCACTGTACCACCTCCCTTCTATATCGTGAACCACCACCATTAATTATAAACGACAAATTGCTGCAGTATACCTTCTGTTATTTTTCGATCAACACCCAACACGAAACCTCCAATTACTATCACCATGATATAACCTTGAACCACCACAACCACCATATACAAAACCATTGTTAATTTTTTTTACCGTCACACTCCACAACGACTACTGCAGTATTATTTTCTGTTCAGCTCGTTGTCCATTTGTTTTTCGCGATGTTCCTGCTGCCACTCGTGTCTGTTAGCAAGTTAGTCACAAACAACCACCTTTCTTTTATTATTATTATTATTATTTTTTTTTCTTCGAAACCCAAAACCTGCTAACAGTGAGATAGTTAATGAAAATGGTGAACGAGGAGAAGGGCGATGATGATGGAAATATGGTGACGATGATATATGATGATGATGGCGATAATGAATAAACAGGGATGAAGAACGATGATGACGTGATCATGGTATGATGCATAATTACGATGATGATGATGATCAAGGATGTGAAGTGATGATGATTAAAGATGATGAGCAGCGATCATGACGATAAATAATTGTTTGTATGGTGAGGTTATAAAAGTCGATACCTTCATCAATCTATTTATTATTTTATGCAAAGTAATATTAGATTACCAACTTGTATGTTTAGGTAAACTAGTGGACTATGACATATGATGAATATGATTGATGTTAGGTGATAAAAAGTTTGATGATGATAATTAAGGATTAGTGATGATAAATCGGTTAATATAAGATATATGAATAATTGTGCAAAATATTACAAGAAGTAAGAAATGGAGCAGTGGTCATGAGAGTGTTTGCTAAACAAGAGGTTGTGGGTTCGAAACTAGGCGACTGCATATACATATATATATTTTTTTCAGTTGTTGGGTCAGGTACATGTATGTATCGATGGGCCGAAATCAAATTATCTGTTGGGCCGAGTTGCTTGTTATGATAATTGGGCCGAAAAGTATTAATGGGCCGTAAAATTACTGCTGGGCCAAAATAGAATACGGGTTATATAATATTCAGATACGAGTTATAACAGAAAAGCTGAGACACTGTATTGGTTAAGGGTGTTTATTGGTGAACGGGAGGTCGCAGGTTCGAGTTCGGGAGGGCCATTTTTATTTTAGAAACCTACTCTTCAAAGGTAGTATCATCACTATTATTATTATTATTATTATTATTATTATTATTATTATTATTATTATTATTATTATTATTATTATTATTATTATTATTATTATTATTATTATTATTATAGGTATTAACATATAACATTTTATTATTAGTATTATCATTATCATTATTTTAGTATTATTATAATTATTATTTTAACAAACAAAAGATATTTATATTAAAAATATATATATATTATTCTACATATACCATGACTAAATTAATATTACATGCTATTTTTCTTTAAAATGTTATTATCTATAATAATCAAATATTAATTAATATACATAGCATATATAATATATTTTTGGATATATATAATCATATAGGTAAATGTTAACTTTAAAATATTATATAATATTTGTAATATATAATATACATTAAAATACTGTGATAAGAATTTAATATATATTATATATAAAATAGTTACAATTAAACTATTTATAAACATGACATAAAAATTATTAAAGTATTAATATATAAACTTGTTTGATTGTACTTAAGTGTTTTAATATATATAACCGATATAGGTTCGTGAGTCCGAGGCCAACCCTACATTTGTTCAAATGACGTCATATGTATTTTTACTACAAAATACAGTATGGTGAGTTTTATTGATCCCCTTTTACTCTTTACATTTTTGGGGCTGAGAATACATGTAAATGCTTTATTAACTGTTTTACAATATTTATATGCGTGAGTTTCATTTGCCCTTTTTTACTCTTTACGTTTTTGGGCTGAGAATACATGCAAATGCTTTATTAACTGTTTTACAATATTTATATGTGTGAGTTTTATTTAATTCCCTTTTACTCTTTACATTTTTGGGATTGAGAATACATGCGCTATTTTTACAACTGCTTTATTAAATGCTTTTGAAATATATTTAGAACTGAGAATACATGAAATGCTTTTATAACTGTTTTACGAAATAGACACGAGTAAATGAAACTACATTCTATGGTTGAATTATCGAAATCGAATATGCCCCTTTTTATTTAGTCTGGTAATCTAAGAATTAGGGAACATACACCCTAATTGACGCAGATCCTAAAGATAGATCTATCGGGCCCAACAAGCCCCATCCAAAGTACCGGATGCTTTAGTACTTTGAAATTTATATCATGTCCGAAGGAGGATCCCGGAATGATGGGGATATTCTTATATACAAATTGTGAATGTCGGTTACCAGGTGTTCACCATATGGATGATATCTTTGTCTCTATGCATGGGACGTATATTTATGAGAAATGAAAATCTTGTGATCTATTAAAATGATGGAAATGATTATTTATGTTAAACTAATGAACTCACCAACCTTTTGGTTGACACTTTTAAGCATGTTTATTCTCAGGTGTGAAAGAAACCTTCCGCTGTGCATTTTGCTCATTTTAAGGACAATACTTGGAGTCGATCATCGCTCTTGAATCAAAGGTTGATGACTTCGTCCGGATGGATTAGGACCGGTCATCATAGTTGGTATCAGAGCGGTGGTCTTAACGAACCAGGTCTGCATTTGTGTGTCTAAGTGATAAGTCGTTAGGATGCATTAGTTAGTCTGGACTTCGGCCGTGCCTGCATGTCAAAAGTTTTGCTTATCATTAGTGTCGAAAGTATTTGCTTATCATCCTTAAAGTCTAGACACATCTTACTGCCTCTATTGCCTAGATAGTGTATAGACAAAACTCATATCTTAGCATATCTGCTAATTCATATCTTAGCGTATCTGTTACTGTTACCTTTGCCTGACAGTTTCCGTAGATCCCTCCGTAACTTATGGGATTTTAGTATTATATATGCATATGTAAATTATGTATTGCAGGGTACTAATCTACATCCTATAATCTATTTCTTAGCGAAAATCCTTCATCTGATCGTACGAGATGAATCCCTCAACCAGTTCGAGTCCCTCAGATTTCGATAGCTAATCCGATAGTTATTCCGATAACTATTCCGACATGGATGTTCACCTAAGCTCCGGAGGCAACGTCACCAGAATGAATCAACCAATCAATCATCCTCAATTCATCTGATGGGTTCGTAGTCGACTTAACCGATGGAGACGAGAGGAAGGCGATCCTTTCCACCCACCAACCGAATTCACCTCTCGGTGAAGAACCAGAAACACTTACCGGCGAACCTGTTCGAAACACCAATTTCTCTCTCAGAGTATCTCACCACGACTAAATCAGAACTCAAATTCTAAACCTTATTCATTCGCTCGTTTCGACCGACAATCATCCCGGAATAATAGAAGAAGTCAACGAACTTCGCGCTCGAGTAATCAATCTGGAGAATAAGGTGCAAAAATTACCAGCTTCAACAACATTACCGGCACCAACAGTACCATCAATAACAACACCAGTACCATCAACAATCCATGCCTCGATGTCTCATTCTATACCTTGAATATAATTATCGTTCTACGTATCGTTCTACATCATTTATCTTCGTTCGACATGGCGATTATGTAATCTCTAATATTTTAGAGATTATATATTCTTGTTCCAACGGTAAATCAAATGAGTTTAATATCATATTGACTCATTAAATCCATGGTTACATCTGAAGAAAATATATATGTATATATGTTTTCATAAAGATTGTAATTAAAAATTCTTTCGTACAAACTGATAATGGTGAAAATATTTTAACGGGTAGGTAATACCCGAGGAATATTCAGATTTCACATTAATAAGTTATACTGTACATTCTTCAAAGCTGATTCAACAGTCATTTACTATCCTACTTACATCCACCGATATACAAATCCGTTCACCACAAAATAGCCATATTCATCCAAATTTCATATTGGGATTTTGATTTATCAAAATCCAACAAGTGGCATAATGAAGAAAACATTTGACAAAATAAAATTTGTTAGAAACAAACAAATTAACTATGAGAAATTTTCTTAAGAATCCACGCTAACTGTTCCTAACTAATTGTTCCTAGCTAACTGATTACATTTTATTTATCGCAATTTAATTATCGCAATTTACATTCTCTCAATTTTATTTATCGTCATTTAATTTCTGTTATTTACTTTACGCACTTTATTTATCGTTATTTAAATTCTGTTATTTATTTTACGCACTTTAAATATCGGGACACGTATACAAGGTTTTGACATATCATATCGACGCATCTATATATATTATTTGGAATCACCATAGACACTCTATATGCAGTAATGATCGAGTTCTCTATACAGGGTTGAGGTTGATTCTATAATAATATATATACTTTGAGTTGTGATCGAGTCTGAGACATGTACACGGGTCACGATACGTATTAATTAATTCGAATATTATATACTAAACTTCATATGAATTATTGGACTGTCAACTGTGGACTAATAAGATTGGACAATTAAAATGAATTAAAATATTGATTATAATATATGAAACTAAACAATTCTTCAAGTTTGCCACTTGATTTCATCTTAAACTTCATTTGTATCTTGACGATTATAATCTGCGTTCATATCTTTCATGATTCTCGAAAACACCTCAATCGAGAGGATAAACCAACCGCACTTCATCTACGGGAAGGAAAGATTGATGCATATAGTTATGCACCTGAAAACTCTCAGAAACTGAGTAAACGTTTAACGCGCAACTGTGCTAATTCCTTTAACGTTATTATTACCGAAAATAACTTTTCAAAATCTCTTTTCAAATTAGACAACTTTGTCACAGCTCCAGCAAGTCGACTTCGACCTTTCGTTCGAAACAACCTTATTATAACCTTGATTTATATGCGTGCTCTTTTATTGTTACCAGGGAACCTTTTATTATATTCCACCATATTACTAGCAGATGTACCAGCAACCTCATCGCTCCTTGGTTTAAAACTCTCTGACAAATCACTAAATTTATCTATTGAAGTCTCATCATGTACTCATCCGCATCTTGTAACAAGAATTGGCATACCAATTACTGAGAATCAAAAAAATCTGTATTGTGAGTCTCGCAACGTTTCCACATCAACAGTTAAATGTATAATATTTATCTCTTAGAATTATGATCTTTCATTCTGAAAGTCTGAAGAGAACCCAGTCTGCAAATCAATACTCTGAATGTTGAAAAAGTTGAATGAAGCAGCAGAAACCGTAGACAAACATAAACGACCTTAATCATCGGAAGTTTGATGATAAAGAATAGCATGTTGGAAAAGCTCAGAAAAGTTGGAACTGGAAAATGGATTGAGCTAACCATGAAAGAGATCAATGACAAATACAAGGACCATACCCTATATTTAAAGAATCCGGATAATTCTGAATCCGATGAAACCTTCAATGAATATCTTGCTCCGTACTCATGTTAAAATCTTGCGGAAAATTTTTCTTCATCAACCATCGAACTTAGAAATTCCAAAATATCATCATGAATATCTTCGATATTCCTGAAGATATTTTTATAAATATTCTCATCCGAAATTATTTATCTCTTAGTGCTATCAGTGTTACATCATATAGAAACTCTTAGTTTCTATATTATGTAAACTTTCGAGCTTAAAATATGAATGTTATTG
Organism: Rutidosis leptorrhynchoides; assembly: GCF_046630445.1. Classification (NCBI taxonomy): domain Eukaryota; kingdom Viridiplantae; phylum Streptophyta; class Magnoliopsida; order Asterales; family Asteraceae; genus Rutidosis; species Rutidosis leptorrhynchoides. The sequence continues at coordinate 341,379,193 of NC_092339.1, read as the reverse complement.
AAGTAATGTCGGGAACTGATGCATGAGTTTGCATAATATAGTGACACTTGATCAACGTGATTATATTACAGTAAGTCATGCTGAGTTTCTAATGGAACATGATGATTCACAGACCCTACCATCATCATGTGCCATGTTACATAACTCTTTCATTCTGTTTAATCTCTGAACGTAACAAGAAATTATATTCTTGATAGTTCTATTCTTCCGTGATGTTGAAAAATTTGAAAATCAAATCGTGCTATCATGTTCCTTCGTGCTTCGAACGTTATAATAATTCGAAACTTCATACCTACGAATTCTGGACCATTATTCGCTTGACTTAGAGGTCGAGAGAAGAATAAAAAGGCAAAGAGCTCCAAATTATAAGAGAAGATATAAAGCTCAATCACAACCCGGTGGTTACAAATCGTGGATATTAATACGAATAACAACATAAAGACATGGTATAATTAAGAATAGTATCACCCTAAGGTTATATTAAAGTAAACAAATTTTCCGGTGGAAGATTGAAAAGAAGGATGACAGAAATGATAATTAGGAAAATATCAGGGTTTAGAATTGGATTAAGCATTTTCATAATCTTTTGAATTTGGAGATTGTATAGAAATGGTGAGAATAAGGGAACAGAAGAGTTTAATTTATAATGGAAATATCAGACAGAGTAATCGAGGTAGATCACCGTATTTAATTTTAGAGATCTTAATTTCCTTACCCGCCGAAGAATCAAATCTTTTAGATTTCGAAGATTTTCTTCAAATCCCTTAAATTTCAGAAATCCACCGTGACTACATCAAAAGATAAATCTCTATCTCGATCTTTTGTGGCAGCTTCACTTGTGCGCTTCACATAATCGAATCGTTTTGTCTATATTAATCAATGAGGATAAAACTCTATTTATCAACTCATATTTGTCATGAAAGCATTTTTATTGTTAGCCATGACCACCTCACTCAAATTTTGGGACTAAATTTCTTTAACGGGTAGGTACTGTGACGACCCGAAAATTTCTGACCAAATTTAAACCTAATCTTATTATGATTTCGACACGATAAGCAAAGTCTATAATGTTGAGTCTCGAAAATTTTGGAACTATGTTCATATATTCAATTGACCTTCGACCATTCCCGACGATTCACGAACCACTAATTGTAAATAGATATGTATGTATATATATAAATAATAATTGAAAGTATAATTGGAAATATTGAATATTGTTGTTATGAAATTTGATATTATAATAATAATAATAATTATTTAAAACATATCTATATATACATAAAAATATATTAAAAATAAATATTAAATGATTGTAATACTTGTTTGATGTTCCGATTGATATTAATCAAACTAAATTCAAACTTATGTAATTCTAAAATAAACGGTGATTTGAAAATGAGTTTTATAAATTTTAGGCTTATTAATAATATATTTAGATGTTGTTTGTCAAATTTTAAAAATTTTTATATTTTACTTGGGGGTTGGGAGTGAATAATTAATGTAATTTTTAGTTAATAGTTAATGACAAAATTTTATACCATAATGACCTAAATAAATAAAGATACTTAATTTAAAATTTTGGGATTTTTTTTCGAAGACTTTTATCCGCCACTGATTTATCAACGGAGCACAAATTTCAGTCCGTGAATGAAATAGTAGAAGACGGCTAACTTAATCACACGTTTTATATTTAAATTATATTATAATTATTATTATATTATAGTTACCACTGTGCCTAATTGATTGATTCTTGAGATTACTGTTCTTAATTGAAACTATATGTATCCACATGCATATGCATACAAAGAAGCACATCGATTTTCAACCAGTGTTTTGTACTGTAACATTCTCTTACTTATATTATCTATATGCTATGAATCATCAACCATCACTTTATAGATCAATTTCAAAAACCCACTACCTTTCTGTTATACGTTTTAATTGACAACTTGATTCCATTAGATATATTTATTATTTATTATTATATTATAAATATCTATGTATCCATCTGCTTATCTGTTTTTGATTACTAACACAAGCATCCACCTAATTCCATTTTCTAATTCCCTACCACTTCTAGATAGATTATCCCACTCACATTATATATATATATATATATATATATATATATATATATATATATATATATATATATATATATATATATATATATATATATATAATATAATATAATATATAATATATACATATATAACTAATCAAAATATCATCTTTATATATATAACATCCATTACATATGGAGATTGATAGAAACTTAACAACTTCTTTTCTTCTTCTTCGATAAACCATACCGTCACCACAATCACCTTCTACGGCCACTTCAACATCGATCCACCGTCTCTATTTAACAACTAAAAACCTCCAACAGCCACCTACATCGCCTATATACCACTGATCACCACCACTGTACCACCTCCCTTCTATATCGTGAACCACCACCATTAATTATAAACGACAAATTGCTGCAGTATACCTTCTGTTATTTTTCGATCAACACCCAACACGAAACCTCCAATTACTATCACCATGATATCACCTTGAACCACCACAACCACCATATACAAAACCATTGTTAATTTTTTTTACCGTCACACTCCACAACGACTACTGCAGTATTATTTTCTGTTCAGCTCATTGTCCATTTGTTTTTCGTGATGTTCCTGCTGCCACTCGTGTCTGTTTGCAAGTTAGTCACAAACAACCACCTTGCTTTTATTATTATTATTATTATTATTTTTTTCTTCGAAACCCAAAACCTGCTAACAGTGAGATAGTTAATGAAAATGGTGAACGAGGAGAAGGGCGATGATGATGGAAATATGGTGACGATGATATATGATGATGATGGCGATAATGAATAAACAGTGATGAAGAACGATGATGACGTGATTATGGTATGATGCATAATTACGATGATGATGATGATGATGATGATCAAGGATGTGAAGTGATGATGATTAAAGATGATGAGCAGCGATCATGACGATAAATAATTGTTGGTATGGTGAGGTTATAAAAGTCAATACCTTCATCAATCTATTTATTATTTTATGCAAAGTAATATTAGATTACCAACTTGTATGTTTAGGTAAACTAGTGGACTATGACATATGATGAATATGATTGATGTTAGGTGATAAAAAGTTTGATGATGATAATTAAGGATTAGTGATGATAAATTGGTTAATATAAGATATATGAATAAATGTACAAAATATTACAAGAAGTAAGAAATGGAGCAGTGGTCATGAGAGTGTTTGCTAAACAAGAGGTTGTGGGTTCGAAACTAGACGACTGCATATACATATATATATATATTTTTTTCAGTTGTTGGGTCAGGTACATGTATGTATCGATGGGCCGAAATCAAATTATCTGTTGGGCCGAGTTGCTTGTTATGATAATTGGGCCGAAAAGTATTAATGGGCCGTAAAATTGCTGCTGGGCCAAAACAGAATACGGGTTATATAATATTCAGATACGAGTTATAACAGAAAAGCTGAGACACTGTATTGGTTAAGGGTGTTTATTGGTGAGCGGGAGGTCTCAGGTTCGAGTTCGGGAGGGCCATTTTTATTTTGGAAACCTACTCTTCAAAGGTAGTATCATCACTATTATTATTATTATTATTATTATTATTATTATTATTATTATTATTATTATTATTATTATTATTATTATTATTATTATTATTATTATTATTATTATTATTATTATTATTATTATTATTATTATTATTATTATAGGTATTAACATATAACATTTTATTATTAGTATTATCATTATCATTATTTTAGTATTATTATAATTATTATTTTAACAAACAAAAGATATTTATATTAAAAATATATATATATTATTCTACATATATCATGACTAAATTAATATTACATGCTATTTTTCTTTAAAATGTTATTATCTATAATAATCAAATATTAATTAATATACATAGCATATATAATATATTTTTGGATATATATAATCATATAGGTAAATGTTAACTTTAAAATATTATATAATATTTGTAATATATAATATACATTAAAATACTGTAATAAGAATTTAATATATATTATATATAAAATAGTTACAATTAAACTATTTATTAACATGACATAAAAATTATTAAAGTATTAATATATAAACTTGTTTGATTGTACTTAAGTGTTTTAATATATATAACCGATATAGGTTCGTGAGTCCAAGGCCAACCCTACATTTGTTCAAATGACGTCATATATATTTTTACTACAAAATACAGTATGGTGAGTTTCATTGATCCCCTTTTACTCTTTACATTTTTGGGGCTGAGAATACATGTAAATGCTTTATTAACTGTTTTACAATATTTATATGCGTGAGTTTCATTTGCCCTTTTTTACTCTTTACGTTTTTGGGCTGAGAATACATGCAAATGCTTTATTAACTGTTTTACAATATTTATATGTGTGAGTTTTATTTAATTCCCTTTTACTCTTTACATTTTTGGGATTGAGAATACATGCGCTATTTTTACAACTGCTTTATTAAATGCTTTTGAAATATATTTAGAACTGAGAATACATGAAATGCTTTTATAACTGTTTTACGAAATAGACACGAGTAAATGAAACTACATTCTATGGTTGAATTATCGAAATAGAATATGCCCCTTTTTATTTAGTCTGGTAATCTAAGAATTAGGGAACAGACACCCTAATTGACGCGAATCCTAAAGATAGATCTATCGGGCCCAACAAGCCCCATCCAAAGTACCGGATGCTTTAGTACTTCGAAATTTATATCATGTCCGAAGAAGGATCCTGGAATGATGAGGATATTCTTATATACAAATTGTGAATGTCGGTTACCAGGTGTTCACCATATGGATGATATCTTTGTCTCTATTCATGGGACGTATATTTATGAGAAATGAAAATCTTGTGATCTATTAAAATGATGGAAATGATTATTTATGTTAAACTAATGAACTCACCAACCTTTTGGTTGACACTTTTAAGCATGTTTATTCTCAGGTGTGAAAGAAACCTTCCGCTGTGCATTTTGCTCATTTTAAGGACAATACTTAGAGTCGATCATCTATCTGGAATCAAAGGTTGATGACTTCGTCCGAATGGATTAGGACGGGTCATCACAATCAACGGCCATAATGGTTATGTTCCACAAGACCAAGGATGGGAAGTAATCCTAGTAAAACCAGAATGCATGACTTGTTTCTGGACGTATGAATTACGTGTCTTTATTGCCTTTGCTGAACGACTTGTGTACTAGCTAGAATTATCTTCACAACCATCTTGTATCAAATTTATTGTGTGCTATATGTAGTGACCCGAACTTTTCCATGTTTATATTTATATATGAAATGAAATTATTATTTACATGATTAAGTGTTTCCAATATGTTAAGCAATCAAACTTGTTAAGACTTGATTAATTGAAATAGGTTTCATATAGACAATTGACCACCCAAGTTGACTGGTGATTCACGAACGTTAAAACTTGTAAAAACTATATGATGACATATATATGGATATATATATATATATAGTTAACATGATATTATGATAAGTAAACATATCATTAAGTATAGTAACAATGAACTACATATGTAAAAGCAAGACTACTAACTTAATGATTTTGAAACGAGACATATATGTAACGATTATCGTTGTAACGACATTTAATGTATATATATTATATTAAGAGATATTCATACATCATATTATCATGATAATATAATAATTTAAAATCTCATTTAATATTATAAACATTGGGTTAACAACATTTAACAAGATCGTTAACCTAAAGGTTTCAAAACAACACTTACATGTAACGACTAACGATGACTTAACGACTCAGTTAAAATGTATATACATGTAGTGTTTTAATATGTATTTATACACTTTTGAAAGACTTCAATACACTTATCAAAATACTTCTACTTAACAAAAATGCTTACAATTACATCCTCGTTCAGTTTCATCAACAATTCTACTCGTATGCACCCGTATTCGTACTCGTACAATACACAGCTTTTAGATGTATGTACTATTGGTATATACACTCCAATGATCAGCTCTTAGCAGCCCATGTGAGTCACCTAACACATGTGGGAACCATCATTTGGCAACTAGCATGAAATATCTCATAAAATTACAAAAATATGAGTAATCATTCATGACTTATTTACATGAAAACAAAATTACATATCCTTTATATCTAATCCATACACCAACGAACAAAAACACCTACAAACACTTTCATTCTTCAATTTTCTTCATCTAATTGATCTCTCTCAAGTTCTATCTTCAAGTTCTAAGTGTTCTTCATAAATTCTACAAGTTCTAGTTACATAAAATCAAGAATACTTTCAAGTTTGCTAGCTCACTTCCAATCTTGTAAGGTGATCATCCAACCTCAAGAAATCTTTGTTTCTTATAGTAGGTTATCATTCTAATACAAGGTAATAATCATATTCAAACTTTGGTTCAATTTCTATAACTATAACAATCTTATTTCAAGTGATGATCTTACTTGAACTTGTTTTCGTGTCATGATTCTGCTTCAAGAACTTCGAGCCATCCAAGGATCTGTTGAAGCTAGATCCATTTTTCTATTTTCCAGTAGGTTTATCCAAGGAACTAAAGGTAGTAATGATGTTCATAACATCATTCAATTCATACATATAAAGCTATCTTATTCGAAGGTTTAAACTTGTAATCATTAGAACATAGTTTAGTTAATTCTAAACTTGTTCGCAAACAAATGTTAATCCTTCTAACTTGACTTTTAAAATCAACTAAACACATGTTCTATATCTATATGATATTCTAACTTAATGATTTAAAACCTGGAAACACGAAAAACACCGTAAAATCAGATTTACGCCGTCGTAGTAACACCGCGGGCTGTTTTGGGTTAGTTAATTAAAAACTATGATAAACTTTGATTTAAAAGTTGTTATTCTGAGAAAATGATTTTTATTATGAACATGAAACTATATCCAAAAATTATGGTTAAACTCAAAGTGGAAGTATGTTTTCTAAAATGGTCATCTAGACGTCGTTCTTTCGACTAAAATGACTACCTTTACAAAAATGACGTGTAACTTATTTTTTCGACTATAAACCTATACTTTTTATGTTTATATTCATAAAATAGAGTTCAATATGAAACCATAGCAATTTGATTCACTCAAAACGGATTTAAAATGAAGAAGTTATGGGTAAAACAAGATTGGATAATTTTTCTCATTTTAGCTACGTGAAAATTGGTAACAAATCTATTCCAACCATAACTTAATCAAATTGTATTATATATTATGTAATCTTGAGATGCCATAGACAAGTATACAATGTTTTGACCTATCATGTCGACACATCTATATATATTTCGGAACAACCATAGACACTCTATATCTGAATGTTGGAGTTAGCTATACAGGGTTGAGGTTGATTCCAAAATATATATAGTTTGAGTTGTGATCAATACTGAGATACGTATACACTGGGTCGTGGATTGATTCAAGATAATATTTATCGATTTATTTCTGTACATCTAACTGTGGACAACTAGTTGTAGGTTACTAACGAGGACAGCTGACTTAATAAACTTAAAACATCAAAATATATTAAAAGTGTTGTAAATATATATTGAACATACTTTGATATATATGTATATATTGTTATAGGTTTGTGAATCAACCAGTGGCCAAGTCTTACTTCCCGACGAAGTAAAAATCTGTGAAAGTGAGTTATAGTCCCACTTTTAAAATCTAATATTTTTGGGATGAGAATACATGCAGGTTTTATAAATGATTTACAAAATAGACACAAGTACGTGAAACTACATTCTATGGTTGAATTATCGAAATCGAATATGCCCCTTTTTATTAAGTCTGGTAATCTAAGAATTAGGGAACAGACACCCTAATTGACGCGAATCCTAAAGATAGATCTATTGGGCCTAACAAACCCCATCCAAAGTACCGGATGCTTTAGTACTTCGAAATTTATATCATATCCGAAGGGTGTCCCGGAATGATGGGGATATTCTTAAATATGTATCTTGTTAATGTCGGTTACCAGGTGTTCACCATATGAATGATTTTTATCTCTATGTATGGGATGTATATTGAAATATGAAATCTTGTGGTCTATTGTTACGATTTGATATATATAGGTTAAACCTATAACTCACCAACATTTTTGTTGACGTTTTAAGCATGTTTATTCTCAGGTGATTATTAAGAGCTTCCGCTGTCGCATACTTAAATAAGGACAAGATTTGGAGTCCATGCTTGTATGATATTGTGTAAAAACTGCATTCAAGAAACTTATTTCGTTGTAACATATTTGTATTGTAAACCATTATGTAATAGTCGTGTGTAAACAGGATATTTTAGATTATCATTATTTGATAATCTACGTAAAGCTTTTTAAAACCTTTATTGATGAAATAAAGGTTATGGTTTGTTTTAAAATGAATGCAGTCTTTGAAAAACGTCTCATATAGAGGTCAAAACCTCGCAACAAAATCAATTAATATGGAACGTTTTTAATCAATAAGAACGGGACATTTCACTATATTTCATGCTATATGTAAAATAAGCGGTATTGTAAGTTTGTAAAATATTATGTAAAAGTTTGAACACGAAATATTATTATAATCATTTTTTCATATAGAATTGTAGTAGTTGAATTGTATATTAGCTACTAAGTATGAACTTAACGGGTAGGTACTACCCGAATTTAAACTTATAAAACGCTAATATGAAGAAAAAGCTTTTATAAATGAGTTCATATTATGCTACGAAATACTATTAACTACTCTTAATATTCTGTATGATTAACTTGTTCCATTTGACTATTTTGAAGGAAATGGCACCGACTACTCAACACACCGTGAATATGAATGAAGAGGAATTCCGTACTTTTCTAGTTTCAAACATAGCCGCAGTACAGGCTGCGCTACATACCAACAATAACCTTGGATCTAGCAGTACAGGAAATCGTATAGGATGCACCTACAAAGAATTCACTGCCTGCAAACCTTTGGAATTTGATGGAACCGAAGGACCGATCGGATTGAAACGGTGGACCGAGAAGGTCAAATCGGTGTTTGCCATAAGTAAGTGTACTGAAGAGGACAAAGTGAAGTACGCTACGCATACCTTCACAGGTTCTGCGTTAACATGGTGGAATACCTATCTAGAGCAAGTGGGACAAGACGATGCGTACGCACTACCGTGGTCAGCATTCAAGCACTTGATGAACGAGAAGTACCATCCCAGAACCGAGGTCAATAAGCTCAAGACAGAACTTAGAGGGTTACGAACCCAATGATTTGATATTACCACGTACGAAAGACGATTCACAGAATTGTGCCTATTGTGTCCGGGAGCATTCGAAGATGAGGAAGAGAAGATCGACGCGTTTGTGAAAGGATTACCGGAAAGAATCCAAGAAGATATAAGTTCACACGAGCCCGCCTCCATACAACAGGCATGTAGAATGGCTCACAAACTAGTGAACCAGATTGAAGAAAGAATTAAAGAACAGACTCTGAAGAGGCCAATGTGAAGCAAGTCAAAAGAAAGTGGGAGGAAAACGGTGATAAGAATCACCAATACAACAACAACAGCAATTACAACAATAATCGCAACAATTATCCCAACAATCGCAACATCAATCGCAACTACAACAAACGGCCCAACAACAACAACAACAACAACAAAAACAACAGCAACTACAACAATCATCTCAACAACAATAATAACTGCAACAACAACAACAATCAGAAGCAGCTATGCCAAAGGTGTGAAAAGTATCACTCGGGGTTCTGCACCGAATTTTGCAACAAGTGTAAAAGAAATGGTCATAGCACGGCGAAGTGTGAGGTCTACGGACCAGGGGTTAATAGAACGAAAGGAACAAATGGTGTCAGAACGAGTAATGGCGGAGCAAGTAGTGTCGGAGCAAGTTATGCCAATGTAGTTTGTTATAAATGTGGAAAACCGGGCCACATTATTAGAAATTGCCCGAACCAGGAGAACACGAATGGACAAGGCCGCGGAAGAGTTTTCAATATTAATGCGGCAGAGGCACAAGAAGACCCGGAGCTTGTTACGGGTACGTTTCTTATTGACAATAAATCTGCTTACGTTTTATTTGATTCGGGTGCGGATAGAAGCTATATGAGTAGAGATTTTTGTGCTAAATTAAGTTGTCCATTGACGCCTTTGGATAGTAAATTTTTACTCGAATTAGCAAATGGTAAATTAATTTCAGCAGATAATATATGTCGGAATCGAGAAATTAAACTGGTTAGCGAAACATTTAAGATTGATTTGATACCAGTAGAGTTAGGGAGTTTTGATGTGATAATCGGTATGGATTGGTTGAAAGAAGTGAAAGCAGAGATCGTTTGTTACAAAAATGCAATTCGCATTATACGAGAAAAAGGAAAACCATTAATGGTGTACGGAGAAAAGGGCAACACGAAGCTACATCTTATTAGTAATTTGAAGGCACAAAAACTAATAAGAAAAGGTTGCTATGCTGTTCTAGCACACGTCGAGAAAGTACAAACTGAAAAAAAGAGCATCAATGATGTTCCCATTGCAAAAGAATTTCCCGATGTATTTCCGAAAGAATTACCGGGATTACCCCCACATCGATCCGTTGAATTTCAAATAGATCTTGTACCAGGAGCTGCACCAATAGCTCGTGCTCCTTACAGACTCGCACCCAGCGAGATGAAAGAACTGCAAATCCAATTACAAGAACTTTTAGAGCGTGGTTTCATTCGACCAAGCACATCACCGTGGGGAGCTCCTGTTTTGTTTGTCAAGAAGAAAGATGGTACATTCAGGTTGTGTATCGACTACCGAGAGTTGAACAAACTTACCATCAAGAATCGCTACCCACTACCGAGAATCGACGACTTATTTGATCAACTACAAGGCTCGTCTGTTTATTCAAAGATTGACTTACGTTCCGGGTATCATCAAATGCGGGTGAAAGAAGATGATATTCCAAAGACTACTTTCAGAACACGTTACGGTCATTACGAGTTTATGGTCATGCCATTTGGTTTAACTAATGCACCAGCTGTGTTCATGGACCTTATGAACCGAGTGTGTGGACCATATCTTGACAAGTTTGTCATTGTTTTCATTGATGACATACTTATTTACTCAAAGAATGACCAAGAACACGGTGAACATTTGAGAAAGGTGTTAGAAGTATTGAGGAAGGAAGAATTGTACGCTAAGTTTTCAAAGTGTGCATTTTGGTTGGAAGAAGTTCAATTTCTCGGTCACATAGTGAACAAAGAAGGTATTAAGGTGGATCCGGCAAAGATAGAAACTGTTGAAAAGTGGGAAACCCCAAAAACTCCGAAACACATACGCCAGTTTTTAGGACTAGCTGGTTACTACAGAAGGTTCATCCAAGACTTTTCCAGAATAGCAAAACCCTTGACTGCATTAACGCATAAAGGGAAGAAATTTGAATGGAATGATGAACAAGAGAAAGCGTTTCAGTTATTGAAGAAAAAGCTAACTACGGCACCTATATTTCCATTGCCTGAAGGGAATGATGATTTTGTAATTTATTGTGACGCATCAAAGCAAGGTCTCGGTTGTGTATTAATGCAACGAATGAAGGTGATTGCTTATGCGTCTAGACAATTGAAGATTCACGAACAAAATTATACGACGCATGATTTGGAATTAGGCGCGGTTGTTTTTGCATTAAAGACTTGGAGGCACTACTTATATGGGGTCAAAAGTATTATATATACCGACCACAAAAGTCTTCAACACATATTTAATCAGAAACAACTGAATATGAGGCAGCGTAGGTGGATTGAATTATTGAATGATTACGACTTTGAGATTCGTTACCACCCGGGGAAGGCAAATGTGGTAGCCGATGCCTTGAGCAGGAAGGACAGAGAACCCATTCGAGTAAAATCTATGAATATAATGATTCATAATAACCTTACTACTCAAATAAAGGAGGCGCAACAAGGAGTTTTAAAAAAGGGAAATTTAAAGGATGAAATACCCAAAGGATCGGAGAAGCATCTTAATATTCGGGAAGACGGAACCCGGTATAGGGCTGAAAGGATTTGGGTACCAAAATTTGGAGATATGAGAGAAATGGTACTTAGAGAAGCTCATAAAACCAGATACTCAATACATCCTGGAACGGGAAAGATGTACAAGGATCTCAAGAAACATTTTTGGTGGCCGGGTATGAAAGCTGATGTTGCTAAATACGTAGGAGAATGTTTGATGTGTTCTAAGGTCAAAGCTGAGCATCAGAAACCATCAGGTCTACTTCAACAACCCGAAATCCCGGAATGGAAATGGGAAAACATTACCATGGATTTCATCACTAAATTGCCAAGGACTGCAAGTGGTTTTGATACTATTTGGGTAATAGTTGATTGTCTCACCAAATCAGCACACTTCCTGCCAATAAGAGAAGATGACAAGATGGAGAAGTTAGCACGGCTGTATTTGAAGGAAGTTGTCTCCAGACATGGAATACCAATCTCTATTATCTCTGATAGGGATGGCAGATTTATTTCAAGATTCTGACAGACATTACAGCAAACATTAGGAACTCATCTAGACATGAGTACTGCCTATCATCCACAAACTGATGGGCAAAGCGAAAGGACGATACAAACGCTTGAAGACATGCTACGAGCATGTGTTATTGATTTCGGAAACAGTTGGGATCGACATCTACCGTTAGCAGAATTTTCCTACAACAACAGCTACCATTCAAGCATTGAGATGGCGCCGTTTGAAGCACTTTATGGTAGAAAGTGCAGGTCTCCGATTTGTTGGAGTGAAGTGGGGGATAGACAGATTACGGGTCCGGAGATTATACAAGAAACTACCGAGAAGATCATCCAAATTCAATAACGGTTGAAAACCGCCCAAAGTCGACAAAAGAGCTACGCTGACATTAAAAGAAAAGATATAGAATTTGAAATTAGAGAGATGGTCATGCTTAAAGTTGCACCTTGGAAAGGCATTGTTCGATTTGGTAAACGAGGGAAATTAAATCCAAGGTATATTGGACCATTCAAGATTATTGATCGTGTCGGACCAGTAGCTTACCGACTTGAGTTACCTCAATAACTCGCGGCTGTACATAACACTTTCCACGTCTCGAATTTGAAGAAATGTTTTGCTAAAGAAGATCTCACTATTCCGTTAGATGAAATCCAAATCAACGAAAAACTTCAATTCATCGAAGAACCCGTCGAAATAATGGATCGTGAGGTTAAAAGACTTAAGCAAAATAAGAAACCAATTTTTAAGGTTCGATGGAATGCTCGTAGAGGACCCGAGTTCACCTGGGAGCGTGAAGATAAGATGAAGAAGAAATACCCGCATCTATTTCCAGAAGATTCGTCAACACCTTCAACAGCTTAAAATTTCGGGACGAAATTTATTTCACGGGTAGGTACTGTAGTGATCCAAACTTTTCCATGTTTATATATATTAATTGAGATTGATATTTACATGATTAAATGTTTCCAACATGTTAAGCAATCAAACTTGTTAACACTTGATTAATTGAAATATGTTTCATATAGACAATTGACCACCCAAGTTGACCGGTGATTCACTAACGTTAAAACTTGTAAAAACTATATGATGACATATATATGGATATATATATATAGTTAACATGATACTATGATAAGTAAACATATCATTAAGTATATTAACAATGAACTACATATGTAAAAACAAGACTACTAACTTAATGATTTTTAAACGAGACATATATGTAACGATTATCGTTGTAAAGATATTTAATGTATATATATCATATTAAGAGATATTAATACATGATAATATAATAATTTAAAATCTCATTTGATATTATAAACATTGGGTTAACAACATTTAACAAGATCGTTAACCTAAAGGTTTCAAAACAACACTTACATGTAACGACTAACGATGACTTAACGACTCAGTTAAAATGTATATACATGTAGTGTTTTAATATGTATTTATACACTTTTGAAAGACTTAAATACACTTATCAAAATACTTCTACTTAACAAAAATGCTTACAATTACATCCTCGTTCAGTTTCATCAATAATTCTACTCGTATGCACCCATATTCGTACTCGTACAATACACAGCTTTTAGATGTATGTACTATTGGTATATACACTCCAATGATCAGCTCTTAGCAGCCCATGTGAGTCACCTAACACATGTGGGAACCATCCTTTGGCAACTAGCATGAAATATCTCATAAAATTACAAAAATATGAGTAATCATTCATGACTTATTTACATGAAAACAAAATTACATATCCTTTATATCTAATCCATACACCAACAACCAAAAACACCTACAAACACTTTCATTCTTCAATTTTCTTCATCTAATTGATCTCTCTCAAGTTCTATCTTCAAGTTCTAAGTGTTCTTCATATATTCTACAAGTTCTAGTTACATAAAATCAAGAATACTTTCAAGTTTGCTAGCTCACTTCCAATCTTGTAAGGTGATCATCCAACCTCAAGAAATCTTTGTTTCTTACAGTAGGTTATCATTCTAATACAAGGTAATAATCATATTCAAACTTTGGTTCAATTTCTATAACTATAACAATCTTATTTCAAGTGATGATCTTACTTGAACTTGTTTTCGTGTCATGATTCTGCTTCAAGAACTTCGAGCCATCCAAGGATCCGTTGAAGCTAGATCCATTTTTCTCTTTTTCAGTAGGTTTATCCAAGGAACTTAAGGTAGTAATGATGTTCATAACATCATCCGATTCATACATATAAAGCTATCTTATTCGAAGGTTTAAACTTGTAATCACTAGAACATAGTTTAGTTAATTCTAAACTTGTTCGCAAACAAAAGTTAATCCTTCTAACTTGACTTTTAAAATCAACTAAACACATGTTATATATCTTTATGATATGCTAACTTAATGATTTAAAACCTGGAAACACGAAAAACACCGTAAAACCGGATTTACGCCGTCGTAGTAACACCGCGGGCTGTTTTGGGTTAGTTAATTAAAAACTATGATAAACCTTGATTTAAAAGTTTTTATTCTGAGAAAATGATTTTTATTATGAACATGAAACTATATCCAAAAATTATGGTTAAACTCAAAGTGGAAGTATGTTTTCTAAAATGGTCATCTAGACGTCGTTCTTTCGACTGAAATGACTACCTTTACAAAAACGACTTGTAACTTATTTTTCCGACTATAAACCTATACTTTTTCTGTTTAGATTCATAACATAGAGTTCAATATGAAACCATTGCAATTTGATTCACTCAAAACGGATTTAAAATGAAGAAGTTATGGGTAAAACAAGATTGGATAATTTTTCTCATTTTAGCTACGTGAAAATTGGTAACAAATCTATTCCAACCATAACTTAATCAACTTGTATTGTATATTATGTAATCTTGAGATACCATAGACACGTATACAATGTTTCGACCTATCATGTCGACATATCTATAAATATTTCGGAACAACCATAGACACTCTATATGTGAATGTTGGAGTTAGCTATACAGGGTTGAGGTTGATTCCAAAATATATATAGTTTGAGTGGTGATCAATACTGAGATACGTATACACTGGGTCGTGGATTGATTCAAGATAATATTTATCGATTTATTTCTGTACATCTAACTGTGGACAACTAGTTGTAGGTTACTAACGAGGACAGCTGACTTAATAAACTTAAAACATCAAAATATATTAAAAGTGTTGTAAATATATTTTGAACATACTTTGATATATATGTATATATTATTATAGGTTCGTGAATCAACCAGTGGCCAAGTCTTACTTCCCGACGAAGTAAAAATCTGTGAAAGTGAGTTATAGTCCCACTTTTAAAATCTAATATTTTTGGGATGAGAATACATGCGGGTTTTATAAATGATTTACAAAATAGACACAAGTACGTGAAACTACAATCTATGGTTGAATTATCGAAATCGAATATGCCCCTTTTTATTAAGTCTGGTAATCTAAGAATTAGGGAACAGACACCCTAATTGACGCGAATCCTAAAGATAGATCTATTGGGCCTAACAAACCCCATCCAAAGTACCGGATGCTTTAGTACTTCGAAATTTATATCATATCCGAAGGGTGTCCCGGAATGATGGGGATATTCTTAAATATGCATCTTGTTAATGTCGGTTACCAGGTGTTCACCATATGAATGATTTTTATCTCTATGTATGGGATGTGTATTGAAATATGAAATCTTGTGGTCTATTATTATGATTTGATATATATAGGTTAAACCTATAACTCACCAACATTTTTGTTGACGTTTTAAGCATGTTTATTCTCAGGTGATTATTAAGAGCTTTCGCTGTCGCATACTTAAATAAGGACGAGATTTGGAGTCCATGCTTGTATGATATTGTGTAAAAACTGCATTCAAGAAACTTATTTTGTTGTAACATATTTGTATTGTAAACCATTATGTAATGGTCGTGTGTAAACAGGATATTTTAGATTATCATTATTTGATAATCTACGTAAAGCTTTTTAAAACCTTTATCTATGAAATAAAGGTTATGGTTTGTTTTAAAAATGAATGCAGTCTTTGAAAAACGTCTCATATAGAGGTCAAAACCTCGCAACGAAATCAATTAATATGGAACGTTTTTAATCAATAAGAACGGGACATTTCAGCGAGCCTGTGAGCCGCGACGCAGGAACGAATGCTGTTTTGTGTTTACAAAGGGGTTTAAACAAGGGCTTTTTGGTCTTTTCACATTTGCGTCGGTTTGAGGGTCTTAAGAGGCAGATTTGGCCTCATCCAAACCTTATCCTCTCATTTCACTCTCTCATCTTCAACCTCTTGTTATTGAGAGAAAGCTTCTAGAGTGAGAAAGTTCAAATTTGATGAAGAAGATGAAGATGCATGCCCAAATTGGAGCTCATCCTTGATGTTGCTGATGTCTAGCATTATTTTGGTGCTAAGGTAAAGCCTTATTTCAGATTTTATTGTTTGATTTCGACCTTGGGTTAGGTTTTATGTTTGAGTTGAGTTATAAACCCCATTTCCTTGGAAATCTAGCGATTTTGGTGCAAGTTTGGGTGTGTAATCCCAAATGTTGAGGGTTTAAGTTTATATGACGAATTTGGTTATCTTTAGTCTTGGATTTTGAGTGTTAATCACTTGTAATTTGGTTGTTATTGGGAAAGATTGGCATACGAACATGTTTAAGTGTTAAATTGACATGAAAATGAGTCATGCACATGAGGTGTTCGATGAAATGCCCCGACTAGATTTTGATGATGATAATGATGACTTTTGTTGTTAAAATGTGTCCTTAAAAGGTGTATAAACTGATTTTGATCAAGTAAAAGTGTTGTGGTTCGTTTTGGGTTGAAATGGTGTCATTTTTGGTGAAACCCGTCATTATAAAAAAACTGCACAAAACATGATTTTGTGAAGGTCATATCTTGCAAACCGTGACTCCGGTTAAGGCGTGTGAGCACTTTTCGAAAAGGTCTTTGAGTGTACTTTCCAATGAAAAAGTTTGTATTTATTGAATCAGGGTTTAAACGGGTCAGCACCTGCTGTGAATAAGGGGCTGTCCAAATTGTCAAAATGGGTAATTTGTAAACAAAGTGTTATTGCTTGGGGTTTTGAGCATGGTGTAAGTGTCTATAATTTCAGGTGTTGTTAGGCACATTTTGCCACATGTAGTGGTGATGGTTCGGGTCTTTTGGGTTGAGTGCAATTCGGTTGAATGACACTTATGTGTGGGTTGAAATTACCACCCGTAGTGGTAATTTAGTGATGTCCATTTAGATGTCTAAATGAGCGAGTGTTAGTAAGCAAGGTGGAAACCCTTGGGTAAGGATGTGGCGTAAGATTCTCTTATGGAGAATGGTTGTTTACGTGTTGTATTCCTATGTGTATATAGGTGATTCCTTGCTTGAATGCGGACATTGGTATTATATACATGGCTTGTTCTTGCATTCCAAGGTGAGTGGAGTATTTATATGTGCATGTATATAAGTTGTTTGCTTGCGGGTTTAGTCGTAAGTACTATCTGGTTGTAAAGGATTTACTCTTTGTTGGCCACTTGGTGCATAGTGGTGAGCGATGTCTCTAACGAATGACTCGTTCTTTGTTGGCCACATTGCATTTGGGGAAACTGGTGAGTGAAGTCTTTAATGACTCGCTCTTTGTTGGCCACATTGCGTTTGGGGAAAGTGGTGAGTGTGATTACTTAGAAGTCTACTCTTTGTTGGCCACTTGTGAGGATCTGGTAAGTGTCACCATTGAGTTTACACTTTTTGTTGGCCACATTTGGGTGTATATGGTAGTTCCATCCGGGAGGGGCGCTTTTGTTGGCCATATACACGGGTTGATGGTGTTATTCATTTGATGACTAGCACTATTTGGGTATGGTTAACCATATTTTGTGTGTTTGTTATGTAACATAGTATATTGTGTTCATATGATTTTGCGATGATAGCTTGTATGTGGATTTGTGTAAACGATTGTTTTACTAGCTTGTATACGGATTTGTGTTTGTTTGTGCAAGGAGGCAGGTTATGTATGTATGCATATAAGTATTGCACTCACTAAGCTTTTGCTTACTCCCTCGTTGTTTACCTTTTTTATAGGTACCGGAAGATTTGGCTTGAAGCTATCTAGTTGCTAGACTAGACGCTTAGGAGGGATTATGATTGGCGGATAGGCTTGTAGTCTTGGGACTTGAGTGGGGGATCGGTAAAATCCTCGAGATCATGCTCTTAGTATCGGGTTGGGATTTTGAGTCTTAACTTGTGATTTGTTGTAATTGAGGTCGTGTTAAACACTTAGTGTTGTTATGGGTCATGTGGCCCTCGATATCGAATACTCTTAAAAACTTGTTGTATGTTTTGTAAACTTTATTATGCGGGTTTTGTGTACATCAAGACTTGTAGTATGTTGGAAATGTGATTTGGATATTAAATCAAAAGTGCAGCTCCTCTCCATTTGCCTTGATAAAAAAAATATATTGTCGCTTTTCGGTAATGGGTTCTAGTCATTTCAAGTGGTATCAGAGCATGGTCTAAGGGATCTAGGTAACTTGGTGATAGGTGTCTAGACTTAGACTTGACAGTGTGTAATTTCATGTAGACTTGTAGAAATACAGGTCAGTTTGATGATAGTTAGTGCCTTAGCATAGGTACACTAACTAGGACTTGTATATATGTGGGGCCTTAATTGGTGTTGCGCTTGTGCCTTAGATAGATAGTCGCCTAGATTAGTAGTTTGACTAGAAGGCTACTTTGATGATGAATCCTTACGTGGTAGGATGACATGCGGTTGTGAAATATGTGTATATATATTTGGCGGTTTTGAGTTGTCAAGTTCACCATAAGGGCTTTGAACACTCGGGTGTACTAGGAATTTTCGCGTGTTAGTCTTATGTGAATGTTGCACTAGTCCGGGTAAAGTACTTTATGTGGACATGTGGAAGTAGTAAGGCATTCAATTGTATTAATGCTTGATCAGCATTATTACAACCGTATATCTTGGAACCAAGATGACATGTCGAGTACCGAATGGAGGAATGTGGCATGGTTGAGGTATTTCGGGATGATTTAGGAATCGTGTATTGGTTCCTAGATTATGGTGGTCTTGGGTGATGTGCTTGTGTCACATCGGGTCTATTCTCGGTCGAAGAGTGTTACGGTGGGTATGGTTAGTTAAGGTGGGTAGGTGAACTCATAGGATTGGCGCGTGCGTGATCACCATAGGTAGTGGGTGTACCGTTGATATTGATTTTGGTATAGTGACTTACCGTAACTAGGATGTTGGACGTGAGTGTCTGGCGGAGACTTGGATCCCGTACTGGGATGTAATTGGTCTCTTGGATGCATTTTGTGTTGGTACTCGGGAGAGTACGGGGTTAGTGAATCCGGTAGCGATTCTGGTTGTAGGTCGTCTGCGACGATAATGTATCGGAGTGTTCTTGGGTCGTTAGACTCGCGAGAGTGAGACCCTTATGATGTTGGTATGTGTTAGTTGTTTGTGGAATTAGGGTAAGTTCCTTATGGAATTTTCCCCGTAATGATGGTTATATCGGTGTGCGGTAGGGGGTAAGTGATGTATGCGAGGTGTATACGAAATAGTTATTATGTTTACTGCGAAATACTACAAAATACACAAGTTTTATTTACTTATAGAGTGGATATACCTAAACCTTGCTACAACACTTATAGGCAGTGTACCTAATCGTACAGTAGTGTAGTTTTTAGTAAGTCCGGTTCGTCCACAGGGAACTAGCCAAGTTTAACGCTATATTTTTAAAACTATATTTGTAATATTATTACTATTATAAAAAGGGGGTTTTACCGTTTAATTACCGGTTTGTCGATTTTATGTCTTAAGTCACAATTAAAACCTAATGTAAAATATCAAATATAAATATAACTTAATTTAAAGCGTAAAGTAAATAATGATAATTAAAGTGCGATAAATTAAAATGCGATAAATAAAATGACGGTAATTAAAATTGTGATAATTAAAAGTGCGGTAATTAAAAAATGCGATAAGATATAAAATAAAGGAATTATGCTTATTTAAACTTCCGTAATCATGATATTTGACGTTTTGATTTTAATTAATTGTTACCCGGGTTAATTGTCCTTTGTCCTGGTTTATTTGATACCTATCTGGTATTTGTCCATAATAGTCCATCGGTCATAATTATAAAATGCTCATCAAGTTAACCTTATTCCCGAAGTCAAATAATCCAACTAATTAGGGATTCGAACTGTAACAAGGTTTTAATACTTTGTTAATAATTACACCAAGTTATCGACTGCGTGTAATCCAAGGTTTTAATACTTTGTTAACAATTACACCAATTATCCTTGTATGTAATCCACCACTGTTTTAATGAGATATGAATATTAATTTACCCACTTGATCAGAATGAATAATCAATTACCCAATCCGAATAATTAATTAAATGATTGTAAACGATGTCGTATAAACGTCACTAAATAGGACATACATAATCATTTTAATAATTATTAGATTAACTAATTTGAAGATAGGTTTGACAGGTTCTAATGAGTTGTCATTCGATTAGACAATACCCCCTATCTATTAATAGTCAATAGTCCAATATCCACAAGTGTCGGTCTTTTGTCCAAACCTTAATTATGGTACAAAATCTAATTACCCAATCTTAATTTTTAGTCCAACATCACGATTACTTTAGCTTAAATAAGCATAATAATAACTTAGTTACGAGACATTAATTTAAAAGGAAAAACATAGCTTACAGTGATTATTTATCGTGTAGCGTTACCCGGACAGAGTTCTGACTTAAAACCCGTAAAACATTTCTTACAATAACCCAATTATTATTAAACGTAAATTAAAATTAAAATTATAAATATATATATTTATGTTACAGATGAAGAGAAGAGAAAAAGATGTGTATAAACTCGACTGAAACTGCACCTTTTATAGCAATGTGGCCAACCTTTTTGCTCCATGCAATCGCATGGCATTTGTACCTTCTGGCCATGCGATCGCATGGCCTGGGAATCCAGCTCAGAATTATTTGTTTGCTAGTTTGCCGACGTTATTTAATATAATATATAATATATAAATAATTTATATAATTATATAAATATTATATTATATTCTTGTGCATAGTTGACTTGTAATTTTAGCTCCGTTGCGTCGCGCATTGATTGTTGGCTCAGGTCCCGGTTCCGGTTTTTCGAACGTCCTTTCGTATAATGTAATATCTTGTACTTTGCGATTTGCGACTTGTACTTTTGTAATTTTGAGACGTTTCTCATCAATATTTCAAACCACTTGGATTGTACTTTGTACTTTTGAGCTTTTTGGTCGTTTGCGTCTTCAAATCGTCATTTTCTTCTTTTATCTTCTCACTTATTTATTTAAACGATTATTACATAAAAATAGAACAATAGTAACTAAAAGCTTACACATTGGAAGGATATTGTGCCTAAATATATGTTCATTTGGAGCACTATAAAATATCCCCACACTTGAACGTTGCTTGTCCTCAAGCAATACAGAACTTGAAATTAAATCACACTTCACTCGAATCATTTTTTTTATTCTCACACTTTATACATCAGTGATTTTGATACGGTGGTATAAACAATGATAGTAACGATGTGGTTTACAGTCCCACATGACTATAAAAATTTAGATCCTTTAGTAAATTGGATCTTTATGAAAACATTTGATCTTTTGAAAATTCAATCTAGCTTTTACCCTAGATAAGTTTTCTGGAATAACCCTTCACCGGTGTTTGCAAATTGTTTTTGTGGGTTTGGTGGGTTTCAGATTTGAAAATTTTAGCTCAAAACTTATGGTTTTGTGTCACCCACTTGCTAACCTTATATTAGGAAAGCACACTTCCAGTATACTTGCTCCGTATATTACCTTTCGGTAAACTACCGTTCGGTTGTAAAGGAAAGCGTTGAACAAGCAACTGTTAAGAAAATGTCCCGTGACATGGTTTTTAATTATGGTCTATAACGTGTCGGATGCAATTACTATCCTTTGTAGGAGCAATAGTAAAGATCACCCTATAGTTTTTCGGTCTGGCACAAGGTCCTGTCTTTGACCATGCTATGCAACCACCGTTCTTACGGTTGACACCCGATTTGGTTCAGGTGACCTAATGAATTCCAGGTGAATTCTTAGGATTTTACGTTCAATGGTAATGAACGTATTTAAAATAGGTTTTCAGAAAACAAATCGGTTTTAATTTGATCAAAATATTTTCTCGTTCAAGCTCGAGTTTAGATATCATCGAATTCCATGAGTTTGTAAATCTCAATCTTTAAGGTCAATCTCAAGGATTGAGTAATATCAGGCTTAAAAGCTTAATCTTTAAGGAGATTATCCTTTCTGGAGGTCTGATTCATTAGTCTTATCAAGCTAATTTGCACGGCGCCCTCCCCATTTTATGAGACAGATCCTCTCATGAATAGGATAAGTCTGACCACTTGGCGACCCTGTTTGATGCTGAGGTCCGTGGATTTCCTGCTGATTTTAGAGATGACTTTTCTAGATTTTTCGTCAACCTACAGCTAGTCTGGACGATAACTTCCTGACCTAAATCAAGAAGCGTGTGTCTTTTTCGGAAGACTTTACTTCCTTTTAATGATGGAATTGATTCATCATGTAGATCCATCTATTCTTTCAAAGGTATTACAATAAATCGGGTAAAACTGATTAGTTTAGTCCAAGGCAAAAGTACCTGCAATAATCTGTACCAAATATGTGATGTGTTTTAAAGAACTTGGTAAATTTTTCCCACATTTAGTTTTTATTTATATTTTTCTTTTTCTTTTTATTCTCCTCTATTCCATTTTAAATGAATTCTAACGTTTTAGCTTGTTTCTCCATTTATGTTCTCTCAGAGGTAACAATAATTTCGGCATTAACACCTAGTTTTATCGTTCATAAATATGTTTAAACATGATTTTGAATTCATTTTATTGAAAATTTTTCAAATTTTCACAAAATTTGACAAATAAACTAAGTGTAAACCCGAGAGAATTTATAACCCTTCCCCACACTTGAGATCATGCAATGCCCTCATTTGCATGAAATCAGACTATAATTATAAATTCATGAGGGTGACTAGTGTAGAAAAGTAATTAAAAATACCCAGTTTGCAAACATATTGTGTTATATCACATTTGATATTTTACGTCTTGTCGTTAAAATTTGTAGCTTTTGCTGAACTTAATGTCAGTCTTTGAAAATGTGATGTTTTACCCTGTTTTGTACATAAGATAAACTACAAACATACATATATATATATATATATATATATATATATATATATATATATATATATATATATATATATATATATATATATATAAAACTTTTATTTATTAAAACAATTTAAATGAATAATTTTTTAAAATTTTGTTTCCTTTTACTTTAGATAGTTTCGGTATGTTTACCTAGTCCGTCCCTCGACAAAATTTAAAATTTGTCGTTTTTAAAGCGATTGTTTTAAAAGCAAAGATTTTTGGGTTTTTTTAATTTTTTTGGTATACTTTAGATCAATATTAAAAATAATGATAACAAAATTTTTCGCCCCGCCCTCGGGTAAAGCAATTTCGGTTCCATGACCTAGTCTTTAACTCACGATGAATTTTAGAAATCATTTTTTATACTTAATGAAATAAAGTAATTTTTTTAAATTCACACAAAACTTAAATTTAAAAATGCATATAAATTTCATACAAAACTTACAAAACAATAAAAAATTCAAAATGGGGGGAGAAAACTAGTTCTTTAGTATCTGCTAGTGGAAAAGATCAATCGGATTCCATTCTCGGAAGTACACGAGAACAGAACAACAAACTCTAGACAACGTTTTCTTTTTAGAACATTTAAATCTCCCCACACTTAGGTAGCTGTGGTGTCGAAATTGTGATTAACTTCATTGTCAATTTCTCTTGGACCATAATCAACTTGCATATCTGTGACTTTTGCTTTAAGCCATTGGTCGGATTCTTGTGTAATATCCACAAATTCAACTAGTTTCGCCTTTTCTTTAGGCGATAGATTAGATACTAACCGTTTACATAATTTAAAGTTCCCCTTGGTTCTAGCATCGCGAATCCGTTTAATAAGTTTCTTCATTGAACTGTTAATAACGGAGTCATTTAATTTTGTATCAACAACAGGGTTCTTTGTTATCAAGTCATCATTAGGTGTTACTTCATTTTCCCCACACTTAGGCGTTTTATTATTGTTAAGCACTACCGTCGGAGTTGGTAAAACAACATGGTTCTTACCAATCGTTTTTGTTGGTTCAACGGTTTTGGTTGGTGGAGATTTAGTCTTTCGAATCACAAAGGTGATCGATTTTTCACCATCACTAAGTGTCATTCTACCTTCTCTTACATCAAATAACGCCCCGGTGGACGCTAAGAATGGTCGACCTAAAATTAGAGGAATGTTTGAGTCCTCTTCTATGTCAATGATAATAAATTCGACTAGAAAGGTTAAATTACCTACTTGAACGGATAGGTTGTCAGCAATTCCAACAGGGTGCCTAATAGTTTGATCAAAGAGTCGAACACTCATTTCTGTTAGACTTAACTCACCTACTCCTAATCTCTTATATAATGAAAGAGGCATAACACTCACACTTGCACCTAAATCTGCTAGTGCATCATACATGACACAATCACTAAGTAGACAAGGAACAATAAATTCACCCGGATCACCCAACCTGGGTGGAGGTTTTGGTGGAACTGTCTTCACCGGGTTTATCTTTACGGTTTTTGTTTCTTGTACTTTCTTATTCTTCTTCTTCTTTTCAGAGGTATCACAAACTTTATTACCTATTACTTACTCATACTCAACTCCTTTTCTTGGAAACGAGATGGGTGGTCTGTATGGTGCCACCACTGAATGTACATACTCGGGTGGTGGTGGTGGTGTTGTAACTTCTTCATTGTTACTCACTTCTAAAACCTTCCCATCTTCCGATGCTGGTTTTTTAGAATTTGTTGACACCATATTAACATTCTCATTCCGAGGATTTACTTCGGTATTACTTGGTAGCTTTCCTTGTTTCCTCTCACTCATCATTCTAGCAAGAGTACCTACGTGTTTTTCTAGATTTAAAATGGAAGCTTGTTGAGTTCTTAATGACTGATCAAACCTCTCATTTTTTTGGGTTTGAGATGTAATAAATTGTGTTTAAGATTCCATTAGCTTTGCCATCATTTCTTCCAGATTTGACTTTTTCTCTTCAGTTTGTTGTGGTGGTTTATACAAGCTAGGTTTTTATTGATTGAAAGTGTTGTTTTGAGATGGTTGGTTATTCAGACCTTGTTGGTTATACGAGTTATTATTTGGCCCATTTGGATTGTAAAGAATGTTTTGATTTCGATTGAAGTTTGGCCTTGGAGGTTGATAATTATTTTGATAATTACTTTCCAGCCTTTGGTTCATGTAGGAAACATTCTCACGTTGTTCCATCGTTTGCTCAATATGACAATCTTTCGTTAAATGTGATCCACCGCATTGCTCACAATTGATTTGTATTGCGTGAATATTTTTATTTATCTTTTCCATTCGTCTCTCGAAAGCATATATTTTTGTGGAAACGGAATCAAAGTCATGGCTAGAATCGGCTCTAGCCGCTTTAGATGAACGAAAGATATCTTTTTCTTGGTGCCAATCATGTGAGTGGGAGGCTGTGTTATCAATAATTTTGTGAGCTTCAGTTGCGGTTTTCTTCATAATGGAACCACCAACTGCTATGTCGATGTTTTTTCGTGTAGCAATGTCGATACCTTGGTAGAATATTTGTACTATTTGATAAGTGTCTAAACCGTTCTGAGGACATCCTCTCAACAACTTTCCAAATCTTATCCACGCTTCATATAGAGTTTCATTTGGCTTTTGTGTGAACGTAAAAATTTCTCCTTGAAGTCTCACTGCTTTAGATGCCGGAAAGAATTGTTTAAGAAAATTTTCAACTAAAACATCCCATGTATCAATCGTCCCTTCAGGTAACGATTCTAACCAATCTTTGGCTTCTCCCTTTAAAGTCCAGGGAAATAACATAAGATAGATCTGTTCATCCTCAACTTCTCTGATTTTGAATAGAGTACAGATCCTATTAAAGGTACGAAGATGTTCGTTTGGATCTTCTTTTGGCGTACCACTATATTGGCATTGATTAGTTATCATGTGTAGGATTTGTCCTTTGATTTCATAATCTGGCGCATTAATATCTGGCTTAATAATGGCGTGTCCTTGGCCAGTGCGTTTAGCCCTCATTCGATCTTCCATACTTAGAGGTTCCGTTATTTCCATATTTTAAATTGTTGAATCTGAATCACTAGAGGATTCTGATTTAATGGTTTCTTCCTTGACAATCTCTGGATGAGTAATTTGTGGTTCCGGAGGAATGATTAGTAGTTCAGGATCTCTGAATTATCCCTGAATATCCTCCGGATTCTCAATTGTGAGGTCGGGTTCAAAAAATAGATTATCAGAAAATTGAATTGGAGTACTTGGTCGACTAGATGACGATTCTAAAGAAAAATCAACGGCGACAATATTGGCTAAATGTCTTGATCGAGTTACAGGTGGTGAACGTATGAAAGGTGGTGAACGTTTTGCTCGGTGCATTCACTGAATATCCTATTAGTTATAAAAGATAAAAATTATATAAGTTATCAAATTAATAGACTTTTCTGATTTTGCCCACGTTTCGAATAGCCAATAGATGCAGCAGGTAGCCAGGACCCTTTATATCAGAAGCCCACAACTCGCCACTAACAAATCCAACTATTACTACGAACCAGAAAATTTTGGATGTCTATCAATTTAACCGCTTAAAATAATTTTTCGTTTTGAAATTTAAAGAAGATAAAGAAAATTTTATGTCCTAAAAACTAGAGCGTCGAGAAATAAGAAAGAAAAAGAGCGTCAAAAAACGTCGAAAAATAAAAGATTGAAAATAAGAGTCGAAAGACAAACAGTCAAAAAATAAATATTAAAACTATACAAAATTATAAAATTACGCTCTAACGATTAAAAATATACAAAATATAAAAATAGGCTTAAAGTTATAAAAAAATACAATTTTTATAAAAATATTATTTTTATATTATTTATTTTATAAAAGTATCAATTTATAATTAATAAAACTAATTTAAACTAAATATTACAAATTAAATACAACTAAAACTAAATATTATTAAATTAAAAACCCTAATTATAATTAATTAATTAATAATAATAATAATAATAATAATAATAATAATAATAATAATAATAATAATAATAATAATAATAATAATAATAATAATAATAATAATAATAATAATAATAATAATAATAATAATAATTAAAACGTAACCCTAATTCATTGACTAAGGTACCTGACCTGTCTAATCAGCTCATGCGATCGCATGAGCTGAGTGTTTTAATACCATGCGGTCGCATGGCTTCGGGTACCAGGCCAGATTATGGGCTGCTACAGTACCAGGCCCGATTACAATTACTTATTATATTTTTTTTTTCTGTTTTTCTAACTTATAAAATATTTATATAAAATAAAAAACTTATACTTTAAAAACTAAAATAAAAATAGAAATACTTTATAATTTTATATATTTTAAACAAACTCTTAAAAATATATATATTTTGTTTTTCTTTTTATATTTTTGTATTTTTAATATTTAAAACGTATTTTTTCAAAAAGAAATTAAAACTTAATAAAAAAAAATTTTATAGCGTTTCGCTTCGGCGATCCCCGGCAGCGGTGCCAAAAACTTGATGTGTGCGAGGTGTATACGAAATAATTATTATTTTTACTGCGAAAAACTACAAAATACACAAGTTTTATTTTTTTATAGAGTGGATATACTTAAACCTTGCTACAACACTTATAGGCAGTGTACCTAATCGTACAGTAGTGTAGTTTTTAGTAAGTCCGGTTCGTCCACAGGGAACTAGCCAAGTTTAACGCTATATTTTTAAAACTATATTTGTAATATTATTACTATTATAAAAAGGGGGTTTTACCGTATAATTACCGGTTTGTCGATTTTATGTCTTAAGTCACAATTAAAACCTAATGTAAAATATCAAATATAAATATAACTTAATTTAAAGCGTAAAGTAAATAATGATAATTAAATTGCGATAAATTAAAATGCGATAAGTAAAATGATGGTAATTAAAATTGAGATAATTAAAAGTACGGTAATTAAAAAATGCGATAAGATATAAAATAAAGGAATTATGCTTATTTAAACTTCCGTAATCATGATATTTGACGTTTTGATTTTAATTAATTGTTACCTGGGTTAATTGTCCTTTGTCCAGGTTTATTTGATACCTATCTGGTATTTGTCCATAATAGTCCATCGATCATAATTATAAAATGCTCGTCAAGTTACCCTTATTCCCGAAGTGAAATAATCCAACTAATTAGGGATTCGAACTGTAACAAGGTTTTAATACTTTGTTAATAATTACACCAGGTTATCGACTGCGTGTAATCCAAGGTTTTAATACTTTGTTAACAATTACACCAATTATCGTTTTAATGTAATCCTTGAATATTAATTTACCCACTTGATAAGAATGAATAATCAATTACCCAACCCAAATAATTAATTAAATGATTGTAAACGATGTCGTATAAACGTCACTAAATAGGACATACATAATCATTTTAATAATTATTAGATTAACTAATTTGAAGATAGGTTCGACAGGTTCTAATGAGTTGTCATTTGATTAGACAATACCCCCTATCTATTGATAGTCAATAGTCCAATGTCCACAAGTGTCGGTCTTTTGTCCAAACCTTAATTATGGTAAAAAATCTAATAACCCAATCTTAATTTTTAGTCCAACATCACGATTACTTTGGCTTAAATAAGCATAATAATAACTTAGTTACGAGACATTAATTTAAAAAGGAAGAACATAGCTTACAGTGATTATTTATCGCGTAGCGTTACCCGGACAGAGTTCCGACTTAAAACCCGTAAAACATTTCTTACAATAACCCAATTATTATTAAACTTACATTAAAATTAAAATTATAAATATATATATTTATGTTACAGATGAAGAGAAGAGAAAAAGATGTGTATAAACTCGACTGAAACGGCGCCTTTATAGCAATGTGGCCAACCTTTTTGCTCCATGCGATCGCATGACATTTGTGCCTTCTGGCCATGCGATGGCCTGGGAATCCAGCTCAGAATTGTTTGTTTGCTAGTTTACCGACGTTATTTAATATAATATATAATATATAAATAATTTATATAATTATTTAAATATTATATTATATTCTTGTGCATAGTTGACTTGTAATTTTAGCTCCATTGCGTCGCGCGTTGATAGTTGGCTCAGGTCCCGGTTCTGGTTTTTCGAACGTCCTTTCGTATAATTTAATATCTTGTACTTTGCGTTTTGCGACTTGTACTTTTGTAATTTTGAGACGTTTCTCATCAATAATTCGAACCACTTGGATTGTACTTTGTACTTTTGAGCTTTTTGGTCGTTTGCGTCTTCAAATTGTCGTTTTCTTCTTTTATCTTCGCACTTATTTATTTAAACGATTATTACATAAAAATAGAACAATAGTAACTAAAAGCTTTACATATTGGAAGGATATTGTGCCTAAATATATGTTCATTTGGAGCACTATCAGTAAGCCTTGGTGTATTCAAGCAAATCCCTAGTGTATTGTAAAGGGTTTGGCTAGGCTATGTTGCTTAGCTTAGGCAGAGCTCGTTGTGGCGTGAGTTCGATGAGATGGTTGTTGGACTAGTGAACCGTAAGGTTCGTCGGGTAGGTATGAGCTCGGGTCATGTAATTACGTATTGGGTGATGATCAAACCAAAATCGTTGGTCGTAAATAGATTTCGGGTTTGAGTGCTTGATTTGGGAAAGAGAATGGATCGAATGTCTTAACTCCAATAATTGTGCAAACCCCTATTTGAAATCTGGATTTCAAGGGCATAAAACAATCGATTGAATTAGCCTTATTCGATCGGAATCGAATAAGTTAATATCTTCAAGGGAGGATTAATTCTGATAACGACCGAAGTGGTGATCAGAGTTGTATTAACGACTGGAGAAATGTTACCGTAACTAATTTGGGCAGAGTAACATTAATGCATCCAGTGTTATCGAATAAATCATCTTGTTTGCGTATTTATAGATGTTATGAGGGAATGGTGACTTGGACATGTTCCTTTCATGGTTGTAACAAACTTTGCAAATCCCGAGGAGTGACGTGGCACATGTCCCTTTTATGGGAATAATCGAGCAGATCCTAACAAACTTTCCTAGATTCGTGGGCTGACGTGGCGTGCAACTTGTTTGTATGTTTGTTACGGGATCGAGTACTCGTTTCGGGATGAAGTGTCTGCTCCGGGACAGTACACTTTCTCCGGGATGGCGTGCTCATCCCTGGAAGGTATTTTGGTACCGGGCCGAAATACTGAACCGAGAAGTGGTGATAGTCCCGGGAGTATGGTGGTTCCGGCTAGGTTATCACGGAATACCTTGTTTTACCGGGAAGGTTTTGCTTTGTATTTACTCCAAGTGTTTCTTCACGGTATCTGTCATCATGACCGGCTACATGATGCTGGTAGCGTGCATGCCCATCCGGGTTGGATTTTTATATGGCGTTCCCAGCTAACCGTTTGTCCGGCGTGGTCCCTCCCGGGTGCGTACGTAAGTAACCTTCTGATCAAGTTACTGAGATGATACCGGAAGATACCGGGAAGGCATTCTTTTTCCGAGACGGGCCATGCCAGGTGAGACATTAGCCGGGATGCTACTTATTTGTGTCTTTTTTAGACAGATCATTATGCGTATCATCAGGTGACATCGGATGTATGGAACCCAAGGACTGAGTTTCTAACCTCAGTTGATGGTTGTGGGAGTCATTATGACTGATGTTATGCGAGGTGTATACGAAATAGTTATATTTTTATTGCGAAATACTATTAAATATGATACAATTTTACACAAGTTATTTATTTATTTACAGAGTGGATATACCTAAACCTTGCTACAACACTATAGGCAGTGTACCTAATCGTAGAGTAGTGTAGTTTTTAGTAAGTCCGGTTCGTTCCGCAGAGAGCTAGCCAAGTTTAACGCTATATTTTTAAACAATATTTGTATATATATATATATATATATATATATATATATATATATATATATATATATATATATATATATATATATATATAAGTAGTATTATTATTATTATAAAAAGGGGGTTTTACCGTTTAATGACCGGTTTGTCGATTTTATGTCTTAAGTCGCAATTAAAACCTAATGTAAAATATTAAATATACAAATGACTTAATTTAAATCGTAAAGTAAATGATGATAAATAAAAATGCGATAATTAAAAGTACGATAATTAAAAGTGCAATAAATAAAATGACAGTAAATAAAAGTGCGATGAGATATAAAATAAAAGAATTATGCTTATTTAAACTTCCGTAATCATGATGTTTAACGTGTTGATTTTAATTTATTACCATGGGTTAATTGTCTTTTGTCATGGATTATTTGATATGTCCATACGGTTTTGTCCATAATAGTCCATCGGTCATAATTATAAAGTGCGAGGATCTTCGTCAAATTAACCTTATATCCGAAGTCAAATATTCCAACTAATTGGGGATTCGAACTGTAACAAGGTCTTAATACTTTGTTTAATGAATACACCAGGTTATCGACTGCGTGTAATCCAAGGTTTTAATACTTTGTTAACAATTACACCAATTACCCTTGAATGTAATCCACCCATGTTTTAATGAGTCCATTAACTATTAATCCATTCCCGTATCCGGTAAAATGAACAATTATTCGTATTTATAGATATCCCGCCCACCGTACCCGATTAAGCGTATGTGGTTATATATAGATACGTCAAATTGTAACCTTTATATTAAATTAACGAGGTATCGTTTAGTTAATATAAAGCCCATTAATAGCCCATAGTCTAATTTCCACAAGTGTCGATCTTTTGTCCAAACCCCAATTATGGTACAATGCCCAATTACCCCGTCTTAATATTTAGCCCAACATCATGATTACTTCGGCTTAAATAAGCATAATAATAATTTAGCTACGAGACATTAATTTAAAAAGGTTGAACATAACTTACAATGATTAATAATAGCGTAGCGTTACACGGACAGAGTTTCGACTTACAAACTTAAAACATTCGCTAACATAACCTTATTATTATTAAACTTTAATATTAAAATTATAATATGAATATAAATATATTGAGAGAGTAAGAGATTAGAAAAAGGTGTACTAAACTCGTTCGAAAAATGCTGAATTTATAGACCTGGCCAGACTTTTGGGGCCATGCGATCGCATGGGCTTCCTTTGCATCTGCCATACGATCGCATGAAGTCTTGGGATAGCTTAGAATCTTTTGTTTTCTTGTTTGCCGACGGTTTTTATATAAATATAATATATATATATATATATATAATTTATAGAATTATTTATATATTATATTATATTATATTCGTGTGCATAGTTGACTTGTAATTTTAGCTCTGTTGCGTCGCGCGTTGATAGTTGGTTCATGTTCCGGTTCTGGATTTTCGAACGTCCTTTCGTATGATTTAATATCTTGTACTTTACGTTTCACGGCTTGTACTCTTGTAATTTCTAGACGTTTCTCATCAATAAATTGAACCTCTTGGATTGTACTTTGTACTTTTTAGCGTTTTGGTCATTTGCTTCTTTAATTCGTCGAATCTGTCTTTTGTCTTCACCTTTTAATATTTAAACGAATATCACTTGTAAATAGAACAATTACACTAAAAGCTTGTCTTTCTTGAAGGATAATGCTATGAAATATATATTCGTTTTTAGCATTATCAAATATTCTCACACTTGAGTGTTGCTTGTCCTCAAGCAATATAGAAATTGAATATAACTTTACTAGAATCATTTCTTTATTCTTCACACTTTGTACATCAGTGATTTCTATACGGTGGTATGAACAATGATAGTAACGTTGTGGTTTACAGTCCCACATGACTATAAAAATTTAGATCCTTTAGGAAATTGGATCTTTATGAAAACATTTGATCTTTTGAAAGTTCAATCTAGCTTTTACATTAGATAAGTTTTCCGGAATAACCCTTCACCGGTGTTTGCAAAATATTTTTGTGGGTTTTGTGGGTTTCAGATTTAAAAATTTTAGCTCAAAACTTGCGGTTTTGTGTCACCCACTTGCTAACCTTGTATTAGGAAAGCAACACGTCCAGTTTACTTGCTCCGTATATTACCTTTCGGTAAACTACCGTCCGGTTGTAAAGGAAAGCGTTGAACAAGCAACTGTAAAGGCAATGTCTAATGACATGCTTTTGATTATGGTCTATATCATGTCGGATGCAATTACTATCCTTTGTAGGAGCAATAGTAAAGATCACCCTATAGTTTTTCGGTCTGGCACAAGGTCCTGTCTTCAACGATGCTATGCAACCACCGTTCTTACGGTTGACACCCGATTTGGTTCAGGTGACCTAATGAATTCCAGGTGAATTCCTAGGATTTTACGTTCAATGGTAATGAACGCATTGAAAATAGGGTTTTCAAAAAACAAATCGGTTAGTAATTTGATCAAAATATTTTCTCGTTCAAGCTCGAGTTTAGATATCATCGAATTCCATGAGTTTGTAATTCTCAAACTTTAAGGTCAATCCCAAGGATTGAGTAATATCAGGCTTAAAAGCTAATTTTTGATCTTTAAGGAGATTATCCTTTCTGGGGATCTGATTCATTAGTCTTATAAGCTAATATGCATAGTGCCCCCATTGTACGAGACAGATCCTCTCATAGTTAGGATAAGTCTGACCACTTGATGACCCTTTTTGATGCTGAGGTTCGTGGATTTCCATCTGATTTTCGAGAAAACTTTTCAAGGTTTTTAGTAGACTATACAACTGGTCTGGGCGACAACTTCCTGACCTAAATTAAGAAGTGCGTGTCTTTTTTCTCGAAAGACTTTACTTCCTTTTAAATTCCATTTATATTACAATAAACTGGGTAAAACTGATTAATATCGTCCAAAACAAAAGTATCTTCAATTATTTGTACAAAAATATGTGGTATATGTTCTAAATAACTTGGTAAATTTTTCCCACACTTGGCTTTTATTTTTCTTTCTTTGCCTTTTTATTCTCCTCTATTCCATTTTAAATAAATTCAAGCGTTTTGGGTTGTTTCTCAATTTATGTCCTTTTCGAGGTAACAATAATTTCGGTGTTAACACCTAGTTTTATCATTCATAAATATGTATAAACATTATTTTGAGTTTATTTAGTTAAAAATTTTAAATTTTTTACTAGAATTGGGTAGTCAGTATATAAGACTAGGGCTGTTCTTTATTATTAGAGAGCACTAGATTCTAATACAACTACTACGTTGCTAGTATTTTTAATGGCAACCAAGTGTTTAAATTAAAATTTTAAAAATTCGAAAAAATTTAACCCCTTCCCACACTTAAGATCTTGCAATGCCCTCATTTGCAAGAAATCAGTAACAATTTAAATTATTGAGGGTGATTAGTGTAAAAAGATGATTAAGATTTTACCAAAGTCTCCAAACATATTGTTGTATGCTTTGAATGATAAATGGTGCACATAATTTGTTCATTCTGTCTGTTGTTACATCACACTTGTTTTTTCGTTTTGTCGTCAAAATTAGTAGCTTTTGCTGAACTTAATGCAGTCTTTGAAAATGAACTGTTTTACCCTGTTGTGTACATAAGATAAAATACATACAATACAAATATAAACATGCATGGTATTTTGAAATGAGACTTGATATCCCACTTTCAAATTATAAAAATGAAATATAAGTACAAAATAATAAACATATTAAACATTACATAAAAGTATCACAATGTTAAATGTTTAAACATAAGTAAATAAAAATAATAAAAGAGAAGACATCACCAATGGAACACTATTGATTTGGATAGGGGTTCCAGTTCATATCGTCGCTCGAGTTCCATGGTTGGTGATAGGTGTTCTGGTAGGCTTGATTGGGGTCGTACAAGTCATAGGGTGGTCGCATGTTGGGCTGATGTGGTGGATAGTAAGCAGGCCAAGTCGGGATGTATTTATTTGGTACCTGATATGATAGCTGGCTCATGATTTGGTGCTGATGAACTTGCCAGCTATCGTGTTGGCGTCGCCTGGAAGTCTCATACTCATTTGCGGCTTGCCACTGCTCATACCGATGATGCCTATCCTGGTTATTCATTTCTACTTCATCTACATGCTGGAAGACATCAGTATAACTATCCCTAATAACATCCCTAATGTCATCTGCTTCCTCCATCTCCTCATCCGAACCTCTCTCTACCTGTGGATGGGTGCCATGATATGGTATTGGCATATTGTGCCTATGTTTTAGTACCTTGGCACCTTGATAAACCTGCAAGCCTATGCTCTCAGGTTGTTCCTGAATCTCTACCATCGGACCCCCATGTTCTTTATCTACACCTAAGTACTCTCCAATGAGAGTAATAAAAATACCACCCCCTATAATACTTCGTGCTTGCATACCCTCA
This sequence comes from Rutidosis leptorrhynchoides, assembly GCF_046630445.1. Taxonomy (NCBI): domain Eukaryota; kingdom Viridiplantae; phylum Streptophyta; class Magnoliopsida; order Asterales; family Asteraceae; genus Rutidosis; species Rutidosis leptorrhynchoides. The sequence continues at coordinate 341,342,969 of NC_092339.1, read as the reverse complement.
ACCACTTTAGATAAATAGTGTCCTACGCAATAAGGAATGTTAACAAAGCTCCTCAGGTCCCGAATACACTTAAGGTAAAATAAATCGTTTAGGGTCATTTTTTCTTTGTTTCTACCCCGTTGTGTAATTGAGTTAGCTAAGAATCTATGTATTATCCGGAGCTCTGCTCAATCAATATCTAAGTAGGTGTGTCTTCCACCCCGCGTAAATTCCCTAAATTTTGACATACGCCTCCATATGGCGTTAGCGTCAAAATTCCTATATACTCTTTCACCTTCAGTAATTAAACTATTACAATCAGGTGTAATAATCTCAGCGGAGGTGTAGATTAATAGAGCTCTAGCCATGTCTAACATGGACATTCTATACATTGTACCTCCTAAAATAAATCTAATAAAACTTTTATCTCCTATCATAGTAACTTCATTATTTAACTCTATAGTGCTAAGCAATTCAACACACCATTCTCTATATATAGTTCTACGCGTAGTAAATAAGTGGATCCAATCGTTAAATGTAGAGCTACCATACCTCTGGACTAGTAAATCCCTAACCGGTTCGGCTAGGTGAACCGCTTCCAAAGGCTCCCAATCGATTACCCGAGGCATTTCAATATTTTTGCGGTAAAGAATGTGCATGTTCTTTTGAAATTTTGGGTATTCTGTCCAACAACGATCGAATCTTAGGTTGGGATGTAACTGTTGGTCATCGATAAGTGGGTGCACAATCCTTGGGTGAGGCTGAAATTGACGATAATGAGCGTAAAACAGTGGTTCCGGCTCATAATAAAGCATGTGTTGATCATTATGTTGTTGTTCAGGTTGTGGTTCCGGTAGTTGTTCTTGATCAGGTTCTTGTTCAGGTTCTTGTTCATGATGTCTAGACGATGATGCACCGTCTGTATCTGTATTTCTCTGCAAAACACATTAAACACAAAATTTGTGCATCCAAATATGCATTAGTGTTAGCAAAATAACAAACTAAAACAATTATAATAACATGTTTAATCCATATTAAACTTATACTCATTTTCACATTTTTATCAATTCTACACTTTTTCAAATAAGCATATATGAAAATGTTTACAAAGTTCATAAGCATTCAACTCAAATAACATGTCAAAATAATCATTACTAGCAATTAAACAAGTTTCAAATGGCATTTATATCAAATTAATCAAGTTCATGAATTTTAGACTTAAAAAGTCCACTTTAATTCTCGAAAATCATGTTTAGGATCAAAGTTTGGATCAATTAACAACCTAAACATGTTACACTACTTAATTTAGTAATAATTCATAACAAAAATCGGCCATAGCCTGTTTATATCAAAAAGCCCCAAATTGCTCAAGAACACAAACCCTAGATTTCTAAAAATTTTGAAGTTTAAGGCTTTAAATCATGACAAATAGCATCAATCTAGGTTATACAAGCATAATATACTAACAATTTAACTCTAATTAAGCTAGAAATCATCAAAATTAAATTAGGTAAAATAGTTGTAATTATCACTAAAACTGAGAAATTTAAGAGTTTAGGGGTGAAATTTCTACCTTTTTGCTTCCCCATCTGAAGAAAGGCATGATTATAGCGGATTATAGCACGAAATTTGGTTGATTTTGGTGAAAAATGAAGATTTTATGAGTGTTTCTGGGTGTTTGTTTGTGATATGTGTGTGTAAAATGTGTGGAGACAGAAGCAGGTCAACTGCTTTTGTTCCTGACCAGTTTTTTAGTTTCATGCGATCGCATGGTTTTGAAGTGTAAACCCCATGCGATCGCATGGGGTCCAGCCCTTTTATTTTTTATTTTATTTTTTTTATAAAAACCTTCACTTATTAAAACATTAATTTAATTAATTAAAATTTTATTTTCCTTGGTATTTAGGACGAGGTCATTTCGGTAAGTTTACCTAGTCCCTCCCTCGACAAAATTTTAAAATTTGTCATTTTAAAGCGATTGTTTTAAAAGCAAAGATTTTTGGGTTTTTTAAATGTTTTTGGCATACTTTAAATAAATAAGATTAAAAATAATGATAATAAAATTTCTCGTCCCGCCCTCGGGTAAAGCAATTTTGGTTCAACGACCTAGTTTCAACTCACGACGAATTTTAAATATCAAATTTTTAACTTAATGAAATAAAGTACATTTTTGTTTTTAAATTCACACCAAACTTAAATTTTAAAATGCATATTAAAATTTCATATAAATATCATTAATACTAATATACATTAATTTTACAAACTTATATTGAAAATATTAATTTTTTAAAATATTTAAAAACTTAATTATATTGATTTTAAAAATTTATAATATTAATTTTAAAAACATGGTAAAAATAAAATTAAAATCTTTTTGGTCTTTTATCCCACTTTAATCAATCAAATATTATCAAAACTATACGTCCCTCTTTTTGGGTAAAGTAATTTCGGCTATATTACCTAGTTTTACTCCTGACGAATTTCTGAAATATTTTGGATTGATTAATTAAAGATATTTATACCATATGAATAAACGGTAAATTTCGCATTGATGTAATAAATTTTTGTATGATATCAATAATTTCGGTTTCGCATACCTAATTTTATTGAATATCAATTTAATACTTTATAACGAACGATTCAGCGTTTATTATCAAAAGGTTAAAAGCAATAAAAATAAAATAACAACTGTACATACTTACCTGTGAGATAGAATTCTCAGAGACCTGCTTTAGCCGACTCATAGGAGAGTCGTGTGATTTGGTTTTCCATAGCTAAATAAGCATAACCTCAATTTTTCAATAACTTTTCTTCTAAACATATGAACGGTCCTTCTCTGCATAGAGTAACAAATTCGGTATTTGAATATGCTTGATTGTTCAAACATTTACCTTCATGTGACCATTTTCCACATTTATGACATCTTTCAAGGTGTCGTGCTCTTCTTTTTGTTGCGGATTTTGATTTTCCTTTACCAAAATGTATCTTATTATGATTGTTCTTGAGTTCTCTCCTTACTTCGTCCATTTTGCCTCTTATGAAGGATACCACTTCACTCGGGAGTGTGTCATTATTACGTTTAGTAATCAAAGCTTATAGCATTAGACCATGGTTCAAATCAAAGGAATTCTTCATCTCGTAAAACCTAAAAAAAATAAAAATTCAGAATGGGGGGAGAAGACTAGTTCTTTAGGGTCTGCTAAGGAAAGACCATTCGGATTCCATTCTCGAGAACTACACGAAAACAGAAAATCTAACTCTAACATAAATATATATTATCCTTAAAAATACTTGATTCTCCCCACACTTAGTTAGTTGTGGTGTCGAAATTGTGATTAACTTCGTTTTCAATTGGACTATCAACAACTTGTATTTCTCTGACTTTTGCTTCAAGCAAATTGTTCATTTCCTCTGTAACGTTCACAAATTCAACTAACATTGCCTTTTCTTTAGGCGACAAATTGGATACTAATCTGTTACATAACTTAAAGTTCCCCTTAATCCTAGCATCTTGAATCCGTTTATAAAGTTTCTTCATTGAACTGTTGAAAACGGGTTCATCTAATTTCGTATCAATAACGGGGTTCTTTGTTATCGGGTTATCATTAGGTGTTTCTTCATCTTCCCCACACATAGGCATTTTTATTGTTTCAACAGTTTTGGTTGGTGGAGATCTAAACTTTCGGTTCACAAAGGTAACCGATTTGTCACCATCCCTAAGTGTCATTCTACCTTCTCTTACATCAATGAATGCTTCGGTGGTTGCTAAAAATAGGCGACCTAAAATTAGAGGAATATCAAGGTCTTCCTCTATATTAATAAGTATAAAGTTTGCAACAAAGGTCAAACTTCCCACTTTAACAAGTAAATTATTGGCTATTCCAACCAGGTGTTTAATGGTTTGATCAAATAATTGAACACCTATTCTGGTTGGTCTTAATTTACCCACACCTAATCTTTTGTATAAGGAAAGAGGCATAACATTTTCACTTGCTCCTAAATCTGCGAGTCCATTATACATAGCACCATCATTAAGCAAGCAAGAAATGATAAATTCACCTGGGTCTCCTACTTTAGTAAGTAGAGTTGGTTTGTTAACCTTTTTCGGGTGATCTTTTCTTAGTTCTTTTACTTCTACTTGAACTTCTTGTTCACAATTTTCTTCGTTTCTTGGAATGGGAGGTTTGTATAGGAATTCTTCTTCATCACTCCAATTTGAAGCTTCCCCATTTTCCAATTTTGGTTTTTCATATGTTGTTGATAACATATTTATGTTTTCATTCTGAGGGTTTTCTTGGGTGGTGAAATTATGATTAACTTCATTGTCAACTTCCATCGGACCATGTATGTAATGTTTAACTCTGTGACCATTAACTTTAAATTCAATCTCATTTGAATTTATCAACTCTATTGTTCCGTATGGGAAAAATCTTTTGACTATGAATGGTCCAGACCATCTTGATTTCAATTTTCCAGGAAATAGCTTGAATGGTGAATTGAAAAGAAGAACTCTGTCTCCTTCCTTGAATTCTTTTGAACTTCTTATTCTTTTATCATGCCATTTATTCGTTCTTTCCTTATAGATTAACGAATTTTCATATGGTTCATGTCTTAGTTCTTATAATTCGTTTAGTTGACTTAATCGTAGATGACCGGCTTCATGTAAATCAAGATTATATGTCTTCAAAGCCCAAAATGCTTTGTGCTCAATTTCTACTGGAAGGTGACATGCTTTTCTGTAAACGAGTTTAAAAGGTGTGATTCCAATTGGAGTTTTGTAGGCTGTTCTAAAAGCCCAGAGTGCATCCTCCAATTTCATGGACCATTCCTTTGGATTTGATCCTACGATTTTCTCTAGAATACGTTTTAAAGCTCGGTTGGTATTTTCAACTTGTCCACTTGTTTGTGGATAATAAGCGGTTGAGATTTTATGAGTTACTCCATATCTTTTGAGAAGTTTCTCAAGTTGATTATTACAAAAATGAGTACCCCGATCACTTATTAAAGCTTTCGGTGTTCCAAACCTAGCAAAAAGACGTTTTAAAAAGTTGACTACAACTCGTACATCTTTAGTTGGGAGAGCTTGTGCTTTCGCCCATTTAGATACATAATCAATGGCAACGAGAATGTAGAGATTATTATGAGATTTTGGAAATGGACCCATAAAGTCAATACCCCAAACGTCAAATACTTCACATACTTGAATGACATTTTGTGGCATTTCATCACGTTGACTTATTTTTCCGGCCCTTTGACAAGCATCACAGGATTTACAGAGAAGGTGTGCGTCTTTGAAAATTGTAGGCCAATAGAATCCAGCGTCGTAAACTTTTCTTGCTGTGAGTTGAGGCCCATAATGCCCTCCTGTTGGTCCTGTGTAACAATGGTTTAATATTTGACTAGCTTCATCTCCGAATACACATCGGCGTATTATTCCATTGGGACAACTTTTAAACAAATGTGGATCTTCCCAAAAATAGTGTTTTATATCACTAAAGAATTTCTTTCGTTTTTGGTACCACAACCCTTTTTCAAGGAATCCACATACTAAGTAGTTTGCATAGTCTGCAAACCATGGAATTTCATTATAAACAATCTTCAAAAGATATTCATCAGGAAAGTTGTCTTGTATGGCCGATTCGTTTAGAACTTCTAATTCGGGATTTTCAAGATGAGAAAGATGATCGGCTGCGAGGTTTTCTGCTCCCTTTTTGTCTCGGATTTCAATATCAAATTCTTGTAAGAGTAAGATCCAACGGATTAATCATGGTTTGGCATCTTGTTTCGAAAATAGGTATCTAAGAGCAGAATGGTCGGTATAGACTACCGTTTTAGCTAAAATGAGATATGAACGATATTAGTCAAAAGCAAAGACAATAGCAAGGAGTTCTTTTTCAGTAGTTGTGTAATTCGTTTGTGCTCCTTGTAACGTCTTACTAGCGTAATAAATAGGTTGAAATCATTTTTCAATCCTTTGTCCTAAAACGGCTCCCATTGCAAAATCACTTGCATCGCACATGAGTTCAAATGGTAGATTCCAATTTAGAGTTATCATGATCGGAGCATTAGTGAGTTTTTCTTTAAGAATATTAAAAGATTTGATGCATTCATCTGAAAAGATGAATGGAGCGTCCTTTTCTAGGAGTTTATTCATAGGAGTGGCAATTTTAGAAAAGTCTTCTATGAAACGTCGGTAAAAACCGCCATGCCCTAGAAAACTCCTAACTCCTCTAACATTGGTGGGATGTAGAAGTTTAGCAATTACATCTACTTTAGCTCTATCCACTTCAATTCCCTCCTTTGAAATTTTATGACCAAGAATGATGCCTTCTTTAACCATGAAATGGCATTTCTCCCAATTAAGAACTAGATTTGATTGTTCGCATCTAATAAGCATTCGTTCAAGATTAACTAGACATGTTTCAAAAGTATCACCGAAGACTGAAAAGTCATCTATGAAAACTTCCATGCATTCTTCTATCATGTCGTGAAAAATCGCCATCATGCACCTTTGAAAAGTTGCAGGGGCGTTGCAAAGTCCAAATGGCATGCGTTTGTAAGCAAAAGTACCAGGTTTTCTCTTGGTCCTTGAGTGCGATTGGAATTTGAAAATATCCGAAAAAATTGTCAAGAAAATAATAGTAACTATTCCCACCTAACCTTTCCAACATTTGATCAATGAAAGGTAAGGGAAAGTGATCTTTTCTGGTGGCATCATTTAATTTTCTATAATCAATACAAACACGCCATCCTGTTACAGTCCTAGTAGGAATAAGCTCATTTTTTTCATTTTTGATGACAGTCATGCCACCCTTCTTAGGTACGCATTGAACTGAGCTTACCCATGGACTATCAGAAATTGGATAAATTAAACTTGCATCTAGTAGTTTAATAATTTCTTTCTTAACAACATCTTGCATATTTGGATTTAGTCTTCGTTGGCGTTGCACATATGTTTTATGACCTTCTTCCATAAGGATTTTATGTGTGCAATACGAAGGACTTATACCTTTAATGTCATGAATCTTCCATGCAATAGCTGGTTTATGAGCTTTTAGCATAGAAAAGAGTCGAGATTTTTCATTTTCCGTAAGAGAAGACGATATTATTACAGGTAATTCAGATTCACCATGTAAATAAGCATATTCCAAATGGTTTGGAAGTGGCTTTAACTCTAATATCGGTGGTTCTTCTATCAATGATTTGTATCGATATCTGTCTTCCTCTTTTAGCATTTGAAGTTCTTCTATTGTTGGTTCGTATTCATTAGCCATAAGTGCGGCTAACATTTCAGCTTCATCAATTGGGTCAGTTCCTTCTCCTAAAGAAAATTCTTCCGTTCCTTGTAATTCTGGAAATTCTTCTAACAATTCTGCATGTGAATCTATAGTTTGAATGTAATAACATGTATCATCTGTAGATTGCGGTTGTTGCATGGCTCTATCAACAGAAAAGGTAACACTCTCATCCTCTATACTTAGGATCAGTTTCTTACCAAACACGTCTATTATTGCTTTGGCCGTGTTTAAGAATGGTCTTCCTAATATAAGAGGAACTCGAGAATCTTCTTCCATGTCCAGAATAACAAAATCTACTGGAAATACTAAAGTACCAACTTTAACTAGCATGTTTTCCATTATCCCTCTAGGATATTTTACTGATCGATCTGCTAGTTGTATGCTTATTCGTGTTGGTTTCAATTCTCCAAGGTCTAGTTTAGCGTATAGTGAATATGGAATTAAATTTATACTAGCACCTAAGTCTGCCAATGCTTCTATTGAACTAAGACTACCCAGAAAATATGGAATTGTGAAACTTCCTGGATCTGATAATTTTTCTGGTATCTTATTCAACAACACCGCAGAACAATTAGCATTCATAGTAACAGCCGAAAGTTCTTCCATTTTCTTTCTATTTATGATTAGATCTTTTAGGAATTTAGCATATCTTGGCATTCCTGAAGTCACATCAATGAAAGGAAGATTGACATTTATTTGTTTAAACATATCCAAGAATTTAGATTACTCGGCTTCAAGTCTTTCTTTTCTCATTTTACTCGGGTAAGGAAGTGGTGGTTGGTATGGTTTAACATAAGGCTTAGCCTTAACTGTGTTATCTTCATTAACCTTTTCAACTACCGGTTCTGATTCCTTCTCTTGCTCAGGCTATGGTGCCTGTGTAGTAGGAATAGCATCATCAGAAATTACAGTTATTTCAGGTGGTTTAAGTGTAATACCACTTCTTGTGGTAATGGCTTTAGTTGTTTCATTCTGGGGGTTAGCATTTGTATCGCTAGGTAGACTCCCCAGTTTTCTTTCACCTATTAACCTTGCTAGGTTGCTCACTTCTTGTTCCAGATTTTTGATAGAAGCTTGTTGATTTCTAAATGCTTGAGCATTTTGTTCATTAGTTTGTTTCTGAGATGTGAAAAATTGAGTTTGAGATTCAACTAGCTTCGACATTATATCTTCTAAATTTGGTGGTTTAATTGGAAAAATAGATCTTTGCTGGTTGTAAGTATTATTAAATACTTGTTGATTGCTAGGACCTTGATGGTTGTTATATGGAACATTTCGGTTATAATTCTGATTGTAGTTTGGTCTTGGCGGTTGATAATTATTTTGATAATTATTTCCAGGCCTTTGGTTCATGTATGAAACATTCTCTCTTTGTTCCATTGTTTGTTCAATACTGAGACAATCTTTTATCAAATGTGGTCCTCCACACTGTTCACAACTAATTCGTATTGCGTGAATATCTTTAGTCATCTTTTCCATTCATCTTTCGAAAGCTTTTATCTTTAAAGAAATGAAATCAAAGTCATGGCTAGAATCGGCTCTAGCCGCTTTAGATGATCTAACGATATCTTTTTCTTGATGCCACTCATGTGAGTGGGAGCCAGTGTTATCAATAATTTTGTAAGCTTCAGTTGCGGTTTTCTTCATAATGGAACCACTAGCTGCTATATCGATGTCTTTTCGTGTAGTAATATCGCATCCTTGGTAGAATATTTGTACTATTTGATGTGTCTAAACCATGCTTAGGACATCCTCTTAACAACTTTCCAAATCTTGTCCACGCCTCATATAGAGTTTCATTTGGCTTTTGTGTGAACATAACAATTTTCCCTTGAAGTCTCACGGCTTTAGATGCTGGAAAGAATTGTTTAAGAAAATTTTCAACTAAAACATCCCATGTATCAATCGCCCCTTCAGGTAACGATTATAACCAATCTTTGGCTTCTCCCTTTAAAGTCCAGGGAAATAACATGAGATAGATCTGTTCATCCTCAACTTCTCTTATTTTGAATAGAGTACAGATCCTATTAAAAGTTCGAAGATGTTCGTTTGGATCTTTCTTCGGCGCACCACTAAATTGGCATTGATTAGTTACCATGTGTAGGATTTGTCCTTTGATTTCATAATATGGTGCATTAATGTCTGGTTGAGTAATTGCGTGACCTTGGCCAGTGCATTTAGCCCTCATTCGGTCTTCCATACTTAGAGGTTCCAGATTTTCCATGATTGAATTTGTTGAATCTTAATCACTAGAGGATTCTGATTTAATGGTTTCTTCCTCTACAATCTCTGGATGAGTGATTTGTGGTTCATGAGGAATGATTAGTGGTTCAGGATCTCTGAATTGTCCCTGAATATCCTCCGGATTCTCAATTGTGAGGTCAGGTTCAAAAAATGGATTATCGGAAATTTGAATTGGAGTACTTGGTCAACTAGATGACGATTCTAAAGAAAAATCAACGGCGACAATATTGGCTAGATGTCTTGATCGAGTTACAGGTGGTGAACGTATGAAAGGTGGTGAATGTTTTGCTCGGTGCATTCACTGAATATCCTATTAGTTATAAAGATAAAAATTATATAAGTTATCAAATTAATAGACTTTTCTGATTTTGCCCACGTTTCGAATAGCCAATAGATGCAGCAGGTAGCCAGGACCCTTTAAATCGGAAGACCACAACTCGCCACTAACAAATCCAACTATTACTACGAACCAGAAAATTTTGGATGTCTATCAATTTAACCACTTAAAATAATTTTTCGTCGAAGTTTTAAAGAAAATAAAGAAAATTCTATGTCCTAAAAACTAGAGCGTCGAAATGAGAAAGAAAAAGAGTGCGTCGAAAAACAAAAGTCGAAAAACAAACGTCGAAAAACAAACAGTCGAAAAATAAAAATAAGAAAATAAAGCATCGAAACTTAAAATTCTAAAAACTAAAGTCTAAAAGTTGCGTCTAAAGGTATTAAAGCTTAGAGGAATTCTAAATCCAAAACGGCAATAACTTAAAAAGTACTAAAATCTTAAAACGGCGTCGCAAAATTCTAAAGCACCTAAATCTTAGTCTAAAGAAAAAGTACTTAAGGGATTTTACGGCAAAGCCTAAAAATCTAGAAATAAAAATAAACTACGGCAAAAACTAGTTTAAACTAATTACGAACGAAAAAAATATAAATATTATGAATAAACGATTAAAAAGATACGAAATATAGAAATAAAACTTAAAGTTATGAAAATACAATTTTTATAAAAATATTATTTTTATATTATTTATTTTATAAAAATATTAAGTTTATGTATTTAATAAAACTAATTATAACTTAAAAATACAAAGTAAATAAAACTAAAACAAATTAATATTATATAAAACCCTAATTACTTAAATAATAATAATAATAATAATAATAATAATAATAATAATAATAATAATAATAATAATAATAATAACAATAATTTGTAACCCTAATTCGATGGTCAAAGGTTTCAGACCAGTCTTTTCAATCCATGCGATCGCATGGATTGTGTGTAGGATTTTCATGCGGTCGCATGACTTCGGGTTACGGGCCAGATTGTTTGGGCTGCTACAGTGCCAAGCCCGAATACTTGTTTTTGTATATTTTTTTTACTTTTTTCTGATTTTTAATAAAATAAAATAACTTAAATAAAACTTATAAATTAAAAAAATAATAATAATTTAATTATTAGTTTTTATAACTTTTAACAATAAAAATAATAAACTTTTTAGTTTAAATACTTAAAAATATAGAAATATATACTTTTTGTATAGCGTTTCGCTTCGGCGTTAAGTGTTCCCCGGCAGCGGCGCCAAAAATACTTGATGTTATGCGAGGTGTATACGAAATAGTTATATCTTTATTGCGAAATACTATTAAATACGATACAATTTTACACAAGTTATTTATTTATTTGTAGAGTGGATATACCTAAACCTTGCTACAACACTATAGGTAGTGTACCTAATCGTAGAGTAGTGTAGTTTTTAGTAAGTCCAGTTCGTTCCGCAGGGAGCTAGCCAAGTTTAACGCTATATTTTTAAACTATATTTGTATATATATATATATATATGTATATATATATATATATGTATATATATATATATATATATATATATATATATGTATATATATATATGTATGTGTATATATATATATATATGTATATATATATATATATATGTATGTATGTGTATATATATATATATATGTATGTATGTATATATATATATATATATATATATGTATATATATATATGTGTATATATATATATGTATATATATATATATATATATATATATATATATATATATATATATAAGTAGTATTATTATTATTATAAAAATGGGGTTTTACCGTTTAATGACCGGTTTGTCGATTTTATGTCTTAAGTCGCAATTAAAACCTAATGTAAAATATTAAATATACAAATGACTTAATTTAAAGCGTAAAGTAAATGACGATAAATAAAAATTCGATAATTGAAAGTACGATAATTAAAAGTGCAATAAATAAAATGACAGTAAATAAAAGTGCGATGAGATATAAAATAAAAGAATTATGCTTATTTAAACTTCCGTAATCATGGTGTTTGACGTGTTGATTTTAATTTATTACCATGGGTTAATTGTCCTTTGTCCTGGATTATTTGATATGTCCATACGGTTTTGTCCATAATAGTCCATTGGTCATAATTATAAAGTGCGAGGATCTTCGTCTAATTAACCTTATATCCGAAGTCAAATATTCCAACTAATTGGGGATTCGAACTGTAACAAGGTCTTAATACTTTGTTTAATGAATACACCAGGTTATCGACTGCGTGTAATCCAAGGTTTTAATACTTTGTTAACAAGTACACCAATTACCCTTGAATGTAATCCACCCATGTTTTAATGAGTCCATTAACTATTAATCCATTCTCGTGTCCGATAAAATGAACAATTATTCATATTTATAGATATCCCGCCCACCGTACCCGATTAAGCATATGTGGTTTTATATAGATACGTCAAATTGTAACCGTTATATTAAATTAACGAGGTATCGTTTAGTGAATATAAATCCCATTAATAGCCCATAGTCTAATTTCCACAAGTGTCGATCTTTTGTCCAAACCCCAATTATGGTACAAAGCCCAATTACCCCGTCTTAATATTTAGCCCAACATCATGATTACTTCGGCTTAAATAAGCATAATAATAATTTATCTACAAGACATTAATTTAAAAAGGTTGAACATAACTTACAATGATTAATAATAGCGTAGCGTTACAAGAACAAAGTTTTGACTTACAAACTTAAAACATTCGCTAACATAACCTTATTATTATTAAACTTTAATATTAAAATTATAATATGAATATAAATATATTGAGAGAGTAATAGATTAGAAAAAGGTGTACTAAACTCGTCCGAAAAATGCTGAATTTATAGACCTGACCAGACTTTTGGGGCCATGCGATTGCATGGGCTTCCTTTGCATCTGCCATGCGATCGCATGAAGTCTTGGGACAGCTCACAATCTTTTGTTTTCTTGTTTGCCGACGGTTTTTATATAAATATAATATATATATATATATATAATTTATAGAATTATTTATATATTATATTATATTCGTGTGCATAGTTGACTTGTAATTTTAGCTCCATTGCGTTACGCATTGATAGTTGGTTCATGTCCCAGTTCTGGATTTTCGAACGTCCTTTCGTATGATTTAATATCTTGTACTTTGCGTTTCACGGCTTGTACTCTTGTAATTTCTAGACGTTTCTCATCAATAAATTGAACCTCTTGGATTGTACTTTGTACTTTTTAGCGTTTTGGTCATTTGCGTCTTCAATTCGTCGAATCTGTCTTTTGTCTTCACCTTTTAATATTTAAACGAATATCACTTGTAAATAGAATAATTACACTAAAAGCTTTTCTTTCTTGAAGGATAATGCTATGAAATATATATATATATATATATATATATATATATATATATATATATATATATATATTGACACTATGACATGTGCCTTTTCTATACCTGCTAGTGTAATGTGCGACTCCGATTTTGATGTAGCCATAATGTACCTAAGGTGCTATCGTGAGACCCTTGGTGCAATGGGAATGGCAATTGGGAATTTTCGGGTGATCGCGATTCGAGGATTTCGAAAGCCGATTTTAGAGAGAGGGTTGCGGTGTATGCTTCGTGTGAAGTGAAGTAGGGCTAATGAACATCATGGTCATTTGCTATGTGCAACCTAGTCAGTGACGAGTTGCGTGTGTTTAATGAGCTCGCGAGACTGGTTAATCATGTTGCCCCTAAGAGCTTGGTGGGGGGTAATGATTGGTGAGGCGACTATGGACATAATTGTCTACTAGGTTTCGATTAACAATGACGCGTTGTTTAGTGCGGGCGACTATTTTGTTGTGTCGGATTGGTCACTCTTCTCCATGAGAGTGAGCAAGGGCCCGATAGTGAACAACTGATGATTGAGTGGAAGTTCTAGTAAGCTCGACTAACTGGTAGGGTTGATAGAATGCGATGGCGTATGCCTAGGCTCGGAGGTGTGTGTAGGAAAGTTGTAGGAGTCTACCCTGTGGGGAACGGATGTGACTCACGTTATTGAAGGTGGGAAGTTATTGTGAGTGTGACGTCTATGGTGATTGTGTTTGATAACTTCAGGGGTTTGAAGTTGACTCTCGGGAATTCGGTGATTACATAATCAGTGGTGATAAGGGTCATGTATGTGCCGACCGATAAGTTCGCAGGATATTACCATCTTCGCAACTTGAGTGTGAAGTTGAATCCTATGTGGGGGAGTTTTATTAATCGACGAGGAAGTTTGATAGCGTAGTACGGTAAGAAATGGAAAGCAACATTATAGACCTCAACAAGGATACGAATTCGTAACGAGGTTGAGTGTTGTTCTTTTAACGTGGGACTCAAGGTCGGGCGTTACAACCATCGAGTCGAGATTTGAAGAGATTATGTGTGGGATCTATTGTAATGATGTTTTAGTGGGGCTTAGGTCCTCATGAGAAGAGGGTTTGAGAATCACCCAAGTGTGGTTCGAGGCCATTGTGATCCCTCAGGAAAACCTAAAGTAGAGGTGCGGGTATACCCCAAAGGGTGTATCCGTAGCATAAATCCAGAAGGTTGTGAATCTCGGATGGTGTTGGTAAGCGATTATGAGTTTTGTGTCGAGGAGATTGCATCATTTTCCCTGTTTAGGAAGCGTATTTGTGGAAATCTCTAGTGAATTATTCCGCTTTGCAAGTGATTGTAGGATGTGGAGTGCTGGCTCCGAATGCTTCAATTTGAAGCGCACAGTTACAATTTGATTTTTCGAGGGTGTGATACCTTGATTTGTGAGAACTTTGTGCGTTGTAAGGCCAAGGCCTTCCTTAACAGCCGGTCAAGGTGAGTAGCTCATCCGGTGTTTGTGAGTGTGTTATGGGTTGTGTGACAACGTGCGATGGTTGACGGAGTGAGAACTTGTTGTTGACCGAATTCTGGTACACGAATAGTATCCATACTAGTGATAGAAATCTGTTTGGGTGTTGAAAGGTGATGGGGATAGGGGAGAAACCCCGTGATAGGGGGTGCTAAACTATCGAGAGTGTTGCGTACTGACAGTGTCCTCATGTGATTTGAGGATGAGCCATTTGTTCTAAATAAATTTAAGGGGCGGTTAGTGGCCCTAAGAATGATTGCAATTGTGATGTTTTACCGCGGTACGGTTTAGATCGAATGTTGTTGGGGTAGAAAAACTTTAGCGCGAAAAGGATGTGCGACCGTTTAAGTTGTATGAGCCGTTGAGGTACGGTGTATTATCACGGAATGAATCCTTCTTCATTCGGATTAGTGCGAGACTTGGTTCCCGTCGTGGTGGAATTATTGGATCGCGATTGAGTGGAAAGTGTGGGACGTGGTTTCGAACTTCTAGTGGTTGATGCGTTGATGCAGGGATACTTATCTTTGGTGTGTGACGTGGATCACAGGGATTTGATCCATTTTAAGTGGAGGAGAGTTGTAACACCTCGATTCTCAAATATCATGGGGAGTCGCGCCGTGGACCAAAGAGCCGCGTCGCGGCTATACACTAGACCTGATGGGTGTTTTTGGTTGGGAGTTTTGTCACCAAATTATACATAGGGCCGCGCCGCGGGGATATGGGGCCGCGCCGCACCTCTTATCATGAACTTAAGGACTGGATCAAGGAAAAGTTATGTTGCCAAAATACACTACGGGCCGCGCCGAGGGCCTGGGAGCCTCGACGCGGGTAGACGCGGGACTGAATGTTGTTTTGTGTTTATAAAGGGGTTTAAGTAAGGGGTTTTTGGCCTTTTCACATGTGGACCGGTTTGAGGGTCTTAAGAGGTAGATTTGTCCTCATCCAAACCTTATCCTCTCATTTCACTCTCTCATCTTCAACCTCTTGTTAGTGAGATAAAGCTTCTAGAGTGAGAAAGCTCAAATTTGATGAAGAAGATGAAGATGCATGCCCAAATTGGAGCTCATCCTTGATGTTGCTGATGTCTAGCATTAAATTTGTGCTAAGGTAAAGCCCTATTTCAGATTTTATTGTTTGATTTCGACCTTGGATTAGGGTTTATGTTTGTGTTGAGTTATAAACTCCATTTCCTTGGAAATCTAGGGGTTTTGGTGCAAGTTTGGGTGTGTAAGCCCAAATATCAAGGGTTTAATTTTAGATAACGAAATAGGTTATCTTTACTCTTGAATTTTGAGTGTTAATCACTAGTAATTTGGTTGTTGTTGGAAAAGACGGGCATAAGAACATGTTTAAGTGTTAAATTGACATGAAAATGAGTCATGCACATGAGGTGTTCGATGAAATGCCCCGACTATAATTTGATGATGATAATGATGATTTTTGTTGTTAAAATGTGTCCTTAAAAGGTGTATAAACGGATTTTGATCAAGTAAAAGTGTTGTTGTTCGCTTTGGGTCAAAATGGTGTCATTTTGGGTGAAACCCATCATTATAAAAAAACTGCACGAACATGATTTTGTGAAGGTCATATCTTTCAAACAGTGACTCCGTTTAAGGCGTGTGAGTACTTTTCGGAAAGGTCTTTGAGTGTACTTTCCAATGAAAAATTTTGTATTTACTAAATCGGGGTTTAAATGGGTCAAAACCTGCTGTGAATAAGGGGCTATCCAAATTATCAAAATGGATAATTTGTGAATAATGTTTTAATTGCTTGGGGTTTTGAGCATGGTTTAAGTGTCTATAACTTCAGGGTGTTGTTGGGCTCAATTTGTCACATGTAGTGGTGATGCTTCGGGTCTTTTGGTTTAAGTGCAATTCGGTTGAATGGCACTTGTTGTGTGTGGGTTGAAATTACCACATGTAGTGGTAATTTAGTAATGTCCTTTTAGATGTCTAAATGGGCGAGTGTTAGTAAGCAAGATAAAAACCCTTGGGTAAAGGTGTGTTGTTAGATTCTCTTATGGAGAATGGTGTTTACGTGTTGTATGCCTATGTGTATATAGGTGATTCCTTGCTTGGATGCGGACGTTGGTATTATATACATGGCTTGTGCTTGTGTTTCAAGGTGAGTGAAGTATTTATATGTGCATGTATATAAGTTGTTTGCTTGCGGGTTTAGTGGCGAGTACTATCTGGTTGCCACTTGGTGCATAGTGGTGAGTGATGTCTCTAACGAATGACTCGCTCTTTGTTGGCCACATTGCGTTTGGGGAAAGTGGTGAGTGAAGTCTTTAATGACTCGCTCTTTGTTGGCCACATTGTGTTTGGGGAAAGTGGTGAGTGTGATTACTTAGAAGTCCACTCTTTGTTGGCCACTTGTGAGGATGTGGTAAGTGTCACCATTGAGTTTACACTTTTTGTTGGTCAGATTCGGGTGTATATGGTAGTGCCATCTGGAAGGCGCTTTTGTTGGCCATATACACTGGTTGCTGGTGTTATTCATTTGATGACTAGCACTACTTGGGTATGGTTAACCATATTTTGTGTGTTTGTTGTGTAGCATATTTTATTGTGTTCATATGCTTTTGCAATGCTAGCTTGTATGCGGATATGTGTAAGTATGTGGTTTCTTTACTAGCTTGTATGCGGATTTGTGTTTGTTTGTGCAAGGAGGCAGGTTATGTATGTATATATTCATATAAGTATTGCACTCACTAAGCTTTTGCTTACTCCTTCGTTGTTTACCTTTTTTATTGGTACCGAAAGATTTGGCTTGAAGCTATATAGTTGCTAGACTAGACGCTTAGGAGGGATTGTGATTGGCGGATAGGCTTGTAGTCTTCGGACTTGGGTGGGGGATCGGTAAAATCCTCCGGATCATGCTCTTGGTATCGGGTTGGGATTTTGAATCTTAACTCGTGATTTGTTGTAATTGAGGTCATGTTAAACACTTAGTGTTGTTATGGGTCACGTGGCCCCCGATGTCGAAAACTCTTAAAAACTTGTTGTATGTTTTGTACACTTTATTATGCGGGTTTTGGGTACATCATGACTTGTAATATGTTGGAAATGTGATTTGGATATTAAATCAAAAGTGCTGCTCCGCTCCATGTGCCTTAACAATATATATATATATATATATATATATATATATATATATATATATATATATATATATATATATATATATATATATATATATATATATATATATATATATATATGTTATAAAATATCTAGATTGTGTTATAAAATATCTAGATTGGATGTTAATTTTATTATTATTATATTTCTTGCATAGTAATATTTTATACTATAAATAGACATGTATGGTAACCATTTAAGGTGTACCATTTCTCTTGAAATATCAATATCAATATTTCTTCTCTCTTTTTCTCTCCTTGTTCTTATAACCATTAAAGGTAGTTATAAGCTTACTGAATTATAACACGTTATCAGCATGAAGTGCTCCATATAATCAAGGTTTATCTAAGCAAGCACAAGTCACTAATCAAGGTAAGAAATTCTTTAATGATATCTTCTATTATTTATTAGTAAGGTCAATGGCGGAGCTAGTAGGGGGACTTTGGGGTGCCCAGCCTCCGCTAATCGTGTTAAGAATATAGAGTACTAATTATGTATATGGCGAAAAAAATATTTGAAGTCCGGTCCTGGGAATTGCAGGTGGGGTTTGGTAAAAGATTTAATAGACACGATGAGTTTTTATTATCTTTTTGTTAAAATCCCTTAACTAGTGTATTCCACACTCTTTTACTCCCTCAAATTTTATAATATAAAAATTAAACCCCAAATGTTAGTGTATACATAAGTACTCCGTTTTTGTTATAAATGAAACAGAAATCTAAATGTCAATATATCACATATTTCAACCTCATATACTTTTATGTTGTTTACACTAAAAATCTAAAAGTCAATTTTTATCACTATGTCTCACATGTAAGTTTACACTAAAAATAATTTCTCAATTTTCGCTTTTCAATTATGATACTTTTTATGTTGTTCGATATAATTTTATATTTCTATTTAAAAGTAAATGAAGCCTCCCTTAACGGAAATTCCTGGCTCCGCCTCTGAGTAAGGTAAATATTATTATCATCATAAGTAAAATTATATTTCTGCAATCTAACTTTTACTAACTTCACTAACATTTATATTTATGTTATTTAAGTTATATATATGGTCGGTTATACCACCTGAATTATAATTCCATAATCTAACTTTTACTAACTTCACTAACATTTATATTTATGTTATTTAAGTTATATATATGGTCGGTTATACCACCTGAATTATATTTTCTGTAATCTAACTCTTATTAACTTCACTAACATTTATATTTATGTTAATAAGACCTCATGATTGTACGCAACACGTCATTTGACAACACGGTACTTTATGTACGCAACACGTCATTTGACAACACGGTACCATGGGTCAAGATTAATTCCGATCAATACGAATACGATGGGGTCTTTATATGTTATCTAACATTTATGATTACTTATGCAATTAATCATTATTTATTTCATGCATACTAATGTTTATTCTTAAATTTATAATCTTAAAAGTAAAAAAAAAAAAAAAAGGTAGTTTGTATTTTTATTAAAAGTAAATCTTAAAAGTTAAAATAAGAAAAAGTAGTTTGTACTTTTATTAAAAGTAAATCTTAAAGGTTAAAATACAAAAAGTAGTTTGTATTTTTATTAAAAGTAAATCTTAAAAGTTAAAATAAAAAAAGTAGTTTGTATTTTTATTAAAAGTAAATCTTAAAAGTTAAAAAAAGAGATACAAAACACACATACACAAAATGCTATTTTTCTTTTTCATTTTCAAGTAACCAAAATACTTGAAATCTATAATTGGGTTCGGTTTTGGTGGAAATAAGGAAGAAGAAAAGATCCGTTAAGTAGAAGGTATAGATCGAAGCAAGGTTGGAACTTTGGGTGTCTACCGTTTAGAGGAACTCTTCTTTGAGTTTTCAAATTCGATTTTCAAAAGGCTACAAAGGTTGTATTCTAATCTTCTCTCGTTCGATTTCGTTAATTTGTTTTGTTTACTAAAGTTTTGTACAATGATCCGTGGAAGAGTATGATTTTATAAAGATTTAAAAAATGCTTCCGCTCGCTTTGAATTAGTATCATACTCCAATAGGTATTTGGTTCAATATCTAAACAAATTTGATTTACATAATCCATTTTCTTAAAAGAATTCACACTATTTATTTTATGATGAGAGATTATATGTGTTAATTAAGATGAAAGAGAAGTATAAAGAAAAGAAACACTGCATATATACTTATAAACAAACCAAATAAAAAGGGTACACAAACAAAGCATAGTAATGTAAAACTATTTTCTAATGCCTAATTGTCTAATAATAAAAGGGACACTAACTTGTCTAATAAAAGGGACTCTGATTTGGCGGTACAGAGCCAAACCTTCTAACCTTGAAGATAATGTTCAAATCTTAGAAATGAGACGAAGATTGTTTCAAAGAATGAGACAAAGATTGCTCGGTGTAATTGTCTTTCAAAAATAGAAAAAATAAGTAAGGAAATGAAAATGGACATAAATTATTTATGTATATACAAAGAGCCATAAGCATTATATTAGACTGTTTCTAACCGTGACGGTGACATCAAAGGCAAGTGATGTATTTTTTGGTGATGTGACAAGGTCAAGAGACGAAGTTAAATAAATGGGGAGTTAAAAAAAATAGTCAAATTGTTTCAACGAACAAGGGTTCAATTGGATGTCTCTTAAAAAAAAAAAAAAAAATCCAAATTTCCAGTTATTTGATTTTAAAAAAATCCACGGGTACGGGTGATGGATCCAATGGATCCGCATCCACGACCCGCGGGTGCTATCCCTAATTGTGACAAGTACGAATCAACTAAAAGTCTAAAAGATAAATGCTCTTATAGGGACCAAATGTTCACAATAATTGCCTAAGCTAGATATGAAACAAATAGTTCATCAAAAAAAAAAAAAAAATGCATCTAAAGCTTCTACTGAAAATTAATGTGCAAGGTACAACATATAACTATATGGTCAAATTCATTTGAGACTTCGGAGTCACAAGTATATGATGTATATATATTACTCAATTAACAAAATAGTAAATCGAAATTAATTCATATGAATAGTAAAACGAAATTAATTAATTTACTATTCACATAAAAAGCGCATATTATAAAAGCGCATATGATGAAAAACGCATATGATGAAAAGCGCATAAGATGAAAAGCGCAGCGCATATGATAAAAAGCGAATATGATGAAAAGCACATCGCATATGATGAAAAGCGCATATGATTAAAAGCGCATATGGTGAAAAACACAGCGCATATGATTAAAAGCGCATATGGTGAAAAACACAGCGCATATGATTAAAAGCGTATATGGTGAAAAGGATATATGATGAAAGAATTCAAGGTAAGATATATGAACCAATTCATCCATCATGTGAACCATTTTGATATTTCATGGTTCTAATAGACGCATCTAGCGGATGGTCTCATATTTGTATGTTATCAAGCCGTAATATGACATTTGCAAAGTTTCTTGCACAAATTATTAAATTGAGAACACATTATTCTGATTACACCATTAAAAGGATGAGACTTGATAATGCTGGTGAGTTAACATCTCAAGCATTTAATGATCATTATATATCTACAGGGATTGTTGTTGAACATCCAGTTGCTCATGTGCATACACAAAATTGGTTTAGCTAAATCAATAGATAAACGCTTGCAGCTAATAACTAGACAATTGATAATGAGTACAAAACTATCAATATTTATATGTGGACATGTAAATTTACATGCTGCGACATTAATTCGCATTATACCATGTGGAAGTCATAAATATTTTCACTTACTACTTGATTTTGGCCAAGAGCCAAATATTTTCCACCGTAGAACATTGGTTATGCAGTGTATGTTCCAATTGTATCACCACAACACAATAAAATGTTTTTTCAAAGAAAGATGGTAATATATTTTGGATATAAAACATCTTCAATCATAAGATATACTGAACCCATGATGGGTGATGTTTTTACAGCACGTTTTGCTGATTGTCATTTTAATAAAACATTGTTCCCTAGATTAGGGGGGTGAAATAAAAAATAATAATAATAAAATGATGCTTCATGATGTGAACATCAATTAAGGTATATTGAACTCGCACAAAAGAATGTGAAACGAAAGTTCAAAAAATAATGCATATGCAAGAACTTGCAAATTAATTACTTTATTCATTTACAGATATAAAAAAAAGGTGACTAAATCATATATACCAGCGATAAATGCTTTAGCTCGAACTGAAATTCCAAAAGCTGGCAATAATGTCACTGTTGAGTCTTTGCCACGCATCAAACGTGGAAGATCAATTGGTTCCGAAGATAAAAATCCTTGAAAAAGAAAATCAGCTGATAATGAGGTAAAAGAAAGTGTTCAAGAAGAACCACAAATCAATATTCCTTCTGCAGAGGATATTGATAAATGTAAATACTAAAATTGCTATAAATTATGCAATATTATGGAACCGAAATGAAATTAAAATCTCTATGAGATATTTTCATATAATGTTACAATGACATCATGAATAAAGATGATGATCTGAAACTAAAATCTGTCATTGAATATACAAAATGGACATGATTGAGCTCAATGGAAAGGAACAATGCGAGCTGAATTAGAATCGCTCGATAAAAGAAAAGTTTTCGGATCAATCGTTATCACTTTTAAAGATGTGAAATGTATGGGATACAAATGAATTTTTATCCGAAAAGAAATGTGCAAATGAAGATACAAGGAAAACTAGACTTGTAACTCAATATTTCCCACAAAGACCATAAATGAATTAGGAGGAAAACTTATCCTCCTGTAATGGATACAATTACTTATTAGATACTTAATCAACCTGGTAGTTATTTAAATGCATCTCATGAATGTTGTTACTACTTATCTGTATGGATCACTTAATAATGATATATATGAATATACCTAAAGAGTTAAGGTATCATAAGCATTTAATGTAAAATCCAAGGGAATATATTCCATTAAATCACAAAGATTTCTAAATGGGTTTATACAAATGGGACGTATGTGGTATAACCGATTAGATGACTACTTGATAAAAAAAAGGGTATAAATATAAACTTATTTTGCACGTATGTTTTATAAAAAACAATGTTCGGATATGAGATCGTAGTTGTTTATGTCAATGTTCTTAACATCATATGAACAAATAAAGAGATCTATGAAATCATTCAACTTCTAAAGAATTATTTTGAAATGAAAGATTTTGAAAAAACCAAGTATTACCTTGGATTGCAAATTGAGCATATGCCTAATGGTTTACTTGTACATCAAACAACTTATACCGAAAAGATTTTAAAACATTTTTTTTTAAAGACAAACTCATTGTTGTTAGATCACTCAATATTGACACTGATCTATTTCATCCCTGCGAAGATCATGAAAATCTTAACAGATCGGAAGTTCCATATTTTAGTGCAATTGAGGTTCTTATGTATCTTATAGATTGTACAAGACCTGACATTTCTCTTGCAGTTAATTTGTTGGCAAGATTCAGCTCAAATGACAATGGAGCGGGATCAAACACATATTTTGATACCCTTGAGAAACTGCTGATTTAAAATTATTTTATTCTAACATTTCAAAACAAGATTTGGTTGATTATGTATATACAGGTCATTCATCAAATCCTCATAAAGATAAATCTCAAACTCGATATGTATTCCTAAATGGAGGTACCACAAAATCATGGCGTTCTTAAAACAAACACTTGTTGCAACATCATCAAATCATGACGAAGTGATTGCATTATATGAAACTACTCGAAAATGTGTTTGGTTGAGATCAATGACACAAATCATTATTGATTCTTGTGGACTAGAACGCTATAAAAGACTAACAACTATCTTCACCAACAACTATATATGAAGATAATGCAGCTTGCATAATACAAATGAAAGAAGAGTATCAAAAGTGACTGAACAAAATATAAATACTGACGAGGCGCCAAAGCCATAGACGGTCTTAACGGTCATAAGTTTGATGGAAAAGAATGGTATATTGGTAAGGCTCAGAAAAGACTACAAGGGAATAGGAATTGAAACAAGGGTTTGAGCAAACCATGAAGGAGACTGTAGACAAATCACATGGGCTAAACTTGTACATAAAAGATTTAGATGATACAGTTTCAGATGAAAACCTCAGATTCTTCTCATATACTCAAGATCTCGTAAAAGACAACCAGATTAAAATGAGATACGTTCAATCAACAACTCTGCTGATCTTTATACCAAAGCACTGCCAACTGCTATTTTCAGAACACACATTCATAATATTGGCATGAGGCATGTTCAGAAGATGTAACAACTCAGGCGTTGCCTACTTGAGGGGGAGTCAACTCTATACTGCACTCTTTTTCCCTTAGCTAAAGTTTTATCCCAATGGATTTTCTTTAGCAAGGTTTTTAACGAGGCAGTACTAGTTATTCTCTAATAAAATTGTCATCCAAGGGGGAGTGTTATAAAATATCTAGATTGTGTTATAAAATATCTAGATTGGATGTTAATTTTATTATTATTATATTTCTTGCATAGTAATATTTTATACTATAAATAGACATGTATGGTAACCATTTAAGGTGTACCATTTCTCTTGAAATATCAATATCAATATTTCTTCTCTCTTTTTCTCTCCTTGTTCTTATAACCATTAAATGTAGTTATAAGCTTACTGAATTATAACAATATATATATATATATATATATATATATATATATATATATATATATATATATATATATATATATATATATAAAATAAAAAGTTATTTGCTTATGTGTCATTTTATTATTAATTTGAATTAATTATTCATTATAATTATACATACAACATATACATACAACAATATATATATATATATATATATATATATATATATATATATATATATATATATATATATATATATATATATATATATATATATATATATATATATATCTCGGTTGAAAAAATCAAAGTTCGTTCGGTTGCCGGGGGAAATAAAGATATCTACTTAAATCTTTACCAAAAAAACATATCTACTTAAATTACAACTCTACAATTATTTTCGTTATATTATTTTATTTAAATATTGTTGTTAAGGAGTCTAAGTAGGTTGTTTAAGTTTATATATAGGTATACCTTGTGCAGTATAAGTTATACAACGTAGTACTCCGAATCATTTTTCACCTTTAATAATAAAAGGATAAAAAGAAATCATAAATGTAACCTAAATATATTTCATTGAGATATAATTAAACCTATATTAATGGTGAGAATAATTAACACTATTTTTAAACTTTGTCAATATCACGAGCTCTTAAACTCAAAAGAATTTATAAAATTTATTAACACCACGAGTTTTTTTAAATAATTCTTATACTTTTCCAATTTTTGTAGTATCGCTAATTACATACCAGTATAAACGGAAAATTACATTTTTGCACGATTTTTTAACTACCCGTGCAACGTACGGGCTCAACTTCTTAATACACTTTAATTACATGAAATTTTTTAATTAATCTTTTCTTAATAAATACATATGACTTTCCTTTCTCGCATCTCATGCATATATATGGACATGATTAATATGGTTAACATATGACATATATATATATGGATATGATTAGATATGAATGGTAAATAGTGGAGTACAATTTAAATTTTTTAACGGATTTATCTTATTGTTTGTCGTGAGTTAGGT
The DNA here is from genome assembly GCF_046630445.1 of Rutidosis leptorrhynchoides. NCBI lineage: Eukaryota > Viridiplantae > Streptophyta > Magnoliopsida > Asterales > Asteraceae > Rutidosis > Rutidosis leptorrhynchoides. Next base: position 341,317,421 of record NC_092339.1, on the reverse strand, counting down.
TTTTACCACTATCGCCGTTCAACTCGAAATAATTTTACAAACAAAACGCAATAAATGGTATTTAAAACGGAGCATAAATGCACTACCAACAGATCATTTTTTTAGCAATAAATATGGAAGTGATTTGAATTTACAGTTTAAGTCTTTAAAATATTTATGAACACGCAAATATAACTATTATAATATTAATTATACACGACGACTACCCCGAGTACCATTATTTTTCTGAAATGACTAACAACTTTTCTAAATTTAAACTTGAGGGTTACACTTTTATTCAAAAAAAATTGTATATAATAACTCTAAAATAATATAACTTAAACTTTACTAATGTTACATTCCATGACAAAATTTCAATGTACTCTAAATGGTACGTAGTATATAATTTATATATTAAAAAGATATTAATAGTGAGAAAAAAATTGTAGACATTATGTTACTGACACCACTCAAAATCACTTTTAAAATTTGTCAACACCACGGACTCTAAAACTTAAAGGAACTTTTAAAATTCATCAACACCACGGGCTCTTAAATTCAAAAGGAATTTTTAAAATTTTTCAACACTACGGGCTCTTAAACTCAAAATATTTTTTAAAATTTGTCAACACCACGGGCTCTTCAATAATTCTTATATTTTTCCTATTTTTTAATACCGCTATTTAAGTTACATTTAATGTACTATTTTATACACACCCGTGCAACGCACAGGCTCAGAAAACCTAGTGTGTGTGTGTGTGTGTATATATATATATATATATATATATATATATATATATATATATATATATATATATATATATATATATATATATATATATATATATATATATATATATATATATATATATATAGTCGCTTTTCGGTAACGGGTTCGAGTCGTTTCATACGCTCTCTTGGGACGATAACCTAAAATACTACATCTGATCAGGTCTTGTTGCTTGTTAAGGTGTTAAAAGTAAAATAAAGGTTTTATAAATTTAAAATTGGAAAGCAAATAAACACTACTGTACACACTTTTGACACATCATTTACTATGCATGAATAATGTGTAGCTCTAACATTGAGGTGTTTCTCTTGTAGAACAATTATAGATAATGAGGTATCTTATTTTAATCCATGCGACAGTGCAACTAAAAAGGAAAAGAAAAAAAAATTCAACAATTGTTCATAAATATATACAAACCTCCATACATCCCAACAAGTTTATAACTTCCCTGTTTGTACAATAACCGGCGATTAGTATTGATATGGGGATATGCAAGTCACAGAGAATGAGATTGAGTGATTATAATTTTGGTATTGTTCGTTGGCGATTCCCCGAAGGTAACAATCAGAGGATTGTTTTACGCCACCGAAGCAAATGATACAACATGATTGTGTTATTATGTGTGTATTTCTTGAATGTGAAATGTTTCCTACATTCTATTCTATTTATAAGTGGGATGGAGCGGCTTCCTATACCAGCTCGCTAGTTCCCAATGATTTTGGATCACTAGTTGACTTTCCCTTTTGGTAAACCTGCAGAGGAAAGTGAGCTTGTCCCTTTCCTTTGTAGTACAGGCGTGCACCGAGCTAGGAATAGTTTCGTTAGCTTGACTTTGTAATTGACTGAGGTTTTATGGGCTCTAAGATCACTATTATTGCTCTTACTCCAGGACCTCGTTCACTGTAGCTAAAGTTTTCCTTCGTTCTATATATTGTGGCCAGATCCTCCGATGCAAAATGCGAAGCTGGTAAACGGGCCAGAGGTGGGGTACACTATCAAGCCCCCCAGTTTAATTTTACGAAGCATTAATATCAACATATGAGCTTCATTAAGTTAAACTTAGTAATAATTACTTTTGCTGCTGTGATTTGACAATTAACTGCACCGTTTAATACTCTTGTCCCCGAAATTACTACTTTACCCTTAATGAGAGAATGTTTTCTGTTTTGCTATTGGGGGTACGATCGTCCAATGGGTTGCGGTTACCGAGAGTGCCCTGCAGTTTGATTTGACGGCCACCCTCCTCTTTTTCTTAAGGTTTCAATGCCTCCTCTTCTCCCTCTCATTTGTGTTTATCTTCCATTCAAACTTTGCCTTCTGGAATTCTTTCTTCTTCGCATACCAAGGTACTCACGGTTTTCTTCTTACGTTTTTCATTTTTTTTTATTTTTACCATGTCTAAACGTGATATTAAGGCCTCTTTTATCGATGTTAACCCCTCTTTGCTGTCGTATCTGATGGAAATGCTTGGTTTGAAATCTGGCGATATGGTTATTCCGGCTAGCGACAAGCACATCTTGAATCCTCCTAAGGGTTACATTGGCGACATTCTATTCTATTTATAAGTGGGATGGAGCGACTTCCTATACCAGCTCGCTAGTTCCCAATGATTTTGGATCACTAGTTGACTTTCCCTTTTGGTAAACCTGTAGAGGAAAGTGAGCTTGTCCCTTTCCTTTGTCGTACAGGCGTGCACCGAGCTAGGAATAGTTTCGCTAGCTTGACTTTGTAATTGACTGAGGTTTTATGGGCTCTAAGATCACTATTATTGCTCTTACTCCAGGACCTCGTTCACTGTAGCTAAAGTTTTCCTTCGTTCTATATATTGTGGCCAGATCCTCCGATGCAAACTGCGAAGCTGGTAAACGGGCCGGAGGTGGGTACACTATCAAGCCCCCCAGTTTAATTTTACGAAGCATTAATATCAACATATGAGCTTCGTTAAGTTAAACTTAGTAATAATTACTTTTGCTGCTGTGATTTGACAATTAACTGCACCGTTTAATACTCTTGTCCCCGAAATTACTACTTTACCCTTAATGAGAGAATGTTTTTTGTTTTGCTGTTGGGGGTACGATCGTCCAATGGGTTGCGGTTACTGAGAATGCCCTGCAGTTTGATTTGACGGCCACCCTCCTCTTTTTCTTAAGGTTTCAACGCCTCCTCTTCTCCCTCTCATTTGTGTTTATCTTCCATTCAAACTTTGCCTTCTGGAATTCTTTCTTCTTCGCATACCAAGGTACTCACGGTTTTCTTCTTACGTTTTTCATTTTTGTTTATTTTTACCATGTCTAAACGTGATATTAAGGCCTCTTTTATCGATGTTAACCCCTCTTTGCTGTCGTATCTGATGGAAATGCTTGGTTTGAAATCTAGCGATATGGTTATTCCGGCTAGCGACAAGCACATCTTGAATCCTCCTAAGGGTTACATTGGCGTGTATACCCAATTGTTCACTGAGTGTAACGTTAGGGTTCCTTTTTCTTCTTTCTTTCTCAGCGTTTTAGATTACTTTAAAGTGAATATTTCTGTTTTTCATCCCTTGGCCGTGAAAAAGGTTATGGCTTTTGAGGTAATTTGTAGGGCTTATGGCGGTGAACCTTCTGTTGATCTATTTTGCCGCTTCTTTCGCACTGGTGATACCGGTGATTGGATTACTGTTCAAAAGAAAAAAAGTAGGAGAGGTGCTCCTTCACCTGTTTATTGCTTCGCTCCCAAATTTCCCGATGTTCGAAATTGGAAGTGTTCTTTTATCTTTTTGAAAAAATTCTTTTTGTTTCCGAAAGATTATCCTTTTGTTTCTGATCCTGAAAGGGGATTTGTTCCTAAAGAATACAAAGATCCTATCCCTTTCATTTCTGATGCTTTGTTTAGGAGGATTTGTAACCACCCCATCATTCCTTCTACTTACCCAGATGCTATACTTTGTAGGGATGGCACCTCAATGGGAAGAGGGTACTGCTACTCCCTTGTTCTTTTATGGGGAGCAGGGTATGTTTCGTTTTTGTTTTTATATATAATTGGTTGCCTTTCTAACTGCTTACACTTATCTGTTGTGCCTTTTACAGAAATGTCTTTGAGGAATGTTGTCAAGGCCCAAGGGTTGAAGGAATATACTGTTGATGTCCAAGCTCGGTCGACTGTTGTTAAAGATGTTGGATTCCCTACATGCTCTGCTTTCATGGAGATATCTAGCAAGCCAAGGGCTGATCATGTCGAAGTGAGTTCGTCAAAGGTTAATACGAAGGAAAAATTGAAGCAAGTGGAAGCTCCTATTGATGTGGATACCCAAGATGACCAACCTCTTGCTTCTCTGGCGACAGGCGTTGGGGCCAGGGTAGCACAACGCTACAAGGCTAAAGGTGTGATGAAGTGAAAGGCTCATCCTGATGTTTCTTCTGTTAAAAAGCAAAAGTTCGGCCAACTTCAAGACGAAGCGAGGGATGACATCGTTGCTGCTAACCCTTTGTTTGGTATATTTTGCTTCATTTTTCGCTTTGTTAGTCATTTCTTTCTTTTTATTTATTACTTATTTCTTTGCTTGTTTGCAGATCTGCCTGTGTATTCTGAAGTTCCTGCTCCGAGCAATTCTTTGATCTCATTGATAGTCTCGTTCCTGATAACTGGGGGAATTCTTTTGCTGATGACATGAAGAGCTTCCATGATGCCTATTCTGTTATCAATTTTTAGGCTACTTCTATGGGTCATATTGCTTCTTCTCTTTTACAGAAGCGTACTGCAGAGCTTGATTCTTTGAGAGAGCGTCATGTTTCTATGAATGAGAGGGTTAAGAAGCTTGAGAAGGAGATATTAATGGCTCCTAGTTATGAAGAGGAATTTAAGGCTGCTCGTGATGAGATAACAGGTTTGCAGAGGCAGGTGAAGGTAGGCGAGGTTCAAAAATTGGCCATTGCGGATGAGTTGAAAGACTACAAGAAGCGTTGTGAAGTGTTGAAGTCTGATTACTCCCAAGTTGTTTCTCAGGTTATTCCTCATGCTTGTCACCAATTACTAAAGAGTGCAGATTTTGGGAAACTTTTTGGTAATGTGGTGTTGGCTTCGAAAGTTCAGGCTAGGTGTGAAGTGATAGGGGGTTTGGCATCTAAAGGGGTTATGCAGCTTGCTGACTTTGCCGATTATACTGATTATGGAAAGGCAATGGTTATTATGTCAAGACCATCTCAGCCAAGGTGGATGCCAAGCCTAGTGAGCTTTTGAAGACGCTTGCTACTGTTGTTCCTTCGGTTCATGATGATGATGAATAAACTCACCTGGAGGTTTCTGAAGCTATGGGAGAATTAGAAAAGGTTGATGCCCCTGTTAATTAGTTGTTGTCTTTAATCATTTAAAAACAATTATCATCTTTTGTTTGGCTTAGGTGCCTGGGCTCTGTCGCCCTTCTTTATTTGAACAATGGTCATGTATGGCATAACTCTAGTTCATTTAATTTATCATGCTTTTTGTATGTGTTACCATGGATTTTATCCTGCTTGGATGGGTAAAAACTTTCTACGTGCAGGATGGTGGTGCAGTGATCACTTTTAAGGAAAACTGGTTTCCTTACGTCGAGTAGTCCGAAGCATATTTTGCCTCATTACTCGGTATAGTGTGGATTATGACAGGGTTATTTTATGTGCCGGCTGTCATTTTTCTCACATAATTCCCCATATGGAATTTTAATTTTGTTAAGACATTAGTTTATCAAAAGTAGTTGTGAGAAATTCATTAAGTTTTGTGTAGGAAGTTTATAGGCTTCAACTACCAATGTTGCATCTTTCAACTACATGTTACAAAATAAAAAGTACAAGACTTCTAATGATAAAACTTTCAGAGGTTGGTTGTATTCCATGCCCTTGGTATTGGTTTGCCGGTTGTCGTTTCTAATTTGTAGGAGCCTTTACCCAGCACTTGTGAAATTACATAGGGGCCTTCCCAATTTGGTCCTAATTTTCGTTCGTATTCCACTTTGCTTGCACTGTTTAACCTTAAGACATATTCTCCCACTTTGAAGGTTGAGGGCTTTACTCTTTTGTTGTAATAGCCTTCAATCGTTCGTTTGTACGAGGCCTCCCAAATCACAGCTGCCTCTCTTCTTTCCTCGAGTAGATCCAAGTTGACTCGAAGATTTTCTTCGTTATTTTCATTGTTAGCTGTTCTTTCTGTTAGCATTTGTATCTCTGTGGGAAGGACAGCTTCTGTTCCGTATGCAAGGCTGTAGGGGGTTTCGCCAATGCTTCACTTTGGTGTTGTCCTGTGTGCCCACAGCACTAAGGGAAGCACATCCACCCATCCCTTTCTGCACTTACATAAGCGCTTCTCTATTCCTTTGATTATGTCTCAGTTTGTTACTTCCACCTGTCCATTACCTTGGGGATGATATACTGAGGTGAAGTTTTGCTGAATTTTCAATTGCTTGCAAAATTTGGGGAATATTCCTTCTGCGAACTGTTTCCTATTTTCCGAGACTATTTCTTGGGGAACTCCGAACATGCATACGATGTGCTCCCAGACAAACTTTTCTATTTGCTTACCAGTGACTGCTGCCAAGGGTTTTGCTTCGGCCCACTTGGTAAAGTAGTCAATTACTACCAGTAGGAATCTTGGGCTCCCGGGGGTATCATTGATGGGTCCAACTATGTCTATTCCCCATTTCATGAATGGCCACACAGATGTAACAGAGATTAGTTCTTGCTTGGGTAGTCTCGGGACATTTGAGTGGATTTGACAAGACTCACAAGTTTGTAGTACCGTCACTGTGTCATGATGCATTGTAGGCCAATAGTACCCTAGTCTCATGATTTTTGCGACTACTGACCTTGGACCTGCATGAAGACTACATATCCCTTCGTGCATCTCTTGGATTATGACAGTTGCTTGCTTTGGCCCTACACATCGAAGCCATGGAGTGAGAAAGGATCTTCTGTATAACGCTCCGTTCATCATTTTATATGAAGGTGCCTTTATCCTTATCTTCCTTGCTTCGTTTTTATCCTCTGGTAATTTTCCTGTTTCAAGATATACCTGCAGTGGAGTCATCCATGTTACCTCGTCTTCTTGTATAAGGTCATTGACTTCTTCTTCTAGGATTGATTTCTTTTCTAGCACCTCCACTAAGACTTCTATTGCAAGATGCTCAAATGTCAGTGAAGAAAGTTTGCTCAGTGCGTCTGCCTTCTTATTTTGACTTCTTCGGACATGTTCGATATCAAAACTTTTGAAGCTTTCGATCAATTCTTTTGCTTTTAATAAGTATTGTTGGATGGTGGGTTGCTTTGCTTCCAAAGTGCCCCTGATTTGGTTAGACACTAGTTGTGAGTCGACGAAGGCTCGGAGATGAAGGATTTTTAATTCCTTCACCATTCTCAATCATGCTAGTAGAGCTTCGTACTCTGCTTCGTTATTGGTTGTTGCGAATTCGAAACGAAGTGCATAAGTGAACTCTTTTCCTTCGGGATTTACTAACATCAGACCAGCACCTGATCCATCAGAACTTGACGCACCGTCGGTGTACAACTTCCATTCTTCACTTACGATCTTTGGGGTAATAACTTGAGTTGAGTTCTTTGTATCTTCTTCATTAACACTATCTGTTTCGGCGATGAAATCTGCTAGAACTTGTCCTTTGATTGCATGCCTGACTCGGAACTCGATGTCATGTTCACCTAACTCAATGGCCCATTTGGCCATTCTCCTCAATTTTTCAGGTTTCGAGAGTACTTGTCTGATTGGTTTTTTTGGTAAGCACCACTATCTGATGTGACTGGAAGTATCTTCTGAGTTTCCTAGCTGTATGGAAGAGTGCTAGGGTAAGTTTCTCAAGTTCTGGATAATTCAGCTCCGCTCCTTAAAGTACTCGACTAACGAAGTATATTGGTACTTGCGTTCTCTCTCGTTCGGTAACCAATACAGTGCTAATGCACTCTTTCGAAGCAGCCAAGTATATGAATAGTGTTTCTCCTTCTTCGGGTGAAGTCAAGGTAGGGAGTTTGGCGATGTACTCCTTCATTTAGACGAATGCCTTCCCCGCTTCTTCGTTCCAGGCAATTTTCTTTTTTCCCAAGCATCCCTTCAGGATTCTAAAGAAGGGTAGTTGTTTTTCTGCTCCCTTTGATACGAATCTGATAAGTGATGCTAATTTCTCATTCAGACTTTGCATGTCCTTTATGGTTGTGGGGTTTGGAGTTGTTTTAGCGTGTCTACCTTTTCCGAATTCGCCTGGATTCCCTTTCTGGTGATATAATACCCAAGAAATTTTCCTTCTTCGACTCCAAAAGAACATTTCTTTGGGTTCAACTTCATGTTTATTGCCCGAAGCCTATCGAAAGTTTCCTGGATGTCCTCTATCAAATTTTCTTCTTTTCGACTTTTGATTACCATGTCATCCACATAGGCTTCCAGATTTCTTCCTAGCTGATTATGAAAGGCTTTGTCGATGAGCCTTTGCCCATGCGTTTTTTAAACCGAAGGGCATCTTTTGATAGCAATAAATTCCCTTGCTGGTGAAGAAAGACGTTTTTTCTTCGTCCTCCTTAGCCATTTTGATCTGATGATACCCTTTGTAAGCATCCAAGAAGCTTTTGTATCGATACCCGTTTAGGGATTCGACTTTCCAATCGATTTCAGTTAGGGGGTAACAATCTTTGGGACAGGCTTTGTTGATGTTGGCGAAATCGACGCACATTCTCCACCCTCCATCTGATTTCTTTACCATTACTGGATTAGCGACCCACGAAGGATATTTAGCTTCGCGAATTATTCCTGCTTTTAGCAGACCTTCTACTTCCTTACAGGCCGCTTCGTCTCTTTCCGGTACCAAGTTCTGTTTTTTCTGATGCACTGGTTCAAGGTGCTTGTGCTCATTGAGTCGATGCTCCGTTACGAAGGGTGACCCCTGTATATTGATGGTTCGTGGTATCCCGGTCATATCGCTGTTTTCCCAAGCAAATACATCCATATTGGCTTGTAGTAACTTCCAGAGCTTTTGTTTGGTGGATGCTGGTAAGTTCTTTCCTATGCTGATCTCCTGATCCTGAAACATCGGATTCACTGATATCTTTTCTACCTGGGGATCTTCCTTCGAAGCTTCTAGGATGTACTCGGTTGGTTCTTTCATTGTTTCTTTTATGGCCAATATCACCTTATTCCTGTCATATGTTGATGCGAGGGTTTCGATCCCTTCGTGGGTATGGAATTTGACCATTTGATGTACTGTGGATACGATTATACCCATATTTTTCATAGCTAGCCACCCAAGCAGAATGTTATGTGGGGAGTTTGCTCGGACTACCACGAAATCAATGGTTTCAGTCCTTGTTAATGGTGGCTCCCCTATCGTGAAGTCGAGAACAATTTCTCCGATGGGCTAACACCTTTCTCCGAAGAATCCTACTAAGGGTACTCTTGGGGCACCCAACCGTGCTCTGATTGCGGGACTTAGCCATTCAAAGCAGTGTTCGTACATTACGTCACAAGCACTTTCACTGTCAAGGTATATCCTTCGTACCTCTCTGTTGAAAATCTTTCCATTTATGGTGACCGGTAGGTCCGAAGGACATATGGTATCAAGGGCTGGGAACGATACTTCACTCCATTCTCTGATGATACGACATCTTTCTCTTTTCTTATAAGGATGGTGTGAATCTATTATCAGGATTACATTTTCTGCTTCTTACCTCGTGTCTTCCATTTTCTTTTCATGTACCCTCTCTTTCTTTGGTTCTCGAATTCCTTTTATGAGATAGGACAATTTGCCCGACTTAACAGCCTCCTCAATGGCTGTTTTGAGGTTGAAGCATTCATCCGTATCGTGCCCAAAATCATTATGGAAGTCACAAAACTTGGTCATGTCTCTATTCCTCCCTCTGTTGCACATCTTTCCCGGGGCTTTGAACTTGTTGGCTACTTTTTTTGTTGCTAGGATTTCCTTATGGGTTTTTATCAACGCCCTCAGGATCCTGGCTCCGATTTCTCTTCGGTAAGGGTGAAATCTCCCTTTATCCTCCTTCCTACCATGTTTGTCATCCCTTCTTTCTGATTTCTCTTTTCGCCTATTCATGGGAGCATCGTCTAGGACGAAGTTACCTGCTGTTTCCTTAGCATCTAACCATATATATGCCTTTTCTTACAAAGCTTCGTAAGTGCTTGGTAGGTCTCGACTAAGGTGTTCAATGAGAGGTCTGACCCTAGATCCATAAAGCAGCCCAGATATTCTTTGGGATTCTGGTAGGTTGGGAATTTGTTGAGTTTCGTTGGTATACCTAGTGAGGAAGGCTCTAGAACCTTCGCTATCTTTTTGCTTTATCCCATGAGCGGCCACATGATTCTTTTTGTGTCGCTTTTGCTGACTAAACTTAGACCTAAATTGCTGTTTTAGGTCATCGAAGCTAGTTACAGAGTCTTTTGGTAGGGAGTCAAACCAGACCCTGGCATCCCCCTTTAACATGTAAGAGAATGTGTGACATGCTACAGGTATGTCCCATTTGGCCATTCGTGCTGCACCCTCGAATATACTAAGGAAATCATCTTGGTTATCTTTTCCTTCCTAGTAAATTAGGTGTGAGGGTATTTTCATTCCATCGGGGAATGCACAGTTTTGGATGTAGGGGACAAACGGGATTTTTAGTTTTATCCAGAAGTTGTTGTTGGCCACGATCGGGGGTAGTATCTGGTGACCTTGGGCGCAACACATTCCCCCTGGTTAGGAGGATATATTCAGGTGGTGGTCATTTGTTGTGGTGGATGGTTCCAATTTTGGAAGTATGTGTGGCTGGTTACTGGTGGTGTCGAAGCGTTTGGTTGGTTGCTCACAGGGGTTGTTTCTATACATGGTATGTTGGGGGTGACATGAGAGTTTCCTTGGGTCCATACATATTGGTTTGGTTGCCCGAAGCTACCCCAGCTTGGGTGAGGAGGTGGTGCATGCCTATTTGGTGCCTGGGGTGCTGTGGACACAGTCGGAGCTGACGCATTACAAGTGTAGAGGGGTGCAGTAGGTATAGTTAGGGTTACCTGAGATATGCTGGGAGTTTCCCCTGCTCGATTCATAGCTTCTGCTGACGAGTTTGCTGGTGGGTTCCTAGGCTGTGAATTTTGATTTGGAGGTTCCATGTGATGACCCGTCCAAATTCATTTGGACGAATACATCATTCATCGATTTCATAGTGATGTACTGACCTCTATATGATACGTTTTGTAAACATTGCATTCTTTTGAAAAGGCACACCATAAATGAATAAATAAATACAAGGTTTTCAACGTCTGATGATTTCTACGTATAGACAATCACCGTATATAATAGTTTTTAACAATACATCCGTTGACAATACAGTCAAATAAGATACATGGTGATGATTTTGTGAATGCAAAGTTTTCTCGAATAAAGCATGTATGACTCCATTCACATAGCTTGTATAACGTATAAGCAAACAGCGGAAGACTTCTAGGAACCTGAGAATAAACATGCTTAAAAGTTTCAACACAATGGTTGGTGAGTTCATAGTTTTAATGTTGCTCATAATCTGTATATAAGGGTGGATCACAAGATTTCAGTTGTTTCATCCAGAAACGTTTATCAAAATATTCTACAAGATTGAGCACCCTGGTAACTAAACTTTAACGTTATAATAAGTACCCCTATTTTAAAATACATGAAACCAACATGTACAATACACGCAAACCAACGTGTACTAAACTCAAATAGCATACGTCCGCTTTATAGTTCAGGCTAGGGTCTCTATACCCGGAACGGACGGGGATGTCAAGCCCAATGGATCCATATATAACTACTCGCGCCCACCAGTTCTTATAACCGGCAGTTACTAGTTACCAAAGCTAAGGGATTTTCGGTTCAAACTCGGTGTAGAATTTAGTATGTACTTGTATCCATTGTGTTTAAAATAAAGTGCATGTATTCTCAGCCCAAAAATATATATTGCAAAAGTAATCAAAAAGGGAGCAAATGAAACTCATGTATCAATATTGTGGTTCAATATTGTAGGAAAAGTGTGCAGACGCAACGGAAATGATAAATGCAAGGTTGGCCTTTGATTCACGATCATAACCCGCAAACAATACCCATTACCTCCTTAGCTATAACCCATAATTTCCTTAGCTCTATCCCGCTCGAAAAACTCGTTTTGAAATAATTCGCTCATGACCTCGTCGTAATATTTTATGTAAATAATACTAATACTAATACTACTAGTAATAAGATTAATAATAATAATAATCTTAATAATAATAATAATATAAATATAGATATAGTTGTGGAGAGAGAGAGAATGGATAAGTGTGTGTGTTATCGATCGATCGACGTTCATATATATATAGTTAGAAAATAATATTATAATAATAAAAGGAATCAAACGTGTTTAATTATAATAATATAATAATATAATAAAGTAATAAAATAATAATATAATAATAAAATTGAATCGAATAAAATTTTAAAAGTCGTATTTTTAAAATACTTTAGGGGTATTTTATGTAACTTATAATTAATAATTTCAATCATGTCGTTTTCATGTGAATAGTAAATGAATTAATTTCGTTTCATTTACTATTCAATGAATAGTAAATGAATTAATTTAAATTCAACTATTTAAGCTACACGTTGCCGTACGTTGTGCTTTACAAATTGTACATTTTTAATTTAACTTCATTTCTTAAAAAAAATACAAAAATTATATCATAAAAATAAAACGATTATATACGTAAAAATTTTAATTTGAAATTGCATCATTCAATAATAAATTTTTATCATTTCGTATATAAATATTATAAGATTTAGTTTTCTAGAACTAATATATTCAAAATCATTTTATTAAGAGGTTATAATAATAGAAAATCATTATATCATAAAACGTCTTCATTTAAGAAAGTAAAATCATATATAAATCATGATGGGTTCGAGTTTTAAATTATAGGTTGTTCGTGAATCGTAGGGTAAAGTCCAATGGTTAATTAAATGTATGAAAAACATTTTAATGCAACACATCAATTTGCTTATCTTGCCGGAGTTATCAGAGTTTAATTCGACTGAAATTTTCGGGTCGTGACAGTACCTACCCGTTAAAATAAATTTCGTCCCGAAATTTGAGTGGGGTTGTCATGGTTAACAATAAGAAAGTTTTCATGACGAATACGAGTTGAAGATTTGAGTTTTATCATCAGTGGGTAGTATGGATAAAACAATTCGTTTATGTAAATAGTACGAGTGAAGCTATCATAAAAGAGTGAAATGAGTAAATGTAGATTCATCTTAACCGGTGACGTAATCACGGTTGATTTCTGAAATTCAAGGAAATTAAAGAAAATCTTCGAAATCTAAATAAGATTTGATTCTTTGGTGATTAAGGAAATTATAATTTTCTTTGATTAAATGCGTAATCTGCCTCGATTGCTATGTCCGTTATTTCGCTATAAATCAACCTCTTCGGTTTCATTATTTTCACCACTCCTACATCTTCTTCCTCATTTCATATTTTCAAAAGATTGTGAAAATGCTTCATCCACTTCTAATCCTTGATCTCATTCTGACTATCACCACAATTATCCTTCTATTCCAACTCCCACCGGGGGAATCTGTTTACTTCTACTTCACTCTTGAGGTAGTGGTTTTCATAATCCTTCCTTGCATTTGTATTTCCATAATTATTGACATCTACGGTTAATGATCTCTTCTATTTGCTGTGATTTATACTCCTCTTTATATTTCGAATCTTTGTGTTATTGTTTTCACTTCTCGACTTTGTGTGAAGCAAGTAATGGTCCAGAATTCGTAGGTATGAAGTTTCGGATGAACATAACTAATGTTCTAAGAAAGAGATGGTAATAGCACGATCTGACTTGTTAAATTACCAGAAAATCACGGAAAAGACCGAATCATCAAGAAAAATATTTTTTTGATATGTTTAGAGATTAAATAGAATGAAAGAGTTATGTAACATGGCACCTGATAAGGGTATGATCTGTGAACCTTTATCACGTTCCATTAGAAACTCAGCATGACTTACTGTAATATAACCACATTGGCTGGGCGTCATTATATTATATTAACTCATGCTTCAATTCCCAACACTTCTCCAGAAACATTCATAATCTAAACTCGAAGGTTTCAGAAGTTTAGAAACTAAAACAGTTTCCTTTATGATGTAACACAGATAGCGCAAAGAGATATATAATCTAGGGCAATGATAGCTATGAAGATATCTTCAGAATATCTCGAGGATATTTATACTGAAAGATATGATGGTATTTTATAATTTTAAAATATCTAGAATCAAAAGATGATGCAGAAAATTTGTCTGCAAATGTTTAGAATAAGGAGCAAGGTGTTCGCTAAAGACTTCAGCAGACACTGAATCATTTAGATTCTTTGAAGGTAGGTTTAGTTTTTGTGATTTTTCCACAACCTCCTTCATGGTTTGCTCAACTGTTATTCAGTACCAAATTTTCTCATTTTTCCGAGTTTTTCAACACGCTATTCTTTATTATCAAACTTTTGACTGTTAAGGTCGTTTACAGTTTTTGCTGCTTCATCAGCTTTTTCAAAATTCTGAGGAATGATTCATAAATTGAAGTGCTTTTCAGAAATTCGCAATTGAAGTACGTAAGCCTAGGAGATAGAAGTTATATGTATATATATAACTGTTGATGCTGCGAAATTCGAATATGATGATTGATGCTTCCCGGTATTTGGTATGGAAATTATCGTTAGAAGATGTAGACGAGTACATGATAGAGTTTCAATCAATAAATATAGTGCTTTTCGGAGAGACTTAGGTCACAGATTAAAGAAGTTGCTGGTACGTTTACTGTTAATATGGTGGAATATAAAAGGTTCCCTGGTAACAAGAACGTATATATCAAGGTTATAATAAGGCTGATCTGAAAAGCCGAAGTTGAATTGTTGGAAGGGTGATAACACTGGGTACCTTAAAAAGGAATTGCAAGGTTATTTCGGTAATAACAATGCTAAAGGATCTAACACATATACATGTTAAACTTTTACTTAGGTTTCGAGAGTTTTCAGGTGCATAACTATATGTACAAATATTTCTTTTCGTAGATAACGTGTGGTTGGATCATCCTCTCGATTGTTTCTTATTTGAGGTGATTTCAAGAATCATGAAGGGTTTGAACGCAGATTGTAATCGTCAATATACATATGATGTTTTATAATCTTGAATGATACGAATATTTTTCCGAGTTTTATGAATAGAAGTGATGTTCTAGTATAGTTTTGAAGTCAAAGTATAGCTTTGAAAGATGTAGGGATCTAAGAGTGATGTCACCCGTTAAATCTTGACCTGAATTCTGTTTTATCAAAATCAAAATATGTAAGTGAATTTGTATGAAATGATTGTGTATCGCTGTGAAGGTAGTGAGTATAGTTAATGATTTTTGAATCAAAATTGAAGAATGTACAGTGTAACATATTAATTGTGAACTTATATATTTCCCGGGTAATACCTACCCGTTAAAAATTTCACAAGTAATATTTTGTATAGATGGATTTTACTACAGTCTTTATGAAAATAAATATATGTATATTTTCTTCGGATGTAATACGGATTTAATGAGTTAATATACTATTAAACTCATTTAATTTTCGGCTGGAACTAGAAATGAATAATCTCTAAAACATTAGAGATTACATAATCTTCGCGGAGTATTTTACTAATGTAGTCAATACTTCATTATTTATTCTTACTGATATTCCTTGGTGAAGGATGTTGATGTTCGTGAAATTCTTGTGAACTTCGCAAGGTACGAATGATGTTTATAAATTATCTCTATGTAAAGACATATTAAACTTATATATTACAACTTGTCGAAATATAATCGAAAAATTTATTTATTTATTTATTTATTTAAATTTGTAACTACCATTAGTATATACAATGATGAGACTTTAAAATTTTATTATTATTGAATATCTTAATAATATATTAAAAAAAATCATAATTACTCTTAGCTTCATATTTTATTCCCATGCTCATTTTAAAAGATATTGTTTAAGGACTACACATTCATTAAAATTTAATTTAATTGATCGATCAAGAATGAATTAAATGACGTTGGTGTGAAACTTGGATAAAGAAACTAAACTAAATATATAACGCATGTTTTACAAGAAATAGAGATTAAAAAAAACGGAGTATAAATTTATGAAGTTTGAAAAGTAGTAAAGGCAGTCCCACATCGCCATTTACCTATTTGTCCTACTAGTTCATGTTTATATAAACTTGGAAGTATTCACCCTAACAAGTCATATTGATATTGGCCCATTTATAAAAGTGGGATAAAGTGCTTTTG
Organism: Rutidosis leptorrhynchoides; assembly: GCF_046630445.1. Lineage (NCBI taxonomy): Eukaryota > Viridiplantae > Streptophyta > Magnoliopsida > Asterales > Asteraceae > Rutidosis > Rutidosis leptorrhynchoides. The sequence goes on along the minus strand of NC_092339.1, from coordinate 341,301,334 downwards.
TCATATTGCTATACTACTGTTACTATTATTATCCGAAAATAAAAAGATGAAACTAATTTCGTCTTTATTTGCAAAAAGTTCCGACATAAACCTAAATTTTATATATTCACCGATATGAATCAACTTAAATTACACAAACTAACTTTTGTTTATTTTGATACTTAGTTTGCTTTTCTTTTTCTTTACCTTATATTATTTTATTTATATATAATATAACTATATAAGTGACAAATTAGAATGAACTACTTTTTATGTAGTAACAGTTAGGTAACTAGAGTAAACCGATCATTCCATTAAAGAAAGTATGTGATCATAAGCTTTCTATTTTAATACGTCTTCAATTTAAACTGTTGCGTACAATCAGTATGAAAAAGATTTAAAGGGGTAAAAGAGGAATAGTAAAAATAAAATAAATTGTGGTATAAAATAGAGAAAAGCTAGGTACATTAACCTTGCTAGGTGGGAATTTAAAGTAAATGAACTCAAAAGATGATGACTAATTGGTTGGTCCATTCCGGTTACACTGCTTTCGGAGCTCAGGTAGAAATCCATATCGGAATAGCTGTCGGAATCTGAGGAATTTGAGATACTTGCGAGTTCTATCTTGTACGGTCAGATAAAGGATTTTTTGATATGAAATAGATTATAGGACTTAGATTAGTATTCTGCAATACACAATTTACATATGTATATATAATACCAAAATCCCATAATTTACGGAGGAATATTCGGAAGATGTCAGGCAAAGTTTACAGTAACAGATATGCTAAGATATGAATTCGTCTGTACACTATCTATGCAATAAAAGCAGGAAAATGTGTCTAGACTTAAGAATGATAAGCAAGTAATTTCTGACAAGAAATGATAAGCAAAAACCGGTAAAAATAAATATGGTCATAGTCCAGACTCACTAATGCATCCTAACAATTACCAGTTAAACACACTAAAGCAAATTATGGTTTCCTATGACCTCAAGCTCGGATACCAACTGTGATGACCCGTCCAAATCCATTTGGATGAATACATCATTCATCTATTTCATAGTGAGGTACTGACCTCTATATGATACGTTTTGTAAACATTGCATTCTTTTGAAAAGGCACACCATAAATGAATATATAAATTCAAGGTTTTCGACGTCTGATGATTTCTAAGTATAGACAATCACCGTATATAATAGTTTTTAACAATAGATCCATTGACAATACAGTCAAATAAGATACATGGTGATGATTTTGTGAATGCAAAGTTTTCTCGAATAAAGCATGTATGACTCCATGCACATAGCTTGTATAACGTACAAGCAAACAGCGGAAGACTTCTAGGAACCTGAGAATAAACATGCTTAAAAGTTTCAACACAATGGTTGGTGAGTTCATAGTTTTAATGTTGCTCATAATCTGTATATAAAGGTGGATCACAAGATTTCAGTTGTTTCATCCAGAAACATTTATCAAAATATTCTACAAGATTGAGCACCCTGGTAACTAAACTTTAACATTATAATAAGTACCCCTGTTTTAAAATACATGCAACCAACATGTACAATACACGCAAACCAACGTGTACTAAACTCAAATAGCATACGTCCGCTTTATAGTTCAGGCTAGGGTGGACGGGGATGTCAAGCCCTATGAATCCATATATAACTACTCGTGCCCACCAGTTCTTATAACCGACAGTTACTAGTTACCAAAGCTAAGGGATTTTCGGTTCAAACTCGGTGTAGAATTTAGTATGTACTTGTATCCATTGTGTTTAAAATAAAGTGCATGTATTCTCAGCCCAAAAATATAGATTGCAAAAGCAATTAAAAAGGGAGCAAATGAAACTCACGTATCAATATTGTGGTTCAATATTGTAGGAAAAGTGTGAAGACGCAACGAAAATGATAAATGCAAGGTTGGCCTTTGATTCACGATCATAACCCGCAAGCAATACCCATAACCTCCTTAGCTATAATCCATAATTTCCTTAGCTCTATCCCGCTCGAAAAACTCGTTTTGAAATAATTCGCTCATGACCTCGTCGTAATATTTTATGTAAATAATACTAATACTAATACTACTAGTAATAAGATTAATAATAATAATAATCTTAATAATAATAATAATAATAATAATAATAATAATAATAATAATAATAATAATAATAATAATAATAATAATATAAATATAGATATAGTTTTCGAGAGAGATAGAATGGATAAGTGTGTGTGTTATCGATCGTTCGACGTTCATATATATAGTTAAAAAATAATATTACAATAATAAAAGGAATCAAATGTGTTTAATTATAATAATATAATAATATAATAAAGTAATAAAATAATAATATGATTATAAAATTGAATCGAATAAGATTTTAAAAGTCGTATTTTTAAAATACTTCAGGGGTATTTTATGTAACTTATAATTAATAATTTCAATCATGTCGTTTTCATGTGAATAGTAAATGAATTAATTTCGTTTCATTTACTATTCAATGAATAGTAAATGAATTAATTTAAATTCAACTATTTAAGCTACACGTTGTTGTACGTTGTGCTTTACAAATTGTACATTTTTAATTTAACTTCGTTTCTTAAAAAAAATACAAAAATTATATCATAAAAATAAAACGATTATATACGTAAAAATTTTAATTTGAAATTGCATCATTCAATAATAAATTTTTATCATTTCGTATATAAATATTATAAGATTTAGTTTTCTAGAACTAATATATTCAAAATCATTTTATTAAGAGGTTATAATAATAGAAAATCATAAAACGTCTTCATTTAAGAAAGTAAAATCATATATAAATCATGACGGGTTCGAGTTTTAAATTATAGGTTGTTCGTGAATCGCAGGGTAAAGTCCAATGGTTAATTAAATGTATGAAAAACATTTTAATGCAACACATCAATTTGCTTATCTTGCCTGAGTTATCAGAGTTTAATTTGATCGAAATTTCCGGGTCGTGACATTCCATTTCCATCTCCTTGTCATAATCCTCGCTTTCGTATGTTAGCACCCTTCTACTTTGTAAGATCCCTGTGTCCCTTAAACTCTTTATCACCGATCTAATATGATCGTAATTATTCAAGACGAAGGTCTTATCTATCAACGGTGGTGGTTCTGCGGAATGCGAGCCATGAGGGTTCGTGTAGTGACCCGAACTTTTCCATGTTTATATATATATATATTAAATGAAATTGTTATTTACATGATTAAGTGTTTCCAACATGTTAAGCAATCAAACTTGTTAAGACTTGATTAATTGAAATAGGTTTCATATAGACAATTGACCACCCAAGTTGACCGGTGATTCACGAACGTTAAAACTTGTAAAAACTATACGATGACATATATATGGTTATATATATAGTTAACATGATTTTATTATAAGTATGTATCTCATTAGGTATTTTAACAATGAGTTATATATATAAAAATGAGACTATTAATTTAAGAAACTCGAAAACAATATATATAACGATTATCGTTATAACAACGTCTTACTAGGTACATATGAATCATATTAAGATAATGATACACTTGGTTAATTATGTTAAATGATAAGTAAATATATTATTAAGTGTATTAACAATGAAATACATATGTAAAAATAAGACTACTAACTTAATGATTTCGAAACGAGACATATATGTAACGATTATCGTTGTAACGACATTTAACTGTATATATATCATACTAAGATATATTAGATATCATAATATCATGATAATATAACAATTTAACATCTCATTTGTTATAATAAATAATGGGTTAACAACATTCAACAAGATCGTTAACCTAAAGGTTTCAAAACAACATTTACATGTAACGACTAACGATGACTTAACGACTCAGTTAAAATGTATATACATGTAGTGTTTTAATATGTATTCATACACTTTTGAAAGACTTCAAGACACTTATCAAAATACTTCTACTTAACAAAAATGCTTACAATTACATCCTCGTTCAGTTTCATCAACAATTCTACTCGTATGCACCCGTATTCGTACTCGTACAATACACAACTTTTAGATGTATGTACTATTGGTATATACACTCCAATGATCAGCTCTTAGCAGCCCATGTGAGTCACCTAACATATGTGGGAACCATCATTTAGCAACTAGCATGAAATATCTCATAAAATTACAATAATATGAGTAATCATTCATGACTTATTTACATGAAAACAAAATTACATATCCTTTATATCTAATCCATACACCAACGACCAAAAACACCTACAAACACTTTCATTCTTCAATTTTCTTCATCTAATTGATCTCTCTCAATTTGTATCTTCAAGTTCTAAGTGTTCTTCATAAATTCTAAAAGTTCTAGTTTCATAAAATCAAGAATACTTCCAAGATTGCAAGTTTACTTCCAAGTTTTCTAAATCCATTACAAGTAATCATACAAGATCAAGAAACCTTTGTTACTTACAGTAGGTTATCTTTATAATACAAGGTAATAATCATATTCAAACTTTAATTCAATTTCTATAACTATAACAATCTTATTTCGAGTGGAAATCTTACTTGAAATTGTTTTCGTGTCATGATTCTGCTTCAAGAACTTTCAAGCCATCCAAGGATCCTTTGAAGCTAGATCTATTTTTCTCATTTCCAGTAGGTTTATCCAAGGAACTTGAGGTAGTAATGATGTTCATTACATCATTTGATTCATACATATAAAGCTATCTTATTCGAAGGTTTAAACTTGTAATCAGTAGAACATAGTTTAGTTAATTCTAAACTTGTTCGCAAATAAAAGTTGATCCTTCTAACTTGACTTTTAAAATCAACTAAACACATGTTCTATATCTATATGATATGCTAACTTAATGATTTAAAACCTGGAAACACGAAAAACACCGTAAAACCGGATTTACGCCGTCGCAGTAACACCGCGGGCTGTTTTGGGTTAGTTAATTAAAAACTATGATAAACTTTGATTTAAAAGTTGTTATTCTGGGAAAATGATTTTTATTATGAACATGAAACTATATCCAAAAATTATGGTTAAACTCAAAGTGGAAGTATGTTTTCTAAAATGGTCATCTAGACGTCGTTCTTTCGACTAAAATGACTACCTTTACAAAAATGACTTGTAACTTATTTTTCTGACTATAAACCTATACTTTTTATGTTTAGATTCATAAAATAGAGTTCAATATTGTGACGACCCGGAAAATTTCGACTAATTTTAAAGCAAACTCTCGATACGATATTGTATTTTTGACACGATAAGCAAAGTCTGTTAGGTTGGATCTCAAAAATTTTGAACTGTTTCATATATTCAATTGACCTTCGACTGTTCTCGACGATTCACGAACAACTATTTGTAATTATATACGTATATATTTAAATATATAAATATATAATAATAATTTGAAATATTATTTGATATAATATATGATTTAATTTTAGGAAATAAATATGTAAAATAATATGCGATGTAATAAAAACTACTATTATAAATATATAGATATGTATATATATGTTTACCTAAATGTTTCTTGTAAATATATCAAATTATATTAAATCTAATTGTTTAAAAATATATAATATATTTATTTTAGTAGTTGAATCTTGCTAGTTAAAACTGTTTGCATATAGAAAAAAAAATATATTAAAGGTAATTGATCTCGAGCCTAATTAAAAATCGTCAGTGACACTCGGTTGACGTTTCGTTAGGTTAATATAAATATAGTACATGTTTATGAATGATTAAAATAAAAATTGAAGTGTAAATTGATTACGAAGATTTTAGATTTGTTAAAAATATTTTTACCTTTTTAAGTTTAAATATTCATACTCCGTACATATAAATCGGAACAGAAAATAAATAATTTTTGAACCTTTTTGATCAGGTTTCAAAGAGTTAATGATTGAAATAATTAAATACATTTAATCTAAAAATTTGGAATTTTTACGAGCACTTTTATGTATTAACTGTTTAGCAATGAACACGATATAGCACTCTGCGAATTAAAAATATCTAACTCGGCAGATATTATTGGTTCATAATACACGTTTAAAATTTTAAATTATATTTAATGAGTTTTACTGTGCTTGATTGGTACGGTGTGTAACTAATTGAACTATTATTGAATGAATGCATATTACTGTATTAAGAATTATTATTACTATTTGGATTTTTGTTCCTTCTTCACTAAATTGGAACATATGTATATTATATATACATACTCATACAAGAGATATAGAGATAGAAGATTCATCACCATTCGACCTCTCTCAACCCACCATCCTCTACCCATCGTGACCACCACCTCCGGCATCACTACACCATAAATCCGTTGCCACCATTATCCATTAATAACCATAACCAAAACCACCACCGTTAACCCTTTCTCTCTCTCAAAACCGTTTCTTGTTTCCCTTTGTACGTTTAAAGCAAAACACCACCCTACCCCCATAACCATCGACTATTTTGCTGTCATTGTTTCGATTCAACCATCACCCACATAACCCCTCAAATACAACCGTAAGCCATCACTTCATCCACCACCACGAAACCCTCTAAAACCATGAACATCACCACCTTTGTCACCATATTGCTACAGCTCGTTTATGTTTTGGAACCGAAGGCAAATACGATCAAACACCCTCTTCGCAAACCACCATCATCATCCATAAATATTCTTCTTTCCTTCATTTCTGATTCAACTCGATATCAATCTAAGAAGACCCTTAAATTGCTGCAGCTATTATTTTATGCGAAACCATCCAAAAGAATCACGTTACTGTTGCTGTATTGCTTTTTGTGTACTCCTTTTCCCTTAGTGGCAGACCGTCCCCACTCACTTTCCTCTTGTATGATTGAGCAACATCCAAAGTTTTAATATAAGTGTCGGTAGGTTTAATTGGAAACGAGCTAAAGGACTTTTAAATCCATTATGCATGTGGCGTGAGTATTAGTTGAGAGGTGGGCCGATAGATACAGGTTGGGCATAAAGGGAGTGTGGGATAATAATATATGATACATAATTATCATGTTCTCAGGCAAGTGTGACGATTTTAAAAAAAACAATTCGATGGCCTACATATATTATAATCCCACTTGATGGTATTTGTTCCTTTTAGTTTACCGAAATTTTCTCCTTTCACTTAAAGATATCGAGTAAGCAGACAAGCGGGTGGGTTAAGGTATCACACACCGACGTTTTCTGTAAACGAACAAGGGTTGTTTCCTTGTATAATTGGGCCGCTAGTTTTGTTGTTGGACTGATGGATATAAATAAGTAGTGGGCCGTGAACTTGTTTATACTTGGGCCAGATTCATATGTAAACGAGGTTATATTGATGTTGATATTCGATGACTATGATTGAAGATAAAAGAAGTATGTTAATGATGATATAGAAGATGATGTTATAATTAGGGTTTAAGAATGATAGAATAATTATGATGATGGTAGAATTAGGAAAAATGAAAACAGTCGAATGCTAGATAAAAGGATCTAATCCGTAATTAAAATAGAAAAAGTGAATTGGATGGTTTAGGTTGTTATCCGGTTAGCGGGATGTCGCGGGTTCAAACCCGGACTTGGACATTATTTTTAAGGGATACTCCTTTGAGGTTCGTGAATCCAAGGCCAACCCTACACTTGTTCTATGCCGTCATATGTATTTTTACTACAAAAATACAGTATGTGAGTTTCATTTGCTCCCTTTTTATATATATTTTTGGGCTGAGAATACATGCGCTGATTTATAAATGTTTTACGAAATAGGCACAAGTACTAAAACTAATTCTATGTGGGTTTAAACCAGAAATATACCCTTAGCTTGGTAACATTAAACTACTTGTCTATGTACGGTAGGCGCGAATCCTAAAGATAGATCTATTGGGTCTGACAAACCCCATCCTGACTATGGGATGCTTTAGTACTTCGAGGTTATTTTAAACACACCTGATCTGGTGTACTTCAGAGGGTAAAACATGAACGTTAAGGCTTGTTACCGGGTGCCTACAACTTATAGAATACTTTTATACACTTGCGAGTGTACATATATTTATAAATGGAAATCTTGTGGTCTATTAACATGTTGAAATGATTATTATGATAAACCTATGAACTCACCAACCTTTTGGTTGACATTTTTAAGCATGTTATTTCTCAGGTACGAATTAAGTCTTCCGCTGTGCATTTGCTCAATTTAAGGACATTACTTGGAGTCGATCATCGCAATGGGACCAAATGTTGATGGCTTCGTCCAGGTGGATAAGGACGGGTCGTCACAGGTGGTATCAGAGCGTTGGTTCTAGCGAACCAGGTCTTGCATTAGTGTGTCTAACTGATAGTTGTTAAGATGCATTAGCGAGTCTGGACTTCGACCTTAGCTGCATATTATAAGTATTGTATATCATTCCTAGTGGAAAATTTCCTGCTAATCATTCCTAAGTCTAGACACGCCTTACTGCCTTTATTGCATAGATAGGGTATAGACAAATTTATATCTTAGCGTATCTATTACGGTAAACTTTGCCTGATATATTCCGTAAATTTCTCCTTAATTTAAGGGATCCTGGTACTATATATAACTATGCAAATTATGCATTGAGAATGCCATCCAACTATCAACTGCTGTCACTAAACTCTTCATACCAAAAATCTTTCCTGAGATCGCGTAAGATGTCCTCTACGAATCGACCAAGTTCCTCTGACTCCGAAGACAGCGTGACAGGAGCACACCAACCAATCAACTACCGTGATTACTGGAGAAAATGGGGGTGGGTTCGCGACATACTTACCCTATGGAGAAGGGAATAAGGTACACCATATCATGAATCGAATCTACCACCTAACCTTAGAGTACTTGACCCGCTCACCGGCGAACCTGTTCGCAACACCGTTTATACCCTTTTTGCAAGAATTTTTCGTCTTGAGGCTACCATTAACGGAACTAGAAAAGATATCCAACCACCACCTCACACTGATAACCAGACAGGGTTAGTAGAAGAAGTCAACGAACTTCGCGCTCGAGTTGTATCTTTGGAAAATTTGGTGCAAAACCTACCAGCTTCAACAACATCACCGGCACCAACAGCACCACCAACATCAACACCAGTACCACCAAAAACCCAATTTTCAACATCACATGCCTCAACATCTCATTCTGTACCTCGAGCCTAATCATCGTTCTACGTATCGTTCTATCTACTTTATCTTCGTTCTACATATCGTTCTACATCAATTATCTTCGCTCGACATGGCGATTATGTAATTTCTAAATTTTTAGAGATTATGTAATCTAGTACTAACGATAAATCAAACGAGTTTAATATCTTATTGACTCATTAAATCTATGATTACATCTGAAGAAAATATATATGTATATATGTTTCCATAAAGATTGTAATTAAAAATTCTTTCGTACAAACTGTTAATGGTGAAAATATTTTAACGGGTAGGTAATACCCGAGGAATATTTAAGATTTCGCATTAATAAGTTACACCGTACATTCTTCGAATTTGATTCAACGGTCATTCACTATCCTATTTACATCCACCGATATACGTATCCGTTCATTACAGAATAACCATTTTCATTCAATTTCATATTTCTATTTTGATTTATCAGAATTCAGCAAGTGGCATAATGAAGAAACATTGAACAAAATAAAATTTGTTAGAAACAAACGAATTAACTATGAAAAATTTTGTTAAGAATCCACGCTAACTGTTCCAGCTAACTGTTCCTAGCTAATTGATTACATTTTATTTATCGTAATTTAATTATCGCAATTTACATTTTCGCAATTTTATTTATCGTCATTTAATTTTTGTTATTTATTTTACGCACATTAAATATCGGGACACGTATACAAGGTTTTGACATATCATATCGACGCATTTATATATATTATTTGGAATAACCATAGACACTCTATATGCAGTAATGATCGAGTTCTCTATACAGGGTTGAGGTTGATTCTACAATAATATATATAATTTGAGTTGTGATCGAGTCTGAGACATGTACACGGGTCACGATACGTATTAATTAATTTGAATATTATAAATTAAATTATATATGAATTATTGGACTGATAACTGTAGACTATCGATTGTGGACTATCAAGTTTGGACAGTTAAAAATGAATTAAAATATTGATTATAACATATGAAACTAAACAATTCTTCAAGTTTGCCACTTGATTTCATCTTAAATCTCATTTGTATTTTGACGATTACAATCCGCATTCAAACCTTTCATAATTCTTGAAAATACCTCGATCGAGAGGATGAACCAGCCGCACTTCATCTACGGAAGAAAAGATTGATGCGTATAGTTATGCACCTGAAAAACTCTCGGAAACTGAGTAAACGTTTAACACGTAGCTGTGTTAATTCCTTTAGTGTTATTATTACCCAAATAATTTGGTAATCTCTTTCAAAGTAGCAAATTTTGTCACAGCTCCAGCAAGTCAACTTCGACTTTTCAGTCGGACTAACCTTATTATAACCTTGATATATATACGTTGTCTTTTCGCCTTCGTTACCGGAAAATCTTTTATATCCCACCATATTACCATCATTGTTTAATCATTTAAAAACACAATTCTCCTGAAACCACCTCGGATTGATAACCGAAGATTCGGATATGATAGCATTAAATGCAGAGGAAACGGCAAAATCATAGATGGTCTGAATGACCAATGGAGTGTTGGGAACACTCGATAGAAAATTTGGTACTGAAAAATGGATTGAGCTAACCATGAAGGAGACCAGGGACAAATACAAGGACCAGACTCTATATTCAAAGAATCCAGGTAATTCTGGATCCGATGGAAATCTTTAGATATTATCCTGCTTCGAAGTCATGTTAAAATCTTGTGGAAAATTTTTCTTTATCAACCTTCGAACTTAGAAATTCCAAAATATCATCATAAATATCTTCGATACTTCTGATGATATTTTCATAAATATTCTTGTCCGAAATTATCTACCTCTTTGTGTTTTCTGTAATTCATTATGTTGGAAACTTCTATAAAATCTAAGTATAATTACGAATGAATTCTGGAGAAGTGTTAAGAATTTGAGCATGAGTTAGTATAATATAATGACGCTTAGCCATCGTGATTATATTACAGTAAGTCATGCTAAATTTCTAATGTAACGTGATGATGATTCACATACCTTATCCTCATCATATGCCATGTTACATGACTCTTTCCTTCTCCTTAATCTCTAAGCATATAACGGAAATATTTTCTTGATATTTCCGTTCTTCCGTAATTCCAACAGTTGCTAATAAATCGTGCTATCACATTTTCTTGCTGAATAGAAGATTTCTTTAAATTCCTTGAATTCTGAAAATCAACCTTGACTATGTCAGAAGTTAAGACGAACCTCTAATCACTTCATTTCACTCTTTTGTGATAGCTTCACTCGTACGCTTCGCATGATCGAATTGTTTTATCCATATTAATCAAAAATGATAAAATGCTATTCATATTCGTCATGAAAAACATTCTTATTGTTAGCCATGACGACTTCAATCAAATTTCGGGACGAAATTTCTTTAACGGGTGGGTACTGTGACGACCCGGAAAATTTCGACTAATTTTAAAGCAAACTCTCGATACGATATTGTATTTTTGCCACGATAAGCAAAGTCTGTTAGGTTGGATCTCAAAAATTTTGAACTGTTTCATATATTCAATTGACCTTCGACTGTTCTCGACGATTCACGAACAACTATTTGTAATTATATACATATATATTTAAATATATAAATATATAATAATAATTTGAAATATTATTTGATATAATATATGATTTAATTTTAGGAAATAAATATGTAAAATAATATGCGATGTAATAAAAACTACTATTATAAATATATAGATATGTATATATATGTTTACCTAAATGTTTCTTGTAAATATATCAAATTATATTAAATCTAATTGTTTAAAAATATATAATATATTTATTTTAGTAGTTGAATCTTGCTAGTTAAAACTGTTTGCATATAGAAAAAAAAATATATTAAAGGTAATTGATCTCGAGCCTAATTAGAAATCGTCAGTGACACTCGGTTGACGTTTCGTTAGGTTAATATAAATATAGTACATGTTTATGAATGATTAAAATAAAAATTGAAGTGTAAATTGATTACGAAGATTTTAGATTTGTTAAAAATATTTTTACCTTTTTAAGTTTAAATATTCATACTCCGTACATATAAATCGGAACAGAAAATAAATAATTTTTGAACCTTTTTGATCAGGTTTCAAAGAGTTAATGATTGAAATAATTAAATACATTTAATCTAAAAATTTGGAATTTTTACGAGCACTTTTATGTATTAACTGTTTAGCAATGAACACGATATAGCACTCCGCGAATTAAAAATATCTAACTCGGCAGATATTATTGGTTCATAATACACGTTTAAAATTTTAAATTATATTTAATGAGTTTTACTGTGCTTGATTGGTACGGTGTGTAACTAATTGAACTATTATTGAATGAATGCATATTACTGTATTAAGAATTATTATTACTATTTGGATTTTTGTTCCTTCTTCACTAAATTGGAACATATGTATATTATATATACATACTCATACAAGAGATATAGAGATAGAAGATTCATCACCATTCGACCTCTCTCAACCCACCATCCTCTACCCATCGTGACCACCACCTCCGGCATCACTACACCATAAATCCGTTGCCACCATTATCCATTAATAACCATAACCAAAACCACCACCGTTAACCCTTTCTCTCTCTCAAAACCGTTTCTTGTTTCCCTTTGTACGTTTAAAGCAAAACACCACCCTACCCCCATAACCATCGACTATTTTGCTGTCATTGTTTCGATTCAACCATCACCCACATAACCCCTCAAATACAACCGTAAGCCATCACTTCATCCACCACCACGAAACCCTCTAAAACCATGAACATCACCACCTTTGTCACCATATTGCTACAGCTCGTTTATGTTTTGGAACCGAAGGCAAATACGATCAAACACCCTCTTCGCAAACCACCATCATCATCCATAAATATTCTTCTTTCCTTCATTTCTGATTCAACTCGATATCAATCTAAGAAGACCCTTAAACTGCTGCAGCTATTATTTTATGCGAAACCATCCAAAAGAATCACGCTACTGTTGCTGTATTGCTTTTTGTGTACTCCTTTTCCCTTAGTGGCAGACCGTCCCCACTCACTTTCCTCTTGTATGATTGAGCAACATCCAAAGTTTTAATATAAGTGTCGGTAGGTTTAATTGGAAACGAGCTAAAAGACTTTTAAATCCATTATGCATGTGGCGTGAGTATTAGTTGAGAGGTGGGCCGATAGATACAGGTTGGGCATAAAGGGAGTGTGGGATAATAATATATGATACATAATTATCATGTTCTCAGGCAAGTGTGACGATTTTAAAAAAAACAATTCGATGGCCTACATATATTATAATCCCACTTGATGGTATTTGTTCCTTTTAGTTTACCGAAATTTTCTCCTTTCACTTAAAGATATCGAGTAAGCAGACAAGCGGGTGGGTCAAGGTATCACACACCGATGTTTTCTGTAAACGAACAAGGGTTGTTTCCTTGTATAATTGGGCTGCTAGTTTTGTTGTTGGACTGATGGATATAAATAAGTAGTGGGCCGTGAACTTGTTTATACTTGGGCCAGATTCATATGTAAACGAGGTTATATTGATGTTGATATTCGATGACTATGATTGAAGATAAAAGAAGTATGTTAATGATGATATAGAAGATGATGTTATAATTAGGGTTTAAGAATGATAGAATAATTATGATGATGGTAGAATTAGGAAAAATGAAAACAGTCGAATGCTAGATAAAAGGATCTAATCCGTAATTAAAATAGAAAAAGTGAATTGGACGGATGGTTTAGGTTGTTATCCGGTTAGCGGGATGTCGCGGGTTCAAACCCGGACTTGGACATTATTTTTAAGGGATACTCCTTTGAGGTTCGTGAATCCAAGGCCAACCCTACACTTGTTCTATGCCGTCATATGTATTTTTACTACAAAAATACAGTATGTGAGTTTCATTTGCTCCCTTTTTATATATATTTTTGGGCTGAGAATACATGCGCTGATTTATAAATGTTTTACGAAATAGGCACAAGTACTAAAACTAATTCTATGTGGGTTTAAACCAGAAATATACCCTTAGCTTGGTAACATTAAACTACTTGTCTATGTACGGTAGGCGCGAATCCTAAAGATAGATCTATTGGGTCTGACAAACCCCATCCTGACTATGGGATGCTTTAGTACTTCGAGGTTATTTTAAACACACCTGATCTGGTGTACTTCAGAGGGTAAAACATGAACGTTAAGGCTTGTTACCGGGTGCCTACAACTTATAGAATACTTTTATACACTTGCGAGTGTACATATATTTATAAATGGAAATCTTGTGGTCTATTAACATGTTGAAATGATTATTATGATAAACCTATGAACTCACCAACCTTTTGGTTGACATTTTTAAGCATGTTATTTCTCAGGTACGAATTAAGTCTTCCGTTGTGCATTTGCTCAATTTAAGGACATTACTTGGAGTCGATCATCGCAATGGGACCAAATGTTGATGGCTTCGTCCTGGTGGATAAGGACGGGTCGTCACAAATATGAAACCATAGTAATTTGATTCACTCAAAATGGATTTAAAATGAAGAAGTTATGGGTAAAACAAGATTGGATAATTTTTCTCATTTTAGCTACTTGAAAATTGGTAACAAATCTATTCCAACCATAACTTAATCAACTTGTATTGTATATTATGTAATCTTGAGATACCATATACACGTATACAATGTTTCGACCTATCATGTCGACACATCTATATATATTTCGGAACCACCATAGACACTCTATATGTGAATGTTGGAGTTAGCTATACAGGGTTGAGGTTGATTTCTAAATATATATAGTTTGAGTTGTGATCAATAATGAGATACGTATACACTGGGTGGTGGATTGATTCAAGATAATATTTATCGATTTATTTCTGTACATCTAATTGTGGACAACTAGTTGTAGGTTACTAATGAGGACAGCTGACTTAATAAACTTAAAACATCAAAATATATTAAAAGTGTTGTAAATATATTTTGAACATACCTTGATATATATGTATATATTGTTATAGGTTCGTGAATCAACCAGTGGCCAAGTCTTACTTCCCGACGAAGTAAAAATCTGTGAAAGTGAGTTATAGTCCCACTTTTAAAATCTAATATTTTTGGGATGAGAATACATGCAGGTTTTATAAATGATTTACAAAATAGACACAAGTACGTGAAACTACACTCTATGGTTAAATTATCGAAATCGAATATGCCCCTTTTTATTAAGTCTGGTAATCTAAGAATTAGGGAACAGACACCCTAATTGACGCGAATCCTAAATATAGATCTATTGGGCCTAACAAACCCCATCCAAAGTACCGGATGCTTTAGTACTTCGAAATTTATATCATATCCGAAGGGTGTCCCGGAATGATGGGGATATTCTTATATATATGCATCTTGTTAATGTCGGTTACCAGGTGTTCTCTATATGAATGATTTTTATCTCTATGTATGGGATGTGTATTGAAATATGAAATCTTGTGGTCTATTGTTACGATTTGATATATATAGGTTAAACCTATAACTCACCAACATTTTTGTTGACGTTTAAAGCATGTTTATTCTCAGGTGAATACTAAGAGCTTCCGCTGTTGCATACTAAAATAAGGACAAGATTTGGAGTCCATGATTGTATGATATTATGTAAAAACTGCATTCAAGAAACTGATTTCGATGTAACATATTTGTGTTGTAAACCATTATGTAATGGTCGTGTGTAAACAGGATATTTTAGATTATCATTATTTGATAATCTACGTAAAGCTTTTTAAATCTTTATTTATGAAATAAAGGTTATGTTTTGTTTTAAAAATGAATGCAGTCTTTGAAAAACGTCTCATATAGAGGTCAAAACCTCGCAACGAAATCAATTAATATGGAACGTTTTTAATCAATAAGAACGGGACATTTCAGTTGGTATCCGAGCGTTGGTCTTAGAGAACCAGAATTTTGCATTAGTGTGTCTTATCGAGTTTGTTAGGATGCATTAGTGAGTCTGGACTTCGACCGTGTTTACTTGAAAAATGATTGCTTAACAAATTTTGTTGGAAACTATATATTTTTAACATGTGAATATTATGTGATATATTAATCTCTTAACGCGTTTGATATTATGTGATAGATGTCTACCTCTAGAACAAGTCCCATTGACTCACCTAATAATAATGAAGAGTCAAATGTAAATTGGAATTATTCGTGGACTGATTCACAAGTTCCCGAAGATGAACCGGAAGAAGAGTCGGAACCAGAAGAAGAATCAGAACCGGAAGAGGAGGAACCGGAGGAGGAAATAGAACCGGTGGGGGAAATAATAGAACGGTTAAGTAAAAGAAAATCCTCAACCAACCGACCAAGGTTAATTATGGTCAATGGTGTTTCCGCCAAGGAAGCAAAATATTGGGAGGATTACCAATTCTCCGATGAATCAGATTCCGACGAGAATTCCGATGATGTTATAGAAATTACCCCAACTGAATTTAAAAAGGCAAAAGAAAATAATAAGGGAAAGGGCATAAAAATAGAGAAATCTAATTCCAACCCCGATGAACTTTATATGTATCGTCAACCCCCGAAGCCCTTAAGTTGTAACAATGACCCGGGAATCTCTAAACCACCATGTTTTTCTAAACCAATGTGGAAAATGACGGCTCGTATTAGGGGAACATCATATATCCCTAGAAACTTGGCAAAACGAACCAAAACCGAAGAAGAAGAAACGAGCGAGTCGGAATAAGATAGTTGTATTCGTGTGGTGTAATATATGTAATATAGTGTGCATATGCTTTATGATATATGTAAAAATTGCTTGTATTAATAAGTAATTTTTTTTATGAATCTAACTCTTGTCTATTTTACAGTTTAAAAACACAAAATGGATAGACAACCCAATATTTTAAGAGACCTACCCGGAGACATGATTGATGAAATCTTGTCTAGAGTCGGTCAGAATTCCTCGGTACAACTATTTAAGGCGAAATCAGTTTGTAAGACATTCGAAGAACGTTCCAAGAATGTCTTGGTTTATAAGAGACTTTCGTTTGAAAGATGGGGGATATCACATTGGGAAACCCATAAGTTACGATGTGTTTACTTTGACGCATATATTGCGGGGAACCCAAATGCTATTTTACGCAACGGGTTAAGAAATTATTTTGACTCAATGTATCCGAATACAGGACTTCATGATTTAGAAAAAGCGGCTAACATGCAACATAAAGAAGCATGCTATGCTTACGGGTTAGTAATGTTCGCTTCTCACCAAAGTGAGAACAAGAACATCGGGCTACAACTATTAAACAAAACGTTCCCACAAGTAACGGAGTCGGTAATTGGGGTAAGAAATGAGGTTTTTAGATTGTTACGGGACTGTTGGACATTACGTAACCCTCGTCCCTTTGACGACGTTACAACACGCTGTCTTATCAACGGCCATAACGGTTATGTTCCACAAGACCAAGGATGGGAAGTAGTCCTAGTAAAACCAGAATGCATGACTTGTTTCTGGACGTATGAATTACGTGTCTTTATTGCCTTTGCTGAACGACTTATGTACTAGCTAGAATTATCTTCACAACTATATTGTATCAAAGTTATTGTGTGCTATATTTCATGCTGTATGTAAAATAAGCGGTATTGTAAGTTTGTAAAATATTGTATAAAAGTTTGAACGCGAAATATTATTATAATCAGTTTTTCATATAGAATTGTAGTAGTTGAATTGTATATTAGCTACTAAGTATGAACTTAACGGGTAGGTACTACCCGAATTTAAACTTATAAAACGCTAATATGAAGAAAAAGCTTTTATAAATGAGTTCATATTATGCTACGAAATACTATTAACTACTCTTAATATTCTGTATGATTAACTTGTTCCATTTGATTATTTTGAAGGAAATGGCACCGACTACTCGACACACCATGAATATGAATGAAGAGGAATTCCGTACTTTTCTAGCTTCAAACATAGCCGCAGTACAGGCTGCGCTACATACCAACAATAACCTTGGATCTAGCAGTACAGGAAACCGTGTAGGATGCACCTACAAAGAATTCACTGCCTGCAAACCTTTAGAATTTGATGGAACCGAAGGACCGATCGGATTGAAACGGTGGACCGAGAAGGTCGCATCGGTGTTTGCCATAAGTAAGTGTACTGAAGAGGAAAAAGTGAAGTACGCTACGCATACCTTCACAGGTTCTGCGTTAACATGGTGGAATACCTATCTAGAGCAAGTGGGACAAGATGATGCGTACGCACTACCGTGGTCAGCATTCAAGCACTTGATGAACGAGAAGTACCGTCCCAGAACCGAGGTCAATAAGCTCAAGACAGAACTTAGAGGGTTACGAACCCAAGGATTTGATATTACCACGTACGAAAGACGATTCACAGAATTGTGCCTATTGTGTCCGGGGGCGTTCGAAGATGAGGAAGAGAAGATCGACGCGTTTGTGAAAGGATTACCGGAAAGAATCCAAGAAGATATAAGTTCACACGAGCCCGCCTCCATACAACAGGCATGTAGAATGGCTCACAAACTAGTGAACCAGATTGAGGAAAGAATTAAAGAACAGATGGCTGAAGAGGCCAATGTGAAGCAAGTCAAAAGAAAGTGGGAGGAAAACGGTGATAAGAATCACCAATACAACAACAACAGCAATTACAATAATAATCGCAACAATTATCTCAACAATCGCAACATCAATCGCAACTACAACAAACGGCCCAACAACAACAACAACAACAACAACAACAACAACAACAACAACAACAACAACAACAACAGTAACTACAATAATCATCCCAACAACAATAACAACCGCAACAACAACAACAATCAGAAGCAGCTATGCCAAAGGTGTAAAAAGTATCACTCGGGGTTCTGCACCAAATTTTTCAACAAGTGTAAAAGAAATGGTCATAGCGCGGCGAAGTGTGAGGTCTACGGACCAGGGGTTAACAGAACGAAAGGAACAAATGGTGTCGGAACGAGTAATGGCGGAGCAAGTAGTGTCGGAGCAAGTTATGCCAATGTAGTTTGTTATAAATGTGGAAAACCGGGCCACATTATTAGAAATTTCCCGAACCAGGAGAACACGAATGGACAAGGCCGCGGAAGAGTTTTCAATATTAATGCGGTAGAGGCACAGGAAGACCCGGAGCTTGTTACGGGTACGTTTCTTATTGACGATAAATCTGCTTACGTTTTATTTGATTCGGGTGCGGATAGAAGCTATATGAGTAGAGATTTTTGTGCTAAATTAAGTTGTCCATTGACGCCGTTGGATAGTAAATTTTTACTCGAATTAGCAAACGGTAAATTAATTTCAGCAGATAATATATGCCGGAATCGAGAAATTAAATTGGGTAGCGAAATATTTAAGATTGATTTGATACCAGTAGAGTTAGGGAGTTTTGATATAATAGTTGGCATGGACTAGCTGAAGAAGGTGAAAGCAGAGATCGTATGTTATAAAAATGCAATTCGCATTGTACGAGAAGAAGGAGAACCCTTAATGGTGTACGGAGAAAAGGGCAACATGAAGCTACATCTTATTAGTAATTTGAAGGCACAAAAACTAATAAGAAAAGGTTGCTATGATGTTCTAGCACATGTCGAGAAAGTACAAACTGAAGAAAAGAGCATCAATGATGTTCCCATCGCAAAAGAATTTCCCGATGTATTTCCGAAAGAATTACCGGGACTACCTCCACGTCGATCTGTTGAATTTCAAATAGATCTTGTACCAGGAGCTGCACCAATAGCTCGTGCTCCTTATAGACTCGCACCCAGCGAGATGAAAGAACTGCAAAGCCAACTGCAAGAACTATTAGAACGTGGTTTCATTCAACCAAGCACATCACCATGGGGAGCTCCTGTTTTGTTTGTCAAGAAGAAGATGGTACATTTAGGTTGTGTATTGACTACAGAGAGTTGAATAAACTTACCATCAAAAACCGTTATCCACTGCCGAGAATTGACGACTTATTTGATCAACTACAAGGCTCGTCAGTTTATTCGAAGATCAATTTACGTTCTGGATATCATCAAATGCGAGTAAAGGAGGATGATATTCCAAAAACTGCTTTTAGGACGCGTTATGGTCATTACGAGTTTATGGTTATGCCGTTTAGATTGACTAACGCACCAGCTGTGTTCATGGACTTTATGAACCGAGTGTGTGGGCCATATCTTGACAAGTTTGTCATTGTTTTCATCGATGACATACTTATTTACTCAAAGAATGATCAAGAGCACGAAGAATATTTGACAAAAGTGCTAGAAGTATTGAGGAAAGAAAAACTGTACGCTAAGTTTTCAAAGTGTGCATTTTGGTTGGAAGAAGTTCAATTCCTCGGTCACATAGTGAACAAAGAAGGTATCTAGGTGGACCCGGCAAATATCGAAACCGTTGAAAAGTGGGAAACCCCAAAAACTCCGAAGCATATACGTCAATTTTTAGGATTGGCTGGTTACTACAGAAGATTCATCCAAGATTTCTCCAAAATAGCAAAACCCTTGACTGCATTAACGCATAAAGGGAAGAAATTTGAATGGAAGGATGAACAAGAAAAGGCGTTTCAATTATTGAAGAAAAAGCTAACTACGACACCTATATTGTCATTGCCTGAAGGGAATGATGATTTTGTGATGCATCAAAGCAAGGTCTCGATTGTGTATTAATGCAACGGACGAAGGTGATTGCTTATGCGTCTAGACAATTTAAGATTCACGAGCAAAATTATACGACGCATGATTTGGAATTAGGCGCGATTGTTTTTGCATTAAAGACTTGGAGGCACTACTTATATGGGGTCAAAAGTATTATATATACCGACCGCAAAAGTCTTCAACACATATTTAATCAGAAACAACTGAATATGAGGCAGCGTAGGTGGATTGAATTGTTGAATGATTACGACTTTGAGATTCGTTACCACCCGGGGAAGGCAAATGTTGTAGCCGACGCCTTGAGCAGAAAGGACAGAGAACCCATTCGAGTAAAATCTATGAATATAATGATTCACACTAACCTTACTACTCAAATAAAGGAGGCGCAACAAGGAGTTTTAAAAGAGGGAAATTTAAAGGATGAAATACACAAATGATCGGAGAAGCATCTTAATATTCAGGAAGACGAAACCCGGTATAGAGCTGAAAGAATTTGGGTACCAAAATTTGGAGATATGAGAGAAATGGTACTTAGAGAAGCTCATAAAACCAGATACTCAATACATCCTGGAACGGGGAAGATGTACAAGGATCTCAAGAAACATTTTTGGTGGCCGGGTATGAAAGCCGATGTTGCTAAATATGTAGGAGAATGTTTGACGTGTTCTAAGGTCAAAGCTGAGCATCAGAAATCATCAGGTCTACTTCAACAACCCGAAATCCCGGAATGGAAATGGGAAAATATTACCATGGATTTCATCACTAAATTGCCAAGGACTGCAAGTGGTTTTGATACTATTTGGGTAATAGTTGATCGTCTCACCAAATCAGCACACTTCCTGCCAATAAGAGAAGATGACAAGATGGAGAAGTTAGCACGACTGTATTTGAAGGAAGTCATCTCCAGACATGGAATACCAATCTCTATTATCTCTGACAGGGATGGCAGATTTATTTCAAGATTCTGGCAGACATTACAGCAAGCATTAGGAACTCATCTAGACATGAGTACTGCCTATCATCTACAAACTGATGGACAGAGCGAAAGGACGATACAAACGCTTGAAGACATGCTACGAGCATGTGTTATTGATTTCGGAAACAGTTGGGATCGACATCTACCGTTAGCAGAATTTTCCTACAACAACAGCTACCATTCAAGCATTGAGATGGCGCCGTTTGAAGCACTTTATGGTAGAAAGTGCAGGTCTCCGATTTGTTGGAGTGAAGTGGGGGATAGACAGATTACGGGTCCGGAGATAATACAAGAAACTATCGAGAAAATCATCTAAATTCAACAAAGATTGAAAACCGCCCAGAGTCGACAAAAGAGCTACGCGGACAGTAAAAAAAAGATATAGAGTTTGAAATTGGAGAAATGGTCATGCTTAAGGTTTCACCTTGGAAAGGCGTTGTTCGATTTGGTAAACGGGGGAAACTAAATCCAAGGTACATTGGACCATTCAAGATTATAGATCGTGTCGGACCAGTAGCTTACCAACTGGAGCTACCTCAACAACTCGCGGCTGTACATAACACTTTCCACGTCTCAAATTTGAAGAAATGTTTTGCTAAAAAAGATCTCACTATTCCGTTGGACGAAATCCAAGTCAATGAAAAACTTCAATTCATTGAAGAACCCGTCGAAATAATGGATCGTGAGGTTAAGAGACTTAAACAAAACAAGATACCGATTGTTAAGGTTAGATGGAATGCCCGTAGAGGACCCGAGTTCACCTGGGAGCGTGAAGATCAGATGAAGAAGAAATACCCGCATTTATTTCCAGAAGATACGTCAACACCTCCAACTGCTTAAAATTTCGGGACGAAATTTATTTAACGGGTAGGTACTGTAGTGACCCGAACTTTTCCATGTTTATATATATATTAAATGAAATTGTTATTTACATGATTAAGTGTTTCCAACATGTTAAGCAATCAAACTTGTTAAGACTTGATTAATTGAAATAGGTTTCATATAGACAATTGACCACCCAAGTTGACCGGTGATTCACGAACGTTAAAACTTGTAAAAACTATACGATGACATATATATGGTTATATATATAGTTAACATGATTTTATTATAAGTATGTATCTCATTAGGTATTTTAACAATGAGTTATATACATAAAAATGAGACTATTAATTTAAGAAACTCGAAAACGATATATATAACGATTATCGTTATAACAACGTCTTACTAGGTACATATGAATCATATTAAGATATTGATACACTTGGTTAATTATGTTAAATGATAAGTAAATATATTATTAAGTGTATTAACAATGAAATACATATGTAAAAATAAGACTACTAACTTAATGATTTCGAAACGAGACATATATGTAACGATTATCGTTGTAACGACATTTAACTGTATATATATCATACTAAGAAATATTAGATATCATAATATCATGATAATATAACAATTTAACATCTCATTTGTTATAATAAACAATGGGTTAACAACATTCAACAAGATCGTTAACCTAAAGGTTTCAAAACAACATTTACATGTAACGACTAACGATGACTTAACGACTTAGTTAAAATGTATATACATGTAGTGTTTTAATATGTATTCATACACTTTTGAAAGACTTCAAGACACTTATCAAAATACTTCTACTTAACAAAAATGCTTACAATTACATCCTCGTTCGGTTTCATCAACAATTCTACTCGTATGCACCCGTATTCGTACTCGTACAATACACAGCTTTTAGATGTATGTACTATTGGTATATACACTCCAATGATCAGCTCTTAGCAGCCCATGTGAGTCACCTAACACATGTGGGAACTATCATTTGGAAACTAGCATGAAATATCTCATAAAATTACAAAAATATGAGTAATCATTCATGACTTATTTACATGAAAACAAAATTACATATCCTTTATATCTAATCCATACACCAACGACCAAAAACACCTACAAACACTTTCATTCTTCAATTTTCTTCATCTAATTGATCTCTCTCAAGTTCTATCTTCAAGTTCTAAGTGTTCTTCATAAATTCCAAAAGTTCTAGTTTCATAAAATCAAGAATAATTCCAAGATTGCAAGTTTACTTCCAAGTTTTCTAAATCCATTCCAAGTAATCATCCAAGATCAAGAAACCTTTGTTACTTACAGTAGGTTATCTTTCTAATACAAGGTAATAATCATATTCAAACTTTAATTCAATTTCTATAACTATAACAATCTTATTTCGAGTGGAAATCTTACTTGAAATTGTTTTCGTGTCATGATTCTGCTTCAAGAACTTTCAAGCCATCCAAGGATCCTTTTGTAGTGACCCGAACTTTTCCATGTTTATATACATTAATTGAGATTGATGTTTACATGATTAAATGTTTCCAACATGTTAAGCAATCAAACTTGTTAAGACTTGATTAATTGAAATAGGTTTCATATAGACAATTGACCACCCAAGTTGACCGGTGATTCACGAACGTTAAAACTTGTAAAAAAAACTATATGATGACATATATATGGTTATATATATAGTTAACATGATATTATGATAAGTAAACATATCATTAATTATATTAACAATGAACTACATATGTAAAAACAAGACTACTAACTTAATGATTTTGAAACGAGACATATATGTAACGTTTATCGTTGTAACGACATTTAATGTATATATATCATATTAAGAGATATTCGTACATCATAATATCATGATAATATAATAATTTAAAATCTCTTTTGATATTATAAACATTGGGTTAACAACATTTAACAAGATCGTTAACCTAAAGGTTTCAAAACAACACTTACATGTAACGACTAACGATGACTTAACGACTCAGTTAAAATGCATATACATGTAGTGTTTTAATATGTATTTATACACTTTTGAAAGACTTCAATACACTTATCAAAATACTTCTACTTAACAAAAATGCTTACAATTACATTCTCGTTCAGTTTCATCAACAATTCTACTCGTATGCACCCGTATTCGTACTCGTACAATACACAACTTTTAGATGTATGTACTATTGGTATATACACTCCAATGATCAGCTCTTAGCAGCCTATGTGAGTCACCTAACACATGTGGGAACCATCATTTGGCAACTAGCATGAAATATCTCATAAGATTACAAAAATATGAGTAATCATTCATGACTTATTTACATGAAAACAAAATTACATATCCTTTATATCTAATCCATACACCAACGACCAAAAACACCTACAAACACTTTCATTCTTCAATTTTCTTCATCTAATTGAACTCTCTCAAGTTCTATCTTCAAGTTCTAAGTGTTCTTCATAAATTCCAAAAGTTCTAGTTTCATAAAATCAAGAATACTTTCAAGTTTGCTAGCTCACTTCCAATCTTGTAAGGTGATCATCCAACCTCAAGAAATCTTTGTTTCTTACAGTAGGTTATCATTCTAATATAAGGTAATAATCATATTCAAACTTTGGTTCAATTTCTATAACTATAACAATCTTATTTCAAGTGATGATCTTACTTGAACTTGTTTTCGTGTCATGATTTTGCTTCAAGAACTTTGAGCCATCCAAGGATCCATTGAAGCTAGATCCATTTTTCTCTTTTCCAGTAGGTTCATCCAAGGAACTTAAGGTAGTAATGATGTTCATAACATCATTCGATTCATACATATAAAGCTATCTTATTCGAAGGTTTAAACTTGTAATCACTAGAACATAGTTTAGTTAATTCTAAACTTGTTCGCAAACAAAAGTTAATCCTTCTAACTTGACTTTTAAAATCAACTAAACACATGTTCTATATCTATATGATATGCTAACTTAATGATTTAAAACCTGGAAACACGAAAAACACCGTAAAACCGGATTTACGCCGTCGTAGTAACACCGCGGGCTGTTTTGGGTTAGTTAATTAAAAACTATGATAAACTTTGATTTAAAAGTTGTTATTCTGAGAAAATGATTTTTATTATGAACATGAAACTATATCCAAAAATTATGGTTAAACTCAAAGTGGAAGTATGTTTTCTAAAATGGTCATCTAGACGTCGTTCTTTCGACTGAAATGACTACCTTTACAAAAACGACTTGTAACTTATTTTTCCGACTAGAAACCTATACTTTTTTTTGTTTAGATTCATAAAATAGAGTTCAATATGAAACCATAGCAATTTGATTCACTCAAAACGGATTTAAAATGAAGAAGTTATGGGTAAAACAAGATTGGATAATTTTTCTCATTTTAGCTACGTGAAAATTGGTAACAAATCTATTCCAACCATAACTTAATCAACTTGTATTATATATTATGTAATCTTGAGATACCATAGACACGTATACAATGTTTCGACCTATCATGTCGACACATCTATATATATTTCGGAACAACCATAGACACTCTATATGTGAATGTTGGAGTTAGCTATACAGGGTTGAGGTTGATTCCAAAATATATATAGTTTGAGTTGTGATCAATACTGAGATACGTATACACTGGGTCGTGGATTGATTCAAGATAATATTTATCGATTTATTTCTGTACATCTAACTGTGGACAACTAGTTGTAGGTTACTAACGAGGACAGCTGACTTAATAAACTTAAAACATCAAAATATATTAAAAGTGTTGTAAATATATTTTGATCATACTTTGATATATATGTATATATTGTTATAGGTTCGTGAATCAACTAGTGGCCAAGTCTTACTTCCCGACGAAGTAAAAATCTGTGAAAGTGAGTTATAGTCCCACTTTTAAAATCTAATATTTTGGGATGAGAATACATGCAGGTTTTATAAATGATTTACAAAATAGACACAAGTACGTGAAACTACATTCTATGGTTGAATTATCGAAATCGAATATGCCCCTTTTTATTAAGTCTGGTAATCTAAGAATTAGGGAACAGACACCCTAATTGACGCGAATCCTAAAGATAGATCTATTGGGCCTAACAAACCCCATCCAAAGTACCGGATGCTTTAGTACTTCGAAATTTATATCATATCCGAAGGGTGTCCCGGAATGATGGGGATATTCTTATATATGCATCTTGTTATTGTCGGTTACCAGGTGTTCACCATATGAATGATTTTTATCTCTATGTATGGGATGTGTATTGAAATATGAAATCTTGTGGTCTATTGTTACGATTTGATATATATAGGTTAAACCTATAACTCACCAACATTTTTGTTGACGTTTTAAGCATGTTTATTCTCAGGTGATTATTAAGAGCTTCCGCTGTCGCATACTTAAATAAGGACAAGATTTGGAGTCCATGCTTGTATGATATTGTGTAAAAACTGCATTCAAGAAACTTATTTTGTTGTAACATATTTGTATTGTAAACCATTATGTAATGGTCGTGTGTAAACAGGATATTTTAGATTATCATTATTTGATAATCTACGTAAAGCTTTTTAAACCTTTATTGATGAAATAAAGGTTATGGTTTGTTTAAAAATGAATGCAGTCTTTGAAAAACGTCTCATATAGAGGTCAAAACCTCGCAACGAAATCAATTAATATGGAACGTTTTTAATCAATAAGAACGGGACATTTCAGTTGGTATCCGAGCGTTGGTCTTAGAGAACCAGAATTTTGCATTAGTGTGTCTTATCGAGTTTGTTAGGATGCATTAGTGAGTCTGGACTTCGACCGTGTTTACTTGAAAAATGATTGCTTAACAAATTTTGTTGGAAACTATATATTTTTAACATGTGAATATTATGTGATATATTAATCTCTTAACGCGTTTGATATTATGTGATAGATGTCTACCTCTAGAACAAGTCCCATTGACTCACCTAATAATAATGAAGAGTCAAATGTAAATTGGAATGATTCGTGGACTGATTCACAAGTTCCCGAAGAGGAACCGGAAGAAGAGTCGGAACCGGAAGAAGAATCGGAACCGGAAGAAGAATCGGAACCGGATGAAGAAATAGAACCGGTGGGGGAAATAATAAAACGGTTAAGTAAAAGAAAATCCTCAACCAACCGACCAAAGTTAATTATGGTCAATGGTGTTTCCGCCAAGGAAGCAAAATATTGGGAGGATTACCAATTCTCCGATGAATCGGATTTCGACGAGAATTCCGATGATGTTATAGAAATTACCCCAACTGAATTTAAAAAGGCAAAAGAAAATAATAAGGGAAAGGGCATAAAAATAGAGAAATCTAATTCCAACCCCGATGAACTTTATATGTATCGTCAACCCCCAAAGTCCTTAAGTTGTAACAATGACCCGGGAACCTCTAAACCACCAGGTTTTTCTAAACCAATGTGGACAACGACGGCTCGTATTAGGGGAACATCATATATCCCTAGAAACTTGGCAAAACGAACCAAAACCGAAGAAGAAGAAACGAGCGAGTCGGAATAAGATAGTTGTATTCGTGTGGTGTAATATATGGAATATAGTGTTCTTATGCTTTATGATATATGTAAAAATTGCTTGTATTAATAAGTATTTTTTTATGAATCTAACTCTTGTCTATTTTACAGTTTAAAAACACAAAATGGATAGACAACCCAATATTTTAAGAGACCTACCCGGAGACATGATTGATGAAATCTTGTCTAGAGTCGGCCAGAATTCTTCGGCACAACTATTTAAGGCGAGATCAGTTTGTAAGACATTCGAAGAACGTTCCAAGAATGTCTTGGTTTATAAGAGACTTTCGTTTGAAAGATGGGGGATATCACATTGGGAAACCCATAAATTACGATGTGTTTACTTTGACGCATATATTGCGAGGAACCCAAATGCTATTTTACGCAACGGGTTAAGAAATTATTTTGACTCAATATATCCGAATATTGGACTTCGTGATTTAGAAAAAGTGGCTAACATGCAACATAAAGAAGCATGTTATGCTTACGGATTAGTAATGTTCGCTTCTCACCAAAGTGAGAACAAGAACATCGGGCTACAACTATTAAACAAAACGTTTCCACAAGTGATGGAGTCGGTAATTGGGGTAAGAAATGAGGTTTTTAGATTATTACGGGACTGTTGGACATTACGTAACCCTCGTCCCTTTGATGACGCTACAACACGCTGTCTTATCAACGGCCATAACGGTTATGTTGCACAAGACCAAGGATGGGAAGTAGTCCTAGTAAAACCAGAATGCATGACTTGTTTCTGGACGTATGAATTACGTGTCTTTATTGCCTTTGCTGAACGACTTGTGTACTAGCTAGAATTGTCTTCACAACTATCTTGTATCAAAGTTATTGTGTGCTATATTTCATGCTTTATGTAAAATAAGCGGTATTGTAAGTTTGTAAAATATTGTATAAAAGTTTGAACGCGAAATATTATTACAATCAGTTTTTCATATAGAATTGTAGTAGTTGAATTGTATATTAGCTACTAAGTATGAACTTAACGGGTAGGTACTACCCGAATTTAAACTTATAAAACGCTAATATGAAGAAAAAGCTTTTATAAATGAGTTCATATTATGCTACGAAATACTATTAACTACTCTTAATATTCTGTATGATTAACTTGTTCCATTTAACTATTTTGAAGGAAATGGCACCGACTACTCGACACACCGTGAATATGAATGAAGAGGAATTCCGTACTTTTCTAGCTTCAAACATAGCCGCAGTACAGGCTGCGCTACATACCAACAATAACCTTGGATCTAGCAGTACAGGAAATCGTGTAGGATGCACCTACAAAGAATTCACTGCCTGCAAACCTTTGGAATTTGATGGAACCGAAGGACCGATCGGATTGAAACGGTGGATCGAGAAGGTCGAATCGGTGTTTGCCATAAGTAAGTGTACTGAAGAGGACAAAGTGAAGTACGCTACGCATACCTTCACAGGTTCTGCGTTAACATGGTGGAATACCTATCTAGAGCAAGTGGGACAAGATGATGCGTACGCACTACCGTGGTCAGCATTCAAGCACTTGATGAACGAGAAGTACCGTCCCAGAACCGAGGTCAATAAGCTCAAGACAGAACTTAGAGGGTTACGAACCCAAGGATTTGATATTACCACGTACGAAAGACGATTCACAGAATTGTGCCTATTGTGTCCGGGAGCATTCGAAGATGAGGAAGAGAAGATCGACGCGTTTGTGAAAGGATTACCGGAAAGAATCCAAGAAGATATAAGTTCACACGAGCCCGCCTCCATACAACAGGCATGTAGAATGGCTCACAAACTAGTGAACCAGATTGAAGAAAGAATTAAAGAACAGACTGCTGAAGAGGCCAATGTGAAGCAAGTCAAAAGAAAGTGGGAGGAAAACGGTGATAAGAATCACCAATACAACAACAACAGCAATTACAACAATAATCGCAACAATTATCCCAACAATCGCAACATCAATCGCAACTACAACAAACGGCCCAACAACAACAACAACAACAACAACAACAACAACAGCAACTACAACAATCATCCCAACAACAATAATAACCGCAACAACAACAACAATCAGAAGCAGCTATGCCAAAGGTGTGAAAAGTATCACTCGGGGTTCTGCACCAAATTTTGCAACAAGTGTAAAAGAAATGGTCATAGCGCGGCGAAGTGTGAGGTCTACGGACCAGGGGTTAATAGAACGAAAGGAACAAATGGTGTCGGAACGAGTAATGGCGGAGCAAGTAGTGTCGGAGCAAGTTATGCCAATGTAGTTTGTTATAAATGTGGAAAACCAGGCCACATTATTAGAAATTGCCCGAACCAGGAGAACACGAATGGACAAGGCCGTGGAAGAGTTTTCAATATTAATGCGGTAGAGGCACAGGAAGACCCGGAGCTTGTTACGGGTACGTTTCTTATTGACAATAAATCTGCTTACGTTTTATTTGATTCGGGTGCGGATAGAAGCTATATGAGTAGAGATTTTTGTGCTAAATTAAGTTGTCCATTGACGCCTTTGGATAGTAAATTTTTACTCGAATTAGCAAATGGTAAATTAATTTCAGCAGATAATATATGTCGGAATCGAGAAATTAAACTGGTTAGCGAAACATTTAAGATTGATTTGATACCAGTAGAGTTAGGGAGTTTTGATGTGATAATCGGTATGGACTGGTTGAAAGAAGTGAAAGCGGAGATCGTTTGTTACAAAAATGCAATTCGCATTATACGAGAAAAAGGAAAACCCTTAATGGTGTACGGAGAAAAGGGCAACACGAAGCTACATCTTATTAGTAATTTGAAGGCACAAAAACTAATAAGAAAAGGTTGCTATGCTGTTCTAGCACACGTCGAGAAAGTACAAACTGAAGAAAAGAGCATCAATGATGTTCCCATTGCAAAAGAATTTCCCGATGTATTTCCGAAAGAATTACCGGGATTACCCCCACATCGATCCGTTGAATTTCAAATAGATCTTGTACCAGGAGCTGCACCAATAGCTCGTGCTCCTTACAGACTCGCACCCAGCGAGATGAAAGAACTGCAAAGCCAATTACAAGAACTTTTAGAGCGTGGTTTCATTCGACCAAGCACATCACCGTGGGGAGCTCCTGTTTTGTTTGTCAAGAAGAAAGATGGTACATTCAGGTTGTGTATCGACTACCGAGAGTTGAACAAACTTACCATCAAGAACCGCTACCCACTACCGAGAATCGACGACTTATTTGATCAACTACAAGGCTCGTCTGTTTATTCAAAGATTGACTTACGTTCCGGGTATCATCAAATGCGGGTGAAAGAAGATGATATTCCAAAGACTGCTTTCAGAACACGTTACGGTCATTACGAGTTTATGGTCATGCCGTTTGGTTTAACTAATGCACCAGCTGTGTTCATGGACCTTATGAACCGAGTGTGTGGACCATACCTTGACAAGTTTGTCATTGTTTTCATTGATGACATACTTATTTACTCAAAGAATGACCAAGAACACGGTGAACATTTGAGAAAGGTGTTAGAAGTATTGAGGAAGGAAGAATTGTACGCTAAGTTTTCAAAGTGTGCATTTTGGTTGGAAGAAGTTCAATTCCTCGGTCACATAGTGAACAAAGAAGGTATTAAGGTGGATCCGGCAAAGATAGAAACTGTTGAAAAGTGGGAAACCCCGAAAACTCCGAAACACATACGCCAGTTTTTAGGACTAGCTGGTTACTACAGAAGGTTCATCCAAGACTTTTCCAGAATAGCAAAACCCTTGACTGCATTAACGCATAAAGGGAAGAAATTTGAATGGAATGATGAACAAGAGAAAGCGTTTCAGTTATTGAAGAAAAAGCTAACTACGGCACCTATATTGTCATTGCCTGAAGGGAATGATGATTTTGTGATTTATTGTGATGCATCAAAGCAAGGTCTCGGTTGTGTATTAATGCAACGAACGAAGGTGATTGCTTATGCGTCTAGACAATTGAAGATTCACGAACAAAATTATACGACGCATGATTTGGAATTAGGCGCGGTTGTTTTTGCATTAAAGACTTGGAGGCACTACTTATATGGGGTCAAAAGTATTATATATACCGACCACAAAAGTCTTCAACACATATTTAATCAGAAACAACTGAATATGAGGCAGCGTAGGTGGATTGAATTATTGAATGATTACGACTTCGAGATTCGTTACCACCCGGGGAAGGCAAATGTGGTAGCCGATGCCTTGAGCAGGAAGGACAGAGAACCCATTCGAGTAAAATCTATGAATATAATGATTCATAATAACATTACTACTCAAATAAAGGAGGCGCAACAAGGAGTTTTAAAAGAGGGAAATTTAAAGGATGAAATACCCAAAGGATCGGAGAAGCATCTTAATATTCGGGAAGACGGAACCCGGTATAGGGCTGAAAGGATTTGGGTACCAAAATTTGGAGATATGAGAGAAATGGTACTTAGAGAAGCTCATAAAACCAGATACTCAATACATCCTGGAACGGGGAAGATGTACAAGGATCTCAAGAAACATTTTTGGTGGCCGGGTATGAAAGCCGATGTTGCTAAATACGTAGGAGAATGTTTGACGTGTTCTAAGGTCAAAGCTGAGCATCAGAAACCATCAGGTCTACTTCAACAACCCGAAATCCCGGAATGGAAATGGGAAAACATTACCATGGATTTCATCACTAAATTGCCAAGGACTGCAAGTGGTTTTGATACTATTTGGGTAATAGTTGATCGTCTCACCAAATCAGCACACTTCCTACCAATAAGAGAAGATGACAAGATGGAGAAGTTATCACGACTGTATTTGAAGGAAGTCATCTCCAGACATGGAATACCAATCTCTATTATCTCTGATAGGGATGGCAGATTTATTTCAAGATTCTGGCAGACATTACAGCAAGCATTAGGAACTCGTCTAGACATGAGTACTGCCTATCATCCACAAACTGATGGGCAGAGCGAAAGGACGATACAAACGCTTGAAGACATGCTACGAGCATGTGTTATTGATTTCGGAAACAGTTGGGATCGACATCTACCGTTAGCAGAATTTTCCTACAACAACAGCTACCATTCAAGCATTGAGATGGCGCCGTTT
Organism: Rutidosis leptorrhynchoides; assembly: GCF_046630445.1. Taxonomy (NCBI): domain Eukaryota; kingdom Viridiplantae; phylum Streptophyta; class Magnoliopsida; order Asterales; family Asteraceae; genus Rutidosis; species Rutidosis leptorrhynchoides. The sequence continues at coordinate 341,268,002 of NC_092339.1, read as the reverse complement.
GAAGCACTTTATGGTAGAAAGTGCAGGTCTCCGATTTGTTGGAGTGAGGTGGGGGATAGACAGATTACGGGTCCGGAGATTATACAAGAAACTACCGAGAAGATCATCCAAATTCAACAACGGTTGAAAACCGCCCAAAGTCGACAAAAGAGCTACGCTGACATTAAAAGAAAAGATATAGAATTTGAAATTGGAGAGATGGTCATGCTTAAAGTTGCACCTTGGAAAGGCGTTGTTCGATTTGGTAAACGAGGGAAATTAAATCCAAGGTATATTGGACCATTCAAGATTATTGATCGTGTCGGACCAGTAGCTTACCGACTTGAGTTACCTCAACAACTCGCGGCTGTACATAACACTTTCCACGTCTCGAATTTGAAGAAATGTTTTGCTAAAGAAGATCTCACTATTCCGTTAGATGAAATCCAAATCAACGAAAAACTTCAATTCATCGAAGAACCCGTCGAAATAATGGATCGTGAGGTTAAAAGACTTAAGCAAAACAAGATACCAATTGTTAAGGTTCGATGGAATGCTCGTAGAGGACCCGAGTTCACCTGGGAGCGTGAAGATCAGATGAAGAAGAAATACCCGCATCTATTTCCAGAAGATTCGTCAACACCTTCAACAGCTTAAAATTTCGGGACGAAATTTATTTAACGGGTAGGTACTGTAGTGACCCGAACTTTTCCATGTTTATATACATTAATTGAGATTGATGTTTACATGATTAAATGTTTCCAACATGTTAAGCAATCAAACTTGTTAAGACTTGATTAATTGAAATAGGTTTCATATAGACAATTGACCACCCAAGTTGACCGGTGATTCACGAACGTTAAAACTTGTAAAAAAAACTATATGATGACATATATATGGTTATATATATAGTTAACATGATATTATGATAAGTAAACATATCATTAATTATATTAACAATGAACTACATATGTAAAAACAAGACTACTAACTTAATGATTTTGAAACGAGACATATATGTAACGTTTATCGTTGTAACGACATTTAATGTATATATATCATATTAAGAGATATTCGTACATCATAATATCATGATAATATAATAATTTAAAATCTCTTTTGATATTATAAACATTGGGTTAACAACATTTAACAAGATCGTTAACCTAAAGGTTTCAAAACAACACTTACATGTAACGACTAACGATGACTTAACGACTCAGTTAAAATGCATATACATGTAGTGTTTTAATATGTATTTATACACTTTTGAAAGACTTCAATACACTTATCAAAATACTTCTACTTAACAAAAATGCTTACAATTACATTCTCGTTCAGTTTCATCAACAATTCTACTCGTATGCACCCGTATTCGTACTCGTACAATACACAACTTTTAGATGTATGTACTATTGGTATATACACTCCAATGATCAGCTCTTAGCAGCCTATGTGAGTCACCTAACACATGTGGGAACCATCATTTGGCAACTAGCATGAAATATCTCATAAGATTACAAAAATATGAGTAATCATTCATGACTTATTTACATGAAAACAAAATTACATATCCTTTATATCTAATCCATACACCAACGACCAAAAACACCTACAAACACTTTCATTCTTCAATTTTCTTCATCTAATTGAACTCTCTCAAGTTCTATCTTCAAGTTCTAAGTGTTCTTCATAAATTCCAAAAGTTCTAGTTTCATAAAATCAAGAATACTTTCAAGTTTGCTAGCTCACTTCCAATCTTGTAAGGTGATCATCCAACCTCAAGAAATCTTTGTTTCTTACAGTAGGTTATCATTCTAATATAAGGTAATAATCATATTCAAACTTTGGTTCAATTTCTATAACTATAACAATCTTATTTCAAGTGATGATCTTACTTGAACTTGTTTTCGTGTCATGATTTTGCTTCAAGAACTTTGAGCCATCCAAGGATCCATTGAAGCTAGATCCATTTTTCTCTTTTCCAGTAGGTTCATCCAAGGAACTTAAGGTAGTAATGATGTTCATAACATCATTCGATTCATACATATAAAGCTATCTTATTCGAAGGTTTAAACTTGTAATCACTAGAACATAGTTTAGTTAATTCTAAACTTGTTCGCAAACAAAAGTTAATCCTTCTAACTTGACTTTTAAAATCAACTAAACACATGTTCTATATCTATATGATATGCTAATTTAATGATTTAAAACCTGGAAACACGAAAAACACCGTAAAACCGGATTTACGCCGTCGTAGTAACACCGCGGGCTGTTTTGGGTTAGTTAATTAAAAACTATGATAAACTTTGATTTAAAAGTTGTTATTCTGAGAAAATGATTTTTATTATGAACATGAAACTATATCCAAAAATTATGGTTAAACTCAAAGTGGAAGTATGTTTTCTAAAATGGTCATCTAGACGTCGTTCTTTCGACTGAAATGACTACCTTTACAAAAACGACTTGTAACTTATTTTTCCGACTAGAAACCTATACTTTTTTTTGTTTAGATTCATAAAATAGAGTTCAATATGAAACCATAGCAATTTGATTCACTCAAAACGGATTTAAAATGAAGAAGTTATGGGTAAAACAAGATTGGATAATTTTTCTCATTTTAGCTACGTGAAAATTGGTAACAAATCTATTCCAACCATAACTTAATCAACTTGTATTATATATTATGTAATCTTGAGATACCATAGACACGTATACAATGTTTCGACCTATCATGTCGACACATCTATATATATTTCGGAACAACCATAGACACTCTATATGTGAATGTTGGAGTTAGCTATACAGGGTTGAGGTTGATTCCAAAATATATATAGTTTGAGTTGTGATCAATACTGAGATACGTATACACTGGGTCGTGGATTGATTCAAGATAATATTTATCGATTTATTTCTGTACATCTAACTGTGGACAACTAGTTGTAGGTTACTAACGAGGACAGCTGACTTAATAAACTTAAAACATCAAAATATATTAAAAGTGTTGTAAATATATTTTGATCATACTTTGATATATATGTATATATTGTTATAGGTTCGTGAATCAACTAGTGGCCAAGTCTTACTTCCCGACGAAGTAAAAATCTGTGAAAGTGAGTTATAGTCCCACTTTTAAAATCTAATATTTTGGGATGAGAATACATGCAGGTTTTATAAATGATTTACAAAATAGACACAAGTACGTGAAACTACATTCTATGGTTGAATTATCGAAATCGAATATGCCCCTTTTTATTAAGTCTGGTAATCTAAGAATTAGGGAACAGACACCCTAATTGACGCGAATCCTAAAGATAGATCTATTGGGCCTAACAAACCCCATCCAAAGTACCGGATGCTTTAGTACTTCGAAATTTATATCATATCCGAAGGGTGTCCCGGAATGATGGGGATATTCTTATATATGCATCTTGTTATTGTCGGTTACCAGGTGTTCACCATATGAATGATTTTTATCTCTATGTATGGGATGTGTATTGAAATATGAAATCTTGTGGTCTATTGTTACGATTTGATATATATAGGTTAAACCTATAACTCACCAACATTTTTGTTGACGTTTTAAGCATGTTTATTCTCAGGTGATTATTAAGAGCTTCCGCTGTCGCATACTTAAATAAGGACAAGATTTGGAGTCCATGCTTGTATGATATTGTGTAAAAACTGCATTCAAGAAACTTATTTTGTTGTAACATATTTGTATTGTAAACCATTATGTAATGGTCGTGTGTAAACAGGATATTTTAGATTATCATTATTTGATAATCTACGTAAAGCTTTTTAAACCTTTATTGATGAAATAAAGGTTATGGTTTGTTTAAAAATGAATGCAGTCTTTGAAAAACGTCTCATATAGAGGTCAAAACCTCGCAACGAAATCAATTAATATGGAACGTTTTTAATCAATAAGAACGGGACATTTCACCTTTGAAGCTAGATCTATTTTTCTCATTTCCAGTAGGTTTATCCAAGGAACTTGAGGTAGTAACGATGTTCATAACATCATTCGATTCATACATATAAAGCTATCTTATTCGAAGGTTTAAACTTGTAATCACTAGAACATAGTTTAGTTAATTCTAAACTTGTTCGCAAATAAAAGTTAATCCTTCTAACTTGACTTTTAAAATCAACTAAAAACATGTTCTATATCTATATTCTATGCTAACTTAATGATTTAAAACCTGGAAACACGAAAAACACCGTAAAACCGGATTTACGCCGTCGTAGTAACACCGCGGACTGTTTTGGGTTAGTTAATTAAAAACTATGATAAACTTTGATTTAAAAGTTGTTATTCTGGGAAAATGATTTTTATTATGAACATGAAACTATATCCAAAAATTATGGTTAAACTCAAAGTGGAAGTATGTTTTCTAAAATGGTCATCTAGACGTCGTTCTTTCGACTAAAATGACTACCTTTACAAAAATGACTTGTAACTTATTTTTCCGACTATAAACCTATACTTTTTCTGTTTAGATTCATAAAATAGAGTTCAATATGAAACCATAGTAATTTGATTCACTCAAAATGGATTTAAAATGAAGAAGTTATGGGTAAAACAAGATTGGATAATTTTTCTCATTTTAGCTACGTGAAAATTGGTAACAAATCTATTCCAACCATAACTTAATCAACTTGTATTGTATATTATGTAATCTTGAGATACCATATACACGTATACAATGTTTCGACCTATCATGTCGACACATCTATATATATTTCGGAACAACCATAGACACTCTATATGTGAATGTTGGAGTTAGCTATACAGGGTTGAGGTTGATTTCTAAATATATATAGTTTGAGTTGTGATCAATACTGAGATACGTATACACTGGGTGGTGGATTGATTCAAGATAATATTTATCGATTTATTTCTGTACATCTAATTGTGGACAACTAGTTGTAGGTTACTAACGAGGACAGCTGACTTAATAAACTTAAAACATCAAAATATATTAAAAGTGTTGTAAATATATTTTGAACATACCTTGATATATATGTATATATTGTTATAGGTTCGTGAATCAACCAGTGGCCAAGTCTTACTTCCCGACGAAGTAAAAATCTGTGAAAGTGAGTTATAGTCCCACTTTTAAAATCTAATATTTTTGGGATGAGAATACATGCAGGTTTTATAAATGATTTACAAAATAGACACAAGTACGTGAAACTACATTCTATGGTTGAATTATCGAGATTGAATATGTCCCTTTTTATTAAGTCTGGTAATCTAAGAATTAGGGAACAGACACCCTAATTGACGCGAATCCTAAAGATAGATCTATTGGGCCTAACAAACCCCATCCAAAGTACCGGATGCTTTAGTACTTTGAAATTTATATAATATCCGAAGGGTGTCCCGGAATGATGGGGATATTCTTATATATATGCATCTTGTTAATGGCGGTTACCAGGTGTTCACCATATGAATGATTTTTATCTCTATGTATGGGATGTGTATTGAAATATGAAATCTTGTGGTCTATTGTTACGATTTGATATATATAGGTTAAACCTATAACTCACCAACATTTTTGTTGACGTTTAAAGCATGTTTATTCTCAGGTGAATACTAAGAGCTTCCGCTGTTGCATACTAAAATAAGGACAAGATTTGGAGTCCATGATTGTATGATATTGTGTAAAAACTGCATTCAAGAAACTGATTTCGATGTAACATATTTGTGTTGTAAACCATTATGTAATGGTCGTGTGTAAACAGAATATTTTAGATTATCATTATTTGATAATCTACGTAAAGCTTTTTATACCTTTATTTATGAAATAAAGGTTATGGTTTGTTTTAAAAATGAATGCAGTCTTTGAAAAACGTCTCATATAGAGGTCAAAACCTCGCAACGAAATCAACTAATATGGAACGTTTTTAATCAATAAGAACGGGACATTTCAGTTCGTTGAGATGCATATGGCGGGAGTGGCTGGTGATCTGGTCAAGGTCCCCACTGTTGAGAACTCCAGATGTGTTGAATCTGAGGTTTGTGTGATTCTGGGTGGTGTGAAACCCGGAGGTATGTGACTGGAGTCCGCCATGGCGTAGGTTCTTGCTCAACAAAATGAATAAGATGTAAGTCCTAAGGATGGCGCTAATTGTTTTTACAATAACCGGCGATTAGTATTGATATGGGGATATGCAAGTCACAGAGATTGAGATTGAGATTGAGTGATTATGATTTTGGTTTTTTTCGTTGGCGATTCCCCGAAGGTAACAATCAGAGGATTGTTTTATGCCTCCGAAGCAAATGATATAACATGATTGTATTATTATGTGTGTATTTCTTGAATGTGGAATGTTTCCTGCATTCTATTCTATTTATAAGTGGGATGGAGCGGCTTCCTATACCAGCTCGCTAGTTCCCAATGATTTTGGATCACTAGTTGACTTTCCGTTTTGGTAAACCTGCAGAGGAAAGTAAGCTTGTCCCTTTCCTTTGTGGTACAGGCGTGCATATATATATATATATATATATATATATCATATATATATATATATATATATATATATATATATATATATATATATATATATCCGAGCTAGGAATAGTTTCGCTAGCTTGACTTTGTAATTGACCGAGGTTTTATGGGCTCTAAGATCATTAATTTTGCTCTAATTCCAGGACCTCGTTCACTATAGCTAAAGTTTTCCTTCGTTCTATATATTGTGGCCAGATCCTCCGAAGAAAACTGCGAAGCTGGTAAACGGGCCGGAGGTTGGGTACACTATCAGTCCCCACAAATATGGCATTGTGGCCATCGCTCAAAAATATTAGTGTAGGGTCTCCATCGGGATTATCATCAAAAAGCCCATTTTTTTAAACTTGTTTGCGTTAGAGCCCATAAAAAAAGTTTGACAATTTGCCCTCGCAAGGAGCAAAATGCCTCTTGCTCCCTTGCGCCTTGCGTCCTTGCGACCTTGGTTTCACTTGAGAGCAAGGAGCAATGTGCCTTTTGCTCCCTTGCTCTCAGGTGGAAGCAAAGACGCAAGGTGCCTCTTGCTCCCTTGCTTCTACCTGGGAGCAAGGTGCCTTGCTCCTTACTCCCTTGCTCCCAGGTGGAATCAAGGGAGCAAGATGCACCTTGCGTCCTTGCTTCCACCTAGGAGCAAGGGAGCAAGATGCACCTTGCGTCCTTGCTTCCACTTGGGAGGAAGGGAGCAAGAGGTACCTTGCGTCCTTGCTTCCACCTGGGAGCAAAGAAGCAAGAGGCACCTTGCTCCTTGCTCCTTGCTCTCAAGTGAAACGAAGGTCGCAAGGCGCAAGGGAGCAAGAGACATCTTGCTCCTTGCGAGGGCAAATTGTCAAACTTTTTTTTATGAGCTCTCATGCAAACAAGTTCAAAAAATGGGCTTTTGGTGATAATTTCGTCTCCATCACTTGGCAATCACATTATTCAAGCCCAACAAACAAAAATATTCAAGGCCCAGCAGAGTTGCTTAACCCAAACAAAAGTTTTTTTTTTCCTGGCAATAGCCCAAAGCAATTATTAGGCTTCAAAAACCACAACCAACAGTCCCAATAACATCCTACAACAACACTTCGCCCAGAGCAATTCCCTCTAGTACTCTCTATCAAAATGCAATCTTTGTATGCAATTTTCCTTCAAAATATCCTTCTTCTATTATTTTATTAAAGGGTTTTCATCTGATGAATATATTGAAACAATATAAAATAAAAGCCCGAATCAATGTTGAGAGCACATATGCTCACAATCGAAACAAGAAACCAAAAACGTCCAAGACACTACAAGAGCCACAAAACCAAATACTATAATGAGGACCAACATATCAAGAAATTTTCCACTGGCTCCTTATCTTGCGCACATGATGCGTATCCTTGAACTTCAAAGACATCAACTTCAATCGAACGTTGCATAGTAACTTTAAAAAGTTGATCAAGGTTACGGGACTTCTTCTTAAACAACCGCGCATTTCTTTATTGCCATATAAAATAAACCGACGCTGCAAAAAGAAGTTTCATAATCACCACACGAGTAGTTCGTCGATGAGCTATTGGGCACAAAAGATTAATTATATCCTTCCATTCCATTACGTTGGACGGGAAGATACAGTTCCAGCATACATCCTCCCATAACTTCTGCAAATATGAGCACTTAAAAAATAAGTGAGTATGTGTATCTTGTTTACACAATGGGCAATTCATCGTGATAATTTGCGATTTATCCACATCCTAATGCATTAGTTTCTCTTGAGTTTTAAGTTTTTCACCAATCATTAGCCAAACTGTACATTCATATCGTGGGATATTTTGCGCGAACCAAACAACAGAATACCATGGGACTTTATGAGTTTGTGGACGAGGAGATTCCCAAGCATTCTTAGTCGAAAAATCTCCTAAACTCTCATCCTCTAGCTTCCAACAAACTCGATTAGACTGTGATACATCCGAGAAACTAATATTTGGAAGCAAAGGGTATTTTTGAATCCTAAAATATGGCCACTTCAAACCATTATGGCTGATCAAGTCACATACCATTGTTGCAGCATTTAAACCTTCTCGTGTAATATCGCGAAAGGAAATAACTTCACCAAGGTTCCTAAAATCGCACCAAGTATCATACCATGTCGATGTACGTTCACCATTACCTACTTTTTGAATTATGAATGGACGAATAATCCTCCTTATTGATAACAGTTTACCCCAAGCATAACTTGACAAATTACCATTGTCTACCTCCGACACATTGCGATCAGGAAGTTTATACGAATGTATCCATTTTACCCACATCGATTCTTTACCCGTAAGAATACTCCAAATATGGAATGCCAAAAGAGTTATATTCCGAATCTTCAAGTTTTAATTCCCAATCCTCCTTCATCCTTTGGACAGCACACGTCCGACCACTTTACTTTGGCTTTTCCCTGTTTCAACTCACCTTGACAACATAAAAACCCGCACAAAATTTATTCGATATCTTTAATAATAGTATCTGGCAATAAGAACACTGATGACCAATAAACATGCGACGATGATAGAACCGAAGTGATAAGTTGTACTCTTCCGGCGAATGATAGGAATTTGTTCTTCCAATTCTCCACCCTTTGCTTCACCCGATCCACCAATATTTTGCATTCCCTTACATATAAAGCCGAAAACACTAGTGGTAGCATGAGATACTTCATTAGTATTGTGCCTTCAACAAACGGCATGGGCTCTAAGATTGCTGCCTTAACAAATGGTGTAACATTACAGAAAAAAGTGGTACTTTTCGATAAACTGGGAGTGAGCCTTGAACAATCTTTATAATAATTTAAAGCTTCAGAAACAACCTTCACATAATCGATATTAGCATGAGAGGTTTATTCCACGAACAATAACTAGAGATTTTTCATTATATTTTTTGTGCACACCATAAATAAAAAACTAAGATTATTGGGGTTAAACATAAAAGGAAACAAAACACGCCGAGTTGTTGGCCAAGTCACACCTCGCGATCTTGGAGGGGCACCTCGGGTTTCGCGAGCCTTATGCCTAGTCGCAATCTCACGTTCCAAATCGTGATCAATTGTTATCAAAGCCTTCGTCACAGTTTCACGCGTATCAAGCTCACACTTTGCACTCCAACTGTGACCTAGCATATCCCGAGCAAAGGATCCAGTTCCGCGATTGCCTACTTTGATCCGAATTTTACTCCTTAATTATTTTCCTATTTGTTCAAACTTTTCAGACTCAACAATCTTCCACTTGAAGATTTTGAACAAACCCGAACACCGTGTTCCATTCCAAATCTGCCAAACAAGCCCATATATACCATCAACGGGACGCGTACAATCCCACCATGGCAAGATGAAAACTTGCGATAAAGAGCACTTTAACTTTGCCTTGTTGAAATTTTGAAATCAGTCGCCTCAATTGTAAACGTTACTCAAACCACCCTCGATCGCCTGATTAAAACTCATTTGCAGTTATTGCCTAGAATAATCCACCTGGGACATGCCGCTCTTCCACACCGGTAAGGAAGCTTTATGAAACGACCACGAACCATTTACTCGAAAAATGACAATTTTTTTTACCTGGCGTAAAATTACTCCACTACCAGCGTAATTTTACTCCCCATAAATTCTTGGCGTAAAAACCTTGCGTAAAATTACGCCCCAAACGTTTATGAAGTCTGTTTTCAAAATTTCAGATTTAACACTTGGCTTAAAATTACTCCACTACCAGCGTAAATTTAGTCCATGTACAAATTTTCTGGGCATATTTTATAACATTGACACTTAAACATTTTTCTTCGTAACTCATTAACCGTACATCCGTTTGACTTGAAAATTTTCAAGTAGACTCATAATAATATTTCTCAAGTGCGTACAAAAGAGTATTACCCAAAGTCATTCCAATACATTGTTTGACAATTTGAAATAGTTGTACACCCGTAAAACCTGAATATAACAAGTTACACATCCAAATGTTTTAGTCAAACAACCTGGGACACGATGACCCCTTACATACCCAAAAGGTGTAACTTTGACCCAAATGTACACAACGGCAATCGAAAAATGTACTAAAGCGTGAGTTCCAGGATTTATATACCCATATCTACTAACATCCAAAACAAGCAAAACAAACATCATATTATCATCAAGTCAATTTCAAAAGCATAACAAACATCCATCATCATTCAATAGTCTCCACATTCTTACCCTTACTGGAGCTCGTTCCGACAAAATGTTAAATCACAACGAAGTAAGCGAAACTCCTAGTGAATACAATATATGCATACGAGTTAATAACATTCATAAAGATAATTAGTTATCCGCATATCATCAACCAAACAATTCACACATTTCGCAATCATATTTGGTTCTTGATGCGATCCCAACGTGAACCAAGAACCCTACCATCATATCAACCATCACAATGCGCATGTGTCTACTTTGGATCTTGATGTATTCCCAACGTGAACCAAGATACCGCTAGATGCGTTCCTAACTTGAACCAAGCACCTCATACCAATCTCAATACAAACAATTTCATACCAATATATCTCTCATTAACAAGTAAACACATATTGTACTCACCTCAAAATCCAAGCAAGCAATAGTCAACAATACTTCCAAAATGGTCTCTAACAATCTTTTAAATCCAAGTGACGTAGTAACAAACATATACATACACATATATCACAATTTACTCACATTTGGTCTCACAAGACCCTTAATCATTAGGGTTCATTATCTGAAATCCCAAAAATTCATTTTGACACTCTTAGACTAAAAACACTAGTCTTGCATCTACAAGTCACTTCATCTAGTTTCTACTTTAATCACAACTTCAATTGTCCATAAAGATTTCTTAAGTCAACTAAAGTCAAAGTCAGATTTTAATTATCAACACAAGTTATAATCTAATACTTTCATTTTAAAATTTCATTATCTATACAAATGCCCAATCCATAAACCCTATTAAACCATGAAGGCTTGTCTGAGTGGCCACCGAGTTGCCTAATGAAGCACACCACCCGGGTTCAATTCCTGGGTATGCAAAATTGTTCAAAAAGGAAGTGTGACTAGAGGGTGCACATAATGCACAATTAACCCGGTACCAGGTTTCGCACACGGAGGGCTTGATTACCCGTGGTTTTACCTTATATGGGGGAGCCAATGTGCTCGTTCATAGAAGGATTTCGTTTCTTACCAAAAAGATTTTCGAATTAGGGTTTCAATGGAATCCAAAACCTTGATTCCATCATTTCTAACCCCAACTAACTACATAAATTCAAGTTTAAAAAAAAAAATTGTTCATACCTTAAACTAGGGTTTCAAAACCCCCAATTTACACAAAGAAGAAAATAATAAAAGAAATAAAGCTTCTAATGGTGCTAACAAGTATTATAGATGTAGATTATACTCCTTTATCAAGCGCATGGAAAAAATTCAAGGTCCCTATTTTACATCATAAGTCCTTTTTCTAACTAACTAGTGTTAACAATTACAATAAAGATAAAATAATACCTTCCAAAAATTTAGGATGTGACACTTTCGACACTCAAATTACTGATTAATAGTCCAATCTCCAATGGTTTAGTTAGTTTTTGTTAGGTTTGGTAATTTGGTTCCATTTTATAGTTTCGAAGCTCGCCGGCTTCTTCTTTGTACGGAGTATTTGTTTTGATAGGTTCTCTTTTAATGAAAGTTTTGTTGGTTTGTAAGAGTTTCGTTTTTTTACGCAAAAAAAAGAAGTTTCGTGGTGGACTTCGGCTCTATAAGAAAAGCAAATGGAACCATCTACTCGATTTACGGTTTGTGTCTCCGTAGTCTACGTATCCACTTTATAATTGTGTTTCTAGGTCACATCGAAGACAAGCTTAGGCTGATTCATCACTATCATATGGTATATTATGATATGATATTATACCTATATACTAAAACACACCCAGATTTTGTCAGTTCAGTTGTTTAAGATTGTCTCTTTGAGTTTGCGTTCACACTGCAATCGGTCCCTCAACTTCGGCTCAATTTACAAAACTGTCCCTCAAGTTTACACTTTTTCAGGGGTAGAAAGTGTAAATATATAATTTTATTAAAACAAATGAAACTAATTCCACCCGAATTTATAACGGGCCCTATTTTCTCGCTCGGTGTGAGTTAAATTTTTCCGAGACCACCGTTCAACTCAAAAAAATCTAACGAACCCAACGGAACTAACTATACGCGAAACGGACACTTCTCAAAAAACGCTAAACACTTCGGGCTATCTTCAATACATATACATATACTTATAATAAACAACCCAAACTACCTACATCATATCGATGGTGAAGTTTTCATTTTTTACACAATCTTCCTAATGTTAAAAATGCATATGTCATTAGGTATACTAGTAACTAACCACGTGTATTCAAAAACACCTGTAGCAAAGCGTTTTTATTTCCGTAAATACATAACTCTACGTTAACTATGATTATGTAACCCGAAAGGCACCGCGGCATCGCGCGGACCACTTTTCTAGTCTTATACTTAAATAAGGTTGGTTCACGGCCTATTATCCTCAGATCTGTTAGTGATTTTAGCATGATCCGACGTCGTTTTAATTGATTGGATTGCTAAGTTGAAAGTGATCAAACCATTGAAACGCTACATGGATATGGAGAGTGTGAAGTACACGTTCGTAAAGGGTAATATGGTTTGAGGTAATGTAAATAAGCTTGGAAATAATGTTTGGAACATTGGAAATGCGAAACGTGACTTGAAAGGCCAAACGCACCAAACCACATAGTGAAAAAGAGTTTTAGGAGTGAAGTAGCTTTAAGTTGCGGCGCGGTTCCTGGGCCCGCGGCGCGGCTTAAAGGGTGAAATGCTGGCCGAGAGTTTTGCTTATTTTGGGTGTTCGGTTCTTTGTTAAGCCGCGGCGCGGGTCTTTGGGCCGCAGCGTGGCTTAATACACGGTCGCTGAAAAGGTGTCTTTTCAACCCAAAAGGTGCATTTGATCTCCAAAGGTTTTGGGGTTATTCCAGGACATTGTAATACGATTTTTTCATGTATTTAAACTATTTAAGGGTGTGTCTCTTCAAGACACATTTTGACCCATTATAAATACATGATTCATGTATTGAGAAAAGGTTCCAGAATTTTATAATTCTAACCACACTTTCAACACAAAACTTACAGATTTTACATCTACAATTGCAATGAACACATATTCTTTTGGTTAAGAAAGAGTGTTCATACTAGTTTTATCCTAATAATGATTTCGTGTAACCCGTGGCCAAATGGGTCGAAATACTCTATTAAGAAAGCGTTCACACGATTCAAGTATCAATCCGGTTACTAATTCTGTACTCACTAAAACATAATTTCCTACACGATCATTGTTACAGAGTATATACATATGTAATCTTCCTTCTGTAATGTTTAATAAATAAAATAACATATGTAATGACCCAACCCGTTATCCAACCGAAAACACGACCTAAATTTTTTTTGTGAGACAGTGCATCTGGACGGCCTCCAGTTATCTGAACGGCGTCCAGTTCTGAAGAACGGTACGGCGTCCAAGCCTTTTGGACGGCGTCCAAATGAACTAAACAATTCTGATCAGTTTTACAATTTCACACAGGCGGAAAACCCGCTTCCCGACACTTTTAAACTAAACGGTTTTCACAATACATTAATATAATTATAACTAAAAGATTTCCACAATAAAAATCGAGTTTTACAACATCGGGCCCACAACGACCCAAAATTAAGTCAAGTGACCATTTTTTAGTTTAATTCAAAACATAAACCGAGCATGGTGGGGATACGCTACCCAATCCTAATCAAGTCCAAAAGCACGTCCTCTAAAGCAAACTACGCAAGTCCACTAGTCCTCACGCTTACCCGAGCCACCGCCTCCACGCGAATCTATAAAAATGTAAACAACGAGAGGGTAAGCTAATGCTTAGTGAGTGAGAATATACTACATACATATATATGCATAAAATGGACACGCCAAACAAACAAATAATAGCACATACCGGAGCATCCAAGTATAAGACTAGCAATCTAAGCATACCGTTTAACCGCTATATACAAGCTAATAATCAACAAGTAAGTTCACCAACGACTCTATCAACAACACCAACAAGCTACATGAAATGTCCCGTTCTTATTGATTAAAAACGTTCCATATTAATTGATTTCGTTGCGAGGTTTTGACCTCTATATGAGACGTTTTTCAAAGACTGCATTCATTTTAAAACAAACCATAACCTTTATTTCATCAATAAAGGTTTAAAAAGCTTTACGTAGATTATCAAATAATGATAATCTAAAATATCCTGTTTACACACGACAATTACATAATGGTTTACAATACAAATATGTTACAACAAAATAAGTTTCTTGAATGCAGTTTTTACACAATATCATACAAGCATGGACTCCAAATCTCGTCCTTATTTAAGTATGCGACAGCGGAAGCTCTTAATAATCACTTGAGAATAAACATGCTTAAAACGTCAACAAAAATGTTGGTGAGTTATAGGTTTAACCTATATATATCAAATCATAATAATAGACCACAAGATTTCATATTTCAATACACATCCCATACATAGAGATAAAAATCATTCATATGGTGAACACCTGGTAACCGACATTAACAAGATGCATATATAAGAATATCCTCATCATTCCTGGACACCCTTCGGATATGTATAAATTTCGAAGTACTAAAGCATCCGGTACTTTGGATGGGGTTTGTTAGGCCCAATAGATCTATCTTTAGGATTCGCGTCAATTAGGGTGTCTGTTCCCTAATTCTTAGATTACCAGACTTAATAAAAAGGGGCATATTCGATTTCGATAATTCAACCATAGAATGTAGTTTCATGTACTTGTGTCTATTTTGTAAATCATTTATAAAACCTGCATGTATTCTCATCCCAAAAATATTAGATTTTAAAAGTGGGACTATAACTCACTTTCACAGATTTTTACTTCGTCGGGAAGTAAGACTTGGCCACTGGTTGATTCACGAACCTATAACAATATATACATATATATCAAAGTATGTTCAAAATATATTTACAACACTTTTAATATATTTTGATGTTTTAAGTTTATTAAGTCAGATGTCCTCGTTAGTAACCTACAACTAGTTGTCCACAGCTAGATGTACAGAAATAAATCGATAAATATTATCTTGAATCAATCCACGACCCAGTGTATACGTATCTCAGTATTGATCACAACTCAAACTATATATATTTTGGAATCAACCTCAACCCTGTATAGCTAACTTCAACATTCACATATAAAGTGTCTATGGTTGTTCCGAAATATATATAGATGTGTCGACATGATAGATCGAAACATTGTATACGTGTCTATGGTATCTCAAGATTACATAATATACAATACAAGTTGATTAAGTTATGGTTGGAATAGATTTGTTACCAATTTTCACGTAGCTAAAATGAGAAAAATTATCCAATCTTGTTTTACCCATAACTTCTTCATTTTAAATCCGTTTTGAGTGAATCAAATTGCTATGGTTTCATATTGAACTCTATTTTATGAATCTAAACAGAAAAAGTATAGGTTTATTGTCTGAAAAATAAGTTACAAGTCGTTTTTGTAAAGGTAGTCATTTCAGTCGAAAGAACGACGTCTAGATGACCATTTTAGAAAACATACTTCCACTTTGAGTTTAACCATAATTTTTGGATATAGTTTCATGTTCATAATAAAAATCATTTTCTCAGAATAACAACTTTTAAATCAAAGTATATCATAGTTTTTAATTAACTAACCCAAAACAGCCCGCGGTGTTACTACGACGGCGTAAATCCGGTTTTACGGTGTTTTTCGTGTTTCCAGGTTTTAAATCATTAAGTTAGCATATCATATAGATATATAACATGTGTTTAGTTGATTTTAAAAGTCAAGTTAGAAGGATTAACTTTTGTTTGCGAACAAGTTTAGAATTAACTAAACTATGTTCTAGTGATTACAAGTTTAAACCTTCGAATAAGATAGCTTTATATGTATGAATTGATTGATGTTATGAACATCATTACTATCTTAAGTTCCTTGGATAAAAGTACTGGAAAAGAAAAAAATGGATCTAGCTTCAACGGATCCTTGGATGGCTCGAAGTTCTTGAAGCAGAATCATGACACGAAAACAAGTTCAAGTAAGATCATCACTTGAAATAAGATTGTTATAGTTATAGAAATTGAACCAAAGTTTGAATATGATTATTACCTTGTATTAGAATGATAAACTACTGTAAGAAACAAAGATTTCTTGAGGTTGGATGATCACCTTACAAGATTGGAAGTGAGCTAGCAAACTTGAAAGTATTCTTGATTTTATGTAACTAGAACTTGTAGAATTTATAAAGAACACTTAGAACTTGAAGATAGAACTTGAGAGAGATCAATTAGATGAAGAAAATTTAAGAATGAAAGTGTTTGTAGGTGTTTTTGGTCGTTGGTGTATGGATTAGATATAAAGGATATGTAATTTTGTTTTCATGTAAATAAGTCATGAATGATTACTCATATTTTTGTAATTTTATGAGATATTTCATGCTAGTTGCCAAATGATGGTTCCCACATGTGTTAGGTGACTCATATGGGCTGCTAAGAGCTGATCATTGGAGTGTATATACCAATAGTACATACATCTAAAAGCTGTGTATTGTACGAGTACGAATACGGGTGCATACGAGTAGAATTGTTGAT
This sequence comes from Rutidosis leptorrhynchoides, assembly GCF_046630445.1. Lineage (NCBI taxonomy): Eukaryota > Viridiplantae > Streptophyta > Magnoliopsida > Asterales > Asteraceae > Rutidosis > Rutidosis leptorrhynchoides. The sequence continues at coordinate 341,250,789 of NC_092339.1, read as the reverse complement.
GAAACTGAACGAGGATGTAATTGTAAGCATTTTTGTTAAGTAGAAGTATTTTGATAAGTGTATTGAAGTCTTTCAAAAGTGTATAAATACATATTAAAACACTACATGTATATACATTTTAACTGAGTCGTTAAGTCATCGTTAGTCGTTACATGTAAGAGTTGTTTTGAAACCTTTAGGTTAACGATCTTGTTAAATGTTGTTAACCCAATGTTTATAATATCAGATGAGATTTTAAATTATTATATTATCATGATATTATCATGTATGAATATCTCTTAATATGATATATATACATTAAATGTCTTTACAACGATAATCGTTACATATATGTCTCGTTTAAAAAATCATTAAGTTAGTAGTCTTGTTTTTACATATGTAGTTCATTGTTAATATACTTAATGATATGTTTACTTATCATAGTATCATGTTAACTATATATATATCCATATATATGTCATCATATAGTTTTTACAAGTTTTAACGTTCGTGAATCACCGGTCAACTTGGGTGGTCAATTGTCTATATGAAACATATTTCAATTAATCAAGTCTTAACAAGTTTGATTGCTTAACATGTTGGAAACATTTAATCATGTAAATATCAATCTCAATTAATATATATAAACATGAAAAAGTTCGGGTCACTACACTACACCCGAAGGGTTAGCTACATCACAATAATACGATGATATATGTAACAATAAAGCGTAAAACGCCCAAGGTTAACCCCTTAACCCAATACCAAAAGAAGATTGGCCGAGCTACACTAGCCTTAATAAATCCGCATCCACACGAGACTAATATCTTCAATATCACAACAACATCAAGGTTGGCCGAACTATACGAGCCTTAGTAAATCCGCATCCACACGAGACTACTACCTCAATAAGATGACCGAACTACACGCGTCATCGTGAATCCACATCCACACGTGATTCACTTCCCAAATCAAAACCCACGGTCCCGGGATTATACAAATCCACATCATCGGGGTTATCCAATTCACAACTCAATATTAACCCTTCGCCATTGGGGTTATATAATCCACATCACAAGCACATGTGATAACGTACACACAAAGTGTGCACCTCACCAAAGGTGGTCAACCAAAATGCACAACCGTGCCAATTGGACCTACACACAAGTCCATCAAATCCACATATATGTGAATTGAGCTCTATAACCGAGAACCACTTCACCCGACCCGCACCCATCCTACACATACATATGCACTTAGGATATTAACACTCACCTTGATGAATGCAACCGAATAATCCGCAACTCGCCAATGGAAAGTACCTATTCCATTATCACAATACAAACAACACACTTAGAGTGGATTTACAAACCAACTCAAATCGACACTTAGTGCAATTTCCACCCATTACACTTCCAAGCACCAAACCGCGTCTAAATCAACCAATAATCACTAACACAAGTGAGAATGGTCCTAATACGCCAGTTAAACCCGAACACAAGTGTTAAATACTCGTCTTGCCCAATTTGACATATAAACCGTAATTTTGACCCATTTCAAAATTAATCAACCAATACTCCCAAAAGGGTTCCAACACTTCCATAATCACTAAACCTAGTGATTAAACCCCAATATCAAAGCCTAAGCATGGCCAAAATGTCAACCAACCCAAAACCCGCCAAGTGACAAGAATAACTAGTCACCATAAACCCACTTCATCATCTAAAAGGGTTTCACAACTAATCAAGCTCAAACCCTAACTTGGATATCAATTCTAAGAAATGAATTCGGAGTTTGAACTTACCAATACTACCACAACATAGCCGTGAACGAGATGAACAACTTTAAAACCAGAGCTTTGGTGAGAATCCAACTCCTTCTTCTCCAAATGGAGCTTCCTCTCTCTAAAACTCTTCCTCTCTCTAGGGTTTGAAGATGAGAGTGTTTGTGGGTGTAAAGTGAGGATAAGATGATCAATGGGTCAGCTTTGAAGGCTCCAACCCGACCCCAAGTGAAAAGACCAACATACCCCTTTTAAAATCTTTAAATTACACAGCTGGCCCGTCAGTTTTGTTGGACGACGTCACAATTCTTGGACGGCGTCCAAACTTTCTTTACTGGATGGTGTCCCCCATTCTGGATGGTGTCCCACCTAACTGAACAAAACAGAAATTAGAACAGGGTCTTACAACTCTCCCCCACTTAAATTGGATCATGTCCCCGTGATCACCATCACTTAACCAACAGGACCCACCCTCAATGGTCCTTAAACATGCGTCCCAATCCTACTTTCGCCACATTTATCGGTAATCTTGAATATTATTCCACTTAAAAATTACACACGGGCACGCATTTCGAGACATGCAATGCACACAACATCCGAAAACTACTACAATCGCCTAGCATACGCGGAATCATCATGTCTTCAACAAACTTCTCTAGGCAATTTTTCTCAATGAATCGCCTTAAACACTAAATCGTCATTCGCAATTTATCAAATCCACAAATCCGAGCACCAAAACTTGCTCAATCCCTCACATCGGAAAAAAAACTCAACCAATCTCTTACCGAGATATCAATCCCTTAGCGTACCCTTTCCAAGTACAATGCTAAAAGTAACCAAGTGTCAACCTAAGGTCAACAATCTGAACGATGAAGACCAAACAAACGATTCCTTACGGATAACACTTAACACTAAACATCCCTTGTAGAATACGACCACTCCGCAACTATCGTAACATCATAAGCAAATGGCTAAAACCGATAGCGCCCAAAACGACTATGGCAACGCTAATCCCAAGGTGTACAAAATCGACTATTGTCACACCCGTAACAACATGTGAGCAAAACACGGCTATCGCATCACTAATCACACAACATGGTCCTCACGATCCCACCATTGGTATATAAAACAACCAATAGTTCGCAACACAACCACATGAAGGCTGGCCGAAACTACACGTGCCTTAGTGAATAAGCACCACACGCGACTCACCACCTCCACGGCAACAACAATCGGGATTGGCCGAACTACACGCGCCCTAGTGAATCCGAACTACACGAGAGTCACTATCCCAATAGAATGACCGCATCTACACGTGTCATTGTGAATCCGAACTACAGACTCACTTCCTCAATAAGATGACCGAACTACACGTATCATCGTGAATCCGCATTCACACGTGATCCACATCCCAAATCTCAACACAGGAATGGAACTCCCATTCCCCATCGGTACTCGCATTTCCCGATAACGTTATACCATACCTATATAACACTACTCCCAAGGTGAAGTTAGCGGACCACGTCAATGGTCATAACCCACCAATCACACATGCTCTTTTGGCCTCATACAACGAGTAGTGTAACATCATGCACTACTACACCATAGTGAATCCTAACGGAATACACTAACCATAAACACACGCTCTTTTGGCCTCGATCACAACGAGTAGTGTAACATCGCGCACTGCTACACCATAGTGAATCCTAACGGATTACACTAACCATCCACCCCAAACAAATATCCATTAGTGCACTTAGCACCACGTAACACTAACTCCCAGGTGGTGTCTTAACACCGCGATTAACCCACCCAAGTAATTCCATCATACATATACGCGCATCATACGTACGCGTACACAACACTAACACAATCGAGCAAGAACCACCCATATCGCACATAGGCACATTCTCTAGAAGAGAATCTGACACGCACATCCCTTAACCGAGGGATCTTACCTTGCTCGTCAAACACGCCCATTTTCTCTAAATGAGATTCACCACATTACCACCTCGGTTATAATTTAAATCCAAAACCATAGGTACAATTTATTCCAAATCGTACTTTTACCACAATCGACCAACATAGGTCTCAACGCAAACTCCGAATCCATACGAGCATCGTCCAATATCAATACACTAGAACATATTCATGCGAGAGTTCAAATTCCCCACTTAGAACTCCGTTCCATAACCACATCACGATACCTTGCTCCAACCTCGAGCACACGAAGGATTTTGACCTATCCTTAAACAGTTTGAACGAAGAGTTCATCACAAATTACACAAAATTTATTATTGCAATCCTCTGATTGCCATAGCTTGTCACATTTCCACCTAGTCACTCATTTACCTAAGGGTTTCTCTCTGGTACCCTAAGTACAATGTAACCGCAACACCATCGGAGTCGAATACCACGCTAGTAGGTATGAAGGAGGCATCTAACAACGCGTCACGTAAACTCCATTACCAACACTCATCGAGATCAAACACTCGATCTTTAGGGTTCTATCCACCTTTCCAACCTCATGGTTCATCAACTTCAACACGAAAGAAAACACGCTCTTAACAGCCGAACACCAAAGCCTTTACTCATGGCTTGATAGAAACATTTCTCAAACACTAAGGAATGCTTGGTTGCACCAAGTCTATGATGCCCCGTACAAAAACATCGTGTACGGATCATCAACAAACGGATCATTACAAGGTCAAACACTATATGCTGTTTAAAAACCAGTTTTGTATTCATGATAAGATAGCGTTTTACAAAAGATAACGTGCTTCCTATGAATAGAAGCATTAACATAAGTATGTGACCCAAAGGTCGTTACAAAGCCATTGTTTGAAAATAATGTAAGTTACGAATGCAAAATAAAAGTTCCATGATTGAGACATCTCTAAGTAATGCAGCGAAAGTCTAACACAGCAAGTCTGTAACGGCAAATCTATAACACCAAGACAGCAAGTCTAACAGCGGAAGCAACAACATCTAAGCACCTGAGAAATACACGCTTAAAAGTCAACACGAATGTTGGTGAGCTATAGTTTGTTTGTAATCAATACAGTAATGTAGACCACGAGATTTCAGTGCTTCAACCAGCAGTTTAAATCAGCATTGCAAATCAGTATGAAAAGTATATCCTTAACCGTGGGCACCCGGTAAGTAGACTTAACTTATGTATATCACCCCTAAAAGTGCACTTGGCGAGTGCGTTTGTCCTCGAAGTATTAAACACCCGTTGTCTACTAGCGCGACTAGCCCGAGTGGGGTTGTCAAACCCTATGGATCCATATCTAAGATTTGCGTTCACGGTTAGGAAACCAATGATTAAACGTTACCGAGCTAAGGGGAATCTTTGTGCCGTTTTGTAACCCACACATATATAAAGTTCAAGTACTCGTGTCTAGTATGTAAAACGTAAAAATCGCATGTATTCTCAGTCCCAAAAATAGTAAAAGTAGTAAAGGGATGCTATAACTCACAGTGAATAAGCAGTAAAAGTTGATATGAAACGTATGCAAGTAGTAAGTCGGTCCGAAAGGTCATCAACCTAAGTCAAAGGTCACTAGGTTAGTATGTTGTCCCCATAAGTTTAAAAGTGCATAAATTAAGTTTAAGTGTCATCATCATCATCATCGTCATCATTCATCAAAGCTAAAGTAAGTTTAACAAGAATAGAGATCGAAACAAATGGCTGATTTTGGACAGCTGTAACGACCTCTATGCAAATCGAAAAGAGCGTAGTCAGTGGCCATGGCTCTGTATGTGAGTCCTCTAACTGCTGCAAAATTTTCAGAACCTAACTCATCTTCGTTTGACTGTGGCGACGGTTTAAGTGCGAGTAGGTCAGAATTTTTTCAGCACGACGTTACAAAGGCGTAGTGACTTTCGGAAGGCTATAAATCCTAAACCGTATATCGGATTTAGGCGAGGCCTAAACGAAAAGTCATCTACTCGAAATGAACTACCTGAAAATCAATTTTACAGAAGCCAGGAGTCTGGTTAGACCCCAATAAAAAGTTAACAAGTGCTCCGGTGAGTTCCTTGGTGCTTGATGCTCATCACGGTTCTCATCCTTGATGCTTGTAAGCTTCAAGTGTACAACTCTTTGATGTTTTAGCATCACTTTGACCAAGTTTCAACCATCAACACACAACTAAGAGTAAAAGCTATCATTCTACAAGTTTTGAACATCAAGGTTGCCTCTTTATTGCATAAACCCAATAAAGCTTAAACCTTTGTCCTTTTTACACAATTTTATGCATCTTCATCATATGAGATGATGAAGACTTAATCCTTATCATCACAACAATCACAAAAACATTCCAAGTAAGTGAGATCTACAATAATAACTTAGATCTCAAGTATTAAGAAAATCCTAAGCAAGAAAGCTTGGATCTTTACAAGATTAATGAGACCATAAGCTAGAAAGCTAAGATCTAATGAAAGTAATGAGATCATAAGCTAAAAAGCTAAGATCTTTAACAAAATAATGAAACCCTAAGCTAGAAAGCTTGGATCTTTAATGTTCTTGAAGATCCTTAAAGCAAAAGGCTAGATCTTCAAGTTACATGAAGATCATAAACACAAGTTTTGATCTTTATAACAAAATAAAAGAATCATAAGCTAGAAAACCTAGATCTAACAAGTAAATGAAGACTCAAAGATAGAAAGCTTGAATCTTTCATGTTCTTGAAGGATTCAAACCCAAGTTTGAATCTACAAGATATAACAAGATCAAAAAGCTAAAAAGCTAGATCCTTGCATGATGATGATGATGTCGACATTTAGAAGAGAAGAAGAAGAAGAAGAAGAAGAAAATTTAAAACTTACACTTTTTAGAGTGAGAAAGACTAGAGAGAGAATTAGAGAGTAAGTGTGTGTAATTTGTGAATGAGATCAAGTGTAAAATGGGTGAGGTTTGAGTGGTAGTTATAGGGAAAAGGGGGTGCTTGGCCGTGGGTTCAGGGGGGACAAGGGGGGAGACAACTTTTGCTTTTTAGTTAATGGTTGTCTAAAGTTGGTGCTTATGTTGGGATCTAATGCAACAATTGTGATTATGGTTAACAAAAATGCTAGTATGTTCCCTCTAATAAATAGGCATTTGTCTTATATTTATATGGGTCATAAACTTATTAAAGTTGGGCTAATTAAATAGTCCATTAGCAAGAGTAGGGTGGACTAAAGTCCAACAAGGTAGAAAGTCCAACAAGACTAACTAGTGTGTTCTAGTAAATTACTAAGCGTAATTAAGCATTCAAAAACCCAAGTAATTGTTATTATAAAATAACAATTAGTATTACATAGTCATAATATTCCGATTATGACCAAAGTTAAACGTGTACCAAGTACATAGCTCGTTTCAAACGTCAAGTGACACTAACGGTCGTAAAAGCTTTCGGGGATCAAGTTAAGTGATTACACACTTAATAGCATGTTGTAAGATATTAATGAAAGTAAATAAATCATTAAATAAGATCTCATAGCATAAACTAGCTCAGTACGCACATATACGCAGTTTCGTGAAAGCACAACGCACAAAAGCAAGTCGAAAAAACTGGGTCGTTACATTACCCACCTGTTAATGAAAATTTCGTCCCGAAATTTTGAGAAGTGACCAATAATGGTACCGTATTTGACTAAGAAGGAGCGTATCAAAGTTCCGTGAGACTCGTGGGCTCAGAAGTGAGTTATTTACCTTGAAAGGTACTTGGGCGTAAGAATAGGTATGTGCCGTTAATTAAGTCTCTTGTCCTAAGAGATCAACAAATTGATTTCGTTTCTTGTTCACATGAACAGGTCCTCTGAATATATACCCACAAAAGGAAAGATGATGTTTTTAGCCTTACAGGCATCTTCAGTAAGCTGGATGCATGAAATACATCATGAATGTTACCAAACTCATCTAAAACATTGAGCACTTATGTCGTAATATAAAGCTGACCGGTAGAATGGAATACATGGTGATCACAACCATGCTATTTAATGTCTGGATAGTGTTAGCCATGGATTTTACTAACCCCTTGATTTCAGAAGGAGACCATAGGCATAAAGAACCCGATATTTAAGAACGTTTCATTTGACTAATGAATTGAAATTTTTTGCTGAAAATGACTAGTCAGACTTATATGCAATGCAAGCCTTAATTATTTATAGTGTCTTCATGATGGTCTGAACGAACAATGAAGGATATCACCCAGTTTACCATACTGCAGGTGAACTTATCCTTGGATGGAATGAAAGCACAGTTCCATAATGTAACTTTATCCTTTCAGTTACATGTTGAAGTTAGGGTTAACATTTACTAGAACAACATATAGTTGTAACCGACGAAGGAAAGAATATGTAGAGTAACCACATCAGTGTCGTAGATGTTTTAAGAAGTCCCCTTCCAAGAGGATAACAAGATTCATAGATTCCTAAAGTATTTTACATTACATTTCCGAAAGAAAATCGCACGTAAGGTGTGATCTTTGAACCAGGGTGAACTCTTCGGGCGGTTTGTTCTGAATTTATCCTTATACTTAAGGAGATGCGTGGATGAGAAGATACGTGAACCCTTGATCTTAAATAATGGTTTACTCCAAGTGAAAACAATCTCAAAAATGATTTCTTGTACCTCAACCTACTGATTCATAGAGATGATGTTTACGAGGGTGTTGTGATTAGCCGTGAAATATTGAGAGTAGAAATTCATCTAGTGTCTTTCCTACAATGAGGTGACCACTGAGTGTACCCCAGAAAACTGATTTATCGGCCCGCGATTTTGTCATGTCTAACCTTAAAAGGAACATTTTATGGGCGCAAAGACTTCCTAAAAAATTTTATAACGGCCATCCAAAGTGGCCCAAGAGTTTTTAACAAAGGTCGTAATCGTAAGCTTCATCCCTAAATGGAGGACGAGAGAAAGTGTGATCCATACATGGTGTAGACTAATACGAAAGCCTTTAATAAAGTCAACCAAGGAAGTTTTGAAAAACCTTTAAACATTTGAGGTGACAACATAAACAAAACGAAGTTCTCAGTAGATTTTAGAAGCATGTACAACGTGTACCATTTTGCACAAAGCTATTTGACTTAAGTTAAACAACTCAATAAAGGAGTTATTTTTAAATAATTTGAAGGTATAACTTAGTATGTACTAACCAAAATAAGTAAGGGTAGATTTATACATATATGATTTTATAAATCGCATAAGTGACAGCAAAGTTTTTGGTACTTTCATTTGTCCACAAATCTCGTGAGGACCGCACAAATAAGCAACGTGTAAAATTTTTGGATAAACATAGTTTTTCGTATTTCAGAGGTTACGAGTTGAAAAAGTTCGAGTGGAAAATCTTTGAATCATCAGGTGACATGTTACTAGGTAATGAAAACTAATGAATTAAATGTAGTTTTGATAACATAAGTCTTTGGGCCCAAAAATGTTCACGTGCGAAGCCGTTGCTAAAAAGTGAGGTATGAAGGATAGAGTATGAGGATGAGAAGTTAATCGCTTCTTGACTTTGAAAATTGCCAAACAGGTTATGACTAATACTAAAGTCGGAATACTGATGGTGTTAATATCACTAAATGAGAATCCTTTGGAATAAGTCAGGACATAGAGTTATGTAAGATAGGGCATCGTTCCAACAGGTGTGGCAAATAAGATCCCTGGGGTAACGCAATAATTTTGAATGGTTTAAGTGTTAGTGGATGCCCGAAGGCTCTGCATGACGTGGTAGTAAGTGTCTTCATCACATACACACACACATGAATCTCATAATTTCAACGGTTGTCAGTCTTCATGATGACTTTGATACGAATAAGCAACGAAAAATTTTACATGACAAGCAACGAAAATTTTATAGAAATCATTTAAGGTGACAATGTAAGAAAAGAAATGAAGTTCTTAGCAAACTAGGGTTATGTACAACACGTACCATTCAAGGTAAAACATCTTTTGAATAAAAGATTTTATTTGTAAAAGTGAAAGTAAAAGTTCATATGTATTTGTCAAAAAGAAGTAATTATTTACTTTATTTTATATAACTTATACGATTTCAAAAATTTGCACGAATGGCAAATAAAATAAATTTATTTTTATTATGCTTTGAGAGGATCACACAGTAAAATAGTGTAAGTAAAATTTTAGCAAACAAAATTTTCATATTTCGGAGTTACAAGTTGGAAAAAGATTGATGAGAATCGAGTAAAAGACTTTTGAAACTTTCGGGTGATATTTAAGCAAAAATGTTATGAGGTAATGAAAACTGTTGAATTTAAATGTGGTTGATGACTATTAGTAGGGCATAAGTCCTTTGATCAAAAATGCTTAAGTGTGAAGTTGTTGCTTATAAGTGAGATACAAATGGGAGAGTATAAGGATGAGAATTAACCACCCATCGATTTTGGAAAATTTCGAGCTGGCATGACTAATGACAGTGTGATTATCATCGATTAAGAAATCTCTCGAAATAAATTAGGATTCAGAGTCACGTAAGAATGAGTATCAAATAAGATTCTTGGGTAGTCCTTAATATAGAATTTGAATCGCTGAAGTGACGGGATACGTTTTCCTTTATGTATTGTTGTGCAGGTTTGTCCATTGCATTGGTTTCTTTCGTGGCTAGAAAGTGAGCAGATGTGGTGAGGCGGTCAACAATAACCCAGATAGTGTCATAATCGCCTTACCGTCTTCGGTAGCTTAGTGATGAAATCCATTGTTATTCCTTCCCATTTCCATTGTGGGATTTCGGGTTGTTGTCATGCAACTAATAAGGTTCAACTTCGGGCTACTTCTCTCCCGTAACAGTTCACCATCCTCGCGAGGTATACGAATAATCTTCTCACTATAAATAACTTCCACTTTCATCCTTGAAAGCCAGTCCGTTGAAACTATTTCATTGAAGCTTCCTAACTTGATGAGTATTAAGTTAATCCTAAAGTTCATTCCAACTTTTACATCAAGCTTCCTAACTTGATGGGTGTTAGTTTAACCTTAAGGTTCATTCCAACCACATCTTATTATACTGTCGTGAAAAATTCTATCAATCTTCTCAAATAACATCTGCTTGTGCATAGGTAACTAATCCTTTCCAACTACTACTTTAAAACTTTCAAGTTTTATTGACATGAGGTCATTTCCAATTGACCCACCTGTTAATTTTAAGGTACTACCTTAAATTATTCCTCTATCTGTGCCAGCTTACCATTAGCTTGTCCTATAGAATACTTAACTCTCATGGTTGTTAATGGCTAATTAGTCATAACACTAAGGTTCTTAGATATAAGGTTTCTATCGTTCTAGTATTAAACAACTTCGAGACAATGAAACGTTGTGACAAAACGTTCCGTAACTAAAATCAGGATTCATGCGAGTCTCCATAGCTAAGATAACGATTGCTCTACCGTAAGTAAGTCCAAAGTTTTTCCTATCTGAGAACTTTTTCATTAAGTGTCCAGGGTGTCTATATCTATATCAAATTTTCGTGTTATCAATCAAGGCCCTTCTTTTACAGTATCTAGGCTAAGTGGTTATTCTTTCCCCACCTCTAACAGACCATATTGCGTATACTCAAGTGGTTCCTACCAAAATATTCTTTGAATCACTTCATATTCCTTATATAGTAACATTGGAACTTCTACATGATTCACTTCAATATAATCACGCTGGCCTGGCGTCATTATATTGTACTAAATCGTACGTTCATTCCAATATCGCTCCATATGGTCAATGCAATGTGATCACTTCCAGTTCTACCCAATTTCATCTAACGGTGCTTTATCTATGCTATCTCAAGACAAAATCTACATAATTAATCTCACGGTTTCTCAGTGTGGGTGCGTAGGTTCCGTAGATCATGCATCAATGCCTAAATGTCCCGAAATTTCTTCAAGATGTTCGGGTTCAGGTAACGTCGTGAGGTTCCTTTCTAGAAATTCAATCAGGGTCTCGTGTCGAGTTGTACATGTCACAAGTAGTAATACGATATGTCTTGAGGCAACTCCCAAGTCTTTGGGTATGGCTGAGCATCAGTAGAAGGCACTCTGACCTTGTGAAAGGAGATGTCCTCCCGACTTCTCCAATGCCTAAGAGTGTTGGGGACCTAAGTCAAGAAGTGTCATTAAATCATCGAGTAGTGGTGAAGAATGAAAGAGATAAGTGACGGTCATGAAAGCGCACGGGATACGGGTCAACTCACGGAGACTGAACAACCTTCAAATGTTCATACGTTGTATGTGGCTAATTAGAGTGAGCTCGGGGTGCGGTTACTCTAATAAGTCCTCACATATCTCCTCCTCCGAGGATCAACCTTAGTGGGCGTGTATTCTGAGGGGTACTCCTCCAAGATTGCGTGAAGTAATGTTTCGATCTCTAGGACGGTGGAACGGTAGTAACAGGTGGATTACAATAATAATCCTTAGGGTTAGATGAGCGGGAAAGGGTTCAGAAAAAATCTGAACTAGGAAAGATAAATTCTCCAGGTCGGTACAGCGAAAAGCAGACGGGTAGCAACCACGTAATCAGGCATAGTAACTACAGCAGCCTAGAGTGTCTACAACAGTACATAGCATGGCAGTAATAGCAGTATCAACAGAAGTAACATGCAAAAAGCAGATAGTAGCATGCAGTAGCGAGAATAAGCAGCAGCATACAGTAAGTTCACATAGCAGTGAAAGTAGACAGTAGCATGCAACAAGTTCATATAGCAGTAAAAGTAAGCAGTAGCATGCAGTAGTTGTAAGCAGTAGCATGCAGTAATATAATACAGTAGTATGCAGCAGTTCCGCAGAAATAGGTAAACAAGCAAGTTGTAGATTAGTCCTATTAGTGAATCCTACTCGGCCTGGTCTAGACTCACTAATGCAACCTAATTTCCTACAACCTGACTCTGATACCAAATGTGACGCCCCGTACAAAACCATCGTGTACAGATCATCAACAACAGGATCATTACAAGGTCAAACACTATATGTTGTTTAAAAACTAGTTTTGCATTAATGAAAAGATAGCGTTTTACCAAAGATAACGTGCTTCCTATGAATAGAAGCATTAACATAAGTATGTGACCCAAAGGTCGTTACAAAGCAATTGTTTGAAAATAGCGTAAGTTACGAATGCAAAATAAATGTTCCATGATTGAGACATCTCTAAGTAATGCAGCGAAAGTCTAACACAGCAAGTCTGTAACGGCAAGTCTATAACACCAAGACAGCAAGTCTAACAGCGGAAGCAACAACATCTAAGCACCTGAGAAATACACGCTTAAAAGTCAACACGAATGTTGGTGAGCTATAGTTTGTTTATAATCAGTATAGTAATGTAGACCACGAGATTTTAGTGCTTCAACCAGCAGTTTAAATCAGTATTGCAAATCAGTTTGAAAAGTATATGCTTAACCGTGGGCACCCGGTAACTAGGCTTAACGTATGTATATCACCCCCTAAAAGTGCACTTGGCGAGTGCGTTTGTCCTCAAAGTATTAAACACTCATTGTCTGCTAGCGCGACTAGCCCGAGTGGGGTTGTCAAACCCAATGGATCCATATCTAAGATTCGCGTTCAAGGTTAGGAAACCAATGATTAAACGTTACCGAGCTAAGGGAAATCTTTGTACCGTTTTGTAAACCAAACATATATAAAGTTCAAGTACTCGTGTCTAGTATGTAAAATGTAAAAAGCGCATGTATTCTCAGTCCCAAAAATAGTAAAAGTAGTAAAGGGATGCTATAACTCACAGTGAATAAGCAGTAAAAGTTGATATGAAACGTATGCAAGTAGTAAGTCGGTCCGAAAGGTCGTAAACCTAAGTCAAAGGTCACTAGGTCAGTATGTTGTCCCCATAAGTTTAAAAGTGCATAAATTAAGTTTAAGTGTCATCATCATCATCATCATCATCATTCATCAAAGCTAAAGTAAGTTTAACAAGAATAGAGATCGAAACAAAAGGCTGATTTGGACAGCTGTTACGACCTCTATACAAATCAAAAAGATGCGTAGTCAGTGGCCATGGCTCCGTATGTGAGTCCTCTAACCACTGTCCAATTTTCAGAACCTAACTCGTCTTCGTTTGACCGTGGCGACGGTTTAAGTGCGAGTAGGTCAGAAATTTCAGCACCACGTTACAAAGGCGTAGTGACTTTCGGAAGGCTATAAATCCTAAACCGTATATCGGATTTAGGCGAGGCCTAAACGAAAAGTCATATACTCGAAACTAAATACCTGAAAATCGATTTTCCAGAAGACTAGGAGTCTGATCAGACCCCGAAAAACAGCAAACATGTGCTCCGGTGGGTTCCTTGGTGCTTGATGTTCGTCACGGTTCTCATCCTTGATGCGTGTAAGCTTCAAGTGTACAACTCTTTGATGTTTTAGCATCACTTTGACCAAGTTTCAACCATCAACACACAACTAAGATTAAAATCTATCATTCTACATGTTTTGAACATCAAGGTTGCCTCTTTATTGCATAAACCCAATAAAGCTTCAACCTTTGTCCTTTTTACACAAGTTTATGCATCTTCATCATATGAGATGATGAAGACTTAATCCTTATCATCACAACAATCAAAAAAAGGTTCCAAGTAAGTGAGATCTACAATAATAACTTAGATCTCAAGTATTAAGAAAACCCTAAGCTAGAAAGCTTGGATCTTTACAAGATTAATGAGACCATAAACTAGAAAGCTAAGATCTAATGAAAGTAATGAGACCATAAGCTAAAAGGCTAAGATCTTTAACAAAATAATGAAACCCTAAGCTAGAAAGCTTGAATCTTTAATGTTCTTGAAGATCCTTAAAGCAAAAGGCTAGATCTTCAAGTTACATGAAGATCATAAACACAAGTTTTGATCTTTATAACAAAATAAAAGAATCATAAGCTAGAAAACCTAGATCTAATAAGTAAATGAAGATTCAAAGCTAGAAAGCTTGAATCTTTCATGTTCTTGAAGGATTCAAACCCAAGTTTGAATCTACAAGATATAACAAGATCAAAAAGCTAAAAAGCTAGATCCTTGCATGATGATGATGATGTCGACATTTAGAAGAGAAGAAGAAGAAGAAGAAGAAAATTTAAAACTTACACTTTTTAGAGTGAGAAAGACTAGAGAGAGAATTAGAGAGTAAGTGTGTGTAATTTGTAAATGAGATCAAGTGTAAAATGGGTGAGGTTTGAGTGGTATTTATAGGGAAAAAGGGGTGCTTGGCCGTGGGTTTAGGGAGGACAAGGGGGAGACAACTTTTGCTTTTTGATTAATGGTTATCTAAAGTTGGTGCTTATGTTGGGATCCCATGCAACAATTGTGATTATGGTAAACAAAAATGCTAGTATGTTTTGTCTTATATTTATATGGGTCATAAACTTATTAAAGTTGGGCAAATTAAATAGTTCATTAGCTAGAGTAAGGTGGGCTAAAGTCCAACAAGGTAGAAAGTCCAACAAGACTAACTAGTGTGTTCTAGTAAATTACTAAGCGTAATTAAGCATCCAAAAATCCAAGTAATTGTTATATTAAAATAACAATTAGTATTACATAGTCATAATATTCCGATTATGACCAAATTTAAACGTGTACCAAGTACATAGCTCGTTTCAAACGTCAAGTGACACTAACGGTCGTAAAAGCTTTCGGGGATCAGTACGCACATATACGCAGTTTTGTGAAAGCACAAAGCACAAAAGCAAGTCGAAAAAGCCGAGTCGTTACAAAGTTTACGCCCTTCATCCGTCTAACCAAACGCCACCGTAGGGTAATTCCATTAGGAATGTCACCCATAACGATATTATGCACAACGCAATGCAGTTAACAAACCCGAACTCGTCGGCACATAATAAATAATCAAAGGACATATTTATTAAAACGAAAAGTACCTTAACGTCTTCTCGCCACACCCGTCCCTGCTAACTCGGGACACTCCGACTTACGATGTCCTTCTTCTTGGCAATTGAAGCACACCGTGCCATCACCCTTTGGCACCGAACATTCCCAAGACTTGTGACCCCTCACACTACAATTGTAACACCTAGACGCACTAGAATCCGATATACTCGTCCGTATACCACCCTTGCTCACACCTGAACCCCTAGTTCTATTACTTGGAGCACCATATGAAACAACCCTTCTCTCACTTGAAGGTTCACCAATCTTTGATCGCGAATACGATTTGAAACCCCTAGCCACCGCGAATAACTCCGCAAACGACTTCGCATGACCCCGGCTAATTTTATTTTGCAAGTCATCATTCAGAGTTCGATAGAAATCTTCCATCAACATACGATCGTTCCCAATATACTTCTGGAAAAAACGAGGATTCGCGATAAAGGTCGTCTTGAGAGTATTCAAGTCCATAGATCCTTGTCGCAAATTTCGCAACTCATCACGCAATTCCGCCAAATCGGCTTGCGTCTGGAACTCCTCGAAGAAGTCCTTCTTAAATTTGTCCCACGATAACCCCATAAACGCTTCACCACCAACAATGTCGATCTTACCATCCAATCAATCCTTCGCCTTACCCCGCAACAAGCTAGTGTTGAGTCTTGTCCTCTTCTCGGGAGGGTAATCAATAGTACGAAAACACCCTTCAACATCTGAGATCCAAGTTGTGCTTACCAAAGGATCCGGTTTCCCGTCATACATCGGGGGTTTAGTCCTCATGAAGCTCTTAAGACAACGCTCCATTTCACTACTACTCCGAAATTCGAAATACTTCATATCCATTTCTTCTCGGAACGTACCCATTTGCTCTGCAATGGTGGCCGCAACTAGCGTTAAACTCATCGTCATTCGTCTTGATCTCGTTTCGCGTCGTCATTCTAAAGAATGCAAAACGATTAGTCCACGAACGTATAAAATCACACGCACAATACCACCCCATCTTGCTCAACACTCGTCGTACATCACTTTGTTAGACACGATTTGCACCCGTAATAAGGTTTGCAAGTCCTTATTAAAAACACACGCCGTATCAACACGTTAGTACAACGACTATCTTGCTCAATGATATTCGCAACGCAAATAATAACAAAACACAACGCAATAGTATATTAATAATATCCGCATATTAATATAAACGTTAGCCCACCTACAATTAAGGCACTAACCAAATTCCCATTCCGACCCGTAATCCCTACAAGTCCCGCAACAAATAAGCACACACAAAAGTCTAAGTCTAGGCACCTATCTCAAGTCACCTAAATCCCTTAGACCATGCTCTGATACCACTTAAACTACCCAACCCGTTATCCAATCAAAAACACGACCTAAAAAAAAATTTGTGAGACAGTGCATCTGGACGGCGTCCCGTTCTGAAAGACTGGACGGCGTCCAAGCCTTTTGGACGGCGTCCAAATGAACTAAACAATTCTGATCAGTTTTACAATTTCACGCGGGCAGAAAACCCGCTTCCCGATACTTTTAAACTAAACGGTTTTCACAATACATTAATATAATTATAACTAAAAGATTTCCACAATAAAAATCGAGTTTTACAACATCGGGCCCACAACGACCCAAAATTAAGTCAAGTGGCCAATCCTAATCAAGTCCAAAAGCACGTCCTCTAAAGCAAACTACGCAAGTCCACTAGTCCCCACGCTTACCCGAGCCACCGCCTCCACGTGAATCTATAAAAATGTAAACAACGAGAGGGTAAGCTAATGCTTAGTGAGTGAGAATATACTACATATATATATATATATATATATATATATATATATATATATATATATATATATATATATATATATATATATATATATATATATATATATATATATATATATATATATATATATATATATATATGCATAAAATGGACACGCCAAACAAATAAATAATAGCACATACCGGAGCATCCAAGTATAAGACTAGCAATCTAAGCATACCGTTCAACCGTTATACACAAGCTAATAATCAACAAGTAAGTTCACCAACGACGCTATGAATAAACACCAACAAGCTACTCCCGGAGGGTTAGCTACATCACAATAATACGATAATATATGTAACAATAAAGCGTAAAACGCCCAAGGTTAACCCCTTAACCCAATACCAAAAGAAGATTGGCCGAGCTACACTAGCCTTAGTAAATCCGCATCCACACGAGACTACTATCTTCAATACCATAACAACATCGAGGTTGGCCGAACTACGTGAGCCTTAGTAAGTCCGCATCACACGAGACTACTACCTCAATAAGATGACCGAACTACATGCGTCATCGTGAATCCGCATCCACACGTGATTCACTTCCCAAATCAAAACCCACAGTCCCGGGATTATACAAATCCACATCATCAGGGTTATCCAATTCACAACTCAATCGCAACCCTTCGCCATTGGGGTTATATAATCCACATCACAAGCACATGTGATAACGTACACACAAAGTGTGTACCTCTCCAAAGGTGGTCAACCAAAATGTACAACCGTGCCAATTGGACCTACACACAAGTCCATCAAATCCACATATATGTGAAGTGAGCTCTATAACCGAGAACCACTTCACCCGACCCGCACCCATCCTACACATACATATACACATAGGATATTAACACTCACCTTGTCGTCTTGATGAATGCAACCGAAAAATCCGCAACTCGCCAATGGAAAGTACCTATTCCATTATCACAATACAAACAACACACTTAGAGTGGATTTACAAACCAACTCAAATCGACACTTAGTGCAATTTCGACCCATTGCAATTCCAAGCACCAAACCGTGTCCAAATCAACCAATAATCACTAACACAAGTGAGAATGGTCCTAATACGCCAGTTAAACCCGAACACAAGTGTTAAATACTCGTCTTGCCCAATTTGACATATAAACCATAATTTTGACCCATTTCAAAATTAATTAACCAATACTCCCAAAAGGGTTCCAACACTTCCATAATCACTAAACCTAGTGATTAAACCCAATATCAAAGCCTAAGCATGGCTAAAACGTCAACCAACCCAAAACCCGCCAAGTGACAAGAATAACTAGTCACCATAAACCCACTTCATCATCTAAAAGGGTTTAACAACTAATCAAGCTCAAACCCTAACTTGAATATCAATTCTAACAAATGAAATTCGGAGTTTGAACTTACCAATACTCCCACAATGTAGCCATGAACGAGATGAACAACTTTAAAACTCAAGCTTTGGTGAGAATCCAACACTATCTTCTTTAAATGGAGCTTCCTCTCTCTAAAACTCTTCTTCTCTCTAGAGTTTGAAGATGTGTGACGCCCCGTACAAAACCATCGTGTACGATTCGTCAACAACAGGATCTTAACACGGTCAAACACTATATGCTGTTTGAAAACCAGTTTTACATTCATAAAAAGATAGCATTTACAAAAGATAACGTGACACAGAGGTCATTACAAAGCCATTATTCAAATAACATAAGTTGTGAATGCAAGATAAAAAGTTTCATAATTGAGACATCTCTAAGTAATGCAGCGGGAATCTAACACAGCAGGTCCATAACAGCAAGTCTATAACACCAAGACAACAAGTTTAAAAGCAGAAGCAACATCATCTAAGCACCTGAGAAATATACGCTTAAAAGTCAACACAAATGTTGGTGAGCTATAGTTTGTTTGTTCTAGTAATGTAATGTAGACCACGAGATTTCATATTCAAACAGTATGAAAAGTATATGCTTATCCGTGGGCACCCTGTAACTAACTTAACGTAATAATAATACCCCCTAAAAGTACACTTGGCGAGTGCGTATGTCCTCAAAGTATCAAACACCCATTAAATGCTAGCGCGACTAGCCCGAGTGGGGATGTCAAACCCTATGGATCCATATCTAATATTCGCGTTCACCGCTTCAAAACCAATGATTAAACGTTACCGTGCTAAAGGGAATCTTTATGCCGTTATATAACCCACACATATGTAGAGTTTAAGTACTCGTGTCAAGTAAGTAAAACATAAAAAACGCATGTATTCTCAGTCCCAAAAATAGTATAAGTAAAAAAGGGAAGCTATAACTCACAGTGAATAAGCAGTAAAAGTTGATACGAAACGTATGCAGGTAGTAAGTCGGTCCGAAAGGTCGTTGATAATGCTAAAAATGAACATATATTTCATAGCATTATCCTTCAAGAAAGACATGCTTTTGGTTGCAATTGTTCTATTTACAAGTGATATTCGTTTAAATAATAAAAGGTGAAGACAAAAGACAGATTCGACGATTTGAAGACGCAAATGACCAAAAAGCTAAAAAGTACAAAGTACAATCCAAGTGGTTCAAATTATTGATGAGAAACGTTTAAAAATGACAAGAGTACAAGCCGTGAAACAGAAAGTACAAGATATTAAATCATACGAAAATGCGTTCGAAAATCCGGAACCAGACATGAACCAACTATCAACGCGCGACGCAACGGAGCAAAAATTACAAGTCAACTATGCACAAGAATATAATATAATATAATATATAATTACTTATATATATTATTATATATTATATTTTTAAGCAACCCACGTTTAAATCACTTTGGTGAGCTGGAATCCATACCTCCACACTCGCGTAGCTGTGATGAAGAAAACCTCCTCACTCACGGAGCTCAACAGTTCAAAGTGGGCCTATAAAAGGCCGCGCATTCTGATCGATTCATTACACCTTTTTCTTTTCCTTTCTCATATCATATACGATATATATATATATATATATATATATATATATATATATATATATATATATATATATATATTATAATTTTAATTTTAATTTAAGTTTAATAATAATAAGGTTATAGTGGTGAATGTTTTAAGTTTGTAAGTCGAAACTCTGTCCGTGTAACGCTACGCTATTAATTCTCATTGTAAATTATGTTCAACCTTTTTAAATTAATGTCTCGTAGCTAAGTTATTATTATACTTATTTAAGCCGAAGTAATCATGATGTTGGACTAAATATTAAGATTGGGTAATTGGGCTTTGTACCATAATTGGGGTTTGGACAAAAGACCGACACTTGTTGAAATTAGACTATGGGCTATTAATGGGCTTTATATTTATTTAATTGAATGATAGTTCGTTAATTTAATATAAAGATTTACAATTGGAAGTACCTATAAATAACCACATACACTCGATCGAAGACGATGGGCGGGATATTTATAAATACTAATAATCGTTCATTTAACCGGACACGGGGATGGATTAATAGTCAATGGACTAATTAAAACAGGGGTGGATTACATACAAGGACACTTGGTGTAATTGTTAATAAAGTATTAAAACCTTGGATTGCACACAGTCGATAACCTAGTGTAATCATTAACAATGTATTAAAACCTTATTACAGTTTAAGTCCCCAATTAGTTGGAATATTTGACTTCGGGTATAAGGATAATTTGACGAGGACACCCGCACTTTATATTTATGACTGATGGACTGTTATGGACAAAAACCAAATGGACATATCGAATAATCCAGGACAAAGGACAATTAACCCATGGTAATAAATTAAAATCAACACGTCAAACATCATGATTACGAAAGTTTAAATAAGCATAATTCCTTTATTTTATATCTCATTGCACCTTTAATTATCGTACTTTTAATTATCGCAATTTTATTTATCGTTATTTTATTTATCGCACTTTAAATTATCGCACTTTTATTATCGTTATTTACTTTACGCTTTAAATTAAGTCATTTGTATATTTAATATTTTACATTAGGTTTTAATTGCGACTTAAGACATAAAATCGACAAACCGGTCATTAAACGGTAAAAAACCCCTTTTATAATAATAATAATACTACTTATATATATATATATATATATATATATATATATATATATATATATATATATATATATATATATATATATTTATTTATTTATTTATTTATTTATTTATTTATTTATACAAATATAGTTTAAAATAAATATAGCGTTAAATTTAGTTGTATCCCTGTGGAACGAACGGGACTTACTAAAAACTACACTACTCTACGATTAGGTACACTGCCTATAAGTGTTGTAGCAAGGTTTAGGTATATCCCATTCTATAAATAAATAAATAACTTGTGTAAAATTGTAGCATATTTAATAGTATTTCGCAATAAAAATATAACTATTTCGTATACACCTCGCATAACATCAAGTATTTTTGGCGCCGCTGCCGGGGAACACTTAACGCCGAAGCGAAACGCTATAAAAATAGTTTTTAAGTTATTTTTGTAAAACTATATTTATATAAGTTTTAAGTTTTAAAAATAAAAAAATATAAAAACATAAAAAAAAGAGAAATATATATCTATATTTTTAAGTTTATTAAAAAGTTTATATTTTTATTTAGTGTGAAAAGTTAAAAAAAAAAAAAAAAAAACTAGTAAGCAATTTTTAATATAAGTTTTATTTAAATTACATTTTCTATAAAATAAAAACAGAAAATAAAAAAATTAAAAGTAAAAAAAACGTTGAAACTGCACGAATTTGAACCTGCAGCTCGTTTGAATCTGCATCCTCCGCACTCGCGGAGTTGTTGGGCAGAAGACATCCGCACTCGCGGAGCCGTCTGACATCTGCAACCTTGTACGCATTAATTACAGATAAGGGTTTAATTTAATTATTATTATTAATTAACCTAATTAGGGTTTATATTTAATATTAATTAGTTATAGTTTAATTAAAGTTGTATTTTAAGTTTTAAGTATTAATTAGTTTTATAAATTTATAAAATTAATACTTTTATACAATAATATAAAAATAATATTTTTATAAAAATTGTATTTTTATAAATTTTAGTTTTATTTTTATATTTTGTATCTTTTTATTTCGTTTAATCGTAATTTGTATATTTATCGTTCATAATTAGTTTAAGATTAGTATTTTGCCGTAGTTATTTTTTATATTTCTAGATTTTCAGGCTTTGTCGTAAAATCCCTTAAGTACTTTTTCTTTAGATTAAGATTTAGGTGCTTTAGAAGTTTGCGACGCTATTTATAAATTTTAGTACCTCTTAAGCTTCGACGCGCTACTTTCTTATTATTATTTTTCGACTTTTATTTTTTGACGCTTATTTTTTCGACTTCTTGTTTTTCGACGCGCTTTTTCTTTTTCATTTCGACGTTCTAGTTTTTAGGACATAGAATTTTCTTTATTTTCTTTAAATTTTCGACGAAAAAATTATTTTAAGCGGTTAAATTGATAGACATCCAAAATTTTCTGATTCGTAGTAATAGTTGGATTTGTTAGTGGCGAGTTGTGGGCTTCCGATTTAAAGGGTCCTGGCTACCTGCTGCATTTATTGCCTATTCAAAATGTGGGCAAAATCAGAAAAGTCTATTAATTTAATAACTTTAATAATTTTTATTTTTATAAGTAATAGAATATTCAGTGAATGCACCGAGCAAAACGTTCACCACCTTTCATACGTTCACCACCTGTAACTCGATCAAGACATCTAGCCAACATTGTCGCCGTTGATTTTTCTTTAGAATCGTCATCTAGTCGACCAAGTACTCCAATTCAAATTTCCGATAATCCATTTTTTGAACCCGACCTCACAATTGAGAACCCGGAGGATATTCAGGGACAATTCAGAGATCTTGAACCACTAATCATTCCTCTTGAACCAGAAATCACTCATCCAGAGATTGTCGAGGAAGAAACTATTAAATCAGAATCCTCTAGTGATTCAGATTCAACAAATTCAATCATGGAAAATCCGGAATCTCTAAGTATGGAAGATCGAATGAGAGCTAAACACACTGACCAAGGTCACGCAATTACTCAACCAGACATTAATGCGCCAGATTATGAAATCAAAGGACAAATCCTACACATGGTAACAAATCAATGCCAATTTAGTGGTGCGCTGAAGGAAGATCCAAACGAACATCTTCGTACTTTTAATAGGATATGTACTCTATTCAAAATCCGAGAAGTTGAGGATGAACAGATATATCTCATGTTATTTCCCTGGACTTTAAAGGGAGAAGCCAAAGATTGGTTAGGATCGTTACCTAAAGGGGCGATTGACACATGGGATGTTTTAGTTGAAAATTTTCTTAAACAATTCTTTTCGGCATCTAAAGCCGTGAGACTTCAAGGAGAAATTGTTACGTTCACGCAAAAGCCAAATGAAACTCTATATGAGGCGTGGACAAGATTTGGAAAGTTGTTGAGAGGATGTCCTCAACATGGTTTAGACACTTATCAAATAGTACAAATATTCTACCAAGGATGCGATATTACTACACGAAAATACATCAATATAGCAGCTGGTGGTTCCATAATGAAGAAAACCGCAACTGAAGCTTATAAAATTATTGATAATACAGCCTCCCACTCACATGAGTGGCATCAAGAAAAAAACATCGTTAGATCATCTAAAGCGGCTAGAGCCGACCGTAGCCATGACTTTGATTCCATTTCTGCAAAGTTAGATGCTTTCGAGAGACTAATGGAAAAGATAACTAAAGATATTCACGCAATACGAATTAGTTGTGAGCAGTGTGGAGGACCACATTTGACAAAAGATTGTCTCAGTATTGAACAAACAATGGAACAAAGAAAGAATGTTTCATACATGAACCAAAGGCCTGGAAATAATTATCAAGGTAATTATCAACCGCCAAGACCAAACTACAATCAAAATCAGAATTATAACCGAAATGTTCCATACAACAACCCACAAGGTCCTAGCAATCAACAAGTATCCAATAATACTTACAATCAGCAAAGACCTATTTTTCCAAATAAACCACCACAAACCGATGATAAAAAGCCAAATTTAGAAGATATGATGTCGAAGCTAGTTGAATCTCAAACGCAGTTTTTCACATCTTAGAAACAAACCAATGAACAAAATGCTCAAGCATTTAGAAATCAACAAGCTTCTATTCAAAATCTGGAACAATAAGTAAGTAACCTAGCAAGGTTGATAGGTGAAAGAAAACCGGGGAGTCTACCTAGCGATACAAATGCTAACTCCCGGAATGAAACAGCTAAAGCCATTACCACAAGAAGTGGTATTACACTTAAATCACCTGAAATACCTGTAATTTCTGATGACTCTATCCCTACTCCACAAGAACCACAACCTGAACAAGAGAAGGAATCAAAACCGATAGTTGAAAAGGTCAATGAAGATAACACATTTAAGGCTAAACCTTATGTTAAACCATACCAACCACCGCTTCCTTACCCAAGTAAAATGAGAAAAGAAAGACTTGAAGCCGAGCAATCCAAATTCTTGGATATGTTTAAACAAATAAATGTCAATCTTCCTAGGTCGGTATGTTGTCCCAAAAGGTATAAAAGTGCATAAATTAAGTTTAAGTGTCATTATCAACATCATCATTATCATCATCATTCATCAACACTAAGGTAAGTTTAACAAGAATAGAGATCGAAACAAAAGGCTGAATTCGGACAGCTGTTACGACCTCTATACAAATCGAAAAGAATCATCGTCAGTGGCCATGACTCCGTATGTGAGTTCTCTAACCTCTGAACAATTTTCAGAACGTAACTCGTCTTCGTTTGACCGTGGCGACGGTTTAAGTGCGAGTAGGTCAGAAATTTCAGCACAACGTTACAAGGGCGTAGTGACTTTCGGAAGGCTATAAATCTTAAGCCGTATTTCGGATTAAGTTGAGGCCAAAACGAAAAGTCATCTAATCAAAATGAACTATCTGAAAATTAATTTTCCAGAAGCCCAGGAGTCTGATCAGACCCCGAAAAACAGCAAACAATTGCTCCGGTGAGGTTCTTGGTGCTTGATGTTCATCACGATTCTCATCCTTGATGCTTGTAAGCTTTAAGTGTACAACACTTTGTTGTTTTAGCATCACTTTGACCAAGGTTCAACCATCAACACATAACTAAGAGTAAAATCTATCATTCTACAAGTTTTGAACATCAAGATTGCATGTTTATTGCATAAATCCAATAAAGCTTCAACCTTTATCCATTTTACACAAGTTCATGCATCTATATCATATGTGATGATGAAGACTTGATCTTTATCATCACAACAAACACAAAATGGTTCCAAATAAGTGAGATCTACAATAATAACTTAGATCTCAAGTATTAAGAAAGCCCTAAGCTAGAAAGCTTGGATCTTTACAAGATTAATGAGACCATAAGCTAGAAAGCTAAGATCTTTAACATAATAATGAAAGTAATGAGACCATAAGCTAAAAAGCTAAGATCTTTAACATAATAATGAAACCCTAAGATAGAAAGCTTGGATCTTTTGTGTTCTTGAAGATCTTGAAGCATAAAGCTTGGATCTTTAAGATACATGAAGATCATAAATACAAGTTTTGATCTTTATAACAAAACAAAGAAATTACAAGCTAGATCTAACAAGTAAATGAAGATTCTAAGCTAGAAAGCTTGAGTCTTTCATGTTCATGAAGGATTCTGATGTGAAGCGAGGTGTATATAAAATAGTTATTATTTTACTAGGAAAACACTATTAAATACGATACAATTTTACACAAGATATTTATTTATTTATAGAATGGATATACTTAAACCTTGCTACAACACTTATAGGCAGTGTACCTAATCGTACAGTAGTGTAGTTTTTAGTAAGTCCGGTTCGTTCCACAGGGAAATCTTTAAACAAAGCTCAACGCTATATTAGTTTATTTTTATAAAAATACAAACATATATATAAGTAATATTATTATTATAAAGGGGGGTTTTTACCGTTTAATGACCGGTTTGTCGATTTTAAAACTTTAGTCGCAGTTAAAACCTAATGTAAAATATAAAATAAATACAAGACTTAAATTAAAGC
The DNA here is from genome assembly GCF_046630445.1 of Rutidosis leptorrhynchoides. Lineage (NCBI taxonomy): Eukaryota > Viridiplantae > Streptophyta > Magnoliopsida > Asterales > Asteraceae > Rutidosis > Rutidosis leptorrhynchoides. The sequence continues at coordinate 341,224,264 of NC_092339.1, read as the reverse complement.
GTAAAGTAAATAACGATAATGAAATTGCGAATAATAAAATTGCGATAATTAAAAAGTACGATAATTAAAAGTGCGATTAAATAACAATAAATAAAAGTGCGATAATTAGAAGTGCAATTAAATATAAAATAAAGGAAATTAAATATGAAATAAAAGAATTATGCTTATTTAAACTTCCGTAATCATGATGTTTGACGTGTTGATTTTAGTTTTATGCCCATGGGTTAATTGTCCTTTGTCCTGGATTATTCAATATGTCCGTCTGGTTTTTGTCCATAACAGTCCATCAGTCATAAATATAAATTGCAAGTGTCCTTGTCAAATTATTATTATACCCGAAGATAAATATTCCAACTAATTGGGGATTCGAATTGTAACAAGGTTTTAATACTTTGTTTAATGAATACACCAGGTTATCGACTGCGTGTAAACCAAGGTTTTACTACTTTGTTAGCAATTACACCAATTACCCTTGAATGTAATTTCACCCCTGTTTTAATTATTCTAGTGGCTATTAATCCATTCCCGTGTCCGGTTAAATGAACGATTATTCGTACATATAAATACCCCGCCCATCGTGTCCGATCGAGTGTATATGGTAATTTATAGGGACGCCCAATTGTAAATCTTTATATTAACATTAACAAACTTTCATTTAGTTAAACAAATATAAAGCCCATTAATAGCCCATAGTCTAGTTTCCACAAGTGTCGTTCTTTTATCCAAACCCCAATTATGGTACAAAGCCCAATTACCCAATATTAGTAATTAGCCCAACATCATGATTACTTCGTTTTAAATAAGCATAATAATAACTTAGCTACGAGACATTAATATAAAAAGGTTGAACATAACTTACAATGATTAAAAATAGCGTAGCGTTACACGGACAGAATTTCGACTTACACCCTTACAACATTCGCTAACATACCCTTATTATTAGAATTATAATTAAAATTAAAATATAAATTATAAATATAAATATATTTACGTATGAAGAGAGAGATAGATAAATAAGATATGAAATTTGATCAGAATTCGGTTTGCTTTATAGCCAGACTTGATTTTTGGGGCTCCGCGACTCGCGGCAAAATGCCCTTAAAACTCCGCGAGTCGCGGAGAGGTATTTACAGCTCACACCCTTGGAGTTTCTTGCTGCCGACGGTTTTTATTATATATATATAATATATATATAATTAATATAATTAATTATATATTATATTATATTTATATACATAGTTAACTTGTAATTTTTAGTCCGTTGTGTCGAGCGTTAAGAGTTGACTCTGGTCCCGGTTCCGGATTTTCGAACGTCCTTGCGTACAATTTTATATTTTGTACTTTGCGTTTTGTACTTCTGTAATTTCGAGACGTTTCTTATCAATAATTGGAACCTTTTTGATTGTCTTTTGTTCTTTTGAGCTTTTTGGTCGTTTGCGTCTTCAATTCGTCGAATCTGTCTTTTGTCTTCACCTTTTATTATTTAAACGAATATCACTTGTAAATAGAACAATTGCAACTAAAAGCTTGTCTTTCTTGAGGAATAATGCTATGAAATATATGTTCGTTTTTAGCATTATCAAATATTCCCACACTTGAGCGTTGCTTGTCCTCAAGCAATATTGTCTTGAAATACTAGAATCACTTCTTTATTCTTCACACTTTGTACATCAGTGATTTCTATACGACGGTATAAACAATGGTAGTAACGATATGGTTTACAGTCCCACATGACTATAAAAATTTAGATCCATTAAGGAAATTGGATCTTTATGAAAACATTTGATCTTTTTGAAAATTAAATCTAGTTTTTTTACCCTAGATAAGTTTTCCGGAATAACCCTTTACCGGTGTTTGCAAAATATTTTTGTGGGTTTGGTGGGTTTCAAATTTGAAAATTTTAGCTCAAAACTTGCGGTTTTGTGTCACCCACTTGCTAACCTTGTATTTGGAAAGCAACACGTCCAGTTTACTTGTTCCGTATATTACCTTTCGGCAAACTACCTTCCGGTTGTAAAGGAAAGCGTTGAACAAGCAACTGTTAAGGCAATGTCCCGTGACATGCTTTTGATTATGGTCTATAACGTGTCGGACGCAATTACTATCCTTGGTAGGAGCAATAGTAAAGCTCACCCTTATAATTTTTCGGTCTGGCACAAGGTCCTGTCTTTGACCATGCTATGCAACCACCGTTCTTACGGTTGACACCCGATTTAGTTCAGGTGACCTAATGAATTCCAGGTGAATTCCTAGGATTTTACGTTCAATGGTAATGAACGCATTGAAAATAGGGTTTTCAGAAAACAAATCGGTTTATAATTTTGATCAAAATATTTTCTCGTTTAAGCTCGAGTTTAGATATCATTGAATTCCATGAGTTTGAATTCTCAATCTTTAAGGTCAATCTCTAGGATTGAGTAATATCAGTCTTAAAAGCTGATTTTTAATCTTTAAGGAGATTATCCTTTCTGGGGATCTGATTCATTAGTCTTATCCAGCTAATTTGCATGGTGCCCCCCCATTATACGAGATAAATCCTTCTCATGGTTAGGATAAATCTGACCACTTGGCGACCCTGTTTAATGCTGAGGTCCGTGGATTTCCTGCTGATTTTAGAGATGACTTTTCTAGATTTTTCGTCAACCTACAGCTGGTCTGGACGACAACTTCATGACCTAAATCAAGAAGCGCGTGTCTTTTTCGGAAGACTTTACTTCCTTTTAATGATGGAATTGATTCATCGTGTAGATCCATCTCTTCTTTTCTTTCATTGGGTAAAACAGTTTAGTTTAGTCCAAAGCAAAAGTATTTTCAGTTATTTGTTATAGATATATGTGACATATGTTTAAAATAACTTGGTAAATTTTCCCACACTTGGCTTTTTATTTTTCTTTTTATCGTCCTCTATTCCATTTTAAATGAATTTTAACATTTTAGTTTGTTTCTCAATTTATGTCCTTTCCGAGGTAACAATAATTTCGGTGTTAAAACCTAGTTTTATCGTTCATAAATATGTATAAACATGATTTTGAATTCATTTAATTGAAATTTTTTGAAAATTTTTACTAGAATTGGATAGTTAGTATATAAGACTAGGGCTGTTCTTTTTTATCAGAGAGCACTAGATTCTAATACAACTACTGCTTTACTAGTATTTTTAATGGTAACCAAGTGTTTAATATAAAAAATTTTAAAATCCGAAAGAATTTAATCCCTTCCCACACTTAAGATCTTGCAATGCCCTCATTTGCAAGAAATCAGTAACAATTTAAATTATTGAGGGTGATTTGTGTGAAAATGATTAAATTTTTACCAAAGTTTCCAAATATATTGGCGTTTGTTTGCTGAATGATAAATGGTGCACGTCATTTGTTCATTCCGTCTTGTTGTTATTTCACATATATTTTGCATCATTGTCGTCAAAATTACTTGCTTTTGCTGAACTTACTGCCAGTCTTTGAAAATGCGTTGTTTTACCCTGTTGTGTACATAAGATAAACTGCAAACATATATACATATTTTTGAAGTTTGGTATATTACCCCACATTCAAAAATTATTAAAATCTAAGAATAAAAGTTAGATAATTATAAAAATGATTACAATATTAACAAAAATATTAAATGTATCAATAATTACAAATTACAAAATAATAAAAAATAATAAGTAAACTAAGGATGATATTGGTACCAATAGGGGTTCCACGCATAACCATAAGTGCTATAGAATGCTTCGGCAGGGTCATACGTAGGATATGGTGGATGCATCTCTATCGACCAAGGAGGGAAGACGGGTTTCGGTGTAGGAATATAGTTTCTACCTATATGTTGGCAATGCGCTATGATCTGGTTCTGATGAACTTGCCAATCTTCAAATGCCCTCTGTCTAGCATTTTCGTATTCCTGAGAAGCTATAAACCTATGCATTTCTTGCATCTCATTCCCCCCTCCTACATTACCTTGTTCCTGGTTTCTCTCCACCTGTGGATGTCTACCATTGTATCGTACTGCGGCGTTATTTCGCCGCTTCAAAACTCTCGCACCATGGTATACATTTAAACCTATAGTGTCGCGGGGTTCCGGCTCTTCTACTAATAATCCCCCCCGACTTATATCCACACCGAGATATTCACCAATCAAAGTAATAAAAATACCACCTCCTATTATGCTATGTGGACGCATCCCCCGAACCATAGCTGATAAATAATAACCCACACAATATGGTATACTTACAGCACTGTGTGGGTCTCGAATACACATATGGTAAAACAAATCTTGTTCATTTACCTTTTCTTTGTTTTTACCCCTTTGTGTAATCGAATTAGCTAAAAACCTATGTATTACTCTTAATTCGGCTCTATCTATATCCAAATAAGAGTAGTTTCCCCCTTTGAAACGGTGATGGCTTGTCATTTGACTCCACACACCGTGTGTATCAAAATTCTCATCTATCTTTCTACCGTTTAGTATCAATCCTCTTCAATCGGCAGACGCTAATTCCTCAGGCGTATATATACGTAAAGCCTGAGCCATGTCCAGTAAAGACATGTGGCGCATCGAACCGCCTAACAAAAATCTAATAAAAGAACGATCGGTTAAACTAGCTACCCGATCATTCAACTCTATACTACATAACAACTCTTCACACCATACTTTATATACAGGTCTGCGTATGGTGAATAAACATATCCAGTCATTAAAAGAAGAATTACCATACCTCTGTACAAGTAATTCCCTAATTGGCCCGGCCAATTCTACAGCTTCCAAGGGTCCCCATTCTATGACCCTCGGTACCTCAACAACCTTGGAATGAAGAGTATGCAAACCCCGTTGATATTTTGGATAATCTATCCAAAGTCTGTCAAATCTCAGGTTCGGGTGCAACTGTTCCAAGTGCATGTCTGAAAAGGTCATGACTGGATGAGGTACATCCTGCTTGTAGTAGTTATCTACCTCCTGTTGTTCCAAGTTCTCAGCAGGAGCATGGCGGGCTTGGGATGAAGATTCACCCCTTTCATTCTGCAAAACACATCAAACACAAATTTTGTGCATCCAAATATGCATTAGTGTCAGCAAAATCATCAATCAAAATAATTACAATGACATTATCAATTTATATCAAACTTAAGCTTATTTTCACATTTTTATCAAATCTACACTTTTTCAAATAAGCATATACGAAAATTTTCGCCAAGTTCATAAGCATTCAACTCAAATAACATGTCAAAATAATCATTACTAGCAATCAAACAAGTCTCAAATGGCATTATCTTTCAAAAATCAAGTTCATGAATTTTAGACTTGAAAAAGTCTACTTTAATTCTCAAAATCATGTTTAGGCTAAAAGTTTGGATCATTTAACTACCTAGACATGTTACACTACTCAATTTAGCAACAATTCATGACAAAAATCGGCCATAACCTGTTTATATCAAAAAGCCCCAAATTGCTCAAGAACACAAACCCTAGATTATTCAAAATTTGAAGTTTAAGGCTTCTAATCATGTTAAACAGCATCAATCTAGGTTATACAAGCATAATACATAAACAATTTAAGTCTAATTACACTAAAAAGCATCAAAATCAAATTGGGGAAAAATAGCTCAAGAACACTAAAATTCGAATTAAATGGTGTTTAGGTGTAGAAATTTACCGTTTTTCTTGAGTAGTTCTTAGATATCATCCTTCTCAACATGATTTTAGCAAAAAATTTGGTGATTAACGGTTAAAAATTGAGATTTTTGGGGGTGATTTTCGGTGGTTTTTGGGTGCAGTTTCGAGTGTTTATGCAGTGTGTTTGTGTGTGGGGGAGTGACTGATCGAGCAGCTCTTTTATTTTTTTTTTCTGGGTTTTGGTCCCTCCGCGAGTCGCGGAGGTTTTGCACTGCAAACTCCGCGAGTCGCGGAGTTTACCCTCTTTTTTTTTTTTTTTTTTTTTTATAATCTTTAACTTATAAAACAATTAAGAAATTAATTTTAAAATTTTGTTTCCCTTGTTATTTAGGACGAGGTCGTTTCGGATCGATGTCCTAGTCCGTCCCTCGACAAAATTTTAAAATTTGTCTTTTTGTAGCGATTGTTTTAAAAGCTAAGATTTTTGGGTTTTTTTAATGTTTTTGGCATACTTTAAATCAATAAGATTAAAAATAATGATAATAAAAGTTCTCGTCCCTCCCTCGGGTAAAGCAATTTCGGTTCAAAGACCTAGTCTTCAACTTACGACGAATTTTAAAAATCATATTCTTAACTTAATGAGATAAAGTAAATTTTTGTTTTTAAATTCACACAACTTAAATATAAAATTCAAAATAAAAAATAAAAATTAAAAATTCAAACCAAACTTAAAATTTGAAATGCATAAAATTAAAAATTCATATTTTAAAAATTCACACCAGACTTAATTTATAAATTCATATTATAAATTCACACCAAACTTATATTAATTTTTCAAATATTTACAATTTTAAATATATATTTTACAATGTTTACAATATTAACTTAAGATTTAAATATTAATTTTAAAAACATGGTAAAAATAAATTTAAAAATCTTTTTGTCTTTTTATCCCACTTTAATCAATCAAATATTATCAAAAATATGCGCCCCTCTTTTCGGTAAAGTAATTTCGGTTCCAAGACCTAATTTAACTCATGACGAATTTTTGAAATATTTTGGGTTGATTGATTAAAGATATTTATACCTTAAGAATAAACGTTAAATTTCGCAGTGATGTAATAAATTTTTGAATGATATCAATAATTTCGGTCGCCAAACCTAATTTTATTTAATACCAATTTAATACTTTTTAGCGAACAAATTAGCGTTTATTATCAAAAGGTTAAAAATAAAAATAAAAACTGTACAGACATACCTGTGAAATAGATTTCTTAGTTATATGATCTATTATATTCATAAGATAGTCGGTTTAATTGGTTTTCCATGGCTGCATAGGCGTAACCTCGAGCATTCATTGTCTTTTCTTCTAAACATATGAACGGTCCGTCTCTGCATAAAGTAACAAATTCGGTATTTGAATAGGTTTGATTATTTGAACATTTACCTCCATGTGACCATTTTCCGCATTTGTGACATCGTTCTAGGTGTCGTGCTCTTCTTTTCGCTGCGGATTTTGATTTTCCTTTACCAAATTGTAACTTATTATCTTCGCATCTGGATCCTTTTCTAACTCCGTCCATTCTTTCTCTGATTACTGATACTAATTCACTCGGTAGTATGTCATTATTACGTTTAGTGATCAAAGCGTGTAGCATTAGACCATGGTTTAATTCACAGGCAGTCTTCATTTTGTAAAAACCTAAAAAAAATAAAAATTCAGAATGGGGGGAGAAGACTAGTTCTTTAGGGTCTGCTAGGGAAAGACCATACGTGTTCCATTTTCGAGAACTACACGAAAACAGATAATCTAACTCTAACAGAAATACATATTATCCTTTACAGACTTGATTCTCCCCACACTTAGTTAGCTGTGGTGTCGAAATTGTGATTAACTTCGTTGTCGACTTCCATCGGACCATGTATGTAATGTTTAACTCTGTGACCATTAACTTTAAATTCAATCCCATTTGAATTTATCAATTCTATCGTTCCGTATGGGAAAACTCTTTTGACTATGAATGGTCCAGACCATCTTGATTTCAATTTTCCAGGAAATAGTTTGAATCGTGAATTGAAAAGAAGAACTCTGTCTCCTTCTTTGAATTCTTTTGAACTTCTGATTCTTTTATCATGCCATTTCTTCGTTCTTTCTTTATAGATTAACGAATTTTCGTATGCTTCATGTCTTAATTCTTCTAATTCGTTTAGTTGACTTAATCGTAGACGTCCGGCTTCATGTAAATCAAGATTACATGTCTTCAAAGCCCAAAATGCTTTGTGTTCAATTTCTACTGGAAGATGACATGCTTTTCCATAAACAAGTCTAAAAGGTGTGGTTCCAATTGGAGTTTTGTAGGCTGTTCTAAAAGCCCAGAGTGCATCCTCCAATTTAATGGACCATTCCTTCGGATTTGATCCTACGGTTTTTTCTAGAATACGTTTTAAAGCTCGGTTTGTATTTTCAACTTGTCCACTTGTTTGTGGATGATATGCGGTGGAGATTTTATGAGTTACTCCATATCTTTTAAGAACTTTCTCAAGTTGATTATTACAGAAATGAGTTCCCCGATCACTTATTAAAGCTTTCGGTGTTCCAAACCTTGCAAAAAGACGTTTTAAAAAGTTGACTACAACTCGTGCATCGTTAGTTGGGAGAGCTTGTGCTTCCGCCCATTTAGATACATAATCAATGGCTACGAGTATATATAGATTATTATGAGATTTTGGAAATGGACCCATAAAGTCAATACCCCAAATGTCAAATACTTCACATACTTGGATGACATTTTGTGGCATTTCATCACGTTGACTTATTTTTCCGGCCCTTTGACATGCATCACAGGATTTGCAAAGAAGGTGTGCGTCTTTGTAAATTGTAGGCCAATAGAATCCAGCTTCATAAACTTTTCTTGCTGTTAGTTGAGGCCCATAATGCCCTCCTGTTGGTCCTGTGTGACAATGGTTTAAAATTTTACTAGCTTCATCTCCAAATACACATCGGCGTATTATTCCATCGGGACAACTTTTAAACAGATGTGGATCTTCCCAGAAATAGTGTTTTATATCACTGAAGAATTTCTTTCGTCTTTGGTACGATAATCCTTTTTCAAGGAATCCACAAACTAAGTAGTTTGCATAGTCTGCAAACCATGGGATTTCTTTATAATCTATCTTCAATAGATATTCATCAGGAAAGTTGTCTTGTATGGCCGATTCATTCAGAACTTCTAATTCGGGATTTTCAAGACGAGAAAGATGATCAGCGGCGAGATTTTCTGCTCCCTTTTTATCTCGGATTTCAATATCAAACTCTTGTAAGAGTAAGATCCAACGGATTAATCTTGGTTTAGCATCTTGTTTTGAAAATAGGTATCTAAGAGCAGAATGGTCGGTATAGACCACCGTTTTTGCTAGAACGAGATATGATCGAAATTTGTCAAAAGCAAAGACAATAGCAAGGAGTTCTTTTTCAGTAGTTGTATAGTTCGTTTGTGCTCCTTGTAATGTCTTACTAGCATAATATATAGGTTGAAATCGTTTTTCAATCCTTTGTCCTAAAACGGCTCCCATTGCAAAATCACTTGCATCGCACATTAGTTCAAATGGTAGATTCCAATTTGGTGTTATCATGATTGGTGCATTAGTGAGTTTTTCTTTAAGAATATTAAAAGATTTGATACACTCATCTGAAAAGATGAATGGCGCATCCTTTTCTAGGAGTTTATTCATAGGAGTGGCAATTTTAGAAAAATCTTTTATGAAACGTCGGTAAAAACCGGCATGCCCTAGAAAACTCCTAACTCCTCTAACATTGGTGGGATGTGGAAGTTTAGCAATTACATCTACTTTAGCTCTATCCACTTCAATTCCTTCTTTTGAAATTTTATGTCCAAGAACGATGCCTTCTTTAACCATGAAATGGCATTTCTCCCAATTAAGTACTAGATTTGATTTTTCGCATCTAATTAGCATTCGTTCCAGATTAACTAGACATGATTTAAATGTATCACCGAAGACTGAAAAGTCATCCATGAATACTTCCATGCATTCTTCTATCATGTCGTGAAAAATCGCCATCATACACCTTTGAAAGGTTGCAGGGGCGTTACAAAGTCCAAATGGCATGCGTTTGTAAGCAAAAGTACCATAAGGGCACGTGAATGTGGTTTTCTCTTGATCTTCGGGTGCTATTGGAATTTGAAAATATCCGGAAAATCCATCTAGAAAACAATAGTAACTATTTCCGGCTAATCTTTCCAACATTTGATCTATGAAAGGTAAGGGAAAGTGGTCTTTTCTGGTGGCGTCATTTAATTTTCTATAATCAATACATACACGCCATCCTGTTACAGTCCTAGTAGGAATAAGCTCATTTTTCTCATTTGTGATGACAGTCATACCACCCTTCTTAGGCACGCATTGAACTGGGCTTACCCATGGACTATCAGAGATTGGATAAATTAAACCTGCATCTAGTAGTTTAATAATCTCTTTCTTAACTACATCTTGCATATTAGGATTTAGTCTTCGTTGACGTTGCACATACGTTTTATGACCTTCTTCCATAAGGATTTTATGTGTGCAATACGAAGGACTTATTCCTTTAATATCATGAATCTTCCATGCAATGGCTGGTTTATGAGCTTTCAATACAGAAATGAGTTGTGATTTTTCATTTTCAGTAAGAGAAGACGATATTATTACAGGTAATTCAGATTCACCATGTAAATAAGCGTATTCCAAATGGTTTGGAAGTGGCTTTAATTCTAATTTCGGAGGTTCTTCTATCGATGATTTATATCGATATCTGTCTTCTTCTTTTAGCATTTGAATTTCTTCTGTTGTTGGTTCATATCCATTAGCTATAAGTGTAGCTAACATTTCAGCTTCATCAATTGGTTCATTACCTTCTCCTAAAGAACATTCTCCCGTTCCTTGTAATTCTGGAAATTCTTCTAATAATTCTGCATGTGTATCTATAGTTTGAATATAATAACATGTATCATCTGCAGATTGTGGTTGTTGCATTGCTCTATCAACTGAAAAGGTAACACTCTCATCCTCTATACTTAGGGTCAGTTTCTTACCGAACACGTCTATCATTGCTTTAGCCGTGTTTAAGAATGGTCTTCCTAATATGAGAGGAACTTGAGAATCTTCTTCCATGTCCAAAACAACAAAATCTACTGGAAATACTAAAGTACCAACTTTAACTAGCATGTTCTCCATTATCCCTCTAGGATATTTTATTGATCTATCGGCTAGTTGTATGCTTATTCTGGTTGGTTTCAATTCTCCAAGGTCTAGTTTAGCGTATAGTGAATACGGCATTAGATTTATACTAGCACCTAAGTCTGCCAATGCTTCTATTGAACTAAGACTACCCAGAAAACATGGAATTGTGAAACTTCCTGGATCAGATAATTTTTCTGGTATCTTATTCAACAGTACTGCTGAACAATTAGCATTCATAGTGACAGCCGAGAGTTCTTCCATTTTCTTTCTATTCGTGATTAGATCTTTCAAGAATTTAGCATATCTTGGCATTCCTGAAATCACATCAATGAAAGGAAGATTTACATTTATCTGTTTAAACATATCCAAGAATTTGGATTGCTCGGCTTCAAGTTTCTCTTTCTTCATTTTACTCGGATAAGGAAGTGGTGGTTGGTATGGTTTAACATAAGGTTTATCCTTAACTGTGTTATCTTCATTAACCTTTTCAACTACCGGTTCTTTTTCCTTATCTTGATCAGGTTGTGGTTCTTGTGGAGTAGGAATAGTTTCATCAGAAGTTACAGGTATTTCAGGTGGTTTAAGTGTTGTACCACTTCTTGTGGTAATAGCTTTAGCTGTTTCATTCCGGGGGTTAGCATTTGTATCACTAGGTAAACTTCCCGGTTTTCTTTCACCTATTAACCTTGCTAGGTTACTTACTTCTTGTTCCAGATTTTGAATAGAAGCTTGTTGATTTCTAAATGCTTGAGCATTTTGTTCATTAGTTTGTTTTTGAGATGTGAAAAACTGCGTTTGAGTTTCAACTAGCTTCGTCATCATATCTTCTAAATTCGGCATTTTATCATCGGTTTGTTGTGGTGGTTTGTTTTGAAAATTCGGTCTTTGCTGATTGTAAGTATTATTGGATACTTGTTGATTGCTAGGACCTTGTTGGTTATTGTATGGAATATTTCGGTTATAGTTCTGGTTTTGATTGTAAATCGGTCTTGGCGGTTGATAATTATTCTGATAATTATTTCCAGGCCTTTGGTTTATGTATGAAATATTCTCTCTTTGTTCCATTGTTAATTCAATACTGAGACAATCTTTTGTCAAATGTGGTCCTCCACACTGCTCACAACTAATTCGTATAGCATGAATATCCTTAGTCATCTTTTCCATTCGTCTCTCGAAAGCATCTATCTTTGCCGAAATGGAATCTAAGTCATGGCTAGAATCGGCTCTAGCTGCTTTAGATGATCTAATGATATCTTTTTCTTGGTGCCACTCATGCGAGTGGGAAGCAGTATTATCAATAATTTTGTAAGCATCAGTTTCGGTTTTCTTCATAATAGAACCACCAGCTGCTATATCTATGTCTTTTCTTGTAGTGATGTCGCATCCTTGGTAGAATATTTGTACTATTTGACAGGTGTCTAAACCATGTTGCGGACATCCTCTTAACAATTTTCCATATCTTGTCCACGCCTCATATAGAGTTTCATTTGGCTTCTGTGTGAACGTAACAATTTCTGCTTGAAGTCTTACAGCTTTAGATGCAGGAAAGAATTGTTTAAGAAATTTATCAATTAAAACGTCCCATGTATCAATCGCCCCTTCAGGTAACGATTCCAACCAATCTTTGGCTTCTCCCTTTAAAGTCCAGGGAAATAACATGAGATATATCTGTTCATCCTCCACTTCTCGGATTTTAAATAGTGTGCAGATCCTATTAAAGGTACGTAGATGTTCATTTGGATCTTCCTTCGGCGCACCACTAAATTGGCATTGATTAGTCACCATGTGTAGAATTTGTCCTTTGATTTCATAATCTGGCGCATTAATGTCTGGATGAGTAATTGCGTGACCTTGGCCAGTGCGTTTAGCTCTCATTCGGTCTTCCATACTTAAAGGTTCCAGATTCTCCATAATTGAATTTGTTGAATCGGAATCACTAGATGCTTCAGATTTAATGGTTCGTTCCTCAACAATCTCTGTTTGAATGATTGGTGGTTCCGGAGGAAAGTTTAATGGTTCAGGATCTACGAACCGTTCCTGAATATTCTCTGGATTCTCAATTGTGAGGTTGGGTTCAAAAAATGGATTATCGGAAATTTGAACTGAAGTACTTGGTCTACTGGATGACGATTCTAAAGAAAAATCAACGGCGGTTATATTTGTTAAACGATGTCTTGATCGAGTTACAGGTGGTGAACGTACAAAAGGTGATGAACGTCTTGCTCGATGCATTCACAGAATATCCTATTAGTTTTTAAAAGGAAAGAAAAATTATAATAAGTTATCCAATCAATAGACTTTTCTGATTTTGCCCACGTTTCGAATAGCCAAAAGATGCAGCAGAGGGGCAGGATTCGTTTGGTCTCAATATAATTGAGGACTGTTTGGCTCCAATAACCCGGTCCACGTACAAATCCAACTATTACTACGAACCAGAAAATTTTGATGTCTATCAATTTAACTACTCAAAATAAATTTTCGTAATTTTAAGAAATTTAGATAAGAAGTAGAAAAAAAAATCTATGTCCTAAAACTAGAATGGCGAGAAATAAGAGAGAAAAAGAGTTCGTCGCAAAAGGTCGAAAAAGAGAAAAAATGGTTGAAAAATAAAAGGTGACGGAAAAATAAAAGAAACTTATCAAAACTTAAAAATACTTAACTAATTTAACCTTATTACTACAACTAACTTAAAATTATAATCGCAAATTGAGATTACTAATTGAAATGATAATTGATACATAGTAAAAGGTGTCTAAAAATATTAAAGCTTACAGGAAAAACTAAATCCCAAATGGAAATAACTTAAAAAAGAAACTAAAACTTAAAAAGGCGTCGCAAAATTCTAAAGCACCTAAATCTTAGTCTAAAGAAAAAGCACTTAAGGAATTCTACGGCAAAGCCTAAAAATATAGGAGTAAAAATAACTATAGCAAAAACTAAGTTTAAAATTAAATATGAGCTAAAAATACAAATATTACGCTACAACGATTAAAAAGGTACAAAATATAAAAATATACAAAAAGTTGTAAAAAGTACAATTTTTATAAAAATATTATTTTTATATTATTTATTTTATAAAACTATTAATTTTACAATTTTATTAAACTTATTTATACTAAATACATTAAATTAAATAAAAAGTAAAATTAAAATTAAAACTAATAATAATAATAATACAAATTAGGTAATAATAATAATTAATTAATAATATCCGTAATTAATGCTCGATTAGGGCTTCCTTGTCGCCTGTCAGAAACCCTCCGCGAGTCGCGGCAATTAAAGAAGACAACCCCGCGAGTCGCGGGGTTCAGAATTTGAGCTGACAGATTTATCTTTTTACGCGTTTTTCTTTTTATTTTTTTTTTATTTTCTGTTTTCTGTTTTTTAAATAATTAAAAGATTTTAAAATAAAACTTATATTTTTATAAACTAAAATAGAAATAAAGAAACTTTATAAAACTTAAATATTTAACAAAATCTTAAAAATACTAATATTTTTGTTTTTTTCTTTTTATATTTTCGAATATTTAAAACGTATTTTTACAAAAACGACTTTTAATAAAAGTAACTAAAAATCTTTTTTTTTTCTTTTTTTATTAGCGTTGCGCTTCCGGCTTTTAAGATAGTTCCCCGGCAGCGGCGCCAAAAATAACTTGATGTGAAGCGAGGTGTATATAAAATAGTTATTATTTTACTAGGAAAACACTATTAAATACGATACAATTTTACACAAGATATTTATTTATTTATAGAATGGATATACTTAAACCTTGCTACAACACTTATAGGCAGTGTACCTAATCGTACAGTAGTGTAGTTTTTAGTAAGTCCGGTTCGTTCCACAGGGAAATCTTTAAACAAAGCTCAACGCTATATTAGTTTATTTTTATAAAAATACAAACATATATATAAGTAATATTATTATTATAAAGGGGGGTTTTTACCGTTTAATGACCGGTTTGTCGATTTTAAAACTTTAGTCGCAGTTAAAACCTAATGTAAAATATAAAATAAATACAAGACTTAAATTAAAGCGTAAAGTAAATAACGGTAATGAAATTGCGATAATTAAAAAGTACGATAATTAAAAGTGCGATTAAATAACAATAAATAAAAGTGCGATAATTAGAAGTACAATTAAATATAAAATAAAGGAAATTAAATATGAAATAAAAGAATTATGCTTATTTAAACTTCCGTAATCATGATGTTTGACGTGTTGATTTTAGTTTTATGCCCATGGGTTAATTGTCCTTTGTCCTGGATTATTCAATATGTCCGTCTGGTTTTTGTCCATAACAGTCCATCAGTCATAAATATAAATTGCAAGTGTCCTTGTCAAATTATTATTATACCCGAAGATAAATATTCCAACTAATTGGGGATTCGAATTGTAACAAGGTTTTAATACTTTGTTTAATGAATACACCAGGTTATCGACTGCGTGTAAACCAAGGTTTTACTACTTTGTTAGCAATTACACCAATTACCCTTGAATGTAATTTCACCCCTGTTTTAATTATTCTAGTGGCTATTAATCCATTCCCGTGTCCGGTTAAATGAACGATTATTCGTACATATAAATACCCCGCCCATCGTGTCCGATCGAGTGTATATGGTAATTTATAGGGACGCCCAATTGTAAATCTTTATATTAACATTAACAAACTTTCATTTAGTTAAACAAATATAAAGCCCATTAATAGCCCATAGTCTAGTTTCCACAAGTGTCGTTCTTTTATCCAAACCCCAATTATGGTACAAAGCCCAATTACCCAATATTAGTAATTAGCCCAACATCATGATTACTTCGTTTTAAATAAGCATAATAATAACTTAGCTACGAGACATTAATATAAAAAGGTTGAACATAACTTACAATGATTAAAAATAGCGTAGCGTTACACGGACAGAATTTCGACTTACACCCTTACAACATTCGCTAACATACCCTTATTATTAGAATTATAATTAAAATTAAAATATAAATTATAAATATAAATATATTTACGTATGAAGAGAGAGATAGATAAATAAGATATGAAATTTGATCAGAATTCGGTTTGCTTTATAGCCAGACTTGATTTTTGGGGCTCCGCGACTCGCGGCAAAATGCCCTTAAAACTCCGCGAGTCGCGGAGAGGTATTTACAGCTCACACCCTTGGAGTTTCTTGCTGCCGACGGTTTTTATTATATATATATAATATATATATAATTAATATAATTAATTATATATTATATTATATTTATATACATAGTTAACTTGTAATTTTTAGTCCGTTGCGTCGAGCGTTAAGAGTTGACTCTGGTCCCGGTTCCGGATTTTCGAACGTCCTTGCGTACAATTTTATATTTTGTACTTTGCGTTTTGTACTTCTGTAATTTCGAGACGTTTCTTATCAATAATTGGAACCTTTTTGATTGTCTTTTGTTCTTTTGAGCTTTTTGGTCGTTTGCGTCTTCAATTCGTCGAATCTGTCTTTTGTCTTCACCTTTTATTATTTAAACGAATATCACTTGTAAATAGAACAATTGCAACTAAAAGCTTGTCTTTCTTGAGGAATAATGCTATGAAATATATGTTCGTTTTTAGCATTATCAGATTCAAACCCAAGTTTGAATCTACAAGATATAACAAGATCAAAAGCTAAAAGCTAGATCCATAAAATGATGATGATGATGTCGACTTTATAAAGAAGAAAAGAAGAAGAAAATTTAAAACTTACACTTTTTAGAGTGAGAAAGACTAGAGAGAGAATTAGAGAGTAAGTGTGTGTAAACTGCAAATGAGATCAAGTGTAGAATGGGTGAAATAAGGCTTGTATTTATAGGTGGTGAGGTGAGGGTGGGGTGGTGGTGGCCATGATTTTAGAGGGGGGATAAGGGGAACAAACTTTTAGTTTTTGGTTAATGGTTGTCTAAAGTTGGTGCTTATTTAGGATCCCATGAAACATTAAGGATAATGCTTAACAAAAATGATAGTATGTTCCCTCTAATAAAGGGGCATTTGTCTTTCATTATAATGGGTCACTAACTAGTAATAATTGGGCAAATTAAATAGTCCACTAGCTAGTGTAGGGTGGGCTAAAGTCCAACAAGGTAGAAAGTCCAACAATACTAACTAGTGTGCTCTAGTAAGTTACTAAGCGTAATTAAGCATCCAAAAACCCAAGTAATTGTTATTATAAAATAACAATTAGTATTTCGTAGTCGTAATTTTCCGGTTACGACAAAAGTTAAACGTGTACACAGTACGCAGTTCGTTCTAAACGTCAAGTGACACTAACGGTCATAAAGGCTTCCGGGGTTCAAGTTAAGTAACCTACATACTTAAAGGCACGTTTTAATATATAAACGAAAGTAATCAACATGTTGGAAGTTCACAGAGTATAATATTACTCAGTACTCACAAATACGCAGTTTCGCAGAAAGCACAAAGCACAAAAGCAAGTCGATAAAGTCGGGTCGTTACATTACCCACCTGTTAATGAAAATTTCGTCCCGAAATTTTAAGCTGATGTAGATGGTAGAGTTGTGAAGAGGTGAGGATATTTCTGATTCATCTGATCCTATCGTTCCCAAGTAAAATCAGGTCCTCGTTTTTCATTCCATCGTACTCGGACGATCGGTATCTTATTGCATTTCAAGGTCTTGACCTCACAGTCCATAATTTTGACAGGTTCTTCCACGAAGTGGAGTTTGTCATCAATCGTGAGCTCTTTAAGTGGTATGACAAGTTCTGGTTCGGCAAGACACTTCTTCAGATTCAACACGTGGAAAGTGGGATGAACAGCACTTAACTGAGTCAGAAGGTCCAAACGGTAAGCAATGGGTCCTACACGCTCCAAAACTTCAAAAGGACCAATATATCGCGGATTCAACTTCCCACACTTTTCGAAACGGATTACACCTTTCCAAGGTGCGACTTTCAACATAACGCGGTCGCCGATTTGAAATTCGCGATCCCCGCGTTTAAGGTCGGCATAACTCTTTTGACGATCACGGGCCGTCTTGAGTCTTGCTTGAATCTGGACAATCTTCTCGGTTGTATCATGGACGAGTTCGGGACCGGTGAGTTGTTTTTCACCTACTACGGCCCAACAGATAGGAGAACGACATTTACGGCAATACAATGCTTCAAAAGGTGCGGCCTTAATGCTCGCTTGATAGCTGTTGTTGTAAGAGAATTCGGCTAAAGGCAAGTGCTTCTCCCAAGCCTTTTCGAAATCAATAACACAAGCACGTAACATGTCCTTTAAAGTTTGAATCGTGCGCTCGCTTTGTCCATCGGTTTGCGGGTGATATGCGGTACTCATGTCGAGATGTGTGCCCAAGGCTTCTTGCAAGAAACACCAAAATCTAGAAGCAAAACGGGTATCTCAGTCTGAAATAATCGATAGGGGTACACCGTGTCGAGATACAACTTCCTTTATGTATAATTGTGCCAGTCTCTCCATCGTATCGGTTTCCTTCATGGCTAGGAAGTGTGCAGATTTGGTAAGACGGTCAACGATAACCCAGATGGTATCATAACCTCCTACCGTCTTCGGTAGCTTCGTGATGAAATCCATTATTATTCCTTCCCACTTCTATTGCGGGATTTCGGGTTGTTGATGTAATCCAGATGGCTTCTAATGTTCGGCTTTGATCTTGGAACAAGTTAAACACTTTCCAACGTAAGTCGCAACATCTTTCTTCAGGTTTGGCCACCAATATTGAACCTTGAGGTCGTGGTACATCTTACCAGCTCCTGGATGAATCGAGTACCTTAACTTGTGGGCTTCGTCTAGAATAAGGCTTCGTAAATCTCCATATTTAGGCACCCAAATTCTTCTGGCAAAGTATCAGAGTCCAGTCTCCTTGACCTCGAATCGAGAAACGAGAATGTTCAAGTGCTCTTGAGAAATATTCTCCTCCTTGAGAGCCTCATCTTGAGCTATGCGGATCTGGCTATTGAGATTCGTCTGAATGGTGATGTTCAAGGCACGGACACAAAGTGGTACCATTCTCTCCTTTCGGCTCAAGGCATCAGCTACAACATTTGCCTTGACAGGGTGGTAACGAAGTTCACAATCATAGTCGTTCAACGTCTCAATCCATCGATGCTGTCTCATATTCAGTTGCTTCTAATCAAAGATGTGTTGGAGGCTTTTGTTATTGGTGAAGATAGTACTCTTGGTTCCATACAGATAGTGTCTCCATAGTTTGAGCGCAAAGACAACAGCTCCAAGTTCGAGATCGTGCGTCGTGTAATTTCGCTCGTGAATCTTCAGCTGGCGAGAAGCATAAGCAATAACCTTTGTTCGTTGCATCAATACACAACCAAATCCATGTTTCGAGGCTTCGCAGTACACAACGAAATCATCACTGCCTTCGAGAAGGGATAAAATAGGTGTGGTGGTTAACTTCTGCTTCAGGATTTGGAATACCGACTCTTGCTCGGTTTCCCAAACGAACTTCTTCCCCTTGTGAGTTAACGCAGTCAAAGGATGCGCAATCAAAAAGAAACCTTCAATGAACCTTCTTTAATAACAGGTGAGGCCTAAAAATTGGTGGATATGTGTAGGAGTAGTGGGGGGTTCCCACTTGCTGATAGCTCTGATCTTCGCGGGATCAACTTTGATGCCCTGATCGCTCATGATATGACCGAGAAATTGAACATCCTTCAACCAAAATTTGCACTTAGAGAATTTGGCATAAAGTTGCTCTTATCTCAAGAGTTCTAGCATGAGTCGAAGATGTTGCTCATGTTCTTCTTCACTTTTGGAATAGATGAGGATATCATCTATGAAGACGATAACGAACTTGTCCAGGTATGGCTTGCATACGCGATTCATAAGGTCCATAAACACGGCAGGTGCGTTGGTTAAACCGAATGGCATCACGAGAAACTTATAATGACCATAACGAGTTCTTAACGCAGTCTTCATCACATCGCTCTCCTTCACCCTCAACTGGTGATATCCTGATCGTAAATCAATCTTGGAGTAAATGCTGGATCCTTGCAGCTGATCGAAAAGATTGTCAATTCTAGGAAGGGGATACCGATTCTTGATCGTCAACTTGTTCAGTTCACGATAATCGATACACATGTGGAAAGATCCGTCCTTCTTCTTCACGAACAAAACAGGTGCGCCCCAAGGCGATGAACTCGGTCGGATAAATCCACAGTCTAGCAATTCCTGCAGTTGACTCTGCAACTCTTGCAGTTCGGAAGGTGCTAGTCGATATGGTGCGCGAGCTACAGGTGCAGCTCCTAGCACTAGATCGATCTGAAACTCAACTGGTCTCGGCGACGGTAATCCAGGCAACTCCTCTGGAAAGACGTCGGGAAATTCGTTCACAATTCGCACATCATCCACACACTTCTCCTCAGTCTCTAGCTTCTTCACATGCGTTAAAATAGCAAAACGCCCCTTCTTCATAACCTTTTGTGCCTTCATAAAACTAATAAGGTTTAGCTTCGGACTACATCTTTCTCCGTAAACAATCAGTGGCTCACCATCTTCGCGAGGTATGCGAAGAATCTTCTCACCACGGATAACTTCTGTTTTCACTTTGGACAACCAATCCATACCGATTATCACATCAAAGCTTCCCAATTTAATGGGTATCAATTCAATCTCGAAATCTACACCAGCTAAGTTTATAATACCTCCTCGGCCAATTTGGTCAACTTTTTCAAGTTTTCCATTGGCTACTTCGACAAGCATACTCTCATCCAATGGCACTAACGGCCAATCTATCTTAGAGCAAAAGTGTCTATCTACATAACTCCTATCGGCACCGGTATCAAACAGAACAGAAGCTAATAGGTTATTGATAGTGAATGTACCTGTGACCAAGTCAGGATCCTCACGGGCATCTCTGGCATTCATGTTGAAGACTCTTCCACTTGCTGGCCCGCCATCCTTCTTCTTGTTCGGACATTCATTCTTGAAGTGGCCCTGCTGGCCGCATTCAAAATACTTCCTTGGTCCATTCGGGTTTGTCCTCACAGCTGGGGTGGTGATCTTACAATCCTTGCCGATGTGTCCAGTCCTCTTGCTCTTTTCACAAACCACGTTGCAGTACCCAGTATGATGCTTATAGCATCTCTTGCACTGCGGAAGGCTACATTTGTAGTTAGGGTTCGAGCTAGGGTTCAGGTTAGGATTCTTCCAGTCGTTGTTTCCCTTGAAATTCTCATACCTCTTAGCTGGGTTTTGATCAAAGACCTTTCCCTTGTTTCCGTCCCACTTACGTTTCCCATTACTAGTTCCCAATTCCGATTTTACCTTCTCTGGCTTTTCTTTGGTAATTTGATTCATCAGGGTGTGCGCCATGCGCATAGCTTCTGGGACGTTTGCTGGTTTTGATGAAGTGACATTTCCTTGAATGTCCTTGGGGATTCCCCACAGATACCTCTCCATCCGCTTATACTCCGGAGTAACCATTATGGGGCACATCAAAGCTAACTTCAATTACTTTCGGTTATAGCCATCAAGATCAGTCCCTACAACCTTCAGTTCCCAAAACTCCGCTTCCATCTTCTAAATTTCGGTTCGCGGGCAATACTCCTCGATCATAGCACACTTAAACTCCTCCCATAATGTAGCATAAGCCTCGTCAATTCCCTTAGCCTGGGCGAGTGTGTTCCACCAGGTTAAAGCGCCATCCGACAGCGTATAGGAGGCGTACTTAGTTTTGTTCACTTTGGAGCAGTTACTCACACGGAATACAGATTCCAACTTCTCAATCCATCTCGTCAGCCCAACTGGTCCTTCAGTACTACTAAAATTGTGGGGCTTACAGCTCTGGAACTCCTTGAATGTACACCCATTCCGAACAGTTGGGTTGGCCGGTGGAGCTGGAGCAGGGTTGGCATTCATCATAGTCGCGGCTACTCGAGCAGCTATCATCTCCTCGAGCTGAGCTGCGGTGGGGATTTCTCACGGACCTCTTCTGTTTGCCATGGATCTTCCAAAAAAATTTTCGACTTAAGTCAAAATTCCGCATTCGATAATTCATAATGCTATAGCATAAGGTAATCAATTGGGAAACATCACAATACACGTTAACTAAGCATGGCAAGTTAGTTGCAGATAGCACGAAAACCATCAGGTAATAACTTAAATAGAACACCGTATAATAATTAAACAACATTAAGTTCCATTCATTAATAAGAAAGATGCATACATCCTCATAAGGTTCGTACAATACTTGAGTAAAACATGAAACTACTAATGAGATTACATAATGAAATTTAATATGATATCCCTATGGTGATGGTGGGTATATGATGTCCGTCAGGTGGGACATCTGATCCTCGAGCTTAGTTATCCGAGAATGGAGGATATGCACTTCCCTCGTCAGTTCCTCGACGACAGGGGATGCTGGTGGGGCAGGTGGTGCAGATGGTACAGGTGACGCCGGTGGTGCAGATGGTCCAGATAATGCAGACGTAGTACTGGAAGTAGATGGCACAGTTCGGATGGTCTTACGCACAAATGGATCAGCGGGATAGGGCACAACCCGCTTGCGGGCGGTGACTCTAACCAACAGTCCACGTGCGTTCATGAACTGCTTACCTCCGTTAACCCCTGGAATAACAGTACCATCGAAATGATACTACTTCTTCGGCGGGGTAGAGGGAGGTTGCACGTGCTCCTCCTCAGGGTCCTCCTCAGAATCCTCCTCGGGATCCTCCTCGATGGTGTCATCGGATGATGAATAGTCTGAATCATCGGAAGGAAATGCAGGATCATCGCGGGCGGGAGAAAGCGTCTGACCGGTGGCCATAAGTTGATATCTGCCTGGTGGAATCGGTACAACATGTCCATCAGCGGTGCGTCTAGCCCAATGTCCATGCTCGTTACGGAAAGGACCGTCTCCGTTTCCCACAGGAATCACAGCATCACCGGAATGGTGCTGTGGCCCCGGGAGTCTAGGGCTGGGTGGTGCTAGAATCTCCTATGGATCCTCGTCTCCGTCTGAGACGTCCATCAGGTCAAGCACGAGTCCACTAGAAGGTGTATCGCCAGAGTCGTCGAAGGATAGCGGTGAATCAGCAACAATAGTAGGCGAGGCAACAGTCGTATCTGAGTCACTCTCGAAGTCAAAGGTCATGGGCAGCATGTCTGACATCTGAACAAGGAAAAATAACTTTTTCCATGTCAGTAAGGCATATAGCAAGCACGTAATCAAGAACTACAGCATCCTAGCAGTACATGACATGGTAACGAAAACAGTTCTAAACAGAAGTAACATGTAAAAGCAGGTAGTAGCATGCAGTAACAAGAATAAGTAGCAGTATGCAGTAAGTTCTCATAGCAGTAAGAGTAAGCAGTAGCATGCAGAAGTTTCGCAGAAACAGGTAAACAAGCAAGTTGTAGATTAGTCCTATTAGTGAATCCTACTCGGTCTAGTCTAGACTCACTAATGCAACATAAATCCCTACAACCAATGCTCTGATACCAAATGTGACGCCCCGTACAAAACCATCGTGTACGATTCGTCAACAACAGGATCTTTACACGGTCAAACACTATATGCTGTTTGAAAACCAGTTTTGCATTCATAAAAATATAGCGTTTACAAAAGATAACATGACACAGAGGTCATTACAAAGCCATTATTCAAATAACATAAGTTGTGAATGCAAGATAAAAAGTTTCATAATTGAGACATCTCTAAGTAATGCAGCGGGAATCTAACACAGCAGGTCCATAACAGCAAGTCTATAACACCAAGACAGCAAGTCTAACAGCGGAAGCAACATCATCTAAGCGCCTGAGAAATATACGCTTAAAAGTCAACACAAATGTTGGTGAGCTATAGTTTGTTTGTTCCAGTAATGTAATGTAGACCACGAGATTTCGTATTCAAACAGCATGAAAAGTATATGCTTATCCGTGGGCACCCGGTAACTAACTTAACGTAATAATAATACCTCCTAAAAGTACACTTGGCGAGTGCGTATGTCCTCGAAGTATCAAACACCCGTTAAATGCTAGGGTGACTAGCCCGAGTGGGGATGTCAAACCCTATGGATCCATATCTAATATTCGCGTTCACCGGTTCAAAAACCAATGATTAAACGTTACCGTGCTAAGGGGAAAGTTTATGCCGTTATATAACCCACACATATGTAAAGTTTAAGTACTCGTGTCTAGTATGTAAAACATAAAAAGGGCATGTATTCTCAGTCCCAAAAATAGTATAAGTAAAAAGGGAAGCTATAACTCACAGTGATAAATGCGGTAAAGTCGATATGCAAAGTATACAAGTAGTAAGTCGGTCCGAAAGGTTGTCAACCTAATTCAAAGGTCACTAGGTCAGTATGTTGTCCCAAAAGGTTTAAAAGTGCATAAATTAAGTTTAAGTGTCATTATCAACATCATCATTATCATCATCATTCATCAACACTAAGGTAAGTTTAACAAGAATAGAGATCGAAACAAAAGGCTGACTTCGGACAGCTGTTACGACCTCTATACAAATCGAAAAAACGCGTAGTCAGTGGCTATGACTCCATATGTGAGTCCTCTAACAGCTGACCAATTTTCAAAACCTAACACGTCTTCGTTTGACCGTGGCAACGGTTTAAGTGCGAGTAGGTCAGAAATTTCAGCACAACGTTACAAAGGCGTAGTGACTTTCGGAAGGCTATAAATCCTAAACCGTATATCGGATTAAGTCGAGGCCTAAACAAAAAGTCATCTATTCGAAACAAACTATCTGAAAATCAATTTTCCAGAAGTCCAGGAGTCTGATCAGACCCCGAAAAATAGCAAACAATGCTCCGGTGAGGTTCTTGGTGCTTGATGCTCATCACGGTTCTCATCCTTGATGCTTGGAAGCTTCAAGTGTACAACTCTTTGATGTTTTAGCATCACTTTGACCAAGGTTCAACCATCAACACACAACTAAGCGTAAAATCTATTATTCTACAAGTTTTGAACATCAAGATTGACTCTTTATTGCATAGATCCAATAAAGCTTCAACCTTTGTCCTTTTTACACAAGTTTATGCATCTCCATCATATGAGATGATAAAGACTTGATCTTTATCATCACAACAATCACAAAAAGGTTCCAAGTAAGTGAGATCTACAATAATAACTTAGATCTCAAGTATTTAAGAAAACCCTAAGCTAGAAAGCTTGGATCTTTACAAGATTAATGAGACCATAAGTTAGAAAGCTAAGATCTTTAACAAAATAATGAAAGTAATGAGACCATAAGCTAAAAAGCTAAGATCTTTAACATAATAATGAAACCCTAAGCTAGAAAGCTTGGATCTTTAGTGTTCTTGAAGATCTTGAAGCATAAAGCTTGGATCTTTAAGATACATGAAGATCATAAACACAAGTTTTGATCTTTATAACAAAACAAAGAAATTACTAACTAGATCTAACAAGTAAATGAAGATTCCAAGCTAGAAAGCTTGAATCTTTCATGTTCTTGAAGGATTCAAACCCAAGTTTGAATCTATAAGATATAACAAGATCAAAAGCTAAAAGCTAGATCCATAAAATGATGATGATGATGTCGACTTTATGAAGAAGAAAAGAAGAAGAATAAAATTTAAAACTTACACTTTTTAGAGTGAGAAAGACTAGAGAGAGAATTAGAGAGTAAGTGTGTGTAAATTGCAAATGAGATTAAGTGTAAAATGGGTGAAATAAGGCTTGTATTTATAGGTGGTGAGGTGAGGGTGGGGTGGTGGCTGTGATTTTGGAGGGGGGACAAGGGGGACAAACTTTTGCTTTTTGGTTAATGGTTGTCTAAAGTTTGTGCTTATGTTAGGATCCCATGCAACATTAAGGATAATGTTTAACAAAAATGCTAGTATGTTCCCTCTAATAAATGAGCATTTGTCTTTCATTATAATGGGTCACTAACTTATAATAATTGAGCTAATTAAATAGTCCACTAGCTATTGTAGGGTGGGCTAAAGTCCAACAAGGTAGAAAGTCCAACAAGACTAACTAGTGTGCTCTAGTAAATTACTAAGCGTAATTAAGCATCCAAAAACTCAAGTAATTGTTATTATAAAATAACAATTAGTATTTAGTAGTCGTAATATTCCGGTTACGACAAAAGTTAAACGTGTACACAGTGGCAGTTCGTTCTAAACGTCAAGTGACACTAACGGTCATAAAGGCTTCCGGGGTTCAAGTTAAGTAACCTACGTACTTAAAGGCACGTTTTAATATATAAACGAAAGTAATCAACATGTAGGAAGTTCCCAGAGTATAATATAGCTCAGTACGCACAAATACGCAGTTTCGCAGAAAGCACAAAAGAAGTCGAAAAAGTCGGGTCGTTACAAGATGAGAGTGTTTGTGGGTGTAAAGTGAGGATAAGATGATTAATGGGTCGGCTTTGAAGGCTCCAACCCGACCCCAAGTGAAAAGACCAACATACCCTTTTTAAAATCTTAAAATTACACAGTTGGCCCGTCAGTTCTGTTGAACGGCGTCCCAATTCTTGGCACGCGTCCAACCTTTCTTTACTGGACGGCGTCCTCCATTCTGGACGGCGTCCCACCTAACTGAACAAGACAGAAATTAGAACAGGGTCTTACAACATATTATTAAATAAAGTCAAATAGAACTTAGATTTCAGAATATCGGCAAATGATGAACAATATTCTTGCATCAAGTAAACATTGTGTTTTTAAATAGTTGATTAAAATGTTTGAACTGAATAATAAGCGTACATAAAATAGATCTAATGCGGTGACACCATCAGCATAGGGTCTTATATCAATCATGTTATATTTCGGGGTGTCTTGGATTGTATGGGTCAGAGAATAAAGTCACTAAATTGTTCTTCTTTTTTTTTTTTTTTTTTTTGAAAAGCAAATAGAACTTTATAAAATAAACCGAATGTACATATAGCCTACAAGCCAGAGACTATGGAAACGAAGGAAAAAACACCGGATTATTCTTTGAACCGCCTATTCACTTTTCTAATCAAGTATTTTAATCTAATTAGTCACGGGTTACACGAAAACTTGAATGGGATAAAATAAAGAATGAATTATCATCTTGGCTAAAGGAGAATAATCCCAAGCAATTGTAGAATGTATATTTAGGTTATTGAGAGTGAAAGTATATGTAAAAGTTTAAAATGTCTAACCCATTTCCAGAAAATAAGTTCTTTATTTATAATGGGTGAAGAGTAGAGATGACAATGGATCGGATTGAATTGAGTGAGGTCATATCCATATCTGTATCCATTTATTTTTTTAATCCATATCCATTTATAAAAATTTATGTTGTAGAATGAAACCCGTGAGTCTTATTGATTACATTAACCACTATATATAGACTTCATAACCCTAAAAACCTAATGGACCCAAACCCACAATCGGGTTGGGCCTAACTTATTATCTAACACTCCCCCGCAGTCCGAACGGCAAAATCGCGAAAGTTCGGACTGGAGTTCAAATAAAAAACTAACAAATAAACAAAAGTGACATTTTTTTTATTCTTTGTTGCATCGAATAGAATGATATTCATTGATATGGTTGCGTCTGCTTGACTACGTTTCCTTTTCCGTAACATTTGTTTTTTCTCCGTCGTGGCGTTTGCTTTGCCTAAGCATTGAGCAGGACTTGGGCAGGGAACTTTGTCGACGATCACAATCTTCATCAACGCAGCAAATAAGATTTTTCTGACTATATTTTTTTTTCGGGGTCTGGAACCTAATCAAGCTAAGCGGCTTAGCCCCGCACAGATTATTTTATTTATTCACTTTTTTTTTACCAAAGCGAGATGAAAACAAACTTATAAATATTAAAATGACGGTCGGTTAGTGAAGAGAGGTACTCGTAAAACAAAATAATGCTTTTTTTCGGCTTGCAAATACTAGTACTCCGTAAGAATAAGAAAACAAAAATAAAAAAAAATAAAAAATTTGTGTTGGTTTACAAAGAGAGTAATGAAAATATGTGGTCGTTATGTGTTGACGGCAAGGTTAAAGTAGAAATCTAGAGCAAATCTACCAAACGGATAGACTCCCAACATGAGAAGTTCTTGTAAACGTCGGCGACTGTGCTTAGAATTTCACTGTAAATTATAAGAATAGAAGAAAATTGTTTTTAGAGAGAAAAAAAGAAGAATAAGCTGAGATTTAGAACAGGAAAGTACCGACTGTTGGTGAATGAGATGTTTTTTTAGGGTTTTTTTTTTTCAAGAATGAGATGAAGGATAATTTGACGGGCCGGTATAGAGATAATGGCTGGTGGCGACCAATTAGGTCTCGGAATCAAACCCCTCTGATACCATGTTGTAGAATGAAACCCGTGAATCTTATTGATTACATTAACCACTATATATAGACTTCATAACCCTAAAAACCTAATTGACCCAAACCCACAATCCGGTTGGGCCTAACTTATTATCTAACAATTTCATCCATCCATATCCATATCCGTCGGGTGAAGCGGGTTAATGGATAATCTTTCATATCCATTTAAATTTATTTTATTTTTAACAATTATAAGCAGTGATTCACTGTATACGATCAAAAGTAATATTTCTTAATAGTTTATGCGACCGAAAGTCACACTTTTACTAATCTTTATAACAAATAGTCAACAAATAGCATGTTAAACGTGCAAAGATATCGATTACTTGTAAGTTACTTCATTTTTATGTACATGGAATCACATTTAAACCATCAAAGTACGATAAATACATTTAATGATTTAAACAAAACAAAATATAAGAAAACACTTATATTATTAGAGAAAATATAAAGAAAGATGAATATAAATAATGAAATACCACTACATAAATGATATTAATTCGAGTGATAAATCTATATATTTAGTTATTTCGGGTGAAAGCGGGTTCATCCATGGATGAAACTTTTCATTCATATCCATTTTGGTTTATCCATGTCCATATCCATATCTATTTAGATCGTCCATATCCACGAATAATCGGGTGGATATCCACTGGATCGGGTATCCAATGTCATCCCTAGCGAAGAGGTACAGCCAAAGGGTTGCAACATCTGAAAATGACCATATTGGAAAGAAACATCACTCGGGAACCAACACCCTTCAAAAGGTGTTAAATAGGCCTAAAAGCATGTATAAACCATGCTTAAACATACATGAATAACTAACATTGTTTAGAAAACAATGCAACTTTTCAGTTAAGAATCGCAACCTTTCAAAATCTCCAGTTATACTGCGCGGTGCGCCAACATGTTGCGCGGCACGCCATTTGGTTACACCATTCTCGGCATTCAAAACACATTATTTGGTGCGACGCGATATACATCTGCGCAGCGCGCAAATGCACTAGGCAATCGAGTTTCCTGAACAAGTATGCTCGATCTCCAAAACTCGCTATATGGTGTGGCACGCCACCCATCTGCGCGGCGCGCAGATATGAAGCAAGTTCAGGTTTCAAACACTACAAACCAAGTTCATTTCCAGCTCCCATAGTCCATCTAACTCTTTAGGAACGTACACTCCACACTTCACTAAATTCGTTTAGAGTATCAACGAATCTTGAGCACTTTCTACTTAGCTAATCCAAGTCCACTAATCTAATTTGTTGGGTCACACTAAAATCACCAACAATTGAACAAACTATGAATAATTTAGATAATCACTCAGAAACAACCACAATTATTATACTGGAACAGATCAAAACCACAATTACAGACTGAATATTGAGAGATAATTGAATACAGAAACTGTTTGATCGAATGAACTAATAAAGAAACCCTAAAACACCAACTTTATATACACACTAAGAATAAGAAAAATACAGACAGACCCTTGCACTTGTTAACTTCTGCAGAATAACAAAAAAGGTCCCTGCACTTGGTGTTTATCAAAAATAACATGGAAACCTAACCTCAACTATGTCCCATCTGTGTACTTACTAACCTGAACCCCTCACCAGGTGAATTATTCATAGTTAACAAGTACATGGTGCACAAAGAGGTTAGGCCTTCAAACCAGTCCAGTGATTAAGCTTCAATTATCTGCATGATGAACAAGGTGACAACAACAACTGCAGCAGAAAGCTATTGAGCTGCTCCATCAACCTGTTACTCAACCAAACAATCATAAATACACTATAACAACAACAATCTCATTATTTGAACAAATTTAATAAACCCATTTGATCACACAACTTCACATGTTGTGCACCACTTATACCTTTAGTAAACATGTTTGCAATGTTATTTGCAGACTGAATCTTTTTAACATCTATAACATTTTTAGACAATTTTCTCTTACAAAGTGTAAATCAATCTCAAAATATTTTGTTTTTTCATGAAACACATGATTTGAAGCAATTTTAACTGGAGCTTTATTATCAATAAAAACATTTATAGGCAAAACAACATCACACTTAAACTCATCCAACAACTTCAGAATCCAAATAACTTCACAAAAAACATCTGCAAGAGCCCTATATTCAGCCTCTGCAAAAGACCTAGAAATGGTTGCTTGTTTCTTACTTTTTCATGAGATCATGGAACCAAACAGGAAAACACAATAACCTGTTACAGATTTTCTGCCCATATTAGCCTTAGCCCAATCAGAATCAACAAAGGCAGTTAAATCCAAACTATCACTCCTTGAAATATGAACACCTAACCCTGGTGCAGCTTTTAAATATCTTAACAACCTAAGAGCACATCTCAGATGTGACTCCAAGGGTGCATGCATAAACTGACTCAACAAGTACACAGAGTAAGCAATATCAGGTCTAGTCAAAGTTAGATAAATAAGTTTTCCAATTAATCTTTGATATTCATTAACATTTTGTAAAGATTTATCATGACTAGACTCATCAGTATTTAAGATAAAACCTGATTCTAATGGAGTAGAAGCAGGTTTACTTGCTAATTTACCAAATTGAGCCAACAACTCTAGACAGTATTTCCTTTGTGATAAACAGATTCCTTTTTCAGTTTTTAGAACTTCAATTCCCAAAAAAAAAAAATTAACACACCTAAATATTTTATCATAAACTTTGAATTCAAAAAGAATTTAAACTTCTCAATTTCATCAACATTATTTCCAGTGATGACTATTTCATCAACATAAACCAATAAGATCACAAATGAAATATCCCGTTCTTATTGATTAAAAACGTTCCATATTAATTGATTTCGTTGCGAGGTTTTGACCTCTATATGAGACGTTTTTCAAAGACTGCATTCATTTTAAAACAAACCATAACCTTTATTTCATCAATAAAGGTTTAAAAAGCTTTACGTAGATTATCAAATAATGATAATCTAAAATATCCTGTTTACACACGACCATTACATAATGGTTTACAATACAAATATGTTACAACAAAATAAGTTTCTTGAATGCAGTTTTTACACATTATCATACAAGCATGGACTCCAAATCTCGTCCTTATTTAAGTATGCGACAGCGGAAGCTCTTAATAATCACCTGAGAATAAACATGCTTAAAACGTCAACAAAAAAGTTGGTTAGTTATAGGTTTAACCTATATATATCAAATCATAATAATAGACCACAAGATTTCATATTTCAATACACATCCCATACATAGAGATAAAAATCATTCATATGGTGAACACCTGGTAACCGACATTAACAAGATGCATATATAAGAATATCCCCATCATTCAGGGACACCCTTCGGATATGATATAAATTTCGAAGTACTAAAGCATCCGGTACTTTGGATGGGGTTTGTTAGGCCCAATAGATCTATCTTTAGGATTCGCGTCAATTAGGGTGTCTGTTCCCTAATTCTTAGATTACCAGACTTAATAAAAAGGGGCATATTCGATTTCGATAATTCAACCATAGAATGTAGTTTCACGTACTTGTGTCTATTTTGTAAATCATTTATAAAACCTGCATGTATTCTCATCCCAAAAATATTATATTTTAAAAGTGGGACTATAACTCACTTTCACAGATTTTTACTTCGTCCGGAAGTAAGACTTAGCCACTGGTTGATTCACGAACCTATAACAATATATACATATATATCAAAGTATGTTCAAAATATATTTACAACACTTTTAATATATTTTGATGTTTTAAGTTTATTAAGTCAGCTGTCCTCGTTAGTAACCTACAACTAGTTGTCCACAGTTAGATGTACAGAAATAAATCGATAAATATTATCTTGAATCAATCCACGACCCAGTGTATACGTATCTCAGTATTGATCACAACTCAAACTATATATATTTTGGAATCAACCTCAACCCTGTATAGCTAACTCCAACATTCACATATAGAGTGTCTATGGTTGTTCCGAAATATATATAGATGTGTCGACATGATAGTTCGAAACATTGTATACGTGTCTATGGTATCTCAAGATTACATAATATACAATACAAGTTGATTAAGTTATGGTTGGAATAGATTTGTTACCAATTTTCACGTAGCTAAAATGAGAAAAATTATCCAATCTTGTTTTACCCATAACTTCTTCATTTTAAATCCGTTTTGAGTGAATCAAATTGCTATGGTTTCATATTGAACTCTATTTTATGAATCTAAACAGAAAAAGTATAGGTTTATAGTCGGAAAAATATGTTACAAGTCGTTTTTGTAAAGGTAGTCATTTCAGTCGAAAAAACGACGTCTAGATGACCATTTTAGAAAACATACTTCCACTTTGAGTTTAACCATAATTTTTGGATATAGTTTCATGTTCATAATAAAAATCATTTTCTCAGAATAACAACTTTTAAATCAAAGTGTATCATAGTTTTTAATTAACTAACCCAAAACAGCCCGCGGTGTTACTACGACGGCGTAAATCCGGTTTTACGGTGTTTTTCGTGTTTCCAGGTTTTAAATCATTAAGTTAGCATATCATATAGATATAGAACATGTGTTTAAAAGTCATGTTAGAAGGATTAACTTTTGTTTGCGAACAAGTTTAGAATTAACTAAACTATGTTCTAGTGATTACAAGTTTAAACCTTCGAATAAGATAGCTTTATATGTATGAATCGAATGATGTTATGAACATCATTACTACCTTAAGTTCCTTGGATAAACCTACTGGAAAAGAGAAAAATGGATCTAGCTTCAATGGATCCTTGGATGGCTCGAAGTTCTTGAAGCAGAATCATAACACGAAAACAAGTTCAAGTAAGATCATCACTTGAAATAAGATTGTTATAGTTATAGAAATTGAACCAAAGTTTGAATATGATTATTACCTTGTATTAGAATGATAACCTACTGTAAGAAACAAAGATTTTTTGAGGTTGGATGATCACCTTACAAGATTGGAAGTGAGCTAGCAAACTTGAAAGTATTCTTGATTTTATGTAACTAGAATTTGTAAAATATATGAAGAACACTTAGAACTTGAAGATAGAACTTGAGAGAGATCAATTAGATGAATAAAATTGAAGAATGAAAGTGTTTGTAGGTGTTTTTGGTCATTGGTGTATGGATTAGATATAAAGGATATGTAATTTTGTTTTCATGTAAATAAGTCATGAATGATTACTCATATTTTTGTAATTTTATGAGATATTTCATGCTAGTTGACAAATGATGGTTCCCACATGTGTTAGGTGACTCACATGGGCTGCTAAGAGCTGATCATTGGAGTGTATATACCAATAGTACATACATCTAAAAGCTGTGTATTGTACGAGTACGAATACGGGTGCATACGAGTAGAATTGTTGATGAAACTGAACGAGGATGTAATTGTAAGAATTTTTGTTAAGTAGAAGTATTTTGATAAGTGTATTGAAGTCTTTCAAAAGTGTATAAATACATATTAAAACACTACATGTATATACATTTTAACTGAGTCGTTAAGTCATCGTTAGTCGTTACATGTAAGTGTTGTTTTTAAACCTTTAGGTTAACGATCTTGTTAAATGTTGTTAACCCAATGTTTATAATATCAAATGAGATTTTAAATTATTATATTATCATGATATTATCATGTATGAATATCTCTTAATATGATATATATACATTAAATGTCTTTACAACGATAATCGTTACATATATGTCTCGTTTAAAAATCATTAAGTTAGTAGTCTTGTTTTTACATATGTAGTTCATTGTTAATATACTTAATGATATGTTTACTTATCATAGTATCATGTTAACTATATATATATATCCATATATATGTCATCATATAGTTTTTACAAGTTTTAACGTCGTGAATCACCGGTCAACTTGGGTGGTCAATTGTCTATATGAAACATATTTCAATTAATCAAGTCTTAACAAGTTTGATTGCTTAACATGTTGGAAACATTTAATCATGTAAATATCAATCTCAATTAATATATATAAACATGGAAAAGTTCGGGTCATTACAGTACCTACCCGTTAAATAAATTTCGTCCCGAAATTTTAAGCTGTTGAAGGTGTTGACGAATCTTCTGGAAATAGATGCGGGTATTTCTTCTTCATCTGCTCTTCACGCTCCCAGGTGAACTCGGGTCCTCTACGAGCATTCCATCGAACCTTAACAATTGGTATCTTGTTTTGCTTAAGTCTTTTAACCTCACGATCCATTATTTCGACGGGTTCTTCGATGAATTGGAGTTTTTCGTTGATTTGGATTTCATCTAACGGAATAGTGAGATCTTCTTTAGCAAAACATTTCTTCAAATTCGAGACGTGGAAAGTGTTATGTACAGCCGCGAGTTGTTGAGGTAACTCAAGTCGGTAAGCTACTGGTCCGACACGATCAATAATCTTGAATGGTCCAATATACCTTAGATTTAATTTCCCTCGTTTACCAAATCGAACAACGACTTTCCAAGGTGCAACTTTAAGCATGACCATCTCTCCAATTTCAAATTCTATATCTTTTCTTTTAATGTCAGCGTAGCTCTTTTGTCGACTTTGGGCGATTTTCAACCGTTGTTGAATTTGGATGATCTTCTCGGTAGTTTCTTGTATAATCTCCGGACCCGTAATCTGTCTATCCCCCACTTCACTCCAACAAATCGGAGACCTGCACTTTCTACCATAAAGTGCTTCAAATGGCGCCATCTCAATGCTTGAATGGTAGCTGTTGTTGTAGGAAAATTCTGGTAACGGTAGATGTCGATCCCAACTGTTTCCGAAATCAATAACACATGCTCGTAGCATGTCTTCAAGCGTTTGTATTGTCCTTTCGCTCTGCCCATCAGTTTGTGGATGATAGGCAGTACTCATGTCTAGACGAGTTCCTAATGCTTGCTGTAATGTCTGCCAGAATCTTGAAATAAATCTGCCATCCCTATCAGAGATAATAGAGATTGGTATTCCATGTCTGGAGACGACTTCCTTCAAATACAGTCGTGCTAACTTCTCCATCTTGTCATCTTCTCTTATTGGCAGGAAGTGTGCTGATTTGGTGAGACGATCAACTATTACCCAAATAGTATCAAAACCACTTGCAGTCCTTGGCAATTTAGTGATGAAATCCATGGTAATGTTTTCCCATTTCCATTCTGGGATTTCGGGTTGTTGAAGTAGACCTGATGGTTTCTGATGCTCAGCTTTGACCTTAGAACACGTCAAACATTCTCCTACGTATTTAGCAACATCGGCTTTCATACCCGGCCACCAAAAATGTTTCTTGACATCCTTGTACATCTTCCCCGTTCCAGGATGTATTGAGTATCTGGTTTTATGAGCTTCTCTAAGTACCATTTCTCTCCTATCTCCAAATTTTGGTACCCAAATCCTTTCAGCCCTATACCGGGTTCCGTCTTCCCGAATATTAAGATGCTTCTCCGATCCTTTGGGTATTTCATCCTTTAAATTTCCCTCTTGTAAAACTCCTTGTTGCGCCTCCTTTATTTGAGTAGTAAGGTTATTATGAATCATTATATTCATAGATTTTACTCGAATGGGTTCTCTGTCCTTCCTGCTCAAGGCATCGGCTACCACATTTGCCTTCCCCGGGTGGTAACGAATCTCAAAGTCGTAATCATTCAATAATTCAATCCACCTACGCTGCCTCATATTCAGTTGTTTCTGATTAAATATGTGTTGAAGACTTTTGTGGTCGGTATATATAATACTTTTGACCCCATATAAGTAGTGCCTCCAAGTCTTTAATGCAAAAACAACCGCGCCTAATTCCAAATCATGCGTCATATAATTTTGTTCGTGAATCTTCAATTGTCTAGACACATAAGCAATCACCTTCGTTCGTTGCATTAATACACAACCGAGACCTTACTTTGATGCGTCACAATAAATCACAAAATCATCATTCCCTTCAGGCAATGACAATATAGGTGCCGTAGTTAGCTTTTTCTTCAATAACTGAAACGCTTTCTCTTGTTCATCATTCCATTCAAATTTCTTCCCTTTATGCGTTAATGCAGTCAAGGGTTTTGCTATTCTGGAAAAGTCTTGGATGAACCTTCTGTAGTAACCAGCTAGTCCCAAAAACTGGCGTATGTGTTTCGGAGTTTTCGGGGTTTCCCACTTTTCAACAGTTTCTATCTTTGCCGGATCCACCTTAATACCTTCTTTGTTCACTATGTGACCGAGGAATTGAACTTCTTCCAACCAAAATGCACACTTTGAAAACTTGGCGTACAATTCTTCCTTCCTCAATACTTCTAACACCTCTCTCAAATGTTCACCGTGTTCTTGGTCATTCTTTGAGTAAATAAGTATGTCATCAATGAAAACAATGACAAAATTGTCAAGGTATGGTCCACACACTCGGTTCATAAGGTCCATGAACACAGCTGGTGCATTAGTTAAACCAAACGGCATGACCATAAACTCGTAATGACCGTAACGTGTTCTGAAAGCAGTCTTTGGAATATCATCTTCTTTCACCCGCATTTGATGATACCCGGAACGTAAGTCAATCTTTGAATAAACAGATGAGCCTTGTAGTTGATCAAATAAGTCGTCGATTCTCGGTAGTGGGTAGCGGTTCTTGATGGTAAGTTTGTTCAACTCTCGGTAGTCGATACACAACCTGAATGTACCATCTTTCTTCTTGACAAACAAAACAGGAGCTCCCCACGGTGATGTGCTTGGTCGAATGAAACCACGCTCTAAAAGTTCTTGTAATTGGCTTTGCAGTTCTTTCATCTCGCTGGGTGCGAGTCTGTAAGGAGCACGAGCTATTGGTGCAGCTCCTGGTACAAGATCTATTTGAAATTCAACGGATCGATGTGGGGTAATCCCGGTAATTCTTTCGGAAATACATCGGGAAATTCTTTTGCGACGGGAACATCATTGATGCTCTTTTCTTCAGTTTGTACTTTCTCGACGTGTGCTAGAACAGCATAGCAACCTTTTCTTATTAGTTTTTGTGCCTTCAAATTACTAATAAGATGTAGCTTCGTGTTGCCCTTTTCTCCGTACACCATTAAGGGTTTTCCTTTTTCTCGTATAATGCGAATTGCATTTTTGCAACAAACGATCTCTGCTTTCACTTCTTTCAACCAGTCCATACCGATTATCACATCAAAACTCCCTAACTCTACTGGTATCAAGTCAATCTTAAATGTTTCGCTAACCAGTTTAATTTCTCGATTCCGACATATATTATCTGCTGAAATTAATTTACCATTTGCTAATTCGAGTAAAAATTTACTATCCAAAGGCGTCAATGGACAACTTAATTTAGCACAAAAATCTCTACTCATATAGCTTCTATCCGCACCCGAATCAAATAAAACGTAAGCAGATTTATTGTCAATAAGAAACGTACCCGTAACAAGCTCCGGGTCTTCCTGTGCCTCTGCCGCATTAATATTGAAAACTCTTCCGCGGCCTTGTCCATTCGTGTTCTCCTGGTTCGGGAAATTTCTAATAATGTGGCCCGGTTTTCCACATTTATAACAAACTACATTGGCATAACTTGCTCCGACACTACTTGCTCCGCCATTACTCGTTCCGACACCATTTGTTCCTTTCGTTCTATTAACCCCTGGTCCGTAGACCTCACACTTCGCCGCGCTATGACCATTTCTTTTACACTTGTTGCAAAATTTGGTGCAGAACCCCGAGTGATACTTTTCACACCTTTGGCATAGCTGCTTCTGATTGTTGTTGTTGTTGCGATTATTATTGTTGTTGGGATGATTGTTGTAGTTGCTGCTGTTGTTGTTGTTGCTGTTGTTGTTGTTGTTGTTGTTGTTGTTGGGCCATTTGTTGTAGTTGCGATTGATGTTGCGATTGCTGGGATAATTGTTACGATTATTGTTGTAATTACTGTTGTTGTTGTATTGGTGATTCTTATCACCGTTTTCCTCCCACTTTCTTTTGACTTGCTTCACATTGGTCTCTTCAGCAGTCTGTTCTTTAATTCTTTCTTCAATCTGGTTCACTAGTTTGTGAGCCATTCTACATGCCTGTTGTATGGAGGCGGGCTCGTGTGAACTTATATCTTCTTGGATTCTTTCCGGCAATCCTTTCACAAACGCGTCGATCTTCTCTTCCTCATCTTCGAATGCTCCCGGACACAATAGGCACAATTCTGTGAATTGTCTTTCGTACGTGGTAATATCAAATCCTTGGGTTCGTAACCCTCTAAGTTCTGTCTTGAGCTTATTGACCTCGGTTCTGGGACGGTACTTCTCATTCATCAAGTGCTTGAATGCTGACCACGGTAGTGCATACGCATCGTCTTGTCCCACTTGCTCTAGATAGGTATTCCACCATGTTAACGCAGAACCTGTGAAGGTATGCGTAGCGTACTTCACTTTGTCCTCTTCAGTACACTTACTTATGGCAAACACCGATTCGACCTTCTCGGTCCACCGTTTCAATCCGATCGGTCCTTCGGTTCCATCAAATTCCAAAGGTTTGCAGGCAGTGAATTCTTTGTAGGTGCATCCTACACGATTTCCTGTACTGCTAGATCCAAGGTTATTGTTGGTATGTAGCGCAGCCTGTACTGCGGCTATGTTTGAAGCTAGAAAAGTACGGAATTCCTCTTCATTCATATTCACGGTGTGTCGAGTAGTCGGTGCCATTTCCTTCAAAATAGTCAAATGGAACAAGTTAATCATACAGAATATTAAGAGTAGTTAATAGTATTTCGTAGCATAATATGAACTCATTTATAAAAGCTTTTTCTTCATATTAGCGTTTTATAAGTTTAAATTCGGGTAGTACCTACCCGTTAAGTTCATACTTAGTAGCTAATATACAATTCAACTACTATAATTCTATATGAAAAACTGATTATAATAATATTTCGCGTTCAAACTTTTACACAATATTTTACAAACTTACAATACCGCTTATTTTACATATAGCATGAAATATAGCACACAATAAATTTGATACAAGATGGTTGTGAAGAAAATTCTAGCTAGTACACAAGTCGTTCAGCAAAGGCAATAAAGACACGTAATTCATACGTCCAGAAACAAGTCATGCATTCTGGTTTTACTAGGATTACTTCCCATCCTTGGTCTTGTGGAACATAACCGTTATGGCCGTTGATAAGACAGCGTGTTGTAACGTCGTCAAAGGGACGAGGGTTACGTAATGTCCAACAGTCCCGTAACAATCTAAAAACCTCATTTCTTACCCCAATTACCGACTCCGTCACTTGTGGGAACGTTTTGTTTAATAGTTGTAGCCCGATGTTCTTGTTCTCACTTTGGTGAGAAGCGAACATTACTAATCCGTAAGCATAACATGCTTCTTTATGTTGCATGTTAGCCGCTTTTTCTAAATCACGAAGTCCAATATTCGGATATATTGAGTCAAAATAATTTCTTAACCCATTGCGTAAAATAGCATTTGGGTTCCCCGCAATATATGCGTCAAAGTAAACACATCGTAACTTATGGATTTCCCAATGTGATATCCCCCATCTTTCGAACGAAAGCCTTTTATAAACCAAGGCATTCTTGGAACGTTCTTCGAATGTCTTACAAACTGATCTCGCCTTAAATAGTTGTGCCGAAGAATTCTGACCGACTCTAGACAAGATTTCATCAATCATGTCTCCGGGTAGGTCTCTTAAAATATTGGGTTGTCTATCCATTTTGTGTTTTTATACTGTAAAATAGACAAGAGTTAGATTCATAAAAAAAATACTTATTAATACAAGCAATTTTTACATATATCATAAAGCATAAGCACACTATATTACATATATTACACCACACGAATACAACTATCTTATTTCGACTCGCTTGTTTCTTCTTCTTCGGTTTTGGTTCGTTTTGTCAAGTTTCTAGGGATATATGATGTTCCCCTAATACGAGCCGTAATTTTCCACATTGGTTTAGAAAAACCTGGTGGTTTAGAGGTTCCCGGGTAATTGTTACAACTTAAGGACTTCGGGGTTTGACGATACATATAAAGTTCATCGGGGTTGGAATTAGATTTCTCTATTTTTATGCCCTTTCCCTTATTATTTTCTTTTGCCTTTTTAAATTCAGTTGGGGTAATTTCTATAACATCATCGGAATTCTCGTCAGAATCCGATTCATCGGAGAATTGGTAATCCTCCCAATATTTTGCTTCCTTAGCGGAAACACCATTGACCATAATTAACCTTGGTCGGTTGGTTGAGGATTTTCTTTTACTTAACCGTTTTATTATTTCCCCCACCGGTTCTATTTCTTCATCCAGTTCCGATTCTTCTTCCGGTTCCGATTCTTCTTCTGGTTCCGACTCTTCTTCCGGTTCCTCTTCGGGAACTTGTGAATCAGTCCACGAATCATTCCAATTTACATTTGACTCTTCATTATTATTAGGTGAGTCAATGGGACTTATTCTAGAGGTAGACATCTATCACATAATATCAAACGCGTTAAGAGATTAATATATCACATAATATTCACATGTTAAAAATATATAGTTTCCTACAAAATTTGTTAAGCAATCATTTTTCAAGTAAACACGGTCGAAGTCCAGACTCACTAATGCATCCTAACAAACTCGATAAGACACACTAATGAAAAATTATGGTTCTCTAAGACCAACGCTCGGATGCCAACTGAAATGTCCCGTTCTTATTGATTAAAAACGTTCCATATTAATTGATTTCGTTGCGAGGTTTTGACCTCTATATGAGACGTTTTTCAAAGACTGCATTCATTTTAAAACAAACCATAACCTTTATTTCATCAATAAAGGTTTAAAAAGCTTTACGTAGATTATCAAATAATGATAATCTAAAATATCCTGTTTACACACGACCATTACATAATGGTTTACAATAAAAATATGTTACAACAAAATAAGTTTCTTGAATGCAGTTTTTACACATTATCATACAAGCATGGACTCCAAATCTCGTCCTTATTTAAGTATGCGACAGCGGAAGCTCTTAATAATCACCTGAGAATAAACATGCTTAAAACGTCAACAAAAATGTTGGTGAGTTATAGGTTTAACCTATATATATCAAATCATAATAATAGACCACAAGATTTCATATTTCAATACACATCCCATACATAGAGATAAAAATCATTCATATGGTGAACACCTGGTAACCGACATTAACAAGATGCATATATAAGAATATCCCCATCATTCCGGGACACCCTTCGGATATGATATAAATTTCGAAGTACTAAAGCATCCGGCACTTTGGATGGGGTTTGTTAGGCCCAATAGATCTATCTTTAGGATTCGCGTCAATTAGGGTGTCTGTTCCCTAATTCTTAGATTACCAGAATTAATAAAAAGGGGCATATTCGATTTCGATAATTCAACCATAGAATGTAGTTTCACGTACTTGTGTCTATTTTGTAAATCATTTATAAAACCTGCATGTATTCTCATCCCAAAAATATTATATTTTAAAAGTGGGACTATAACTCACTTTCACAGATTTTTACTTCGTCGGGAAGTAAGACTTGGCCACTGGTTGATTCACGAATCTATAACAATATATACATATATATCAAAGTATGTTCAAAATATATTTACAACACTTTTAATATATTTTGATGTTTTAAGTTTATTAAGTCAGCTGTCCTCGTTAGTAACCTACAACTAGTTGTCCACAGTTAGATGTACAGAAATAAATTGATAAATATTATCTTGAATCAATCCACGACCCAGTGTATACGTATCTCAGTATTGATCACAACTCAAACTATATATATTTTGGAATCAACCTCAACCCTGTATAGCTAACTCCAACATTCACATATAGAGTGTCTATGGTTGTTCCGAAATATATATAGATGTGTCAACATGATAGGTCGAAACATTGTATACGTGTCTATGGTATCTCAAGATTACATAATATACAATACAAGTTGATTAAGTTATGGTTGGAATAGATTTGTTACCAATTTTCACGTAGCTAAAATGAGAAAAATTATCCAATCTTGTTTTACCCATAACTTCTTCATTTTAAATCCGTTTTGAGTGAATCAAATTGCTATGGTTTCATATTGAACTCTATTTTATGAATCTAAATAGAAAAATTATAGGTTTATAGTCGGAAAAATAAGTTACAAGTCGTTTTTGTAAAGGTAGTCATTTCAGTCGAAAGAACGACGTCTAGATGACCATTTTAGAAAACATACTTCCACTTTGAGTTTAACCATAATTTTTGGATATAATTTCATGTTCATAATAAAAATCATTTTCTCAGAATAACAACTTTTAAATCAAAGTGTATCATAGTTTTTAATTAACTAATCCAAAACAGCCCGCGGTGTTACTACGACGGCGTAAATCCGGTTTTACGGTGTTTTTCGTGTTTCCAGGTTTTAAATCATTAAGTTAGCATATCATATAGATATAGAACATGTGTTTAATAGTCAAGTTAGAAGGATTAACTTTTGTTTGCGAACAAGTTTAGAATTAACTAAACTATGTTCTAGTGATTACAAGTTTAAACCTTCGAATAAGATAGCTTTATATGTATGAATCGAATGATGTTATGAACATCATTACTACCTTAAGTTCCTTGGATAAACCTACTGGAAAAGAGAAAAATGGATCTAGCTTCAACGGATCCTTGGATGGCTCGAAGTTCTTGAAGCAGAATCATGACACGAAAACAAGTTCAAGTAAGATCATCACTTGAAATAAGATTGTTATAGTTATAGAAATTGTACCAAAGTTTGAATATGATTATTACCTTGTATTAGAATGATAACCTACTGTAAGAAACAAAGATTTCTTGAGGTTGGATGATCACCTTACAAGATTGGAAGTGAGCTAGCAAACTTGAAAGTATTCTTGATTTTATGTAACTAGAACTTGTAGAATATATGAAGAACACTTAGAACTTGAAGATAGAACTTGAGAGAGATCAATTAGATGAAGAAAATTAAAGAATGAAAGTGTTTGTAGGTGTTTTTGGTCGTTGGTGTATGGATTAGATATAAAGGATATGTAATTTTGTTTTCATGTAAATAAGTCATGAATGATTACTCATATTTTTGTAATTTTATGAGATATTTCATGCTAGTTGACAAATGATGGTTCCCACATATGTTAGGTGACTCACATGGGCTGCTAAGAGCTGATCATTGGAGTGTATATACCAATAGTACATACATCTAAAAGTTGTGTATTGTACGAGTACGAATACGGGTGCATACGAGTAGAATTGTTGATGAAACTGAACGAGGATGTAATTGTAAGCATTTTTGTTAAGTAGAAGTATTTTGATAAGTGTATTGAAGTCTTTCAAAAGTGTATAAATACATATTAAAACACTACATGTATATACATTTTAACTGAGTCGTTAAGTCATCGTTAGGCGTTACATGTAAGTGTTGTTTTTAAACCTTTAGATTAACGATCTTGTTAAATGTTGTTAACCCAATGTTTATAATATCAAATGAGATTTTAAATTATTATATTATCATGATATTATCATGTATGAATATATCTTAATATGATATATATACATTAAATGTCTTTACAACGATAATCGTTACATATATGTCTCGTTTAAAAATCATTAAGTTAGTAGTCTTGTTTTTACATATGTAGTTCATTGTTAATATACTTAATGATATGTTTACTTATCATAGTATCATGTTAACTATATATATATCCATATATATGTCATCATATAGTTTTTACAAGTTTTAACGTTCGTGAATCACCGGTCAACTTGGGTGGTCAATTGTCTATATGAAACATATTTCAATTAATCAAGTCTTAACAAGTTTGATTGCTTAACATGTTGGAAACATTTAATCATGTAAATATCAATCTCAATTAATATATATAAACATGGAAAAGTTTGGGTCACTACAACAAACACATATGTATTAGACTTAACAAACAAAGAGTAATCATTCTTACTTTGCTCAAAGCCATGCTCAACCAAGGCAGAAGTTAATTTTTCATTCCACTTCCTTGGTACTTGCTTTAAGCCATATAAGCTCTTTTTCAATTTGCATACTCTTTTTTCACTTTCATTAAAATACCCTAAAGGTAAAGTCAAATAAACATCTTCATCTAAATCTCCATAGAGAAAAACATTGTTAACATCTAATTGATAAATTTCCCAACCATTAATAACAGCAAGACTCAACACACACCTCATAATAGTCATTTTAACTACTGAAGAAAAAGTTTCATCAAAATCAATGCCCTCTCTTTGGTTATATCCCTTAGCAATAAGTCTTGCTTTGTATTTATCAATTTGACCATTGGATTTATATTTAATCTTATAAACCCATTTACAACCAATTGGTTCACTATCTGAAGGTAAAGAAACCAACTCCCAAGTATCATTTCTATACAAAGCTTCTATTTCAGTGTTCATAGCATCTACCCAATGTTGTGATTTACAAGCATCTCAATAAGTATTTGGTTCAACAGA
This sequence comes from Rutidosis leptorrhynchoides, assembly GCF_046630445.1. NCBI lineage: Eukaryota > Viridiplantae > Streptophyta > Magnoliopsida > Asterales > Asteraceae > Rutidosis > Rutidosis leptorrhynchoides. The sequence goes on along the minus strand of NC_092339.1, from coordinate 341,179,655 downwards.
CTTATTAAAAGAAGAAACAAAACAGAAATTTTCAGGAATCAAAAAACTATAGTTAACAGTTTTCTCTATACCATACTTAACTTTACCATCTAATACAAAATCATCAAATCTTTTAGGTTTAATAATGTCTCTTTGAGATCTTCTTAAAGTAGAAGATGGTCCTGGTGTAAGTCTTATTGAAAACATTTTTGTTGCCCTCATGGTGATTTATTTTAGCAGGTAATGTTGCAGATGATGGAATACTACCACTATGACTTAATGGAACAATATCATTTGGCAGATTTCCTTCATTGCCATCACTACTTAAGTTATCCTTCCCTTCATCATTGGGACTTAGAGCACTTTGATTGTCAACATCATACATATCAAAAAGTTAATTTGATTCAAACCATTACTACTTTTATCAATATCAGTTCCCATTGTTTTAAAGGGAAACACATTTTCATAAAACCTAACATTTTCTTGAAAACAAAACAGTTTTACTATCAAAACGATATAATTTGTAACCTTTGTATTCACAGTAGAGTAACCAACCAAAACACACTTTTTAGACCTTGAAGAAAACTTATCATTATTATTTAAAATAGTTGCAAAACCAAGACAACCAAAGACTCTCAAATGGGAAAGATTAGGTTTTTTATTATACACCAGCTCAAAGGGACACTTTCCATTTAGCACAGAAGAATACAATCTGTTAATCAAATAAGTTGCAGTGAGTATATAATCAGACCAAAACTTTAGAGGTATTCACCCCTGAAACATGAGAGATCTGGCCACATTGAGTAGATGTCTATGTTTTCTTTCAACAATCTCATTCTGTTGTGGAGTGTAAACACAAGAAGTTTGGTGAATTATACCATTTTTAATTGTAAAATTTGTCATGTTAGTGTTTATAAATTCACTACCATTATCACTTCTAATCATTTTAATTCTCTTTTGAAATTGAGTAAACAACCGTTAATGAAATAATTCAACATAAAAACAAACTTCTTTTGATTTTAGTAATAAAACCTAAACAACCCTTGTGTAATCATCTACCACAGTCAGATAGTATCTAAATCCATCTCTACTAGTAACCCTATATGGACCCCATACATCCGAATGTATAAGTTCACCCAGATTTGTAGATTTACGGTCACTTAGAGGAAATGGTTCTCTTGTTTGCTTAGCCTTGTGACATATATCACAAGGACTTGAACTGTTATCAGTCACAAAGTTCAGTTCATTTCTCAGAATATTAAGCACTTGGCCAGCAGGATGGCCAAGTCTGTTAGGCCAAGTAGACTTAGACAACATACACAACTGAAGGTTAGAGTGATGACACTCACCCTTATTTGAATCACTGAAAATATACAAGCCATCATACAAACTACCAGTCAAAAGGGTCTTCTTAATTACAAGATCCTGAATATAACATGCACAATTATCAAAACCAACAACTGATAATATGTTAGCTTTAGGGGCTGCACACGCGGGTAATCAGTCACCAATAGCATATATTACAACACTTTTTGAAAGTATGTGACATACACTGGTATTTTTCATGGTATATAACATGCATTGGAACAAAAGTGAAAGTATATAGCCTAATTATAGCTTAAACCCATTGTTTTGTTTCTTAAGAGGAATTGCACCTGCTCACTCGATTCCGTTGATGGTATCCATTTTCAGCAACTCAAGAACATTCATAACCAGAACTCCGACCATGGTGATGAACTTAACGTGACGGATCTTGAATGAAGCCCATGTGATGGGAAGGATCTTGACGGCGATGTAGGTGGTCATCTCCGGCCAGATCAAATGCCATAAGTTTAATTATGATGACGATGGTCACTTGTGTTTTTTGGGTGATGGTGGTACAATAATGGTGATGGTGGTTTTGACACTAACTGAGTATAAATAAATTGGGTTAAAGCCAAAAATAGGCTACAAACTTACACAAATGTACCGATGTCGCCCACAAACTCATTTCTGTCCTACTGTCACCTACAAATTTTCAAAAAATATGCTAATATCAACATTTTATACTTTTGACCTATTACATACTAATTTTGACCTGATAATTTTTTTTTTTTTAAGAATTAAGATCCAATCCACGAACGATACGTGTTGATTTTAACCAGTTTAGCCGGTAGCAAGTCATTTTTGTTTACATTATTACACTTTTTAAAAGTTTTTGTTTACATCGGTACACTTTTTGAAAGTTCGTAGGTGACAGTAGGACGGAAATGAGTTTGTGGGCGACATCGGTACATTTGTGTAAGTTTGTAGCCTATTTTTGGCTTTAATCCAAATAAATTTGTTTGTATTTTTTATTTAGATTTACTAGAATTTTCTATTTGGGTGCATGTGCGTGAAAATGTTGATTTTAACATAAGGAATACATGTGAGATAAAAATGGGTTAAAGAAAATTATGAAAATAAAAAATAAAAAAACTAAAAACATTTTAGTAAAATGACAGATATACCCTCATGTGTTAAATAATAAAAGTATTATAAAAGGGCTTTTTACATAGTATTAATTAATTTTTAGCGTTAAATTTTTATTTTTTATAATTATGTATTTTCTTTTTCTAACGATAACTTATTAGATTTTGTTAATGTGTGACGCCCCGTACAAAACCATCATGTATGAATCGTCAACAACAGGTCCATTACACGGTATAATACTACATGCTATTTTAAAACAAGTTTTGCATTCAAAAAGGATAACGTTTTACAAAAGATAACGTGACACAAAGGTCGTTACAAGCCATTATTCAAATAACATAAGTTGTGAATGCAAGATAAAAGTTCCATGATTGAGACATCTCTAAGTAATGCAGCGGAAGTCTAACACAGCGAGTCTGTAACAGCAAGTCTAAAACACTAAGATAGCAAGTCTAACAGCGGAAGCAACAACGTCTAAACACCTGAGAAATACACGCTTAAAAGTCAACACGAATGCTGGTGAGCTATAGTTTGTATTCAGTAATGTAATGTAGACCATGAGATTTCGTATTCAAAACAGTATGAAAAGTATATGCTTAACCGTGGGCACCCGGTAACTAACTTAACGTAATAATAATACCCCCTAAAAGTACACTTGGCGAGTGCGTATGTTCTCGAAGTATCAAACACCCGTTAAATGCTAGCGCGACTAGCCCGAGTGGGGATGTCAAACCCTATGGATCCATATCTAATATTCGCGTTACCCGGTTCAAAACCAATGATTAAACGTTACTGTGCTAAGGGGAATATTTGTGCCGTTATATCATCCACACATATATAAAGTTTAAGTACCTGTGTCTAGTATGTAAAACATAAAAAGCGCATGTATTCTCAGTCCCAAAAATAGTAAAGTAAAAAAGGGAATCTATAACTCACAGTGAATAAGCAGTAAAAGTCGATACGAAAAGTATGCAGGTAGTAAGTCGGTTCGAAAGGTCGTCAACCTAAGTCAAAGGTCACTAAATCAGTATATTGTCCCAAAAGGCTTAAAAGTACGTAAGTAAATGTGACGACCCGGAAATTTTCGACCAAATTTAAACTTAATCTTTATATGATTTCGACAAGATAAGCAAAGTCTGTAATATTGATTCTCAAAAATTTTGAACTAATGTTATATATTCAGTTAACCTTTGACTATTGACCGACGATTCACGAACATCTATTTGTAAATATATATATATATATATATATATATATATATATATATATATATATATATATATATATATATATATATATAATAAGTTGGAATATTAAGTATTCATAAATAACTTGCAATGCGTATTTAAAAACTGATTTATGTATATTAAATAAAGATATATACATATATATATATATATATATATATATATATATATATATATATATATATATATATATATATAATTTCAAGTCATTTAGTAAACGATAGTAACATTCGTTTATTGATTCGATTGATATTTAGATAAGTTAACTAAAACGTTTAAGATGAACAAGTAAAACATTATTTGTTACAGTAAAACACTATTTGTTACAGTAAAACACTATTTGTTACAATAAAAACGACTTTGCTACAGAAAAACACTATTTGCTACAGTAAAAACGACTTTGCTAAGGTAAAACACTATTTGCTACAGTAAACACTATTTGCTACAGCGAATAATATGTCGACAAACAAGAAAACAAAACATATTGGGTGCGTACCAGCTGGTCATGCGATCGCATGGTAAATGGGCATGAAACCCATGCGATCGCATGGGGATCAATCTCAGCAAACATCTATAAAGCTCGCACATTTCTGCTTCGACACACACACATAAATTACTCTGTATTATATTTATATTATTATTATTATTATTATTATTATTATTATTATTATTATTATTATTATTATTATTATTATTATTATTAAGATTAATATTATTATTAATCTTATTATTATTATTATCAGTAGTATTATTATTAATATTATTATTATTAAGATTAATATTATTATTAATCTTATTATTATTATTATCAGTAGTATTAATATTATTATTATTAGTATTATAGATAAAAATACTACGACGAAGTACTGCTCAAATGATTTCAAACCGAGTTTTCAAGTGAGTCGAAGCTAAGGAAACTATGGGTTATAGCTATGGAGGTTATGGGTAATGTTCATGGGTATTGTTCGCAAGTCAAACCTAGTGTTTATCATCTCCGTTGCGTCTAAGTACTTTTCTACAATATTGAATCACAATATTGATACGTGAGCATTCATATCTTATATTTTATACATTAATAGTGTATCAAGGTCTAGTGCTCGAGTATATATGTTTATACATGATTGTATGCTTTAATTTTGTTGTTAGATAGTTTATGATGAATCACGAATTTGATACATATGCTACTGATATAAAGTATATGATATGCATGTCGTTGGAAAGCTATCGAAAAATTAATAACTTTTCATTTAGAAATCGCGTGATTTCAATGAACGGATTAAAAGATATGGTCAACTGAATTATGTTTGACGTTAATTGAAATTGTGTTTGAAACTGTGAACTAATATTTAAACAACTTGTCTATGAGATTGATAAATTGGATTTTTAGATATTACTAATCGAATAAATGAATTTCTATATAAGGCACGTCTCGTTTTGTTGAACAGTTGTCAAAGTTGACCATTTTATCATGTTTTAAAGCTTTATAAACACTATAATCTGAATCTACAAGTATTGGAAAAACTATGTGAAATAATAAAATATTTTTGATTGCCATGATAATTCAAATATAATATAACTCCTGAAATAAGTAATATTTTGAGTTTGATAAACTATAAATTCAGTCAATTATCAAGACTTATACTATGTTAATAAACAAGTATAGATTTAAAGATCATATTAGGTCAAGTTGACTTTTTGAGATGACTTTTGTTAACTTTTGCATGTCGGTCTCGAGCATTAGGATTGTGATACACTATGACCTGACCTAGCTTGTTAGACATGTATTGACCAACATATGTTCTCTAGGTTGAGATCTACGGTTATTTTGCATTCCAAGTTTCGGTCACATTTCGGTGAATGACCTTATGTGCTGCTAAGGTGAGTTTCATTTGCTCCCTTTTTAATTGCTTTTGCAATCTATATTTTGGGCTGAGAATACATGCACTTTATTTTAAACACAATGGATACAAGTACATACTAAATTCTACACCGAGTTTAAACCGAAAATCCCTTAGCTTTGGTAACTAGTAACTGCCGGTTATAAGAACTGGTGGGCGCGAGTAGTTATATATGGATCCATAGGCCCGTCTGTTCCAGGTATGGAAACCTAGCCTGAACTATAAAACAGACGTATGCTATTTGAGGTTAGTACACGTTGGATTGCGTGTATTGTACATGTTGGTTGCATGTATGTTAAAATAAGGGTACTTATTATAACGTTAAAGTTTAGTTACCAGGGTGCTCTGTTACGTAGAATATTTTGATAAACGTTTCGGATGAAACAACTGAAATCTTGTGATCCACCTTTATATACAGATTATGCGCAACATTAAAACTATGAACTCACCAACCTTTGTGTTGACACTTTTAAGCATGTTTATTCTCAGGTTCCTAGAAGTCTTCCGCTGTTTGCTTATATGTTATACAAGCTATGTGCATGGAGTCATACATGCTTTATTCGAGAAAACTTTGCATTCACAAAATCATCACCATGTATCTTATTCTGACTGCATTGTCAACAGATGTAGTATTGTAAACTATTATTTACGGTAATTGTCTATATGTAGAAATCATCAGATGTCAAAGACCTTGGAATTAGATATTCATTTATGGTGTGCCTTTTCAAAAGAATGCAATGTTTATAAAACGTATCATATAGAGGTCAAAACCTCACTATGAAATCAATGAATGATGTATTCGTCCAAATAGATTTGTATGGGTCATCACAGTAAAGTCCTAAACATCATCATCGTCATCATCATTCGTAAAAGATAAAGTAAGTTTTCATCAAGAATAGAGATCGAAACAAAAGGCTGATTTCGGACAGCTCTACGACCTCTATACAAAATAAAAAGACGCGTGGTCAGTGGCCAAGGCTCCGTATGTGAGTCCTCTAACCGCTTTCCAATTTTCAGAACCTAACTCGTCTTCGTTTGACCTTGGCGACGGTTTAAGTGCGAGTAGGTCAGAACTTTCAGCACGTCGTTACAAAGGCGTAGTGACTTTCGGAAGGCTATAAATCCTAAACCGTATATCGGATTTAGGCGAGTCCTAAACGAAAAGTCATCTACTCGAAACGAACTATCTGAAAATCAGTTTTCCAGAAGTCCAGGAGTCTGATCAGACCCAGAAAAAGAGCAAACAAGTGCTCTAGTGGGTTTCTTGGTGCTTGATGCTCATCACGGTTCTCATCCTTGATGCGTGTAAGCTTCAAGTGTACAACTCTTTGATGTTTTAGCATCACTTTGACCAAGTTTCAACCATCAACACACAACTAAGAGTAAAAGCTAACATTCTACAAGTTTTGAACATCAAGGTTGCCTCTTTATTGCATAAACCCAATAAAGCTTCAACATTTGTTCTTTTTACACAAGTTTATGCATCTTCATCATATGTGATGATGAAGACTTGATCTTTAAAATCACAACAATCACAAAAAGGTTCCAAGTAAGTGAGATCTACAATAATAACTTAGATCTCAAGTATTAAGAAAATCCTAAGCTAGAAAGCTTGGATCTTTACAAGATTAATGAGACTATAAGCTAGAAAGCTAAGATCTCATAAAAGTAATGAGACCATAAGCTAAAAAGCTAAGATCTTTAACAAAGTAATGAAACCCTAAGCTAGAAAGCTTGGATCTTTAATTTTCTTGAAGATCCTTAAAGCAAAAGACTATATCTTCAAGTTACATGAAGATCATAAACACAAGTTTTGATTTTTATAACAAAATAAAAAAATCATAAGCTAGATCTAACAAGTAAATAAAGATTCAAAGCTAGAAAGTTTGAATCTTTCATGTTCTTGAAGGATTCAAACCAAAGTTTAAATCTACAAGATATAACAAGATCAAGAAGCTAAAAAGCTTGATCTCCACATGATGATGATGATGTCGACTACAAGAAGAAGAAAAGAAGAAGAATAAAACTTGAAACTTACAATTTTTAGAGTGAGAAAGGCTAGAGAGAGAGAATAAGAGAGTAAGCGTGTGTAATTTGTGAATGAGATCAAGTGTGAAATGTGAGGAATTAGCATGGTATTTATAGGAGGTGATGGGGTGGCATGGTGGTGGTGGCCGTGGGGTTTGGGGGGGACAAGGGGGACAAACTTTTGCTTTTTGGTTAATGGTTGTCTAAAGTTGATGCTTATGTTGGGATCCCATGCAACAATTGTGATTTTGGTTAACAAAAATGCTAGTATGTTCCCTCTAATAAATGGGCATTTGTCTTACATTTATATGGGTCATAAACTTATTAAAATTGGGCTAATTAAATAGTCCATTAGCTAGATTGGGGTGGGCTTGAGTCCAACAAGGTAAAAAGTCCAACAAGACTAACTAGTTAGCATAAGTAAATTACTAAGCGTAATTAAGCAACCAATAACCCAAGTAATTGTTATTAGAAAATAACAATTAGTATTTCATAGTCGTAATATTCCAATTACGACAAAAGTTAAACGTGTACCAAAACATATAGCTCGTTCTCAACGTCAAGGGACACTAACGGTCGTAAAAGCATTCGGGGATCAAGTTAAGTAACTAAGTACTTAATGGCACGTTGTATGGTATAAACGAAGGTAATTAATCATGAAATAAGATCCCAGAATATAATATAGCTCAGTAAGCACAAATACGCAGTTTCGCATAAAGTAACAAGCACAAAAGCAAGTCGAAAAAGTCGAGTCGTTACATAATGTACATAGATGAACATAACAATCATGCTTTACTTCTCTTTAAAATTCTTTTTTTTTTTTTTTGCTAAGAATTTAAACAACTAAAAGATGTGAATTTAATTTGTTAAATTACTAAAATTAAATTATCAGATTTTTGGTAGGTTTAACTGTTTTTATATTTTGTTACACATAGTACGAGATATTTTGACGAGAAACATATAGTTTTATACAACGGTAATCATCCCGTCAAGAACAACACAGTTTGGCCCATCAAAGCGGCCCGACCTATTTTCTAGTTTCTTAATAATTAAAAGGCAAATTATTATCGGTCGTAAAGGGCTTTAAAAAATTCCGGACCAGCCCTCTACTTGTGGTTTGGAGGTGGACCTTTGGTCTATTCTACATCGGTCATTTAAGTGTCAATAGGTTAATTTTTTCAGGGATCCAACAGTTCAAGCAAATTGAGTAAACATCATGTTTGGCACATGGCAATAAACCAAATTCAAATTTAAATCCATTGGTGCCGTTGCATATGAAAGCTAAACTGTTTTAAAATAAAGACCGGTTGACTGGTTCATCAAACATTTGAACTGGTTCATAAGAATAAAAAATAGTTTATAAGGTCATACAACTTATTTCTAACATCTCTTTAAAGTCTAAATTCTTGACATACTGTTCTGATAAACAACGGTAACCAACCAATCTTTACATACAACATACAGTTCAAGTTCAAAAGTTCAACTTGTTTATGAGTTCTATAAAAAGTCAAGTTTCTATCTTTTATGTTGATCTGTTAACAATTATACCGACTGACACTGGCGGAGCTTGAGCAGTTGTTTCGGAGGGACCGAACATGACATATTAGATCGAGATACCAATCGATTTTAGTGAAGAATATTAATTTTGAGTATGTTTGTGATAACTCCGAAAGAAAATTGCCTTTCTGGGACCAATGACTCTTAATATCAGGTTACAATCAAAATGAAATTTGTAATCCTTTGAGTTACGAGTGTTTGAGCTTTTAATTCAACTAAAGCCGAGTCTGTTTGCAGGAGATATAACCAAAACGGTGGCAACGCACAAATTTTGCGAGCCTTCACTGTTTTGGTCATATTTTTCCTCCATACGGACTCTGTTTTAGTGGATTCAAAAGTTCAAACGTTCGTAACTCAGAGGGCTATAAATCTACACTAGCTACTCAAACTTTTGGAGAGGCGAGGGCCCCGTTCTGCCCCAAGAAAGCTCCGCTCATGCTGACTGATACACAACTATGATTACATTCACCAAGCCTTATATTTTTCATAAGTTCATACTTGAACTATCTCTGGTCTTCAAAAATCGAGCATATTACACAATACCATGTCTTGGGTTGTCAAAAAGATATACCATGATTGGATTTTAGTAACGACATTCTTTAAGACTGTCTTTATCACGTTTAAAACAGATATACATGACGGTAACTTATTAACCTAATATTGACACTTACATAATTTTTAAAGTGTTAACGAGAGCCCTTCCTATAGGTTGTCATTAAGGTGATCCGTAGTCCTAGATTCTACTAAATGAAAATTTAGGGTGATGATTCGTACACCGACAAAATTATCTATTCACCACTAAAATTGTATTATAATGTTGTATTGTACAACTCTTTAAAATAGTTTTGTTGCTGTACGAATAAATATTGGTGGTGTACGAATCACCACCCTAAAATTCAAGCATATGTCTAAGTGTACAATTTATATAATACATTTTCCAGACTCTAGCCCTTCAAATCACCTACTTTGTTTGTAGTCTTTTACTTATTTCATTAAAGTTGATAATCAACTTTATTTATTTTGCTTTTAACAGGAAATTGACTTATCGTATTAGTATTTGTTTTACTACATGCTATGTAACATGTTTTCACATAGGAGAATGTTAAACGTAGCTCTTACAAAGTGTTGATTTTTATATTATAACGTCTTTTCCCTATTTAAATTCATTAAGTCAATTTATTGATAAAAATATGTAATTTTATATTGAAAATATATTAACTTTGCAACTAATGCTTAACCATAGTCCTTAAGTTATGGTTATCATTTTCCTTTTATGTATCAAGTACTTCAGTTTTCATGTACCAAAGGACTATTGGTCTCACCACTCTCACCACTCTCACGATATCGACTCTGACTTTAAAGTCATGGGTTCAAGTTTTGTAATGAAAATTATGTATAGATTTGTGTAATAAATTGTGTCCGGTGTGTATTTCTGCATTTTTAAAGTAAATAAATAAATTTTTTTAACTTTTACAAATATATTTTTGAATAGTATTAATATGAGTTATATAGAATAATATTGAATTAATATCAACAAACATTCATTATTATTTAAAAATTCATTTCTATATGAAAATTGTTTTTACAATTCAGTATTTATGAAGTTTATATTCATTGTGCTGTATAAAAATGACAAGACTCCAATGTAGAGTTGTTCAACTTTCGGTTTGAATGCGTGTAACGTGAATACCGCGAATCGAATAAAAGCAAGAAATAAATTGAATTTGAAAGATGGATTTGAGTTTGAGGTACACCGACACCGAATTTGAATACCTTCTCTCCTTTCACCGATAAATTTAGCACTAAGACCATTTATAATGGTGATAAACGTTTCTTACTCTTGTATCTTGCTTTTTGTACTTTTTTGGTGGCTATGACATGTTTCTATTTTGGGTGGAGTAGTGGTGGTGTTGATTAAGAGTATTGTGATGATGTGACAAAATATAATTGGTTTAAGTATTAAAAGAAGATAAAAATAATATTTTTAAATTAAAAAAAAAAACAAGAAACACACGTTTCTTGCTACGTTCGAATTGAATGGGAGCACCAGAAACGCTTTGAAGAAACCCAGCGACACGCCACCTGGTGGCGTTTCTTCTCCGCCACATCAACACCCTCGAGCGTTTCTTTCCTCCGTTACAAGTGGTCTAACGTCTTTTAAATCCACTTTTCAATTTTTTTTTAATTTTGAAGCCATGTTTGATTAGGATTTAATAAACTTGATAGTATAAAACTTAATATGAAAAATCATTGACAAGTGTTTGTTTATCATAATGATAAAAAATTCAAATAAGTGTGAATTTTTCATTTAGGTATCGACTTTTTAGTAACTGCTGCCCATGAGCATGGTTAATTTGATAAATTAAATTATTCGGCCGGTTATTCAACATATAAAAGCAAACACTAATTATTAATTCGTCACTTATTACTCACAGACGACTTATTTATTTAAATTCAGACAACGGAACTTAATAAGAAAAAAATAAAACATGCCTGAATCTATGAAGACCTATTTTAATTACGTAATTACGTAGTAAGACATTAAATTATTATTGTATCGTGTATCATTAAATATTAAAATATTAATATTATTTAATGTATTAATACTAAATATTATCTATCGTGTATAAAAAAGAAAGTCATAATAATTTCATCTTCTAAAGTTTTAATATTGACTTTTAAATGAATTTATAACTATGGTTTTCAATAATTAATTTGGATAATCATTTGAATGATTATATCTTTTCAAATTAATCATTTAATTGAAATTTCAACCATATATTTAGTTACTAAAAGGCTTATATCCAAGCAGGATCTGACAAGTTTTTTCAACTTAGAGGTTTAGAGTTCAAGCCTTGTGGTAAACGTGTATATATTCGTGGTATAAATGTGTGTATGGTGTGTGAGCAAAGGGTATTAATAGTGTGAAAAAAATTTTGTGATATTTACAGATACAATTATGGAGTAAACAAGCCTAAAATGCAATAAAATGAGGAAGCCAAAGAAGACTTGCGAAACTGCGCAGGACGGCGGCCAAATATACCAGGCCGGCGGCCTCACTGAAGTCAAACAAAATTCAAATTAAAGTCAGACTTTGAAGAAAAGTTCCCACGTAAAACTCGGTACGGCAGCCAACATCCTCAAAATGGCGGCCAAACTAAATAAGGGAATTATACGACTTTAATGAAAAATGTTCCAGAAACAGCTCAGGTCGGCGGCCAAGCAGTCAAAGCCGTCGGATGTATTTAAGGAAATGATTAACGTGTCTCAACAAAAAAAGGAAACTAAATCACAGAATATCTCAGGCCAGCGGCGTAACTGCACAAGCCTCCGGCTGAGCCTGCCAGCAAAGATACATATATCTTTTCCATAACTGAAGACGGTGGCCAACATGTTCAAGATTACAGCTTCAGCTCCACCTCCATACCCGGGCCGACGACTGACTTTCTCAAGTCGGCGGCTGAATTTTGCCTATATAAATATGGCTCTGATTCCAGTTTTTTTAAGCAACTTTTATACTTTGTAGTTAGGTTTAGATTTCTGTCGAATTTTTGTTTCAGTTTATAGTCAAATTACATTACCACTTTACTTTTAAGCATATTTATTTCAATTATCCAAGTTATTTTCGAGTGCAAACCGAATATTGTACGGTTTATTCAAGTTATTGAAGATTTCTCCTATTTACATTCCCGTTGTTCATCTTTCGTTTAAGGTATAATCTTATTTTATTATTATTGTTCTTATTAAATATTATGTTTATCTCTTTTACCTTCTTTATTATTGCTATTATGAGTAGCTTAACACCCTTAGGGTGTTGGTTTGGGTAAAAGGGGTTAGCCTGTAAATCGGATTTGAAACTTTGTCGAGTAGGCCCGACGCATGAGTGGCGAGATCGGCGGTCAACGACCTTTAAAAACAGAAATTTATTGGAACACTGTCTATGATAATTAGAATTGAATTCTGACTGTTAACGTTCCAAGTCAGCGACTGTCTATGGCTAGCCGACGGCGGAACTAAAGAACAATAGGTTTATGCGAAAGTCTGGTAAATGTAAGACCCTGATCCTGTTTCAGTAGAATGGGACGTCGTTCAAATTTTGGGACGCCGTCCAGTAAAGAAAGGTTGGATGCCGTCCAAGCTTTGGGACGCCGTCCAACAGAACTGACGGGCCAGCTGAGAAATTATTTTAAATTAGAAAGGATATTTTGGTCAATTCACTTGGGTGTCGGTTTGGAGCCTTCAAGGCTGATCTAGATCCCATTTGTGGATCACATTTCACCCACACAAACACTCTCAATCATTCCTAGAGAGAGAGTAAGAGTTTAGAGAGAGAGCTTGATTTGGAGAAGAAGGAGTCGGATTCTCACCAAAGCTCAGGTTTTAAAGTTGTTCATCTCGTTCACGGCTACGTTGTGGTAGTATTGGTAAGTTCAAACTCTGAATTTCATTTGTTAAAATTGATATTCAAGTTAGGGTTTGAACTTGATTAGTTGTGAAACCCTTTTAGATGATGAAGTGGGTTTATGGTGACTAGTTATTCTTGTTACTTGGCGGGTTTTGGGTTGGTTGATGTTTTGGCCATGATTAGGCTTTGATAATGGGTATAATCACTAGTGTTAGTGATTATGGAAGTGTTGGAACCCATTTGGGGGTATTTGGTTGACTAATTTTGAAATGGGTCAAAATTAGGGTTTGGTGTCAATTCGTGCAAGACGAGTGTTTAACACTTGTGTTCGGGTTTAATTGGCGTATTAGGACCATTCTCACTTGTGTTAGTGATTATTGGTTGCTTTGGACGCGGTTTGGTGCTTGAAAGTACAATGGGTCAAAATTGCACTAAGTGTCGTTTTGAGTTGGTTTGTAAATCCACTCTAAGTGTGTTGTTTGTATTGTGATAATGGAATAGGTACTTTCCATTGGCAAGTTACGGATTATTTCGGTAGCATTCATCAAGGCGACAAGGTGAGTGTTAATATCCTATGTGCAAATGTATGTTGTAACATCCCGCCTTTTTCCGTTTACTTTCCGTTTATCCATTTTAAAGTCCGTTATATATTTATAACATCTCCCGTTGATACACGTTTTAAATTATCTCGTTTAGGTAATTCACGAACCCGAATGAAACTAGAGGGACCAAACTTGCCAAATTACCAAACCTTTGACTAGGTCAAAGGGTCAACACTTCACTCTCATCCATTCATTTCTTCCCTCTCACTTTTACTACTTCCTTTTTCTCTCAAGAACACCAACAAGAATTCATCATCTAAATTCGGATTAGGAAGCTAGCAATAAAACAAATTGCATTTTTGGAATCCTTGCAACTTCCTCTTCGATTCCATACCGATTTCATTACATTTGGATAACTTTCTAAAATCACTAGATTTTGTGTTCTTGATGTTTTTAACTTATAAAATTGTTAATTAGTGTCTATGGCTCAAGTCTAACATGAATATATGATTTATATTCTCGATCTCGTTGTTTTAGTGTAACTAGCATGAACATGAAAAGTGTGTTTGATTTTGAGTTTTGGATGATTTAATGTTGTTGTTATGATAAAGTGCAAGTATTAAATGTGTTCCTAGTATTACTAGCTTTAATTTGATGTGTAGGTTGCTTTAGAAAACTTCATAAATTTGATTATTGATTTTGGTGGATTTGGGTTAGGGTTTGATGAACTTGAAATGAACCTTTGATGCTTTGAATGACATGAGATGTTATTAGTAAGTGTTTAGTTGTATTGTATGTTTAATTATCTTCGAAACGGCATATCATTTGTGTAAATTGGTTGCCCGAATCATTGAATTGCATTTATGAACTTGAATGCATTAATTGATGAGCATTGAATGTGATTTGGGTTGTTGCAAGTATTGAATTGTTTGTTGAAACGTGTTTAGTTGTTTTCCTCGTCAAATTACCTTCCCGATGATATAAGATACATGTTTTGGTTGTTTGCGGGTCATAAATTAGGAATGTTTGAAGTTTGGTTCGTGCATTTATTTGTTGCAGCAGAAACAGGGCCTGAATACCAATCTGGATGCCGTCCAGGCCTTCAATGCTGGACGCCGTCCAGCAAATCTGGACGCCGTCCAGTTACACTGCCAGTTTCTGTTTTGTTTTACCATTTTACGAAAAATGTTTTCTATGCTACGCACCTCCGATTCACATGTAACTTGTTCTAACATGATCATATATGATTAAAAACCTCAGAAAAATAGTTCGGGACACGACCCGAACGTGTTGACTTTTCGTTGACTTTGACCCGACCAAAGTTGACTTTTAATCAAACTAAACCAAATACTTATGCGATCATTCTAACATGCTTTTATACTTGTACCTTGCATGAAACATGACAAATTGATTCACATGCTATTATAATCGAGTCTTAACGAGCCATAGGACTAATTGAACACTTTGACCGACCGTGTTTACCGATATAGATACAAACCTATTTGTTTAGGTCAAGACTAGCATTCATTCTTGTACACGTTTACTTGTTGAAGTACTTTTACATACGTGCACTCAAGGTGAGATCATAGTCCCACTTTTACTCTTTTGAACTTACAATTGGGATGAGAAAACATAAACGTTTCTTTTTACTAAGTGAACACAAGTACAGGAAAACAAACATTCTACATACGAGTTTGAACAAAAATCCTCAATTTGAATATCATTAGTTACACTTGCTGGGTGTAAGCGAGAACTTATGTTATATGGCCATATGAGTTTGACAAACCCTCATTCAGGTGGTTCGCTACCGTCTACGAATGAAATATATTTTCGAGAAACAGTGTATGTTCTAACACTATTGTGATGGGGTTCTATGGAAGGAATGTTAAGCATTGATAATTGGGTGCTCGTGAAACAAATTTTGGAATGGTTTACTATTATATCAATGTTACAAATCTTGTGGTTCACTTGTACTTACTTAAACCTATGATTTCACCAACGTTTTCGTTGACAGATTTCTATGTTTTTCTCAGGTGCTTGAACGTTTTGTGATACATGCTTCCGCTCATTACTTTTGATACTTGCTTGGATGTCGAGTATACATGCATACGTGGAGCGTCTTTTGGCTGCTTTCAAATTGTGTCGCATATGTTTCAATTGTACCTTAAACTTTGTTATGTAACTAGTTGTCGAACTACTTTGTAAACATTGAAACATCTTTACTTTTGAAATGAATGCGACATACTTTTGGTTAAACGTTGTTTTAAAGACTTATGACCACGTAACGGGACCTAAGTAGACGGCGCCGTCAATGACGATTTTGTCGGGTCGCTACAGATGGTATCAGAGCGTTGGTTGTAGGGATTTTGAGTTCATTGGTGTCAACCCCGAGTCATAGGGTACATTAGTGAGTCTAGACTACAACCGGCATATAGACTTGAAGTAGGAATTACTTGACTACTTGTGCATTTATACTCGAACGTTTCTACTCATATCTACTCTTATTTTGTCTTAATCTCACGTTGTTTAATTTGATTGACACCCCACCTTGACTTAGTGAAATAATGTCGAATGCACATATGAATTAGGGTAATATAATTTTCGGGATTATATTACGGTGACTCATATGAACGTTCCGACATTATGGCATAAAGAATTTAAGGCGAGTCAAGGAAAATTTTTCTCTCTATCCTTATTCCATATCATGATTAGTATTATTGAAAATACTAATCAACGGTATTCTTGTGTTTTGAAGGAACAATGCCTCCTCGCCGTGTGCCATGCCATGAGACTCCCGAACAAGCCCTTCAACGGATGATAGCCACCGCCGTGGATGCGGCCATGGCCGGTCACTCCTCCAACAACAACAATAACAACAACCACAACAACAACAATCAAGGGGCCGGTAACTCAAGCGAAGGGTGCTCCTACAAAGCCTTCATGGGGTGCAAACCTCATACTTTTGATGGGACCGGGGGACCGGTTACTCTCACTTGATGGTTTGAACAAACGGAGGTCGTCTTTAGCATAAGCGGTTGTCAAGAACAAGATAAGGTCAAATACTCCACTCACACTTTCGCCGGTGTCGCCCTCACATGGTGGAACACCTATGTACAATCGGTGGGTACCGATGAAGCTCACGCCCTCTCTTGGGCCGACTTAAGGGAAAAGATGATCGTCGAATATTTCCCTCGTGAAGAAATCCGAAGGCTCGAAAAAGAGCTAAGAACTTTAAAGGCGGTCGAAAACGATCTCAAGGCCTATAATCAACGATTTTTCCGAACTAGCCTTGATGTGCCCAAACCTTGTGAACCCCGAAGCTTTAAGGGTTGAACTTTACATGGATGGTCTTCCAAAGAGCATAAAACACGGGGTAATGTCATCCAAACCCACTAATCATCAAGAAGCTTTGAACATGGCCCGCAAGTTGATAGATACGGTGGACGAAATCGTAGTGCCGGTACCTAAAGCCGAGGATAAGTCAGGTAACAACAAAAGAAAATGGGAAGCCCCCCAATCAAGCAACAACAACTTTGCCAAGAAGCCTTTCACCTCTGGCGGAAAAAAAGATTATGCCGGGAACCTACCTCTTTGCAACAAATGCAACAAGCACCACTTTGGTGAATGTGGCAAGCTAATTTTCCATCAGTGCCAAGGAGTTGGTCATAAGGCCAATGAGTGTAAAAGTGTCGCACCCGTCGCTCGAAAAGGGCCCAATGCACCAAAGACGGGCACTTGTTACGAATGTGGCCAAACGGGCCATTATAGAAATGCATGCCCGAAGAAGAAAGATAACCCCAATACGCGCGGCCGAGCTTTCAACATCAACACCGAGGAAGCCCGAGATGACAATGAATTAGTCATGGGTACGTTTCTTCTCAGCAACACTTATGTTACTTGTTTATTCGATTCGGGTGCCGATAAGAGTTTTTTATCCAAGACTTTGACTCATTCTTTTAGCACTCCCCCACTTCCATTAGATACCACTTATACCATTAAAGTGGCCAACGGGAAACTATTGAGTGCCGACACATATTACCGGGGGTGTACATTAAACTTTTTGGGTAATGAGTTTGAAATTGACTTGATACCCATGGAACTAGGAAGCTTCGATGTAATAATCGGTATGAATTGGTTAGCCAAAACGAAATCTCACATCCTTTGTGATCTTAACGCAATCCGAATTCCTATCGAGAATGGTGAACCTTTGATTGTTTATGGCGATAAGAGTTGCACCGGAATCAACCTCGTTTCGTGCCTTAAAGTTAGAAAACTACTCCGTAAGGGTTGTTTTACGATCCTTGCACACGTTAAGAAAGTCGAGTCTGATCAGAAGCATATCGATGATGTGCCAATTGTTAGTGACTTTTCTGATGTATTTCCCGATGAATTTCCGGGTCTTCCACCTCATCGACCGGTAGAATTCCAAATAGATCTTATTCCGGGAGCCGCACCCGTAGCACGTGCACCATATAGACTTGCCCCCTCCGAAATGCAAGAATTGCAAAGTCAAATCCAAGAACTACTTGACCGTGGTTTAATCCAACCTAGCCATTCACCATGGGGCGCTCCGATTTTGTTTGTTAAAAAGAAAGACGGATCCCTACGAATGTGCATCGATTATCGTGAACTAAATAAATTGACGGTTAAGAACCGATATCCTCTCCCTCGCATCGATGACCTCTTTGATCAACTACAAGGATCTCGTGTATATTCTAAAATTGATCTCCGCTCAGGTTATCATCAATTAAGGGTTAAGGGGGAAGATGTCTCCAAAACCGCTTTCCGGACTCGTTATGGTAGTTATGAATTTCTTGTAATGCCATTTGGTCTCACTAACGCACCGGCGGTGTTCATGGATCTTATGAACCACGTGCGCAAACCGTATCTCGATAAATTCATTATTATGTTCATCGATGACATCTTGGTCTATTCTAAAAGCGAAGAAGAGCACGAACAACATCTCCAACTTGTGCTTGAACTCTTGAGACAAGAACGACTCTATGCCAAATTCTCCAAGTGTGAATTTTGGTTGAAGGAAGTTCAATTTCTTGGTCATGTTGTAAGTGATCAAGGTATTAAAGTCGATCCCACGAAAATCGAAGCCATTAGTAAATGGGAGACTCCTACTACTCCTACTCACATTCGTCAATTTTTGGGTCTCTCCGAATACTACCGTAGATTCATCAAGTATTTCTCTTTGGTTGCTCGTCCTCTAACCGCGTTAACTCACAAGGGAAAGAAATTCATTTGGGCAACCGAACAAGAATCCGCATTTCAAATATTGAAAACAAAGCTAACCACCGCTCCTATCTTGTCACTTCCCGAAGGCAATGATGATTTTGTTGTATATTGCGATGCCTCGAAACATGGTTTTGGGTGCGTGTTGATGCAATGAAAGAAAGTCATTGCTTATGCCTCTCGACAACTCAAAGTTCATGAACGAAACTACACGACACATGATCTCGAACTCGGAGCCATTGTCTTTTTTGGTGGCTATGACATGTTTCTATTTTGGGTGGAGTAGTGGTGGTGTTGATTAAGAGTATTGTGATGATGTGACAAAATATAATTGGTTTAAGTATTAAAAGAAGATAAAAATAATATTTTTAAATTAAAAAAAAAAACAAGAAACACACGTTTCTTGCTACGTTCGAATTGAATGGGAGCACCAGAAACGCTTTGAAGAAACCCAGCGACACGCCACCTGGTGGCGTTTCTTCTCCGCCACATCAACACCCTCGAGCGTTTCTTTCCTCCGTTACAAGTGGTCTAACGTCTTTTAAATCCACTTTTCAATTTTTTTTTAATTTTGAAGCCATGTTTGATTAGGATTTAATAAACTTGATAGTATAAAACTTAATATGAAAAATCATTGACAAGTGTTTGTTTATCATAATGATAAAAAATTCAAATAAGTGTGAATTTTTCATTTAGGTATCGACTTTTTAGTAACTGCTGCCCATGAGCATGGTTAATTTGATAAATTAAATTATTCGGCCGGTTATTCAACATATAAAAGCAAACACTAATTATTAATTCGTCACTTATTACTCACAGACGACTTATTTATTTAAATTCAGACAACGGAACTTAATAAGAAAAAAATAAAACATGCCTGAATCTATGAAGACCTATTTTAATTACGTAATTACGTAGTAAGACATTAAATTATTATTGTATCGTGTATCATTAAATATTAAAATATTAATATTATTTAATGTATTAATACTAAATATTATCTATCGTGTATAAAAAAGAAAGTCATAATAATTTCATCTTCTAAAGTTTTAATATTGACTTTTAAATGAATTTATAACTATGGTTTTCAATAATTAATTTGGATAATCATTTGAATGATTATATCTTTTCAAATTAATCATTTAATTGAAATTTCAACCATATATTTAGTTACTAAAAGGCTTATATCCAAGCAGGATCTGACAAGTTTTTTCAACTTAGAGGTTTAGAGTTCAAGCCTTGTGGTAAACGTGTATATATTCGTGGTATAAATGTGTGTATGGTGTGTGAGCAAAGGGTATTAATAGTGTGAAAAATTTTTTGTGATATTTACAGATACAATTATGGAGTAAACAAGCCTAAAATGCAATAAAATGAGGAAGCCAAAGAAGACCTGCGAAACTGCGCAGGACGGCGGCCAAATATACCAGGCCGGCGGCCTCACTGAAGTCAAACAAAATTCAAATTAAAGTCAGACATTGAAGAAAAGTTCCCACGTAAAACTCGGTACGGCAGCCAACATCCTCAAAATGGCGGCCAAACTAAATAAGGGAATTATACGACTTTAATGAAAAATGTTCCAGAAACAGCTCAGGTCGGCGGCCAAGCAGTCAAAGCCGTCGGATGTATTTAAGGAAATGATTAACGTGTCTCAACAAAAAAAGGAAACTAAATCACAGAATATCTCAGGCCAGCGGCGTAACTGCACAAGCCTCCGGCTGAGCCTGCCAGCAAAGATACATATATCTTTTCCATAACTGAAGACGGTGGCCAACATGTTCAAGATTACAGCTTCAGCTCCACCTCCATACCCGGGCCGACGACTGACTTTCTCAAGTCGGCGGCTGAATTTTGCCTATATAAATATGGCTCTGATTCCAGTTTTTTTAAGCAACTTTTATACTTTGTAGTTAGGTTTAGATTTCTGTCGAATTTTTGTTTCAGTTTATAGTCAAATTACATTACCACTTTACTTTTAAGCATATTTATTTCAATTATCCAAGTTATTTTCGAGTGCAAACCGAATATTGTACGGTTTATTCAAGTTATTGAAGATTTCTCCTATTTACATTCCCGTTGTTCATCTTTCGTTTAAGGTATAATCTTATTTTATTATTATTGTTCTTATTAAATATTATGTTTATCTCTTTTACCTTCTTTATTATTGCTATTATGAGTAGCTTAACACCCTTAGGGTGTTGGTTTGGGTAAAAGGGGTTAGCCTGTAAATCGGATTTGAAACTTTGTCGAGTAGGCCCGACGCATGAGTGGCGAGATCGGCGGTCAACGACCTTTAAAAACAGAAATTTATTGGAACACTGTCTATGATAATTAGAATTGAATTCTGACTGTTAACGTTCCAAGTCAGCGACTGTCTATGGCTAGCCGACGGCGGAACTAAAGAACAATAGGTTTATGCGAAAGTCTGGTAAATGTAAGACCCTGATCCTGTTTCAGTAGAATGGGACGTCGTTCAAATTTTGGGACGCCGTCCAGTAAAGAAAGGTTGGATGCCGTCCAAGCTTTGGGACGCCGTCCAACAGAACTGACGGGCCAGCTGAGAAATTATTTTAAATTAGAAAGGATATTTTGGTCAATTCACTTGGGTGTCGGTTTGGAGCCTTCAAGGCTGATCTAGATCCCATTTGTGGATCACATTTCACCCACACAAACACTCTCAATCATTCCTAGAGAGAGAGTAAGAGTTTAGAGAGAGAGCTTGATTTGGAGAAGAAGGAGTCGGATTCTCACCAAAGCTCAGGTTTTAAAGTTGTTCATCTCGTTCACGGCTACGTTGTGGTAGTATTGGTAAGTTCAAACTCTGAATTTCATTTGTTAAAATTGATATTCAAGTTAGGGTTTGAACTTGATTAGTTGTGAAACCCTTTTAGATGATGAAGTGGGTTTATGGTGACTAGTTATTCTTGTTACTTGGCGGGTTTTGGGTTGGTTGATGTTTTGGCCATGATTAGGCTTTGATAATGGGTATAATCACTAGTGTTAGTGATTATGGAAGTGTTGGAACCCATTTGGGGGTATTTGGTTGACTAATTTTGAAATGGGTCAAAATTAGGGTTTGGTGTCAATTCGCGCAAGACGAGTGTTTAACACTTGTGTTCGGGTTTAATTGGCGTATTAGGACCATTCTCACTTGTGTTAGTGATTATTGGTTGCTTTGGACGCGGTTTGGTGCTTGGAAGTGCAATGGGTCAAAATTGCACTAAGTGTCGTTTTGAGTTGGTTTGTAAATCCACTCTAAGTGTGTTGTTTGTATTGTGATAATGGAATAGGTACTTTCCATTGGCAAGTTACGGATTATTTCGGTAGCATTCATCAAGGCGACAAGGTGAGTGTTAATATCCTATGTGCATATGTATGTTGTAACATCCCGCCTTTTTCCGTTTACTTTCCGTTTATCCATTTTAAAGTCCGTTATATATTTATAACATCTCCCGTTGATACGCGTTTTAAATTATCTCGTTTAGGTAATTCACGAACCCGAATGAAACTAGAGGGACCAAACTTGCCAAATAACCAAACCTTTGACTAGGTCAAAGGGTCAACACTTCACTCTCATCCATTCATTTCTTCCCTCTCACTTTTACTACTTCCTTTTTCTCTCAAGAACACCAACAAGAATTCATCATCTAAATTCGGATTAGGAAGCTAGCAATAAAACAAATTGCATTTTTGGAATCCTTGCAACTTCCTCTTCGATTCCATACCGATTTCATTACATTTGGATAACTTTCTAAAATCACTAGATTTTGTGTTCTTGATGTTTTTAACTTATAAAATTGTTAATTAGTGTCTATGGCTCAAGTCTAACATGAATATATGATTTATATTCTCGATCTCGTTGTTTTAGTGTAACTAGCATGAACATGAAAAGTGTGTTTGATTTTGAGTTTTGGATGATTTAATGTTGTTGTTATGATAAAGTGCAAGTATTAAATGTGTTCCTAGTATTACTAGCTTTAATTTGATGTGTAGGTTGCTTTAGAAAACTTCATAAATTTGATTATTGATTTTGGTGGATTTGGGTTAGGGTTTGATGAACTTGAAATGAACCTTTGATGCTTTGAATGACATGAGATGTTATTAGTAAGTGTTTAGTTGTATTGTATGTTTAATTATCTTCGAAACGGCATATCATTTGTGTAAATTGGTTGCCCGAATCATTGAATTGCATTTATGAACTTGAATGCATTAATTGATGAGCATTGAATGTGATTTGGGTTGTTGCAAGTATTGAATTGTTTGTTGAAACGTGTTTAGTTGTTTTCCTCGTCAAATTACCTTCCCGATGATATAAGATACATGTTTTGGTTGTTTGCGGGTCATAAATTAGGAATGTTTGAAGTTTGGTTCGTGCATTTATTTGTTGCAGCAGAAACAGGGCCTGAATACCAATCTGGATGCCGTCCAGATTATTGGACGCCGTCCAGGCCTTCAATGCTGGACGCCGTCCAGCAAATCTGGACGCCGTCCAGTTACACTGCCAGTTTCTGTTTTGTTTTACCATTTTACGAAAAATGTTTTCTATGCTACGCACCTCCGATTCACATGTAACTTGTTCTAACATGATCATATATGATTAAAAACCTCAGAAAAATAGTTCGGGACACGACCCGAACGTGTTGACTTTTCGTTGACTTTGACCCGACCAAAGTTGACTTTTAATCAAACTTAACCAAATACTTATGCGATCATTCTAACATGCTTTTATACTTGTACCTTGCATGAAACATGACAAATTGATTCACATGCTATTATAATCGAGTCTTAACGAGCCATAGGACTAATTGAACACTTTGACCGACCGTGTTTACCGATATAGATACAAACCTATTTGTTTAGGTCAAGACTAGCATTCGTTCTTGTACACGTTTACTTGTTGAAGTACTTTTACATACGTGCACTCAAGGTGAGATCATAGTCCCACTTTTACTCTTTTGAACTTACAATTGGGATGAGAAAACATAAACGTTTCTTTTTACTAAGTGAACACAAGTACAGGAAAATAAACATTCTACATACGAGTTTGAACAAAAATCCTCAATTTGAATATCATTAGTTACACTTGCTGGGTGTAAGCGAGAACTTATGTTATATGGCCATATGAGTTTGACAAACCCTCATTCAGGTGGTTCGCTACCGTCTACGAATGAAATATATTTTCGAGAAACAGTGTATGTTCTAACACTATTGTGATGGGGTTCTATGGAAGGAATGTTAAGCATTGATAATTGGGTGCTCGTGAAACAAATTTTGGAATGGTTTACTATTATATCAATGTTACAAATCTTGTGGTTCACTTGTACTTACTTAAACCTATGATTTCACCAACATTTTCGTTGACAGATTTCTATGTTTTTCTCAGGTCCTTGAACGTTTTGTGATACATGCTTCCGCTCATTACTTTTGATACTTGCTTGGATGTCGAGTATACATGCATACGTGGAGCGTCTTTTGGCTACTTTCAAATTGTGTCGCATATGTTTCAATTGTACTTTAAACTTTGTTATGTAACTAGTTGTCGAACTACTTTGTAAACATTGAAACATCTTTACTTTTGAAATGAATGCGACATACTTTTGGTCAAACGTTGTTTTAAAGACTTATGACCACGTAACGGGACCTAAGTAGACGGCGCCGTCAATGACGATTTTGTCGGGTCGCTACAGATGGTATCAGAGCGTTGGTTGTAGGGATTTTGAGTTCATTGGTGTCAACCCCGAGTCATAGGGTACATTAGTGAGTCTAGACTACAACCGGCATATAGACTTGAAGTAGGAATTACTTGACTACTTGTGCATTTATACTCGAACGTTTCTACTCATATCTACTCTTATTTTGTCTTAATCTCACGTTGTTTAATTTGATTGACACCCCACCTTGACTTAGTGAAATAATGTCGAATGCACATATGAATTAGGGTAATATAATTTTCGGGATTATATTACGGTGACTCATATGAACATTCCGACATTATGGCATAAAGAATTTAAGGCGAGTCAAGGAAAATTTTTCTCTCTATCCTTATTCCATATCATGATTAGTATTATTGAAAATACTAATCAACGGTATTCTTGTGTTTTGAAGGAACAATGCCTCCTCGCCGTGTGCCACGCCATGAGACTCCCGAACAAGCCCTTCAACGGATGATAGCCACCGCCGTGGATGCGGCCATGGCCGGTCACTCCTCCAACAACAACAATAACAACAACCACAACAACAACAATCAAGGGGCCGGTAACTCAAGCGAAGGGTGCTCCTACAAAGCCTTCATGGGGTGCAAACCTCATACTTTTGATGGGACCGGGGGACCGGTTACTCTCACTCGATGGTTTGAACAAACGGAGGCCGTCTTTAGCATAAGCGGTTGTCAAGAACAAGATAAGGTCAAATACTCCACTCACACTTTCGCCGGTGTCGCCCTCACATGGTGGAACACCTATGTACAATCGGTGGGTACCGATGAAGCTCACGCCCTCTCTTGGGCCGACTTAAGGGAAAAGATGATCGTCGAATATTTCCCTCGTGAAGAAATCCGAAGGCTCGAAAAAGAGCTAAGAACTTTAAAGGCGGTCGAAAACGATCTCAAGGCCTATAATCAACGATTTTTCCGAACTAGCCTTGATGTGCCCAAACCTTGTGAACCCCGAAGCTTTAAGGGTTGAACTTTACATGGATGGTCTTCCAAAGAGCATAAAACACGGGGTAATGTCATCCAAACCCACTAATCATCAAGAAGCTTTGAACATGGCCCGCAAGTTGATAGATACGGTGGACGAAATCGTAGTGCCGGTACCTAAAGCCGAGGATAAGTCAGGTAACAACAAAAGAAAATGGGAAGCCCCCCAATCAAGCAACAACAACTTTGCCAAGAAGCCTTTCACCTCTGACGGAAAAAAGGGTTATGCCGGGAACCTACCTCTTTGCAACAAATGCAACAAGCACCACTTTGGTGAATGTGGCAAGCTAATTTTCCATCAGTGCCAAGGAGTTGGTCATAAGGCCAATGAGTGTAAAAGTGTCGCACCCGTCGCTCGAAAAGGGCCCAATGCACCAAAGACGGGCACTTGTTACGAATGTGGCCAAACGGGCCATTATAGAAATGCATGCCCGAAGAAGAAAGATAACCCCAATACGCGCTGCCGAGCTTTCAACATCAACACCGAGGAAGCCCGAGATGACAATGAATTAGTCATGGGTACGTTTCTTCTCAGCAACACTTATGTTACTTGTTTATTCGATTCGGGTGCCGATAAGAGTTTTGTATCCAAGACTTTGACTCATTCTTTTAGCACTCCCCCACTTCCATTAGATACCACTTATACCATTGAAGTGGCCAACGGGAAACTATTGAGTGCCGACACATATTACCGGGGGTGTACATTAAACTTTTTGGGTAATGAGTTTGAAATTGACTTGATACCCATGGAACTAGGAAGCTTCGATGTAATAATCGGTATGAATTGGTTAGCCAAAATGAAATCTCACATCCTTTGTGATCTTAACGCAATCCGAATTCCTATCGAGAATGGTGAACCTTTGATTGTTTATGGCGATAAGAGTTGCACCGGAATCAACCTCGTTTCGTGCCTTAAAGTTAGAAAACTACTCCGTAAGGGTTGTTTTACGATCCTTGCACACGTTAAGAAAGTCGAGTCTGATCAGAAGCATATCGATGATGTGCCAATTGTTAGTGACTTTTCTGATGTATTTCCCGATGAATTTCTGGGTCTTCCACCTCATCGACCGGTAGAATTCCAAATAGATCTTATTCCGGGAGCCGCACCCGTAGCACGTGCACCATATAGACTTGCCCCCTCCGAAATGCAAGAATTGCAAAGTCAAATCCAAGAACTACTTGACCGTGGTTTAATCTAACCTAGCCATTCACCATGGGGCGCTCCGATTTTGTTTGTTAAAAAGAAAGACGGATCCCTACGAATGTGCATCGATTATCGTGAACTAAATAAATTGACGGTTAAGAACCGATATCCTCTCCCTCGCATCGATGACCTCTTTAATCAACTACAA
Source organism: Rutidosis leptorrhynchoides (assembly GCF_046630445.1). Taxonomy (NCBI): domain Eukaryota; kingdom Viridiplantae; phylum Streptophyta; class Magnoliopsida; order Asterales; family Asteraceae; genus Rutidosis; species Rutidosis leptorrhynchoides. Next base: position 341,152,258 of record NC_092339.1, on the reverse strand, counting down.
GGATCTCGTGTATATTCTAAAATTGATCTCCGCTCAGGTTATCATCAATTAAGGGTTAAGGGGGAAGATGTCTCCAAAACCGCTTTCCGGACTCGTTATGGTAGTTATGAATTTCTTGTAATGCCATTTGGTCTCACTAACGCACCGGCGGTGTTCATGGATCTTATGAACCACGTGCGCAAACCGTATCTCGATAAATTCATTATTATGTTCATCGATGACATCTTGGTCTATTCTAAAAGCGAAGAAGAGCACGAACAACATCTCCAACTTGTGCTTGAACTCTTGAGACAAGAACGACTCTATGCCAAATTCTCCAAGTGTGAATTTTGGTTGAAGGAAGTTCAATTTCTTGGTCATGTTGTAAGTGATCAAGGTATTAAAGTCGATCCCACGAAAATCGAAGCCATTAGTAAATGGGAGACTCCTACTACTCCTACTCACATTCGTCAATTTTTGGGTCTCTCCGAATACTACCGTAGATTCATCAAGTATTTCTCTTTGGTTGCTCGTCCTCTAACCGCATTAACTCACAAGGGAAAGAAATTCATTTGGGCAACCGAACAAGAATCCGCATTTCAAATCTTGAAAACAAAGCTAACCACCGCTCCTATCTTGTCACTTCCCGAAGGCAATGATGATTTTGTTGTATATTGCGATGCCTCGAAACATGGTTTTGGGTGCGTGTTGATGCAATGAAAGAAAGTCATTGCTTATGCCTCTCGACAACTCAAAATTCATGAACGAAACTACACGACACATGATCTCGAACTCGGAGCCATTGTCTTCGCACTTAAAATGTGGAGACACTATCTTTATTGAACCAAAAGTACCATCTTCACCGATCACAAAAGCCTTCAACAAATCTTCGATCAAAAGCAACTAAACATGAGACAACGACGGTGGATTGAAACTTTAAATGATTACGATTGTGAGCTTCGTTACCATCCCGGGAAGGCAAACGTAGTAGCCGATGCCTTAAGTCGAAAGGAAAGAGCGGTGCCTCTTCGTGTCCGAGCTTTAAACATCACCATTCACACCAACCTCAATAGTCAAATTCGTGTAGCCCAAGACAAGGCTCTCAAGGATGAAAACATCTCTCTCGAACACTTGAACGTCCTCACCTCTTGATTCGAAGTTAAAGAAACCGGACTCCGATATTTTGCTGGAAGAATTTAGGTGCCTAGTTATGGGGACTTGCGAAGCCTTATTTTAGACGAAGCCCATAAGTCAAGATATTCGATTCACCCCGGTGCCAATAAGATGTACCACGACCTCAAAGAACAATATTGGTGGCTGAACATTAAAAAGGAAGTTGCTACTTATGTTGGAAAGTGCCGAACTTGCTCCAAAGTCAAAGCCGGACATCAAAGACCGTCCGGACTACTTCAACAACCCAAAATCCCACAATGGAAGTGGGAAAGGATAACGATGGATTTTATCACCAAACTACCAAAGACGGTTGGCGGTTATGATACTATTTGGGTTATTATTGACCGTCTCACCAAATCCGCGCACTTCCTAGCCATGAAGGAAACCGACAACATGGAGACACTCGCACAACTTTACATTAAAGAAATCGCGGCCCGACATGGTGTACCCTTATCGATTATCTCCGACCGAGATGGCCGTTTTGTTTCTAGATTTTGGCGTACTTTACAAGAAGCGTTGGGAACGCGTTTAGACATGAGCACCGCATACCATCCGCAAACCGACGGACAAAGCTAACGAACAATTCAAATCTTGGAAGACATGCTATGATATTACGTTGTCGACTTTGGAAAAGCTTGGAATAATCACTTGCCTCTCGCTGAATTCTCCTACAACAATAGTTATCACGCGAGTATTAACGCCGCACCATTCGAAGCTTTATATGGCCAAAAATGTCGTTCACCTCTTTGTTGGGCCGAAGTAGGTGACACACAAATCACCGGACCCGAACTCATTCATGAAACAACCGAGAAGATCGTTCAAATTCGAGATCGGCTTAGGACGGCCCGAAGTCGTCAAAAGAGCTATACCGACAAACGACGCAACGACCTTGAGTTTCAAGTCGGTGATCGCGTAATGTTAAAAGTCTCACCTTGGAAAGGTGTAATTCATTTCGGGAAATGCAGGAATCTAAATCCGCGGTATATTGGTCCTTTCGAAATCTTGGAGCGTGTTGGAACCGTTGCTTATCGTTTAGATCTTCCGTCCCAATGGAGCTCCATTCATCCTACTTCCCATGTATCCAACTTGAAAAAGTGCCTTGCCGAACCCGATATCATCATCCCTCTCGAGGAGCTTACCATTGATGACAAACTTCATTTCGTAGAGGAAGCGGTTGAAATTGTGGACACTTCTGTCAAAACGTTAAAACAAAGCCGAATTCCAATTGTCAAGGTCCGTTGGAACGCCAAAAGGGGACCCGAGTTTACTTGGGAAAGACAAGATCAAATGTAAAGGAAGTATCCTCATCTATTCGCGAATTCAGAAATGCAAAATCCTGAGGAAGAAACAACGACTACTACGCCTACTTAAATTTCGGGACGAAATTTCTTTTAAGGAGTAGGTAATGTAACATCCCGCCTTTTTCTGTTTACTTTCCTTTTATCCTTTTTAAAGTCCGTTATATATTTATAACATCTCCCGTTGATACGCGTTTTAAATTATCTCGTTTAGGTAATTCACGCACCCGAATGAAACTAGAGGGACCAAACTTGCCAAATGACCAAACCTTTGACTAGGTCAAAGGGTTAACACTTCACTCTCATCCATTCGTTTCTTCCCTCTCACTTTTACTACTTCCTTTTTCTCTCAAGAACACCAACAAGAATTCATCATCTAAATTCGGATTAGGAAGCTAGCAACAAAACAAATTGCATTTTTGGAATCCTTGCAACTTCCTCTTGGATTCCATACCGATTTCATTACATTTGGGTAACTTTCTAAAATCACCAGATTTTGTGTTCTTGATGTTTTTAACTTATAAAGTTGTTAATTAGTGTCTATGGCTCAAGTCTAACATGAATATATGATTTATATGCTCGATCTCGTTGTTTTAGTGTAACTAGCATGAACATGAAAAGTGTGTGTTTGATTTTGAGTTTTGGATGATTTAATGTTGTTGTTATGATAAAATGCAAGTATTAAATGTGTTCCTAGTATCACTAGCTTCAATTTGATGTGTAGGTTGCTTTAGAAAACTTCATAAACTTGATTATTGATTTTGGTGGATTTGAGTTAGGGTTTGATGAACTTGAAATGAACCTTTGATGCTTTGAATGACATGAGATGTTATTAGTAAGTGTTTAGTTGTATTGTATGTTTAATTATCTTCGAAACGCCTGTTTAATTATCTTCGAAACGGCATATCATTTGTGTAAATTGGTTGCCCGAATCATTGAATTACATTTATGAACTTGAATACATTAATTGATGAGCATTGAATGTGATTTGGGTTGTTGCAAGTATTGAATTGTTTGTTGAAACATGTTTAGTTGTTTTCCTCGTCAAATTACCTTCCCGATGATATAAGATACATGTTTTAGTTGTTTGCGGGTCATAAATTGGGAATGTTTGAAGTTTGGTTCTTGCATTTATTTGTTCCAGCAGAAACAGGGTCTGAATACCAATCTGGACGCCGTCCAGATTATTGGACGCTGTCCAGGCCTTTAATGCTGGACGCCGTCCAGTTACACTGCCAGTTTTTATTTTGTTTTACCATTTTACGAAAAATGTTTGCTATGCTACGCACCTCCGATTCACATGTAACTTGTTCTAACATGGTCATATATGATTAAAAACCTCATAAAAATAGTTCGGGACCCGACCCGAACGTGTTGACTTTTCGTTGACTTTGACCCGACCAAAGTTGACTTTTAATCAAACTTAACCAAACCAAATACTTATGCGGTCATTCTAACATGCTTTTATACTTATACCTTGCATGAAACATGACAAATTGATTCACATGCTATTATAATTGAGTCTTAACGAGCCATAGGACTAATTGAACACTTTGACCGACCGTGTTTACCGGTATTGATACAAACCTATTTGTTTAGGTCAAGACTAGCATTCATTCTTGCACACGTTTACTTGTTGAAGTACTTTTACATACGTGCACTCAAGGTGAGATCATAGTCCCACTTTTACTCTTTTGAACCTACAATTGGGATGAGAAAACATATACGTTTCTTTTTACTAAGTGAACACAACTACAGGAAAACAAACATTCTACATACGAGTTTGAACAAAAATCCTCAATTCGATTATCATTAGTTACACTTGCCGGGTGTAAGCGAGAACTTATGTTATATGGCCATATGGGTTTGACAAACCCTCATTCAGGCGGTTCGCTACCGTCTATGAATGAAATATATTTTCGAGAAACAGTGTATGTTCTAACACTATTGTGATGGGGTTCTATGGAAGGAATGTTAAGCATTGATAATTGGGTGCTCGTGAAACAAATTTTGGAATGGTTTACTATTATATGAATGTTACAAATCTTGTGGTTCACTTGTACTTACTTACTTAAACCTATGATTTCACCAACTTTTTTGTTGACAGATTTCTATGTTTTTCTCAGGTCCTTAAACGTTTTGTGATACATGCTTCCGCTCATTACTTTTGATAATTGCTTGGATGTTGAGTATACATGCATACGTGGAGCGTCTTTTGGCTACTTTCAAATTGTGTCGCATATGTTTCAATTGTACTTTAAAGTTTGTTATGTAACTAGTTGTCGAACTACTTTGTAAACATTGAAATATCTTTACTTTTGAAATGAATGCGACATACTTTTGGTCAAACGTTGTTTTAAATACTTATGACCACGTAACGGGACCTAAGTAGACGGTGCCGTCAATGACGATTTTGTCAGGTCGCTACATATGTGTAGGATGGGTGCGGGTCGGGTGAAGCGGTTCTCGGTTATAGAACTCACTTCATATATAGGTGGATTTGATGGGCTTGTGTAATAAGTCCAATTGGCACGGTTGTGCGTTTTGGTTGATCACCTTTGGCTAGGTGCACACTTCGTGTGTACGTTATCACATGGACTTGTGATATGGAGCTATATAATCCCAATGTAGTGGGATTGGTATTGAGATACGGTTGAGTAACCCCGATGATGTGGGTTTTGATGAGGTAGCAAATCTTGGGTTGTGGGGATTCATGATGACTTGGGTTGTTCGGTCATCTTATTGATGAGGTAGTGAATCTCGGGTTGTACGAATTCACTAAGGCACGGGTAGTACGGCCGTCCTCGGTTATTGAAGTGGTGAAGGAAGTGAATCTCGGGTTGTACAAATTCATGGGTTTAAGGTTAAGGGGTTAACCTTGTTGTATTTTTGGATGTATCTTGTATATGCTTATATATACTTATTGTATGTTGTAGCTAATCTTACGGATTTGGCTTGTGGTACGTGAGGTATAACTTTGCTTAGTTATGCTCGGATTGCGGTATGTGTTTACTATTTGTGTGTTGGCGATTCGTATTCATTTTATGCATATATATGTATGTAGTATATTCTCACTCACTAAGATTAGCTTACCCTCTCGTTATTTACATTTTTATAGATTTGCATGGATGCGGTGGCTCGGGTAAGTGTGGGAACTAGTAGACTCACGTAGTTGCTTTAGAAGATCTTGCTTTTGGATTTGATTAGGATTGGGTAGCGTATCCCCAATCACCATGCTCGGTCTTTAGTTTATGTTCAAACTCACGTGGTCGAAAACTTGTAATTTTGTACGAAAGTCGTAAAACGGCCGATGCGGGCCTGGTGTCGTAAAACTCGGTTTTATCGTGGAAAACTCTTAGTTTTAATTATTATAACATATTGTGAAAGTGTTTTCGTGTGAAAGTGTCGGGAAGCGGGTTTTCCGCTCACGTGTAAATGTAAAACAGATCAGAATCTTTTAGTTCATTTTGGACGCCGTCTAAAAGGCTTGGACGCCGTCCAGTCCTTCAGAACTGGAAGCCGTCCATATAGCTGGACGCCGTCCAGATGTACTGTCCCACAATTTTTTTTTTGTTGGGCATGTTTTTGGTCGGATAACAGGTTGGGTCGTTACAGGTGGTATCAGAGCATGGTCTAAGGGATTTAGTTGACTTGAGATAGATGCCTAGACTTAGACTTTTGTGTGTGCTTATTTGTTGCGGGACTTGTAGGGATTACGGGTCGGAATGGGAATTTGGTTAGTGCCTTAATTGTAGGTGGGCTAACGTTTATAATAATATGCGGATATTATTAATATACTATTGTGTTGTGTTTTGTTATTGTTTGCGTTGCGAATATCATCAAGCAAGATAGTCGTTGTACTAACAAGTTGATACGGCGTGTGTGCATAATAAGGACTTGCAAACCTTATTACGGGTGCAAATCGTGTCTAATAAGTGATGTACGACGAGTGTTGAGCAAGATGGGGCAGTTTGGTGCGCGTGGTTTTATTTCTTTTTCCCGTGTTTAATTGTTTTTGCATTCTTTAGAATGGCGACGGGAAATGGTACATCAAGCGGAGAACGAAATAACAACGATGAGTTTGCGGCGAGGGTTGAGGCCGAGGTTGCAAAACAAATGAAAACAATTCGAGAAGAGTTCGAAAGAAGGCTTATCGAGCCTCGGGGTAATAGTAAGAAGGAGTTTAGTTACAAGGAGTTTCGAGCGACTAAACCACCTATGTATCATGGAGAACCGGATCCGTTAGTGAGTACTCGTTGGATCTCGGCGATCGAAGGATGTTTTCGTACAAGTGAGTGTCCTCCGGACAAGAATACGAGAATTGCTACTAGTTTGTTGCGAGATGGTGCGAAAGATTGGTTGGATGGTAAGATTGATACGGTCGGCGAAGAACCGTTCATGAGTTTGTCGGGATTTTAAGAAGGAATTCTTTGAAGAATTCTGAACGCAAGTCGACTTGACAAGAATGTGTGAGGAGATACGCATGTTGAGACAATGGTCTATGGACCTAAATACTCTACGGGCTACCTTTATGTCTAAGGCGCGATTTTGCCCTGAGTATGTGAATAACGAAAGGTTGTTGATGCAAGACTTCCGTAAGGCTTTAAATGATGAGTTACGTGGGAAGATAATCCTTGGGCAAGTGAACTCGTTTGCCGAGCTATTTGCCGTGGCTAAGGGTTTTGAGCCATATTCTTGGGAGATAATCGATAATGCTCCGAGTAAGAGAAGGGTTGATTTGTACGGCGCCCCAAGTAAGAAAATAAGGGTGCAAGTGCGAGTATGGGTAATGTGGACAAAGGCACGACGAGTTCTCGTGCGCCTAGATGTTTCAATTGTGGTGTTAGGGGCCATAAGTTATGGGAGTGCACAATGCCGAGAAGTGATGATGGAATGTGCTACTATTGTCATAAAGAGGGACATCGCAAGCCGGATTGTCCCGAATTGGTGGCGGTGAATGCCGCAAGGAGACGTTAAGGTACGTTTCATTTTAATAAATATGTCTTTTGAATATTTATTATGTGTCATTGTGTACGAGTTTGTTGAAGCGTTGTGTTGTACATATTTTGTTATGGGTGACGTTCCTAGTGGAATTTCCCTATGGTGACGTTTTGATTGGCGATCGAAGGGTGTAAGACTTGGTGCAACCAAGCATTCCTTAGTGTTTCGAAAACGTTTCTACCAAGCCATGGGAATGGGCTTTGGTGTTCGGTTATGAGCGCGTGTTCGCTTTTGTGTTGAAGATGGTGAACCATGAGGTTCGTCGGGTGGATAAAACCCTTGAGATCGAGTGTTTGATCTCGACGTATGTTGGTAATGGAGTCTATGTGACGTGATGTTAGGTGCCTCTTTCATACCTACTAGCGTAGTGTTCGACTCCGATGGTGTTGCGGTTACATTGTACTTAGGGTACCCTATAGAAACCCTTAGGTACATGAGTGACTAGGTGGAAAGGTGATAAGCTATAGCAATCGGAGGATTGCAAGAATAAAGTTTGTGAAATTTGTGGTAAACGTTTCGTTCGAAGTGATGAAGGATAGGTTAAAAATCCTTCGTATGCTCAAGGTTGGAGCAAGATGTGGTGATGGGTCGTGTGAAACCAATTGTTAGAAAAGTCTACCTTTCGGTAGAATTGTACGGTTGTACAAGGTGTGTTGTGTTGGTTTTGTGTCGTTGTTTAAATAAAGCCAACGGGTGACGGTGTGCGTCAATTTCTAATGTACGAAATGAATTCGTGAGGATTCGAGTATTACGACCGATGGAGAAATTGGTCACGTATGACAGAGAGTGGTAATTATCGCTGATGATGTTACCACAGCGATGCGGTTATGGAACGTAGTTCCAAGGGGGAGTTACACTCCCGCACGAGGAGGTTTTAGTGTGAGATTTCGGATAATGCTCATAGTAGATCCAAAATTAGTGTCGGGACATAGATTTGGTCGATTTGTGGTAGTGTACAATTTCGGTTAAATTGTACTTATGGTTTCGGATTTGAATTATCACCGAGGTGGTAATGTGGTGAATCTCGTTGAGAGATAATGGGCGTATTTGACGAGCAAGTTGAAATCTCTCGGTTAAGGGATGTGTGTGTCGGATTCTCTTCTAGAGAATTATTGTTTTGTGCCTATGTGTGATATAGGTGGTTCTTGCTTGATCGTGATAGCGATGTTCGCGTGTGCGTATGATTCGTGTGCGGAAATTCCAGTCGGTGTGGAATGATATTAAGTATGCGTATATACTTCGTTTGTGGTGAATGGTTAGTGTAATTCGTTAGGATTCACTATAGTGTAGTAGTGCGCGATGTTGCACTACTCGTTGTTTGAGGCCAAAAGAGCGTATGTGATTGGTGGGTTATGGCCGTTGATTCGGTCCGCTAACTTCATCATGGGTATAGTGTTATATCGGTATGGTATAACGTTATCGGGAAATTCGAGTACCAATAGGGAATGGGAGTACCATTCTTTGCATGTGTGTCGGGACGTGAATATCAGGTTGTTCGTATTCACAATATTTCGGGTAGTACAATTGTCCCTACTGGTTGGACTCATAGTTTGAGGTAGTGAATGTCAGGTAGTTCGGATTCACTAAGGCTCGGGTTGTACGGCCATCCTCGATTATACTATGTGGTGGGGTAGTGAATATCAGTTTGCTCGTATTCACGATGACTCAGGTTTTGCGGTCATTTCGTTGTGGGAAATATGGATTGGGTTGGTGAATTTCGGGTTGTTGTGAATTCACTAAGGTTCGGGTTGTTTCGACCATCCTCCATATGTGTTTAGGCTCGGGTTGTTTCAGCCATGTTTGTAACAACCCAACCCGTAATACAAACGATCACGCGGAAATATCAAATAATTTTTTTTTTTGCTAGAACAGCATATGGCGCGGCGCGCCAAACTGGCCTGTCCAAAAAGTCATGAAATGCGAAAATGTTTGACCACTTCCCGACGTATTTAGACAAAACGCTTTTCACAACCTATTCATATATGAAAAACTAACACGTTCCATTCATAAAATAAGTTTTACGAGGCTGGGCCTACATCGGCCGTTTTACGTATTTCATGCGAAAATACAAGCTTTCAATCACATGATTTGTAACACCAAATAAAGCTGAGCATGGCGATTGGGGATACGCTACCCAATCCTAATCAATCCAAAAGCAAGCCTTCTAAAGCAACTACGCGAGTCCACTAGTCCCACGCTTACCCGAGCCACCGCATCCATGCAAATCTATAAAAAGGTAAACAACGAGAGGGTAAGCTAACGCTTAGTGAGTGAGAATATACTACATTCATATATATGCATAAAATGGACACGCCACACAAAACCAAATACCGCATACCAGAGCATCCAAGCATAAAGGCAAGCTAGTCTAAGCATACCGTAAGATCACTAAGCAACGAGCTAAAGATACATCAACAAAATATAAGTTCACCAACAACGATGTGAACAATGCCAATAAGCTACACCCGGAGGGTTAGCTACATTACGACAATACAACATTATATGTATACAATATATATATATATATATATATATATATATATATATATATATATATATATATATATATATATATATATATATATATATCTCGAATAACATAATTTGCTTACGCTTACAACACAATAACCATGGTTAACCAAATCTTCGCAAGGGAATGACTTCGTGAAACAAGTCATCGATGTTCATAACAACCATTAGTGCACTTAACACTTCGTACACTAACCCCACGGGTGGCATCTTAACACTTCGATACTTCACCCCGGGTGGCGTCTTAACACGTCGACACTTCACCCCGAGTGGTGTCTTAACACTTCGACACTTCACTCTTCATTTTTCTTGCGGTGGCATCTTAAGACGTCGATACTTCACCTCGAGTGGCGCCTTAACACATCAACACTTCACCCGTTATTCTCTTGGAGTGGCATCTTAGCACATCGATACTTCACTCCGGGTGGTGTCTTAACACATCGACACTTCACCCCGGGTGGTGTCTTAACACATCGACACTTCACCCGTCACATTACTTTGAGTGGTGTCTTAGCACATCGACACTTCACTTGTCACGTGAAATGTGGTGTCTTATCACATCGACACTTCACATATCACGCTACAACAAATAAATACATTATATACCTACGCATATAATTATTCCACTCACTATATTAACCCTTCGTCATTGGGGTTATATAAGTCCACATCACAAGCCCATGTGATAACGTACACACAAAGTGTGCACCTCGCCAAAGTGGTCAACCAAAATGCACAACCGTGCCAATTGGACCTATACACAAGTCTAACAATTCCACCTATACGAGAAGCGAGCTCTATAAGCGAGAACCCCTTCACCCGACCCGCACCCATCCTACACATACATATGCATATAGGATATTAACACTCACCTTGTTGCCTTGAAGAATGCTACCGAAATCCGTAATCGTCGATGGAATGTACCTAATCCATTTATCACATAACAAGTAACACAATTAGGGTGGATATACAAATCAACCCAAATTGACAACTAGTGCAATTTCGACCCAAATGCACTTCCAAGCACAAACCGCGCCCAAACTAACCAATAATCACTAACACCAGTGAGAATGGTCCTAATATTCCAATCAAACCCAATCATAGGTGTTAAACACCTATCATGCCCAAAATGACACTTAAACCCTAATTTGACCCATAAGAAGTCAATATCACGCCATTAGCAAGTTTTGACACCAGAACATATTTGATAGTGCTCCAAATTAACATACATTTTGTAGCAATATCCTCCCAATATGTAAATTATTTAGTTATAATTGTCTTATTTTAAGTTGTAATCGTTTATATTAAATAAGTGCGAAGACAAAAGGCAAAAACGAAGATTTGAAGATGCAAACGTCCAAAATGCTCAAATGTACAAGATACAATCCAAGTGGTTTAATTTATTGATAAGAAACGTCTAAAATGACAAGAGTAAAAGTTGCGGAACGCAAAGTACAAGATATTAAATTATACGAAAGGACGTTCGTAAATCCGGAACCGGGACTTGAGCCAACTATCAACGCCCGACGCAACGGACTAAAAATTATGAGTCAACTATGCACAAGAATATAATATAATATTTAAATAATTATATAAATTATTTATATATTATATATATTTAAATAAAACGTCGACAAGCAAATGGCCAAAAATTTGTGAGCTGGATTTCGGACCTCCGCACTCGCGGAGCTCTGAAGGCTTAAACCTCCACGATCGCGGAGCACACCAGGATCAAAATTTCCTATAAATTCAATGAGCTTCTGCCGAGTTTTATACATATAATAATAATAATACTCCTCTGTAATAATATATATATATATATATATATATATATATATATATATATATATATATATATATATATATATATATATATATATATATATATATATATATATATATATATATTATATATATAGCATAGTGTAGTTTTATATTAGATTAGTTTTGGGTTATGCAAAGGTTATTTTACGGGTTTTAAAGTCGGAGCTCTGTCCGTGTAACACTACGCGATAAATAATCAATGTAAGCTATGTTCTCCTTTTTAAATTAATGTCTCGTACTTAAGTTATTATTATGCTTATTTGAGCCGAAGTAATCATGATGTTAGACTAAATATTAAAGACGGGGTAATTGGGCTTTGGACCATAATTGGGGTTTGGACAAAAGAATGACACTTGTGGAAATTAGACTATAGGCTATTAATGGGCTTTATATTTGTTTAACTAAATGATAGTTTGTTAATTTAATATGAAGATTTACAATTGGACGTACTTATAAATAACCATATACACTCAATCGGACACGATGGGCGGGATATTTATATGTATGAATAATCGTTCATTTAACCGGACACGGGAATGGATTAATAGTTAATAGATTTATTAAAACAAGGGTGAAATTATAAACAAGGACACTTGGTGTAATTGTTAACAAAGTATTAAAACCTTGGGTTACACGCAGTCGATATCCTGGTGTAATTATTAAACAAAGTATTAAGACCTTGTTACAGTTTAAGTCCCCAATTAGTTGGAATATTTGACTTCGGGTATAAGGATAATTTGACGAGGACACTCGCATTTTATATTTATGACTGATGGACTGTTATGGACAAAAACCAGACGGACATATTAAATAATCCAGGACAAAGGACAATTAACCCATGGGAATAAACTAAAATCAACACGTCAAACATCATGATTACGGAAGTTTAAATAAGCATAATTCTTTTATTTTCATATTTAATTGCACTTTTAATTATCGCACTTTTATTTATTGTCATTGTATTTAATTGCACTTTTAATTATCGTACTTTTTAATTTTCTCGCACTTTTATTTATCGCAATTTCATTATCGTTATTTACTTTACGTTTTAAATTAAGTTGTATTTATTTTTAATATTTTACATTAGGGTTTAACTGCGACTAAAGTTTTAAAATCGACAAACCGGTCATTAAACCGTAAACCCCCTTTTTATATATTATTATATATTATTATATATATTTTGTACAAATATAGTTATTTAAAATATAGTGTGAAATAAGCCATCTCCCTGTGGAACGAACCGGACTTACTAAAAACTATACTACTCTACGATTAGGTACACTGCCTATAGTGTTGTAGCAAGGTTTAGGTATATCCCATCTGTAAATAAATAATTAAAACTTGTGTAATTTGTAACGTATTTCGTAGTAAAAAAATATATAGTATTTCACGTACACCTCGAACGACATCAATATTTAACTCGGTTCTATGCTTCAACTTACTCCATTTTAAGTTTATAAACCTTATTAAATCGGCAATTGAGTCATAATCATCAACAAACCCTAATTTTGACTCTAGTCAAAATTAGTCAACCATAAGAACCCTAATGGTTTCAAAAACACCAATAATCACTAACACTTGTGATTATACACCATTTACAAGTCTTAAACATGGTTAAATCATTAACCAACCCAAAACCCGCCAAATATCAAAATAGCAAGTTTCCATAAACCCTCTTCATCAACCAAATGGGTTTTACAACTAACAATCTCAAACCCTAACTTGAATATCAAATCTAACAAATGAAATTCGGAGTTAGAACTTACCAATACTACCAAAACATAGCTAGGAGCGAGATGAACAACTTTAAAACCCGAGCTTTGGCGAGAATTCGACTCCTTCTTCTCCAAATCAAGCTCTCTCACTCTAGAACTCTTCCTCTCTCTCTAGATGTGGATGAAAGTGTTTGTGTGGGTGAGAAATGAGCTCCAATGGAGTTCTAGATCAGTCTTGATGACCCTAAACCGACCCTAAATGAAAAGACCAAAGTACCCCTCATTTAAACCTTTTAAAAAGGCTGAAAGTTGCACAGCAGCAATCGGAGCGCCGTGCCAAATGGTGGAGCGCCGCTCCAACCTGCAGGTCAGTTTTCAGAAACTTGTTTTGGCCATAACTTTTTGACCGTAGCTCCGTTTTCGATGAATCAAATATCGTTGGAAATGTAATAAGATTTCATTTCCAATGGTAAGGCTTTGAAACATCAACACAAACTTTATTTGGGGTTGAAAAGATACGTACACACCTTGTCACTTCAGACAACGTCTAGTTTCCTTCGGCGTTCGAGCAAGCAATACGTACACTTCATACACGCATCGTACACCATAAATACATTATGTACAATAAATATTTGGGTCTTACAACTCTCCCCCACTTAAACTCGATCACGTCCTCATGATCTTCTCCACTTAACCAATCCGGACCTACTCAACGGTCCTCAATTATAAGTACCAATCCGAACTTTCCTGGACAATTCTTCCCAATGAATCACCTTTAACATCTAAAATCATCACCCGTGATTTATCAAAACCACAATCCGAGCACTAAAACCTGCTCAATTCCCATATCGGGAAAAACTCAACCAATCTCGTACCGAGATATCAATTCCTTAGCGTACCTTTACCCAGCACAACGCTAAAAGCGACCAAGTCTCAACCTAAAGTCAACAATCTGAACGTTGAAGATCGAACCACATGAATCCTTACGGATTACACTTACCTCTAAACATCCTTTGTAGTGTGCAATATAACCAATACGCCACTATCCTAACATCATAAGCAACGGCTAAAACCAAAAGCGCCCAAAACGACTATGCCAACGCTAATCCTAAGGTGTACAAAATCGACTATTGTCACACCCGTTGAAATGTCCCGTTCATATTGATTATAAATGTTCCATATTAATTGATTTCGTTGCGAGGTTTTGACCTCTATATGAGATGTTTTTCAAAGACTGCATTCATTTTTAAAATAATCATAACCTTTATTTTATTAATAAAGGTTTTAAAAACATTACGTAGATTATCAAATAATGATAATCTAAAATATACTGTTTACACACGACCATTACATAATGGTTTACAATAGAAATATATTACATCAACATATGTTTCTTGAATGCAGTTTTTACACAATGTCATACAAACATGGACTCCAAATCTTGTTCTTATTTTAGTATGCAACAGCGGAAGCTCTTAGTATTCACCTGAGAATAAACATACTTTAAACGTCAATAAAAATGTTGGTGAGTTATAGGTTTAACCTATATATATCAAATCGTAACAATAGACCACAAGATTTCATATTTCAATACACATCCCATACATAGAGATAAAAATCATTCATATGGTGAACACCTGGTAACCGACATTAACAAGATGCATATATAAGAATATCCCCATCATTCCGGGACACCCTTCGGATATGATATAAATTTCGAAGTACTAAAGCATCTGGTACTTTGGATGGGGTTTGTTAGGCCCAATAGATCTATCTTTAGGATTCGCGTCAATTAGTGTGTCTGTTCCCTAATTCTTAGATTACCAGACTTAATAAAAAGGGGCATATTCGATTTCGATAATTCAACCATAGAATGTAGTTTCACGTACTTGTGTCTATTTTGTAAATCATTTATAAAACCTGCATGTATTCTCATCCCAAAAATATAAGATTTTAAAAGTGGGACTATAACTCACTTTCACAGATATTTCCTTCCTCGAAAATAAGACTTGGCCACGGATCGATTCACGAACCTATACAAATATGTACATATATATATCAAAGTATGATCAAAATATAATTACAACCATTTTTATTATGTTTTAAAGATTTGAGTGTATTAAGTCAGCTGTCCTCGTTAATAACCTACAACTAGTTGTCCACAGTTAGATGTACAGAAATAAATCGATATATATTATCTTGAATCAATCCACGACCCAGTGTATACACGTCTCAGGCTAGATCACAACTTAAAGTATGTATATTTTTGGAATCAACCTCAACCCTGTATAGCTAACTCTAACATTATTGCATATAGAGTGTCTATGGTTGTTCCAAATAATATATATACATGGATCGATATGATATGTCAAAATATTTGCATACGTGTCTATGGTATCCCAAGATTACATAATATATTAGAATACATGTATAATACAAAATAAGTTAGCTAAGATATGATTTGTATAGATTTGTTAAACATTTTCCGTAGCTAAAAAGATCAAAAATATCCAATCTTGTTTTACCCATAACTTCTTCATTTTAAATCCGTTTTGAGTGAATCAAATTGCTATGGTTTCATATTGAACTCTATTTTATGAATCTAAACAGAAAAAGTATAGGTTTATAGTGGGAAATATAAGTTACAAGTCTTTTTTGTAAAGGTAGTCATTTCACTCGAAAGAACGACGTCTAGATGACCATTTTGGAAAACATACTTCCACTTTGAGTTTAACCATGATTTTTGGATATAGTTTCATGTTCATAAGAAAAATCATTTTCCCAGAAGAACAACTCTTAAATCAAAATTTATCATAGTTTTTAATTAACTAACCCAAAACAGCCCGCGGTGTTACTACAACAGCGTATATCCGGTTTTACAGTGTTTTTCGTGTTTTCCGGTTTTTTAAATCATTAAGTTAGCATATCATATAGATATAGAACATGTGTTTAGTTGATTTTAAAAGTCAAGTTAGAAGGATTAACTTTTGTTTGCGAACAAGTTTAGAATTAACTAAACTATGTTCTAGTGATTTCAAGTTTAAACCTTCGAATAAGATAGCTTTATATGTATGAATCGAATGATGTTAAGAACATCATTAATACCTCAAGTTTTGTGGATAAACCTACTTGAAAAGACACAAATGGATCAAGCTTCAAAGGATCCTTGGATGGCTTGAAAGTTCTTGAAGCAGAATCATGACACGAAAACAAATTCAAGTAAGATCATCATCCGAAATAAGATTGTTATAGTTATATAAATTGAACCAAATTTGAATATGAGTATTACCTTGTATTAGAAAGATATCTTACTGTAAATAAGAAAGATTTCTTGAGGTTGGATGATCACTTTACAAGATTGGAAGTAAGCTAGCAAACTTGGAAGTATTCTTGATTTTATAAAACTAGAACTTATAGAATTTATGAAGAACACTTAGAACTTGAAGATAGAATTTGAGAGAGATCACTTAGATGAAGAAAATTGAAGAATGAAAGTGTTTGTAGGTGTTTTTGGTCTTTGGTATATGGATTAGATATAAAGGAAGTGTAATTTTGTTTTCATGTAAATAAGTCATGAATGATTACTCATATTTTTATAATTTTATGAGATATTTCATGCTAGTTGCCAAATGATGGTTCCCACATGTGTTAGGTGACTCACATGGGCTTCTAAGAGCTGATTATTGGAGTGTATATACCAATTGTACATACATCTAAAAGCTGTGTATTGTACGAGTACGAATACGGGTGCATACGAGTAGAATTGTTGATGAAACTGAACGAGGATGTAATTGTGAGCATTTTTTTAAGTAGAAGTACTTTGATATGTGTCTTGAAGTCTTTCAAAAGTGTAAGAATACATATCAAAACACAACATGTATATACATTTTAACTGAGTCATTAAGTCATCGTTAGTCGTTACATGTAAATGTTGTTTTGAAACCTTTAGGTTAACGATCTTGTTAAATGTTGTTAACCCAATTTTTATTATATCTAATGAGATGTTAAATTATTATATTATCATGATATTATTATATATTAATATATCTTAATATGATATATATACATTTAAATGTCGTTACAACGATAATCGTTACATATATGTCTCGTTTCGAAATCCTTAAGTTAGTAGTCTTAGTTTTTACATATGTAGTTCATTGTTAATATACATAATGACATGTTTACTTATCATTTATCATGATTAAACATAGTGTAACAATATCTTAATATGATTCATATGTAATTAGTAAGATGTTGTTATAACGATAATCGTTATATATATCGTTTCGAGTTTCTTAATTCAATAAACACAATTTTATGTATATAAATCATTGTTAAAATACCTAATGAGATACTTACTTATCATAATATCATGTTAACTATATATATAATCATATATATGTCATCATATAGTTTTTACAAGTTTTAACGTTCGTGAATCACCGGTCAACTTGGGTGGTCAATTGTCTATATGAAACCTATTTCAATTAATCAAGTCATAACAAGTTTGATTGCTTAACATGTTGGAAACACTTAATCATGTAAATATCAATTTCATTTAATATATATAAACATGGAAAAGTTCGGGTCACTACAGTACCTACCCGTTAAATAAATTTCGTCCCGTAATTTTAAGCTGTTGAAGGTGTTGACGAATCTTCTGGAAATAGATGCGGGTATTTCTTCTTCATCTGATCTTCACACTCCCAGGTGAACTCAGTACCTCTACGAGCATTCCATCGAACCTTAACAATCGGTATCTTGTTTTGCTTAAGTCTCTTAACCTCACCATCCATTATTTCGACGGGTTCTTCAATGAATTGAAGTTTTTCATTGATTTGGATTACGTCCAATGGAATAGTGAGATCTTCTTTAGCAAAACATTTCTTCAAATTCGAGACGTGGAAAGTGTTATGTACAGCCACGAGTTGTTGAGGTAGCTCCGGTTGGTAAGCTACTGGACCGACACGATCTATAATCTTGAATGGTCTAATGTACCTTGGATTTAGTTTCCCCCATTTACCAAATCGAACAACACCTTTCCAAGGTGAAACCTTAAGCATGACCATTTCTTCAATTTCAAACTCTATATCTTTTCTTTTACTGTCCGCGTAGCTCTTTTGTCGACTCTGGGCGGTTTTCAATCGTTGTTGAATTTGGATGATTTTCTCGGTAGTTTCTTGTATTATCTCCGGACCCGTAATCTATCTATCCCCCACTTCATTCCAACAAATTGGAGACCTGCACTTTCTACCATAAATTGCCTCAAACGGCGCCATCTCAATACTAGAATGATAACTGTTGTTGTAGGAAAATTCTGCTAACGGTAGGTGTCGATCCTAACTATTTCCGAAATCAATAACACATGCTCGTAGCATGTCTTCAAGCGTTTGTATCGTCCTTTCGCTCTGTCCATCAGTTTGTGGATGATAGGCAGTACTCATGTCTAGATGAGTCCCCAATGCTTGTTGCAACGTCTGGCAGAACCTTGAAACAAATCTACCATCCCTATCAGAGATAATAGAGACTGGTATTCCATGTCTGGAGATAACCTCCTTCAAATACAATCACGTCAACTTCTCCATTTTGTCATCTTCTCTCATTGGCAGGAAGTATGCCGACTTGGTGAGACGATCAACTATTACCCAAATAGTATCATAACCACTTGCAGTCCTTGGCAATTTCGTAATGAAATCCATGGTAATGTTTTCCCATTTCCATTCCAGGATTTCAGGTTGTTGTAGTAGATCTGATAGTTTCTGATGTTCAGCTTTGACCTTAGAACACGTCAAACATTCTCCTACATATTTAGCAATATCGGCTTTCATACCCGGCCACCAAAAGTGTTTCTTGAGATCTTTATACATCTTCCCCGCTCCGGGATGTATTGAATATCTGGTTTTATGTGCTTCCTTAAGTACCATTTCTCTCACATCTCCAAACCTTGGTACCCAAAAGCTATCAGCCCTATATCGGGTTCCGTCTTCCCGAATATTAAGATGTTTCTCTGATCCTTTGGGTATCTCATTCTTCAACTTTCCTTCTTTTACAACCCCCTGTTGCGCCTCCTTTATTTGAGTAGTAAGGTTAGTACGAATAATTATATTTATATCTTTTACCCGTATAGGTTCTCTGTCCTTTCTACTCAAAGCGTCAGCTACCACATTCGCCTTCCCCGGGTGGTATCGAATCTCAAAATCATAATCATTCAACAGTTCAATCCACCTGCGTTGTCTCATATTCAGTTGCTTCTGATTAAATATATGTTGGAGACTTTTGTGGTCGGTATATATAATACTTTTGACCCCATATAAATAATGCCTCCAAGTCTTTAATGCAAAAACAACAGCACCCAATTCCAAATCGTGAGTTGTATAATTTTGCTCGTGAATCTTCAATTGTCTAGATGCATAAGCAATCACCTTCGTTCGTTGCATTAATACACAACCGTGACCTTGCTTTGATGCGTCACAATAAATCACAAAATCATCATTCCCTTCAGGCAATGACAATATAGGTTCTGTAGTTAGCTTTTTCTTCAATAACTGAAACGCCTTCTCTTGTTCATCCTTCCATTCAAATTTCTTCCCATTATGCGTTAATGCAGTCAAGGGTTTTGCTATTTTGGAGAAATCTTGGATGAATCTTCTGTAGTAACCAGCCAATCCTAAAAATTGACGTATATGCTTCATAGTTTTTGGGGTTTTCCACTTTTCAACGGTTTCAATCTTTGCCGGGTCCACCTGGATATCTTCTCTGTTCACTATGTGACCGAGGAATTGAACTTTTTCCAACCAAAATGCACACTTAGAAAACTTAGCGTACAGTTTTTCTTTCCTCAATACTTCTAGCACTTTTCTCAAATGTTCTTCGTGCTCTTGATCATTCTTTGAGTAAATAAGTATGTCATCGATGAAAACAATGACAAACTTGTCAAGATATGGCCCACACACTCGGTTCATAAGGTCCATGAACACAGATGGTGCGTTAGTCAATCTAAACGGCATAACCATAAACTCGTAATGACCATAACGCGTCCTAAAAGTAGTTTTTGGAATATCATCCTCCTTTACTCGCATTTGATGATATCCAGAACGTAAATCGATTTTCGAATAAACCGACGAGCCTTGTAGTTGATCAAATAAGTCGTCAATTCTCGGCAGTGGATAACGATTTTTGATGGTAAGTTTATTCAACTCTCTGTAGTCAATACACAACCTAAATATACCATCCTTCTTCTTGACAAACAAAACAGGAGCTCCCCATGGTGATGTGCTTGGTCGAATGAAACCACGTTCTAATAGTTCTTGCAATTGGCTTTGCAGTTCTTTCATCTCGTTGGGTGTGAGTCTGTAAGGAGCACGAGCTATTGGTGTAGCTCCTAGTACAAGATCTATTTGAAATTCAACAGATCGATGTGGCGGTAGTCCCGGTAATTCTTTCGGAAATACATCGGGAAATTCTTTTGCGACAGGAACATCATTGATGCTCTTTTCTTCAGTTTGTACTTTCTTGACGTGTGCTAGAACAGCATAGCAACCTTTTCTTATTAGTTTTTGTGCCTTTAAATTACTAATAAGATGTAGCTTCGTGTTGCCCTTTTCTCTATACACCATTAAGGGTTCTCCTTCTTCTCGTACAATGCGAATTGCATTTTTGTAACATACGATCCCTGCTTTCATCTCCTTCAGCCAGTCCATGCCAACTATTACATCAAAACTCCCTAACTCTACTGGTATCAAATTAATCTTAAATATTTCGCTACCCAGTTTAAATTCTCGATTCCGGCATATATAATCTGCTAAAATTAATTTACCGTTTGCTAATTCGAGTAAAAATTTACTATCCAACGGCGTCAATGGACAACTTAATTTAGCACAAAAATCTCTACTCATATAGCTTCTATCCGCACCCGAATCAAATAAAACGTAAGCAGATTTATTGTCAATAAGAAACGTACCCGTAACAAGCTCCAGGTCTTCCTGTGCCTCTGCCGCATTAATATTGAAAACTCTTCCGCGGCCTTGTTCATTCGTGTTCTCCTGGTTCGGGCAATTTCTAATAATGTGGCCCAGTTTTCCACATTTATAACAAACTACATTGGCATAACTTGCTCCGACACTACTTGCTCCGCCATTACTCGTTCCGACACCATTTGTTCCTTTCGTTCTGTTAACCCCTGGTCCGTAGACCTCACACTTCGTCGCGCTATGACCATTTCTTTTACACTTGTTGCAAAATTTGGTGCAGAACCCCGAGTGATACTTTTCACACCTTTGGCATAGCTGCTTCTGATTGTTGTTGTTGTTGCGGTTGTTATTGTTGTTGGGATGATTGTTGTAGTTGTTGTTGTTGTTGTTGTTGTTGTGCCGTTTGTTATTGTTGCGATTGTTGGGATAGTTGTTGTTGTATTGGTGAATCTTATCACCATTTTCCTCCCACTTTCTTTTGACTAGCTTCACGTTGGCCTCTTCGGCCGCCTGTTCTTTAATTCTTCCCTCAATCTGGCTCACTAGTTTGTGAGCCATTCTACATGCCTTTTGTATGGAGGCAGGCTCGTGTGAACTTATATCTTCTTGGATTCTCTCCGGTAACCCTTTCACAAACGCGTCGATCTTCTCTTCCTCATCTTCGAACGCTCTCGGACACAATAGGCACAATTTTGTGAATCGTCTTTCGTACGAAGTAATATCGAATCCCTGTGTTCGTAACCCTCTAAGTTCTGACTTAAGCTTATTGGCCTCAGTTCTGGGACGGTACTTCTCGTTCATCAAGTGCTTGATTGCTGACCACGGTAGCGCGTAAGCATCATCTTGTCCCACTTGCTCTAGATAGGTATTCCACCATGTTAACGCAATACCTGTGAAGGTATGCATAGCGTACTTCACTTTGTCTCCTTCAGCACACTTACTTATGGCAAACACCGATTCAACTTTCTCAGTCCACCGTTTCAATCCGATTGGTCCTTCGGTCCCATCAAATTCTGAAGGTTTGCAGGCAGTGAATTCCTTGTAGGAGCATCCTACACGATTTCTTGCGCCGTTAGCTGTATTGCTAGATTCAGAGTTATTGTTGGTATGTAGCTCGGCTTGTACTGCGGCTATGTTTGAAGCAAGAAAGGCACGAAATTCCTCTTCGCTCATATTCAAGGTGTATCGAGTAGTCGGTGCCATTTCCTTCAAAATAGTCAAATGAAACAATTTAATCATACAGAATATTAAGAGTAGTCAATAGTATCTCGTAGCATAATATGAACTCATTTATAAAAGCTTTTTCTTCATATTAGCGTTTTATAAGTTTAAATTCGGGTACTACCTACCCGTTAAGTTCATACTTAGTAGCTAATATACAATTCAACTACTACAATTCCATATGAAAAACTGATTATAATAATATATCACATACAAATATTCTTCAAACTTACAACTTCGCTATATTACATATAACATGAAATATAGTACACTATGATACAGGACAGTTTTGAAGATAAATCTAGTTAATACGCAAGTTGTTCAGCAAAGAAAATAAAGACACGTAATTCAATAGTCCAGAAACAAGTCATACATTCTGGTTTTACTAAGACGACTTCCCATCCTTGGTCTTGTGGAAAATAACCGTTATGACCATTGGCTAGACAGCATGTTGTAATGTCGTCAAAAGGATGAGGGTTTCGTAATGTCCAACAGCCCCGTAATAATCTAAAAACCTTATTTCTCACCCCAAATACTGAATCCGTCACTTGTGGGAAGGTTTTATTTAAAAGTTGCAATCCAATATTCTTTTTCTCACTTTGGTAAGAAGCGAACATCACTAACCCGTAAGCATAACATGCTTCATTATGTTTCATGTTAGAAGCTCTTTCTAATTCACGAAATCCTATGTTGGGATATGTTGAGTCAAAATAGGTTCTTAACCCGTAGCGTAAAATTGCATTTGGGTTCCCCGTATTTAACGCTTTAAAGAAAACACGGCGTAACTTACGGTCTCCCCAATGTGATATACCCCACCTATCAAAGGAAAGCCTTTTATAAACTAAGGTATTTTTGGAAAGTCTTTCAAATGTTTGACAAGTTAATTTCGCCATAACTAAATGTGCTGATGAATTCTGACCGACTCTAGACAAGATTTCCTCAATCATATCCTCTAGTAGGTCTTCTAAAATATTCGGTTGTCTACCCTTAACGTCCATTTTATTTTTATACTGTAAAATAGACAAGGATTAGCTTCATGAAAGATAATTAACAAACAATACAAGCAATTTTTACATAGAACATAAGAGTACAAGCACATTACAATACATATAATACACAACATGATTACAACCTTCTAATCTGAATCACTGGTTTCTTCTTCTTCGGACTTGGCTCGTTTTCCTAATTTTCTAGGAATATATGGTGTTCCTCTAATACGAGCCGTCTTTTTCCACAATGGTTTAGAAAAACCTGGTGGTTTAGAGGTTCCCGGGTCATTGTTACATTTTAGGAAATACGGATGTAGTCGATACATATAAAGTTCATCGGGGTTGGAATCGGGTTTCTCTATTTTTATACCTTTTCTCTTATTATTTTCTTTCGCTTTATTAAATTGGGTCGAGGTAATTTCTATAACATCATCGGAATCCTCATCGGGATCCGATTCATCGAAAAATTGGTAATCTTCCCAATATTTTGCTTCCTCGGCGGAAACACCATTGACCATTATTAACTTTGGTCTGTTGGTTGAGGATTTTCTTTTATTTAATTGATTTACTATAGGTATCAATATTTCTTCCTCTGGAACCTATTCTTCTGGTTCCTCCTCTTCCGATTCCTCCTCTTCTGGTTCATCTTCTTCCGGTTCCTCCTCTTCCGGTTCTTCTTCTTCCGGTTCCTCTTCGGGAATTTGTGAATCTTTCCAAAATATATTCGACTCTTCATTATTATTAGGTGAATCAATGGGATTTGTACTAGAGGTAGACATCTATCACACAATATCAAACACGTTAAGAGATTAATATATCACATAATATTTACATGTTAATAATATATAGTTTCCAACAAAAAATGTTAATCAATCATTTTTGAAGAAAAACACGGTCGAAGTCCAGACTCACTAATGCATCCTAACAAACTCGGTAAGATACACTAATGCAATTTTCTGGTTCTCTAAGACCAACGCTCGGATACCAACTGAAATGTCCCGTTCATATTGATTATAAACGTTCCATATTAATTGATTTCGTTGCGAGGTTTTGACCTCTATATGAGACGTTTTTCAAAGACTGTATTCATTTTTAAAACAACCATAACCTTTATTTTATCAATAAAGGTTTTAAAAACATTACGTAGATTATCAAATAATGATAATCTAAAATATACTGTTTACACACGACCATTACATAATGGTTTACAATAGAAATATATTACATCGACATATGTTTCTTGAATGCAGTTTTTACACAATGTCATACAAACATGGACTCCAAATCTTGTCCTTATTTTAGTATGCAACAGCAGAAGCTCTTAGTATTCACCTGAGAATAAACATGCTTTAAACATCAACAAAAATGTTGGTGAGTTATAGGTTTAACCTATATATATCAAATCGTAACAATAGACCACAAGATTTCATATTTCAATACACATCCCATACATAGAGATAAAAATCATTCATATGGTGATTACCTGGTAACCGACATTAACAAGATGCATATATAAGAATATCCCCATCATTATGGGACACCCTTCGGATATGATATAAATTTCGAAGTACTAAAGCATCCAGTACTTTGGATGGGGTTTGTTAGGCCCAATAGATCTATCTTTAGGATTCGCGTCAATTAGGGTGTCAGTTCCCTAATTCTTAGATTACCAGACTTAATAAAAAGGGGCATATTCGATTTCGATAATTCAACCATAGAATGTAGTTTCACGTACTTGTGTCTATTTTGTAAATCATTTATAAAACCTGCATGTATTCTCATCCCAAAAATATTAGATTTTAAAAGTGGGACTATAACTCACTTTCACAGATATTTCCTTCCTCGGAAATATGACTTGGCCACGGATCGATTCACGAACCTATACAAATATGTACATATATATATCAAAGTATGATCAAAATATAATTACAATCATTTTTATTATGTTTTAAAGATTTAAGCGTATTAAGTCAGCTGTCCTCGTTAATAACCTACAACTAGTTGTCCACAGTTAGATGTACAGAAATAAATCGATATATATTATCTTGAATCAATCCACGACTCAGTGTATACATGTCTCAGGCTAGATCACAACTCAAAGTATATATATTTTTGGAATCAACCTCAACCCTGTATAGCTAACTCCAACATTACTGCATATAGAGTGTCTATGGTTGTTCCGAATAATATATATACATGGGTCGATATGATATGTCAAAACATTTGCATACGTGTCTATGGTATCCCAAGATTACATAATATATTAGAATACATGTATAATACAATATAAGTTAGCTAAGATATGATTTGTATAGATTTGTTAAACATTTCCCGTAGCTAAAAAGATCAAAAATATCCAATCTTGTTTTACCCATAACTTCTTCATTTTAAATCCGTTTTGAGTGAATCAAATTGTTATGGTTTCATATTGAACTCTATTTTATGAATCTAAACAGAAAAAGTATAGGTTTATAGTCGGAAATATAAGTTACAAGTCTTTTTTGTAAAGGTAGTCATTTCACTCGAAAGAACGACGTCTAGATGACCATTTTGGAAAACATACTTCCACTTTGAGTTTAACCATGATTTTTAGATATAGTTTCACGTTCATAAGAAATATCATTTTCCCAGAAGAACAACTCTTAAATCAAAATTTATCATAGTTTTTAATTAACTAACCCAAAACAGTCCGCGGTGTTACTACAACGGCGTATATCCGGTTTTACGGTGTTTTTCATGTTTTCCGGTTTTTTAAATCATTAAGTTAGCATATCATATAGATATAGAACATGTGTTTAGTTGATTTTAAAAGTCAAGTTAGAAGGATTAACTTTTGTTTGCGAACAAGTTTAGAATTAACTAAACTATGTTCTAGTGATTTCAAGTTTAAACCTTCGAATAAGATAGCTTTATATGTATGAATCGAATGATGTTAAGAACATCATTACTACCTCAAGTTTTGTGGATAAACCTACTGGAAAAGACACAAATGGATCAAGCTTCAAAGGATCCTTGGATGGCTTGAAAGTTCTTGAAGCAGAATCATGACACGAAAACAAATTCAAGTAAGATCATCACCCGAAATAAGATTGTTATAGTTATATAAATTGAACCAAATTTGAATATGAGTATTACCTTGTATTAGAAAGATATCTTACTGTAAATAAGAAAGATTTCTTGAGGTTGGATGATCACTTTACAAGATTGGAAGTAAGCTAGCAAACTTGGAAGTATTCTTGATTTTATGAAACTAGAACTTATAGAATTTATGAAGAACACTTAGAACTTGAAGATAAAACTTGAGAGAGATCACTTAGATGAAGAAAATTGAAGAATGAAAGTGTTTGTAGGTGTTTTTGGTCTTTGGTATATGGATTAGATATAAAGGATGTGTAATTTTGTTTTCATGTAAATAAGTCATGAATGATTACTCATATTTTTGTAATTTTATGAGATATTTCATGCTAGTTGCCAAATGATGGTTCCCACATGTGTTAGGTGACTCACATGGGCTTCTAAGAGCTGATTATTAGAGTGTATATACCAATAGTACATACATCTAAAAGCTGTGTATTGTACGAGTACGAATACGGGTGCATACGAGTAGAATTGTTGATGAAACTGAACGAGGATGTAATTGTAAGCATTTTTGTTAAGTAGAAGTACTTTGATATGTTTCTTGAAGTCTTTCAAAAGTGTAAGAATACATATAAAAACACAACATGTATATACATTTTAACTGAGTCGTTAAGTCATCGTTAGTCGTTACATGTAAATGTTGTTTTGAAACCTTTAGGTTAACGATCTTGATAAATGTTGTTAACCCAATGTTTATTATATCTAATGAGATGTTAAATTATTATATTATCATGATATTATGATATATTAATATATCTTAATATGATATATATACATTTAAATGTCATTACAATGATAATCGTTACATATATGTCTCGTTTCGAAATCCTTAAGTTAGTAGTCTTGTTTTTACATATGTAGTTCATTGTTAATATACATAATGACATGTTTACTTATAATTTATCATGATTAAACATAGTGTAACAATATCTTAATATGATTCATATGTAATTAGTAAGACGTTGTTATAACGATAATCGTTATATATATCGTTTCGAGTTTCTTAATTCAATAAACACAATTTTATGTATATAAATCATTGTTAAAATACCTAATGAGATACTTACTTATCATAATATCATGTTAACTATATATATAATCATATAAATGTCATCATATAGTTTTTACAAGTTTTAACGTTCGTGAATCACCGGTCAACTTGGGTGGTCAATTGTCTATATGAAACCTATTTCAATTAATCAAGTCTTAACAAGTTTGATTGCTTAACATGTTGGAAACACTTAATCATGTAAATATCAATTTCATTTAATATATATAAACATGGAAAAGTTCGGGTCACTACACCCGTAACAACATGTGAGCAAAACACGGCTATCACATCACTAATCACACAACATGGTCCTCACGACCCCACCATCGGTGTATAAAACAGCCAATAGATCACTCAACACCGGATGAAGTCAGCGGACCCCGTCAACGGTCATGCTTCACCGATATATCACTACTCCCATGATGAAGTCAGCGGACCCCGAAGGTCATGCTTCACCGATCAACAATACCATGATGAAGTCAGCGGACTCCGAAGGTCATGCTTCACCAATCAACAATACCATGATGAAGTCAGCGGACCCCGAAGGTCATGCTTCACCAATCAACAATACCATGATGAAGTCAGCGGACCTCGAAGGTCATGCTTCACCAATCAACGCCCTTTTGGCCTCGAACAACGAGTAGCGTAACATCGCGCTCTGCTACGCCATAGTGAATCCTAACGGATACCACTAACCATTCACACAATCGAGCAAGAACCACCTATATCGAACATAGGCACAAAACAAAAATTCTCTAAAAGAGAATCCGACACACACATCCCTTAACCGAGAGATTTCACCTTGCTCGCCAAACACGTCCATTATCTCTCAACGAGATTTACCACATTACCACCTCGGTGATAATTTCCAAATCCAAAATCATAAGTACAATTTAACCAAAATTGTACTCTACCACAAATCGACCAAAACTAGGTCCCAACACAAGTTTCGGATCTACCATAAGCATTATCCGAATTCTCACCCTAAGGATCTCCTCGTGCGGGAGTGTAACTCCCCCACTTGGAACTACGTTCCATATCCACAACTCGTACAATGCTACCAAAGGTAGACTTTACCAACAATTGGGCTCACACGACCCATCCCCACATCTTGCTCCAATCTTGGGCACACGAAGGATTTCAATTAATCCTTAAACACTTTGAATGAAAAGTGTACCACAATTACACAAACCATACCCTCGCAATCATCCAATTTCTTTAGTTTGTCAAATTCCACCCGATCACTCATGTACCTAAGGGTTTCACCTCGGTACCCTAAGTACAATGTAACCGCAACACAATCGGAGTCGAACACCACGCTAGTAGGTATAAAAGAGGCACCTAATGTCGCGTCACGTAGACTCCTTTACCAACATACATTGAGATCCAAAACACTCGATTTATCGGGTTTCATCCCACCCGTCGAACCTCATGGTTCATCAACTTCAACACGAGAGCGAACACGCTCTAACATCCGAACACCAAAACTCATTTCCATGGCTTGGTAGAAACATTTCCCAAATACTAAGGAATGCTTGGTTACGCCAAGTCTTACGCCCTTCGCCCAACAATCAAAACGTCACCATAGGGTACTTCCATTAGGAACGTCACCCATGACGATAACATGCACAACACGATGCATTTAACATACTCCAACTCAAACGGCACATAATAAATAATCAAAGGACATATTTATTAAAACGAAACGTACCTTAACGTCTCCTTGCCGCCCCCGTCCCCTCTAACTCGGGACATTCGGAATTTTGATGTCCTTCTTCTTGGCAATTGAAACATACTGTGCCATCACCCTTTGGCACCGGACATTCCCAAGACTTGTGACCCCTCACGCCACAACTGTAACACCTAGACACATTAGAATCTGATATACCCGTCCGTGTACCACCCGTGCTCACACTCGGACCCTTAGTCCTTTTACTTGGAGCACCAAAAGAAACAACCCTTCTCTCACTTGAAGGTTCACCAACCTTCGATCGCGAATACGACTCGAAACCTCTAGCGGCGGCGAATAACTCCGCAAACGATTTCGCCTGAACTCTGCTAATCTTACTCCTCAAGTCATTATTCAAGGTTCGATAGAAATCTTGCATCAACAAATGATCATTCCCCAAATACTTCGGGCAAAAACGATCCTTCGCCATAAAGGTCGTCTTGAGAGTATTCAAATCCATAGCTCCTTGTCGCAAATTTCGCAACTCATTACGCAATTCCCATAAATCGGCGGAAGTCCGGAACTAATCGAAGAATTCCTCCTTAAATTCGTCCCACGATAAAGCCATAAACGTTTCGCCACCGACAAGATCAATCTTACCGTCCAACCAATCCCTTGCCCTACCCCGCAACAAACTAGTAGCGAGTCTCGTCTTTTCTCGAGAGGGCATTCAATAGTGCGAAAACATCCTTCGACATCCGAGATCCAAGTTGTGCTTATCAAAGGATCCGGTTTCCCGTCATACATCGGGGTTTAGTCCTCATGAAGCTCTTAAGACAACGCTCCATTTCACCACTACTTTGAAGTTCGGAATACTTCCTATCCATTTCTTCTCGAAACGCACTCATTTGCTCCGCAACGGCGGCCGCAACTCTAGCATTAAACTCAGTGTCATTCGTCTCGATCCCGTTTCCCGTCGCCATTCCGAGGAATGCAAAGCGATTATATCACGAACGTATAAAGCACACACACAACACCGCCCCATCTTGCTAAATACTCGTCGTACATCACTTGTTAGACACGATTTGCACCAGTAATAAGGTTTGCAAGTCCTTATTATGCATACACGCCGTATCGACTCGTTAGTACAACGAACGCCTCGCTCGATGATATATGCAACCGCAAACGTAAACAAAACATAACACAAGAATCATTATCACAACACAATAGCATATTAATAATATCCGCATTACTAATATAAACGTTAGTCAACCTATAAACAAGGCACTAACTAAACCCATTCCGACCCGTAATCCTACAAGTCCCGCAACAAATTAAGCACACACAAAAGTCTAAGTCTAGGCACCTATCTCAAGTCACCTAAATCCCTTAGACCATGCTCTGATACCACTTGTAACAACCCAACCCGTAATACAAACGATCACGCGGAAATATCAAATAAAAAAAATTTGCTTATGGCGCGGCGCGCCAAACTGGCCTGTCCAAAAAGTCATGAAATGCGAAAATGTTTGACCATTTCTCGACGTATTTAGACAAAACGCTTTTCACAACCTATTCATATATGAAAAACTAACACGTTCCATTCATAAAATAAGTTTTACGAGGCCGGGCCCACATCGGCCGTTTTACGACTTTCATACGAAAATACAAGTTTTCAATCACATGATTTGTAACACCAAATAAAGCCGAGCATGGCGATTGGGGATACGCTACCCAATCCTAATCAATCCAAAAGAAAGCCTTCTAAAGCAACTACGCGAGTCCACTAGTCCCACGCTTACCCGAGCCACCGCATCCATGCAAATCTATAAAAAGGTAAACAACGAGAGGGTAAGCTAACGCTTAGTGAGTGAGAATATACTACATACATATATATGCATAAAATGGACACGCCAGACAAAACCAAATACCGCATACCGGAGCATCCAAGCATAAAGGCAAGCTAGTCTAAGCATACCGTAAGATCACTAAGCAACGAGCTAAAGATACATCAACAAAATATAAGTTCACCAATAACGATGTGAACAATGCCAATAAGCTACACCCGGAGGGTTAGCTACATTACGACAATACAACATTATATGCATACAATATATATATATATATATATATATATATATATATATATATATATATATATATATATATATATATATATATCGAATAACATAATTTGCTTACGCTTACAACACAATAACCATGGTTAACCAAATCTTCGCAAGGGAATGACTTCGCGAAACAAGTCATCGATGTTCATAACAACCATTAGTGCACTTAACACTTCGTACACTAACCCCACGGGTGGCATCTTAACACTTCGATACTTCTCCCCAGGTGGCGTCTTAACACGTCGACACTTCACCCCGAGTGGTGTCTTAACACTTCGACACTTCACTCTTCATTTTAATTGAGGTGGCATCTTAACACGTCGATACTTCACCTCGAGTGGCGCCTTAACACATCGGCACTTCACCCGTTATTCTCTTGGAGTGGCATCTTAGCACATCGATACTTCACTCCGGGTGGTGTCTTAACACATCGACACTTCACCCTGGGTGGCATCTTAACACATCGACACTTCACCCGTCACATTACTTTGAGTGGTGTCTTAGCACATCGACACTTCACTTGTCACGTGAAATGTGGTGTCTTAGCACATCGACACTTCACATCTCACGCTACAACAAATAAATACATTATATACCTACGCATATAATTATTCCACTCACTATATTAACCCTTCGTCATTGAGGTTATATAAGTCCACATCACACGCCCATGTGATAACGTACACACAAAGTGTGCACCTCGCCAAAGTGGTCAACCAAAACGCACAACCGTGCCAATTGGACCTATACACAAGTATACGAGAAGCGAGCTCTATAATCGAGAACCCCTTCACCCGACTCGCACCCATCCTACACATACATATGCATATAGGATATTAACACTCACCTTGTCGCCTTGAAGAATGCTACCGAAATCCGCAATCGCCGATGGAATGTACCTAATCCATTTATCACATAACAAGTAACACAATTAGGGTGGATATACAAATCAACCCAAATTGACAACTAGTGCAATTTCGACCCAAATGCACTTCCAAGCACAAACCGCGCCCAAACTAACCAATAATCACTAACACCAGTGAGAATGGTCCTAGTATGCCAATCAAACCCAATCATAGGTGTTAAACACCTATCTTGCCCAAAATGACACTTAAACCCTAATTTGACCCATAAGAGCAATATCACTCCATTAGCAAGTTTTGACACCAGAACATATTTAACTCGGTTCTATGCTTCAACTTAATCCATTTTAAGTTTATAAACCTTATTAAATCGGAAATTGAGTCATAATCATCAACAAACCCTAATTTTGACTCTAGTCAAAATTAGTCAACCATAAGAACCCTAATGGTTTCCAAAACACCAATAATCACTAACACTAGTGATTATACACCATTTACAAGTCTTAAACATGGTTAAATCATTAACCAACCCAAAACCCGCCAAATATCAAAATAGCAAGTTTTCATAAACCATCTTCATCAACCAAATGGGTTTTACAACTAACAATCTCAAACCCTAACTTGAATATCAAATCTAACAAATGAAATTCGGAGTTAGAACTTACCAATACTACCAAAACATAGCTAGGAGCGAGATGAACAACTTTAAAACCCGAGCTTTGGCGAGAATTCGACTCCTTCTTCTCCAAATCAAGCTCTCTCACTCTAGAACTCTTCCTCTCTCTCTCTCTAGATGTGGATGAGAGTGTTTGTGTGGGTGAGAAATGAGCTCCAATGGAGTTCTAGATCAGTCTTGATGACCCTAAACCGACCCTAAATGAAAAGACCAAAGTACCCCTCATTTAAACCTTTTAAAAAGGCTGAAAATTGCATCAGCAGCAATCGGAGCGCCGCGCCAAATGGTGGAGCGCCGCTCCAACCTGCAGGTCAGTTTTCAGAAACTTGTTTTGGCCATAACTTTTTGACCGTAGCTCCGTTTTCGATGAATCAAATATCGTTGGAAACGTAATAAGATTTCCTTTCCAATGGTAAGGCTTTGAAAAATCAACACAAACTTTATTTGGGGTTGAAAAGATACGTACACACCTTGTCACGTCAGACAACGTCCAGTTTCCTTCGGCGTTCGAGCAAGCAACACGTACACTTCATACACGCATCGTACACCATAAATACATTATGTACAATAAATATTTGAGTCTTAAAATGTTGATGTGGCTAGTATTCTGAACTATTGGTTGTTTTATACACCAATGGTGGGGTCGTGAGGACCATGTTGTGTGATTAGTGATGCGATAGCCGTGTTTCGCTCACATGTTGTTACGGGTGTGACAATAGTTGATTTTGTATACCTTGGGATCTGCGTTGCTATAGTCGTTTTGGGCGCTGTCGGTTAGCCGTTTGCTTATGATGTTACGGTAGTTGCATAATAGACATGTTTGCGCACTACAAGGGTTGTTAAGTGGGATGTGTTATCTGTAAGGATTCGATTCTATTCGGTCTTCATCGCTTAGATGGTTGACTTTATTTTGGTACGTGGTTGTTACTAGCAATGTACTTGGTATGGGTACGCTAGGAGTTGATATCTCGGTACGAGATTGGTTGAGTTTTTCCCAATTTGAGGGATTGAGCGAGTTTTAGTGCTCGGATTTGTGGATTTGATAAATCGCGGATGACGATTTAGTGTTAAAGGTGATTCGTTGGGAAGAATTGCCTAGAGAAATTGGAAGGAAACATGATGTTTTCGCGTATGTTAAGAGGTTGTGGTAGATTTCAGATGTTGCGTGCATTGCATGTCTCGAAATGCGTGCACGTGTGTATGTTTGGTAAATGGAATAACCCTCGAGTTTATCAAATATGTGGTGGAAGTCGGATTGGAACACATGTTTGAGGACCATGGAGTATGGGTCCGGTTGGTTAAGTAATGGAGATCATGAGGACGTGATCCAATTTAAGTGGGGGAGAGTTGTAAGACCCTGATCCTGTTTCAGTAGAATGAGAAGCCGTCCAAATTTGGGACGCCGTCCAGTAAAGAAAGGTTGGACGCCGTCCAAGCTTTGGGACGTCATCCAACAGAACTGACGGGCCAGCTGAGAAATTGTGTAAAATTAGAAAGGACATTTTGGTCAATTCACTTGGGTGTCGGTTTGGAGCCTTCAAGTCTGATCTAGATCCCATTTGTGGATCACATTTCACCCACACAAACACTCTCAATCATTCCTAGAGAGAGAGTAAGAGTTTAGAGAGAGAGAGAGAGAGCTTGATTTGGAGAAGAAGGAGTCGGATTCTCACCAAAGCTCGGGTTTTAAAGTTGTTCACCTCGTTCACGGCTACGTTGTGGTAGTATTGGTAAGTTCAAACTCTGAATTTCATTTGTTAAAATTGATATTCAAGTTAGGGTTTGAGCTTGATTAGTTGTGAAACCCTTTTAGATGATGAAGTGGGTTTATGGTGACTAGTTATTCTTGTCACTTGGCGGGTTTTGGGTTGGTTGATGTTTTGGCCATGATTAGGCTTTGATAATGGGTATAATCACTAGTGTTAATGATTATGGAAGTGTTGGAACCCATTTGGGGGTATTTGGTTGACTAATTTTGAAATGGGTCAAAATTAGGGTTTGGTGTCAATTTGCGCAAGACGAGTGTTTAACACTTGTGTTCGGGTTTAATTGGCGTATTAGGACCATTCTCACTTGTGTTAGTGATTATTGGTTGGTTTGGACGCGGTTTGGTGCTTGGAAGTGCAATGGGTCGAAATTGCACTAAGTGTCGTTTTGAGTTGGTTTGTAAATCCACTCTAAGTGTGTTGTTTGTATTGTGATAATGGAATAGGTACTTTCCATTGGCAAATTGGGGATTATTTCGGTAGCATTCATCAAGGCGACAAGGTGAGTGTTAATATCCTATGTGCATATGTATGTGTAGGGTGGGTGCAGGTGAAGTGGTTCTCGGTTATAGAACTCACTTCATATATAGGTGGATTTGATGGGCTTATGTAATAAGTCCAATTGGCACGGTTGTGCATTTTGGTTGACCACCTTTGGCTAGGTGCACACTTCGTGTGTACGTTATCACATGGACTTGTGATATGGAGTTATATAATCCCGATGTAGTGAGATTGGTATTGAGTTACGGTTGAGTAACCCCGATGACGTGGGTTTTGATGAGGTGGCGAATCTCGAGTTGTGCGGATTCATGATGACTCGGGTTGTTCGGTCATCTTATTGATGAGGTAGTGAATCTCGGGTTGTACGAATTCACTAAGGCACGGGTAGTACGGCCGTCCTCGGTTGTTGAAGTGGTGAAAGAAGTGAATCTCGGGTTGTACGAATTCACTAAGGCTTGGGTTGTTCGGCCAACCTTCATGGGTTTAAGGTTAAGGGGTTAAACTTGTTGTATTTTCGGATGTATCTTGTATATGCTTATATATACTTATTGTATGTTGTAGCTAATCTTACGGATTTGGCTTGTGGTACGTGAGGTATAACTTTGCTTAGTTACGCTCGGATTGCGGTATTTGTTTACTATTTGTGTGTTGGCGATTCGTATTCATTTTATGCATATATATGTATGTAGTATATTCTCACTCACTAAGATTAGCTTACCCTCTCGTTGTTTACATTTTTATAGATTTGCATGGATGCGGTGGCTCGGGTAAGCGTGGGAACTAGTGGACTCGCGTAGTTGCTTTAGAAGATCTTGCTTTTGGATTTGATTAGGATTGGGTAGCGTATCCCCAATCACCATGCTCGGTCTTTAGTTTATGTTCAAACTCACGTAGTCAAAAACTTGTAATTTTGTACGAAAGTCGTAAAACGACCGATGCGGGCCCGGTGTCGTAAAACTCGGTTTTACGTGAAAAACTTTTAGTTTTAATTATTATAACATATTGTGAAAGTGTTTTCGTGTGAAAGTGTCGGGAAGCGGGTTTTTCGCTCGCGTGTAAATGTAAAACAGATCAGAATCTTTTAGTTCATTTGGACGCCGTCCAAAAGGCTTGGACGCCGTCCAGTCCTTCAGAACTGGACGCCGTCCAGATGTACTGTTCCACAAAATTTTTTTTTGGGCGTGTTTTTGGTCGGAAAACGGGTTGGGTCGTTACAGTAAAAGCTTGATTTAGCCGGCGACTGTCAATAGCCAGTCTGCGGCCTTGCTTGTTCAACACACCAGTCGGCGGCTAGATAACAACAGCCGACACCAAGGACTGATATTTAGTTATTGAATACTGTTTGTTGAGAACTCTTACGGGCTTGGTTAAAAAGACCCACTGTTCTAAATTGATCCCCTAGATCGACTTAGTATCGTGATATTGGTGCACTAACGAATTGGATCTCTTAATGTACTTGGTATGCGCGGGTGGAACAGCTGGATTAAGTCTCATAGTGTGATAATACGTTTAACCTTAGTGGCACTTAAATGACAGTTAGGTACACTTCGCGAATAGAGGGATTAAAGACTCAGATGTTCATGTTCAACCACTCAAAGTCATTAGAGAAGACGCTTTTAAAATTTGATCCGTTTACACATAAAAAACCCCAACCGAACCAACATTCTTCCTTTTTTATATTTGAGTTTATCTTCAATTTATCCATTGCTCCTGCAATACAAAACCTCCCAATTGATATATTTAATTATAAAATGAGCTAGAACAGATAAAATAAATTCAGCAACTATCTGGCATACCTCTTTTGAGACGATCTTGTACTTACACTACTCTACACTGACCGGGACTCTGCCTGTAATGCTAAAGTCGTAGTAGTATAAGTTTATAAATCTAAAATAGTTGATTCGAGACACACACACGATTGAACACACGTCAACTATACACTTTAATATATTGTACCAATTCATAACCGCCTATTAAAAAGTAATACATAAACGCTATGTACACTTGTTAAAATCATGTTAAGGACAACCCCTGTGGACTATAGTTAAAAATTTTATTAATTACTAATTTCGTGTAGTCACAACTCACAAGTATACACTAGTTTTAATATTAATTATTCTATATTTAATTAAACTAATGATCACAAAATTACAAAGATTGTTCCTCTGGTGTACTATTTTTTCACGTAGTCCCTCAATTTTTTCATTGGTTGTCCTTTGATTTGAATATTTTTTCAACTGTAGTACTTCCGTCACTTGACCGTCTATTTATTCCGGTACCTCTGTCCATGTGCATCTAACATGAGGGTAAATTAGTCATTTTCTTGAAAACACTATTTTCATCTTCATTTTCTTAAAACCCTCAATAACCTTACTCCGATGAAAATTATTAATCGAACCCTAAATATGCTTAACTAGTCGACGTTTGGAAGAATGACTAATAATATGGTATTCGAGATGGTAAAATACATACAATATGCAAGATATGTACGGTATGAGTTTTAGCGATTTTAATTTTTATCAACATTCGATAATATACATATTGCATTAACGATTTTAACCCTAATTTATGTTTTCAGAAATATATGAAATTTAAGTTGCAATGTTCAGTTTGAGTACACAACAATAGAAGATGTAAAGGGGATCATAGGAAGAATATTTGGAAGTGAAACTTACAAAAAGTAAGACTTGAAGAAAGTTAGATGTTGTAGTAGTCTTTTGTTATGAGATTAGTTTTTGTTACGTCCTCTGTTATATAACAACAACAACAACAACAACAACAACAACAACAACAACAATAAAACTCAATTTCATATAAGTTAGGTATGAGGGAGGTAAGATGTAGACAATCTTTTCACTATTCTAAAATAAAGAGAAGTCATTTATCTACCCAGAGTGAAAAACCCCAAGTTAGATCTTCGAGGTGCAAGGTTATTCTCTTTAAAGTTGACTTCGACAAAGCTTTTGATTGCATAAATTGAGAATTATTAATG
Organism: Rutidosis leptorrhynchoides; assembly: GCF_046630445.1. Taxonomy (NCBI): domain Eukaryota; kingdom Viridiplantae; phylum Streptophyta; class Magnoliopsida; order Asterales; family Asteraceae; genus Rutidosis; species Rutidosis leptorrhynchoides. The sequence continues at coordinate 341,113,774 of NC_092339.1, read as the reverse complement.
GAAGTTATGAAATGTATGGGTTTCGGTTCAAAATGGCGTAAATGGATTTTCTCATTCTTAGTTCGGCTACAATCTCGATTCTTATAAATGGCTCGCCGACAAATGAGTTCTCATTAGGAAGAGGGGTTAGAAAAGGGGATCTTCTCTCCCATTTCCGTTTTATTCTTGCGGCAGAAGGTCTTAATTTGATGGCAACATTAGCGGTTGAAAAGGGGTTATTCAAAGGGGTTGAGGTTAGAAGGGATAAAATCCCCATCTCGCATTTACAATATACGGATGACACTATCTTTATTGGTGAATGGAATAGGCTGAATGCATTTTGCTTACAAAATTTACTCAAATGTTTCGAGCTAGCTTCCGTGTTAAAAGTGAATTTCCATAAGAGTTGTTTATACGGTGTAGGGGTGAGCATTATGGAACTAAATGAGGTTGCTAACCTCATTGGTTGCCAAATTGGAACGTTTCCGTTTACGTATCTTGGTCTTCCAATTAGGTGTAGGATGAAAAAATTGAAAGATTGGAATCTGGTTGTTCAAAAATTTTAAAAGTAGACTTTCGAGTTAGAAAATGTGATCGATGTCAATTGGAGAAAGATTAGTTCTTATTAAAATCGGCTCTTCCGAGTCTCCCATTGTACTACTTCTCGCTCTTTCGTGCCCCGCCATGTATGTTAAAATTATTAGAGAGTGTGAGGCGAGTGTTTTTTTTGGGGGGCGGGTCGGACTCGGGATCAAAATTTCCTTGGTTAAATGGGAAAATGTCATTAATTCATTTCGGAATGAGCGTTTGAGAAGTGGGTCACTCAAAAATAAAAATCTTGCTTTGTTGTGGAAGTAGTGGTGGAGGTTCAAAACCCAAACCGACTCACTTTGGGTTAAAGTTATTCGAAGTATTCACGGTCCATGTGGTGGCTTAGTGTCGAGTGGTGGTCCACGCCCCCTTCCCCCTCGGCACTAGGTATGTGGCTTAATATTATTATTGCAGGTCTATCTTTGGAAGATTTTGGCATTCCTTTCCAAAAATCAATTGGCGATGGTTGGCCTACAACCTTTTGGAATGAAGTATGGTCCGGAAGCAGCAAATTTAGCAAAATGTTCCCCAGACTTTTCAGACTTAAAGGCGCAAAATATGTGTTGATTTATGACAGATTTACTGGTACATGTCCATCGACTTCTCTCGAGTGGAACTAGATTCGTATGCCGTCTGGAAGATCGGCAACAGAACTGCAGAATTTGGTTTCTCTTCTTGCAGGTTTCAAGCTCAATACAGATGGGATCGATACCTGGTCTTGGTCTTTATCAGCGGACTGTAAGTTCACGGTTAAAAGTTATTGCGTATGATCGATGAGGATTTGTTAGGGACTAATACATCGCATACTGAAACCATGCAAAATAATTTATTGCCCAAGAAAAACAAAATTTCCGTGTAGCGTTTAGTAAAAAAAAAAGGTCTCCTGGTACGAATTGAGCTTGATAAAGGGGCATAGATCTTCACAGTGTTCGATGCACAATATGTGACGATGATCTAGAATCTACCGATCATATTATGTTATTTTGTTCACATGCTACAGAAACTTGGAGTCGAGTATATCGATGGTGGGGCCTAGGCAACTTTACAAATTTCAGCTTCATTGAAATTCTTAGGGGCAACACCTCGGTCACTAAGTCAAGCAACTGGAGAAGGATATGGCAAGCAATTGAATTAATTAGTGGTAGTTTATTTGGAAAAATCGAAATATTAAGGTTTTCCGTGGTACCTCGTGGAATCCTTCAGTGGCTCTAAGCGAGATACAAATTAAGTCATTCGAATGGATCTCGCATCGATTTAGAGGAAAGAAGTTCGACATTGTTAACTTGATTAAGTAGCCCAAACGTGTATTTTCTTATGTAGTCGTTGTAGATTGGTTGCTCCATTCGCAACCTATTATTGATGTTTTGATTGTATTTTCGTGCTTTAGATGTTAGGCATCTTGTAACGTTCATTCGCACTTAATAAAATCCTACTTACTTTTCAAAAAAAAGAGTAAGTCCTCTCTCTCAATGTTTTACGGATAGAGAGATTGCTTCCGAATGGACCTCCGGTCAAAAGTAGGTTAAAAAAAAGTGTGAGACGCTATGAAAATAGTATAATCAAATTTTCATAAGTTTTAAATCAGCCTATCTCTAAGCGATAGTCAAATAAAAATATGTTCTTTTGGTTTAACTGCTATAGTGTTTCCAATATGGTGTTCTGAACTATTAGTACAATGAAACACATTTTGTTTGTTATGTTATGTCAATTACATTTTTTTTATTATGTCCATGTTGCATTTTAGTGAGCATTTCAAATATCAAATTAAATCATAATAAAACACCGGTTCCATTAATTAAAAGAGCATTACAAGCACTATAACATAAACATTTACATTTTACATTATCTTCAAAAAAACATATTACAAAAGAACCTATCTAGCTAAAAACTAAAAGAAATCCTCAATCTTGAAGCTTTACTCTCTGCAACCTTATGTTTTGTCTCTGCTAAATCCGTTCCTCAATAACCCATGAATAATGTTCGATGAACACCTACACATTGGAGGATCAAACCAACAAAAAAACATGCAATCGGAGTTTTAAACACAAAATCAACGAAATTAGGGCAAAAATAACAGTAAAAAAAAAAAATGAAACATGATGTTCGTGTGTACACGCTTGTTCCACAATTGCAAATTGCCATGATTAATTCCAAATGGCAAAACGGGAATAGATAGTTGATATGTGTGTGTTTGTATTTGATATTTTAAATTCATGTTAACAAAGAGGTATTAGATAGAAGATGATAGGTTTTCAAGAAAATTTTAATTTACTCTCACATGAGATGCACATGAGTGAGATAACGGAATGATGTCCAAGTGAGGGAGAGACTACGATAAAAAAAAATTAAGATTCAAAGGACGCTACCATCAAAAAAGAAAAGTTTAGGACTACACGTGAAAGAACAACAAACTACGTGGACTATCGGCTTGCTTTATACTCCCCCGTCAGTGGCGGAGCCAGGAAATTTTTCACCGGGGGCGAAATATTTTTTTAAAAACGGAGGGATTTTTTTGGCAAAATATTGAGGTTTTGAGGCAAAATATAAAGTTTTTGAGCAAAATTTAAAGGTTTTTAGGCAAAATACGAAGGTTTTTGAGCAAAATATGGAGGTTTTGGGGCAAAATATGGAGGCTTTGGGGAAAAAAAATCCACCGGAGGAAAAATCGAAAAATCAAAAAACTTTGCACTAAAAAGTGCAAATCCACTAGGGCGCGGGCGCCCCACCCTGCTCCTTCAGAAGTCCGCCCCTGCCTTCCGCATTTAATAGTAGCGTTTTTGTTTTTGGATATCTCAAATTAATAGTCTCATTTCATTAATAAATAAGAATAATGATGTAAAGTTCATTAATACTCTTACCTTATGCATGTAAAACAAAATGATAAGTTAAAAATAAAGAGTAAAACAATATAAAATATAACGTGTTAATCAAAATTCGTAAACTGTGTATTTTTTGAATGTGAACTATTACATAATACTCGGTAAATTTGTAATGAGGAAACTTACATTATTAGCTCATAAACTGACATCAAAATTGTGGCCCGGCCTATTATTCGAATACCCTACCGAAAACTGTTAATCAATTGACTTGACATTAACGTTGAAATCACGTTAAAAAAATGGAAAGTAGTGATGGGTCCCATTCTGAAATTTACATGTGAACCAAATAAGTTGCTTGGTCCACCATCTACTTTGGATGATAATTCAACGATTCAAAGTTCACTTTGAAGATAACAAACACTAAAGAAAATTGTCATAGAAAGAGAACTAGACATGTTAAGGAAGATTCATCATTAAATGGACTAGACATGGATTCATTTATGAAACTCGATGGAAGCAAATCATCATCAAATGGTTCTGGTTCAGATATGGATCAACTAGCCGATATGTTAAGGAAGAATATATCTGTTGAACGACCGACGGTTGCATGTTCCGGTGAGTCAAAATACATGACGTCACTTTGGGTCTTTGAAAACGGAGATCCATGTCAGCAAATTCATCGATCTGATTCCTCTCAATCAACAAACTCCGGTACGTTCTTCCCAATTTCATTTCTACTGTTTCTTATGATCAACCTTCAATGTTTGTTACACTACTTAAGAGGTCTGTGTTCTCTAAAACTAATACAACTGTTGATTATTTTTAGTTCTTTATATACTTTTAATTTTATTTGATATTTGATATTTGATATTTGTTAAACAATTTATTACTTTCTCCGTCTCAAATTAATTGTTGAGTTGACAAGGTCCAGATAAAAACAGCTTAAAAAATATCATGTATTTTTTCTATACTTTTTTTTTTTAAATTTACAGTTTTATCTTCAATCAATTAATTAGATAATTTTCTCACCTTTGTAATTTAATTAATTTATTAGGACAATATTGTAAATTTCATTAAATTTACTTTCGAAAATGAACAATTAATTTGAAACATTTCGAAAAAAATACTGAAACGGAATGAATAATTATAATGTAAAATGTAAAATGTAAAAGTAAATATGGTTTGATTGGTGTATGATGTTTAAGAAAAGACAAAAGCGGTTGTTTTTCTTTGCGATAAGTTGGTCCAATAGAAGTCACCCAAAAACTGTGTCAAAATGTTATCCAATAACTTTGACTATAGTTCTAAAACATAAATTGAATAGTTCCGAAGATCTACTTAGGTCTCTGCCATTTTCTTACATCTCCGGCCATCTCGTTGATGGTCCGGATCCCGATCGTCCTTCCTATTAGTTCCTTTTTTCAATCTCTCTCTCTCTCTCTCTCTGGTGTCAGATCGTGTTGTTTTCATATTTTACAACGACCACATCTGAGTTTCAGGAGGCACTCTGAGTTTCAGGCGACGAATACAAGAGTTTGCTTATATCCATAGCTCAGTTGGTGCGTGTTAAATTTAATGGAAACGCTTCGCTCAGTTGCTCGCCAAAAAGTTGATTTTATTTTCTTTTTCTCAATTTTCGGCGATGCGTTTTTCGGAGAATTTCATTCACCTGAGTTCTTTTTTCCGTTCAGGTTCGATTTTTCTCCATATTCCATCTCCTTGCAAATCTGTTTCTTTTATTTCCTTCACTGACACATTTTTCTTTTTCCCGTTTGCTCCTGGCTTTTTCCATATCTTCGCCGACAATGAATTCTTTTCATTTCCGTCGTGTTTATTGTCCTCCTCGGTTGAAGGACTTAGGCGTCTGGAGGTGTCATTAGGTTCTTATGTTTTGGATCCGTTTTAGGCAGGTTTCTGACCAGTGGTTGTTTCCCGACCGATGGTTATTAAATGTCCGTTCACCCTTACATCACCAAGTGTGTTGGCTAGCGGTTTGGAGGGATCATGATGTTTCTCCATTTCTTCAGATCTACAACTTGTTGGGTCCGTGACTTGGGGTTCTAGCTTGCTTCGTATTTATGGGGGTGATCTCTATGGTTGAGATGGTGGTGTAACGGTTGATTTGAGTCTCGAGTTCATATGCTAATTGTGTGCTTGAATTAGGAGTATAACGGAGTTTGATAGATATTGGTGGATGGTTTTTGGTGTTCATTATTCTTAAATTGTTTTCAATGATTGTGTAAGAACTAGAAGGGGGTTGAATAGTTCTTAATCAATGATGTTAATACTTTTTCGATCTAATTAAGATTAACGATCTTGTAAGTAAGTTTTAACGCGGAAGCGATTATGTTTGTTTGTTTGTTAATATAAACGGATGTAGAGAACACAAATACAGATATTTATACTGGTTGGGGATGATGTTAACTAATCCTCCTCAATTCACTCCTCGACACCCTTGTCGAGAGTTAACTTCAATAAGTTTTTAATCCAAACTACAGTGGAGATTCGTTCACAACAAGTGACCTTCAATAAGCCACATCACCACTATCTTTAATTACTCCAAAAACGACATATATCACACTTGTCTTCACCTTAGACAAACATAAATTTCCGAATGAAAATATGATCAGCGTCCTAGGTCCCTTTAAGAAGTGTTGCATCATTAAGTGCAATGATGTTCTTATCACACCATCAAAAATTCTCCAATGTGTATTATTCTACTCCTTTGATCGCTCCAAAGAAAGTAGTTTACGAATTACAAACTCACAAAAATAGATATTAACCTGTGAGTTTACAATAGATTCTATTATAACAAATAAAATAGAATCTATCTCCTTCGCTGATCACCTTCTTGAATATTCAAATGAAGATCGGAGTATCACTTTGATATTTGAATTCTCGATATGAGAGGTACAATTTTCAAGCTTTGAGTGTGTCTTCCTTTTATAGATGTGAAAGAGATGCTTGGAAGACTTCACATGAACGATTCTTGGCTTGGTCTTCAAGTTGATCGTGTTGAGGTGTCCATGAAATGTAGTCGTTTGAATTCAAAAATAACTATTTGACACAAAGATATACGTTCGAATTCAGACATAGATGTTTGCTTGTTTCTTTTCCGAATTGGAACACCTATAAAGTTTGTTACATATAAAGGTATTCTTGGTTTTTTTGATATGTCTTTACTTTATCTTGAACCACGCTTTTTGATGTTGACAATGCCTTTACCAAACAAGTAAACATCTTTTTCATGATCTATTCATTTCATCAACTCAACTTCTTTGTTAAGGTAATTTCAGACCTTGGTCAATGTTTTGAAACGTGTGTAGGTTCAAGTAACTGAAGCATACTTTAGCAATTAACAATTCATAATTTATACTAAGCACAAATGTGTTTAATATTTTATCCAATAATGGGAGAGAATAACTCCTACTGGGACTTAAATGACCATTTTGTTAATTACTGAAGTTTAAGACACGAACTAAGAGATGGTATCGGAATAGGAATATTTTGTCAACACTTAAAGATAAATTATAAGTGTGCTAAATTTTCCTAATACATAATGAAAGTGTAAGTTAATGTTTTAAAATGTCTTTCAAACAATGTTTATAAAACATGTTTTAAAAATTTTGCTTTTAAAACCTTCCTTTGTTAAATTAGGTTTGATCAGCATAAGTTGTGCTATGTTGATCCAGTTACAGAACTTTCTTGCTGCTTCTTAGTGAGAAGTAGAGCTTTCCTGTTGAGTCTTCGTTGAGTCAATAGAACTTTCTTGATGAGTCTACGTTGAGTCAGCAAAACTTTCTTGCCGCCTCTTCTTTGGATCAACACAACTCAAGTGTTGTCCCCTCTTTGGTTAGCACAACTTTTGGTTCTGACTTTTATTGAGTCAGCACAACTTAGTGTCGTCTCTCCGTTAAGACAACAGAGCTTTTCTGCTGACTATTCGATACGACAAGCATAATGATCAGTTTGTGGTTTGGACGTAGAAGACTCCTTGTTTAATAAACGACCTTTATATTTTGACTCGTTTCGACACATTTTAAAAGTGTTGGTCGTTTTCTAGAGAAAAATGGAGGTTTATGAACTTGTGTTATTTACAATATTTATACGTATATGGATTTGTTTTTATTATCAAAACACACGGGCATTTAACATTTGAGTATTTGACGTGACATTTTATTAACCAACAAATTAGTTGGTTCATGTGAATGTTTTTTCAGCTACTTCTGTGTGTTTTTGTGCTTCGATTCAGGTGTCTTGCTAGGTTAGAAACGTATGAAGGAGCGGAGTTTTTTTTTATCCTTAATGGTCCTCGATAACGCGTAAAAAGTCCTGTTTTTACTCTCGATATCTCTCCTATTTAAACTAAGAATATTATAAATTTGTCCTAATATAAGCTTTTGTTAGTTTATTTTGAAGATTTTTGGTAAAAAAAAGACGATGGCGCAAGAATCGAAGAAACATAGTTATAACGAAAAATAGAGCCAAAACGATGAACGATAAAAAAAAAAACGCACCCAATCCGGTGGACACACCCGATTCCGGGCATGTAAGATGAATCCGGTACTAAGAGTGGTACCCGAATCCGGCCATGTGAAACGAATCTGCCAGTAGCAGCTTCCGGATCAGCCCGCGTAGGATGAATTCGGTACCTACGGTACCGGATCCGACACAAGATTCCCAAATTAGCCCGGTCTCAGCCAAAATTGCATTTCTATATGTGATTTTAAGAATGGCTATATTTTGACTCACAAATCCGATGACCAAAAAAGAAACATTTCAAGGATCATTTTGCAAGTTCTGAAGCGACCTCAAGTGCAAATTTTTTAGGACTTCTAAGTCTATAAATAGAAGGATCCTAATCCTATATCAATACACTTCAAGATTTCGCACTCTCACACATCTTTCTCACTCTAAACATTAGGCGTTCTTTCTCTAGAATTAAGAAAATAATTAAGCACTAATTAAGTGATAATTATCTAGAGTTAGCACGTTAAAAGGAGTCTGTAACGGAACGAGAAGTCGTCAACCTTTTATAATATTCGACTCGTTATAATATACGGTTATTTCATTCCTTTATCTCTCTAATTACAATTTATATTATTTTTATGCTAGACCTAAAAATCGTCATGAGTAGCGAGTAGTTTTAATGTGTTCAGTTGTGGTGTAAGTCGCTGAGTAATTATGAGATGAATTTATTGTTTTAATGATACTTTCTATTTATGATTATAAACATTATTATCAACTATTGCTTTTCCACCAGTAAACATGATTAAAACATTTTTTTTTTGTTAAAAGACGTCAAACATAGGGTATTTAATTATCTGTGTCAGTACATTGGTTAAAGTATGAATACGTTGGAACTGCTATAAAGTACATAAGGGATTACCGTTGGACCACTGACGTGTTCAATGTTTGACGCTTGGGACATGCTATATATGAAGTACATTATGGAAACACCAAGGTGTAGTACATTCTAGGAAACACAGTGAGTAAAGTACGCTGTGGATTACCTAGAATGTAAACACTAACGTGTTAGTATTCTAGGAAACACTATGAGAAAGCAGATTAAACAACATAACAACTTAAACTATTACTAGTACTGTTGGTACATCAAAAATTCACGTCTTCGCAATCGCACTTAAACTAAAAGATTCAACACAGTTATTCGGCGAATTGCAGTTGATGGCAAGATCATGTGAAAATCTGATGAAAACGCGAAATGACCTTGGACAAACAAGATTACGTAAAAGTCTACTCATTAAACCTACCATACCAAACACCTACACATGCAAATAATAAAAGTGAAACACCTTACACCAACGATAATGAATCCGCCAACAAAACCTAGACCTTAAAATTTAACATACAACTTGAACCTAAAATAATGAAACCACTCTGCCCGAGACCTAGTGACAAAATGGAATGTATGGTAACACCGCTGAAGAAACTGGCATGAAGGAACAATAAAATGCGGGAGTCGAGACCGAGTGTCATGTGACTGAATACATTGACACCGACTTAATCCTGGCCTGGCGATGCTTCAATTAGATTGTTGGGGATGGAATAACGTTCAGTGAGAAATTTCAAAGTGACTAAAGATAAGAATGTGGTCCTTTATAAAGTGGAGAAACTAGGGTCCAAGACGCCTCTCTCATGTGGCAGTCGGAGGTGGCGAATTTTAGTTTAGATCTATACTTTTGAAAGGGTGTTTGGAGAGAGAGAGAGAGAGAGAGAGAGAGAGAGAGAGAGAGAGAGAGAGAGAGAGAGGTGGTATTTTTTATACAAATTTTACTCCATCAGTTCCAAATCTATAGTAGGGTGACCATGATACCGAACCGTACCGACTTGATTGATACCACTTTTTTTTCTAATGTAAGTACAGATTGAATCGCCGTTAAAAAAAAAAAAAAAAAAAAAAAAAAAAAAAAAAAAAAACCTAACATTAGCTTACATTGACGGCAGTATGAAAATCCTCCAAAGTATTAACCAATGCCCATGTGCTCACAGTAACGAGATTATGTACTTCCAGTATTTCTTAACACATTTTTACTTGTACCTCAAACTTGCAGTGACAAGCCGTAGCTAGCATTTTATAAAAAAAATATCTAGAGCAACATTTAAAAAAAAAAAAAAAAAAAAAAAAAAAAAAGGTAGGGAGTAAAGTTAAAATTATTAACAATTATTAGCATAAGTTAAATAGGCAAATATATACTTTACTAGTACGACTTATAATAGTGGGCAATTTCATGAATTGAATCAAATGATTTTATTTCCTTCTTGGTATCACCTTGTTCTAGCCGATCTCACTATCTGTTTTTTTTTTTATGGATTGTAGTACGTAATATTAAGTATGACTGAAAATGAAAAGGTTTAAAATTTTGGTTCTGTACGAAACCCGGTATATATCGGTAACGAACTGGTTAGTACCGCATCCCGTATTTAATAAAAAATAAAACCAAATCTCGTATCGGTTCGGTTTCGGTAGTTAAGTATTGATGCTCACCCCTATCTATATTCTAATTTTTCTTTTTGGAGTTTTTCAAATTAATTATCCACTTTCATAAATATATAAAAATAAAGAGAGAGTTTTACATAATATTAAAAAGTAAATGGTAAAACTGTAAAGTGAACAAAAAACTCGGTGCCATAACAACATTATATTATTACATATTATATTATATTATATTATATTATATTATATTATATTATATGATTATGATTATTTATAATTGTTGTACTCCGTATATATTAAAAGTTAATAGACAGTAATGGGGTGCATGCTTTTTATTTTTGTTTTCACGACTTTTGTAATTGTAACTTCTTTTGGGAAATCAGCATTTGGCAACTATTTTGAAATAAAATGGTTTGTTGTTGTGTTACCATTAGATTTATATTCATGATTCTAATGTGCCACTTTTGAACTATAGGTTTCTACCCAAAAGGTAACACAATTGACCCACATTATCAAAAGAAACAAGAGAGGATTAAAGCTGTACTAAAACTTCTATTTTTTCGCGAGCAACGTGTACTTGTTCAGTTTTGGTCCCCTCAACTTGTTGGGAAGTACCAGTTACTTGCAACAATGGATCAACCATTTGGTCTTGGGGCTAGGGATGAAGGACTTTGTTCGTATAGGCGGGATTCTGAATGTAACCCTTCTGTTGTGGAAAAAGGCGATGACGAAGAAGACACTAGTCCTCCTGCCCGAGTATTCAAGCGAGGATTGCCAGAGTGGACTTCTGATATAACTACCTACTCATCAACAAATTTTCCTCGATTGGAGTGTGCAATTCGTTGTAATCTTCACGGATATTTGGCTTTACCGGTGTTTAGTTCTACCGTAGGACCATGTGTTGGTGTGCTTGAACTCTTGATGTCTTCAAAGTATATGAATTATACTTATGAGGTTCAACAAGTTCACAAAGCGATGAAGGTAGGTTTTCATCTTTTTTCTCAAAATCTAACGATTATATATAACCGTATGAATTAGGAACGAACCATTAATTCGTAGAGTTGTTTGTACAAACCAACTTTTTTTTTTTGGAAAGTTGTTTGTTTAAACCAGTAATACACGCTGCATTCTCATTTCATATAAGTTTACGTTATAAGTTAGGTACTGATCCGTACACAACCAATTATTAGCCATACACAACCAAACCTCCTTTACAGTGTTGTACTATACAACATTAAAAAGCATATTTGGTTGTGTATAGCTAAAAATTGGTTGTGTACAGATCACTTCCCTATAAGTTATCCTCATGTCCAAAATTTGTTGATTTGCAGACTGTGGATCTAATAACTCCCCAAGCACTCCATCGTCCTAGATTAAACGTGAGTTCGGTCTTTCTTGATACTTCCATGCTTTCTCTCAATTCCACATGCTTTGAAATGCTTACACTCATAGATGACTTGGATATACAGGTTCACAATGAACACAGACAAGCTTCGATGAATTCAATCTTCAGTAACTTAAAAAATATGTGCATAACTCATACGTTACCTCTTGCACAGACATGGGCTGTATCCCCATTAAGCAGTTTTGCTTCCCATAAGAAAGTTCTATTAAAGAGTTGTAATAGTTTTGATACCAGATGTCTTGAAAAAGTATGCATGTCAACAACTGGTCTACCGTTTCATGTTCAAAACTTTAAGATGTGGCCGTTTTGGAAAGCATGTAGAGAACGACACGTAGACAGATCCCGTGGGTATATTGGAAAAGCGCTATTAATTAAAGGTTCGTGTTTTTGTAGAGATGTAACAAAACTCGGTGATGAAGACTACCCTTTGGTGTACAATGCACGAATGAGTCGGTTAAATAGTTGCTTTGCAGTCTTCTTGCATGACGTTGAAAACAATAGCGACTACGTTTTAGAGCTTTTTCTACCAGACAGTAATTGTGTACAAGATGTGGTGCAAACATTGAAGCAAAAATTTGACCCAACTTATGGATTTGAACTGGGTGACACGTCAAATATACAAGTTGTTACATCATCTACGGATATACGGATGTTGTCAACCGTCACAACAAAGACCACCGAAGATGTAGTTAATATGGTTACATCGGATTCAGAATCAATGGTAGCAAATGATGCTAAAAGCGATTATACACATGTCCCGAACAAAGTGTCATCTGAACCAATTTACCCCGTTCGCACAGATCAATTGGTTGTGGATGATGTTATAAGAGGTGATATTAATGTAGTTGGTGAAACAAAAAACGATAATACCATCTCATATCTCAGTGTGAGTATGCAAAAACCGGGTGAGACCATTAGTGATGCAGCAGGAGAAAATAGCAATCCTTTGAAAAAACGAAGAAAGAGTAAAATAGACTCGCTTACAATGGAAGCAGTTAAGCAACATTTTGGAGTACCGATAGATCAAGCCGCCAAGACCCTTGGAGGCAAGTCCTTTTTACTTGTTTATGGCTTTCAGTTTGTCTTTAATTCATTCATTATTCATAATTAATAAAAAAAAAAAAAAAAAAAAGGTAAAAGGTTTTTCCTAGACAGGATTCGAACATGAGACCTCTTACAAGGAACTCATGCCCCTAACCACTGGGCTATCTAGTGATATTATTCAGAATTATTAATTATTAATAATTAATAATTATAATTATTTAAAATGTTATATGATCATACATTTTGTCCATTTTGTTTCTTTTCAGTGAGTCGGACTACACTGCAGCATTTTTGTCGCGATAATGATATTACTAGTTGGCCGTTTCCAAAGTACAAGCAGAAACCTGATAGTTTAAAACAGATACAAAATCCATTGTTGATTGAAAACTTACAACACTTTTCAATCAAGCATGCATCACAAAACTTAGATGACTCTGCCCTAAGTGACCCCACACTGTTCCTCAAATATACAACAAACAATAATGCCAAGGTTTCGGATACAGGGATTGTGACCGTGAAGGCAAGTTTTGAAAAAGATATAATAAAGTTCCCTTTTTTGATTTCACTGGGCTTAGCGGAACTAAAAAAGCAAGTGGCGCAAAGGATAGAGTTAGACTCTGCAACGTTTCATATAAAATATAAGGACGAAGACGATGACATGATTACCCTAGCGTTGGATGCCGACTTACAAAGTCTTCTAGGGTTTTCGACTGATAACAGTACTATCAAATTACTGATCGAGAAGGTTTGATTTAAAAAAAAAAAGTATGCGGATGGTGGCATTGCATTGTTGTCTCTTATGTATCCTTGTTCACTTCAAAATTTTAATCAACTGTTTGAATTTATTATGTAATATCCCAATTTCTAGTTCATCCAATAAAAATTCCAATTCCTACTTGTCAGTACTATATCAGTTGTGTATTTAAACACAAGGTTTTTTATAAGGTTGTACTATTGTATGCGTATTAAATGATGTATGTTATTTTTGCAATCTATGTGATTAAATGACATTACAAGCATAGATGAAAATAATAATCAGTGTAATGAATCCACATACCTAATTTTCAAAATGGAATATGATGTTACGGCGGATCTTAAACGTATACATAAGTAATAAGTTACCAATCTAAGCATCTCAAAAAAGTCCAATGGTTAGTTGACATTCAAATATGCTTACAAGGAGATCACATGTTCAAACTTCACTAGCATTCATATTTTGAGATTGTTTGAAAAACAGTCGAAAACAGAAGCGAAACTACTTGGGGGTAGGGGGCGCCCGCTCCTAGTGGATTTTTTTATCCAGTGTAAAAAATTTGAGTTTTCGACTTTGCCCGCAGTGGATTTTTTTTTTGCCCCAAAACCTTCAAATTTTGCCCAAAATTCTCCAACTTTTGCCCCAAAACCTTCAAATTTTGCCCCAAAAGCCTTCAACTTTTGCACAAAAACTTCATAATTTGCCTAAAAACCTCAATTTTTTGCCCCAAAATCTCCATATTTTGTCCAAAAAAATTGCTACGGTTATAAATTTTTTTTTGCCCCGGTGAAAAAAATCCTAGTTCCGCCACTGGTGAAAAACAGTCACGGATAGTCCAATTAGGATCGTGTACATTTTTGTAAAACACTTGCCCTCCCAGCTAACCGAAACACTTAAATCCACGTACCTAATTTCAAAATGGATTTATAACCTAAACTTATGTGCTGCTAGAAGCAAGTACACTATGTTCTTCTGTTACGTACATAGGTAACTAAACCGATTTATGAATCATATACTTTCGATCTAACAGAAAAGTTACCCAAATCTCTAGATCTTAAAGGTGCGTTTGGTTCGCTATTTTCTATTAAATGTGGATTCCTTTCAGTGAATGAATTACAGTATGTAAGTTCCATTGATTTCACTAAATTTTACGAACCAAATGCAACCTAAAGGTGATCAGATAAGACATGGAATTGAACAGTTGCTAACAAAAAATAATCAGAAATGGATATATAGAAAACGATACCTGCAAAACAAGAAGATATTTGAGGTGACGTTAATCGAATACACGAATCGAATATTTTCAGAATCTGTTTGGCTGATTCAGACAGATGGAACAGATCGAGTGATGAAAGTGGCTTTCAGAGTTTAAGGAATGTTTTGACTCAGTTTTTTGTTTTAGAGTTTTTTCATAATAGTGCTCCCAACGGTGTGTCTTCACCCCGTCCAAGCCCTAGTCCACGAGGACACTGTTGGCACCAATTAGTCGAGGGCGCGCCCTCCACTTAGTCCTCCACTTCGTCTCTCCAATCGTCCTTTTCAGTCATATTTGTGGAGGGAAGTTTAGTGCTTTGTGGCTTGTACATAGTGTTCCAATATTTGTACACACAATAATTAATTAATATAGAGGGTCCCAATTTATTTGAGAAAGGAGTGTCACTGTTGGGAGTGTTTAGTCCTGGATTTAGTCCTGAGAAGGAAGTACTGATGTGGCGTTGATGTGGTACCCTGGACTAAACATGGAGAAGTTCCTCCATTGGGAGCACTCTAACATAACTTATTTTCTACGCGATTTGAAAAAGCTTCGATTCTTTTATATCATATTTTTATTTTAGTCTAGAACATAAAAAATTAAAATAAAATGTACTACAACATAAATACAGACCGTTTTTACTTTTAACTAGAATTTTAATTAATTAGATTTAAGATTTTAAGATATATTAATAATTTGTCTAATTTATCTTTCATTTAGTATTATTATAAAAAGCAATTAATAAATCAAATGGTAAATTCATTGTTAAATTTTCAATAATAAACTCCACATAATTAGAACTTAACTGATTATCAATTATTATTTAGAATAAGTGACAATAATTTTGGAACAAACAAAAATAGTTTGGTGCGTAGTTTTTATAGGACGGATGGAGTAAGACTTGGCTCTAACGATGGTCCTTTGAATTTGATAGAAAACTTGTAAATCAAAGGCATCTACGAGTATAAGCATCTATGAATGTAAGTTTTTCAAATATGTATGTGTTCATGTCGAACCAGTAAATCAAAGTCATCTACGAGTAACGAACCTATAAATCAAAGCCATATACGAGTAGTGGCGAAACTAGAATATTTTTATCCGGGGGCGAAATTTTTTTAAAAGCCTTCACATTCACTACAAGCTTTTGGTTCATGGGCAAAATATGAAGGTTTTGGGGTAAATTTTGAAAGTTTTTGGGCATTATATGGAGATTTTTGGGCAAAATGTGAAGTCTTTTAGGAAAAATATAAAGGCTTTTAGGCAAAGTTTGGAATCTTTTGGACAAATATAAAGTTTTTTGGCAAAATATGGAGGCTTTTCAGAAAAAAGATTGAGGCTTTTTAAGTCGTGGCCTTTTGGGCTTGGGGCAAAATAAAAAAATCCAAAATTTTATGCCTGAAAATTTCAAATCCACTGGGGGCGGCGCCCCACGCCCCCACTCCGTTCCTCTCTAGTTACGTCCCTGTCTATAAGTGTAAGCATTTCAAATATGTTTGTGTAGATAACGAACCTTTATATCAAAGTTATCTACGAGTGTAAGTATTTCAAATCACGTGTAATTCATAGAGAGCATGGAAAAAGTACCAATAAAGAACCAAAAGGGCTTATAGCCTAGCGGTATTCGAGGAACCTTTCAACAAAAGAAGTTGAGGATTCAAGTCTCGTCGTGGGCATATTCGTGAATATATTCATGTTGCGTGCGTGAGTTGTCGTTCTAAAAAAGATAAGTACCAAGAAAGAACGAACTCACATTTAAATAAGGACGGCTGAGTGCTTGAGGGGTTATTAGATTCACAGTCTGCAACATAACAATTTTGGACATGAGTATAGCATTGAAAAGGTTTGTATGATGCTACTACATATACTATATGAATTGATGATTCATCCAGATAACGATGATGAGATAATAGTAGGGGTGTTCATAGGTTCGGTTTTCGGTTTGTTCGGTGTATTCTGTTTTGAATTTTTTTTGGGAAAAAACGAATGGAAACCGAAGCGAAACCAAAACCGAAAATAGAATGCGAATTCGGTTGGTAAAATCAAAAATCGTGAAAAATTTCAGGCGTTACTAATGTCTTAGTTATTTACAACCTAAAACAATGATGTAATATTAAGTTATCAAGAATTCGATGATTTTTATTATTATTTACAACTTAATTGTGACGTATAGTGCTTCTGTTATTAAGAAGAAGAAGAAGAACAACATTATATTATGAGTAACAATCCTTGTCTTATTAGTTCAGTGGTAATAACTCATACCTCTTTGTTAGAGGTTGAGAGTTCGATTCCCTGGGACAGCAACATTGCACACAAGAATATCCCTTTGATCGTTTATAATGTTAGACGGATTAAATAGTTAGGCCCAAGTCCGTTTGTGGGCTTGGTAACCCTAATTGTAAACCCTAATGGTAAACCCTAATGGACCAAGCCCACAAACGGACTTGGGCCTAACTATTTAATCCGTCTAACATATAATTGTTATAAAATATCTAGATTGGATGTTAATTTTATTATTATTATATTTCTTGCATAGTAATATTTTATACTATAAATAGACATGTATGGTAGCCATTTAAGGTGCACCATTTCTCTTGAAATATCAATATCAATATTTTTTCTCTCCTTCTTCTCTCTTTTTCTCTCTTTGTTCTTATAACCATTAAAGGTAGTTATAAGCCTACTGAATTATAACACGTTATCAGCACGAAGTGCTCCGTATAATCAAGGTTTATCTAAGCAAGCACACGTCACTAATCAAGGTAAGAAATTATCTAACTTTTATTAACTTCACTAACATTTATATTTATGTTATTTAAGTTATATATGGTCGGTTATACCGCCTGAATTATATTTCTGTAATCTAACTTTCATTAACTTCACTAACATTTATATTTATGTTATTTAAGTTATATATGGTCGGTTATACCGCCTGAATTATATTTCTGTAATCTAACTTTCATTAACTTCACTAACATTTATATTTATGTTATTTAAGTTATATATGGTCGGTTATACCGCCTGAATTATATTTCTGTAATCTAACTCTTATTAACTTCACTAACATTTATATTTATGTTAATAAGACCTCATGATTGTACGCAACACGTCATTTGACAACACGGTACTTTATGTACGCAACACGTCATTTGACAACACGGTACCATGGGTCGAGATTAATTCCGATCAATACGAATACGATGGGGTCTTTATATGTTATCTAACATTTATGATTACTTATGCAATTAATCATTATTTATTTCATGCATACTTATGTTTATTCTTAAAAGTAAATCTTAAAAGTTAAAATAAGAAAAAATAGTTTGTATTTTTATTAAAAGTAAATCTTAAAAGTTAAAATAAGAAAAAGTAGTTTGTATTTTTATTAAAAGTAAATCTTAAAAGTTAAAATAAGAAAAAGTAGTTTGTATTTTTATTAAAAGTAAATCTTAAAAGTTAAAATAATAAAAGTAGTTTGTATTTTTATTAAAAGTAAATCTTAAAAGTTAAAATAAGAAAAAGTAGTTTGTATTTTTATTAAAAGTAAATCTTAAAAGTTAAAATAAGAAAAAAAATCTTGTCCTTTATATTACTCATACGCGTTTTGATATAGTGACTTTATTCGTTAACGTCAACTAACGACGTTACAACGGTCATATATACATAACGGTTGTTAACGTCAACTGACGACGTTACAACAACTATATTTTTCAAATATAAAATAAACATCTCCGTTTTCACATTTTCACAAATCAATCTTCATTTTTCAGATTACTACTCTCAAAAAGTTTTTGTAAAAATGATTCACACAAGGATGATTTTTCCTATTGTATTGGTCATATTAACTATCATCATTGTTGCTAATATACCACCGGGTGAACCTATATTCTATCCTACCCTTGTGGTTTTATTATTTGTAATCATACCATTATTATGTTATTTGCTACTTATGAATTTAAAATGATTCTAATTTCATTTTATTATTTGTCTATGAATAGAAGTTGATTATGATTATGATTTATGTTATTCATCTTTTTGATAATAGAAAATGTCGAATTTGAAAAGGCTTAAATTTGCTCATTTAGAACAAGTGGGAACAACTACTTAACATGGGTTATGAATGTAGAAAAACATCTCGAATCAAACGGTATTTTAGAAACCCTGAATGAAAATAACAATTATTCTGAACAAGAGAAAGCAATAGTAAGTATTTTTCTTAGCAAACATATTGACGAGTCCTTAGAATCTACATATTATATGATCGAAAATCCAAGTGTATTATGGAAAATACTCAAAGATAGGTACGATATTAATTATCAAAAAAAAAAAATAATAATAACGGTGATCCATGAAAGAATAAAATTAAAGATATTAGTAGACGCTCTTATAAGAATTCCGGAGATTCTTATTAATGATCTGGTAACGTGGATCATCAGTCTAGTATTTCTTGAATACATGAACATCTTGTTTAGCTCTACAAATAAGTCCCAAAAGAAAAGAAAACGAGAGTGAATCTGTTGACAAATCTTGATTAAATTAACCCTGAACTACCTTGAGACTTGAATGGTTTGAATTTTCTAAGATGCCTAGTTTTTTTTATGTATCACTCATAAATAAATGGTTTTGGACCATAATGCATATGTTTTATTAAGTGTTATCTTTTATGTACTTCAGATTATAACTTGTTTGCAGGTAATATAATTTGATTATCTTGCTGAAATATAACTCATTATTTGCTTATCTTATTTGAAGTTTTAGTATGAATCCTGCAGAAATACAACATCAATTAAATGGTAAAGACCTATGTATTGCAGATAGTAGTAACATACACACTATGATCAAATCTAAGAAATATTTCATTGATTTAAATCAAATGAAGGAATTATAAATACTATATCAGCTCTTGCAAACTTGATATAAGAAACGAAAAAGGCAAAATTTCATATTACCAAATGGTACGAATTTTTTGGTAAACAATGTCTTGTTTTCTCTCAAATCAAAGAGAAATTTGTTAAGTTTCTCTGATATATATCATAATGGATATGATTATCAGTCAATGATACTCGAAAATGAGAAATATCTATGTAGCACCGAAAAGCGCATAGGATTAAAAGCGCATATGATAAAAAGCGCATATGATGAAAAGCGCAGCGCATATGATTAAAAGCGCATATGATAAAAAGCGCATATGATGAAAAGCGCATCGCATATAATTAAAAGCGCATATAATGAAAAGTGCATATGACGAAAAGCGCAGCACATATGATTAAAAGAGCATATGGTGAAAATGATATATGATGAAAAGTGCATATGGTGATTAATGAAAAGCACATTGAGAAAGAATCACCAATATTTCTTGAAAGAATTCAAGGGAATATATATGGACCATTTTGATATTTCATGATTCTAATAGACGCATCTAGCGGATGGTCTCATGTTTGTGTGTTATCAAGCCGTAATATGGCATTTGCAAAGTTTCTTGCACAAATTATTAAATTGAGAACACATTATTCTGATTACATCATTAAAAGGATAAGACATGATAATGCTGGTGAGTTAACATCTCAAGTATTGAATGATTATTATATGTCTACAGGGATTGTTGTTGAACATCCAGTTACTCATGTGCATACACAAAATTGGTTTAGCTAAATCAATAGATAAACGCTTGCAGCTAATAACTAGACAATTGGAAATGAGTACAAAACTCTCAATATTTATATGGGGACATGTAAAATTACATGATGCGACATTAATTCGCATTAAACCAAGTGCAAGTTATAAATATTCTCCATTACCAACTTAATTTTGGTCGAGAGCCAAATATTTTCCATCTTAGAACATTTGGTTGTGCAGTGTATTTTTAATTGCACCACCACAATAAATGATTCCTCAAAGAAGGATGAAAATATATGTTGGATATGAAACATCTTCAATCATAAGATATATTGAACCCATGACGGGTGATGTTTTACAGCACATTTTGCTGATTGTCACTTTAATGAAACATTGTTCCCTATATTAGGGGGAGAAATGAAAAATAAATAAAAAGATGCTTCATTATGTGAACATCAATTAAGGTATATAGAACTCACACAAAAGAATGCGAAACGAAAGTTCAAAAATAATGCATATGCAAGAACTTGCAAATTAATTACTTTATGCATTTAAAGATACAAAAAGAGTGACTAAATCATATATACCAGCGATAAATGCTCCAGCTCGAACTGAAATTCCAAAAGCTGGCAATAATGTCACTGTTGAGTCTTTACCACGCATCAAACGTGGAAGATCAATTGGTTCCGAAGATAAAAATCCTCGAAAAAGAAAAATTCAGCTGATAATGAGGTAAAAAAAAGTGTTCAAGAAGAACCACAAATCAATATTCCTTCTGCAGAGGATATTGATAAATGTAAATACATAAATTGCAATAAATTATGCAATATTATGGAACCGAAATGAAATGAAAAATCTTGATGAGATATTTTCATATAATGTTACAATGACATCATGAATAAAGATGATGATCTGGAACCAAAATCTGTCATTGAATATCAAAATAGATATGATTGAGCTCAACAGAAAGGAGCAATACGAGCTGAATTAGAATCACTCAATAAAAGAAAAGTTTTCGGATCAATCGTTATCACTTTTAAAGATGTGAAACGTATGGGATATAAATGAATTTTTATCCGAAAAAAAAATGTGCAAATGAAGATACAAGGCAAAACTAGACTTGTAACTCAAGGTTTCCCACAAAGACCAGAAATGAATTATGAGGAAAACTTATCCTTATGTAATGGATACAATTACTTATTAGATACTTAATCAACCTGGTAGTTACTTAAATGCATCTCATGGATGTTGTTACTACTTATCTATATGGATCACTTAATAGTGATATATATGAATATACCTGAAGGGTTTAAGGTATCATAAGCATCTAATGTAAAACCTAAGGGAATATATTCCATTAAATCACAAAGATTTCTTAATGTGTTTATACAAACGGGACGTATGTGGTATAACCGATTAAATGACTACTTGATAAGAAAAAGGGTATACATATAAACTTATTTTGCACGTATGTTTTATAAAAACAATGTTCGGATATGTGATCGTAGTTGTTTATGTCAATGTTCTTAACATCATATGAACAAATAAAGAGATCTATGAAATCATTCAACTTCTAAAGAATTATTTTGAAATAAAAAATCTTGAAAAAACCAAGTATTGCCTTGGATTGCAAATTGAGCATATGCCTAATGGTCTACTTGTACATCAAACAACTTATACTGAAAAGATTTTAAAACATTTTTTTTAAAGATAAAGCCAATTGGTTGTTAGATCACTCAATATTGACACTGATCCATTTCATCCCCGTGAAGATCATGAAGATATTAACGGATCAGAAGTTCCATATATTAGTGCAATTGGGACTGTTATATATCTTACAAATTGTACAAGACCTGACATTTTTTTTGCAGTTAATTTGTTGACAAGGTTCAACTCAGCCCTTACAAAAAGACATTGGAATGGGATAAACACATATTTTGATACCCTTGAGAAACTGCTAATTTAAAATTATTTTATTCTAACGTTTCAAAACAAGATTTGGTTGATTATGTATATGCAGGTCATTCATCAAATCCTCATAAAGATAAATCTCAAACTCGATATGTATTCCTAAATGGAGGTACCACAAAAATCATGGCGTTCTTAAAACAAACACTTGTTGCAACATAATCAGATCATGACGAAGTGATTGCATTATATGAAACTACTCGAAAATGTGTTTGGTTGAGATCAATGACACAAATCATTATTGATTCTTGTGGACTAGAACGCTATAAAAGACTAACAACTATCTTCACCAACAACTATATATGAAGATAATGCAGCTTGCATAATACAAATGAAAGAAGAGTATCAAAAGTGACTGAACAAAATATAAATACTGACGAGGCGCCAAAGCCATAGACAGTCTTAACGGTCATAAGTTTGATGGAAAAGAATGGTATGTTGGTAAGGCTCAGAAAAGACTACAAGGGAATATGAATTGAAACAAGGGTTTGAGCAAACCATGAAGGAGATTGTAGACAAATCACAGGGGCTAAACTTCTACATAAAAGATTTAGATGATACAGTTTCAGATGAAAACCTCAGATTCTTCTCATATACTCAAGATCTCGTAAAAGACAACCAGATTAAAATGAGATACGTTCAATCAACAACTCTGCTGATCTTTATACCAAAGCACTGCCAACTGCTATTTTCAGAACACACGTTCATAATATTGGCATGAGGCATGTTCAGAAGATGTAACAACTCAGGCGTTGCCTACTTGAGGGGGAGTCAACTCTATGCTGCACTCTTTTTCCCTTAGCTAAAGTTTTATCCCAATGGGTTTTCTTTAGCAAGGTTTTTAACGAGGCAGTACTAGTTATTCTCTAATAAAATTGTCATCCAAGGGGGAGTGTTATAAAATATCTAGATTGGATGTTAATTTTATTATTATTATATTTCTTGCATAGTAATATTTTATACTATAAATAGACATGTATGGTAGCCATTTAAGGTGCACCATTTCTCTTGAAATATCAATATCAATATTTTTTCTCTCTTTTTCTCTCTTTGTTCTTATAACCATTAAAGGTAGTTATAAGCCTACTGAATTATAACAATAATACTATTCTTGTTATTTAACTTTAAGATAATACTAAAATCATAAGCTTTTTCTTATATCATAATCAAATCGTGTTCATGAATATAATACTTAACAATATCATAATCATAACTTTAATCATACCCATATTCATACCTTCTCATTAATATAATCATAATCATATTCTTTAACTTTATTTATACTTATCAAATTTTTATCCATGTTCATATCGTATCAAATATTCAATTTCACAACTATAATCTATCTAGCATAATAAGTGTAATTTAAAAGTTATAGTTTAGTGTTAGCTTAGATTAGAGAACGAAGAAGGATCGAATAAAGGGTGTGTTCGGCTTCGGTTTACAGCAGAAAACAGGGTCTGAAACAGCAGCAAATTAGCAGCAACAGAGTCGACCAACAGGTGGCCACAATCGACCAAAATAGCAGCAGCAGTTAGCAGCAAATCGAGCAGCAGAAAACAAGAGAAATAGCAGTTGTAGCTGCGATGGTTTCAGCAAAAAAAGGGGGCGATCGAGTGGTGTTTTGGGTCGTGTTCGAGCAGCAGATAGCAGCTGCAGCAGGTAAGTTCGAAGGTAGTAGCAGCAGGTTGATCGGGTGGTTCTCGGCCAACAGTGGGTAGCCGAAGGGTGTGTTTGGGTTGGGTAAGACCGAGCAGCAGGAGGGGTGTTTTGGTCAAGTTGGTTTGTGCATCTAGTGTAACTTCCTTTCATATTTCACCTGTCGTTTTTGCAGTGAAGCAAGCCTCTTGTACATCATAGCTTTTTGAGCTTTTATTTCTTTCTTGGAGTTGCATAAAAACAACTGTTGTTTTAGAGAATCATATTTACTTTTATTGATATCGTTCTATGTTCCATTGATCATACATTTATGAGAAAATTTAGCTTTGTTTGGGTCAATCGCTGATTAAAAATATCAATAATCGATACTTGTTATCGGACCAGACAATCTTATTACCCTTGTCCCTAGCAGAGTAACTTGACCCAAACCAACTAGACATAACTTGACCCAAACATCGTTCTGGGCAGCATCTCACCCGTAAGATCATTTTGAGTTTCACGTTTTGCATCAAATTTTCGTACAAAAACTATTCACATAAGTTACAGCACCCAATCAAAATTTTTTGTTATTTAACAGGATTGTCATAAAGCAAAAGTAAACAAACACTTTTAATATAATGCATCATGAATATAGAAGAACTGAAAGCATTGCGCTTCTATGGTGGTGATTAGGCTGAATACTTCAAATAAACATTACAGTGCTTCAAATAATCAATCAATAATGAAACAAGATTATAAAGATACAGAATAACAAATAGTTTCCAGACTATTAATGGTGTATAACTATTGCTGAAAATGACACTCAACAAATCTTTAATTATTAGTGTACTGGACTGGATGTGGGCATTCATTCACTCAAAAGAGGGAGACAAACATTCATCAACCATATCAACAATATTAGGATTTTCAAGAGCAGCAGCAACCCGTTCCTTATCGTTCAATTGTTTGTTCACTGCATATAAGAATACGTTGAAAATAATACATTAATATCAAAAAAAAAATCTTGTCTGCGATTTAAAAAGATAAATCTAATCGCATCTGATTCTTAGAAGTAAATTCGAAACCAACAATTCAGACTCCATTAACAGTTAACTGAACTGCGTCCCTTTTGTATACACAGTTCGGTGAAAGAGGCGAGGGACAGAGAGACAGACCTGCATCTTCAGTTGCATGAGTCCCAGGAGCCAGCTTGATGTCAACCTAAACAAACCAAAAAAAAAATATATATATATAAAAACATTAAACATCAAACACCAAAAAATTTAAGAGTAACTATATCACCATTATATACAGATAATAAAACATGAAGCAAATTAGGTTACAAAAAGATGAATAATAAGTGCAGGCAAGGTACAGCTTTTATAATTTCATAACTGAATTATGTAGTATATATATAAATATAAAAGTTAGAAACACCAAACTTTTGCACATTTAAATTAAATAAAAGCAAAAGCAGATATCTTTCAACATTTTACACATATCGTCTAATTGAAACCTTGTTTTCACAGAACTCGATGAATTTAAGCACGAGTGATGAGACACAAGAGGCATCTTCAAACGGCCTTTTCTACTCTATTTTATTTAAAATTGAAACTTTCCTTCAAATTTCTTACACACCCATTGACATAGTTAATAGATAAGTGATAATATGACTTATGTCCATAAGATTCTTATTATTCATTTCTTAAGGGTAATTGTTACAATATGTCAATATGTACATACTCACGTGAAAATTAATAATATCTTTCATCTCTGTTTCATCATTGTATTTGGCCCGACTTATCAAAACTTTCCTAACAAAAATAGAACAAAATTACTAGTGTGAAATCAATATATATTACTTCCACCAACCTGTGTCACTATCTACTTGCTTACCATTAGTGAAAAAAAATCGTCAATTTTGGTCACTATTTCTATATTTTTTATAATGTCTAATAAACAGAGTAATAAAAAAAATAAATACAATTCTACTGCGTCAAGTCTCATTCATATACAAAACCTAAAGCTTCTGGCAGCATGTTCTATATCATCTACACAGCAACAGCACACACAAAATCACATTATGAAAATCTTCCCAGACAATATTAGTATTTCATTATCATACTAAACAGATATCAGTTATTCATAATCATGCTAAACAAATGTCACATGAGAGTTGATGCAATACCTTGAAGCGCGAAGGAAGGCTGCGCATAAGTTTAACTCGCAAACAAAGACCAATAACAGTCGCCATACTACAATGCTCAACTGTCGGTGTAAACGTCACACTGAACAAAAATAAATTAAATTTCCATCCATCTTACAAATCCCAAAATCCTCATAACATACATTCAATTAAAATCAATCAATACAAAAATCATAACATACTTACCGGACATAACTACGTTTGTCATCTACCTCAATAGCATCTTCTGTAATCACTTTCAACTCTTCTAAAGAATAAGGATGTTCGGGATCTTTAATGTCTCTAATATGATGTAGAAAAAAACGCTAAGGAGTACAACTAGTATTATATTTAGCAACTTCTAACAATTTTTTTTACTCACACAACTATTTCTAACAATTAAAATAAACAAAATACAGATATTATATATACCATACTATAAGGAAACGCAATGAATGAACATAAAAAAAGGATATCAAATATTTCAAGTTGGTCAATGATTTCAGATGCATATTCATCGAATTCGGTATCACCGGGTCTAGTTGTTCGAGCTGGGCGTTCCTTCTTTTCATATACAACTGGGTTTGCATTAATTAACGCCGGTGCCATTTTTTTAATTACTAATTATCCAACAAGCTAATCAACTCCTGTCTTCTGAACTCAAATCTACAATCATCCAAGAGAATTATAATCACAAATTATATTAAACAATTAAACGACATATAAATATTGATTTAAATGATGATTTAGGTTATTCAGAAAAAAATAAATAAACTTTAGGGTTTGGAAATAGCCAAATAGGATTTTTGACAACAAAGGAATCGGAGAAAAATTACCTGGTGCAACGGAGTATTGTGGGATGGCGGATGAGGAAGACGAAATCGTAGGCTTTGATTCGATCCCTGAAATCGTTGATTGATCTTATTTTGTTTTTTTTTTTTTTTTTTTTTTCTGTTGAAATTGAAATGGCGGCTTGCAGATAATATCATAGGTACGAATATCCGATAGGTCCAATAGGTCCAAAGCTTCCATTTGTATTTTACAGCGGCCCATTCTTTTGCAACAAACGTATTAATCTAATCACTTCGGAGTAACATTTGACAAAAAGGAAAAAAAGGATATGCTTTTTTTTCTAAACGTTTTAACGATATTCTGTGCATTTATCGAACGAGTTGTAATCACTTGCATCCATAAATTTGTTTGAAAACAAAGGGACCAATAAAAACGCGACATGTGGCGCGAAAATCACATGTGATTGAAAGAAAAAAAATTCGAAAATTTTTTTTTTTGAAATTTTTTTTTCGAACATTTTTTTTCGAAATTTTTTTTAAAAATCATATGTGATTATGCATGTCAATCACATGTGATTGTAAACCCAATCACATGTGATTATGCATAGCAAATTCAATCACATGTGATTGTACAATTCAATCACATGTGATTATGCAGGTAAATCACATGTGATTGTAAAAAAAAAAATTTAAATTTTTTTTTTAAATTTCGAAAAAA
Organism: Rutidosis leptorrhynchoides; assembly: GCF_046630445.1. Taxonomy (NCBI): domain Eukaryota; kingdom Viridiplantae; phylum Streptophyta; class Magnoliopsida; order Asterales; family Asteraceae; genus Rutidosis; species Rutidosis leptorrhynchoides. The sequence goes on along the minus strand of NC_092339.1, from coordinate 341,086,062 downwards.
AAATCAAAATTTTTTTTTTTTTTTAAATATTTTGAATTTTTTTCCAATCACATGTGATTTTCGCGACACATGTCGGGCTCTCATTGGTTCCTTGGATTTCAACTTAATTTATGGACTCAAATGAATATTCCTCAAATAAGACGACTATATGATCAAATTCGCTTTTCATGGTGAACTGCTCTTTAAAATCAAGAAATTTTAAAAATGCCTCATGATCATGCACCAAGCATAGTGTGTGGTGCGTGTTACTTAGTCGACGATTCATTTGAACAACAACGTTCAAGATTACATGCAACTAGCATGACGTACCACACATCACACACCAAGCGTGGTGCTCGGTGCGTGCTATTTGATCGTTTATTTATTTTTACAACATCATCCAAGGTTGCACAACAAACTAAACAAATTATGTCAACTAAAAAGTTAAGTCTAACAAAACAATCTAAGCTGCCAATTTACAAGATGAATAAAACACAACAAAAAGATCGTATCAATTACTTATTACGGGGAGAAGGATCACAGGCCTCGTACCCATCCATAAAAGCAAAAAACTGGATCATGAGAAAGTTCTTTGTGTTAGATGATAAATCGGTAGTCCAACCCGATTGTGAGCTTGTGTCTGTTGGGGTCATTATGTAGCTTTTAGGGTTATGTGCGTCATATACATTCAACTCTAACATAATAATATTCACGGGGTTCCATTATTCTTACATGTGAGGTGATCCTCAAACACCACTTTTTGATGAATGTACACTTTTGTCACATAAACTCATAGTTATGTCTCTAGATTAATCTAGGAATTTGAACTTATATTATTATTGTAAGTATAATTAAGGGTAAAATAGGTAATTAAGTGTACATAGATCAAAAAGTGATGTAGGAGGATCACCTCAATTCTTACATGGTAGGACCAACTCTTTATTTATAACCAGTGGTGAAACTACTTGGCGCCCGCCTAAGTGGATTTTTTTCTAGTGTAAAAATTTTGAATTTTTCGACTTTGCTCCCAGTGAATTTTTGCTCCAAAACTTACATATGTTGCCCCAAAACCTTCGAATTTTGCCCAAAATTCTCTAACTTTTGACCCAAAACTTTTAAATTTTGCCCAAAAACTTTCAACTTTTCTTCAAAAACCTTCATAATTTGCCTAAAAACCTCAATTTTTTACCCCAAATCTCCATATTTTGTTCAAAAAAATTGCTACGGTTTTTAGTTTTTTTTTTACCCCCTAATGAAAAAAATCTTAGTTCCGTCATTATTTATAACTATAATTATTGAATAGACAAACCAAAAATAAAGAAAGAAATTAATCGTATACAAGGCACTACTATTGAGTAGTGACGATATGTAACTGCTAGGACGGGAAGAATTCATGGGCATGCCAATTAAAGACATAAGAATGACCTGTCAAAGTCATGCGCGGTAATCTACCCTCCTATAATCAAAAACTTAGAAAATGTTTAAGAATAATTAAGAGATACTATATTTGAAGTTTTGTAGTCAATGATATTTAAAGGCATAGTATAATTTTTTTTAATGCGCTCTTGTGTTGGTGTAAACTTGATTTATTAATAATTTTATCACTTTATATATTAATAAAAAGAAGAGAGAAGCAAAAGTGATATATTATAACCAAATATTTATTTTACATTAACTAGTTACATTTTTTTCTTTCCTTTCCTTTTCTTATCTAATCTAATGAGTTTTAGAGGCCTGCGCGCCGCCGTCGAAGTTCGTTTCAGTAACAAACGATTAGGATCATTAGTGAATTATAACTACAATACGAATATTCTATAGAGGTACAAATTCTTTTAACGAAAAACTTTACGAAATAAAAAATATATTAAAATATTTATTTACAGATATGTACAATACCTCTATTAAATAAAATAAGAAATAATAAAACTGTACATAAGTTTAATTTTTAAGCACAAAGGAAAAAAAAAAAAAAAACGTTCTTTGTTTAAAAAAATAAGTTAGAAAGCATATTTCTTTAATGTTATGTGCATTATGATCTAAATAGAAATCTTTAACTTTAATGTTATGTGCATTATTATTATATTACATTACATTACACTATATATCTAAAAGAGATATACTAAATGAATAGTCTACTTCGCATGTTTCACACATTTGCCACAAAACTTTTAATTTTTACAATTTCGCCCCAAACTCTATAATATTTAGCTTTATATCTTTCACAAACTTACCACATACTTCTCACACTTTCTAATTTAACCACACCACTTTTCTTTTACTATAAATCTACCACATAATTTCTCCTTACCTAAAAGAGATATACTAAATGAATAGTCTACTTCACATGTCTCACACATTTGCCACAAAACTTTAAATTTTTACAATTTCACCCTAAACTCTATAATATTTAGCTTTATATCTTTCACAAACTTACCACATACTTCTCACACTTTCTAATTTAACCACACCACTTTTCTTTCACTATAAATCTACCACATAAATTCTCCTTATCTAAAAAGTATTCAAAATTATTATTATTATTATTATTATTATTATTATTATTATTATTATTATTATTATTATTATTATTATTATCACAAAACTTTTAATTTTTACAATTTCGCCCCAAACTCTATAATATTTAGCTTTATATCTTTCACAAACTTACCACATACTTCTCACACTTTCTAATTTAACCACACCACTTTTCTTTTACTATAAATCTACCACATAATTTCTCCTTATCTAAAAGAGATATACTAAATGAATAGTCTACTTCACATGTCTCACACATTTGCCACAAAACTTTTAATTTTTACAATTTCACCCTAAACTCTATAATATTTAGCTTTATATCTTTCACAAACTTACCACATACTTCTCACACTTTCTAATTTAACCACACCACTTTTCTTTCACTATAAATCTACCACATAATTTCTCCTTATCTAAAAAGTATTCAAAATTATTATTATTATTATTATTATTATTATTATTATTATTATTATTATTATTATTATTATTTTAATAAAAAACTTAAAAGTATTAAAACTTACAAAAAATTAGTGGGAAGCCTAGAGACAATCTGTGCCCCCACACCTCTAGCAATAGCAAAACCTATCCTAGTAAAAATATGAGCAGCAGCACCGGCACCAATATCTTGCGCCATCGAACTCTTCTGAACCCGCTTTAGCAAAGAAACAACATCCTTTTTCTAATTCCCCAAGGGAAGAAAATGAGAAAGGAATGAAACCATAACCAATCGCCTGACAGCTAGATTCGTACTTGACCCGCTTCCGACGAGCAGCATCAACCACAGCACGTCCAGGGACAAAGTCAGAAAGCCCAGACTGTGTCAAAGGAGAAGACCCTGTCAAGTCAACACAAACATCGCGACCACAATCCCAGGAATAAAGTAACACATCTGCAGGTCTGAGGGCCCTGTCGTTCCTTCCAGACAACCCAATGTCTACCTCCTTTCTCGCTGAAATTCCAGATCGATAACAAACGTCAACAAGAAAATCCCGAACAACATTATGTCGATGCTTAATACCCACCATACCAGCACAAGACACTGCGTGATCCCCGAAAATATCCCCAGTAAAAACCCTTGAACAGGCAGAGCATGCCGTCGAGATAGAGAATAATGGAACACCCAACCGGTAGCACAACACACATCGGTAAGTCTTTGCGTTCATCGTCTGACCCAACCCCAAAATAGGGATTGCCCTTAGCCAAGCAGAGGTGTGATCACCCTGCTGCGATTTCCATAAGGCCGATTGTCGGGGAGATAATAATATTATTATTATTATTATTATTATTATTATTACTACTACTACTACTACTACTACTACTACTACTACTATTATTATTATTATTATCGTTGATGTACGTCTCACTTTATTTATTGAGCATTTGAGTCTTTTCTCTCGACAAGACGAAAACTAAAATAAAAAATGATGAATAATTACTTTCACACTTATTACAAATCAATCACATAACTATTTTGGGTCCTTCCTCGACAAAACGGAAAATAAAACAAAAAAAAATGATTAATAGTTACGTTCTCAATAACTAGCTATGTAATTAATGTTAATCAAGGGTGAAGAACCGGCGCAAAGCCAGGTTGGTTAAACTAGTTCTAATCTAAATAGAAATCTATATAGGTGATACCTAGTATGTAGGTAATTAGGTAAATAATTAGCTTTTTTTCCTTCTTGCAACAATATGATATTCGTGGGTAGGGAATACTAGGGATCGAACTGGCGTCTGGCATCACTGTCTAAACGTACACCCATGGTTACCATTCAAGTACAGTAATTTATACCTACAATACGAATATTCTTAGAGGTACAAATTTTTTTAACTAAAAATTTTATGAAATAAAAAATATATTAAAATATTTATTTACGGATATGTACAATATCTCTATTAAATAAAAATAAGAAATAATAAAGTGTACATAAGTATAATTTTTAAGCACAAAGGAGGAAAAAAAAAAAAAAAACGTTCGTTGTTTAACAAAATAAGTTAGAAAGCATATTTCTTTAATGTTATGTGCATTATGTTCTAAATAGAAATCTTTAATGTTATGGCCATTCTAATCTAAATAGAAATCTATATAGGTGATACCTTGTATGTAGGTAATTAGGTAAACAATTAGCTTTTTTCTTCTTGCAACAAAATGATATCCATGGTAGGGATCGAACTGGCGTCTAACATCATTGTCTAAACGTACACCCATGGTTACCATCCAAGTACAGTATTTCGTATGTACTTAAATGATAATATTAGTAAAGTAATATCTATATTACATTTTGTTGTAATGGTACCATAAAACAAAAACAAAAACAAAATTAGATTTCGTAAACATTCTAAATACCGGATTGGTAATACAGTAGAAATTAGTGCGGCACGAAAGAGGTGACGATTATAGTTGTGTGAACATGTCCCCTATCTATCTTGATGAATTGTGACTTAGCAACGATACATTTAAAAAGATACTCATGTTCAATAAGGATAATAATATTTTTACCACAAAATTTGACAAAATTTACAATTTACAATTTTATAATTTTACAATAGTTATATATAAAAGTTGTATGTTACATGTACATAATATACAATTGTAAATTTGTAATAGATTGATGAAATTGATATTTCAACATCATTATTGATAAATTTGTTAGGATATTACGATCCAAACAACGCAAATGATTCTTTAAGATCACTAACCTACTTAATGACTATGAATGAGCTCTATATATAGAGCAAACAAGAAACCAACCAAACTACAACTTGATCTTCAAGTGTGCTAGTAATCATCAACTTAGAACCAACTAGCCATGTTTTACACCCTTGAATTATCATTATCACAGCCTCAATTCAAGGTGTAAAGTACCCACTTTGCACCTAAAGCAAAAGGTTAGTCAATAAAATACGAAACCCTTTTGAGCAACTTGATCAACTTGCTGATTTCCAGGTGATGCACCGCATTGTTTGAGGATGCGCCGCATCCTATGTGTGTGGTCGCCAAGAAAAAGCCGTGCGCCTGCGGACAAAGCGGACAATATTGTGGTCATGTTAAGCTGGGGTGTTACAGAATGGTATTAGAGCCACTCATGTTCCGTTGGGGGTGGTGAGGCAAACCTCATCGAGGACGATGAGTCCCTAAGGGGGGTGAATGTAACACCCTAGGCAAATCCTACATCGCCCACGAACATGAGTGATCATGGGATTATAAGGTAATACTCACGCTTAAATGACACAACGCGTTTTGGGACCACAGGCAGAGCAGATGTGTGAGTACGCTGCAGTTAAGCGTGCTCGGGCGAGAGCACTACCAGGATGGGTGACCTCCTGGGAAAGTGCTTCTCGTGTGTGGTCGCCAAGAAAAATCCGTGCGCCTGTGGGCAAAACGGACAATATTGTGGTCATGTTAAGCTGGGGTAGATACCAACTGTGAAAACCCGTCCTAATCCATCCAGAAGAAGTCCGTATCGATTATAAACGATTCCCAACAGTTGATTACATCGCGAGGTACTTGACCTCTATATGATACATTTTACAAACATTGCATTCGTTTTTGAAAAGACAATCTTTCATTACATCGAAAGTTGACAGGCATGCATACCATTTCATAATATATCCAACTATAATTGACTTGATAATAATCTTGATGAACTCGACGACTCGAATGCAACGTCTTTTGAAATATGCCATGAATGACTCCAAGTAATATCTATAAAATGAGCAAATGCACAGCGGAAGATTTCTTTCGTACCTGAGAATAAACATGCTTTAAAGTGTCAACCAAAAGGTTGGTGAGTTCATTTGCTCCCTTTTACTCTTTACATTTTTGGGACTGAGAATACATGCGCCATTTTTACAACTGCTTTATTAAATGTTTCTGAAATATATTTTGAACTGCGAATACATGCAAATGCTTTATTAACTGTTATACAATATTTATACGCGTGAGTTTCATTTGATCCCTTTTACTCTTTACATTTTTGGGCTGAGAATACATGCAAATGCTTTATTAACTGTTTTATAATATTTATATGCGTGAGTTTCATTAATCCCTTTTTAAATGCTTTTGCAATATATATTTTTGGGACTGAGAATACATGCGCTATTTTTATAACCGTTTTACGAAATGGACACAAGTAATTGAAACTACATTATATGGTTGAATGATCGAAATCGAATATGCCCTTTTTATTACGTCTGGTAATCTAAGAATTAGGGAACAGAAACCCTAATTGACGCGAATCCTAAAGATAGATCTATCGGGCCTAACAAGCCCCATCCAAAGTACCGGATGCTTTAGTACTTCGAAATTTATATCATGTCTGAAGGAGGATCCCGGAATGATGGGGATATTCTTATATGCATATTGTGAATGTCGGTTGCCAGGTGTTCAATCCATATGAATGATATTTTTGTCTCTATGCATGGGACGTATGTTTATGAGAAATGGAAATATGAAATCTGATGCGCCATACTTGTTTGCATGCTCCGCATTAAAAACCTTCGGCATTTTTTGCTGCATGAATGCGCCGCATCCATGAGTGATGCGCCGCATTTCACTGTTTCACGCTTACCGAAATCTGCAAAATCCGTGCAAGTGTTTAAACAGTTTTTAGTGGCACTTTTTTCAGTTTTGTTTAAATGTCTCCACACTCCAACAATCTCCCACTTTGAGACCTTGAACAAACTCCATTCATATCAATGATCTAACCAAGAACATTAAATTACCTTCGATTATCGCCAAATACCATTTGGGACACGCACGCTCAACACATACTTCGGATGAGTAGACTTTCGATAAAAGGTCTTCAATACTACTTGTTAAACTTGTAACACTTACAATCTCTAGTTGTGGTCTTCTCTCATCAAGTCATGAGAAGACCAATTGAGGACGCGCTCCGATTCAAGTGGGGGAGAGTTGTAACACCCCGTTTTCTTCATACGTGCCTTAAGGTACATAATTAATTGTTTGAACGTTATATCTTGTTCGTATATGTGCTTAAACGTATTTAAAGTGTTAGTTGATGTACACGAGATATATATGTGTATATATATATATATATGCGTATGAATGAATACGTGTAGTTTAAGGGTATACGCGAAGCAAGAATGGGGTGAACGAGTCGGGTTATGACCCATAGATTTGTAAACCTAAAATTAGGCAAAAATGGGTGTGGGGCCGCGGCGGGCATCTCCGCGCCGCGATATATAACGCGAATCAAGAACCAGGAACCAGATTAAACAGCTCGAATTTTATGTTAAATACCGCGCCGCGACCCTACGGCTGTGCTGATTCGAAATTTAGATTTAAAAAGGGTTGGTTCGAGGATATTTTCGTCTTTTCGCGTTTGGATCAGATTGTGGATCAAATATCAACCACTTATCACAATCCTTCATTTTCTTTTCTCTTTTCTTTCCATTTTCTCTTCCAAAACACAAAACCCACTTAGATCTAAATTGAGATTTGAAGGTGAAGAATTGTGATTCGGTCTTTGGAGCAAGAAGTAAATTTGTTCTCCTCGTTCTTAGCTACGACTTGTTAGTGTTGGTAAGTCTTAACTCCGTGTTTTGAGTTTTAGTTAATTTATGGCTAAGGTTTGGCCATTGGAGACTTGTAAGACCCATTTGGGGAATTAATGGGTGAATTTGGGTAAATTTGATGCAAGGAAACCCAAATGGTGTTAATCTAGGGTTTGGTCATGTAAATTGAAATTGTAAGTATTAATTGTGTTGTAGTCACCAGATACACTTGTAAAATGATGAAAGATTGTTAATGGGATAAGTTTGACCAAAATTGTAGTCTAAGTGTTAAAATGGGTCAAATGGGCGATTGTTGATCTAGTTGGATGAGATGGGTATGAAATACCCATAAATTGTGTTAGTTGGTGTTAGTAGACTCTAATCACTAGCTTTTATTGATTTATGACGAGTCATGGCCATTAATGGGCGGTTTTGGTGGATGTGAGTCATTTAATGCTTTTAGGACATTAAATGCCTAAGGGAAAAGTGTTGGTGGTTAGTCCACTAGAGTTGTATGTTAATTAAATGCATAATGTGATAGGTGCATTACATTGAAGGTTGCGAGCTTGATTTCTAGTTCACCAAAGGCGATAAGGTGAGTGGAGTAATTATATGTGTGCATATATAATGTATTTATTTGTGTAGCATGAGTTGTGAAGTGTCGACGTGTTAAGACACCACATCTCACGTGGCGAGTGAAGTGTCGACATGTTAAGACACCACTCGGGGGTGAAGCATCGATGTGTTAAGGTGCCACTCCAAGGGATGTAACGGGTGAAGTGTCGACGTGTTAAGACACCGCCCGGGGTGAAGTATCGATGTGTTAAGATGCCACCTGTGGGGTTAGTGTACGACGTGTTAAGTACTCTAACGGTTGTTGTGAACACCGATGGGAAATTCTAGTGCCATTCCTTGTATTATTGGTTAACCAAAGTTGTGTGTCATGATGTAGCATATTATATTGATTCGAGTTATATGCTAATGCTATGCTAGCTTGTGTGGTCGGAGGTTTAGTATTATACTTGTGATGGTATGATTATTTATATTGCTAGCATGTATGTGGAAAATGTGTGAGTGATTGCAAGTAAGTAGGTTGTATATGTAACCGTATAATTATTGCACTCACTAAGCGTTAGCTTACCCCTCTCGTTGTTTATCTTTTTAGATGGAGGTGCGGAGAAAGGGAAAGGGGTTGTTGGGCACTAGATTTCTCTTGTTTGGATGCTTGTTGAAGCTTTTGGAAGTTGACCTAGAGTTTTGGGTAGTTTAGCTCCAAACCATGCTCGAGTGTCGTTTGGTTTAAAACTATCATTTATGGGTCTAACTTATAATACATTTAATTTAGGGCCTTCGTGCCTCTTTGTAAACATTAAACTTGTTGTACGTTTTAATGGGTTGTATGGAATGGTTTATATCATTCGAATGGCACGTCAATGATTGTTACTTTAAAAAAAAAAAGTTCATCCGGTTGAATACGGGTTGGGTTGTTTCAAGTGGTATCAGAGCATGGTCTAAGGGATTTAGGCGACTTGAGATAGGAGCCTAGACTTAGACTTTATTGTGTATGCGCTTTATGCGGGACTTGTAGGAGACGGGTCGGACCGGGGATTTGGTTAGTGCCTAGGTTTAGGTGAACTAACTATGCGCTAATTGCTTTGTGTTGTGTTTTGCAATCATCAAGCGAGATAGACGTTGTACTAGCAAGTTAATGCGACGTGCTCGCGTAACAATGATTAGCTACCATTGTTACGGGTTCAAATCGTGTCAAACAAGCAATGTACGACGATTGTTGATCAAGATGGGGCGGTGAGGTGTATACGTATATATTGGTATCTTGTCCTCTCGTTTCATTGTTTAATCTATTTCCGTTTTATAGTTTGAAGACGAGAAACGGACCCGAGAACAATGATGGAGGTACGAGTGAGGATGTTGAGTTCACGACCAAAGTTGAGGCCATCTTTAAACGTTAAAAAGTGGAGTTTCTTAAAGACGTTAAGAAGATGTTTCTAGATACGATTGACGAGCAACTAGTCAATGCAGTAAAGGAACAAATTAAGGTTGTCCTTCAAGAGGATAATGTTGGAAGGAGGGACTTCTTTTATAAGAATTTCAAGGATTTACAACCTCCCACCTTTGAAGGCAAACGGGACCCACTTAAGAGTGCCCGTTGGATCTCCGATATGGAGGGGGCTTTCGTACATGTGAATTCCCTCCCGATAAAAAGATGAGGTATGGTTGTCCTTAAGGGGCGATGCTAAATTGTGGTGGGACGCGAAAATCCAACTTTATGGAGAAGAGCAATGCTTGGACTTCACTTGGGACGAGTTCAAGACGGAGTTTTTCGACGAGTATCGAACTTCGGCCGATCTTACTAGACTTAAGGACGATTTGCGTGCCTTGAGGCAAGGGTCAATGGATTTGAACACTCTCAAATCCGTTTTCTTGTCGAAGACCCAATTTTGCCCGGAGTATGTCGAGAATGATAAAATGTTGAAAGAAGATTTTTACCGAATCTTGAACGACAACTATCAAGAGAAGATTAGTGTGAACGTGGTGAAAAGTTTTGATGAGTTGTTCAATATGGCTAAAGGTTTTGAGGCGCTCGTTTTGAGGAAAAACGGCTTTACTTTTGGCAAAAGAAAGTTTGAGGGTTCGAGTCATTCGAACTTCTCAAACAAGAAGAACAAGAAGGGTGCTGAAAGCGTTGGTAGTGTGAAGAAGAGTACTTCTGAGGGTTTTTCTTATTCGTGCTATAATTGTGGACAAAAGGGTCATGTGGCTCATGATTGTCCGAATCTATCCTCCGCAAACAAACTCACTTGTTTCAATTGCAATAAAGAAGGGCACCGAAGGACGAAGTGTCCCGATTTGCACAATGACCATGTTAAGAAGTTGGAGAAGGCAGCGGGTACGGCTCGGGGACGAAATTATTTGATGACCCATGATGAGGCCAAGCAATCCAACGAAGTCGTCTCAGGTACTTTCATGGTTAACTCTAATCCGGCAAGGATACTATTTGATAGCGGTGCTAATTTATCGTTTGTGTCTTCGCGATTTGTGTCTAAGCTTGATAAACCGCTAGCTAAGTTAAGTCATCCGGTAGAAGTTGAAATATCGGATGGTAAGACGGTGCTAGGGGTTGATGTTTGTAATGATTGTAATATTGTATTTGGTTCTGAAACGTTTAAAATTGATCTTATCCCGATGACGTTGGGTGAATTTGATATTGTCATTGGCATGGATTGGCTCGATCGTTATAGAGCCGATATCGCATGCCATGAAAAGTCTATCCGTGTGAAGACCCCTATTGGGGGAGAGTTAATTGTTCATGGCAAAAGACGGAGAAGACTTGTGCCACTATGAACTATTGCACGGGCACGTCGTTTTCTTACTAGCGGTGGTATGGCTTTTCTTGCCCATGTAGTTGATACTCGTGAAGAGCCACCACCCATTCGTGAAATTCCGGTGGTTAGTGAATTTGAAGACGTTTTTTCGAACGAATTATCGGGTGTTCCGGCGGAAAGACAAGTCGAATTTCGCATTGAGTTGGTTCCGGGGGCTACTCCCATTGCTAAAACTCCTTATCGTTTAGCGCTGACTGAAATGCAAGAGTTGTTGAATCAAACCCAAGAGTTACTTGAGAAGGGTTTTATCCGACCGAGTGCTTCTCCATGGGGCGCTCCGGTTTTATTCGTGAAAAAGAAGGATGGTAGTATGCGGATGTGCATCGATTATCGGGAGTTGAGTAAAGTGACGATAAAGAATCGTTATCCATTGCCTCGGATTGACGATTTGTTTGACCAACTCCAAGGTGCGACGTATTTCTCTAAAATTGACCTACAGTCCGGCTATCACCAAATGCGGGTCCGTGAGGAAGATATTGAGAAAACGGCTTTTCGAACGCGTTACGGGCATTTTGAGTTTGTAGTTATGCCTTTTGGTCTTACGAATGCACCGGCAGCATTCATGGATCTTATGAACCGAGTGTGCCAACCTATGTTGGACAAGTCGGTGATAGTGTTCATTGACGACATACTTATCTATTCGAAGAGTATGAAGGAACATGAACATCATTTGCGTGGTGTGTTGAAGACGTTGCGGAAGGAGAAGTTGTATGCTAAGCTCTCCAAATATGAATTTTGGCTAAGGGAAGTTCAATTTCTTGGTCATATTGTGAACAAGGATGGTATTCAAGTAGATACGGGGAAGATAAAGACGGTGAAGAGTTGGGGACGACCGACTACAACTACGAAAATCCGAAGCTTTCTCGGATTGGCCGGTTATTATCGTTGGTTTATCCAAGACGTTTCTAAGATTGCTTCTCCATTGACGAAGTTGACGAGGAAGAACGCTAAATTTAATTGGGAAAATGAGCAAGAGATCGCTTTCCAATTGTTAAAAGAGAAGTTGTGTCAAGCTCTGGTGTTAGTGTTGCCGGAAGGTGTAGAAGACATGACGGTTTATTGTGATGCTTCATTAAATGGGCTTGGGTGTGTTCTAATGCAAAGAGGTAAAGTCATTGCTTATGCCTCTCGACAATTGAAGGAACACGAGACGAGATACCCAGCTCATGATCTTGAGTTGTCGGTAGTGGTACATGCGTTGAAGATTTAGCGCCATTACTTGTATGGTGTTAAGTGTACAATTTATTCGGATCATAAGAGTTTGAAACATCTTTTTGATCAAAGAGATTTGAATTATCGTCAACGTAGGTGGATGGATGTGGTAAAGGACTATGATTGTGAGATACTTTATCATCCGGGCAAGGAGAATGTGGTCGCGAATGCGTTAAGTCGAAAGAGTCAACACCCGGCGATACGAGTAGGATCGTTACGTATGATTATTACTAACGATTTTCTTGTAAAGCTCAGTGAGATTCAAATTGAAGCTTTTGTTAACAATAAGCATGAGGAACGAATCGTGGGGCAAACAGAGTCTATTACCTTAGGCCCGCATGGTTTGTTGTCCTTTCAAGGAAGAGTGTGGGTGCCTAAGATGGGGGATAATCGACGAGTGCTACTTGATGAAGTGCATAAGTCAAAATATTTCATTCATCCGGGCGCGACGAAAATGTATCTTGATTTAAAGAAGGAGTATTGGTGGCCGGGCATGAAACGTGATGTTGTTAAGTATGTTGAACAATGCGTCACGTGTTTGCAAGTTAAAGTCGAACACCAAAAGTTGTATGGTATGTTACAACCGTTAGAAATCCCGAAATGGAAATGGGAGCACATTACCATGGATTTCATTACAAAGTTACCTAAGACGGCGAGAACCCAATTTGATTCGATTTGGGTGATAGTAGATCGACTGACGAAAAGTGCTTTGTTTCTTCCCATTCGGGAAGCGATATCATCGGAGACTTTGGCTAAGTTGTTTATCAAGGAAGTAATATCAAGGCATGGGGTTCCTATATCTATTATTTCAGATCGAGATACTCGTTTCACATCTCGGTTTTGGGAAAAGTTTCATGAAGATATGGGTACACAATTGAAATTGAGCACGGCGTATCATCCTCAAACGGACGGTCAAACCGAAAGTACGAATCAAACATTGGAGGATATGTTACGGTCGTGTATTATCGACTTCGGTAGTAGTTGGGATGAGCACTTACCCTTGGTGGAATTCTCGTACAATAATAGCTATCATGCTAGTATTGGAATGCCACCGTATGAGATGCTTTATGGGCGAAGGTGTCGAACACCTATATGTTGGGGTGAAGTGGGACAAAGATAAATTGGGAGTACCGATTTGGTTTTAGAGACGAATAGAAAAATTGATATAATTCAGGCTCATTTGAAAAAGGCCCAAGATAGATAAAAGTCGTATGCCGATAAACGAAGGCGGACGATTGAGTTTCTAGAAGGCGACATGGTGATGCTTAAGGCTTCGCCATGGAAAGGTGTTATTCGGTTTTGAAAACGAGGAAAGTTAGCTCCTCGGTTTATTGGTCCTTTTAAGATTTTAGCTCGTGTTGGTTGAAATGTCCCGTTCATATTGATTATAAACGTTCCATATTAATTGATTTCGTTGAGAGGTTTTGACCTCTATATGAGACGTTTTTCAAAGACTGCATTCGTTTTTAAAACAAACCATAACCTTTATTTTATCGACAAGGTTAACAAGACACCACTTAGATTATCCAGAAATGATAATCTAACAAATATCACACTTACACACTACCAATACATATTGATTTACAAATATTAATATGTTACAACAAAATAAATCTCGCATGCAGTTTTAAACAATATTATACAAGCATGCTGACACCAAATCTTGTCCATATAATACAGCGGAAGCTCTTAATAATCACCTGAGAATAAACATGCTTTAAACGTCAACAAAAATGTTGGTGAGTTATAGGTTTAACCTATATTTATCAAATCGTAATAATAGACCACAAGATTTCATATTTCAATATACATCCCATACATAGAGATAAAAATCATGTATATGGTGAACACCTGGTAACCGACCTTAACAAGATGCATATAGAATATCCCCTATCATTCCGGGACTCCCTTCGAACATGATGAATTCGAAGTACTAAAGCATCTGGTACTTTGGATGGGGCTCGTTGGGCCCAATAGATCTATCTTTAGGATTTGCGTCAATTAGGGTGTCTGTTCCCTAATTCTTAGATTACCAAGGGGCATATTCAGTTTAATAATCCAGCCATAGAATGTAGTTTCATTTACTTGTGTCTATTTTGTAAAACATTTATAAAACTGCATGTATTCTCATCCCATAATATTAGATTTTAAAAGTGGGACTATAACTCACTTTCACAGATTTTTACTTCGTCGGGAAGTAAGACTTAGCCACTGGTCGATTCACGAACCTATAACAAATATGTACATATATATCAAAGTATGTTCAAAATATATTTACAACATTTTTAATATGTTTTGCTGTTTTAAATTTATTAAGTCAGCTGTCCTCTTTAGTAACCTACAACTAGATGTCCACAGTTAGATGTACAGAAAATAAAGCAATATATATTATCTTGAATCAATCCACGACCGCGTGTATACAAGCCTCAGGCTAGATCACAACTCAAAGTATTTATAATATTTTGGAATCAACCTCAACCCTGTATAGCTAACTCCAACATTACTGCATATAGAGTGTATATGGTTGTTCCGATATATATATATATATATATATATATATATATATATATATATATATATATATATATATATATATATATATATATATATATATATATATATAAATAGATGGGTCGATATGATATGTCAAAACATTGTATTCGTGTCTATGGTATCCCAAGATTACATAATATATTAGAATACATGTATAATACAATATGAGTTAGCTATAATATGATTAATATAGATTTGTTACCAATTTTCACGTAGCTACAACAAGAAAAATTATCCAATCTTGTTTTACCCATAACTTCTTCGTTTTAAATTCGTTTTGAGTGTTTCAAGTTGCTATGGTTTCATATTGAAATTAAGTTTATGAATCTAAATAGAAAAAGTATAAGTTTATAGTCGAAAATATAGGTTACAATTCATTTTTGTAAAGGTAGTCATTTCAGTCGAAAGAACGACGTCTAGATGACCATTTTGGAAAACATACTTCCACTTTGAGTTTAACCATGTTTTTTGGAAATAGTTTCATGTTCATAAGAAAAATCATTTTCCCAGAAGAACAACTTTTAAATCAAAGTTTATCATAGTTTTTAATTAACTAACCCAAAACAGCCCGCGGTGTTACTACGACGGCGTATATCCGGTTTTACGGTGTTTTTCGTGTTTACAGGTTTTAAATTATTAAGTTAGCATATCATATAGATATATAATATGTGTTTAGTTGATTTTAAAAGTCAAGTTAGAAGGATTAACTTTATTTGCGAACAAGTTTAGAATTAACTAAACTATGTTCTAGTGATTACAAGTTTAAATCTTCGAATAAGATAGTTTTATATGTATGAATTAAATGATGTTATGAACATAATTACTACCTTAATTTTAGTAGATAAACCTACTGGAAATGAGAAAAATAGATCTAGCTTCAAAGGATCCTTGGATGGCTTGAAAGTTCTTGAAGCAGAATCATGACACGAAAACAAGTTCAAGTAAGATTTTCACTCGAAATAAGATTGTTATAGTTATAGAAATTGAATCAAAGTTTGAATATGAGTATTACCTTGTATTAGAAATATATCTTACTATAAATAAGAAAGATTTCTTGAGGTTGGATGATCAATTTACAAGATTGGAAGTAAGCTAGCAAACTTGGAAGTATTCTTGATTTTATGAAACTAGAACTTATAGAATTTATGAAGAACACTTAGAACTTGAAGATAGAACTTGATAGAGATCAATTTGATGAAGAAAATTGAAGAATGAAAGTGTTTGTAGGTGTTTTTGGTCTTTGGTATATGGATTAGATATAAAGGATGTGTAATTTTTTTTTACTTGTAAATAAGTCATGAATGATTACTAATATTTTTATAATTTTATGAGATATTTCATGCTAGTTGCCAAATGATGGTTCCCATATATGTTAGGTGACTCACAAGGGCTGCTAAGAGCTGATCATTGGAGTGTATATACCAATAGTAAATACATTTAGAAGCTGAGTATTGTACGAGTACGAATACGAGTGCATACGAGTAGAATTGTTGATGAAAATGAATGAGGATGTAATTGTAAGCATTTTTGTTAAGTAGAAGTACTTTGATAAGTGTCTTGAAGTCTTTCAAAAGTGTATGAATACATATTAAAACACTACATGTATATACATTTTAACTGAGTCATTAAGTCATCGTTAGTCGTTACATGTAAGTGTTGTTTTGAAACCTTTAGGTTAACGATCTTGTTAAATGTTGTTAACCCATTATTTATTATATCTAAAGAGATGTTAAATTATTACATTATCATGATATTATGATGTATTAATATATCTTAATATGATATATATACAATTAAATTTCGTTACAACGATAATCGTTACATATATGCCTCGTTTCGAAATCCTTAAGTTAGTAGTCTTGTTTTACATATGTAGTTCATTGTTAATATACTTAATGATATTTTACTTATCATAATACCATGTTAACTATATATATATCCATATATATGACATCATATAGTTTTTACAAGTTTTAACGTTCGTGATTTACCGGTCAACTTGGGTGGTCAATTGTCTATATGAAACCTATTTCAATTAATCAAGTCTTAACAAGTTTGATTGCTTAACATGTTGGAAACACTTAATCATGTAAATAACAATTTCATTTAATAAATATAAACATGGAAAAGTTCGGGTCACTACATTGGTGAAGTTGCGTATCGTTTGGAATTACCCGAAGAGCTTGCGGGGATCCATAATACATTTCATGTTTCCCATCTCCATAAGTGTCTTATGGATGATTCTTCATGGGTGTCATTAGACGAGATTGAACTAAACAACAAGTTAGAGTATGTTGAGAAGCCGATTGCTATACTCGACGAAAAGGTAAAGAGGTTGAGAAATAAAGAGGTGAGAACTTTTAAAGTTCAATGGAGTCGTAGCAAAGGTTCTGAGTTTACGTGGGAACCCGAAGAGTTTGTATTGGTGTATCTTCTGGCTTGTCATGCGGCTTGGATCGCGAGGACGTGCTCCGATTCAAGTGGGGGAGAGTTGTAACACCCCGTTTTCTTCATGCATACCTTAAGCTACATAATTAATTGTTTGAATGTTATTACTTGTTCGTATATGTACTTAAACGTATTTAAAGTGTTAGTTGATGTACACGATATATATATATATATATATATATATATATATATATATATATATATATATATATATATATATATATATATACACACACACATATATATATATGCATATATATATATGTATATATATATATATATATGTATATATATATATATACGCGTATGAATGAATACATGTAGTTTAAGGGTATACGCGAAGCAAGAACCAGGAACCAGATTAAACAGCTCGAATTTTATGTTAAATGCTGTGCCGCGGCAAAGGGGGTCGCACCGCGACCCTACTGCTGTGCTGATTCGAAATTTAGATTTAAAAAAGGTTGGTTCGAGGGTATTTTCATCTTTTCGCATTTGGATCAGATTGTGGATCAAATATCAACCACTTATCACAATCCTTCAATTTCTTTTCTCTTTTCTTTTCATTTTCTCTTCCAAAACACAAAACCCACTTAGATCTAAATTGAGATTTGAAGGTGAAGAATTGTGATTCGATCTTTGGAGCAAGAAGTAAATTTGTTCTCCTTGTTCTTAGCTACGACTTGTTAGTGTTGGTAAGTCTTGACTCTGCGTTTTGAGTTTTAGTTAATTTATGGCTAATGTTTGGCCATTGGAGACTTGTAAGACCCATTTGGGGAATTAATGGGTGAATTTGGGTAAATTTGATGCAAGGAAACCCAAATGGTGTTAATCTAGGGTTTGGTCATGTAAATTGAAATTGTAAGTATTAATTGTGTTGTAGTCACTAAATACACTTGTAAAATGACGAAAGATTGTTAATGGGTTAAGTTTGACCAAAATTGTAGTCTAAGTGTTAAAATGGGTCAAATGGGCGATTGTTGATCTAGTTGGATGAGATGGGTATGAAATACCCATAAATTGTGTTAGTTGGTGTTAGTGGACTCTAATCACTAGCTTTTAGTGATTTATGACGAGTCATGGCTATTAATGGGCGGTTTTGGTGGATGCGAGTCATTTAATGCTTTTAGGACATTAAATGCCTAAGGGAAAAGTGTTGGTGGTTAGTCCACTAGAGTTGTATGTTAATTAAATACATAATATGATAGGTGCATTACATTGAAGGTTGCGAGCTTGATTCCTAGTTCACCAAAGGCGATAAGGTGAGTGGAGTAATTATATGCGTGCATATATAATGTATTTATTTGTGTAGCATGAGTTGTGAAGTGTCGATGTGTTAAGACACCACATCTCACGTGGCGAGTGAAGTGTCGACGTGTTAAGGTGCCACTCCGAGGGATGTAACGAGTGAAGTGTCGACGTGTTAAGACACCGCCCGGGGTGAAGTATTGATGTGTTAAGATGCCACCCGTGGGGTTAGTGTATGACGTGTTAAGTACTCTAACGATCGTTGTGAACACCGATGGGAAATTCGAGTACCATTCCTTGTATTATTGGTTAACCAAGGTTGTGTGTCGTGATGTAGCATATTATATTGATTCGAGTTATATGCTAATGCTATGCTAGCTTGTGTGGTTGGAGGTTTAGTATTATACTTGTGGTGATATGATTATTTATATTGCTAGCATGTATGCAGAAAATGTGTGAGTGATTGCAAGTAAGTAGGTTGTATATGTAACCGTATAATTATTGCACTCACTAAGCATTAGCTTACCCCTCTCGTTGTTTATCTTTTTAGATGCAGGTGCGGAGAAAGGGAAAGGGGTTGTTGGGCACTAGATTTCTCTTGTTTGGATGCTTGTTGAAGCTTTTGGAAGTTGACCTAGAGTTTTGGGTAGTTTAGCTCCAAACCATGCTCGAGTGTCGTTTGGTTTAAAACTATCATTTATGGGTTGAACTTATAATACATTTGATTTAGGGCCTTCGTGCCTCTTTGTAAACATTAAACTTGTTGTACGTTTTAATGGGTTGTATGGAATGGTTTATATCATTCGAATGGCACGTCAATGATTGTTACTTTAAAAAAAAAATCATCTGGTTGAATACGGGTTGGGTTGTTTCAATAACGAAGCAACCATTTGACCGCTTCCTAATGCTCTTTCCCCAGATTAGACATATAACGACTTACAACTCCCACTGCTTGAGCAATGTCGGGTCTTGTACAAACCATGACATACATAATACTACCCACGGCCGATGCATATGGAACCTTTTCCATATCCATTTTGTCTTTTACCGTCTTTAGTGATTGACTTTTCGATAATTTTAAGGTGCTTCCCAAAGGCATAGAATGAGCCTTTGAATCTTCCATGTTGAATCTCTCTACTACTTTCTCAATATATTTGGATTGAGACAAGTATAGAGTACCCTTCACACGATCACGCACAATACTCATGCCAAGTATTTGCTTAGCACCACCAAGATCCTTCATCTCGAATTCTCGGAAAAGTAATCCCTTCAACTTGTTAATTTCGGACATGTTAGAACTTGCAAGCAACATGTCATCAACATACAACAATAAGATTATGTAAGAAGACTTGAATTTCTTCAAGTAGAAACAGTGATCCGCTTCACATCTTAAGAAACCAATCTTCTTCATAAACTTGTCAAACTTCAAGTACCATTACCGAGGTGCTTGCTTCAATCCATACAAGCTTTTCTTTAGCTTATAAACCCACTTCTCTTTACCCTTTACCTCAAAGCCCTCGGGTTGCCTCATGTAGATCTCTTCAACAAGATCACCATGTAAGAATGCAGTTTTTACATCTAGTTGCTCAAGATGTAAGTCTTTGGATGCAACCATAGAAAGTACCAAATGGATAGTAGTCATTTTAACTACCGGTGAAAATATCTCTTTGTAGTCAACCCCTTCCTTTTGTTGAAAGCCTTTGACTACCAAACGAGCCTTGTACCTTCTCTTGCCATCTAACTCATTCTTGATTCTATACACCCATTTGCTTTGCAATGCCCTTTTATCATGAGGTAACTTCACTAGTGACTAAGTCTTGTTCTTCTCAAGTGATCCCATCTCTTCTTTCATGGCAAGCTCCCATTGTATGGGTTCTTTTGTTTTTCCTACCTCAAAGTAACTTTTGGGTTCACCATTCTCAATAGAGAGCAAGTAGTTTGCTTTTGGAGAATACCTAGGATTAGGTTTGGGCACTCTAGTCGAATGTCTTGGTGTAGGAGTAACCAGAATGGTTGGACAGGTTTCATTTGTGTCCTCCTCATCACTAGAACTCGCACTATGTTCGGAATCATCACCGCTTTCCGAATCATCCCCATCATTAGCATTTTCCGACGCCTCCACCGTTTGTTGGCAATTCATTGTTTTCCGTACTCCCACTAGAATCTGCAAGTCCATCAATAGAAACATCGTCAAAAGTAACATGACCCGGTTTAGGACTCCCCATTTCCGGTTTGTCATAGACCGAATCTTCATCAAAAGTAACATTGCGAGAATGAATTACTTTTCTAGCCTCGTTATCCCAACAACAATAACCCATTTCATCCGACCCGTAGCCTATGAAAATGTACTTCTTTGATTTAGCTTCAAGCTTGTCTCTATTGTAGTGACCCAAATTTTCCACGTTTATATATATTAAATGAAATTGATATTTGCATGATTAAATGTTTCCAACATGTTAAGCAATCAAACTTGTTAATACTTGATTAATTGAAATGAGTTTATGTAGACAATTGACCACCCAAGTTGACCGACGATTCACGAACGTTTAAAATTTGTAACAACTACATGATATATATATATATATATATATATATATATATATATATATATATATATATATATATATATATATATATATATATATATATATATATATATATAGTTAACATGAGATTATCATAAGTAAGTATCTCACTAAGTATATTAACAATGAGTTATATACATAAAAATGAGACTATCGAATTAAGAAACTCGAAACGATATATATAACGATTATCGTTATAACAACGTCTTACTAAATACATATGAATCATATTAAGATATTGATACACTATGTTTAACATGATAAAATTATGATTAAATATATCATTAAGTGTGTTAACAATAAACTACATGTGTAAAACAAGACTACTAACTTAAGAGTTTCGAAACGAGTTATATATGTAACGATTATTGTTGTAACGACATTTTAATATATATATTGTATTAAGATATATTCATACACCATGTTATCATGATAATATGATAATTTAACATCTCATTAGATATAATAAACAATCGATTAAAAACATTAAATGAGATCGTTAACTTAAAGGTTTCAAAACAACACTTACATGTAACGACTAACGATGACTTAACGACTCAGTTAAAATGTATATACATGTAGTGTATTAAGATGTATTAATACACTTTTGAAAGACTTCATGACACATATCAACGTACTTCTACTTAACAAAAATTCTTACAATTACATTCTCATTCGTTTTCATCAACAATTCTGCTTGTATGCACCCGTATTCGTACTCGTACAATACACAGCTTTTAGATGTATTTACTATTGGTATATACACTTCAATGATCAGCTTTTAGCAGCCTTAGTGAGTCATCTAAACATTTGGAAACCATCATTTGGCAATTAGCATGAATGATTACACTAAAAATCAAACTAATGTAGCCTATATTTTGACTCCATTCTCACATCCCATTTCACCAACCACAAACACATTTTTATTCCAACTTTTATGCATCAAATTACTCTCTCTCAATACCTCTATTAGTGTTCTAAGTGTTCTTCATCATTTTCATCATAATATAGCTTAATCTAGCTCAATCTAGTTAACCTATATCAACATACAAAACAACCACTCAAGAAAACTTCAAGAACACTTTCAAGTTTGCAAGTCTACTTCCAAGCTTTCTAATCCATTCCAAGTAATCATCTAAGATCAAGAAACCTTTATTTCTTATAGTAGGTTATCTTTCTAATTCAAGGTAATACTCATATTCAAACTTTGATTCAATTTCTATAACTATAACAATCTTAATTCGAGAGATAATGTTACTTGAACTTGTTTTCGTGTCATGATTCTACTTCAAGAACTTTCAAGCCATCCAAGAATCCTTTGAAGCTAGATCATTTCTTGTCACTTCCAGTAGGTTTACCTACTAAACTTGAGGTAGTAATGATGTCCATAACATCATTCTATTCATATATATATATAACTATCTTATTCGAAGATTTAAACTTGTAATCACTAGAACATAGTTTAGTTAATTCTAAACTTGTTTGCAAACAAAGTTAATCCTTCTAACTTAACTTTTAAAATCAACTAAATACATGTTCTATATCTATATGATATGCTAACTTAATGATTTAAAACCTGGAAACACGAAGAACACCGTAAAATCGGACATACGCCATAATAGTGAAACCGGGGGCTGTTTTGGATTAGATAATTAAAACCTATGATAAACTTTGATTTAAAAGTTGTTCTTCTGGTAAAATGATTTTTCTTATGAACATGAAACTATATCCAAAAATCATGGTTAAACTCAAATTGAAAGTATGTTTTTCAAAATGGTCATCAATACGTCGTTCTTTCGACTAAAATGACTACCTCTTACAAAAATGACTTGTAACTTGTATTTCCGACTATAAACTTATACTTTTTATGTTTAGTTTCATAAATTTCAGTTCATTATGAAACCATAGCAACTTGATTCACTCAAAACGGATTTAAAACGAAGAAGTTTTGGGTAAAACAAAATTGGTTAAAAATGGTTAATTTGACTACGGGATGATTTTACAAAAATCTATACTAATCATATCCTAACTAACTTATATTGTATTGTACATGTATTCTAACATATATTATGTAATCTTGATAGACCATAGACACGTATACAATGTTTTGACATATCATATCGACGTCATCTATATATATTATTTGGAACAACCATAGACACTCTATATGCGGTAATGATCGAGTTAGCTATACAGGGTTGAGGTTGATTCCAAAATGATATATATACTTTGAGTTGTGATCGAGTCTGAGACTTGTATACACTGGGTCGTAGATTGATTTGAGAAATTATATTGATTTATTTCTGTACTACTAATTGTTAACAACTAATTGTGGACTACTAACGTTGGACTGTTAACTTAACAAATTTAAATCATTACAACATAATAAAATACATTGTGAATATATTTCAATCATACTTTGATATATATGTATATATTTGTTATAGGTTTGTGAATCGTATTATTTTCCAACGAAGTGAAAATACGTGAAAGTGAGTTATAGTCTCACTTTTAAAATCTATTATTTTTGGGATGAGAATACATGCAGTTTTATAAATGTTTTACAAAATAGACACAAGTAATTAAAATTACATTCTATGTTGAATTATCGAACCGAATATGCCTCTTTTTAGCTTGGTAGCCTAAGAATTGGTGTTTATGATAATTGCCACCAATTGGCGCGAATCCTAAAGATAGATCTATTTGGCCCAACAAGCCTCATCCGAGTTACGGATACTTTAGTACTTCGATTTATCATATCCGATGAGAGTCCCGGAATGATGGGGATATTCTATATGCATCCTGTTAAGGTCGGTTACCAGGTGTTCATCATATGAATGATTTTTATGCAGATTGCTATATGCATGCATGTTATTTATGAGAAATGGAAATATGAAATCTTGTGGTCTATTGTTACGATTTGATATATATAGGTTAAACCTATAACTCACCAACATTTTTGTTGACATTTAAAGCATGTTTATTCTCAGGTGAATATTAAGAGCTTCCGCTGTTGCATACTAAAATAAGGACAAGATTTGGAGTCCATGTTTGTATGATATTGTGTAAAAACTGCATTCAAGAAACATATGTCGATGTAATATATTTCTATTGTAAACCATTATGTAATGGTCGTGTGTAAACAGTATATTTTAGATTATCATTATTTGATAATCTACGTAATGTTTTTAAAACCTTTATTGATAAAATAAAGGTTATGGTTGTTTTAAAACTGAATGCAGTCTTTGAAAAACGTCTCATATAGAGGTCAAAACCTCGCAACGAAATCAATTAATATGGAACGTTTATAATCAATATGAACGGGACATTTCAGTTGGTATCCGAGCGTTGGTCTTAGAGAACCAGAAAATTGCATTAGTGTGTCTTACCGAGTTTGTTAGGATGCATTAGTGAGTCTGGACTTCGACCATGTTTTTCTTCAAAAACGATTGCTTAACATTTTTGTTGTTGGAAACTATATATTATTAATATGTAAATATTATGTGATATATTAATCTCTTAACGTGTTTGATATTGTGTGATAGATGTCTACCTCTAGTACAAATCCCATTGATTCACCTAATAATAATGAAGAGTCGAATATATTTTGGGAAGATTCACAAATTCTCGAAGAGGAACTGGAAGAGAAGGAACCGGAAGAAGAGGAACCAGAAGAGGATGAATCGGAAGAGGAGGAACCAGAAGAAGAAGAGGTTCCGGAGGAATAAATATTGATACCTATAGTAAATCAATTAAATTAAAGAAAATCCCCAACCAACGAACCAAAGTTAATAATGGTCAATGGTGTTTCTGCCGAGGAAGCAAAATATTGGGAAGATTACCAATTTTCTGATGAATCGGTTCCCGATGAGGATTCCGATGATGTTATAGAAATTACCTCGACCCAATTTAATAAAGCGAAAGAAAATAATAAGGGAAAAGGTATAAAAATAGAGAAACCCAACCCCGATGAACTTTATATGTACCGTCAACACCCGTATTTTCAATATCGTGACAATAACCCGGGAACCTCTAAACCACCAGGTTTTTCTAAACCAATGTGGAAAACGAAGACTCGTATTAGAGGAACATCATATATCCCTAGAAGATTAGTGATGTTATGCGAGGTGTATATAAAATAGCTTATATTTTACTAGGAAATACTATTAAATACGATACAATTTTACACAAGATATTTATTTATTTATAGAATGGATATACTTAAACCTTGCTACAACACTTATAGGTAGTGTACCTAATCGTACAGTAGTGTAGTTTTTAGTAAGTCCGGTTCGTTCCACAGGGAAATCTTTAAACAAAGCTCAACGCTATATTAGTTTACTTTTATAAAAATACAAATATATATATAAGTAATATTATTATTATAAAGGGGGTTTTTTACCGTTTAATGACCGGTTTGTCGATTTTAAAACTTTAGTCGCAGTTAAAACCTAATGTAAAATATTAAATAAATAAAAGACTTAAATTAAAGCGTAAAGTAAATAACGATAATGAAATTGCGAATAATAAAAGTGCGATAAAATAAACTTGCGATAATTAAAAAGTACGATAATTAAAAGTGCGATTAAATAACAATAACAATAAAAATGCGATAATTAGAAGTGCAATTAAATATAAAATAAAGGAAATTAAATATGAAATAAAAGAATTATGCTTATTTAAACTTCCGTAATCATGATGTTCGACGTGTTGATTTTAGTTTTATGCCCATGGGTTAATTGTCCTTTGTCCTGGATTATTTAATATGTCCGTCTGGTTTTTGTCCATAACAGTCCATCAGTCATAAATATAAAGTGCGAGTGTCCTCGTCAAATTATTATTATACCCGAAGTTAAATATTCCAACTAATTGGGGATTCGAATTGTAACAAGGTTTTAATACTTTGTTTAATGAATACACCAGGTTATCGACTGCGTGTAAACCAAGGTTTTACTACTTTGTTAACAATTACACCAATTACCCTTGAATGTAATTTCACCCCTGTTTTAATTATTCTAGTGGCTATTAATCCATTCCCGTGTCCGGTTAAATGAACGATTATTCGTACATATAAATACCCCGCCCATCGTGTCCGATTGAGTGTATATGGTAATTTATAGGGACGCCCAATTGTAAATCTTTATATTAACATTAACAAACTATCATTTAGTTAAACAAATATAAAGCCCATTAATAGCCCATAGTCTAATTTCCACAAGTGTCGTTCTTTTGTCCAAACCCCAATTATGGTACAAAGCCCAATTACCCAATTTTAGTAATTAGCCTAACATCATGATTACTTCGTTTTAAATAAGCATAATAATAACTTAGCTACGAGACATTAATGTAAAAAGGTTGAACATAACTTACAATGATTAAAAATAGCGTAGCGTTACACGGACAGAATTTCGACTTACACCCTTACAACATTCGCTAACATACCCTTATTATTAGAATTATAATTAAAATTAAAATTAAAATTAAAATATAAATATAAATATATACGATATATTGAGAGAGAGAGATATATATTTGGTGAATTTTTACGATCAGAATGCGCGAGCTTTATAGGGATTTTCGATTTTTGGGGCTCCGCGACTCGCGGCCAATTTTGCCTTCAAACTCCGCGAGTCGCGGAGTTTACTTTTACAGCTCAGAGGAGTTTGGCTCTTTGTTTACCGACGGTTTAAATATAAATATAATATATTAAATAATTATAAGAATTATTTAAATATTATATTATATTTATGTGCATAGTTAACTTGTAATTTTTAGTCCGTTGCATCGAGCGTTGAGAGTTGACTCATGTCCCGGTTCCGGATTTTCGAACGTCCTTGCGTACAATTTAATATCTTGTACTTTGCGTTTTGAATCTTGTACTTTTGTAATTTCGAGACGTTTCTTATCAATAATTGGAACCTCTTTGATTGTCTTTTGTACTTTTGAGCTTTTTGGTCGTTTGCGTCTTCAATTCGTCGAATCTGTCTTTTGTCTTCATCTTTTATTATTTAAACGAATATCACTTGTAAATAGAACAATTGCAACTAAAAGCTTGTCTTTCTTGAGGAATAATGCTATGAAATATATGTTCGTTTTAGCATTATCAAATATTCCCACACTTGAGCGTTACTTGTCCTCAAGCAATATCGTCTTGAAATACTAGAATCACTTCTTTATTCTTCACACTTTGTACATCAGTGATTTTTATACGACGGTATAAACAATGGTAGTAACGATATGGTTTACAGTCCCACATGACTATAAAATTTTAGATCCATTAAGGAAATTGGATCTTTATGAAAACATTTGATCTTTTGAAAATTAAATCTAGTTTTTACCCTAGATAAGTTTTCCGGAATAACCCTTTACCGGTGTTTGCAAAATATTTTTGTGGGTTTGGTGAGTTTCAGATTTGAAAATTTTAGCTCAAAACTTGCGGTTTTGTGTTACCCACTTGCTAACCTTGTATTAGGAAAGCAACACGTCCAGTTTACTTGTTCCGTATATTACCTTTCGGCAAACTACCGTCCGGTTGTAAAGGAAAGCGTTGAACAAGCAACTGTTAAGGCTATGTCCCGTGACATGCTTTTGATTATGGTCTATAACGTGTCGGACGCAATTACTATCCTTGGTAGGAGCAATAGTAAAGCTCACCCTTATAATTTTTCGGTCTGGCACAAGGTCCTGTCTTTGACCACTATGCAACCACCGTTCTTACGGTTGACACCCGATTTGGTTCAGGTGACCTAATGAATTCCAGGTGAATTCCTAGGATTTTACGTTCAATGGTAATGAACGCATTGAAAATGGGTTTTCAGAAAACAAATCGGTTTGTAATTTTGATCAAAATATTTTCTCGTTCAAGCTCGAGTTTAGATATCATTAAATTCCATGAGTTTGTAATTCTCAATCTTTAAGGTCAATCTCTAGGATTGAGTAATATCAGTCTTAAAAGCTGATTTTTAATCTTTAAGGAGATTATCCTTTCTGGGGATCTGATTCATTAGTCTTATCCAGCTAATTTGCATGGTGCCCCCCCATTGTACGAGATAAATCCTTTTCATGGTTAGGATAAATCCGACCACTTGGCGACCCTGTTTAATGCTGAGGTCCGTGGATTTCCTGCTGATTTTAGTGATGACTTTTCTAGATTTTTCGTCAACCTACAGCTGGTCTGGACGACAACTTCATGACCTAAATCAAGAAGCGCGTGTCTTTTTCGGAAGACTTTACTTCCTTTTAATGATGGAATTGATTCATCGTGTAGATCCATCTCTTCTTTTCTTTCATCGGGTAAAACAGTTTAGTTTAGTCCAAAGCAAAAGTATTTTCAGTTATTTGTTACAGATATATGTGACATATGTTTAAGATAACTTGGTAAATTTTCCCACACTTGGCTTTTATTTTCCTTTTTATCGTCCTCTATTCCATTTTAAATGAATTTTAACATTTTAGTTTGTTTCTCAATTTATGTCCTTTCCGAGGTAACAATAATTTCGGTGTTAAAACCTAGTTTTATCGTTCATAAATATGTATAAACATGATTTTGAATTCATTTAATTGAAAATTTTGAAAAATTATACTAGAATTGGGTAGTCAGTATATAAGACTAGGGCTGTTCTTTTTTTATCAGAGAGCACTAGATTCTAATACAACTACTGCTTTACTAGTATTTTTAATGGTAACCAAGTGTATAAAGTAAAAAAAAATTTTAAAATCCGAAAGAATTTAACCCCTTCCCACACTTAAGATCTTGCAATGCCCTCATTTGCAAGAAATCAGTAACAATTTAAATTATTGAGGGTGATTTGTGTGAAAATGATTAAATTTTACCAAAGTTTCCAAATATATTGGTGTTTGTTTGCTGAATGATAAATGGTGCACGTCATTTGTTCATTCCGTCTTGTTGTTATTTCACATATATTTTGCATCTTGTCGTCAAAATTAGTTGCTTTTGCTGAACTTAATGCCAGTCTTTGAAAATGCGTTGTTTTACCCTGTTGTGTACATAAGATAAACTGCAAACATATATACATATTTTTGAAGTTTGGTATATTACCCCACATTCAAAAATTATTAAAATCTAAGAATAAAAGTTAGATAATTATAAAAATGATTACAATATTAACAAAAGTATTAAACGTATCAATAATTACAAATTACAAAATAAAAATAAAAATAAGTAAACTAAGGATGATATTGGTACCAATAGGGGTTCCAGGCATAACCATAAGTGCTATAGAATGCTTCGGCAGGGTCATACGTAGGATATGGTGGCTGCATCTCTATAGACCAAGGAGGGAAGATGGGTTTCGGTGTAGGAATATAGTTTCTACCTATATGTTGGCAATGAGCTATGATTTGGTTCTGATGAACTTGCCAATCTTCAAATGCTCTCTGTCTAGCATTTTTGTATTCCTGAGAAGCTATAAACCTATGCATTTCTTGCATCTCATTCCCCCCCTCCTACATTACCTTGCTGCTGGTTTCTCTCCACCTGTGGATGTCTACCATGGTATCGTACTGCGGCGTTATTTCGCCTCTTCAAAACTTTCGCACCATGGTATACATTTAAACCTATAGTATCGCGGGGTTCCGGCTCTTCTAGTAATAATCCCCCCCGACTTATATCCACATCGAGATATTCACCAATCAAAGTAATAAGAATACCACCTCCTATTATACTATGTGGTCGCATCCCCCGAACCATAGCTGATAAATAATAACCCACACAATATGGTATACTTACAGCGCTTTGTGGGTCTCTAATACACATATGGTAAAACAAATCTTGTTCATTTACCTTTTCTTTGTTTTTACCCCTTTGTGTAATCGAATTAGCTAAAAACCTATGTATTACTCTTAATTCGGCTCTATCTATATCCAAATAAGAGTAATTTCCCCCTTTGAAACGGTGATGGCTTGTCATTTGACTCCACACACCGTGTGTATCAAAATTTTCATCTATCTTTCTACCGTTTAGTATCAATCCTCTACAATCGGCAGACGCTAACTCCTCAGGCGTATATATACGTAAAGCCTGAGCCATGTCCATTAAAGACATGTGGCGCATCGAACCGCCTAACAAAAATCTAATAAAAGAACGATCGGTTAAACTAGCTACCCGATCATTCAACTCTATACTACATAACAATTCTTCACACCATACTTTATATACAGGTCTACGTATGGTGAATAAATGCACCCAGTCATTAAAAGAAGAATTACCATACCTCTGTACAAGTAATTCCCTAATTGGCCCGGCCAATTCTACAGCTTCTAAGGGTCCCCATTCTATGACCCTCGGTACCTCAACAACCTTAGAATGAAGAGTATGCAAACCCCTTTGATATTTTGGATAATCTATCCAAAGTCTGTCAAATCTCAGGTTCGGGTGCAACTCTTCCAAGTGCATATCGGAAAAGGTCATGACTGGATGAGGTATCTCCTGCTTGTAGTAGTTATCCACCTCCTGTTGTTCCAAATTCTCAGCAGGAGCATTGCGGGCTTGGGATGAAGATTCACCCCTTTCATTCTGCAAAACACATCAAACACAATTTTTGTGCATCCAAATATGCATTAGTGTCAGCAAAATCGTCAATCAAAATAATTATAATGACATTATCAATTTATATCAAACTTAAGCTCATTTTCACATTTTTATCAAATCTACACTTTTTCAAATAAGCATATACGAAAATGTTCGCCAAGTTCATAAGCATTCAACTCAAATAACATGTCAAAATAATCATTACTAGTAATTAAACAAGTCTCAAATGGCATTATCTTTCAAAAATCAAGTTCATGAATTTTAGACTTGAAAAAGTCCACTTTAATTCTCAAAATCATGTTTAGGCTCAAAGTTTGGATCATTTAACTACCTAGACATGTTACACTACTCAATTTAGCAACAATTCATGACAAAAATCGGCCATAACCTGTTTATATCAAAAAGCCCCAAATTGCTCAAGAACACAAACCCTAGATTATTCAAAATTTGAAGTTTAAGGCTTCTAATCATGTTAAACAGCATCAATCTAGGTTATACAAGCATAATACATAAACAATTTAAGCCTAATTACACTAAAAAGCATCAAAATCAAATTGGGAAAAAAATAGCTCAAGAACATCAAATTTCGAATTAAATGGTGTTTAGGTGTAGAAATTTACCGTTTTTCTTGAGTAATTCTTAGATAGCATCCTTCTCAACATGATTTTAGCAAAAGATTTGGTGATTAACGGTTAAAAATTGTGATTTTGGGGGTTTTTTTCCGTGTTTTTCGGGTGCAGTTTTTCGAGCTGTATTTTTGGGTTGAGGAGTATGAAACTGATCAGTTTGCAGATCTTATATTTTTTTTCTGTAATCCGGCTCCTCCGCGACTCGCGGGGATTTACTCTCCAAACTCCGCGACTCGCAGAGCTTTTTTTTTTTTTTTTTTTTATATAATCATTAACTTTTGAAACAATTAAGTACTTAATTTTAAAATTTTGTTTCCCTTGTTATTTAGGACGAGGTCGTTTCGGATCGATGTCCTAGTCCGTCCCTCGACAAAATTTTAAAATTTGTCTTTTTGTAGCGATTGTTTTAAAAGCTAAGATTTTTGAGTTTTTTTAATGTTTTTGGCATACTCTAATTCAATAAGGTTAAAAATAATGATAATAAAAATTCTCGTCCCTCCCTCGGGTAAAGCAATTTCGGTTCAAAGACCTAGTCTTCAACTTACGACGAATTTTAAAAATCATATTCTTAACTTAATGAGATAAAGTAAATTTTTGTTTTTAAATTCACACAACTTAAATATAAAATTCAAAATTATTATTAAAAATTCACACCAAACTTAAAATTTGAAATGCATAAAATTAAAAATTTATATTTTAAAAATTCACACCAAACTTAATTTAAAAATTCATATTATAAATTCATACCAAACTTATATTAATTTTTCAAATATTTACAATTTTAAATATATTGTTTTTTACAAAGTTTACAATATTAATTTAAGATTTAAATATTAATTTTAAAAACATGGTAAAAATAAAATTAAAAATCTTTTTGTCTTTTTATCCCACTTTAATCAATCAAATATTATCAAAAATATACGCCCCTCTTTTCGGTAAAGTAATTTCGGTTCCAAGACCTAATTTAACTCATGACGAATTTTTGAAATATTTTGGGTTGATTGATTAAAGATATTTATACCTTAAGAATAAACGTTAAATTTCGCAGTGATGTAATAAATTTTTGAATGATATCAATAATTTCGGTCGCCAAACCTAATTTTATTCAATACCAATTTAATACTTTTTAGCGAACAAATTAGCGTTTATTATCAAAAGGTTAAAAATAAAAATAAAAATAAAAACTGTACAGACATACCTGTGAAATAGATTTCTTAGTTATATGATCTATCCCATTCATAAGATAGTTGGTTTAATTGGTTTTCCATGGCTACATAGGCGTAACCTCGAGCATTCAGTGTCTTTTCTTCTAAACATATGAACGGTCCGTCTCTGCATAAAGTAACAAATTCGGTATTTGAATAGGTTTGATTATTTGAACATTTACCTCCATGTGACCATTTTCCGCATTTGTGACATCGTTCTAGGTGTCGTGCTCTTCTTTTCGCTGCGGATTTTGATTTTCCTTTACCAAATTGTAACTTATTATCTTCGCATCTGGATTCTTTTCTAACTCCGTCCATTCTTTCTCTGATTACTGATACTATTTCACTCGGTAGTATGTCATTATTTCTTTTAGTGATCAAAGCGTGTAGCATTAGACCATGGTTTAGTTCACAGGCAGTCTTCATTTTGTAAAAACCTAAAAAAAATAAAAATTCAGAATGGGGGGAGAAGACTAGTTCTTTAGGGTCTGCTAGGGAAAGACCATTCGGGTTCCATTTTCGAGAACTACACGAAAACAGACAATCTAACTCTAACAGAAATACATATTATCCTTTAAAGACTTGATTCTCCCCACACTTAGTTAGCTGTGGTGTCGAAATTGTGATTAACTTCGTTGTTGACTTCCATCGGACCATGTATGTAATGTTTAACTCTGTGACCATTAACTTTAAATTCAATCCCATGTGAATTTATTAATTCTATCGTTCCGTATGGGAAAACTCTTTTGACTATGAATGGTCCAGACCATCTTGATTTCAATTTTCCAGGAAATAGCTTGAATCGTGAATTGAAAAGAAGAACTCTGTCTCCTTCTTTAAATTCTTTTGAACTTCTGATTTTTTTATCATGCCATTTCTTTGTTCTTTCTTTATAGATTAACGAATTTTCGTATGCTTCATGTCTTAATTCTTCTAATTCGTTTAGTTGACTTAATCGTAGACGTCCAGCTTCATGTAAATCAAGATTACATGTTTTCAAATCCCAAAATGCTTTGTGTTCAATTTCTACTGGAAGATGACATGCTTTTCCATAAACAAGTCTAAAAGGTGTGGTTCCAATTGGAGTTTTGTAGGCTGTTCTAAAAGCCCAGAGTGCATCCTCCAATTTAATGGACCATTCCTTCGGATTTGATCCTACGGTTTTCTCTAGAATACGTTTTAAAGCTCGGTTGGTATTTTCAACTTGTCCACTTGTTTGTGGATGATATGCGGTGGAGATTTTATGAGTTACTCCATATCTTTTAAGAACTTTCTCAAGTTGATTATTACAGAAATGAGTACCCCGATCACTTATTAAAGCTTTCGGTGTTCCAAACCTTGCAAAAAGACGTTTTAAAAAGTTGACTACAACTCGTGCATCGTTAGTTGGGAGAGCTTGTGCTTCCGCCCATTTAGATACATAATCAATGGCTACGAGTATATATAGATTATTATGAGATTTTGGAAATGGACCCATAAAGTCAATACCCCAAATGTCAAATACTTCACATACTTGGATGACATTTTGTGGCATTTCATCACGTTGACTTATTTTTCCGGCCCTTTGACATGCATCACAGGATTTGCAAAGAAGGTGTGCGTCTTTGTAAATTGTAGGCCAATAGAATCCAGCTTCATAAACTTTTCTTGCTGTTAGTTGAGGCCCATAATGCCCTCCTGTTGGTCCTGTGTGACAATGGTTTAATATTTTACTAGCTTCATCTCCAAATACACATCGGCGTATTATTCCATCGGGACAACTTTTAAACAGATGTGGATCTTCCCAGAAATAGTGTTTTATATCACTGAAGAATTTCTTTCGTCTTTGGTACGATAATCCTTTTTCAAGGAATCCACAAACTAAGTAATTTGCATAGTCTGCAAACCATGGGATTTCTTTATAATCTATCTTCAATAGATATTCATCAGGAAAGTTGTCTTGTATGGCCGATTCATTTAGAACTTCTAATTCGGGATTTTCAAGACGAGAAAGATGATCAGCGGCGAGATTTTCTGCTCCTCTTTTATCTCGGATTTCAATATCAAACTCTTGTAAGAGTAAGATCCAACGGATTAATCTTGGTTTAGCATCTTGTTTTGAAAATAGGTATCTAAGAGCAGAATGGTCGGTATAGACCACCGTTTTTGCTAGAACGAGATATGATCGAAATTTGTCAAAAGCAAAGACAATAGCAAGGAGTTCTTTTTCAGTAGTTGTATAGTTCGTTTGTGCTCCTTGTAACGTCTTACTAGCATAATATATAGGTTGAAATCGTTTTTCAATCCTTTGTCCTAAAACGGCTCCCATTGCAAAATCACTTGCATCGCACATTAGTTCAAATGGTAGATTCCAATTTGGTGTTATCATGATCGGTGCATTAGTGAGTTTCTCTTTAAGAATATTAAAAGATTTGATACACTCATCTGAAAAGATGAATGGCGCATCCTTTTCTAGGAGTTTATTCATAGGAGTGGCAATTTTAGAAAAATCTTTTATGAAACGTCGGTAAAAACCGGCATGCCCTAGAAAACTCCTAACTCCTCTAACATTGGTGGGATGTGGAAGTTTAGCAATTACATCTACTTTAGCTCTATCCACTTCAATTCCTTCTTTTGAAATTTTATGTCCAAGAACGATGCCTTCTTTAACCATGAAATGGCATTTCTCCCAATTAAGTACTAGATTTGATTTTTTGCATCTAATTAGCATTCGTTCCAGATTAATTAGACATGATTTAAATGTATCACCGAAGACTGAAAAGTCATCCATGAATACTTCCATGCATTCTTCTATCATGTCGTGAAAAATCGCCATCATGCACCTTTGAAAGGTTGCAGGGGCGTTACAAAGTCCAAATGGCATGCGTTTGTAAGCAAAAGTACCATAAGGGCACGTGAATGTGGTTTTCTCTTGATCCTCGGGTGCTATTGGAATTTGAAAATATCCGGAAAATCCATCTAGAAAACAATAGTAGCTATTTCCGGCTAATCTTTCCAACATTTGATCTATGAAAGGTAAGGGAAAGTGATCCTTTCTGGTGGCGTCATTTAATTTTCTATAATCAATACATACACGCCATCCTGTTACAGTCCTAGTAGGAATAAGCTCATTTTTCTCATTTGTAATGACAGTCATGCCACCCTTCTTAGGTACGCATTGAACTGGGCTTACCCATGGACTATCAGAAATTGGATATATCAAACCTGCATCTAGCAGTTTAATAATCTCTTTCTTAACTACATCTTGCATATTAGGATTTAGTCTTCGTTGGCGTTGCACATATGTTTTATGACCTTCTTCCATAAGGATTTTATGTGTGCAATACGAAGGACTTATTCCTTTAATATCATGAATCTTCCATGCAATGGCTGGTTTATGAGCTTTCAACACAGAAATGAGTTGTGATTTCTCATTTTCAGTAAGAGAAGACGATATTATTACAGGTAATTCAGATTCACCATGTAAATAAGCGTATTCCAAATGGGTTGGAAGTGGCTTTAACTCTAATTTCGAGGGTTCTTCTATCGATGATTTATATCGATATCTGTCTTCTTCTTTTAGCATTTGAATTTCTTCTGTTGTTGGTTCATATCCATTGGCTATAAGTGTAGCTAACATTTCAGCTTCATCAATTGGTTCATTACCTTCTCCTAAAGAACATTCTCCCGTTCCTTGTAATTCTGGAAATTCTTCTAATAATTCTGCATGTGCATCTATAGTTTGAATATAATAACATGTATCATCTGCAGATTGTGGTTGTTGCATTGCTCTATCAACTGAAAAGGTAACACTCTCATCCTCTATACTTAGGGTCAGTTTCTTACCGAACACGTCTATCATTGCTTTAGCCGTGTTTAAGAATGGTCTTCCTAATATGAGAGGAACTTGAGAATCTTCTTCCATGTCCAAAACAACAAAATCTACTGGAAATACTAAAGTACCAACTTTAACTAGCATGTTCTCCATTATCCCTCTAGGATATTTTATTGATCTATCGGCTAGTTGTATGCTTATTCTTGTTGGTTTCAATTCTCCAAGGTCTAGTTTAGCGTATAGTGAATACGGCATTAGATTTATACTAGCACCTAAGTCTGCCAATGCTTCTATTGAACTAAGACTACCCAGAAAACATGGAATTGTGAAACTTCCTGGATCAGATAGTTTTTCTGGTATCTTATTCAACAGCACTGCTGAACAATTAGCATTCATAGTAACAGCCAAGAGTTCTTCCATTTTCTTTCTATTTGAGATTAGATCTTTCAAGAATTTAGCATATCTTGGCATTCCTGAAATCACATCAATGAAAAGAAGATTTACATTTATCTGTTTAAACATATCCAAGAATTTGGATTGCTCGGCTTCAAGTTTCTCTTTCTTCATTTTACTCGGGTAAGGAAGTGGTGGTTGGTATGGTTTAACATAAGGTTTATCCTTAACTGTGTTATCTTCATTAACTTTTTCAACTACTGGTTCTTTTTCCTTATCTTGATCAGGTTGTGGTTCTTGTGGAGTAGGAATAGTTTCATCAGAAGTTACAGGTATTTCAGGTGGTTTAAGTGTTGTACCACTTCTTGTGGTAATGGCTTTAGCTGTTTCATTCCGGGGGTTAGTGTTTGTATCACTAGGTAGACTTCCCGGTTTTCTTTCACCTATTAACCTTGCTAGGTTACTTACTTCTTGTTCCAGATTTTGAATAGAAGCTTGTTGATTTCTAAATGCTTGAGCATTTTGTTCATTAGTTTGTTTTTGAGATGTGAAAAACTGTGTTTGAGTTTCAACTAGCTTCGTCATCATATCTTCTAAATTCGGCTTTTTATCATCGGTTTGTTGTGGTGGTTTGTTTTGAAAATTCGGTCTTTGCTGATTATAAGTATTATTGGATACTTGTTGATTGCTAGGACCTTGTTGGTTGTTGTATGGAATATTTCGGTTATAATTCTGGTTTTGATTGTAAATCGGTCTTGGCGGTTGATAATTATTCTGATAATTATTTCCAGGCCTTTGGTTTATGTATGAAATATTCTCTCTTTGTTCCATTGTTAATTCAATACTGAGACAATCTTTTGTCAAATGTGGTCCTCCACACTGCTCACAACTAATTCGTATTGAGTGAATATCCTTAGTCATCTTTTCCATTCGTCTCTCCACAGCATCTATCTTTGCGGAAATGGAATCTAAGTCATGGCTAGAATCGGCTCTAGCTGCTTTAGATGATCTAATGATATCTTTTTCTTGGTGCCACTCATGTGAGTGAGAAGCAGTGTTATCAATAATTTTGTAAGCATCAGTTTCGGTATTCTTCATAATAGAACCACCAGCTGCTATATCTATGTCTTTCCTTGTAGTGATGTCGCATCCTTGGTAGAATATTTGTACTATTTGACAGGTGTCTAAACCATGTTGCGGACATCCTCTTAACAACTTTCCATATCTTGTCCACGCCTCATATAGAGTTTCATTTGGTTTCTGTGTAAACGTAACAATTTCTGCTTGAAGTCTTACGGCTTTAGATGCAGGAAAGAATTGTTTAAGAAATTTGTCAACTAAAACATCCCATGTATCAATCGCCCCTTCAGGTAACGATTCCAACCAATCTTTGGCTTCTCCCTTTAAAGTCCAGGGAAATAACATGAGATATATCTGTTCATCCTCTACTTCTCGTATTTTAAATAGTGTGCAGATCCTATTAAAGGTACGTAGATGTTCATTTGGATCTTCCTTCGGCGCACCACTAAATTGGCATTGATTAGTCACCATGTGTAGAATTTGTCCTTTGATTTCATAATCTGGCGCATTAATGTCTGGATGAGTAATTGCGTGACCTTGGCCAGTGCGTTTAGCTCTCATTCCGTCTTCCATACTTAAAGGTTCCAGATTCTCCATAATTGAATTTGTTGAATCGGTATCACTAGATGATTCTGATTTAATGGTTCGTTCCTCAACAATCTCTGTTTGAATGATTGGTGGTTCCGGAGGAAAGTTTAATGGTTCAGGATCTACGAACCGTTCCTGAATATTCTCTGGATTCTCAATTGTGAGGTCGGGTTCAAAAAATGGATTATCGGAAATTTGAACTGAAGTACTTGGTCTACTGGATGACGATTCTAAAGAAAAATCAAGGGTGGTTATATTTGCTAAATGTCTTGATCTAGTTACAGGTGGTGAACGTACAAAAGGTGGTGAACGTCTTGCTCGGTGCATTCACTGAATATCCTATTAGTTTTAAAAAGGAAAGAAAAATTATAATAAGTTATCCAATTAATAGACTTTTCTGATTTTGCCCACGTTTCGAATAGCCAAAAGATGCAGCAGAGGGGCAGGATTCGTTTGGTCTCAATGATGATGTAGCGTGAGGGTACGAAATAGTATTATTTTTAATACAAAATACTACAAAATATGACACAAGTTTTATTAATTTACGGATGGGATATACCTAAACCTTGCTACAACACTATAGGCAGTGTACCTAATCGTAGAGTAGTGTAGTTTTTAGTAAGTCCGGTTCGTTCCACAGGGAGCTGGTGAAGTTAACGCTATATTATTAAGTTTATTTGTAAAAATATATATATAAATAAGTAGTAGTATTATTATAAAATGGGGGTTTTACCGTTTAATGACCGGTTTGTCGATTTTAAGCGTAAAAATAAATGACAAAAATTAAAGTGCGTAAAATAAATTGCGATAAATAAAATGACAGAAAATAAAATTGCGAGTAATAAAATGACAGTAAATAAAGATACGATGAGAAATATAATAAAAGAATTATGCTTATTTAAACTTCCGTAATCATGATGTTTGACGTGTTGATTTTAATTTATTACCATGGGTTAATTGTCCTTTGTCCTGGTTTATTTGATACATCTATCTGGTTTTTGTCCATAATAGTCCATCGGTCATAAATATAAAGTGCGAGTATCCTCGTCAAATTACCCTTATACCCGAAGTCAAATATTCCAACTGATTAAGGATTTAAACTGTGACGCAGTTATCACTTCTGTCAACAATTACACCAGTTATCACTGTATGTAATCCACCCCTGTTTTAATTAGTTTATGAATATTAATTCATCCACTTGATCAGAATGAATAATCAATTACCCAACCCAATTGATTAATTAAATGATTATAACAGATTCCATATGAACATCACTAAATAGGACAACCATAATCATTATTAATTATTAGGTTAATTAATTTGAAGATAGGTTCGACAGACTCCAATGAGTTGTCACTCAATTAGACAATACCCCCCATCTATTAATAGTCAATAGTTCAATTTCCACAAGTGTCGGTCTTTTGCCCAAACCTTAATTATGGTACAAAGTTCAATAACCCCGTCTTAATATTTTAGCCCAACATCACGATTACTTCGGCTCAAATAAGCATAATAATAACTTAGCTACGAGACATTAATGTAAAAAGGTTGAACATAACTTACAATGATTAAAAATAGCGTAGCGTTACACGGACAGAATTTCGACTTACACACTCAAATGATCTCTATCATAAATCTTATTATTATCATAATTTAAACTTAAAATTAAGATTATTGTTATATCTTATTACATTAACATTATGATAGAGATATAGAATATAGATATTGATAATTGATATTGATAATTGATCGAAGAAAAAAAGATCGGAGAAAAATTCTCCTCCTTTTCATCGAACGTAATATAGCCTTTTATAGGCAAATTAGAAATTGAATTTTCATTTACGACCCCTGAACTATGCTCAATTAACAACTTTTTATTATTTAATATTATTCTTATTATGAATTATTTAAATATTATATTTTATTCTTGTGCATAGTTGACTCGTAATTTTTACACCGTTGCGTCGAGCGTTGAGAGTTGGTTCATGTCCCGGTTCCGGATTTTCGAACGTCCTTTCGTATAATTTAATATCTTGTACTTTGCGTTTTGTAACTTGTACTCTTGTCATTTTTAGACGTTCTTCATCAATAATTTGAACCTTTTTGATTGTATCTTGTACATTTGAGCTTTTTGGACGTTTTGGTCTTTCAAATCTTCGTTTTTGTCTTTAAATCTTCATTTTCGAGCGATTTGCGTCTTTCGTCTTCGCACTTATTTATTTAACTATTACAACTAAAAATAAGGAAATTACATTTAAAAACTTTACATATTGGAACGATATTGCTACTAAATATATGTTCATTTGGAGCACTATCAAATATCCCCACACTTGAGCGTTGCTTGTCCTCAAGCAATACAGAACTTGAAATAAAAACATACATGAATCACTTTTTTATTCATCACATTTTGTACATCAGTGATTTTGATATAGCGGTATAAACAATGACAGTAATGATGGTTAAAGGTGGGTGTGTCATCCACAGTTGCCTCGGGTTTAGGTCAACGACACTGGCAATCAAATAGCCGATTTACTTTCGGTTTCCAAAGCAAAGTGCACATTTGAAAGGCGGTTTACAGTCCCACATGACTATAAAAATTTAGATCCTTTAAGGAAATTGGATCTTTATGAAAACATTTGATCTTTTGAAAATTCAAGCTAGATTTTACCCTAGACAAGTTTTCTGATTTGATCCACCATTGGTGTTGCAAAATATATTTGTGGATCAATATTTTGGCTAAAAACATTTAGGTTCGTGTAATCCACTGCTATCCCGGTATCGGAAAGCACACATCCAGTTTACTTGTTCCGTATATTACCTTTCGGCAAACTACCGTCCGGTTGTAAAGGAAAGCGATGAACAAGAAACTGTTAAGGCAATGTCCCGTGACATGCAGATGATTATGGTCTTTTAACGTGTCGGATGCTAGAACTATCCTTGGTAGGAGCGATAGTAAAGATCATCCTATAATTTTTCGGTCTGGCACAAGGTCCTGTCTCCGACCATGCTATGCAACCACCGTTCTTACGGTTGACACCTGATTTGGTTCAGGTGACCTAATGAATTCCAGGTGAATTTCTTAGGATTTTACGTTCAATGGTAATGAACGCATTGAAAATGGTTTTTCAGAAAACAAATCGGTTTGTATTTTTGATCAAAATATTTTCTCGTTCAAGCTCGAGTTTAGATATCATTGAATTCCATGAGTTTGAATTCTCAATCTTTAAGGTCAATCTCTAGGATTGAGTATTATCAGGCTTAAAAGCTGATTTTTAATCTTTAAGGAGATTATCCTTTCTGGGGATCTGATTCATTAGTCTTATCAAGCTAATTTGCACGGTGCCTCCCCATTGTACGAGATAAATCCTTCTCATGGTTAGGATAAATCTGACCACTTGGCGACCCTGTTTGATGCTGAGGTCCGTGGATTTCCTGCTGATTTTAGAGATGACTTTTCTAGATTTTTCGTCAACCTACAGCTGGTCTGGACGACAACTTCTTGACCTAAATCAAGAAGCGCGTGTCTTTTTCGGAAGACTTTACTTCCTTTTAATGATGGAATTGATTCATCGTGTAGATCCATCTTTCTTTCAAATATATTACAGTAAACCGGGTAAAACTGATTAGTATCATCCAAAACAAAAGTACCTGCAATAATCTTGTACAAAGATATGTGATAGATAGTTTTTAATTGAATAACTTGGTACATTCTCCCCACACTTAGTTTCTTTCTTTGCCTTTTTATTCTCCTTTATTCCATTTTAAATGAATTCAAGCATTTTAGGTTGTTTCTCAATTTATGTCCTTTCCGATGTAACGATAATTTCGGTATTATCACCTAGTTTTCATCGTTCATAAATATGTATAAACATGATTTTGAGTTCATTTAGTTAAAAAATTTTAAAATTTTCATAATATTTAGAAAATAAGCCAAGTATAAACCCGAGAGAATTTATAACCCTTCCCCACACTTGAGATCATGCAATGCCCTCATTTGCATGAAATCAGACTATAATTATTAATTCATGAGGGTGATTAGTGTAGAAAAGTGATTAAAAATACCCAGTTTGTAAGCATATTATTTTACATCACATTTGATATTTTGCGCCTTGTCATCAAAATTAGTAGCTTTTTGTTGAACTTAATGACAGTCTTTGAAAGTGCGCTGTTTTACCCTGTTGCGTACATAACATAAAATACAAAAATATATACATATTTTTGAAGTTTGGTATATAACCCCTACGTTCAAAAATTAATATAATATTTAATATTTTTTTTTTTTTTTTTTGCATACTTTAAATCAATAAAATTAAAAATAATGATAACAAAATTTGTCGTCCCGCCCTCGGGTAAAGCAATTTCGGCTCAACGACCTAGTCTTCAACTCACGACGAATTTTAGAAATCAATTTTTTTTAAACTTAATGAAATAAAGTAATTTTTTTTTTAAATATCACACAAAACTTAAAAGCATATTAATTTCATATAAAACCTAAAAAAAAAAAAAAATTCAGAATGGGGGGAGAAAACTAGTTCTTTAGTGTCTGCTAGCGGAAAAGACCAATCGGATTCCATTCTCGGAACTACACGAGAACAGAACAACTAACTCTAGATAACATTTTCTTAGAACATTTGAATCTCCCCACACTTAGGTAGATGTGGTGTCGAAATTGTGATTAACTTCATCGTTAATTTCTCTTGGTCCATAATCAACTTGCATATCCGTGACTTTTTCTTTAAGCCATTGGTCGGATTCCTGTGTAATATCCACAATTTCAACTAGTTTCTCCTTTTCTTTAGGTGATAGATTGGATACTAACCGGTTACATAACTTAAAGTTCCCCTTGGTTCTAGCATCGCGAATCCGTTTAATAAGTTTCTTCATTGAACTATTAATAACGGGATTATTTAATTTCGTATCAACAACGGGGTTCTTTGTTATCAGGTCATCATTAGGTGTTACTTCATTTTCCCCACACTTAGGCGTTTCATTATTGCTAAGCACTACCGTTGGAGTTGGTAAAACCACATGGTTATTACCAATCGTTTTTACTGGTTCAACGGTTTTGGCTGGTGGAGATTTAGACTTTCGAATCATAAAGGTGATCGATTTGTCACCACTTTTAAGTGTCATTCTTCCATTTCCTACATCAAATAACGCCTTGGTGGACGCTAAGAATGGCCGACCTAAAATTAGAGGAATGTTTGGGTCCTCTTCTATGTCAATGACAATAAATTCGACTAGAAAGGTTAAATTGCCTACTTGAACGGGTAGGTTGTCAGCAATTCCAACTGGGTGCTTAATGGTTTGATCAAAGAGTCGAACACTCATA
Source organism: Rutidosis leptorrhynchoides (assembly GCF_046630445.1). Lineage (NCBI taxonomy): Eukaryota > Viridiplantae > Streptophyta > Magnoliopsida > Asterales > Asteraceae > Rutidosis > Rutidosis leptorrhynchoides. The sequence goes on along the minus strand of NC_092339.1, from coordinate 341,041,993 downwards.
TCCGTTGGACTTAACTTACCTACACCTAATCTCTTATATAAGGAAAGAGGCATAACACTTACACTTGCACCTAAATCTGCTAGTGCATCATACATGACACAATCACTAAGTAGACAAGGAACAATAAATTCACCCGGATCACCTACCCTAGGTGGAGGTTTTGGTGGAACTGTCTTCACCGGGTTTATATTTACGGCTTTTGTTTCTTGCACTTTCTTATTCTTTTTCTTCTTCTTCTTTCCAGAGGTATCACAATCTTTATTACCTATCACTTGCTCATACTCAACTCCTTTTCTTGGAAACGGGATGGGTGGTTTGTATGGTGCCACCACTGGCTTTACATACTCGGGTGGTGGTGGTGTAACTTCTTCATTGTTACTCTCATCTAAAACCTTCCCATCTTCTGGTCCTGGTTTTTCAGAATTCGTTGAAACCATATTAACATTCTCATTCCGAGTATTTACTTCAGTATTACTCGGTAACTTTCCTTGTTCCCTCTCACTCATCATGCTAGCAAGAGTACCTACGTGTTTTTCAAGATTCAAAATGGAAGCTTGTTGAGTTCTTAATGACTGATCAAACCTCTCGTTCGTTTGGGTTTGAGTTTCAATAAATTGTGTTTGAGATTCAATCAGCTTTGCCATCATTTCTTCTAGATTTGGCTTTTTCTCTTCGGGTTGTTGTGGTGGTTTATACAAGCTAGGTCTTTGTTGATTGAAAGTGTTGTTTTGAGTTGGTTGGTTATTCGGACCTTGTTGGTTATACCAGTTATTTTCGGGTCCTTTTGGATTGTAAAGAATGTTTTGATTTCGATTTAAGTTTAGCCTTGGCGGTTGATAATTATTTCCCGGCCTTTGGTTCATATAGGAAACATTCTCTCGTTGTTCCATCGTTGGTTCAATGTGACAATCTTTCAATAAGTGTGGTCCACCGCATTGCTCACAACTGATTCGTATTGCGTGAATATCTTTATTCATCTTTTCCATTCGTCTTTCGAAAACATCTATTTTTGCGGAAACGGAATCAAAGTCAGGGCTAGAATCGGCTCTAGCCGCTTTAGATGATCGAAAGATATCTTTTTCTTGGTGCCACTCATGCGAGTGGGAGGCTGTGTTATCAATAATTTTGTAAGCTTCAATTGCGGTTTTCTTCATAATGGAACCACCAGCTGTTATGTCGATGTCTTTTCGTGTGGCGATGTCTACGCCTTTATAGAAGATTTGTACTATTTGAAAAGTATCTAATCCGTGTTGAGGACATCCTCTCAACATCCTTCCGAATCTTGTCCACGCCTCATATAATGTTTCATTTGGCTTTTGCGCGAACGTAACAATTTCTCCTTGAAGTCTCACGGCTTTAGATGCCGGAAAGAATCGTTTAAGAAATTTTTCAACTAAAACATCCCATGTGTCAATCGCCCCTTCAGGTAACGATTCTAACCAATCTTTGGCTTCTCCCTTTAAAGTCCAGGGAAATAACATGAGATAGATTTGTTCGTCTTCCACTTCTCGGATTTTGAATAGTGTACAGATCCTATTAAACGTACGAAGATGTTCGTTTGGATCTTCTTTTGCCGTACCACCGAATTGGCATTGATTAGTTACCATGTGTAGGATTTGTCCTTTGATTTCATAATCTGGAGCATTAACTTCTGGCTTAATAATGGCGTGACCTTGGCCCGTGCGTGTAGCTCTCATTCGATCTTCCATACTTAGAGGTTCTAGATTTTCCATGATAGGAAGTGTTGTATCCGAATCACTAGAGGTTTCTGATTTAATGGTTTCTTCCTCAACAATCTCTGTTTGAATGATTGGTGGTTCCGGAGGAATAATTAGTGGATCAGGGTCTCGGAATTGTCCCTGAGTATTCTCCGGATTCTCAATTGTGATATTGGTTTCAAAAACTGGATTATCGGAAATTTGAGTTGAAGTACTCGGTCGACTTGATGACGAGTCTAAAGAAAAATCAACGGCAGCTATATTTGTTAAACGATGTCTTGATCGAGTTACAGGTGGTGAACGTACAAAAGGTGGTGAACGTCTTGCTCGGTGCATTCACTGAATATCCTATTAGTTTTAAAAAGGAAAGAAAAATTATAATAAGTTATCCAACCAATAGACTTTTCTGATTTTGCCCACGTTTCGAATAGCCAAAAGATGCAGCAGAGGGGCAGGATTCGTTTGGTCTCAATATAATTGAGGACTGTTTGGCTCCAATAACCCGGTCCACGTACAAATCCAACTATTACTACGAACCAGAAAATTTTGATGTCTATCAATTTAACCACTTAAAATAAATTTTCGTAATTTTAAGAAATTTAGAGAAGAAGTAGAAAAAAAATTCTAAGTCCTAAAAACTAGAATGGCGAGAAATAAGAAAGAAATAGATTGCGCGTCGAAAAATGTCGAAAAATAAAAGGTCGAAAAATAGGCGTCGAAAAATAAAAATAAGAAAGTAGTGCGAAATACGGCGTCGTAAAATTCTAAAGCACCTAAAACTTAATCTAAGGAATAAGCACTTAAGGGATTTTACGGCAAAGCCTAAAAATTCTAGAAGTAAAAATAACTATGGCAAAACTAAACTTAATACTAAAAGTTGCGAATATAGTCTAAAAATCTAAAGGTAATAAAACTAAAAAAAACATTTTTTTTTTTTTTTTTTTTTATAGACAAAATTTAAAAAAAATATATTTTTTTTTAATAATTTTTTTTTTTTTTTTTACGTTTTTGTTTTTTTTTTTTTTTTTACGTTTTTTTTTTTTTTTTTTTTTTTTTTTTTTTTCGTTTTTTTTTTTTAAAATTTTTTAAAAAAAAAAAAAAAACGATTTTTTTTTTTTACAAATTTTTTTTTTTTTTTTTTTTTTTTTTTTTTTTTTTTAAAAACGATTTTTTTTTTATAAATTAATAATTTTTTTATAATTATAATTTTTTTTTAAAACTTTTTTTTTTTAATTCATTTACTATTCATGAATAGTAAATGAAAATAAATTAATTAATTTACTATTCACATGAAAGCGACATGATAGCAATTATTAATTATAAGTTACATAATATACCCCTGAAGTATTTAATAAATACGACTTTTTTTTTTTTAAAATTTACGTAAGATTCTTAAATATTTTTATATTATTATATTCTATTTCAATATTATTATATTATTATATTCTATTTCAATATTATTATATTATTATATTTTATTTCAATATTATTATAATTAAAAATATAGCGTTTTAGCGCTCCCCGGCAGCGGCGCCAAAAACTTGATGATGTAGCGTGAGGGTACGAAATAGTATTATTTTTAATACAAAATACTACAAAATATGACACAAGTTTTATTAATTTACGGATGGGATATACCTAAACCTTGCTACAACACTATAGGCAGTGTACCTAATCGTAGAGTAGTGTAGTTTTTAGTAAGTCCGGTTCGTTCCACAGGGAGCTGGTGAAGTTAACGCTATATTATTAAGTTTATTTGTAAAAATATATATATAAATAAGTAGTAGTATTATTATAAAATGGGGGTTTTACCGTTTAATGACCGGTTTGTCGATTTTAAGCGTAAAAATAAATGACAAAAATTAAAGTGCGTAAAATAAATTGCGATAAATAAAATGACAGAAAATAAAATTGCGAGTAATAAAATGACAGTAAATAAAGATACGATGAGAAATATAATAAAAGAATTATGCTTATTTAAACTTCCGTAATCATGATGTTTGACGTGTTGATTTTAATTTATTACCATGGGTTAATTGTCCTTTGTCCTGGTTTATTTGATACATCTATCTGGTTTTTGTCCATAATAGTCCATCGGTCATAAATATAAAGTGCGAGTATCCTCGTCAAATTACCCTTATACCCGAAGTCAAATATTCCAACTGATTAAGGATTTAAACTGTGACGCAGTTATCACTTCTGTCAACAATTACACCAGTTATCACTGTATGTAATCCACCCCTGTTTTAATTAGTTTATGAATATTACTTCATCCACTTGATCAGAATGAATAATCAATTACCCAACCCAATTGATTAATTAAATGATTATAACAGATTCCATATGAACATCACTAAATAGGACAACCATAATCATTATTAATTATTAGGTTAATTAATTTGAAGATAGGTTCGACAGACTCCAATGAGTTGTCACTCAATTAGACAATACCCCCCATCTATTAATAGTCAATAGTTCAATTTCCACAAGTGTCGGTCTTTTGCCCAAACCTTAATTATGGTACAAAGTTCAATAACCCCGTCTTAATATTTTAGCCCAACATCACGATTACTTCGGCTCAAATAAGCATAATAATAACTTAGCTACGAGACATTAATGTAAAAAGGTTGAACATAACTTACAATGATTAAAAATAGCGTAGCGTTACACGGACAGAATTTCGACTTACACACTCAAATGATCTCTATCATAAATCTTATTATTATCATAATTTAAACTTAAAATTAAGATTATTGTTATATCTTATTACATTAACATTATGATAGAGATATAGAATATAGATATTGATAATTGATATTGATAATTGATCGAAGAAAAAAAGATCGGAGAAAAATTCTCCTCCTTTTCATCGAACGTAATATAGCCTTTTATAGGCAAATTAGAAATTGAATTTTCATTTACGACCCCTGAACTATGCTCAATTAACAACTTTTTATTATTTAATATTATTCTTATTATGAATTATTTAAATATTATATTTTATTCTTGTGCATAGTTGACTCGTAATTTTTACACCGTTGCGTCGAGCGTTGAGAGTTGGTTCATGTCCCGGTTCCGGATTTTCGAACGTCCTTTCGTATAATTTAATATCTTGTACTTTGCGTTTTGTAACTTGTACTCTTGTCATTTTTAGACGTTCTTCATCAATAATTTGAACCTTTTTGATTGTATCTTGTACATTTGAGCTTTTTGGACGTTTTGGTCTTTCAAATCTTCGTTTTTGTCTTTAAATCTTCATTTTCGAGCGATTTGCGTCTTTCGTCTTCGCACTTATTTATTTAACTATTACAACTAAAAATAAGGAAATTACATTTAAAAACTTTACATATTGGAACGATATTGCTACTAAATATATGTTCATTTGGAGCACTATCACTCAATATAATTGAGGACTGTTTGGCTCCAATAACCCGGTCCACGTACAAATCCAACTATTACTACGAATCAGAAAATTTTGATGTCTATTAATTTAACCACTTAAAATAAATTTTCGTAATTTTAAGAAATTTAGATAAGAAGTAGAAAAAATATCTATGTCCTAAAACTAGAATAGCGAGAAATAAGAAAGAAAAAGAATTCGTCGAAAAAGGTCAAAAAAGAAAAAAATGGTTGAAAAATAAAAGGTGACGGAAAAATAAAAGAAACTTATAAAAACTTAAAAATACTTGACTAACCTAACCTTATTACTACAACTAACTTAAAATTATAATCGCAAATTGAAATTACTAATTAGAATGATAATTGATACATAGTAAAAGGTGTCTAAAAATATTAAAGCTTACAGGAAAAACTAAATCCCAAATGGAGATAACTAAAAAAAAGAAACTAAAACTTAAAAAGGCGTCGCAAAATTCTAAAGCACCTAAATCTTAGTCTAAAGAAAAAGCACTTAAGGAATTCTACGGCAAAGCCTAAAAATCTAGGAGTAAAAATAACTGTAGCAAAAACTAAGTTTAAAATTAAATATGAGCTAAAAATACAAAAGTTATGCTACAACGATTAAAAAGGGACAAAATATAAAAATATACAAAAAGTTGTAAAAAGTACAATTTTTATAAAAATATTATTTTTATATTATTTATTTTATTAAACTATTAATTTAATTAAACTTAATAAACTAAAATATAAATTAAATAAAACTTAAATTAAACTAAAACTAATAATAATAATAATAATAATTAAGGTTAAATAATAATAATAATTAATTAATACCCGTAATTAATGCAGGATTAGGGTTTCTGTTCGCGTGTCAGAGAAGCTCCGCGACTTGCGGTATTTAATGCTTCAAACCCCGCGACTCGCGGGGTTCAGAAATTCAGTTGACAGATTTAATCTTCAACGCGTTTTTTCTTTATTTATTTATTTTTATTTTCTGTTTTCTGTTTTTTTTTATAAATAAAAGATATTAAAATTAAACTTATATTTTTATAAACTAAAATAAAAATAAAGAAACTTATAAAACTTAAATATTTAGCAAAATCTAAAAAAATACTTATATTTTTGTTTTTCTTTTTATATTTTCGAATATTTAAAACGTATTTTTACAAAAATGACTTTTAATAAAAGTAAAATAAATTTTTTTTTTTTATTAGTATTGCGCTTCCGGCGTTTAACAAGATTCCCCGGCAGCGGCGCCAAAAATACTTGATGTTATGCGAGGTGTATATAAAATAGCTTATATTTTACTAGGAAATACTATTAAATACGATACAATTTTACACAAGATATTTATTTATTTATAGAATGGATATACTTAAACCTTGCTACAACACTTATAGGCAGTGTACCTAATCGTACAGTAGTGTAGTTTTTAGTAAGTCCGGTTCGTTCCACAGGGAAATCTTTAAACAAAGCTCAACGCTATATTAGTTTACTTTTATAAAAATACAAATATATATATATAAGTAATATTATTATTATAAAGGGGGGTTTTTTACCGTTTAATGACCGGTTTGTCGATTTTAAAACTTTAGTCGCAGTTAAAACCTAATGTAAAATATTAAATAAATAAAAGACTTAAATTAAAGCGTAAAGTAAATAACGATAATGAAATTGCGAATAATAAAAGTGCGATAAAATAAACTTGCGATAATTAAAAAGTACGATAATTAAAAGTGCGATTAAATAACAATAACAATAAAAATGCGATAATTAGAAGTGCAATTAAATATAAAATAAAGGAAATTAAATATGAAATAAAAGAATTATGCTTATTTAAACTTCCGTAATCATGATGTTCGACGTGTTGATTTTAGTTTTATGCCCATGGGTTAATTGTCCTTTGTCCTGGATTATTTAATATGTCCGTCTGGTTTTTGTCCATAACAGTCCATCAGTCATAAATATAAAGTGCGAGTGTCCTCGTCAAATTATTATTATACCCGAAGTTAAATATTCCAACTAATTGGGGATTCGAATTGTAACAAGGTTTTAATACTTTGTTTAATGAATACACCAGGTTATCGACTGCGTGTAAACCAAGGTTTTACTACTTTGTTAACAATTACACCAATTACCCTTGAATGTAATTTCACCCCTGTTTTAATTATTCTAGTGGCTATTAATCCATTCCCGTGTCCGGTTAAATGAACGATTATTCGTACATATAAATACCCCGCCCATCGTGTCCGATTGAGTGTATATGGTAATTTATAGGGACGCCCAATTGTAAATCTTTATATTAACATTAACAAACTATCATTTAGTTAAACAAATATAAAGCCCATAGTCTAATTTCCACAAGTGTCGTTCTTTTGTCCAAACCCCAATTATGGTACAAAGCCCAATTACCCAATTTTAGTAATTAGCCTAACATCATGATTACTTCGTTTTAAATAAGCATAATAATAACTTAGCTACGAGACATTAATGTAAAAAGGTTGAACATAACTTACAATGATTAAAAATAGCGTAGCGTTACACGGACAGAATTTCGACTTACACCCTTACAACATTCGCTAACATACCCTTATTATTAGAATTATAATTAAAATTAAAATTAAAATTAAAATATAAATATAAATATATACGATATATTGAGAGAGAGAGATATATATTTGGTGAATTTTTACGATCAGAATGCGCGAGCTTTATAGGGATTTTCGATTTTTGGGGCTCCGCGACTCGCGGCCAATTTTGCCTTCAAACTCCGCGAGTCGCGGAGTTTACTTTTACAGCTCAGAGGAGTTTGGCTCTTTGTTTACCGACGGTTTAAATATAAATATAATATATTAAATAATTATAAGAATTATTTAAATATTATATTATATTTATGTGCATAGTTAACTTGTAATTTTTAGTCCGTTGCGTCGAGCGTTGAGAGTTGACTCATGTCCCGGTTCCGGATTTTCGAACGTCCTTGCGTACAATTTAATATCTTGTACTTTGCGTTTTGAATCTTGTACTTTTGTAATTTCGAGACGTTTCTTATCAATAATTGGAACCTCTTTGATTGTCTTTTGTACTTTTGAGCTTTTTGGTCGTTTGCGTCTTCAATTCGTCGAATCTGTCTTTTGTCTTCACCTTTTATTATTTAAACGAATATCACTTGTAAATAGAACAATTGCAACTAAAAGCTTGTCTTTCTTGAGGAATAATGCTATGAAATATATGTTCGTTTTTAGCATTATCAATTAGGAAAAAGAACCAAGTCCGAAGAAGAAGAAACTAGTGATTCAGATTAGAGGGGTGTGAGCATGTTGTGTAATAAATGTATTGTAGTGTGCTTGTACTTTTATGTTCTATGAATTGCTTTATTATGAATCTAATCCTTGTCTATTTTACAGTATAAAAACAAAATGGACGTTAAGGGTAGACAACCGAATATTTTAGAAGACCTACCAGAGGATATGATTGAGGAAATCTTGTCTAGAGTCGGTCAGAATTCATCAGCACATTTAGTTATGGCGAAATTAACTTGTCAAACATTTGAAAGACTTTCCAGAAATGCCTTAGTTTATAAAAGGCTTTCCTTTGATAGGTGGGGTATATCACATTGGGAAGACCGTAAGTTACGCCGTGTTTTCTTTAAAGTGTTAAATGCGGGGAACCCAAATGCAATTTTACGCTACGGGTTAAGAACCTATTTTGACTCAACATATCCCAACATAGGATTTTGTGAATTAGAAAGAGCTTCTAACATGCAACATAAAGAAGCATGTTATGCTTACGGGTTAGTGATGTTCGTTTCTTACAAAAGTAAGAAAAAGAGCATCGGATTGCAGCTTTTAAATAAAACTTTTCCACAAGTGAAGGATTCAGTAGTTGGGATGAGAAACATGGTTTTTAGATTATTACGGGGCTGTTGGACATTACGAAACCCTCGTCCTTTTGACGACATTACAACATGCTGCCTAGCCAATGGTCATAACGGTTATTTTCCACAAGACCAAGGATGGGAAGTCGTCTTAGTAAAACCAGAATGCATGACTTGTTTCTGGACTTATGAATTACGTGTCTTTATTTCCTTTGCTGAACAACTTGCGTATTAACTAGATTTATCTTCAAAACTGTCCTGTATCATAGTGTACTATATTTCATGTTATATGTAATATAGCGAAGTTGTAAGTTTGAAGAATATTTGTATGTGATATATTATTATAATCAGTTTTTCATATGGAATTGTAGTAGTTGAATTGTATATTAGCTACTAAGTATGAACTTAACGGGTAGGTAGTACCTGAATTTAAACTTATAAAACGCAAATATGAAGAAAAAGCTTTTATAAATGAGTTCATATTATGCTACGAGATACTATTGACTACTCTTAATATTCTGTATGATTAAATTGTTTCATTTGACTATTTTAAAGGAAATGGCACTGACTACTCGACACACCTTGAATATGAGCGAAGAGGAATTTCGTGCCTTTCTTGCTTCAAACATAGCCGCAGTACAGGCCGCGCTACATACCAACAATAACTCTGAAAGGACCCGTTCATATACATTATAAACGATTCACAATAGTTGATTACATCGTGAGGTATTTGACCTCTATATGATATATTTTACAAACATTGCATTCGTTTTTAAAAGACAAACTTTCTTTACAACGAAAGTTGACGGCGTGCACACCATTTCATAATACATCCTACTATAATTGATTTAATAATAATCTTGATGAACTCAATGACTCGAATGCAATGTCTTTCAAAATATGCCATGAATGACTTCAAGTAATATCCTTAAAATGAGCTAATGCACAGCGGAAGATTTCTTTGATACCTGAGAATAAACATGCTTTAAAGTGTCAACCAAAAGGTTGGTGAGTTCATTAGTTTATCATAATCAATCATTTCCGTAATAGTAATAGACCACAAGATTTCAGTTTCCATAAATATCCATACACTCGCAAGTGTTTAAATGTATTCTATAAGTTGTAGGCACTCGGTAACAAGCCTTAACGTTCATGTTTTACCCTCTGAAGTACACCAGATCAGGTGTGTTTAAAATAACCTCGAAGTACTAAAGCATTCCATAGTCAGGATGGGGTTTGTCAGGCCCAATAAATCTATCTTTAGGATTCGCGCCTACCGTACATAGACAAGTAGTTTAATGTTACCAAGCTAAGAGTATATTTCTGGTTTAAACCCACATAGAATTAGTTTTTGTACTTGTGCCTACTTCGTAAAACATTTATAAAACAGCGCATGTATTCTCAGCCCAAAAATATATATTGCAAAAGCAATTAAAAAGGGAGCAAATGAAACTCACAATACTGTATTTCGTAGCAATTATGTATATGACGGCACTGAACAAGTGCAGGGTTTGTCTCGGATTCACGAACGTATCAATATTGTGATTCAATATTGCAGGAAAGTACGTAGACGCAACGAAAATGATAAACGTTAGGTTGACCTCACGAGTAATACCCTCGATCAATACCCATAACCTCCATAGCTATAACCCATAATTTCCTTAGCTCTATCCCGTTTGAAAACTTATTTTGAAATCGTCTGAGTATAACTCCGTCGTAGTATTTTATGTATACTAATAATATCTTGAAATAATACAAAGAAAATATATATATGTAATTCGACTGAGAGAGTTTAGAGAAATATATTTTCAAGTTTCTATGAAATAATGAAACCTATTGAATTCTATTTATAATAGATTTTTGAATTATTAAAGTGAATTATTAAAGTATGAATTATTAAAGTGAATTATTAAAGTATGAATTATTAAAGTATGAATTATTAAAGTGAATTATTAAAATATGAATTATTAAAGTGAATTATTAAAGTGAATTATTAAAGTATGAATTATTAAAGTGAATTATTAAAGTATGAATTATTAAAGTTAAAGTAAAATAAAAGTAAAGTAAAGGTGAAGTTAAAGTATAGTAAAAGTATAAAACTATATACGTATAATACGCGTATAAATATATATAATATTAATTTAAATCGTTATATATATTTAATAAAATAAAATATAAATATCGTTATCTTTATCATACTGGTTAAGTAATGAGTTGTCAAAAGTGGTTCTAGATATTTAAAAAAGATATATACGTTTTAATAATAAAGTTCTTTTTAAACTGAAAACGTTTTTTTTTTTACTTTTGAAACTAAATCAAATAAATATGATAATTATGTTTTCCAAAACTAAATATATTTAAGAATCATTTTGTTAAAAAGTTAAAATAATGAAAATCGTTATATCACAAAACATTTTAGAAAAGTAGAATTATATATATTCATAATAGGTTTCAAGTTTTTAAATTACAGTCTGTTGGTGAAGCATGGGATAAAGTCCAAAGGTTAAATAAACGTATGAAATCATCTTAATGAAAAATGTCGAGTTACTTAACTTGTCGATATCTAACATCTAAGTTATTTACACTCCACGTTCTTATTTTCATATTAAATAAAATGAAAATTAACATAGTTATCTTATCAAGGTCACGAGGAAAATATTATAAAACATGCCTTGGAAATTAAACAGGAATTTCCACTAACCCTTGTCTAGTTCCCGTTAATTGACACATTTGTTCTTATTTATAAATCACTTTACCATTTTCCGAATGTTGTCAAAAAGAATAGATTTCTTAAATCACAGTGGACCTCATAACATAGGCCCGTAATCATATCATAATGTATCTGATAATTCAATCATTTGATATTATCTCTTAATTCTGTCGGTAAATATATCGAAACAAATACGTTCATGTAAAGTATCATATATCTAATACTTTGTTAATGTTTTCAGTTAATATTATATATTATATATACATATCTATATACTCATAATTGTTCATGAATCGTCGAACACGGTCAAAGGGTAATTGATTACATGAATGTAGTTCCAAACTTTTTGAGATTCAACATTACAAATTCTGCTTATCGTGTCAGAAACATATAAAGGTTAAGTTTAAATTTGGTCGAAAATTTCCGGGTCGTCACAAACTCTGAATCTAGCAATACAGCTAATGGCGCAAGAAATCGTGTAGGATGCTCCTACAAGGAATTCACTGCCTGCAAACCTTCAGAATTTGATGGGACCGAAGGACCAATCGAATTGAAACGGTGGACCGAGAAAGTTGAATCGGTGTTTGCCATAAGTAAGTGTGCTGAAGGAGACAAAGTGAAGTACGCTACGCATACCTTCACAGGTATTGCGTTAACATGGTGGAATACCTTTCTAGAGCAAGTGGGACAAGATGCTGCTTACGCGCTACCGTGGTCAGCATTCAAGCACTTGATGAACGAGAAGTACCGTCCGAGAACCGAGGTCAATAAGCTCAAGTCAGAACTTAGAGGGTTACGAACACAGGGATTCGATATTACTTCGTACGAAAGACGATTCACAGAATTGTGCCTATTGTGTCCGAGAGCGTTCGAAGATGAGGAAGAGAAGATCGACGCGTTTGTGAAAGGGTTACTGGAGAGAATCCAAGAAGATAAAGTTCACACGAGCCTGCCTCCATACAAAAGGCATGTAGGATGGCTCACAAACTAGTGAACCAGATTGAGGGAAGAATTAAAGAACAGGCGGCCGAAGAGGCCAACGTGAAGCTAGTCAAAAGAAAGTGGGAGGAAAACGGTGATAAGAGTCACCAAAACAACAACAACTATCCCAACAATCGCAACATCAATCGCAACTACAACAAACGGCAAAACAACAACAACAACAACAACAACTACTACAACAATCATCCCAACAACAATAACAACCGCAGCAACGACAACAATCAGAAGCAGCTATGCCAAAGGTGTGAAAAGTATCACTCAGGGTTCTGCACCAAATTTTGCAACAAGTGTAAAAGAAATGGTCATAGCGCGGCGAAGTGTGAGGTCTACGGACCAGGGGTTAACAGAACGACAGGAACAAATGGTGTCGGAACAAGTAATGGTGGAGCAAGTAGTGTCGGAGTAAGTTATGCTGATGTAGTTTGTTATAAATGTGGAAAAACGGGCCACATTATTAGAAATTGCCCGAACCAGGAGAACATGAATGGACAAGGCCGCGAAAGAGTTTTCAATATTAATGCGGCAGAGGCACAGGAAGACCCGGAGCTTGTTACAGGTACATTTCTTATTGACAATAAATCTGCTTACGATTTATTTGATTCGGGTGCGGATAGAAGCTATATGAGTAGAGATTTTTGTGCTAAATTAAGTTGTCCATTGACGCCGTTGGATAGTAAATTTTTACTCGAATTAGCAAACAGTAAATTAATTTCAGAAGATTATATATGCCAGAATCGAGAAATTAAACTGGGTAGCGAAATATTTAAGATTGATTTGATACCAGTAGAGTTAGGGAGTTTTGATGTAATAGTTGGCATGGACTGGCTGAAGGAGATGAAAGCAGAGATCGTATGTTACAAAAATACAATTCGCATTGTACGAGAAGAAGGAGAACCCTTAATGGTGTACGGAGAAAAGAGCAACGCGAAGTTAAATCTTATTAATAACCTGAAGGCACAAAAACTAATAAGAAAAGGTTGCTATGCTGTGCTAGCACACGTTGAAAAAGTCAATTCCGAAGAAAAGAACATTAATGATATTCCCGTCGCAAAAGAATTTCCCGATGTATTTCCGAAAGAATTACCGGGACTACCTCCACACCGATCCGTTGAATTTCAAATAGACCTTGTACCGAGAGCTGCACCAATAGCTCGTGCTCTATACAGACTCGCACCCAGCAAGATGAAAGAACTGCAAAGCCAACTGCAAGAACTATTAGAACGTGGTTTCATTCGACCAAGCACATCACCATGGGGAGCTCCTGTTTTGTTTGTCAAGAAGAGGGATGGTACATTTAGGTTGTGTATTGACTACAGAGAGTTGAATAAACTTACCATCAAAAACCGTTATCCACTGCCGAGAATTGACGACTTATTTGATCAACTACAAGGCTCGTCGGTTTATTCGAAAATCGATTTACGTTCTGGATATCATCATATGCGAGTAAAGGAGGATGATATTCCAAAAACTGCTTTTAGGACGCGTTATGGTCATTACGAGTTTATGGTTATGCCGTTTGGATTGACTAACGCACCAGCTGTGTTCATGGACCTTATGAACCGAGTGTGTGGGCCATATCTTGACAAGTTTGTCATTGTTTTCATCGATGACATACTTATTTACTCAAAGAATGATCAAGAGCACGAAGAACATTTGAGAAAAGTGCTAGAAGTATTGAGGAAAGAAAAACTGTACGCTAAATTTTTAAAGTGTGCATTTTGGTTGGAAGAAGTTCAATTCCTCGGTCACATAGTGAACAAAGAAGGTATCCAGGTGGACCCGGCAAAGATCGAAACCGTTGAAAAGTGGGAAACCCCAAAAACTCCGAAGCATATACGTCATTTTTAGGATTGGATGGTTACTACAGAAGATTCATCCAAGATTTCTCCAAAATAGCAAAACCCTTGACTGTATTAACGCATAAAGGGAAGAAATTTGAATGGAAGGATGAACAAGAGAAGGCGTTTCAGTTATTGAAGAAAAAGCTAACTACGGCACCTATATTGTCATTGCCTGAAGGGAATGATGATTTTGTGATTTATTGTGACGCATCAAAGCAAGGTCTCGGTTGTGTATTAATGCAACGAATGAAGGTGATTGCTTATGCGTCTAGACAATTGAAGATTCACGAGCAAAATTATACAACTCACGATTTGGAATTGGGTGCTGTTGTTTTTGCATTAAAGACTTGGAGGCATTATTTATATGGGGTCAAAAGTATTATATATACCGACCACAAAAGTCTCCAACATATATTTAATCAGAAGCAACTGAATATGAGACAACGCAGGTGGATTAAACTGTTGAATGACTATGATTTTGATATTCGATACCACCTGAGGAAGGTGAATGTGGTAGCCGACGCTTTGAGTAGAAAGGACAGAGAACCTATACGGGTAAAAGCTATGAATATAATTATTCGTACTAACCTTACTACTCAAATAAAGGAGGCGCAACAGGGGGTTGTAAAAGAAGGAAAGTTGAAGAATGAGATACCCAAAGGATCAGAGAAACATCTTAATGTTTGAGAAGACGGAACCCGATATAGGGCTGATAGAATTTGGGTACCAAGGTTTGGAGAAGTGAGAGAAATGGTACTTAAAGAAGCACATAAAACTAGATATTCAATACATCCCGGAGCGGGGAAGATGTATAAAGATCTCAAGAAACATTTTTGGTGGCCGGGTATGAAAGCCGATATTGCTAAATATGTAGGAGAATGTTTGACGTGTTCTAAGGTCAAAGCTGAACATCAGAAACCATCAGGTCTACTACAACAACCTGAAATTCCGGAATGGAAATGGGAAAACATTACCATGGATTTCATTACTAAATTGCCAAGGACTGCAAGTGGTTATGATACTATTTGGGTAATAGTTGATCGTCTCACCAAGTCATCACACTTCCTGCCAATGAGAGAAGATGACAAAATGGAGAAGTTGGCGCGATTGTATTTGAAGGAGGTTTTCTCCAGACATGGAATACCCGTCTCTATTATCTCTGATAGGGATGGTAGATTTGTTTCAAGGTTCTAGCAAATGTTGCAACAAGCATTGGGGACTCGTCTAGACATGAGTACTGCCTATCATCCACAAACTGATGGACAGAGCGAAAGGATGATACAAACGCTTGAAGACATGCTACGAGCATGTGTTATTGATTTCGAAACAGTTGGGATCGACACCTACCGTTAGCAGAATTTTCCTACAATAACAGTTATCATTCTAGTATTGAGATGGCACCGTTTGAGGCGCTTTATGGTAGAAAGTGCAGGTCTCCGATTTGTTGGAATGAAGTGGGAGATAGACAGATTACGGGTCCGGAGATAATACAAGAAACTACCGAGAAAATCATCCAAATTCAACAACGATTGAAAACCGCCCAGAGTCAACAAAAGAGCTACGCGGACAGTAAAAGAAAAGATATAGAGTTTGAAATTGGAGAAATGGTCATGCTTAAGGTTTTACCTTGGAAAGGCGTTGTTCAATTTGGCAAACGGGGGAAACTAAATCCAAGGTACATTGGACCATTTAAGATTATAGATCGTGTCGGACCAGTAGCTTACCAACTGGAGCTACCTCAACAACTCGCGGCTGTACATAACACTTTCCACGTCTCGAATTTGAAGAAATGTTTTGCTAAAGAAGACCTCACTATTCCGTTGGACGAAATCCAAATCAATGAAAAACTTCAATTCATTGAAGAACCCGTCGAAATAATGGATCGTGAGGTTAAGAGACTTAAGCAAAATAAGATACCGATTGTTAAGGTTCGATGGAATGCTCGTAGAGGACCCGAGTTCACCTGGGAGCGTGAAGATCAGATGAAGAGTAAATACCCACATCTATTTCCAGAAGATTCGTCAACACCTTCAACAGCTTAAAATTTCGGGACGAAATTTATTTAACGGGTAGGTACTGTAGTGACCCGAACTTTTCCATGTTTATATATATATTAAATGAAATTGTTATTTATATGATTAAGTGTTTCCAACATGTTAAGCAATCAAACTTGTTAATACTTGATTAATTGAAATAGGTTTCATATAGACAATTGATCACCCATGTTGACCGGCGATTCACGAACGTTACAAAATTGTAAAAACTACATGTTGTGGTATATATATAGACATATATATATGGTTGACATAAGATTATGATAAGTAAGTATCACACTAAGTATATTAACGTATATTAACAATGTGTGATATACATAAGAAATAAGATTACTAAGTTAAGAAACTCGAAATGATATATATAACGATTATCGTTATGATAACGTCTACTAAATACATATGTATCATATTAAGATATTGATACACTATATTTAACATGATAAAATGATATTTAAATATATCATTAAGTGTGTTAACAATGAACTACATATGTAAAAACAAGACTACTAACCCAAGAATTACGAAACGAGACTTATATGTAACGATTATCGTTGTAACGATATTTTAATGTATATATCATATTAACAGATATTCATACATCATAATATCATGATAATATAATAATTTAACATCTCATTTGATATAATAAACATTGGGTTAACAACATTAATTGAGATCGTTAACTTAAAGGTTTCAAAACAACACTTACATGTAACGACTAACGAAGACGTAACGACTCCATTAGAATGTATATACATGTTGTGTTTTGATATGTATTCTTAAACTTTTGAAAGACTTCAAGACACATATCAAAATACTTCTACTTAACAAAAATGCTTACAATTACATCCTCGTTCAGTTTCATCAACAATTCTACTCGTATGCACCCGTATTCGTACTCGTACAATACACAGCTTTTAGATGTATGTACTATTGGTATATACACTCCAATGATCAGCTCTTAGCAGCCCATGTGAGTCAACTAACACATTTGGGAACCATCATTTGGTAACTAGCATGCAATATCTTATAAAATTACAAAAATATGAGTAATCATTCATGACTTATTTACATTAAAATAAAATTACATATCCTTTATATCTAATCCATATACCAACGACCAAAAACACCTACAAACACTTTCATCCTTCAATTTTCTTCATCTAATTGATCTCTCTCAAGTTCCATCTTCAAGTTCTAAGTGTTCTTCATAAATTCCATAAGTATAGTTTCATAAAAATCAAGAATACTTCCAAGTTTGCAAGTCTACTTCCAAGCTCTCTAATCCATTTCAAGTAATCATCTAAGATCAAGGAACCTTTGTTATTTACAGTAGGTTATCTTTCTAATTCAATCTAATATTCATATTCAAACTTTGATTCAATTTCTACAACTATAACAATCTTATTTTGAGTGAAAATCTTACTTGAACTGTTTTCGTGTCATGATTCTGCTTCAAGAACTTTCAAGCCATCCAAGGATCCTTTGAAGCTAGATCCATTTTTATCATTTCCAGTGGTTTTATACAGAAAACTTGAGGTAGTAATGATGTTCATAACATCATTCGATTCATACATATAAAGCTATCTTATTCGAAGGTTTAAACTTGTAATCACTAGAACATAGTTTAGTTAATTCTAAACTTGTTCGCAAACAAAAGTTAATCCTTTTAACTTGACTTTTAAAATCAACTAAACACATGTTCTATATTTATATGATATACTAACTTAATGATTTAAAACCTGGAAACACGATGAACACCATAAAATCGGATATACGCCGTCGTAGTGAAACCGGGGGCTGTTTTGGTTTGGATAATTAAAAACTATGATAAACTTTGAATTAAAAGTTGTTCTTCTGGGAAAATGATTTTTCATATGAACATGAAACTATATCCAAAAATCTTGGTTAAACTCAAAGTGAAAGTATGTTTTTCAAAATGGTCATCAAGATGTCGTTCTTTCGACGGAAATGACTACCTCTTTAGTAATTGACATGTAACTTAAATTTCCGACTATAAACCTGTACTTTTTCTATTTAGATTCTTAAATTAGAGTTAAATATAAAATCATAGCAATTTTATTCACTCAAAACGGATTTAAAATGAAGAAGTTATGGGTAAAACAAGATTGGTTATTTTTGCTTGTTGTAACTACGTGAAAATTGGTAACAAATCTATATTAATCATATACTAGCTAACTTATATTGTATTATACATGTATTCTAATATATTATGTAATCTTGGGATACCATAGACACGTATGCAAATGTTTTGACATATTATATCGACCCATCTATATATATTATTTGGAACAACTATAGACACTCTATATGCAGTAATGTTGGAGTTAGCTATACAGGGTTGTGGTTGATTCCAAAAATATATATAGTTTGAGTTGTGATCTAGCCTGAGACGTGTATACACTGGGTCGTGAATTGATTGAAGATAATATATATCGATTTATTTCTGTACATCTAATTATGGACAACTAGTTATAGGTTACTAACAAGGACAGCTGACTTAATAAACTTAAAATAGTAAAACGTATTAAAAATGTTGTAAATATATTTTGAATATACTTTGAAATATATGTACATATTTGTTACAGGTTCGTGAATCGACCAGTGGCCAAGTCTTACTTCCCGACGAAGTAAAAATCTGTGAAAGTGAGTTATAGTCCCACTTTTAAAATCTAATATTTTTGGGATGAGAATACATGCAGGTTTTATAAATGATTTACAAAATAGACACAAGTACGTGAAACTACATTCTATGGTTGAATTATTGAAATCGAATATTCCCCTTTTTATTAAGTCTGGTAATCTAAGAATTAGGGAACAGACACCCTAATTGACGCGAATCCTAAAGATAGATCTATTGGGCCTAACAATCCCCATCCAAAGTACCGGATGCTTTAGTACTTCGAAATTTATATCATATCCGAAGGGTGTCCCGGAATGATGGGGATATTCTTATATATGCATCTTGTTAATGTTGGTTACCAGGTGTTCACCATATGAATGATTTTTATCTCTATGTATGGGATGTGTATTGAAATATGAAATTTTGTGGTATATTGTTACGATTTGATATATATAGGTTAAACCTATAACTCACCAACATTTTTGTTGACATTTAATGCATGTTTATTCTCAGGTGAATATTAAGAGCTTCCGCTGTTGCATACTAAAATAAGGACAAGATTTGGAGTCCATGTTTGTATGATATTGTGTAAAAACTGCATTCAAGAAACATATGTCGATGTAATATATTTCTATTGTAAACCATTATGTAATGGTCGTGTGTAAACAGTATATTTTAGATTATCATTATTTGATAATCTACGTAATGTTTTTAAAACCTTTATTGATAAAATAAAGGTTATGGTTGTTTTAAAACTGAATGCAGTCTTTGAAAAACGTCTCATATAGAGGTCAAAACCTCGCAACGAAATCAATTAATATGGAACGTTTATAATCAATATGAACGGGACATTTCATAATGGAATACAGAAAACACGAAGGGGTAGATAATTTCGAACAAGAATATATATGAAAATATCCTCAGAAATATCGAAGATATTTATGATGATATTTTGGAATTTCTAAGTTCGAAGGTTGATGAAGAAAAATTTTCCGCAAGATTTTATCATGACTTCGGAGTAAGATATTCTCTAAAGATTTCGTCGGATCCAGAATTACCTGAATTCTTTGAATATAGGGTTTGGTCCTTGTATTTGTCCTTGGTCTCCTTCATGGTTAGCTCAATCCATTTTTCAGTACCAAATTTTCTATCGAGCGTTCCCAACACTCCATTCTTTATCATCAAACTCTTAGCCATTTACGCCATCTACAAATTTACTGTTTCCTCTGCATTTAATGCAGCCATATATGAATCATCGGTTATCAATCCGAGGTGGTTTCAAGAGAATTGTGTTTTTGGATGATTAAACGCTAATGGTAATATGGTGGAATATAAACGGTTCCCTGATAACAATAAAAGAGTACGCATATATATCAAGGTTATAATAAGGTTGTTTCGGACGAAAAGTCGAAGTTGACTTGATGGAGCTGTGATAAAATTGGCTAATTTGAAGAAGAATTGCAATGTTATTTTCCGTAACAACAATGTTAAAGGAGTTAGCACAGATACGTGTTAAACGTTTACTCGGGTTCCGAGTGTTTTCATGTGCATAACTATATGCATCAATCTTTTCTTCCGTAGATGAAGTGCGATTGGTTCATCCTCTAGATTGAGGTGTTTTCAAGAATTATGAAAGGTTTGAACGCAGATTGTAATCGTCAAGATACAAATGAGGTTTAAGATGAAATCAAGTGGCAAACTTGAAGAATTGTTTAGTTTCATATGTTATAATCAATATTTTAATTTATTTTAATTATCCAATGTTATTAGTCCATAGTCGATAGTCCACAGTTAATAGTCCAATAATTCATATATAGTTTAATATAATATTCGAATTAATTAATATGTATCGTGACCCGTGTACATGTCTCAGACTCGATCACAACTCAAACTATATATATTATTGTAGAATCAACCTCAACCTTGTATAGCTAACTCCAGCATTACTGCAT
Source organism: Rutidosis leptorrhynchoides (assembly GCF_046630445.1). Taxonomy (NCBI): domain Eukaryota; kingdom Viridiplantae; phylum Streptophyta; class Magnoliopsida; order Asterales; family Asteraceae; genus Rutidosis; species Rutidosis leptorrhynchoides. Next base: position 341,020,796 of record NC_092339.1, on the reverse strand, counting down.
ATAGAGTGTCTATGGTTATTCCAAATAATATATATAGATGCGTCGATATGATATGTCAGAACCTTGTATACGTGTCCCGATATTTAAAGTGCGTAAAATAAATAACAGAAATTAAATGACGATAAATAAAATGCGTAAAGTAGATAACAGAAATTAAATGACGATAAATAAAATTGTGATAAATAAACTGCGATAAATAAAATGTAATCAGTTAGCTAGGAACAGTTAGCTGGAAATAGTTAGCGTGGATTCTTAACCAAATTTTTCATAGTTAATTTGTTTGTTTCTAATAAATTTTATTTTGTCCAATATTTTCTTCATTATGCCACTTGTTGGATTCTGATAGGTCAAAATCCAAATATGAAATTGAATGAAAAATAGTTATTTTGTGGTGAACGGATTTGTATATCTGTGGATGTAAATAGGATAGTAGATGACCGTTGAATCAGATTCGAAAAATGTACAGTGTAACTTATTAATGTGAAATCTAAATATTCCTCGGGTATTACCTACCCGTTAAAATATTTTCACCATTAACAGTTTATACAATATAGTTTTTTTTAATTACAATCTTTATGAAAATATATTTTCATATATATTTTCTTCAGATATAATCATGGATTTAATGAGTTAATGTGATATTAATCTCATTTAGTTTTTGGTTGGAACTAGAATAAATAATCTCTAAAACTTTAGAAATTACGTAATCGCCATGAAGAACGAAGATAAATGATGTAGAACGATTCGTAGAACGATGATTATGCTCGAGATACATAATGAGACATTGAGGCGTGTGATGTTGAAACTTGGGTTGTTGGTGGTACTGGTATTGATGTTGGTGATACTGTTGGTGCCGGTGACGTTGCTGAAGCTGGTAAGTTTTGCACCATGTTCTCCAAATTGATTATTCGAGCGCGAAGTTCGTTGATTTCTTATATTATCCCGGGATGATTGTCGATCGGAACGAGCGAATGAATAAGGTTTAGAATTTTAGATAGAATATAATCGTGGCGAGATACTCTGGAAATGAGAGAGAAAATAGTATTACGAAGAGGTTCGTGGGTAAGTGCTTCAGGTTCTTTGCTAAGAGGTGAATTTGGTGGATGGAAGGGATCACCTTCTTCTTGTCTCCAATGATTGAGAAGGCTACGAACCCATCAGATGAATTGGGGATGGCTGACTGGTTGATTCATTCTGGTGACGCTGCTTTTGGAGCTTAGATGAACATCCATGTCGAAATAGCTGTCGGAATAACTATTGGAATAGCTATCGAAATCTGAGGGACTCGAACTGGTTGATGGATTCATCTCGTACGATCAGATGAAGGACTTTCGATAAGAAATAGGTTATAGGATGTAGATTAGTACTCTGCAATACATAATTTACATATGCATATATAATACTAAAATCTCATAAGTTACGGAGGCAAGTCTACAGTAACAGATATGCTAAGATATGAATTAGCAGATACGCTAGGATACGGATTTTGTCTATACACTATTCATGCAATCATTGCAGTAAGATATGTCTAGACTAAGAAGGATAAGCAGGTAATTTTCTAAGGATGATAAGCAGATGATTTCCGACACGAATGATAAGCACAACTTTTGACATGCAGACACGGTCGAAGTCCAGACTCACTAATGCATCCTAACAACTATCAGTTAGACACACTAACGCAAGACCTGGTTCGCTAAGACCACCGCTCTGATACCAACTGAAACGACCCGTTCATATACATTATAAACGATTCACAATAGTTGATTTCATTGCGAGGTACTTGACCTCTATATGATACATTTTACAAACATTGCATTCGTTTTTAAAAGATAAACTTTCATTACATCAAAAGTTGACGGCATGCATACCCTTTCATAATATATCCATCTATAATTGACTTAATAATAATCCTGATGAACTCGACGACTCGAATGCAACGTCTTTTGAAACATGTCATGAATGACTCCAAGTAGTGTCTCTAATATGAGCTAATGCACAGTGGAAGATTTATTTCATACCTGAGAATAAACATGCTTTCAAATGTCAACCAAAAGGTTGTTGAGTTCATAGGTTTATCATAACAATCATTTCAATATATTAATAGACCACAAGATTTTCGTTTATAAATATACGTACACTCGCAAGTGTATAAAGGTATTCTATAAGTTGTTGAGCGCTTCGGTAACCATACTTAACAATTAATTTGGCATATTCCCTTTATTATGAAATCTCCCTACACTGTACCAAGTGTAGTAAAAATGAAGTACTATGCAACCGTTTACGATACTAGAGCGACTAGCCCGGTTGGGGTGGTCAAACCCGATAGATCTATCAATAGGATTCGCGCTTACATGTCCTTACATGTAAATATTAGTTACCAAGCTATTAGGGAAGATATGCAAGGTGGTACAACTCAACATAGAATATATTTTAAGTACTTATGTCTATTTCGTCAAACATAAAAGTAGCGCATGTATTCTCAGCCCAAAAATATATATTGCAAAAGCAATTAAAAAGGGAGCAAATGAAACTCACCATACTGTATTTTGTAGTAAAAATACATATGACGTCATTGAACAAGTGTAGGGTTGGTCTCAGATTCACGAACCTATATTATTCATATATACATTAACACATATACTCGAAATCAAACGGATTATATATATTATTAGTGATATACTTGTTATCTTAACAAATTATATTTTTGTTAATAACTTAATTAATATATTTATTTTATAAGCTTTTAAATAAATACATAATATTTATTATAAGAATATTAATATAATTTTTGTTAAATATATATATTTTTTTATATAACAAATTTTTAATGTAATAATAATAATAATATTAATAGTAGTATTGATAATAATAATATAGTTATATTAATAATAATAATGATATTAGTAGTAAAAATGATGATAATAATAATAATAATGTTAAAAATAATAATATTAATGTTAAAAATAATGATAAAAATGATAATAATTCTAATAATAATAAAAATGATAGTTTTAATGATAATAAAATGATAAATTTAGTAAAAATGATAATTTTTAATAATGATACTTTTTAAAATGATAATTTTAATAATAATAATAATAAAAAATAACAATAATGTATAATGATAAAAATAATAAAATAACAATAATATTAAAAATGATAATAGTAATAATAATTCTAATAATGCTACTTATATTGCTAATAATAATAATAATAATAATAATAATAATAATAATAATAATAATAATAATAATAATAATAATAATAATAATAATAATAATAATAATACCTTAAAAAGATAACAATTATGTCACAAGTCGGGCTCGAACCCGCGACCTCTAGTTCCCCAACAACACCCCAAACCGTCAGACTGTCATTTCATTTCTTATTAAATCGCGTCTCTAAATCTTTATTATGTACTAGTTATCCTCTTCCTTATTTGTAGTCCATTAAAAGCCCAAGAAAATTAGTCCATCTATTTTTGAAAGAAGCCCACTCAAGTTGCAAGTCCACTTAATAGCTTAATCAAGCCCAAGAATTAATTTGTATGTCTCGATCAATCCAGTACCGAAAAAATAAAAATAAAATAATAAAATAGTAGGTCACGACTTAGGTTCTTCATCATCATTTATCATCGTCATTATCCACCGTCGCCATCAAGTTAATCATCAACAGATCACTTGTTATTTATCTTCATCACCATTTAATCGGTTAATTAGAAACAGAAAATAAAAGCGAGCAGGTTGTTACAGTCGAAGAAAGTTAACGATTTTAATGGTGGTTTGTGATGGAAAAACAGAAAGAACGAGAGATATGGGGATATAGAGAGAGAAGAGAAAAATTGATATGGCTCACGGTTGTGATGGTTTTCAACGATGGAAGGAGGGTGATCGAAGGTTGGAGATGATAATGGGTTTAAGGTGGTTGTTGGCGGTTCTTGACGAAGGTGGAAGTGTTTGTAGTCGACGGTGACCATTTGGTTCGGTTTTGGATTTCACGAAAAAAATACAAGGTGGCTGGTGATCTAGTTACATATCAGAGTGTGATATGGGTGGCGTCTGGAGTCTGCACAGTAGCAGATTATTGTTGCAGCGATGGTGGTGATGATTGCGGTGGTTGTAAACAGAAAATAGTAACGACACTTTAGGATGTTAGTGGTGATTTAACGGTTTCAAGTTAGTAATTATGGTGGAAATTAGTGTGGAGTCGTCGGCTAATTGAAGAAGAAGGAGAGGGTGTCGTTGAAATGTCCCATTCTTATTGATTAAAAACGTTCCATATTAATTGATTTCGTTGCGAGGTTTTGACCTCTATATGAGACGTTTTTCAAAGACTGCATTCATTTTAAAACAAACCATAACCTTTATTTCATCAATAAAGGTTTAAAAAGCTTTACGTAGATTATCAAATAATGATAATCTAAAATATCCTGTTTACACACGACCATTACATAATGGTTTACAATACAAATATGTTACAACAAAATAAGTTTCTTGAATGCAGTTTTTACACAATATCATACAAGCATGGACTTCAAATCTCGTCCTTATTTAAGTATGCGACAGCGGAAGCTCTTAATAATCACCTGAGAATAAACATGCTTAAAACGTCAACAAAAATGTTGGTGAGTTATAGGTTTAACCTATATATATCAAATCATAATAATAGACCACAAGATTTCATATTTCAATACACATCCCATACATAGAGATAAAAGTCATTCATATGGTGAACACCTGGTAACCGACATTAACAAGATGCATATATAAGAATATCCCCATCATTCCGGGACACCCTTCGGATATGATATAAATTTCGAAGTACTAAAGCATCCGGTACTTTGGATGGGGTTTGTTAGGCCCAATAGATCTATCTTTAGGATTCGCGTCAATTAGGGTGTCTGTTCCCTAATTCTTAGATTACCAGACTTAATAAAAAGGGGCATATTCGATTTCGATAATTCAACCATAGAATGTAGTTTCACGTACTTGTGTCTATTTTGTAAATCATTTATAAAACCTGCATGTATTCTCATCCCAAAAATATTAGATTTTAAAAGTGGGACTATAACTCACCTTCACAGATTTTTACTTCATCGAGAAGTAAGGCTTGGCCACTGTTGATTCACGAACCTATAACAATATATACATATATATTAAAGTATGTTCAAAATATATTTACAACACTTTTAATATATTTTGATGTTTTAAGTTTATTAAGTCAGCTGTCCTCGTTAGTAACCTACAACTAGTTGTCCACAGTTAGATGTACAGAAATAAATCGATAAATATTATCTTGAATCAATCCACGACCCAGTGTATACGTATCTCAGTATTGATCACAACTCAAACTATATATATTTTGGAATCAACCTCAACCCTGTATAGCTAAATCCAACATTCACATATAGAGTGTCTATGGTTGTTCCGAAATATATATAGATGTGTCGACATGATAGGTCGAAACATTGTATACGTGTCTATGGTATCTCAAGATTACATAATATACAATATAAGTTGATTAAGTTATGGTTGGAATAGATTTGTTACCAATTTTCACGTAGCTAAAATGAGAAAAATTATCCAATCTTGTTTTACCCATAACTTCTTCATTTTAAATCCGTTTTGAGTGAATCAAATTGCTATGGTTTCATATTGAACTCTATTTTATGAATCTAAACAGAAAAAGTATAGGTTTATAGTCAGAAAAATAAGTTACAAGTCGTTTTTGTAAAGGTAGTCATTTCAGTCGAAAGAACGACGTCTAGATGACCATTTTAGAAAACATACTTCCACTTTGAGTTTAACCATAATTTTTGGATATAGTTTCATGTTCATAATAAAAATCATTTTCTCAGAATAACAACTTTTAAATCAAAGTTTATCATAGTTTTTAATTAACTAACCCAAAACAGCCCGCGGTGTTACTACGACGGCGTAAATCCGGTTTTACGGTGTTTTTCGTGTTTTCAGGTTTTAAATCATTAAGTTAGCATATCATATAGATATAGAACATGTGTTTAGTTAATTTTAAAAGTCAAGTTAGAAGGATTAACTTTTGTTTGCGAACAAGTTTAGAATTAACTAAACTATGTTCTAGTGATTACGAGTTTAAACCTTCGAATAAGATAGTTTTATATATATGAATCGAATGATGTTATGAACATCATTACTACCTCAAGTTTAGTAGGTAAACCTACTGGAAGTGACAAGAAATGATCTAGCTTCAAAGGATCTTGGATGGCTTGAAAGTTCTTGAAGTAGGATCATGACACAAAAACAAGTTCAAGTAAGATTTTTACTCGAATTAAGATAGTTTATAGTTATAGAAATTGAATCAAAGTTTGAATATGAATATTACCTTGAATAAGAAAGATAACCTACTGTATATAACAAAGGTTTCTTGATCTTAGATGATTACTTGGAATGGATTAGAAAGCTTGGAAGTAAATTAGTAAACTTGAAGGGATTTTTGAAGTGTTCTTGAAGTGTTCTTCCTATGATGATTATAGCTTGATTCTTGAAGTGATTTTTGATTAAGATGATGATTAACTACTGGAAAAATACGTTCATAATAGTGTGTGTGTTGAGAGAGAATTAGAAAGAGAATTGGAAATGAAATGGAGTGAATGATGAGTGGTAATTGGTGAGTGGTGAGTGGGGTTAAAAGGAGTTCTAGTTAGTTGACTAGCTCATGGTAGAAGTTAAAATTGATTAGTCATACATGACATAATCAAGAGTGGAATCCCATGCTAGTTCCTATTGGTATATACCCATAGTAAGTACGTTTTGAAGCTGTGTATAATACGGGTAAGAATACGACTAGAATTCTTGATGAAAGAAAAGAATGGGAAAGTAAATGTAACCATTTTCGTTAAGTATGAGTGTTTTGATATATGTCTTGAAGTCTTCTAAAAGTATTTTAATACATCTAAATACACTACATGTATATACATTTTAACTGAGTCGTTAAGTCATCGTTAGTCGTTACATGTAAGTGTTGTTTTGAAACCTTTAAGTTAACGATCTCAATTAATGTTGTTAACCCATTGTTTATTATATCTAATGAGATGTTAAATTATTATATTATCATGATATTATGATATATTAATATATCTTAATATGATATATATACATTTAAATGTCGTTACAACGATAATCGTTACATATATGTCTCGTTTCGAAATCCTTAAGTTAGTAGTCTTGTTTATATGTATATAACTCATTGTTAATATACTTATGGAGATACTTACTTATCATAATCTCATGTTAACCATATGTATATCCATATATATATCGTCATATCGTTTTTACAAGTTTTAACGTTCGTGAATCGCCGGTCAACTTGGGTGGTCAATTGTCTATATGAACAATATTTCAATTAATCAAGTCTTAACAAGTTTGATTGCTTAACATGTTGGAAACATTTAATCATGTAAATATCAATCTCAATTAATATATATAAACATGGAAAAGTTCGGGTCACTACAGTCGTGATGGTGTTTGAAGATGGTGTGGAACCGTGGTGATTCTTGGTTACGTATAGGAGAGAGGATGAGAGAGAGAGAGAGGAAGAGTAAGGTGACGGTTATGGTTTATGGTGTTGTTGGGAGGTGAAGTGGTGGTGGTGAATGTAAAAATGGTTTAGTGTGGCGATGTGGGTGGTGGTTCATGGTTGCCGAATGGGGGTTGCCGGAAGTCAAGGGTGGCGATGGAAGCTTTGGTTGACAGGAACAAGAAGAGAATATGGTGATGGTTTGGTCGATGGTTTCCTTCAACATGCTAAGCATGTATATGTATATATAGAAATGAAGCTACTGACCCCATATTAATAATTAACAATAGTGCTAGAGTTGTATATGTATATACTTTGTATGTATAATATTATATATTCATATATATATATATATATATATATATATATAGAAGGTGCAGTGAATTAAATTTCATAAAGGAACAATATAAGTTCAATGGTTTTGAATTATCAAGTGTTGGTTTTAGTTGTTGTCTGGGTGTTAATATATCATGCACCCATGTATATATCATATTAAGATGAAGAAAGAAAACAAACAAACACTGTAATCTTTTGAATATTATATAATTAACTTTTCAAATTTTAAACATGTAAAAAATTCTTAGCAGCCTTCAATTTGATTTTATGTGCCGACACTAGGAATAGTATTTCGTAGTCCGTTGCTAATGAGTGGCGGATAAAAGTCCATAGAAAAATCCCAAATTTTTATAGTAATTATATTTATTTATTTTGGTCATTATGGTATAAAATTCGATCATCAAATTATTAAATAAAAATTACATCAACTGTCCCACTCAATTCTGAGTAAAATATAAAAAGTGTTGAAACTTAACAAATAGTTCCTAAATACATTTTTAATAAGCCTAAAATTTATAGAACTCATTTTCGTATCATCGTTTATTTTAAAATTACATAAGTTCATTTTTAACTCGTTAATTAATTGAGCGTTGCCGTCGTTTACTAAATAACTTCAAAATCCTATATATATATATATATATATATATATATATATATATATATATATATATATATTCTATATACTTTATTTATAGATACTTTGTAAATAAAATTTATTTTTTTACAAAATTAATTATAACAATTACAATAAATAATATTTCATATTATTACACACACACACACACACACACACACACATATATATATATATATATATATATATATATATATATATATATATATATATATATATATATATATATATATATATATATATATATATATATATATATATATATGCATATCTATTTACAAGCAATCATATCGTGAGTCGTCGGAAATAATCAAATGTCAAATGGATTCATAAGAATAGTTCAAAGATTTTGAGACTCAACATTACAGACTTTTCTCATTGTGTCAAAAATACAAAATTGTATTGAGAGTTTGATTTAAAATTAGTCAAAATTTTCCGGGTCATGACAGTCAACTAGAGTTGTATGTTAATTAAATGCATAATGTGATAGGTGCATTATATTGAAGGTTGCGAGCTTGATTCCTAGTTCACCAAGGGCGATAAGGTGAGTGGAGTAATTATATGCGTGCATATATAATGTATTTATTTGTGTAGCATGAGACATGTATTTTCGCATAAATATGTAACGTAATTAATTTCATAAAAAGAATCTATATTTGAATATTAATAATTTATTAATTCAAATTATAATTATTATATTAAAAGTAAACAATAATAATAAAGTTCGTGCAAAGTTGAGTATTTATATTTTTAATAATAACAATAATTATTAGTAACAATAAATGCCTTTTAAATTCTTTTAGAAAATTAAAATTACAATTTAAGAGAGATTAGTATTTTCTTTTATAAAAAATTTCCTATTATTTTTTTAATTAAATTAATATATAATTATGATATCATCGTTATAAAAATTAAGGGATAATTAGTTTAATGATGACATCATCATTTTATAGCTTTATATGACTATATAGATTTGATAATGAAAATTTTGTACCCATTACTAACAAAAATATACACGTCATTCACTCTTATAATACCATATGTTGTAATTATTAATATTAACTATTAAAATATTACAGTAGTAATTAGTAGTATTGACAAATCGTTGATTATTGAAATTTTGTTGATGTGTGCTCATGTGGTACACCTTTATTTAGTTTAATAAAACTGCAATCTTCTTAATTATTATAATTTATTATTATTATTAATAACAACAACAACAACAACATATCCAATCACATGTGTGTGAGGTATGGGGAGGTGAGATGTAGACAATCTTTCCTCTATCCTAGAATAAAGAAATCATTTCTCCACCCCGAGTGAAAAACTCACAAGGGTAGGGAAAGTCCTCTCTCTTTGTTCGACGGATAAAGAGATTTCTTCCAAGAGGACGTCCGGCCCAAAAAGTAGGAAAAAAATAAAAAATAATAATAATACATAAATAAATAAATAAATGAATAAATAAAATAAAAAATAGTAATAAAAATAAATAAAATAAAATAAAAATAAATAAAGTAAATGATTTAAATAAAAAGAATATAATGGATACCTATATGATAAAAAGTAATAAAAAGAGACGCCATGAAAATGGTTGAAGCAAATTCCCATGAGTTTTAAATCAAGCCTGGATTTCAATTTAGCCCTAAGCGGCAGTCAATTCGCCAATAAATCAACGCTTGTTGTTGCCTCAAAATTACAATCTTCTTAATTATCATAATTTGTTACTAATAACAAATATACGTATAAACTAGCTCAATAGCCAGTGCGTTGCACGGTTGAATTAAAATTTTAATCAAAAAATTTCACAATCTTACAAAAACAACGTATGCGCTATTGATGTTTTATGAAATAAGTAACATACAAGTACATTTCAATTTTCAACAATGTTTTCCTCACCTGCACATAAGAACTTGAGAGGACATATTATTAAATAGTATCTGTATTTGTTATAAATTGAATTGTATAATGTATAATTGTATAATTATTATACTGTAATATATAATATATATAAGAATTTTAATTTGAACCTGTAATATATAATATAGTCTTTGAATTCTCCTTGATTAAAATGAGGACCTTTAGTCCTTTTTTCGATGTAACTCTTGATAGTGCGACATAAAGCTGACCGTGACTAAAGACTGGTTTAGGAAGAAATAAACCAACATGCGCTAGAGATTGCCCTTGACTTTTATTTATTGTCATTGCGAAGCAAACCGATATAGGGTACTGACTTCTTTGAAACCGGAATGGAATTCTCTTATCGGATGGAATAATTAACATTCGTGCAATAGCAGTAATTTTGCCAACATGTGTACCCGTTAAATTTTTAGCTTTTATCATTTTGTCCGTTAGCTCGATAATTTGCAGTCGAGTTCCATTGTCAATCCACCTGCTTGATCAACATTTCTTAGCAACATTAGAGGTACCCCTTCTTTGAGAATTAGATTGTGCTTTGGTAAACCACCAAGGTTGATGCTATTCAGGTAATCCGTTGTGTACAACTCACTGTTATAGTGAGAATCTCTTTCTTATTTGCATATGCATAATGAATATCATAGTGACTCACATTAGCAAAATTCTTATTATTATTAGTTAAATACTCGGTAATAATTTGCTAAATTAATAATAATATTATTATAAATATGACGTAACATTTTATTATCTTTAATTTAATATTAAATAATTAAATAAAAGTAATATTATTAAAAAATGGAAAGCAAACTTCAATTGCAAGCAAAGGTCGAAGGCATGAATCACGCTAACTGGACGTACTAATTGTCAAAGTGTAGCGTCAAAGTTATATTCTAACGACATAGACTTTGTTCTTTTCCTTTTAGTGGTTTTGTTTTTCTTTCTTTTTTTATTTTTAACAATTAATATAAACAGGCTAGATCATCAAACGATGAAAAAATCGAACAAAATTACAACGAACAAACGGAAGGGCTCGAAATTAAAAAAACGCGACTCTCTTTGCTGTCTAAAATCGAGCAGAACCAAGCTATTAAAACAAAAGCAAACAACACAACCAAACATTACTCAACTAAGCCTACAGATAACAAACGAACAAAAACACTAAAAAAAAAAAAATTAAAAAAAATAAAAAAATGGCACCACCATCTTATTGGATTGTCTTCTTCATCTTCCTGTTAACCGTATCTCGGTGATCCTTTTTCCGTTACGATTAACGATAATGTAGCTTAAAACGTTAGCGGGAACAAAAACCGCCGTAGAGGGCGCGATCATACCACGATTTACAAGGTTTTGAAAAAACCTTTCTTGACTTTATGATGACCCAGATCCGAAGAACTGAACCCACAATCGTTAACACTAGCTTCCTCAAAAAGATTTTGAATCGATACACCGATATCCTCGTCGTCTACATAATCGATTAAACTAAAGGAACGTGAATCGTCCCTAACCTTCTTTTAGTTCACCAATTTACCATCCTCTTTAGCCACATACTCTTTAAAACTCGCATCCTTAAATTTCCCCTTATTAAGTTTAACCCATTCCCGACAAAATCTTTCGCACAATGCGTTGGTACAATCGCAAAATAATCTACGGCTACTACCAACTTTTGACAGAATAAAAGGGACACGATCAATATCGGGTCGACCAACATGAGCATCACCAACAACACTAGAAGTCACGGTGTCCCAAACAACGCAGTCACCAGCTTCTACCTCCGGAATATTCTTGATGTTTTTATCAAAGTTTTTTTTTAACCAACTTATTCCTCATCGCCTCAAAACAACAACCTTAACCTTAGCACAAACTGTAGCAGAATTAGACATAAGACCATCTATGTTATTAACAACTGATCCAAAACATAATAAATTAAAACAAACTTATTTATTGACCCAAACAAAATACCGGTTTGTGAAACCAGACACGTTACACCATTCGAACTAGATGAGCAAGGACAATAACCAAATCATTTTGAACGGTAGTCGAAATCAAATCACCACAACTCCCTGACCCACATCTAGCCTTAAAACCTTGCATGTATGAACGATCCTTAATCGTATCATAAAGAACCGAATACTTTGTAATGTCATGATTTGCCACCCCTTTAACCAGTTGTTCAGGACCATAAACGATACCCCCCACCTTACTCAACTTCCACCACATCGTCCTCAAGTGTAGCAACACCCTTTTCATCCCAAATATCCACATCGATGCCTAGCCAAATAGCCCGATTAAACTCCACTAGCAACTCCATCGAAAACCCTTTATTATGTAACTTCTTGATACATGTTAGGTCGTTAACCTCATTCACCCAAACTTGAGCATTAACGCTTCCGGTCCAATTATCTAAGACGAGGTCAATTAATTCATGAACGTGTTTAACATTTTTCGATTCGACACAAGCGTATAATAAATCCACGTTGCCGATGGATTCCAACACCTTGGCCACTGAGATAACCTTGCCAAATTGAATGCCAATAATGTTTGCATTAAAATCCGAACAATAATTCACCGAAATTCCAGAAATTCAAGTCAAACAAACCTAAAAAGTTATCTGCTTTACTTGGGAGGGGAGAAACGAGCACAAATTCGTCGCTATTCATGGAAAATTCTACTCCGTAACAATTTGGCCAAATTAGTTTCGTCTGGGCAAACTAAAACGCATCCGAAAATACTAATATTGCAAATATGCGCAATCACAACCTACACTTAGCAAGAAATCGTTTCAATTTATCGACCTTGAATGGGTGTTAACCGATCACAAGAACACATTGATCTAAACACGTGGCAACGGTACAGTTAGGAACAAGATTGATATACCTTTTGGGAGTAAAAAAGCTTCTTTCGATTAGGAATCGTGTCAGTCGACGAGGTCTTGGGCCACCCCCACATAGATCGGATGACTGAAACAACTAAATTGATTCAACTTAGAAACAAACGACTGCGCAGAGTTAAAAAGTAGGACACGAGAACGCATATCATCTTCCAAACTAAAATTTAACCTGTGAAATATCACCCTCTCTTCTCAAAAACATTGCTTAGCATTTTCAAGTATAGTTAGCCAATCCTCCAATAAAAACCATGTATCCAGAGTTCCTAGGTAGCGGTTGATCATTCAGCGGAAAAGATGGCGAAACACCGCCAGTTGATAACATATATTCGAATTTTAACCATCCATCCATATTATTGAAAACAAAAAGAATTGTATGTAATCAAAATTTGAATATAGATCAATTTCGAAAAATGGGAAAAGCTATAAAATAATTTCGTAATTTTTTATAAAAAAAAATCTAAGAATTATTTATCCTCATTTAAAAATTTGAAACAACATACGATTTCAGTGACCTTTCAAATCATATCAAAGATAGATAACACAAAAATACATACTAGTGTATAATCTTTAAGATTAATAAAAGCAAATATAGTTGTATTATATTTTATATTTTAAAAAGAAAACTACTTTATAACCCGCGACTTCGCAGGATTTTAAAATAAGTAAACAAAATATGGTTAGAGGAGTAGACGAATTGTACACATAATTGCGTAAAACTTAAAGCAACATATAACTTGAAAGGTAGCACTATCATGAATTTAATTAACTTTAGGACATGTCATCAAACACCTCCTTCATTATCTACGATGCGATCATTATTATAACTCCTTTGAGCTAATTAGTACTTCGTGTGATTACTAACCTACAATGAATGAGCTAAATAGTGTCTGCACGAATGAATAAAATAATTAATACAGACGACAATGTCTAAATGCGTTAGCAAAACAAAATAATAATTGTTATAATTTTAGGAGTTTATGACTACCTTTAGTGGCCTATTTCCAACTATTAATATGAATGAAGAAAGAAGATAGTATATTCTTATTGAAGAAAAATGGGTGTGCATATCTTTTCATTTCAATCGGTATTTATAACACAATAATATACTGTACATGTTTGAATTATGAGGGTTAGGTGAAAACAATTGTCATCCATAATTGACTTTCTCACAACACTCCCCCTTGGATGACAATTTTATTAGAGAACTACTAGTACTGCCTCGCTAAAAACCTTGCTAAAGAAAAATCCAGTGGAATAAAAACTTTAGCTAAGGGAAAAAGAGTGCAGTATAAGGTTGACTCCCCTCAAGTAGACATCGTTGAGTCGTCACATCATTTGAACTTGACTCATGCCAATATTGTGAACGTGTGTTCTGAAAATAGCAGTTGACAGTGCTTTGGTATAAAGATCAGCAGAGTTGTTGATTGAACGTATCTCATTTCAATCTGGTTGGCCTTTAAGAGATCTTGAGTATATGAGAAGAATTTAGGAGGTATGTGGTTTGTTCGGTCACTTTTGATATATCCTTCTTTCATATGTGCTATGCAAGCTGCATTATCTTCATAGATAGTTGTTGGGCTTTTATTGCATTCTAGTCCACAAGAATCAGTAATGAGTTGCGTCATTGATCTCAACCAAAAACATTCCCGAGTAGCTTCATGTAATGCAATCACTTCGGCATGATTTGATGATGTTGCAACAAGTGTTTGTTTTTTAGAACGCCATGAAATTGCGGTATCTCCATTTAGGAATACATATCCAGTTTGAGATTTAGCTTTATGTGGAGCGGATAAATAATCTGCATCTCTATAACCAAACAAAGCTTGTTTCGAGTTGTTAGAATAAAATAATTATAAATCAGTAGTTCCCTGAAGGTATCAAAATATGTGTTTGATCTCATTCCAATGTCTTTTGGTAGGGGCTGAGCTGAACCTTGTCAACAAATTAACTGCAAAAGAAATGTCAGGTCTTGTATAATTTGTAAGATACATAAGAGCCTCAATTACACTAAAATACGGAACTTCTGAACCAAGAAGATCTTCATGATCTTCTAGAGGATGAAATGGATCAGAATTAATATTGAGATCTAACAACCATAGGAGTACTTAATGGTTTTTGTCTTGTCCATATTAAAATGTTTTAAAAAATCTTTTTGGTATAAGTTGTTTAATGTATAAGTAAGTCATTAGTCATATGCTCAATATGTAAATCAACATACTTGATTTTTTCATTTCAAAATCTTTCTTTAGAAGTTGAATGGCTTCATAGATTTCTTTATTTAAGATAATTGATATAAACAACTACGATCACATATCCGAACATTGTTTTTATAAAACGCACGTGCAAATAAGTTTATATGTATACCCTTTTCTTATCAAGTAGTCATTTAATCGGTTATACCACATACGTCCCGATTGTATAAACCCATATAAAAATCTTTGTGATTTAATGGAATACATTCCCTTGGGTTTTGCATTAGATGCTTATGATACCTTAAACCCTTCAGGTATATTCATGTATATCACTATCAAGTAATCCATACAGATAAGTAGTAACAACATCCATGAGCTGCATTTAAGTAACTACTAGGTTAATTAAGTATCTAATAAGTAATTGTATCCATTACATGAGGATAATTTTTTCTCATAATTCATTTCTGGTCTTTGTGGAAAATCTTGAGTTACAAGTCTAGTTTTGCCTTGTAACTTCATTTGCACATTTCTTTTTCGGATAAAAATTCATTTATATCTCATACGTTTCACATCTTTAAAAGTGATAACGATTGATCCAAAAACTTTTCTTTTATTGAGCGATTCTAATTCAGTTCGTATTGCTCCTTTCCATTGAGCTCAATCATGTCTATTTTGATATTCAATGACAGATTTTGATTCCAGATCATCATCTTTATTCATGATGTCATTGTAAGATTATATGAAAAATAAATATTTGTCATTTTGTTTCGGTTCCATAATATTGCATAATTTATTGCAATTTATGTATTTACATCGTCAATATCCTCTGCAGAAGGAATATTGATTTTTTTGTTCTTCTTGAACACCTTTTTTTTACCTCATTATCAGCTGATTTTCCTTTTCGAGGATTTTTATCTTTGGAACTAATTTGTCTTCCACGTGACAAAAGACTCATGAGTAACATTATTGCCAGCTTTTAGAATTTCAATTCTTGCTAGAGCATTTACTGCTGATATATATGATTTAGTCACTCTTTTTGCACCTGTAAATGCATTGGTTAATTTATTCGCAAGTTCTTGCATATGCATTTTTTTTTTAATTTTTGTTTCGCATTCTTTTTTTCGAGTATCAAGATACCTTAATTGATGTTCACATCATGAAACATCATATTTTTTTTCTCATTTCTCCCCCTAATCTAGGGAACAATTTTTCATTATTATGACAATCAGCAAAAACGTGCTGTAAAAACATTCATGGATTCAATATATCTTATAATTGAAGATGTTTCATATCCAACATATATTTCAATCCTTCTTTGAGGAACTATTTGTTGTGGTGGTGCAATTAAAAATACACTACACAATCAAATGTTCTAAGATGGAAAATATTTGGCTCTCGGCCAAAATTAAGTTGGTAATGGAGAATATTTATGACTTGCACTTGGTTTAATGCGAATTAATGTCGCATCATGTAAATTTACATGTCCCCATATAAATATTGAGAGTTTTGTACTCATTACCAATTGTCTAGTTATTAGCTGCAAGCGTTTATCTATTGATTCAGTTAAACCAATTTTGTGTATGCACATGAGCAACTGGATGTTCAACAACAATCTCTGTAGACATATAATAATCATTAACTGCTTGAGATGTTAACTCACCAGCATTATCAAGTCTCATCCTTTTAATGGTGTAATCAGAATAATGTGTTCTCAATTTAATAATTTGTGCAAGAAACTTTGTAAATGTCATATTACGGCTTGATAACACATAAACATGAGGCCATCCGCTAGATGCGTCTATTAGAACCATGAAATATTAAAATAGTCCACATGATGGATGAATTGATTCACATATATAACCTTGAATTCTTTCAAGAAACATTGGTGATTCTTTCTCAATATTCTTTTCATTAATCACCATATGTGCTTTTCATTAATCACCATATATGCTTTTTCATTAATCACCATATGTGCTTTTTCATTAATTACCATATGCACTTTTCATCATATATCCTTTTCACCATATGCACTTTTAATCATATGTGCTGCGCTTTTCATCATATGCACTTTTCATCATATGCGCTTTTAATCATATGCGCTGCGCTTTTAATCATATGCGCTGCGCTTTTCATCATATGCGCCTTTAATCATATGCGTTTTTAATCATATGCGCTGCGCTTTTAATCATACGCGCTGCGCTTTTAATCATATGCGCTGCGCTTTTCATCATATGTGCCTTTTATCATATGCGCCTTTTATCATATGCGCTTTTCATCATATGCGCTACGCTTTTCATCATATGCGCCTTTTATCGTATGCGCTTTTAATCATATGCGCTGCGCTTTTCATCATATGCGCTTTTCGGTGCTACATAGGTATTTCTCATCTCCGGTTATTATTGACTGATAATCATATCCATTATGATATATATCAGTATCAGAGAAACTTAACAAATTTCTCTTTGATTTGGGAGAAAACAAAGCATTGTTTATCAGAAAATTTGTACCATTTGGTAATATGAATTTTTGCCTTTTCCGTTCCTTATATCAAGTTTGCAAGACCTGATATAGTATTTATAATTCCTTTATTTGATTTAAATCAATGAAATATTACTTAGATTTGATCATAGTGTGTATGTTACCACTATCTGCAATACATATGTCTTTACCATTTAATTGATGTTGTATTTCAGCAGTATTCATACTAAAACTTCAAATAAGATAAGCAAATAATGAGTTATATTTCAGCAAGATAATCAAATTATATTACCTGCAAACAAGTTACAATCTGAAGTATATAAAAGATAACACTTAATAAACATATGCATTATGGTCTAAAACCATTTATTTATGAGTGATACATAACAAGCTAGGCATCATAGAAAATTCAAATCATTCAAGTCTCAAGGTAGCTCAGGGTTTATTTAATCAAGATTTTTTAACAGATTCACTCTCGTTTTCTTTTCTTTTGGGACTTATTTGTAGAGATAAACAAGATGTTCATGTATTCAAGAAATACTAGACTGATGATCCACGTTACCAGATCATTAATAAGAATCTCCGGGATTCTTATAAGAGCGTCTACTAACATCTTCAATTTTATTCTTTCATGGATCACAGTTATTTCTTGATAATTAATATCGTATCTATCTTTGAGTATTTTCCATAATATATTTGGATCTTCGATCATGTAATATGTAGATTCTAAGGACTCGTCAATATGTTTGCTAAGAAAAATACTTGCTATTGCTTTCTCTTGTTCGGAACAATTGTTATTTTCATTCAGGATTTCTAAAATACCGATTGATTCGAGATGTTTTCTACATTCATAACCCATGTTAAGTAGTTGTTCCCACTTGATTCTAAAGGAGCAAATTTAAGCCTTTTCAAATTCGACATTTTCTATTATCAAAAAGATGAACATAAATCATAATCATAATCAACTTCTATTCATAGACAAATAATAAAATGAAATTAGAATCATTTTAAATTCATAAGTAGCAAACAACAGAATAATGGCATGATTACAAATGATAAAACCACAAGAGCCGGATAGAATATAGGTTCACCCAGTGGTATATTAGCAACAATGATGATAGTTAGTATGACCAATACAATAGGAAAAATCATCCTTGTGTGAATCATCTTTACAAAAAACTTTTTGAGAATGGTAATCTGAGAAAATGAAGATTGATTTGTGAAAATGTGAAAAACGGAGATGTTTATTTTATATTTGAAAAATATGGTTGTTGTAACGTCGTCAGTTGACGTTAACAACCGTTTATGTATATATGACTGTTGTAACGTCGTTAGTTGACGTTAACGACTGTTATGTACTCGTTGTATTAATAATAATTTTAATAAAAGAATTTTATTATTACAAATACGATTACTATAAATACATTTAGTACAAATACGTTTAGTATAAATACGAAGATTAAGAGAATAAACATATTATGCATAAATAATAAATTTTAAGAATAAACATTAGTATGCATGAAATAAATAATGATTAAGACCAACGAGCTTCTAGCTCAGTGGTACCCGATGCCTTTGATCCCTGGGCCCACAGTGGGGGAAGCTTGACCAAATAAAGGCGCAGGTTCGATTCTCAGTCTGGGCGCCCCGCATGGAATTATTCTCCCCTCCGGGGGGGGGATATGTGAAGTGCTTCGGGGGACTAGCTAGTTGGGGTAAAAATCGTCTTGCCGTCACTGTGGTTCCCGGGAGGAGGTGCTTTTCCGGCACAGGTCCCTTTCGGGGTGGGATTGGTGGGTGCTACGGCACACAGAGTTAGCGTGTCTCTGCCAATATACACGTTTTTGACCAAATAATGATTAATTGCATAAGTAATCATAAATGTTAGATAACATAAATATAAATGTTAGTGAAGTTAATAAGAGTTAGATTACAGAAATATAATTCAGGCGGTATAACCGACCATATATAACTTAAATAACATAAATATAAATGTTAGTGAAGTTAATAAAAGTTAGATTACATAAATATAATTCAGGCGGTATAACCGACCATATATAACTTAAATAACATAAATATAAATGTTAGTGAAGTTAATAAAAGTTATATTACATAAATATAATTCAGGCGGTATAGCCGACCATATATAACTTAAATAACATAAATATAAATGTTAGTGAAGTTAATAAAAGTTAGATTACATAAATATAATTCAGGCGGTATAACCGACCATATATAACTTAAATAACATAAATATAAATGTTAGTGAAGTTAATAAAAGTTAGATTACATAAATATAATTCAGGCGGTATAACCGACCATATATAACTTAAATAACATAAATATCAATGTTAATGAAGTTAATAAAAGTTAGATTACATAAATATAATTCAGACGGTATAACCGACCATATATAACTTAAATAACATAAATATAAATGTTATTGAAGTTAATAAAAGTTAGATTACAGAAATATAATTTTACTTATGATGATAATAATATTTACCTTACTAATAAATAATAGAAGATATCGTTAAAGAATTTCTTACCTTGATTAGTGACTTGTGCTTGCTTAGATAAATCTTGATTATACGGAGCACTTCGTGCTGATAACGTGTTATAATTTTAGGAGTTTATGACTACCTTTAGTGGCCTATTTCCAACTATTAATATGAATGAAGAAAGAAGATAGTATATTCTTATTGAAGAAAAATGGGTGTGCATATCTTTTCATTTCAATCGATATTTATAGCACAATAATATACTGTACATGTTTGAATTATGAGGGTTAGGTGAAAACAATTGTCATTCATAATTGACTTTCTCACAACAATAATAAGAATTTAAACTATGAATCTAAACCCATTAAAAAGCAACAACATTCTACCATCACATTAAAGCCCCATGGGATTTTTGCAAGACAATTTACTGTAATAAAACAATAGATTTTTTGGAACTATATGTATCCATACAACTTGAACTTTAAATACATGAGAAAAAAATCACGACAATTTTTCTAAACGTTTTGATATAGCCTTGTCATTTCTCTCGTTCCTTGTTCATAGACCTCAAACTCAAGTTTTAGCCATAAAGGATATTGCCAACATGATGAAAAAGCACCTTTCCCCCCAAATGATGAATAAGTAACATGTGAGGTTTATTTTTGGTCTCTTTAACACAAACAACCATGACTTGATACTGCCATTTAATTTAAAGAAACGTCATTAGTCAATACAATCAAATGGCGATTTTATTGTAATATTTCAATAGCTACAATATTCAAAAATTGAGAAAAGAATACATTTCCTACTAAGACTTTTCTAGAAAAAGGAATAGCATGCAGTTGCATTCATGATCAAGTTCCCACAATATCATATATTTTCAAAAGTAAGTGAAGGAATTGTAATTTTATTAATACATGGTTTAGGATTACAAATGTTCAAAAACAACACACCCAAAACCACATATACCCCCTCAGCATTTTGCATTTAAAAGAAGTTGCAATCTTTCATGTTAAACCACATAATTACCCAGTTGGACCAAGAGCTACGGTGCTAAATGAGCACTTACTAATAGTTCTGTTACCATTTTGAAGCTTTGTATGGACCAACCAACATCTTCCTGACTCATTGGTTAGTACATTGTCTATGAGTCTTTGATTTATGTCTCCTATTCCTTCCAAATGGGGATGACGCGAGAAAGCTGTTGAATAAATTTTTTGATGAATAGAACACAGGTGGGAATCCCGACCCATCATCGTATAACTGGGTTGCTTTGGCATTATGTCATTTTAAAGGGTTTACAGTAAAAGGCATATACCATCTAATGAAGAGCGAATACCTCAATTTGAAGACTTCCATAAATCAGATGTATCAACACTCAATTAACTTTCGATTAAGAAACAAAATACAATCAATTATCGAATATATGTTTTGAATTCTACTAAATAATTGAAAAGATCATTGAGAATGACATAGATTAACAGTTTTACCGGTGGTTGGTGATACATGAAAATTGTTTTTCTCACAAATCGGTTGAAGTATCGGGATGTTTTTTTAAGCGTCATCTGAACATTCGCTGACTTGATGAATGCTTATTGTTTTGAAAACAAATCTCCAGAGAAGATTGGCATGCCTCTTTTTTTTTTTTATTATTATTATTTTTTTTTTCTTTTCTTATTTGGTTGAACGGGAAGAATAGGTATGACCCCTATTTCTATTTTTAGTTCCGTAGTTTTTTTTTTTTTGGTTTATTGGAATATGGATGGGCAATCTTGTCAATAAACAATAGAAATGAATGTGAGAGACAATTGATGAGTGATCAAGCTAATCAATGGATGCTATTAAAAAATGAGATTGCATCCAATGGTCCTCTTTTTGCCATGTCAACTTTTAGATAAATGACTAGCTAAAATCAACTTTGTTATTGTTATTATATATAAAATATAGAAATATAGATATAGATATAGAATATAGATATAGATATAGATAGATATCGATATACATACGATCGATTCCACATAGTTTACCTCCAGTAAATCGAATGCCAATTGATAACCATTCGTTTTTCTTTTTAACGGCTAAATTTCTTAACAAAAACTAGTAGAAAAAATGACAAAAATTTACAAAAAATTACATAGCCAAATATTCTAAGAGGGAGCAAATTTACTCTTACTTTTTAACGAAGAAAAATAAAAAAATCTAACAAGATCAAAAAGGTCATCTATTCTAATATAATTCAAGGCAAAAAACATATCGTTTCTGGGTCAATCATAACTATCAAAGAGTCGCTGAGAAGACTCGTAAGATTGTGATACTTGTCACGGTGTGATGAACACGAAAAGATTTAGGTGAATAATACGTTCAAAACCTTAAATAATTATACATTCAAAATTATAGTTTGTAGTATACAAATACAAGAACTATGTACCACATGTCGAATGTTGGTACCTTTCGCAAAAATAAAAGGTTGTGATGCATTTGTTTATCTTCTTAGAAGTTTTTATTAAATATATATAAAAAAATATTAATATGTCGGCATATTATTTACGTCATTGGGCCCACCAGATAGTTCACACTAAATTAGTTAAGCCGTTAATGCTCTTGGTTCTTTCACCCAATCCATGTGTTCGTTGTCGATCGTGGCTTAACCTCGAAGTCATCAACCATAATTTCCACACCTTTACTAAAATCTAAAAACAGAAAATATACACACATCAATCTCTATATATCTATCCATGGATACCCAAACACAGATCAAGAAACAAAAACTTGAAACCATGGAACAAAAAGGCTATATTTTCGTACTACCATTTTTTGGTACAGGTCATATAAACCCAGCAATGGAACTTTGCAGAAACATTTCTTCACATAATTACAAAACTACCCTCATTATCCCTTCACATCTTTCTTCATCTATTTCTTCAAATTTTGAATCATCTTTACTTCATGTTGCTGAGATCCCATTCACTGCTTCTGACCCGGAACCCGGATCCGGTAGAGGGAACCCACTTGATGCCCAGAATAAGCAAATGGGTGAAGGGATTAAAGCTTTTATGTCTGCAAGATCTGACGGATCAAAATTGCCCACGTGTGTTGTTATTGATGTTATGATGAGCTGGAGTAAGGAGATATTTGTTGAGGCCCAAATTCCTATTGTGTCTTTTTTTACTTCCGGGGCTACTTTTTCGGCTATGGGTTATGGTAGGTGGAAAGCTAAAGTTGGTGATCTGAAGCCCGGGGAGTCCCGTGTACTCCCCGGACTTCCCGCTGAAATGGCCGTAACTTTTGCGGACTTAAATCAGGGTCCGAGAGGTCGTCAGAGGCCCGACGGGCCAAGATCTGGACCGCCTGACGGGCCGAGGTCCGGACCACCTGACGGGCCGAGGTCTGGACCACCTGACGGGATGAGGTCCGGACCACCACATGCGATGAGGGGCGGTGGGCGGGGCGGTGGACGTGGTGGGCGGGGTGGTGGACGACCTGACCCGGATGCAAAACCTCGGTGGGTGGACGAAGTGGACGGGTCGGTTGCTTTGCTTTTCAACACGTGTGACAATCTCGAGCGTGTGTTCATTGATTACATGGCTGAAGAAACCAAGCTTCCGGTTTACGGTGTTGGCCCGTTGCTGCCCGAAAAGTATTGGAAGTCAGCGGGCTCGTTGCTTCATGATCATGAAATGAGGTCTAACCATAAAGCGAATTACTCAGAAGACGAGGTGTTTCAATGGTTGGAATCAAAACCGATTGGTTCGGTTATTTATATATCGTTTGGGAGTGAAGTTGGCCCAACTCTGGACGAGTATAAAGAGTTAGCTGGATCATTAGAAGGATCGAATCAGAACTTCATTTGGGTGATCCAGCCTGGTTCAGGGACAACGGGCATTCCAAGATCATTTTTAGGCCCAGTTAATACGGATAGTGAGGAAGAAGAGGAAGGGTATTATCCTGAAGGTTTAGATGTAAAAGTTGGAAACAGGGGTTTGATTATTACAGGATGGGCCCCACAGTTGTTGATCTTGAGCCACCCTTCAACGGGCGGGTTCTTATCACATTGTGGGTGGAATTCAACTGTTGAGGCGATTGGGCTAGGTGTTCCGATATTGGGTTGGCCCATAAGGGGTGATCAGTTTGATAATGCTAAATTGATTGCGAATCATTTGAAGATCGGGTTTGCGATGTCGAGCTTAGCGAGTGAAAGTGGGCGAATGGGAAAGTTTAACAAGGAGATTATAACAGTTGGAATTGAGAAATTAATGAATGATGAAAATGTGCATAAACAAGCAAAGAAACTTAGTAAAGAATTTGAGAGTGGGTTTCCACTTAGTTCAGTTAAAGCATTGGGTGCTTTTGTGGAGTTTATTAGCCAGAAAGCAACTTAACTTGATTATGTAAGAGTGTTTGTGTATTTGGTTCTTGCTTAATTATTTACATGGTATGGATGAATTTTTCTATTGCATATCATATATTCTTGATGCTTGTTAGTTATGTATTTGATTGTTTACATATGTTACTTTCAAGTAGTTTACATAACAAAAAGTTAAGTACTTGCAGTGTATTATGCTAGGGATCTGCATTATCCTGCTCAAAGTAGAGGTCAATAACATCATCTAAAAAAGTGCAATATCACAATTTTAGCAAGATGCAAGTGAATGTAAAACAATAAACTGAAACATGTAAAACTAGATCATTATTGGACAGCTGTTTGATGAAGCGAACAGAAAAACAGGTGTTGAACCAGCAGTTGCTGATGCAGCTTCAAATCCATATAAAATTAGACTTTTTTAAATAAAAGCTCTTAGATTAAAAAATTACTAGTACTAAATATTTTAATCCCCCGCCCCTTTATTTTGGAATTCTGTCCAATACACTGATTCCACTACTACTCCCTCAACATTATTTCATAATTTTCTATAAATCTACACCCAACTACCCATTAATCCATTCAAGATTCAAGATCTTGAAAAAAAAAGAAA
Organism: Rutidosis leptorrhynchoides; assembly: GCF_046630445.1. Classification (NCBI taxonomy): domain Eukaryota; kingdom Viridiplantae; phylum Streptophyta; class Magnoliopsida; order Asterales; family Asteraceae; genus Rutidosis; species Rutidosis leptorrhynchoides. The sequence goes on along the minus strand of NC_092339.1, from coordinate 340,995,327 downwards.
AAGCTTCAAACTTTAAACTTCAAACTACAACAATGGAATCATCAGGTGAAATTTTTGTTATACCCTTTTTTGGTACAGGTCATCTCAACCCAGCAATGGAACTATGCAGAAACATCTCATCACATAACATTAAAACAACCTTAATCATAGCTTCACATCTTTCATCATCTGTTCCTGACACTTTTTGCAGTTACTCCCCCTTCATTCATGTTGCTGAGATCTCAGCAACAGCTTCAGAACCCGGATCCGAAACGGGTAACCCGCTTGACCAACAAAACAAACATATGGGTGAAGGGATCAAGTCATTCCTGTCAACAAGATCCGGCCCAAAACCCACTTGTGCTATAGTTGACATCATGATGAGCTGGTGCAAGGAGATTTTTGTCGATCACGAGCTTCCGGTTGTGACGTTTTTCACTTCGGGTGCAACGTTTACTGCGTTGGATCACGGAAGATGGAAGGCGAAAGTAGGCGAGATGAAGCCCGGTGAGATTCGTGAGCTTCCTGGGCTGCCTACAGAAATGGCTGTCAGTTTTGAGGACCTAAGTAAAGGTCCGAGAGGTAGACCGGGTCGACCCGGGCCCGGTTCAAAGCCACGTTGGGTGGACGAAGCGGCCGGGTCGGTTGCATTACTTATTAACACGTGTGATGATCTCGAGCTCGTGTTCATTGATTACATTGCAGAACAGGCCAAGGTCCCGGTGTGGGGCGTTGGCCCGTTACTGCCCCAACAGTTTTGGAAATCGGCTGGTTCAATACTTCATGATCATGAAATGAGATCGAATCACAATTCAAATTACTCGGAGGATGAAGTGATCGACTGGTTGGAAACAAAACCGACTGGATCCGTGATTTATATATCGTTCGGGAGTGAAGTTGGGCCCACAATGGAAGAGTACAAAGAACTAGCAGAAGCCTTGGAGGGATGTAACCATAATTTCATTTGGGTGATCCAGCCCGGTTCGGGTAAAACGGGGATTCCACGGTCTTTTTTGGGAACGGGTCAACCCGGATCCGAAGAAGAAGAGGAAGGATACTATCCTGATGGTTTGGATGTTAAAGTTGGGAACAGGGGTTTGATCATAACTGGGTGGGCTCCACAATTGTTGATTTTGAGTCATCCGTCTACGGGTGGATTTTTATCGCATTGTGGGTGGAATTCGACTACAGAAGCAATTGGGCGAGGGGTTCCAATTTTGGGGTGGCCGATAAATGGTGATCAGTTTGATAATGCGAAACTGGTGGCTAACCATTTGAAAATAGGGTTTGTGTTGTCGAGTTCGGGTAAGTTTAAAAAGGAGGATATAGCAGCTGGTATTGAGAGACTAATGAGTGATGATAATGTGCATAAACAGGCAAAAGAACTTGGTAAAAAGTTTGAAAGTGGGTTTCCTGTGAGTTCAATTAGCGCATTGGGTGCTTTTGTTGAGTTTATTACCCAAAAAGCAACTTGATTAGGTTCGCGAATCATGCCTTCAGTAATCGGATTTGTGTATTTTTATTTATACATAAATCATCTTTGAATTTTCATAATACAGAGTTTGTAAACTCAAAAAGATGCTGTATTTGCGTTTGGTCTTGGTATTTCAACTCGTATTTTGTGTTCTTTATTTGTTTTATAAAAAAAAGGAACAATCTTTATTATTGACTTGATTATGTGCATATTCTTGAAAGGCATGTTATTTATTGTTTTTATGAATTAAGCTAAGAAAAAAAAAAAGAAAATAGCAGTACTTTCAACTAACTTTCACCACAAAAGGTAGTTATGGTGTTTTCTTTTACAATATACAAGCAAATTTCCCAAAGCTATGAATATGATCAATATGATTAGGCTTAGGCAGGACCATATATACCATGTCTTGGTCAAACTTATGGTCAACAAGATCATTTACACGTATAAGATCACAATGTTTAAAGCGCATCAAAAATATTTTTGAGCGAAAGAGGGCGGTAGCCGGTACATGTACCTCTGCTAAATCACCAACACAAAATTTTAAATCAATACTGTAATAGGTGAAGAACAACACATGAATACAAGGTATACAACACCACCACCACCCAATCATAAGGTATACTATCATGCTAATTTAATCTTCTTTGATTTTTACCATGTTAATATTGCATGTATAAGTATTGATCTGCATGCCCAAATAGTGTTTATACAGGGCAAACTTTGTAACAATTATACCTCATGCAGTCCGTATTTTTCCTTAAAAATCGCTAAATAACTACAATACCTACTTTCTATGGTTATTTGTACATAATGCTAAATAACATTGATTTAATAATTAGTTTAACTAGCTTCTATAGTTAGCTTAACTACCTTCATAATTGGTTTAACTACCTTCTATAGTTAGTTGGACATAACCGCTACATAACTACCATAACTACCTTAAAAATGGTGGTGTAACAATTATATGTCATGCAATCCGTATTTCTTTTTTTTTCCATCCATAATTCTTGTAAACAATATTGGATCTCAAATAACATTGATTGTGCATTGTGCATTAACGTATTCAAAACTACAGAAAATATAAGAACTTATGCTCATGCACCAACAGAATTAGATATGACACATACCTTTAATGCGGAAAACATGATTATCGTTAATGCTCTCACGCTTATCTTTAGTAATGTTATAACACGGTAGGCCTCCGCCTGTAAGGTACAAAAACGTGTTTGAATCTTGTCCTTCTTTGATACTGGAAGCAACTTCAAAAAGTCAACATTGAAACAATGTCACCAATCGTATCTTTCCATTGATCGATCTGCACAAACAGTTTGTTCCAACAGTTACTGATATGTGGCATCCCTGCTTTACTCTCATCATCATCTGTATGAGTTCTAATGGTAACAACTAATTGTCTCCTGCTCTAGCAGCATCTGCAACTCGGACATTAATTTTTGTGCTAATTCTGCATTCTGCATTACTTGCACATCCTGCATGATATCGTACAATACAATACAATACAGTTCATATTGCACGCGATACATGTAAAAATTCAGCAGTCTTCCTAGGCTACTATATAAAATCACCTTACATGCTCTCGGGTGTTTAAATTCACTCCAAATTCATTTGCAACATTCCTGAGAAAAATCATTTACAAACCAATAGAGACTAAATGCCATGGTTGCAAACGACCCCTTTTCGAGCCGTTGCAGTGGTTTGGTGACGAGTCCATCCCGTCTCGCAGAAAAACGTCCAATAAGTCGGCCAACGGTCAAACAGATCAAAGTCAGTCAACAGTCAGAAATAGGTCAAATCGGTTAAAATTATCGGATTTTTGTTTATTTTATTTGTAATAATAAATCAAATGTGATAGCGATTATAGGTACAAATTAGTGAACGGAAGATTTTGGCTTTTAATATATATATATATATATATATATATATATATATATATATATATATATATATATATATATATATATATATATATATATATATATATATAACATATTTTTATAAAAAGTCAACGTTAGTAAACGTCTGTCTCGACCCCGTCTTGACCATCTTGACTCTCTAAGATCCCGACTGTCTCGAACCCGTCTTGCGCCTTTTTCAACCTTGATAAATATCCAAAATAATGAATAACCAAAGCTTCCCTAGGCAATGATAAATGGCTATGGCTGAATATCTAAACAAACCAAGGTAGCTACATGACGTGACGTGATCGTTTATGAGGTATATAACACGCGGGTTCAAATTTCTATGCCAATTGCATGCAACAGATTTCTTAAATTAGATAGTAGAGCAACAAGTATATAAGATAGTTGGAACATAAAATATTCTTCACGGTGAGGTGAAACTACCTGACGTGAAACTATCTTGACAGTGGCACTTGGAGAAGCATGTAGCAGATAGTTTTTGACTTCGGTAGGCATGTTTATTTCCTTTTTGTCCTACCTCCTCTGAGCGTAAGTCTGTTGGATAAATCTTGAGACTTGTTAACTTAGCAAATGGAGAAGGTAGATGTGAGACTAGCTGCACATTTGATGCAATAACCTGAAACGTCATATTATACAAAATGAACATGATGTATAAAAACAGAAATAGTCAAATGAATTAGAATGAGTTTATATATCAAATTTTATAAGTTATTTTATCTAAAAATACAATACAATTTTAAGCCAACTACAACATAAAAAAAATACAATAACCTGAGAAAAATTTGATGCGATACTAGCTGCACATTTTTGATGCAATAACCTGAGAAAAATTATACAAAATGAACATGATGTATACAAACAGAAATGGTCAAATGAATCAAATGAGTTTATTCATCAAATTTAATATTTAATATGATTTCATCTAAAAATACAATATGATACAATTTTAAGCGCATAAAAAAAAAAAAGAATGAGTAAGGTTGAGAGTTGTATATCTCATTACTTCTCCCCGAGATCTCGTTTTCGGAAGGCAGCCGAGATGAGATGTCCATCTCGCGAGATATCTCGGTCAATGGGGTTAAACTTGGTCAAAGCCACGATTTCTCGGATTTTCGCGCTCATTTCTCAGATTTTCGAGTAATTTCTCGGATTTCTACCAGTGGCGATTCCAGGATTATAAGTCAATGGGGTCCCGAATTTTTTTTTCAGTACTATATATATTTGAATACTATTTTAGTAGTTGTTTATCTTAAAAAAAACTACAAATTCGAAATATGTATGTGGTCCGAATAGTTAAAATTAGTGATGTCCTATACAATTTAAAAGAAACACTATAAATTTAAGAAATATATGGGGTCGTACATTTAAATTTAGAGGTGTTCTATAAAATTTAAAGGGTATTTTCTACTAAAAAATTCCAAACTAGTGGTGTCCCGTGACCCCACGGGTAACCACTTAGATTCGCCATTGATTTCTGCGCTCATTTCTCGGATTTTCATGTATAAGTCAACGTCCGAGATCTCCTAAAAATGTCGAAACGAGATATCTCCAAAATCTGAGTTCTCCAACCTTGAGGTCCTTCTTCTAAAATGTGTTAAAAATAAAATAGTGTTAATAGATAGATAAACACATACACATTAAAGAGCAAATACCTCTACAATTTCCTATCAAGCTTAAGAAATTTGATGTTGCAGAATTGTTGAAACAAGTGAATGATTTTAGGAACATCTGCCTCATCCGGACGACATTCATATGTGATTGAGGATAATGCAGGGGCAGAAATCATAACATCACCTCGGCAATTTACAACAATCAGATCCTTCTGGTGAGGTGCAACCACACTAACAACAACAGGATACCATTCTCCATTCTAAATCTTAAGAAAAGAAAGTTGATGTGATCTTAATGTAACCATAAGATCCAATTAAACTGAGATCTTTGAGAGACTATGAAATAAAAAGAGAAAGAGGGTATTCGATCCTCCTTCCGCACAAAGACATAATAGTCATCTACTGAACATTGTGCGAAAACGCGTAATCCATAATTGTTCCGACAAACGATTGGCTAATTTCTCCACGAAAATAGACACAAGTACGTGAAACTACATTCTATGGTTGAATTATCAAAATCGAATATGCCCCTTTTTATTAAGTATGGTAATCTAAGAATTAGGGAACAGACACCCTAATTGACGCGAATCCTAAAGATAGATCTATTGGGCCTAACAAACCCCATCCAAAGTACCAGATGCTTTAGTACTTCGAAATTTATATCATATCCGAAGGGTGTCCCGGAATGATGGGGATATTCTTATATATGCATCTTGTTAATGTCGGTTACCAGGTGTTCACCATATGAATGATTTTTATCTCTATGTATGGGATGTGTATTGAAATATGAAATCTTGTGGTCTATTATTAGGATTTGATATATATAGGTTAAACCTATAACTCACCAACATTTTTGTTGACGTTTTAAGCATGTTTATTCTCAGGTGATTATTAAGAGCTTCCGCTGTCGCATACTTAAATAAGGACGAGATTTGGAGTCCATACTTGTATGATATTGTGTAAAAACTGCATTCAAGAAACTTATTTTGTTGTAACATATTTGTATTGTAAACCATTATGTAATGGTCGTGTGTAAACAGGATATTTTAGATTATCATTATTTGATAATCTACGTAAAGCTTTTTAAAACCTTTATCTATGAAATAAAGGTTATGGTTTGTTTTAAAAATGAATGCAGTCTTTGAAAAACGTCTCATATAGAGGTCAAAACCTCGCAACGAAATCAATTAATATGGAACGTTTTTAATCAATAAGAACGGGATATTTCATCACCCACCGGTTGGCGATGGTAGGTGTAATTCCGATTACCTATTGAGTTCTGCTGTTGTCCGTTTCCTTCACGATCTTTTGCCCTAAAAATTTTGAGTAGCGAACCTTCAATCGTTATCGTTTCCAGTCTCCTTAACAACGCCTCAGATTGTTGAACGTTGCCAAACCTAACGAATCCAAATTTGCATCCATTCTTTAGCCTCTTACTGGCCACATACACGTCACGAAGATCACCATATGGTTTGAAGGTTCGCCATAGATCTGTGGTTCCCCAATTGTCCGGGAAGTTGAAAAACATGAACGAAGTTAATTGAATGCCGAATAGTCTCCATAGCCGATCTTGAAGTCCCCCATTGTACCTATTCCAATCAGATCTTGCTCCGCCTCTCTCTCTCTCTCTCTCGAAACAATTTTTCTCTCTCCTCACACTCTCTCTCACACACTCACCCATTTTTGACTAACTTTAGAGATTCACTTTAGATTCATGTATCTGAAGGGTTAACAATTTTGTAAAAACATAGATAATTTTAGATTTATTTTATGAGGAATTTATTTTTAAGAGTTTATTATTTTGATAAGTTTATTTTTTTTTTGTAATCTATCAAACAAAACTTATAACTTGTAGCTTAATAAAATCATAAGCTCAAATAGATAAAATTGCGTCGTTGATCCATCAACTTTGTATTAAACGTTGTAGTTGACCTTAAACTTTTTTTTGACTCTGTTGACCTCGAACTATCAACATATCTCGCGGATGACTTGGTGCTAACAGAATTTACTTTTAGTCCATCTATATTTAATATATTTTTCCCTCTTTTCAACTTCATCTTCACTTATTTCTAACTAGTTCCCCAAAATCACAATGGACTTTTTGAGACTTGCAATAGTATATTCTCCATAGCCTAAAGATACACGATTATAACAACACCAATCAAAACCACAATATGTGATCACATTCAATATTCAATAACCTAACAAAAAGATAACATAACATTCATATATAAAAATTAAAGTCCCGTCGCATCTTCACTACTCATTTTTGAGCTTTTTTCGCTAAATACTCAGCAATCGCATCTTCACTAGTCTTTTTAGCCTTCTTTTTCCTTTTAAAACTTCAACGGTCATCAGAATCATCTTATAAATCGTTAAAATCAAACTCCTGTTAAAGGCGGCTGTTTCCTGCCAGAAGAATGACTTCGTCATCGTTGTCAACATGAAGAATTATCTGAGTTAAGAGATTGATGGTGAATCTTCATCACTGTCATCAATTTGATTTCTTTTTGATTATTTACTTCTTCAGTTACTACTCATTATCGATTACAACAACAACAACAACAAAACCCAATACCACATAAGTGGTGTATGGGGGAGGTGAGATGTAGACAATCCTTCCCCTATCCGAGAATAAAGACAAGTCATTTCTCCACCCAGAGTGAAAACACTCTCAAAAGTAGAGAAAGTCATCCCTCTCTCTATTCGACGGATAGAGAGATTACTACTCATTATCGATTGTGTTCTTTAAATTCGTGAAGATTTGGGATTTGTGTTTGTCGATTTTAAGAATTTGATGGTATCATGGCAAAACTGTGATAATTTAGAAGTCGACGGATGCTGGAGAGAACGCCATCAGAGAGAAATGGAGCTGAAGGAGGTTGAGATCCGGTGGTGTGTAGATTGTGGTTGCGAAGAAGATAGTTGTTACGAAGATCTAGAATATGCCCCTTATGCTCTTTTTTTTTTTTTTTTTTTTTTTTTTTTTGCTAAAGTCAGGCGATAAGCACGTTTTCTAATTTGGGAGATGTTTACATGTACACGGACTAAAATACCCCTCATGTGATGTGTACGTGTTATAACTCAACAGTCAAAAGTTAACTTTCGTTAGCACTAAAGTCATCTGTAAGATATGGCGATAGTTCCCGGTCAACGAAGTCAAAAAAAGTTTAAAATGACCTATGACATTTGGTACAAAATTAAAGGACCAACGGCAAAATTTTGTCGCTAAAAAATTCTCATAAGCTTTTTAACTGTATGAGGATCTACTCATTTTGAAAAGAAGTAACCCACGATGGATCCCAATAATGAAATGGGCACATGTATTTCTAGCCATGAGTCGTGATGTGGGACCCAAAACACGAGAAATAGCAAGTCAAATCTCAAATCATCGTCGTAACCACAGCCATAATTGAATACTTTTTAAGTTTTTGATACAATAAAAACTTTTTCTTTCAAATATTTTCTTTTTGTCACTTTCGCTTTTTTCACAGTCGGCATCTGTTTCTTCTCGATCCCACCGTTATTCATTCATAATCTATAGTACTTTTTTTTTATTCCTTTTATACCCTTCTCTTCAATCTTGATTTGAGTAATAATTCAGGATCATATCGTGATCATTAAAACAACTTTCAATCAAACGTTCGATATTACTCACGTGTAAGTTCATGTATCCTTTTTCTGTAAAGATTTAGTATTTAACTAATTAATCTACTCCACCTTTTTTTTAACTGGGTTCTGTATTTTGGTTAACTAGTTTTGTTTATTTACATGATCCGATTGTTTATTGATTTCAAGATTCCATTTTTATTTTTGTTATACTAGCTACACTTTTGATACTCATGTTGTACAAGAAGCTATCTTGATTTATTTATTTTACTTTCAAGTTTGAAATAATAATTATAATGTGTTTGAGTCATCCTAGTTGTACTAATTGATAGATGATTAGGTTTTCAATAAGAAGATCTGTATGTTTCTTGATTTCGAGCTTCCATTTTGGACCATGGTACTTGTTTGACTTTTTGATAGTTGAATATTAGGATGATATTCTAGAAACTGGAATTGATTAAATTAAATTCCATGATTAATAATGATATAATTTATTTATTTATTTTTATTAAAGTTTTTAATTTGTTGAAACAGGAACCAATTTGGTTGATTTGAGGAACTTCCAAGAAACAAGGGTTATAAACTTCTTTGGCTTTGTATTGGGTGTGCTAAATCCCCAATTTGAATGACATAGGAGTGGAAAAATTTAATTTTGATATCAGTTTTTGTGAGTATAAAATAAACCCATCTCAAAAGTTTACTTTTTTATTTGATATTGATCTGTAATTTGGTAACAGAATTAGGGTAGATTGGTATAGAGACATGGGATCTTTTAAGGGACATGCAGTTCCAGGGACACTGTTTCTTGTAGTTGGTGTATGGCACATATGGTGCAGTGTGGTCCGTTATGCGTCTGATCTGAACTCGTTTCGTGTTAAAGTATGGAACCCAGTTCCAGGTTTTAATGGCAAGTTGAAGTATTTAGAGCTTTATGTTATAGCAATTGGAGCTTTCATTGATATGTGCATAGAGCTTTTGTATTCGACTCATCTTAAGTTTTTTGTTAATGGCGTTTTGAACCCACATCATATGAATGATTTTGAACATGGTGGAATGCTTCTCATGTTCTTCATCTTCAGTATCGTTGCTCTACTCTCTGAAAAGACTAGGTTCGTCTTCATTTCGTTTTGTACCTTGCTTATGCTTTTTGAATAGTTTGCTATTTTGAATTTGTAGCACATGTTAATGACTTTATAATCCCCTAGAATAATCCCTTTAAGACCATTTAGCCCATTAATACCTAAGTAAACAGGCCCTAAGTTGTTTGACTAGATAAGGTGCAATTTCATACCTAGCAAACGGTTCAGGTTGGGTCTGTTTGGGTAACGGGTCAAGACGGTTTTGGGGGTTAAAATGGGTCATGGGTTAAATGGGTGAGTTTTTTAAACGGTTCCAAATGGGTCAGGTTGGGTCGATGCAACATGTGATGATGTAGATAGTATATGTTAAAATGAAGTGGGACCCACCCCCGTGTTCATGTTTTTTTCGTGTGTTTCTTCTGATAATTTTTCCATCATGTTATATCAATGTTTGCATCGTATCTATGCACACTAAGCACATTAGATTCGACTTAGGATGCAAACCAATCATAACTTATGTATCTTGAATCGTCAAGTTTTAGTCTTTTATATTATTTTTAGAAGCGTTTCACTTAGTTATTGAAGTTTATCTTTATTTCATATGCGTATATATAGATCGTTGTAGATTTCAATATATAATAACGTTTGAATTTATGAGTTGTGAGTTACAAAACTTTGACTTTTGACTTTTTTGGTCAAATTTCAGCTTCCTACCCTTACCCGAAGGTGCCCTATGCTTAATATCAGCCGCAGCATTTTGTGCAGAGTACCTTTTATTCTTCTTCCATTCAACAACACATCAAGGGCTAGAAGGTCATTACCATTATCTCCTTGTTCTTCTCGTAGCCCTTTGCATATTATCTATCGTTGCAGGGGCCATCGCCCCCACTAGCTTTGCAGCTGATCTGTGCAGCGGCATTGCTATAACCCTTCAAGGTTTATGGTTCTATCAAACTGCCTTCACTCTTTACGGACCCTCAATGCCAGCAGGATGTAAGGTTGAAGAGAATGAGGTCACATGCTCCTCACATGACCATGAGGTTCATGGACAGATACTGGCTAATGTGCAGATGTTTGGGCTTGTTTTCTTGGTTCTTGTTGGCGTTGTTGGGTCGTATATTTTTGCGGTTAAAAGATATGGGAAGAGTGAGTATGGAATGGTTCAAATGAAACCTCTTGATGGATTTCATGATCAGATATAATGGGTTTTGTCTTAAAGTTTTGACCTTTTTTTTTATCAGAAGAGTACTTGCATAGTTGCATATGATCAGGTGTAGATTTACTTTCTTGATATGTAAACCTAAAACTTTTTCTTGATTATAATTGATAATTGATTAAATTGAATCCATACTGCATTTAGTTAGATGGAGTTGGAGCTGTAATTGAGTAATGAAATGATACAATACACACAAGCAACTTCATTTTTTAGATTTGGTATGCCATATTTGTAGCTGTCTGAAAGACGCGCATGTTTTCGAATTAACTAAATTAGAGTCCGTATGTAAAAGAAAAATATGGCTAAAATTGTGAAAACTCACAAAAGTTGCTTTATCAACAATTTAGTTCACAAGAGTTCGCACGTTCTCATTAGCAATATATCTTACAAAGTATCAAGGAAAAACGTCAGACTTATAACCTGATTAAGTCCGCATACATCTGAATAAAAATATTCATATTCTCCAGATGACGACTATAATAAGGAAAACCTTATTCATTTAACCATTTACCTGTTTACATTTTACATTTAAATAATTTTTGCCTTGTTCAAGATACGCCACTGTTGTTTATGCTTGTCATCGGATACTATTCAAATATTTAAATTGTAGATAGAAAGCAAGAGCAGCACCCGAATCATAACCTAAACACAGGCCAGATGGTGGTCTTACATCATTCTTTCTTAAACGATTGACAGAAAAAAGCCAAACACGCAAGAACATACTTAACAAGAATTGTTGTACGAAACTTATGTTTTTTCAACTAAGACGATACAAGCCAGTAAGCAACCTTAGTTACGGTATACGACGTCGATCACAATACTTGTAACCATATAACGAAAGTTAAAGATATGGTAACACATATTTTTCAGTAAGTAACAATGGATTCTATAAGCTCATGAAGTGGGGCCAGTTCCTTCTTGTCAATCAACGAAAACTCCTGCATTTAAAAAACACGATTACCGTTTCAGAACAATGTATATGAAATAAAACGAATGAGATATTGTCGCGTTTGGTAAGAACTTACGCATGTAAATAATATGAAATGCTTAAAACATGTGTTTAAATGGGCTTCCTCTTTAAGACTGACAATCTTCTGAAAATGTGTATGGTAGATATGAGCATATACACGAAACAAGCGTTTAAATATTGTTTTCACAACGTCCCTGAAATTGGCGGGAAATGGTGCTCCTGTAAAGTAATTCAAAGTCATCGTTACAATCTTAAATCGATAAATAGTAAATTGGTGCCACTCTACCTAACTTTAATCAATTGTAATAAAGATAAGGATTTTTCTAACGACAACCCTTATCGTTAAGGTGTGCATAAAATGCTTGTAAAGAAAATAACCTTCAAATTAAAAATTAGTAATAACCACCATGTACTACTCATTAATGCATGTTAAGGGCTGTCGTTAGGAAAATCCTAAAGATAATGACACAAATTAAACACAAGTAATTACCAAGCCTTTGAGGAAAAATTGACTCGTCATCTAGCTGTGACTCGATCCAATCCATCAAGAACTCGACATATTTTGGAGCCGAAACTTCGATAGGTTTCTTAATTTGGACACCATCTGCCCATCGGTATTCATACCTGAGTTTTGTTAACGTAAAATTAGAATATATCTCCATAAACTATTGAGAGTCCTCCAGTAGCAAACTTTCCTATATAAGAGCATTAAAATTAAATAGATACTAAAATACACTACTACAATATATAACTACATGTTTTTTTTTTGAAAGGCAAGTAGTCGGCATCGAATACTCTCATTTACCACGCACACACGCACTTTCGGGAGGAAACCCGAATCACATTGCAGGAACCCGATCCTTAAACCATCCCGAGGGGCAGGCGGACCGGGTTTTCATCCTGAATGGATCCGGGAGAAAAAACCCCCTGGGGTCAATCTGGAGCTCCATCTTTCAGGCAGATTGATTAATAGGATGGGCAGAGCGAGGCTCGAACCCATGACCTGAACCGCAAGCCCCACACACAAGGTGTGGGGATACCTTGTGTGTATGGTAGTCACGGACCTAAAATCTCTGTAACTACTTGATTAAGCTAATAATGAAACTTCATACCATAAGAGATGGTGTGAAAATTAAAGTAGCAGTATAGTTAAAACGTACTTGGGACCCGCAGTCATAGTTGGGCAAATCTCCGGCGTACAGAACTCGGTTAAGGTGCCATATAAAAGGTTAACCTGATTAAAGAAATCCACAGCTGAAAATTGACAATCAAAAGTCAAAAGTCAAAAGTCAAAATTGAAAATTGAAAATCAAAAATCAAAAGTCAAAAGTGTGGAGAGGCAAGGATATTAACTGTTGACAGCAAGCCATTCATTAATATCTTCCCCAGGAGGAAGTCTCACGGCTTCTCTTAGATTTCCACTACCTAAAGTAGCATCAATGTGCTGCCTTAATTGCGCACCCTATAAAATAAAATTACGATTTTAATGATTTTCCATAATTGTAACTTGTAAAGAGTATATATAAAGCCGAAATATAAGTATATCTGTTCGCATACATGGTTGAAAGAAAATTTTAATTTAATAGTTGATTACAAAGTTTTGTGAGTGTAACTATATACTAATGCACTAGTACATGTTAAAACAATGAAAACGTATATGATATTGTTGGAAGTATAACCTTACTCCCAGAAGGTGCACTCTTCTTTGGACGAAATGTCCTCTGGTTCCTGTAAAAATTGCAACAGTTTAAAAAATTCACTCAACTAAAAGCTTTCACACATTCAGTATCGCTAAAGATAACACATTCGATTTGAAATGCAACCAATAAAAACTAAGACTGTAAATGAGCCGAGCTACTCGAGCTCGACTCGTTAAAAGCTCGATTCAAGCCGAGCTAAACGAGCTCGAGCCCAAGCTTGAACTTAATTTAAAGCTCGTTTAGTAAACGAGCTCGAGCTCGTACTTCATATCTTGAGCTCGAACAAGCTCGCGAGCCTAAACGAGCTTTTCATTTATAAACACCAAAATATTAGGTTTTTTTATAATATACTCGTAATATATAATTATATAGTAGTAATAATTAGTGTTACATCCATAATAGTTGAAAGAATAATAGTAAATCTCATTATATGTGGATAAAAATGCAAAAACAATAAATATGAAATATAATAAATTTAAATAATATAAAGAAAAAATAAGATTATGTAACTAACGAGTCGAGCTTGAGCTTGTAAAATACCAAACGAGCCAAGCTCGAGCTTAAAAAATTAGGCTCGAACCGAGCCGAACTCGAGCTCTAAGAAATTTAAACGAGCCGAGCTCAAGCCTGGCCGAGCTCAGGCTTGATTTAGCTCGTTTATACCCCTAATAAAAACTTAAGTATAATAAATACATGATTACCACTTGCTAAAGATTCATGGGAGTTATAGTTGCTATGATTAGGAAACTTGATTTCTTTATACTATTCACATAGTTACACAACTTTTATATGATCTATGTATTAGTAACGGTAAAGGAGCCAATTCATACGTAATGTCCTAACTAATAATTCTTTCAACCCATTTCTTCTCGAAATTGGACTATTGAATGACTAAGATCTTGAAGTGTAAAACTCCAACATAAGCATCAATATTTTAATCAGAAACAAATTTTATACAGACATTCAAATTTTATACAACAACAACAACAACAACAACAACAACAACAACAAAACCCAATACCACATTAGTGTGACATCAAATTTTATATTATACAATAATAAAATATATCTTAATATTCTAAACAAGAGTATTTGCAATTTTGTACATCTGAAAAAAAAAATTATACAGACATTCAAATTCAAATTTTATATTACATAAGCATCAATATTCTATACAAGAGTATGCAATGTCTAAACATATCATATTTAATCAATATATCTTAATCTGAAACAAATTTTATATTACATAGCATCAGCACTATATGATCCCTATTACTAATACTAAGCTAATCAGTAAAATCTTTGAGATCAAACTAATGTCTTCCTAATTTTAAACTTCTATAAATCAATTCTAAGCAGATTCAATACACATTTATTTTTATAGTAAATTAAACATACAGAGTACCAAATTAACGATCAAAGACTTAGTATTTGCAATTTTGTACATCGAAAACCTCAAAAGTTTCAATCTTTTTTCTTATTAAAACTAGGGAAAGGTAGAATAAGTTAATTGAGCATCAATTCAATCAAGAAAACTTAACATTATTCATAATCATGGTGAATCAGAGATACCCAGATAGAGAAAGGGAGCAGAATTGCATCATAAATCCTAAAAAATTCAAATAAACACAAGAAAGATGCATATAAAATATGATCAAAGCCCTGAAAAATCAAGATACAGAATTGGGGGAAATTTAATGTTACCTGCCAAGACCAAAGAGGCTCATGATTATTAAGAGCGCACTCAGAAAAATTGAAAAGGAAAAATGTGAATTTGATTGATTTTGAAGGAGAAATTGAATTGATGAATGTTGAAAATCGGTTGTCACGCACTGGGATCGCATCCAAGGCCCACTTCGTGAATGGACAAGTGTGTTTTAACAATAATATTTTTTGGGTTCTTATTTTTCGTAAATTTTCATTATGATAATAATAATCATATCATTCATTAATCATATACTCCGTATAATTTTTTTTTTTTTTTTGAAAAGCAAAAATTTTATTAACGAGAAAAATATACATCATGTACATCAAATCGCAAGGCAATAAGATGCCGAGCTAGAATCCTATGACTATTTACATCGCAACATTATCATCAAAAATCCTTACAAGAAAAAAAGTTACAACATTAATAAGGATTGCGCATTATGTAACCAAGTATGCCATTCGATCCTTTGTTTCTTACAACGCTTCGCGACCCATTCATAGCTCTTTACTTGAATCTCGCTAAGTGCATTCGGAATAGTCCAATTGGTCCTTTTGAAAACCTTTTGGTTTCTATTTCTCCAAATGAGATAGCAAGTAGTCCATTCCACCGCTTGCCATACTTTGGTACCCAAATCGGAACAAGACGAAGGAGCCAAACCACAAAGAAAATTATCAAAAGTAAGATTAGTCGAATCAAAACCCCACCATTCTCGAACCCTTCTCCATATTTCACGAGCGTGTTCACAATAAAGAAGTGCATGGGCGACCGATTCAACATGAGATTCGCAAAGAGGGCATAGAGTAGTATGGAGATCGATTCCTCTTTTATCAAGTTCGGACAAAACGGGAATTCTCTCCCTCTTAGCTCTCCAAATGAAAACCTCCACCTTTTTCGGAACAAGGTTGTTCTTCATACTTGCCAAAGATGTGCCGTTCATGTTGTAGACTTTTGTCATGATATGTTTCGTTAACTTTTTTGTTGTAAAGGAACCATTTCTACTAAGCTTCCAAATAAATGAGTCTTCCTTATTTGGTTCCATCTTGAAATCCGCAATTAGCTTCTCGAGAGCATCTAGTTCTGTTTTGGTTCTTACGGATATTGATCGCGTCCAAGCTCCACTTAAAGAAACTGTTTCGTTGCTGTAATTTAGTCGATTGGAAACGAGAGCAATGGGGTTTGATTCGAGCCTCACTAGTCTTTTGAAAACTTCTTTAAGTGGTTTGTCCTTTATCCAAATGTCGTCCCAAAATTTTGTCTTGTTTCCATTACCAATCTTCCTCGCGAATGACGTTTTAAAGTCCACACCCAAGTTGTCCATTTCGAAACCTGCTTTAATAATGTTACTCCAAGTAGAGTTAGTAGCCAAAAAATTCCCACCCGAATTTGGTATTCCCGAGTCCCCATAAATACTTTTAATAACCTTAACCCACAAGGAGGTAGTGTCGGATAAAAACCTCCACCACCACTTGCCTATTAAGGCTAAATTTTTGCAATTAAGAGATCCCACATTAAGTCCGCCATCCGCATAAGGGCGGATGACATCATCCCATTTTACCCATGAAATTTTAGAATTATTTCCCGACCCGCCCCAAAAAAAATTACGTCTTACACACTCGAGTTTTTTAAGCACGGATGGCGGGGCACGGAAGAGCGAAAAGAAATACAACGGGAGGCTATTCAAAACCGCATTCACGAGAGTTAAACGTCCACCAAAAGAAATCGTACGCGCTTTCCAATCCGACAACCTTTTTTCAAATTTATCAATTACCGGTTTCTAATTAGCTAGTTTCCTCATATTTGCACCAACCGGTAATCCAAGATACGTCATGGGGAAACATCCCATTTTACAACCAAACAAATTAGCCATCTCTTCTACCTCGCTTTTGTCAACATTTACCCCAAATAAATTGCTTTTACTATAATTAACTTTAAGTCCGGAGCTTAGTTCGAAACACTTAAGTAGCTTCATTAGATTCTCGATATTTCCAAAGCTCCAATTCCCAAAAAAGATGGTGTCGTCGGCGTATTGAAGATGTGAAATATGCACCTTTTCTCTACCAATCTCAACCCCTTCAAAAAGGTTCTTTGCTACCGCCGATTTAGCCCAACCAATTAAGTCCCTCGGCCTCAATAATGAAGAGGAAGGGTGAAAGGGGGTCACCTTGTCTAACACCCCTCCCAAGCATAAATTCTTTTGTTGGGGACCCGTTAACAAGAACCGATATTAATGCCGATTTGAGACATGAAGCAATCCACCCTCTCCATTTAGATCCAAACCCCATCAAAACCATCATTTCCTCTAAAAAATCCCAACTAATGCTATCAAAAGCCTTCTCGAAGTTAACTTTAAACACCATACTTTTTAGTTTATTGGCCTTCAAAAATTCAATGGATTCATTCGCCACTAAGACGCCATCTATAATATTTCTCCCTTTAATGAAGGCGCTCTGTTTAAAACCCACAAGATTTGGAATAACCTTCTTAAAACGATTTGAGAGCAATTTTGCGATGATCTTATAAAAGCTACCGATAAGACTAATCGGTCTATACTCATTTAAACTTATTGGGTTAGCAATCTTTGGAATTAAAGTGATAAACGAGGAATTACAACCCGTAGAAATAGTACCCGTTTTCCAAAAGAATCGGATAGCTTCAATTAAATCGTCGCGTATTATTGCCCAAAATTTCTTAAAAAATCTCATGTTAAATCCATCCGGTCCCGGGGCTTTGTTACTTGCGCATCCTTTTACAGCATCCCATATTTCTGTCTCATCAAACTGAACTTCCAAGTCTCTGACTTCGCTGGGAGTGAGTTTAAAACTCATTGTTGTGTCACCAGCCTGCCCGATATTATGGGCCTGTGAAACAGGAGGCCCAACTGAATGTATAGCCTGATCAGTAGGCTTCGTAGCAGGGACAGGCCCAGATGAGTTAGCGGGCCTTGGGCCAGAACAGTGAATCTGATCAGATACAGCAAGAAAATGTTTGAAACTTGGCCTTCTTGACTTATTAGGGTTGAAAATATTTTTGAAGTGTTCAAAAACAGCATCTTTCACCCGATTCGGCTCCTCAACCCAAGATCCGTTTAAATTAATGCCTCGAATATTGCATTTGTTGTGTTTCCTACGTATCGAGGCGTGAAAAAATTTTGAGTTTTCATCTCCTTCCAACGTCCATTTCAATCTAGCCTTTTGTTTTAACATGCTCGCTTTGATATTTTCTTTCTCAACCCAACAACGTCTACACTCAAGCCATCTTTTTCGATCTGAATCCGTAATCATATTCAACTCGGCTTTTAGTTCCTATTCCGTTGCTTCTTTTTAAAAGCCTCAATTTCTTTATCTAGACCGCCAAATTTTCTCGAACTCCAATCTTTTAAGGCTAGCTTAACATTTTTTAGCCTATCTCTAAAGTTGCAATCTTTTCTCGACCCCCGAATTGGTTGCATCCAAGCCTCCATTATTATCTTATCAACTTCCTCACAATTGAACCACTCATCAAAAACTTTAAATGGTTTAGGACCATAATCGATAATCTTGTCTCTCAAAATCAATGGGCAATGGTCCGAGAGGTGTCTATCCAAAGCAATGACCGAAAGATCGCTCCACAATTGAAGGAAACTATTATTCACCAAGAATCTATCAATCTTACTAAACTTCAAACCATCATCGCTAATTCTTGTGAATTTTCTCCCATTAATATCGATTTCAATCAAACCACATCTAACAATAAACTCATTAAATATATCAGCCCTACCTTGAATAAATTGAGAATTAAGCCTATCTTCCGCCATTCTAACCTCATTAAAATCTCCCACAAGAAGCCAA
Organism: Rutidosis leptorrhynchoides; assembly: GCF_046630445.1. Lineage (NCBI taxonomy): Eukaryota > Viridiplantae > Streptophyta > Magnoliopsida > Asterales > Asteraceae > Rutidosis > Rutidosis leptorrhynchoides. The sequence continues at coordinate 340,976,218 of NC_092339.1, read as the reverse complement.
GGTGCATCAACACTATTGATTAATTGTTCAAGTGAATCCCACAAAGCTTTCTTGCCTCTATCATTATGTGGTCCATACAAGTTAACGATAACCGATTCTTGTCCCGATCTTACCCACCTACCCCTAATTGCTATAAAGTTTTCACATCCGTTACAATCAATAATATCAAATTCGTTTGAATCCCAAATACAAAGTAGACCACCCGAGCTTCCTGTTGCCTCCTTTTGAACATACCCAAAATTAGGACCCCCCCACAAGGCATTAACCCATCCATCTTCAATTGTTCCACATTTAGTTTCTTGAAAAACTGCCACAAACGGTTTCTCACTAATACAAATGTTTCTCACCCACCCGAATTTACCCTTAACCGCAAAACCTCGAACATTCAAAGAAAGGACTTTCATTAAAAAAACAAAAGATGCGAAATAAGTAAGAACATAGACTTACTGAGTGTCTGAGGAATGCCAATCAAGACCAATCTGTTCCCCATAACGTTTCAATTCATCCATGTTTATAGATCTAGAGGAAAAGCAAGGTTTCTGTTTTTTCGACCCTTTCCTTGATCTGAAACCACATCCCTTACACATGAATCTGCTAGAATCTCCACAATTAACACCAGTTCTCACCCTGTTCTTCAGATTCATAATTCTAGACGATGCCTTATAATTACACATGATTTTCCAATAGCATTTATTGCAATTCGAAACCTCAGCCGTTCTAGAGCTTTTACTTTCTGAATGTTTTGGTTTATTCTTTGGCCGTTGGCGTGACATAGAAGGCTTTTTATTCTTCTGCTTCATTGCTTTGGTATCCCTTTGGGTTTCAGCAGGTTCACGAAAGAAATCCCCATTATGGGAATTCGAAGGTAAAAAATCCTTCTCAGCCTCTTCTGTGTTAAAACATTCCCCACTATTCCCACCATCTTCTCCCAAGGGGTTCGATCCAATCTTATTCTCCAGGGTATCAGCTACATGAGTGGTGCTATTATCCGAATTAATTGAATCTTTCTGTCCAGTAAATTCTTTAGGCCCAAAGGAATTGGATAGCCCGTTTACCTTATTTGTCCCCTCGTTGTTACCAGGTGAAAAGTTCGGCCCAACACATGCATAATTCAGCCCATTAAACATTCTTGAGCCTTCGTTACCTCCCACATTACGAATCCCAGTGTCATCAAAACCGCCATAATTTTTGTTTATATCTTGTGGGTCCCTAGGGTTACCTGGACAGTCACTTAGGTTAGGGCTTCCAATGTCACACTTTGCCTTGGAACCTGCACTTTTGATCTTGGGACTCAATTGCTTTTCAGAAAAGACAGCCGCCTCATTAACTTCATCATCATTACCCTTTTTGGTTTCTATACAACATGACCCTTCATCTTCAACAATTACTGGATCTCCGATCACCGGTTCACATGGAGGTTCCGGTGACGTTTCTTCATCTGGACTGCTATCATCATTATCATCATCGCTCTCGCCATCATCATTATCGTTTTCGCTGTTAAGGACCTCATTCAAAAGGCTATATTCATCATCATCTTCTGGCCTGTTGCAATCTTCATCCTTTTCTTTCTCATCATCTGACCTTAAGGAATCCGAATCAACATAATCCGATCCCTCACTGGATTCATCGTCTGAGTTATACCATTGATTTTTAAATCCGCAGTCACAGATTTTCTTCTTTGTTTTGTGGTTAACAGATTCTTCCACCACATTAACGAAATAGACTTTGGACTTGTAGATCAATTTTATGGCCTCATTGACGATTGGGGGTTCATTGACCTTGACAAAAACCCTCCCTTTTACAAGGCTCTTGGTTTCATTAAAATCACAATTCTCCAGTATGTAAACCGTACCCCACCATTCTGCTATGGACTTGAAGGTCTTTTCCGACCAGCATGGTAACGGAACCCCTGTAATATTAAGCCATGACATTCTACCTTCTGGCCAAGCTCCAAAATCCCACAAGCATATTTTATGTATCCACCTGTTGAGTTTCTGTTTCTCCTCCACTAATTTTTCTGCTGCTTCCTTGCTATCAAAGATTAACATAAAACAAAGACCATTAAGTCGCTTGACATCAACCTCATCATACCCCTCCTCCTTCAAAATTGAATCCAAGTTTTTAAAGACACCAGAGGTTTTTGCTTCTCCCATTACAGCTCGCTGCAATACATATGTATTGTCTGAGTTCTCTTCATCCACCCTGACATGAAGAGTTTTTATCTTCTGCTCCTTTTCTTGACCATTGCTTCCTGAATCGACTTCCTGTTTCCGTCACACCCCCAAAATGGACCAGGGGTAATTGTGACCAATCATATCATAACACAGTTGTATAAGCGAGAACGACTCTAAATGAGACGTTTTATTTATTAAATAAACAGCGAAAGCATTATTCAAAGTTTTACATCATAAGAGTACAGTAAATGGAAAATGTCTTAAACAAAATGATAAATATGAATGATGGACTCCATGCAAGCAGCAAAGCATACATCAATCATCTAGTAGCAAGTAGCAACTAGCTCAATCATCACCTGAGACAAAACACGCTTAAAGTGTCAACCAAAAAGGTTGAGTGAAATTCATAGGTTTATAAATAATATCCAAAGTTTTAGACCACAAGATTTAGTTTAAAGTTGATTGATATAGAAATATCAATCTAAAAGTGTTGCTGCATTTTGTAATATCGCTACTAAACAAGTTTACCCTATGACACCTTGTACTGTCAGTGTCGTGGAATCATTATTATGTAACCAAAGACCAACGGTCGAATGGTTAGAGACGTTACTCTCAATAGGCCTACTCACAATAATTAAGTTTGCATTTAAACGTAGCAATTAACGATATTAAGGTAGGGATTTAGCATGAATCAAAGCATGACAGCATAGTTAACAATTTAGTACTTGTGTCTAAGCGTAAAACAGTTATAAAGCAAGCATGTGTCTCACCCTAAAAGTTATAAAACAGTTATGAAACAGTAAAAAGTGGGGCTATGAAGTTCACCTTAGTAGCACACGAAAGAATTGAACGGAAAGACGTGACCGAGATCTCAACCTAGAGATAGAACGTATGATCAGACATTGCCTAACAGACAATAGTATATAGTACTATATTGATAGTAATGGTTCACTAAAGAATTTTCATTTTCGGAAGGTTACTATTTATGGAAAGTTTCTACTTATAGTAATTTTCCAATTTTATAAAGTTCGGGTTAATCTTTTGCAAGATGTTGTACAACTATACTCAAACTTCGTTGCTATCAAATAAGTCAGGAATGACCAGATGTAACCGGGGGCCCAGGATTCTTGACCAGAATCTAAGTCATGGCATTCGAGATCCACAAGCTTACCCATAAATGGCAACCTAGACATCATTCACTTACGACCGTGAGTAGCGATGAAGTTCACATGAATTATACATTATCTTTGATTAACCTTCACTTTAGGTGTATACACACAACGAATTATTAATGTACTTAATAATTATATATGTGATAATATAACCTAAGTTTATTTAATATTTAGTTATTATACCTTAGTATGTCTTATATATATTAAATATAATTACCTTTAAATAAATACCTAAATTACTTCAAAAATAATAGTGTTTTATTAATCGAACATTATTCAAAAATGTCTAAATAATAAATTAAATATCTAAAAAATTACATATATAATTTTTATAGTCTTAGTTAATCATATAGATTAGTAGAAAAATTTAAGAAAACGTTTTTATTATATTTTTGTATTTATTTTTGTTTTTACCCTTAATGTATTCACAAAACAATTTTAATTCTACATAATTACTAAATAAACCCCGATAATTATTTTTATAATTTTTATAAGTTTCTATCAGTCTAATAACCTGTAGAAAAATATTTTTTTATTATTTTATATTTATTCTTAATTTACCTTCGAATTACATAATAATAGAGTTTAATTATATAATAAATACCAATTTGACCCAAGTAATTATTTTTATAATTTTTTCAGATCTATATAAGTTTTAAAAACTCAAAAATAAATTATATATATTTTATTTTTGGTTAAAAGTATTTACTACGAATTTTACATTGTTTTTACGTTTAAACACTACATAATTCGTATTTAATTATAAATAATATTCCATAAATTATCAAAATTATTTTTATGCATCATAACACTTATAATACTAATTATAACATATAAACATAATTAATTTCGAATTTTACAAAGAATATACAATAAATATAAATATAAATGACAATATTGAAAAAAATTTAATAAAAATAGAAAGTACCTCAAATTTTCTTCAAGGTTTTGAGAGAATAACTTAAGTTTTTGTGTTTGGCAAGAAAAAATGAATGAGGAGCCATGTATTTATAGGTAAAAAATGGTTGGTGAAAAGAAAAAAAATAATAAAATAAAGGTGCCAATTTTGACAAAATAATAAAAACATGTTAAAAATATTTTTAATAAGTTTTTGTTTTTGAAAATATTTAGTCAAAATTCATGGGCTCATTATTTAATTTATATAAAAAAAATCTTATTTCTTTTTATTTTTATTTTTTTATAAGCTAAAAATATATATAATGATTAAAATAACTTATCATTTAATTAATAATTATGTTACATATAGTTTTAAATATAATACGCATTAATATTAACTAAAGTTATTTTATATAATTAGTGTAAACTTTAGTTAACAGAATGTGTCGACTAAAAATAAATATTTGATCAACGTCGAATTTAATTATATATTACGTATGGATAACAACCCTATAGGCAAATTAGTCAATTCAAGTATGAAAATGTGAGGGTTGTTATAGTACCTCCCCGTTAAAGAAAACTTCGTCCCGAAGTTTCAAGTAGACTTCTCGGATGCATCGGCGGTTGAGAAGAGGTGGGGATATTTCCGTTTTATTTGGTCTTCACGTTCCCAGGTATACTCGGGGCCACGTCGTGAATTCCAACGGATCTTAACAATGGGAATGTTGCTTTATTTTAAGCGTTTAATCTCACGATCCATAACTTCAATAGGTTCTTCGATGAAGTGCATTTTATCATCAATGCGGAGATCATCCAAAGGAATAACAAGTGGGTCATCAGCAAGACACTTTTTCAAGTTCGAGATGTGAAATACGTCGTGTACTCTACTAAGCTCAACAGGTAGTTCTAATCGATACGCCACGGGACCAATTCTCTCAGTAATCTTGAAAGGTCCAACAAAACGCGGACTTAGTTTGCTTCATTTACCAAAACGAATGACGCCTTTCCAAGGGGATACTTTCAACATGACTTTATCACCAACTTGGAATTCCAAATCCTTTCGACGTTTATCAGAATAGCTCTTCTGTCAGCTGCGGGAAGTTTCCAATCGTTTCTTAATCTGTACGATCTTTTTGGTAGTTTCATGTATGATTTCAGGACCAATCAATTGTCTGTCCTCTAGTTCATCCCAACATAGGGGTGATCTACATTTTCGTTCGTATAAGGCTTCAAAAGGTGCAACCTTAATACTTGAGTGGTAACTGTTGTTGTAAGAAAATTCAGCCAAGGGCAGATGTCTGTCCCAACCTTTGCCGAAGTCGATAACACAAGCACGAAGCATATCTTCAAATGTTTGAATGGTTCGTTCAGTTTGGCCATCAGTTTGCGGATGATAAGCGGTACTAATGTCGAGTTTAGTTCCAAGAGCAGATTGTAAAGTTTTCCAGAATCTAGAAGTGAATCGACTATCGCGATCAGAAATGACAGAAATAGGGACTCCATGTCGTGAGACAATCTCTTTGATGTAAAGTTGTGACAATTTCTCCATCTTATCAGTTTCCTTGATCGGTAAAAAGTGTGCAGATTTAGTAAGGCGATCCACTATGACCCAAATAGTATCATTGCCACTAGAAGTCTTGGGCAATTTAGTAATAAAGTCCATAGTGATACATTCCCACTTCCACTGCGAAATATCTGGCTGTTGAAGTAAACCAGACGGCTTTTGATGCTCGACCTTAACTTTCAAACAAGTAAGACACTTGCTCACATACTCAGCAATATCAGATTTCAGATTAGGCCACCAATAAAACTCTTTCACATCATGATACATTTTACTAGAGCCTGGGTGAATAGAATACCTAGTCTTATGTGCTTCATCCAAGACTAGTTCTCGAAGATTTCCAAAGGTTGGGACACAGATTCGGTTATTAAAATACCGTGTTCCATTTCCCTTGAGTTCAAGTTGCTTTTCAAGACCTTTTAGTCCCTCGAGTTGAACATTTTCTTCCTTCAATGCTTCAAGTTGTGCTTCACGGATTCGAGTTGTAAGATTAGTCTGAATAACCATGTTCAAAGCTCGAACTCGAATAGGTTTATTACGCTCCTTTCGACTGAGAGCATCGGCAACAACATTTCCCTTACCGGAATGGTACTTAATCTCACAATCATAGTCGTTTAGTAGTTCAACCCATCGTCGTTGCCTCATGTTTAGTTGTTTCTGATCGAAGATATGTTGAAGACTTTTATGATCGGTAAACACCGTGAATTTAATTCCGTAAAGGTAATGTCTCCATATCTTCAAAGCGAATACCACAGCTCCTAACTCCAGGTCATGTGTGGTATAATTCTTCTCATGTTTCTTAAGTTGTCTAGATGCGTATGCAATAACTTTTTGACGTTGCATCAATACACAACCGAAATCTTGATTCGAGGCATCACAATAAACTATGAAATCCTCGTCTCCTTCAGGTAAAGATAGAATCGGGGCTGTGGTCAATTTCTCCTTTAAAATCTTAAACGCAGATTCTTGTTCTTCAGACCATTCAAACTTCTTCCCCTTATGAGTTAACTTAGTAAGAGGTTTCGCCAGAATAAAAAATCCTTCGATAAATCTTCGGTAATAACCAGCAAGTCCCAAAAATTGGCGAATATGCTTCGCATTCTTAGGCGCTTCCCAGTTCTGAATAGCAGTGATTTTTGCTGGATCGACATGTATTCCTTCACTATTAACCACATGTCCGAGAAATTGAACTGTTCGTAACCAAAATTCACATTTGGAGAACTTGGCATATAATTGTTCATTCTTTAGCAATTCTAAGATCAAACATAAATGTCGTTCATGCTCTTGCTTGTTCTTGGAATAGATTAAGATATCGTCGATGAAAACAATCACGAATTTGTCAAGATAAGGTTTGCATACACGGTTCATAAGATCCATGAATACAGCAGGTGTGTTTGTTAAACCAAAAGGCATAACAAGAAATTCGTAATGTCCGTAACGAGTTCAGAAGGCAGTCTTGGGAACATCAGTTTCCTTGACTCTCAACTGATGATACCCTGACCTAAGATCAATCTTCGAATAGATACTTGACCCTTGCAGTTGGTCAAATAGGTCATCAATACGCGGAAGTGGATAACGGTTCTTGATAGTTAACTTGTTGAGTTCTCGGTAATCAATACACATTCTCAACGTGCCATCTTTCTTCTTAACAAAAAGAACAGGTGCTCCCCATGGAGATGAGCTAGGACGAATGAATCCTTTCTCTAAGAGTTCTTGTAGTTGGATGGATAATTCTTTCATTTCGGATGGAGCTAGTCGATATGGTGCCTTTGCAATAGGTGCAGCACCGGGAGTTAGATCGATTTGAAACTTGACTTGTCTTTGAGGTGGGAGACCAGGGAGTTCTTCAGGAAAAACTTCAGGAAATTCTCTAACCACCGGAACATCTTCAATTCGTTTCTCTTCCGGTTCGACTTTCTTAACATTAGCTAAGATGGCTTGATACCCCTTCATCAGGTATTTACGGGTTTTTATACAAGAGATGATATTAAGTTTAGAACCACTCTTTTCTCCTTGTATGATTAGGGTTTCACCATTCTCAAGAGGAATATTAATGGTTTTATCATAACACATGATTGCAGCTCTCAACGGGGTTAGCCAATCCATCCCTACAACTACATCAAAGCTTCCTAATTCGACTGGCAGTAAGTTGATCTTAAAGTTTTTGTCAGCTAGAATCAGATCACAATTTTTATAAATATTGTCTACTTTCATAACCTTACCGTTTGCTACTTCTACAAGGCGCTTGATTTCTAAGGCTTGTGGTTTTTTAGTGAATAAGGCACAAAATTCCGTAGACACATAACTTCTATCAGTACCGGAATCGAATAAAACAGTAGCATAGCAATTGTTAACAAGGAACGTACCCGTTATAACTTCATCTTCTTCACGGGCCTCTTCGGTAGTCATGACAAATGCTCTACCCTTAGCATTACCCGCTGTTGCAGTCTTGTTCTTAGGGCACTGGTTTCTGAAATGCCCAACTTCCCCACAACCGTAGCAAGTAGGCACGGTTGGATCAGTCTTTGCAGCTGGAGTGTTGGTTGCAGGCAGCACAACCTTACAGTTCTTGGCTAAGTGGCCAATCTTCTTACACCTACTGCACTCAACAGTGCACCTCCCATGATGATGCTTATCACAGCGATTACATAACGGCTTTGTTCCAATATAACCACTTTTTGTAGCATCACTAACCCTTTTGTTTGAACCCTGACCCGAACTCTGAGCAGGCTCAAACTTCCTTTTATTATCAGCAGCTTTTACTTCGGTTTGCTTAATGGCGAGCTTCCTTCTTTTCGCCATTACCAAATTTTGAGCCATCAATATCACACCATCGACGGTCTCTTTACCAGCAGCTATCACATTACCCTGAATCTCATCAGGCAGACCTTCAACATAACGTTCAATCTTCTTGTGTTCCGTAGGTACCATGTCAGGGCACAATGTAACCAACTCTAAGAAACGGTTGGTATAAGCCTCAATGTCAGTACCCTTTACCTTGAGTTCCCAGAACTCACTTTTCATTTTCTGGACCTGATTTCTTGGACAATACTTGTCCGTCATCATTCTTTTTAGGACAGTCCATGGGATGGCATTTGCAGCATCAAGTCCCACAGTTTGAGAGTATGCGGTCCACCAAGTCAATGCACCGCCAGATAAAGATCCTGTAGCAAACTTAACGCGATCAACATCGGCACAATTGCACATCCTGAAAATAGACTCAAGTTTTTCGAACCACCGGGTTAGTTCAACCGGTCCCTCAGTTCCTTTATAGCTTGGAGGTTTGCAATTTGAGAAATCCTTGTATGAACAAGTTTTGGGGAGATTCTGTTGACCGTTGTTGCCATTGCTGTGGTTGCCCTGGGCGGCAGCTAAAAGTATCTGAAATTGCTCGGCAGAGAGAGTGATGTTGGGAATAGTGTTGTTGTCATTTGTTTGCGCACCACTAGTCATTTTCTTCAATACATAAATAAAGTATTAATTGAAGAGTTATGGTGCTATAAATATAAGTTTGCAATTATGATTCATAATAATCACACAACACACACATATAGATATGGTGAGATAAGACAAAAAATTTTTATAAACAAACACTTGACTTTTATTAATAACGAATGGATAAATTATGCTTATTACACAGAAAACGATGAGTAGGCAAAGCCTTTTATATGAAAAACACTTGAATTTTTTTTTTTTAATAACTAAGTTAGTTGTGTTTAAGTCTCTTGGAGGGACTAGGGGTTTCAACAATAGGTGTCTCAGGTTCCTTCCTCTTCTGAGAGGGAGCTAAGACAACAATGGGCTCAGACTCCTTCTCGGGTTCTGATTCTTCTTCTTCAATGATTTCCTCCATGATTTCTTCTTCATCATCATCCCCATCATAGTCAACATCAATTTGGGATTCTCCAGCAGGTGGTGAATATGGTGGAGTAGCGGGCATATAGACTGGTGGTGCAGGTGGTGTAGTCGGAACATAAACTGGTGATGCAAGTGGAGTAGCAGGTGCGTAAGTTGGTGAGTTGCCTGATCCTTCAGTTTCAGAATCAGAGATGATGATCGGATTACGTTTGACTGATCCTTCAGTTTCGGAGTCAGAGATGATGATCGGATTATGGTTAGACATCCTAAAAGAAAGAAGGAAAGAGAACTAGAATGATTCTAAGGATGACATAAAAGCACGAGGTAAGATATAAGGGAAAAGCACTTAAAACTAAGGCAGGAAAGGTTATAGTCCTAAAGATTGCTAAGGTACCCTAACTAGCACATAAGGCACACATAAAATGCAATCCTGGTTCTCTATAACAAACATGCTCTGATACCAATCTGTCATACCCCCAAAATGGACCAGGGGTAATTGTGACCAATCATATCATAACACAGTTGTATAAGCGAGAACGACTCTAAATGATACATTTTATTTATTAAATAAACAGCGGAAGCATTATTCAAAGTTTTACATCATAAGAGTACAGTAAATGGAAAATGTCTTAAACAAAATGATAAATATGAATGATGGACTCCATGCAAGCAGCAAAGCATACATCAATCATCTAGTAGCAAGTAGCAGCTAGCTCAATCATCACCTGAGACAAAACACGCTTAAAGTGTCAACCAAAAAGGTTGAGTGAAATTCATAGGTTTATAAATAATATCCAAAGTTTTAGACCACAAGATTTAGTTTAAAGTTGATTGATATAGAAATATCAATCTAAAAGTGTTGCTGCATTTTGTAATATCACTACTAAACAAGTTTACCCTATGACACCTTGTACTGTCAGTGTCGTGGAATCATTATTATGTAACCAAAGACCAACGGTCGAATGGTTATAGACGTTACTCTCAATAGGCCTACTCACAATAATTAAGTTTGCATTTAAACGTAGCAATTAACGATATTACGGTAGGGATTTAGCATGAATCAAAGCATGACAGCATAGTTAACAATTTAGTACTTGTGTCTAAGCGTAAAACAGTTATAAAGCAAGCATGTGTCTCACCCCAAAAGTTATAAAACAGTTATGAAACAGTAAAAAGTGGGGCTATGAAGTTCACCTTAGTAGCACACGAAAGAATTGAACGGAAAGACGTGACCGAGATCTCAACCTAGAGATAGAACGTATGATCAGACATTGCCTAACAGACAATAGTATATAGTACTATATTGATAGTAATGGTTCACTAAAGAATTTCCATTTTTGGAAGGTTACTATTTATGGAAAGTTTCCCTTTATAGTAATTTTCCAATTTTAGAAAGTTCGGGTTAATCTTTTGCAAGATGTTGTACAACTCTACTCAAACTTCGTTGCTATCAAATAAGTCAGGAATGACCAGATGTAACCGGGGGCCCATGATTCTTGACTAGAATCTAAGTCATGACATTCGAGATCCACAAGCTTACCCATAAATGGCAACCTAGACATCATTCACTTACGACCGTGAGTAGCGATGAAGTTCACATGAATTATACATTATCTTTGATTAACCTTCACTTTAGGTGTATACACAACGAATTATTAATGTACTTAATAATTATATATGTGATAATATAACCTAAGTTTAATTAATATTTAGTTATTATACCTTAGTATGTCTTATATATATATTAAATATAATTACCTTTAAATAAATACCTAAATTACTTCAAAAATAATAGTGTTTTATTAATCGAACATTATTCAAAAATGTCTAAATAATAAATTAAATATTTAAAAATTACATACATAATTTTTATAGTCTTAGTTAATCATATAGATTAGTAGAAAAATTTAAGAAAACGTTTTTATTATATTTTTGTATTTATTTTTGTTTTTACCCTTAATGTATTCACAAAACAATTTTAATTCTACATAATTACTAAATAAACCCAAATAATTATTTTTATAATTTTTATAAGTTTTTATCAGTCTAATAACCTGTAGAAAAATATTTTTTTTATTATTTTATATTTATTCTTAATTTACCTTCGAATTACATAATAATAGAGTTTAATTATATAATAAATACCAATTTGACCCAAGTAATTATTTTTATAATTTTTTCAGATCTATATAAGTTTTAAAAACTCAGAAAAAAATTATATATATTTTATTTTTGGTTAAAAGTATTTACTACGAATTTTACATTGTTTTTACGTTTAAACACTACATAATTCGTATTTAATTATAAATAATATTCCATAAATTATCAAAATTATTTTTATGCATCATAACACTTATAATAATAATTATAACATATAAACATAATTAATTTCGAATTTTACAAAGAATATACAATAAATATAAATATAAATAACAATATTGAAAAAAAATTAATAAAAATAGAAAGTACCTCAAATTTTCTTCAAGGTTTTGAGAGAATAACTTAAGTTTTTGTGTCTGGCAAGAAAAAATGAATGAGAAGCCATGTATTTATAGGTAAAAAATGGTTGGTGAAAAGAAAAAAAATAATAAAATAAAGGTGTCAATTTTGACAAAATAATAAAAACATGTTAAAAATGTTTTTAATAAGTTTTTGTTTTTGAAAATATTTAGTCAAAATTCATGGGCTCATTATTTAATTTATAAAAAAAAATCTTATTTCTTTTTATTTTTATTTTTTTTATAAGCTAAAAATATATATAATGATTAAAATAACTTATCATTTAATTAATAATTATGTTACATATAGTTTTAAATATAATACGCATTAATATTAACTAAAGTTATTTTATATAATTAGTGTAAACTTTAGTTAACAGAACGTGTCGACTAAAAATAAATATTTGATCAACGTCGAATTTAATTATATATTACGTATGGATAACAACCCTATAGGCAAATTAATCAATTCAAGTATGAAAATGTGAGGGTTGTTATAGTTTCTTTTTCTTCTCATTCAACATCTCTCTCAAATCATCATTACCTTTCCCTTTCCCGATAACCTCAGCAAATCTTCTACCATCACTAAAACGATTGAACCCATTAAAACTCCTCCCATAATCTTTTTGAGCTTGAAATCCGTTAGTCTCCTGTTCCACCGTACGTTTTGGTGGCCTGTTTGTTGCCATAAACACTTTAATTTGTATATCATTGAACTTTACGGTTTCTAAGGATTTTAGCAAAGTCTCTGCATTATTCACATCCGCAAACCTAACAAATGCAAATTTCCGACCATTAAGTAACCTCTTCTTGGCAATATAGACATCCCTAACCGCCCCATATTTCTTGAAAAGTTTCCAGAAATCGATAACTTTCCAATCATCGGTGAAATTGAAAAACATGTAAGAAGTCAATCGGTTTCGATTTTGACCCTCGTGAATGTTTCTTGAGTAGTGCCCGTTGTAGTTTCCATGACGTCCTCCCGCCCTGCTCGATCCGTGCCTTGCTTTGCCCTTTCTCTCTCTAGATACTCTCTCTCACACATTCTCTCTCGATATATTGAGTTTAGATGAAAATTAGGAGTAAAATGTTTATACTCCGTATAATATAATATATAATAAATAATAATAATTATTATTATTATCTTTCAGAATTCAGATCTATGATTTACAGCTGGTGATATAGTATTTTATTATCACTACCATGTTATGTTATAGGTTATGTAGGTATATATTGTTAATCAAGTGAACTTTAATGCTTAATAATGGTGTTAAGGTTATGTTAGTATATATTGTTATTCAAGTGAACTTTAAATGGTAGACAAGTGCTAAAGGCCGTACTGTGTACGATTTCACTACAAAATTCAGCATTTAGGAGCATTGTCGATACACTCATATTGAGGTTTATGTGAGAATTGAAGCCCCTTTAATGAGCTCTAGATTTATAGTGGCTAATTATTGGTATGTCACGAACTTCTTAGAAGCATCAAGCAATATCAGTAGTACAAGGCTAAACAACAACACTTTTTTTCTTGAATATTAGCAGGAGCACGAACAAAATAGCACCAGCTGAACAAGTAGCAAAAGCACGAACATAAACAACATAAAACATAACAATTTTAAACAACGTAGATATTCAATGGCCATGTTAGCCATTCGGATTTCTTGTTCTTTAACCTTTTCGAATCCACTCAAATTAATTAACTTGACTTTCATTGTGTACTACTAGAGCGTTTCAATTTTTACCTTGAAAACCCATACTTGCGATTATTCAAAGAAAATATGTACACACCCATTCTACAACATACCAGAATTTTGTTTCATAGCTTTTCATAGTCTCACAGAGCGTGAAGCGTTTCCTCAAATGATTTCATTTATTTTGAGATTTGCAAAATTATCAAGGTTCCACCACTTGAAAATTCGCTCCCATAATTCTAACGAATGCTTGCAAAATAATGGAAATTCAACTCAAGTTGATTTCTAACCGTTTGAAGAAACCCCCCTCCTATGGCTTCAATGGCTTTCAAACCCGAGAGAATTAGGCTACCCGGACTCGTTCAATTTTGATCCGGGCTGATTTTATGCGATTGCCTTGTAAATTGTATAGTTTGTGTACCAATAGTATAGCAAATGTGATCTATTTGTGGATTTGTTTTGTAGTCTTTTTTTGTTGCAAAAACAATTGTACAGTTTTATATATATAATACATATGAGCCTTTCAAGAAACACAAAAACTCAAGTTGTTTTAATGGATCTACTCATGTGTGAAGAACTTGATGATCGAATGGAATCAATGACTTTCCAACCCTATTATTGTCTACACTGTTTAAGCTCATATTTTGTTTCTTATTCGTTTGTGTAATAAGTGTGTAGTGTCAGTTTATATTAAACTGTAATGCTTGTGCTGTAAGTTGCATACTCTTCAACTAGTTGTATTGTATTGTGGCCTCCTGGGTCGACATGTTGGCCCTATCGTGTTGTATTGGGTTGGGCTCAAAGCTTGGCTTTTTCGTGTGTTATGAATATTCTGGCTTTTCAAAAAATATAATAATAGAGTAGATACAATAAAATTAGTTAAATATTAATATCTATTACAGATAGTAACATGTATAAAAAAAAAGGCACCAAGTATATGTACATATGTATAAAAAAGGCACCAAGTATGTGTACTTATGTATAAAAAACGCACCAAGTATAGGAACATGGATTGAAGAGATATCTCTTCTACGCTCCATACCACTTGCTGACGCTCCTTACCACTTGATGGATCCTTTGGAGAGTTTATTACTCAACATATTCTCACAAATTATTAGATGTCTATAAATAAAGACGAGTTAAATCAGATGTATGTGTGTGTGGGTGTGGGGGGAATGAAATACCATTTCATATACATCTACACCCCTTTACAAACCAAACCATATAGCAAAACTAAGAATCTAGCAAGTGAACTTGTCCGTAATGCAAAATCATTTCACAATTTCTCATACAAATATGTCATAACCATACATCACTTTTAGTGCCCACATATATATCCGGTCCTTACAAGGATAAGTGGCGTAAAACCAATTACACTCGAAGTGTCATATGTGTTATCAGATAAGGAATCGCCACCCGATGCGATAAATATTCCCAAACCTTCATATTAACCCAAATCATATAACCCCTATCGTTAGTGATACCGATAATCAAGTCAACAAAATATGGTCATTAAAATTCACATTATTGCAGTGTTGCAAAAGTCGGCCGACTTGGCCGATGCGTCGTTTTTTAGGCATGGCCGATGCGTCGTTGCTAAAAAGTCGGTCAAAGGTAAAAAGTCGGTCAAAGTCGAAAAAGTCGGTCAAATTCGAAAAAGTCGGTCAAATTCGAAGAAAGTCGGTCAATTTTTTTTTTAATATTGTTAATAATTGTTAATTGTTCATGTTTATCGTAAATATAGTTTATATTTTAAGATTCGATCTATATAATATTATATATAAATATATATTTAATAAAACTATTTTAAAAAGTCAACGTTAGTCAACGCCCGTTGCGTCGCCGTTGCGTCCGACGCGTCATTTTTTAGGCATGCCCGATGCGTCCCCGACTCGCGTCCCCGACTCGCGTCTTTTACAACCTTGCATTATTGTCTTGTAATGTAACGTATTATCACAGAAGATAAGGTAGTGTTCACAAATTCATTTATACTCGTCTATTCTCACGATCCAGAATTACTCACTATTTTTTATTTTGTTATATGTAAATGTGAGTATGTGACTTTGTTACATAGGGCAACACAATCCTTACATAAATACTATAAATACTCCGTAAGTTGGTTCTATTGATTGATATATGATTTTTATAATTTATATAAATAAAGTCGCATAGTAAGCATTACGTCGGGCAAAAATATCGAACTACAATTATAAACTTTCTATTTAAATCCGGCCTTTGTGGTAACTTTATTAGAGCACTACTAACGGTTAGCCCTTGGCTCCCCCTTTAGCTCCGTCTTCCTATCACCCCAATATTAGCAATTAGCCATTGCGTAGTCCTTGATCACCCGTGCTTCATTTGGTCGTTGCATAGCAAAATGGATCACAGAACACTTGTATTAATTTGTTGTACATTTTGCCTTATTACTTGTACCCGTAAATAATTAATTAATTTAGTGGGTGTGAGGAAGCGTGTGATGAGTACATCATGGTTGTTAGTATTTAGTGGTTGGTTAATGATGAAAAGAAGGTGTTGATGTGATGCTTGTGTGACACTCCGTGATGTGATGATATTGTGTCATAGGTTTTGTTATTATTAGGAAATAAAATAAAGTAAAATAAATAAATAAATAAGTCGGGTCAACTATACGAAGATCATTCCAACATGCTTTAGATTAATTCCTAATCTCAGCCATTCCCTTCTCATCGTTTCAGTTCAATTCCAATTTGCGGTTAAACTTAAGGATCCTTCCGGTATGTTTTCTTCTTTTACTTATTACTGTATTCATGCGTTTAGGGTTTTGAAAAAATATTCATAGAAGTTGTTTTATAAACGCAATTTGCATGACGATCCATAATTATAATTATTATTGGTAAAATCAACAAACTCAAGAGGCATTACAGTATATATCTGTTTCCCTGTTATAATTATTACTATTACTATATGTTAGTTTATTCCCATTTATATGACTAGGACATTACTTATTATCAGAGTTTTATAGTTTAGAAAACTTGCCCACTCGGGCCTGAATAGGAAAACTTTATTCGTTTATTACATATTAGAATTCGAATTTGATGACCATAACCAAATTGCTTGCTGAATTTGTCCCTGTTTAAAATTAGTTTGTTTGAGCTACACTTAAGTAGTGTTGGTACTGAATGGGAAAACGTTATTCCTTTATTACTTATTAGAATTAGAATTTGATGATCATAACCAAATTGATTGCTGAATTTGTTTTTTGTTTTAAACTAGTTTATTTATTATTTATTTAAGTTACACTTAAGTAGTGTTGTGCGTATTGTTTGTTTGTTTTTGATTTAGTATGTCCTGATTCTTGCTTTATGTTTATAGTTTGCAGCTTAAATAGTGATAATGGAGGTAGAAGGCGATAGACTAAGCAGCTTGCCAACGATCTCATCAATCAAATTCTCTCTAATAACAACCACCAAATATGCTATTAAAACTAGTATTTTGTGGTAAATAATTCGAAGTTAATCAACCATCTCGAATGTGCAGTTACTTGCACAGAATGTGCAAATGTGCGGCTACTGTCAAATCTTTTTTGTCCATTTTTTTAAATTGACGAGTTTAACGATATATCCTGGAAACTTAAATGTAGTCACGAAGGAGGAAATTAAGATGCGTGAACAACTCAAAAAGTATCAGCTACATGTTCATCCAATCGCCACTATCACCATTGCGTCACGTCAGTTAGCGTTCAATATAAAAGATATAAATAATATTTGAGCTAACTATGATGATAAACAGGTGGAAGATGAAGACAATCTCTCATATTCACAACACCTCATCAACCGTTTGCAGATTGAATTGAAGGAGGATGAATTTCAAAACTAGTAAAACACCAATGGAGGCATTGGATGAAGGTATGCTTGTCCTTACGACGGAAAGGTTGGCGTAAACTGGGAACTCTTAGGAAAATCTGATTGTGCATGTCAAACAAGGTAAAGGTAAGACTGCTCGCATTCTTCATACAATGTTAGTAATTGAAGGCTTACTAAGTGTGCTTCTAACATCTAAAAAGTACAAGATTGAAGCACGTGTTGTAGCTTACGTGAAGATGTCTACGCTGTTATGAGATTAATTATGGCATGCTAGCCTTTATTCGGGACTGACATCGTGAAGTTGAACTTGATAGCAAGTTCCCAATGTCAGTCCCGAATGAAAGCTGGTCTGTCATTATTGATCTCATAACAATGTAGGAATCTTCACGTAAGCTAGCAACGCGTGCTTCAATCTTGTGTTTTGTCGATGCCTGAAGCACACTCAGTAGGACTTCAATTACAGACATTGTATGAAGAATGCGAGTAGTCTTATCTTTACGTTGTTTGACTTGCACAATCAGATCTTCTCAAGAGTTTCCGATCTTTGCCAACCTTTCCATCGTATTGACAAAGATACCTTCATCCGCTGCCTCCATTGATGCTTTATTGGTTTTACAATCCAATCTCTCCTCCTTCAATTCCATCTGCATACGGTTCATGTGGTTTTGTGCATATGTGGGATTGTCTTCATCTTCCACCTCCTGCATACATATCTTATCTGTTTACCATCATAGTTGGCCCAAATATTATTTATATTTATATTGAACGCTACCTGGCGTGACACAATGTTGATAGCGTCCATTGGAGAAGCATGTAGCAGATACTTTTTGAGTTGTTCAAGCATCTTAATTTCCTTTTTCGAGTCGATGTTTAAGTTTGCGGGATAGATCGTTAAACTCGTCAACATTGAAAATGGAAAAGGTAGATTTGTAAGTAGCTGCTGCACATTCTGTGCAAAAGAAGCTGGAAGATCATTCCAACTTGCTTACAAATTCCTAATAATCTCAGCCTTTAGTTCTCATTGTTTCAGTTACAATTCCTCTTGTTTCTGTGCACAGTTAAATTTAAGGATCCTGCGGCTTCTAAATGTATGTTTTCCTCTTTACTGATTATTACTGTATTCATTCGGCTAGGGTTTTGAAAAAATATCCACAAACGTCATTTTATAAACGCAATTTACATAACGATTCATAATTATTCTTGTTTTATTTCTTTTACATGCTAAAATCAACAAATTTAAGAGTCATTACATTATAATAAATTATTAATATATATCCGTTTTCCTGTTTGTTGAACTTGATACAATTAGAATGTGATGATCAAAACTTACTTGTCTCTGTTTAGTATTGTGGATATTGTTTGTTTGTTTGTATTTAGTATGTCCTGAATCTCTTGCAGCAGCTTAAATAGTATTTAGTATCTCTGGATGTATGGAACAACTTTTCCCTATCCGTTTTCATGATATAATCAGTCGTTGATTATGTTCGCGAATCACAGAACGAATTGGGTAGGTAAAAGTAGGGTTTCAATTAAATTTATGGGTATAATATGACTCATCGTGTTATGTGTTATATGAGAGGGAAATAGAATGAGTCCACCACAACAAATTTTATTTATTTTTATTATATATTTCACATAAAAATAACATGATCCATCATGTTGTTGGAGAGTATCCTAATCTCTATTCACGTAAACTATATGTGTAGATAAATTTTATTTATTTTTATATATTTATTATATATCTCACATAAAAATAACATGATCCATCGTGTTGTTAGAGGGAGTATCCTAGTCCTATTCACATAAACTACATGATGTGAAGATAAATCATATATCTTAATCTCTATTCATATAAACTACATGTGAAGATAAATTTGTAAGTCTCTGCATTCTTTCCTTATCAAGTTCGTAACTTCTATTTATTCTTTCTAATTCATGAAATTAACGATTTTTCGTGCAATATGCTATACGTTTTTGTTAAAAAAAATGTGTAATTGAAGATTTAGGCTGTTTGTAACTGCAGTTAATATATACGAGTATGTATTTTGCTCATCCTTTTTTCATTATTTTTTTGCTTCTTTTGCATTTTGGCTACTGTAAATTATGATTTATTGTTATTTTAATTCGTTATTTTCATTTGTGTTTGTGTTGTTGCTGATTTTTGGTTGTGTAATGGTGTGGGCATTTGTGGTTTTCGTTATCAATTGTATGTTTATGTATCTACTCTGTTTTTGGGTATGTGATTTTTTTAATAATGGTTAGTTGATATTGATATTTGATATTAATATTAATACGCCTCCCAAAAAGAACCAGAGGCAAATTGTAGCAAAACTTATTTATTTTTACTCATATAAGTCTCAACAAGTTGTTAGTAATGTTAATTGTGATGTTCCTGGCTCATCAGCAGCGGCTTTGACCTCCTGCTTTGAAAGTTTTTTTAAAAATTGTATGAGCTTTAAGCTCATTTATAACATAAAATGATTTGAATGAATTTTGGGGCTAAATAGTCAGTACGTCGTGTTCTTTATGATGATGTTGTTTATTGAAGTATGTGGGAATGAGTTTAGATAAAACGAAGTGTTAAAATTCGAATGAGATGTTCTTAATCTAACTATTGCTTGCATTCAATGAACATATATTTGAATGGAATTTAGCAATTAGGGGACCTTGTGAAACCGAATTTGAAGGAGGAATAGATTATGGTCGAGTTCAATTACCTTCAGAGTATCAATGTACCTTCTTAAGCCATTGGATGTATATATCTATGTGTGTGTGTATATATATATATATATATATATATACACGTATATATACGTATATACGTATATATATATGTATATACGTATATATATATATACGTATATATATATATATATATATATATATATATATATATATATATATATATATATATATATATATATATATTGGACCAATCCATGGATAAGCACTAAATGGGGCACAAACTGGATAAGTAAAATTTCAAATTTTTTTTTTTTATAAAAAAAACGATCCTTTAATATGCAAATAGAAGAAAACGAAAAAATTTTAAAAAGTTTTTGAACAAAATCGTTCGAAAATCGATGATGAATGGTAAACATTGATGATGAATGGTAAAATTAACTATTCATCTGGTTAATTTATCATTCATTTTTGTTCGCGATGAATGATAAAATTAATCAATACTAAAAAAAGGCAGATGAATGGTTAATTTAACCATTCATCTGTTTATGATGAATGATAAAAAAACAGATGAATGGTTAATTTAACCATTCATCTGGTTTTTTTAGCATTGATTAATTTTATCATTAATCGTAAACAAGATTAATGATAAATTAACTCGATGAATGGTTAATTTTACCATTCATCATTAATTTTTGAAAGATTTTGAACTTTTTTTTTTATAAAAAAATTTGATTAGAGGTGCATTTTAATGCAGATTTATGAATGTAAAAAAAATTAAAAAAAAAAAAATTTTATTTTGCTTATCCGGTTTGTACTCCTTTTAAGCTTATCCATGGATCGTGCCCCTATGTATGTATGTATGTATGTATGTATGTATGTATGTATGTATGTATGCATGTATGCATGTATGCATGTATGCATGTATGTATGTATGTATTAGATTTAAGAGCTCGTGCGTTCCACGGCAGCTCTAAAACAGTATTAGAATGCGTTAGTATTGGTACCGATTACTTGTATTACTAAATTACAATGACGAAATGAAATTACACTGATCAAGACATTACATTTTCTTAAGTTATTGTGACAATGTACAACATAAGTAAAACAAAATGTGTTATTCAAATTTACTATATATAGTTAAACTTGAATTTCATATATTAAACGAACAAAGAAATTGATACGGTTCAAAGTGTCTAAATAGGTAAAAGTGTCTAAATGAACAAAGAATTTCAGCTATTAAATGACCTGATTGTTACCCGCCACTATAACGGCTAATTTATAAAGAAAAGATTTAAATAAATAAATAGCATTTGAAACTTACAATTCAAAGTTCTTTAACAATGTGTACTCCATCGTGCGCAACTGACAGTAGTTGTAGAATTCGTGCAACTGAAATTAATAAATCCAGTAACTTCCTCTAAGTTGAGTGGCTTGACTTTAGATCCACCGTAAATGATTACAAACAATTGCTTGATGGTCTGGTTCGACATGTGAGCAGTATCCTACTAACCACACAAGAAGTGAATCTAATATTTGGTGCAATTGTGATGTATCTCTACATTACAAACACGCCAAATTAGGCCAAAGAGAAACATATGCTTAGAGTAAGATTTTTCAATCCATTTACCTATCACTCGATCAATGCTCGATCAATGTAGATCAGTGTAGATGACCAAAAATAGTTGGAAAATACGAAGTATATATGAGAAAAAGTACATGTCAATTTAGAGCAGGAAACTTCAACCCATTTACCTATGCCCCGATCAATTTCAACCCATTACTTATGAAAGGTTAACGTAGTTTTGACTACAACCTAATAAACTGTTATATAGACCTACTCGTGGGCTACAAATAAGTTATTGTATTCATTACTTACATGTCTATTCAAACACACCCTTTTTTACAAAATTTGGCAGTCTTTCTCCTACCCGTTTTACCTCTTTCACGGATATTCATAGCTTTTTGTCACAAATTTGTGGGTATGATAATGCAGTGGTTTTCTGAGTCTGTTATTCTTTAGGTATGTTTTGGTCTTCTTCAAAACCAAATATTAAACCAAAAAAAAGCACATTTTGATTTAGGAATTCATTAAGGACGTCATGCAACCTTTTAGTTTAACTGTCTGGCCAATCCACCCGGTATCAGATTACTGATTTTGAAACAAATAAGTGTTAACCAATAGCCAAACCTCACAGACCCGCCCACAATGCCACCTGGTCTGGGGGCAGACAAAACACTCTATTAAGAGGGTTCACGCCAAGACTTCAAGTTGTAAATGGATTTCATGAAGTAAAGCACAAAAACTGCGTAGAACAATACAACAAATAGAGAACCATGGAATGGTTCAATGGTTACTTGTTTTGCCAGATCTTCGTGACTCTATAGTCCATTCGAGACGTTATGCTGGCAGAAACTTTCCAAGGACTGGTGAAATGGTGAGTAACCTCCAACTGCAAATAAGTTAATAACATTGGAGTTTTGACATATACATTATTTTGTTTCTGGTTGGAGAAAGAGTAGTCGATATGTGAATTATGGAGCACGAAGCTGTTACGTAGCAGATAAATAGTTATGCAAACTCCCTTATATAACGATAACTCATAAAGGAGCAGAGACTTACCTAACAACTAAGTAAAGAGCATGTGCATACAACCTACATAATATAAAATAAAAATTAAGTCATACGTTTCATTAATGTAAAAAATGGTATTCTTTCCTGAATTAGATTATGTGAACAGGAAATGACAAGATGAAATCCTAAGTTACCCATAAAATGCCAAACCTGATTAATATAGTTCCATTAAACAGTCAAAAAACTAAAGCAACCCGCTCATATTCCCACCTCAAATTTAAAGGCTCAACAAAAAAATTAAAGTAATGTGCATAGTCGCCTCACATGTCGTCTAAAGAGTGTAGGCAGAACTTCATCATTGTAACGTTGACGTTCTGATTTACATGGAACACGCACCAAATTAACATTATAGTCAATTAACTATCGAAGACCTACCCAATACACAATTTTCAAAAAATAGAAATAAAGAAATATGAAATTATGAAAACAAATCAAATCCATACCTTGCTTGCAATTTGTTTAATCTGTTAATGTCGTTGGTAACTATTGAGTATACACATAACATATAATTACTTGAGAAATGTCAATTCCTCATATCCAAACACTCATGCTTCACATCTCGGAGCGACATCAACATCTCAAAAGTCACAACAGTATTAGAATGTCTGTTTTTGCACAAAGTTCCTGCATACATCTTTTATATAAACGAATAATGTAAATTCATTGACTCGTTAGAAACTCGACATAATAGCATTATGATAAAAACAACTCACATGTAACCAAGACCAATGTGGCTTTCTGGGCAGATCTTCTATGGTTGCTCGTGATTGACACAATAACGACTGACTTTATACTCCATAAACAGCATGTTGCACAATTGTATGTGCCAAGTAAATTGTTATTATACGCCTTAAATGTAGGCTGCTTATATCCTGGTTTCTAGCCAAGCAAAGTCTAGTCTTCTAGACAATGCTCGAGTCGCAGATGAGTAACGTGAAATCAGCGTTAATAATGTTTTTAAGCCAAACCAGGGGTGTTATTCCAGGCCATGCTCGAAACATAATTACGCAGCATATAGGTGGCTGCAAATTAGTCATTTGCATTGAACCAAAGCTGCAAAAAATCAGCCATAGATCGCGGTATAGTTGCACCAATGCTGCTGTAAGTCTTGAAAGCTGCACAAACACTTTCAACATGTAGAGATGGTAAGAGAAGCACAATGTGCGACGAGCCAAAACACCTTTCAATGAAATAAAGAAGGCATTAAAAACATCAAATAAATAAGATTGCAATTCGATGAAAAGTAGAACAAATTGAATTCAACAATATACACAAATGCATGCAATTAATAAACATTTATTTGTAATAAAAATGAGGGCTTACAACGGTGTTAACAACCTACCAGCAAAGAAAAATGATGTTACAAATTGCGATTGTTCAAGTGGTCGTTATGTTATTGGCGTACTATCATAGATTTTATTTTTTTGAAAGTCTCATTTGCTATATCAAGAAAGCTGCAAAAAATGTCAGCTCTATCAAACCGTAATCTTGATATCCAATGCCTCACAATTGTTGATTTATTACCAGAATTTAAAGGGTAAACAACATACTAAATATGTGTCGAATGACATCTACGATCCAAACATTTATTCGAGGGAGTATGACATCTACGATTCAGAAAAACCGTACATCGATTTGAATAACCTAAAATCAAAACGATATTCAGGAGGATTGATGAACGTACATCGATTACAAAATTCAGACTTTCACTTTGAATGATTCATTAACAGGTACACTAAACCTTAATAATAAAGAAGCTAACTTTAATTGGATTTCAAAATGTAAAAGGAATAAGACGAGTTCAGTGTTAAATCAAACCTTTTTAACTAATTACGCTAAAAATACCCGTCAACAGTGATGGCTGCGGTTTGTGATGAATCGCACGAAATAAGAATCAATCGATGAAATTAAACCAATTTACAGAAAGCATCGATTATAATTTGGGTAACATGAAAAAAACTAAGAAATCTGATTTTGAGTACCCAATACAAAACCTAATTTTTTTCGAGGAGTAAACATTAACTGATTTAATCAATACTTGTGTTAAAAACTAAAATTTAAGTATAACATGAATAAGTGTTAACTAAATCTTAAGTAACAAACCTGGTTAGAAGAAACAGTTAATAGAATGTTGTAATCAATGATATATGATGAAATACTGGTTAGAAGAAAAGAGTTAATAGAATGTTGTAATCAAGGATATATGATGAAATATTGCTACATCGTTCATTTAATTTGATTTTTTGGCCTAAATTCTCAATTCCGGAATCATGAATTTAGGTATTTTGGTTGGTATGTGATGGATTGGATTTTTTCACGAATGAATCAATTCAGTTTTAGGTTGTGTTTAGTTTTTTTTCTTTTCCCGATTGAATGTATTGAGATTTAGGGTTTGTATTGGATGGATGCAAAAAGGGCGAAGGATGGCATGGTTAGGTGCTAATTGTAATTAACAGAGGGATTAACATGTCAGCATGTAGGATTAGAAGTTGCTAATGGAGTGACATGTCAGATTATCCTTCATGATTTATAATATGTTATAGATAGATAGATAGATAGATTATAGATTATATATATATATATATATATATATATATATATATATATATATATATATATATATATATATATATATATATATATATATTCTATTATCTTGTCATGCTTGCCAAATGATCTCATCAATCAAATTCTCTCTTATAACGACACCAAACATGCTATTAAAACTAGTATTTTATCACGTAGAGAATACTTGGAAGTCCAATCAACCATCTCGAATGTGCAGTTACTTGCATAGAATGTGCAACTACTGTCAAATCTACCTTGTCCATTTTCATGTATATATATATATATATATATATATATATATATATATATATATATATATATATATCATATTATCTTCTCATGCTTGTTGGTCTCATTAATCAAATTCTCTCTTATAACGAGACCAAACATGCTACTCGTATTAAAACTAGTATTTTGTCACGTAGAGAATACTTGGAAGTCAATCAATCATCTCGAATGTGCAGCTACTTGCATAGAATGTGCAGCTACTGTCAAATCTACCTTGTCCATTTTCAAAGTTGACGAGTTTAGCGATCTATCTTGCAAACTTAAACGTAGACTCGAAGAAGGAAATTAAGATGTCCGAACAACTCAAAAAGTATCTGCTACATACTTCTCCAATCGCCACTATCACCATTGTGTCACGTCAGTAGCATTCAATATAAATAGAAATAATATAAATTATATTTGAGCCAACTATGATGAATGTACGCATGAGGTGGAGGATGAAATCAATCTCACATATGCACAACACCTTATGGGCTGTTTGTAGATGGATTTATAGGAGGAGAGATTGAATTGAAAAACCAATAAAGCACCAATTGAGGAGGCGGATGAATATATGCTCGTCATTACGACGGAAAGGATGGCAAAGATCATGAACTCTTGGGAAAGTCTGATTGAGCACTTGTTGCTAGAATAAAATTTTGACTTTTTCAAAGTCAAAAACACTATATTTGAATCCCAACATTATCCATTTTGTTTACATGAATCCCACCAATTTTGTTTACTACTTCAAGATTATAATTGAGATTTAAGTATATTGTGTTTATTTGGGATTAAAGTATATTGTGTTTGACGTTGAAAGTCAAAGTTTTCTTCTAGCAACACGTACTTCATTAATACTGTGCTTTTTTGATGTTGGAAGCACACTCAGGCCTTCAATTACATACATTGTATGAAGAATGCTTGATGTTATATTTTTACCTTGTTTGACCTGCATAATTAGATCTTCCCAAGAGTTCTCGATCTTTTCCAACCTTTCCTTCGTAAGGACAAGCATACCTTCATCCGCCGCCTCAATTGATACTTTACTAGTTTTTCAATTTGATCTCTCCTCCTTCAATCCTATCTGCAAACAGTCCATGATGTGTTGTGCATATACGAAATACTCTTCATCTTCCACCCCATGCATACATATTAGAGTCAGCTTGTTGATGATCTGGAGGGATCCAAAGCCATCGATTAATTACTACAACCCAAAAACATGTCATTTCCAAGAAGTTAGTCGATGGCCTTCATGTTCTGTTGGTACTATTTTCCGTATAGCGGGTGTAAGGTACCAGTACAGGACAACAGCCACCTAGCGTTGAGTGATTGAATGCCGATTGATGTTTGCCCTTGGAAATACTTTCTGCAGACTCGGAATATGGATGAGAGATCCGTGGGGTGGCCTCATTCAATCTTTGGATCAATCTGTAATTGATCCGTCTAGCGTTCTGTTGCTAAGCGGTTAATGTTTTAGAGTGAGAAAGAACTATGTGTGAGAGAAAATGTACTTTTCTCTGACTGAAGTCCAGATTAGATGATTTAAAATGTGGTGACCCAGGGGGTCTATTTATAGGCGTAGAATGTCCGAAATTCTCGGGATACACGTGTCAATCGCTGATTAATTCTGTTATGCGAAGTATTTGGAATCGACTTTGGCGTGGCTGAAGTAGCTGCGTGCCGCTCACGCGCCTACTAAATGGGCTTAAGCATAAAAGCTGCTTACAGGACTTAAACATGACGTTGGGCGACCTGCTGAGCGCTGAACAAAAAATGCTAAAAACTGCCAAATATTGTTATCTTTTATACTTTTTGATCCATTCTTCTGCATAAAATAATGCTTTTATGCGTGTATCCCCTATGATACACCATTAAGTTCCCCCAGTTTAATGTCTTTATTTTTGCAAAAATAAAGTCATTAAACTAAAAAATAAAAGATGCCTTTTTCCTCGAGGACATAAACCTGCTACAATCGTTCTGTTTCTCTGCAACATCAGTTGCTTTTCGATCATGGTCTGCAAAAAGGTGTTTTTTGAATTTTTAATTTTTGTTTTCAATTAAATTTATATTTCCCGCATATTTGCACACTCGACACGTGACAACATATCGTCCATGCGATTAACCGCCAACTATTTATCTTCACTTCGCTTATTTAATACCCTGATTTTACTATTTCACATTTACTCTACCTAAATTAAACTCTCATCTATCTTAAACCTCTATACAAAATTTCTTTTCTGTAATTGTTAATCAATGGCTCCCCTTAATGTAGACAATATTCCCAGTGAATTCATATGACAAAGGATGGTTCTGTATTTCTCATATGGATGGGTTTCTTCTTACTGCTAGTGATGTTTCAGAAAATTGGCAACATACTTTCTTTTTTATTAACAGCGATGTTATTTTGGATAGCTCATTAAAAGCTCGCTACTGGCGTACCTCACTCGATCCTCCCAAAATTATCCACCCTCGGTTGACAAAAGAGGAACGACAACTAGTAAACATGATGAAGAAGGAGAAAATTCCTAACCGGCGATATCCAGAACACATGCTTTCTTTATGTTCAATGAATGCTGAATGGGATGAAACAACTCGCGGTTGTGCCATTGTTAGGCTAAGGAACAAATGTATACTAGAATTAGCTGCTCCAATTTGCTTATTCATTTTTATTTTCTGAGTAGTAATTGTTAAATTTTGTTATGTCAATCATTACTCCGCTCACCGCTTTGCGCCATATAAAATATGAGGAACTACAATTTGCATTTGAAAAGATGATTGATGAAACCTGTGACACCGCTAAATTTTTTTTTATATGTATACTTGGCAGAAGCATTTAATAATTAATTACCATTTACACTAACCAGTGTCACGTGTCAACATACAAAATAAATATTTTAAATGGAAGAGACGTCAATGTATGATGTTTACAAAAGAACACATTTTAACTAATTAAAATCACATCAGAGTTGACTCCTGTCAAACATAACATTCACGTGCCCGTCTTCTCCCCAAAATGCATCATTTACAAAAGCTAACAACCTGCAGGGAGGAGATGGAGGGGAATTAGCACGAAGCTAAGTGAGTACGACTAACTACAGGCAGTAGTATACAGGAACCATTATACTAATCATGTCACAAAGGCTAACACACAAACATCACCCAAGTGCCGTCTACAGAGACTCTGGCGGCTCGACTAAACCATTAACCACCAGCTGATCGGACTGGGGCTTACCAGAAGTTCCTTCACCACCGTATGTATATATATATATATAATCCACACGCAACGGATGCGTCATTCACATATATATACACCTCGGTTGTCTAGGCTGCCACATAAGGAACCCAACCCACAGGTTGATCTCTCATACCGAGGCTACCACACAATAGGGATGCACTGGGCTCCAACAGACAAGCATCAACTAACATGCAGTCATCACAACGTACTAACTAACCACAACAGTAAGTATATCTAACAAGCATGGCAATCATAATATAACATGCTACTCTATACTATAATCTCCAGTTAGTCCCGCTCACCAATTACCAGCAACCAGCTCAAATAATCTACTACTGAGCGGCTTCCTTATCGTTATCACCTGAACATAAGGCAAATCAAGTTAGTTACTGTCCATTAACATCAAATAACACAGTATATAAATTTTTTGTATCAAAAAGCGTCCGCTAAAATTTTTTGCTTAACACTTGTGCACTTTCAAAATTTACATCCTGAACATTAAAATACAAACGGGCAGCATAACGGCTAAAAATCAACACTTAGTAAAATATTTCACTGCCAAAGACACTCGGTCGACTGTCATAGACAGTCGACCGACTGTCTACACTCACTCGGCCGAGTGTTTAGTCACTCGGTCGATGGTCTCTCACTGACACACTCGGCCGTGGGTCATACACACTCGGTCGATGGTCGAGTCGGTCGGTCGAGTGTCAAGAGACACTCGTCCGACTGTGTTTATCTGCAGAAGCTGAAGAACAAAGTGACGGGTTTCACCCAAAATCAACCAATTCATGCTCTAGAGCTCGATTATGACCTCAAAACTGACCAAATCGAAGTCACTAAACATGTAGAAACATAAAACCACAAGATTTGGACATAAACAACATCAAATCAACCATTTTTTAACTCAATTTATACACTTTGTAAAAACTAACACAAAAATCCAATTTTCACAAAGATTAAAGCATGAAAACTTGTGATTCTTACCTTATTAGAATCAGTAAATCACAAAGAACACAAAGATGTAAAAGATTTGAGCTCAATAACAAGGATTCAAGATTAGGGTTTTGATGAGTGTGAAAGTGTAGGTACGGTGTATTTGAGAAGAAAGGTCTAGAAATGGGAAGAAGGACACAACACTAGTCTTTTAGGTGAGGTTAAATCCTACACTGTGCAACACACGGGTATTTATCAGTTATCTGATATCTTTTGTACATCATTTGGCGACTCAAACGAAGTCCAAATTAAATAAACAAACCTGTTCTGTGACGCTTGTCACAAACTGGTCCTAACCACATTATTAAATAGTAAAAATATGAAAGAAAAATTAAAGCATATATTAACACAACACAAACTTAAGGGCAAACTAGTAATCTTACAGCTAGGCCCACCTGAGGATGTTACAAATCTACCTCTCTTAAGAAGATTCCGTCCTCAGAATCTGGTCAAGGTCAAACAAATGGGGATAGAGCGCCCTCATTAACTCCTCGATTTCCCACGTCAAGTTAGAACCTAAACTGTGCCGCCACTCCACTAATACCATTGGAATCTGTTTCTTTCTTAACTTTGTGACTTTCTTGTCCACCATTCTAACCGGCTCTTCTACTAACTTCTTAGTCAAATCAACTTTCAAATCTTTCAATGGAAGAATTTGACTTTCATCATCTACCTTACACTTTCTCAGATAGCACACATTGAATGTGTTGTGAATCCCTGCTAACTCTGAAGGAAGATCTAAGACTACCGTCTGATCGTTCAAAATTTCCATGATCGGAAATGGCCCAATAAATCTCGGTGCTAGTTTACCACGTTTACCAAATCTGATCACCCCTTTTCAAGGCAAAACTTTCAAATAAACACGATCGCCTACATTAAATATCACTGGACATCTGCGCAGATGATGTGTGCAGCGGTGTAGTACGAAATACTATTATAGTTTACTACAAAATACTATTAAATACGATACAATTTTACACAAGTTATTTATTAATTTGTAGAATGGATATACCTAAATCTTGCTACAACACTTATAGGCAATGTACCTAATCATAGAGTAGTGTAGTTTTTAGTAAGTCCGGTTCGTTCCACAGGGAGCTAGCTGAGTTTAACGTTATATTTTTCACACTATATTTGTATAATATATATATATATATATATATATATATATATATATATATATATATATATATATATATACTATTATTATTATTATTATAAAGGGGGATTTTTACCGTTTAATGACTGGTTTGTCGATTTTAAAACTTAAGTCACAATTAAAACCTAATGCAAAAATATATAAATATAACTTATTTTAAAGCGTAAAGTAAATGACGATAATTAAAAGTGCGATAATTAAAAGTGCGATGTCCAGAGTACGATAAATAAAATGACAGTAAATAAAAGTGCGATGAGATACAAAATAAAGGAATTATGCTTATTTAAACTTCCATAATCATGATGTTTAACGTTTTGATTTTAATTTATTACCATGGGTTAATTGTCCTTTGTCCTGGATTATTTGATAAGTCCATCTGGTTTTGTCTATAATAGTCCATCGGTCATAATTATAAAATGCGAGGGTCTTCGCCAAATTAACCTTATACCCGAAGTCAAATATTCTAACTAATTGGGGATTTAAACTGTAACAAGGTCTTAATACTTTGTTTAATGATTACACCAGGTTATCGACTGCGTGTAATCCAAGGTCTTAATACTTTATTAACAATTACACCAATTACCCTTGAATGTAATCCACCCCTGTTTTAAAGAGTCCATTGACTATTAATTCATCCCCGTGTCCGGTCAAATGAACAATTATTAGTATTTATAGATATCCCGCCCACCGTACCCAGTCAAGCGTATGTGGTTATATATAAATACTTCAAGTTGTAATCTCTATATTAAATTAACAAGATATCATTTAGTTAATTAAATATAAAGCCCATTAATAGCCCATAGTCCAATTTCCACAAGTGTCGGTCTTTTGTCTAAACCTCAATTATGGTTCAAAACCCAATAACCCAGTCTTTAATATTTAGTCCAACATCACAATTACTTCGGCTTAAATAAGCATAATAATAACTTAGCTACGAGACATTAATTTAAAAAGGTTAAACATAACTTACAATGAGTATTAATCTCGTAGTGTTACACGGACAGAATTTCGACTTACAAACTTAAAACATTCGCTATAATAACCTTATTATTATTAACTTAATATTAAAATTATAATTATAAAATAAATATAAATATATATTGAGAGAGTGAGAAAGATCAGTGAATTAATTGTGTGTATTATTCGTCGAATTCGTTGGCTATTTATATCACTTGGCCAAACATTTGCTTCCATGCAATCGCATGGAATTTGTGCCTCCAGGCCATGCGATCGCATGGCCTCCTGATCCAGCTCATATGCTTGCCAAAAATGTGGGCGGCTCTTATATTTAATATATATAATATAATATATATAATTTTATATAATTATATAATTATATATTATATTATATTCTTGTGCAATGTTGACTTGCAATTTTAGCTCTGTTGACTCACGCGCTGATGCTCCGTTGATGTCTCGGTTCCGGATTTTCGAACGTCCTTTCGTACGCGTAGATATCTTGTACTTTGCGTTTCACGGCTTGTACTTTTGTAATTTTTAGACGTTTCTCATCAATAAATTGAACCACTTGAATTGTATCTTGTACATTTGAGCTTTTTGGTCATTTACGTCTTCAAATCGTCGATTCTGTCTTTTGTCTTCACCTTTTATTATTTAAACGAATATCACTTGTAAATAGAACAATTGCAACTAAAAGCTTGTCTTTCTGGAAGGATAATGCTATGAAATATATGTTCAATTTTTAGCATTATCAAATATTCCCACACTTGAGCGTTGATTGTCCTTAAGTAATATAGAACTTGAATATAACTTTACTAGAATCACTTCTTTATTCTTTTCACTTTGTACATCAGTGATTTTAATACGGCGGTATGAACAATGATAGTAACATTGTGGTTTACAGTCCCACATGACTATAAAAAATTTAGATCCGTTAGGAAATTGGATCTTTATGAAAACATTTGATCTTTTGAAAATTCATTCTAGCTTTTACCCTAGATAAGTTTTTTGATTTGACCCACCATCGGCGTTGCAAAATATTTTTGTGGATCAATATTTTGGCTAAAACTTTTAGGTTCGTGTAATCCACTGCTATCCCTGTATCGGAAAGCACACATCCAGTTTACTTATTCCGTATATTACCTTTCGGCAAACTACCGTCCGATTGTAAAGAAAAGCAATGAACAAGAAACTATTAAGGCAATGTCTAATGACATGCAGTTAATCATGGTCCACAACGTGTCGGATGCAATTACTATTCTTTGTAGGAGCAATAGCAAAGATCACCCTATAATTTTTTGGTCTGGCACAAGGTCCTGTCTTCAACCATGCTATGCAACCATCGTTCTTACGGTTGACACCCAATTTGGTTCAGGTGACCTAATGAATTTTAGGTGAATTCCTAAGATTTTACGTTCAATAGTAATGAACGCATTGAAAATGGGTTTTTAGAAAACAAATCGGTTTGTAATTTTTATCAAAATATTTTCTTGTTCAAGCTCGAGTTTAGATATCATTGAATTTCATGAGTTTGTAATTCTCAATATTTTTAGGTCAATCTCAAGGATTGAGTAATATCAGGCTTAAAAGCTTATTTTTAATCTTTTAAGGAGATTATCCTTTTCTGGGGGTCTGATTCATTAGTCTTATCAAGCTAATTTGCACGGCGCCCTCCCTATTTTACAAGATAGATCCTCTCAAGGTTAGGATAAGTCTGACCACATGGCGACCCTGTTTGATGCGGAGGTTCGTGGATTTTCTGCTGATTTTAGAGATGACTTTTCTAGATTTTTCGTCAACTTACAGCTGGTCTGGATGACAACTTCCTGACCTAAATCAAGAAGTGCGGTTCTTTTTCGGAAGACTTTACTTCCTTTTAATGATGGAATTGATTCATCGTGTAGATCCATCTTTCTTTCAAATATATTACATTAAATCGGGTAAAACTAATTAGTATCGTCCAAAACAAAAGTACCTGCAATAATCTTGTACAAAATATGTGATATGTGTTTTAAATAACTTGGTGAATTATTCCCATATTTAGCTTTTATTTATTTCTTTCTTTGCCTTTTTATTTTCCTCTATTCCATTTTTTAAATGAATTCAAGCATTTTGGGTTGTTTCTCAATTTATGTCCTTTTCGAGGTAACAATAATTTCGGTATTTACACCTAGTTTTATCGTTCATAAATATGTATACACATGATTTTAAATTCATTTAGTTGAAAATTTTTCAAATTTTCACAAAATTTGGCAATTAAACTAAGTGTATAAATTAAATGTTTAAACCGAAAGAATTTAATCCCTTCCCACACTTAAGATCTTGCAATGTCCTCATTTGCAAGAAATCAGTAAAAATTTAAATTCATGAGGGTGATTAGCGTAGAAAAATGATTAAAATTTTACCAAAGTTTCCAAATATATTGTTGTTTGTTTGAATGAGAAATCGTGCAAATCATTTATTCATTCCTGCAGTTGTTATTTCACATATATTTTGCATCTTGTTGTCAAAATTAGTTGCTTTTGCTGAACTTAATGCCAGTCTTTGAAAGTTCGCTGTTTTACCATGTTGTGTACAATTGACAATATACATACAATACAAATATAAACATGCATGGTAATTTGAAATGGGACTTAATATCCCACTTTCAAATTATAAATATGAAATATTAGTACAAAATAATAAAAATGTTAAAAATTACATCAAAATATCAAAATATTGAATGTTTAAACAATAATAGATAAAATGATAAAAAATAAGAAATCACCAATTGAACACTATCAATCTGGATATGGATTCCAGTTCATGTCATCGCTCGGGTTCCATGGCTCATTGTAGGTGTTCTGATAGGCTTGGTTGGGGTCGTATAGGTTAAAGGGTGGTCGCATGTCGGGCTGATGTGGTGGATAGTATTCAGGTCGAGTCGGGATGTAGTTATGTGGTACATGATATGATAGCTGGCTCATGATTTGGTGCTGATGAACGGCCCATCTATCATGCTGGCGTTGCCTGGATTGTTCGTATAAATCTGCGGCTCTCCATTGCACATACTGACGATGCCGAGCCTCGTTGCTCATTTCCACCTCATCTATCCGCTGATAAACATCAGTATAGCTATCCGTAATGACATCCCTAATGTCATCTGCTTCCTCCATCTCCCCATCTGAACCCCTTTCTACCTGTGGATGGGTGCCCTGATATGGTATTGGCCTATTTTGTCTCATAGTTAGTACCTTTGCACCTTGATAAACTTGCATTCCTATACTCTCGGTTTATCCCTCAATCTCGACCATCGAACCCCCTCGATATTTATCTACACCTAAATACTCTCCAATGAGAGTAACAAAAATTCCTCCTCCTATTATTCCCCCCTCCTGTATACCTTCCACCATTTTGGACAAATAATAACCAACACAGTAGGGGACATTAACAAAGCTTCTGGGGTCTTGAATGCACTTGAGGTAGAATAAATCGTTTAGGGTCATTTTCTCCTTGTTTCTACCTCTTTGTGTAATCGAGTTCGCTAAAAATCTATAAATTACGCGAAGCTCTGCCTTGTTAATATCTAAATAGGAGTGTCTTCCACCCCGCGTAAACACATTAAAGTTTGACATACGCCTCCATATGGCGTTAGCGTCAAAATCTCTATCTACCCTCTCACCTTCATAAATTAAAGCTGTACAATCAGGTGATAATAAATCAGCGGGGGTGTAAATCTGTAAAGCCCTAGCCATGTCCAGCATGGACATCCTGTATATCCTACCTCCAAGCAAAAATCTAAGAAAAGTCCCATCGTCTAACATAACTACATCCTTATTAAATGCTATAGTACTCATTAATTCAACACACCACTCCTTATATACAGGCCTACGAGTGGTAAACAGACGTTCACAGTCAGGAAAAGAAGAGCTCCCATACCTTTGGATTAGTAATAGCCTAACTGAGTTAGCTAGGTTGACTTCTTCCAAAGGTCTCCAATCTATTACCCTTGGTACTTCCACATTTTTGGTGTAAAGCTTAAATTTGTTACGTTGGTACTTTGGGTAATCTATCCAGTTTCGCTCAAATCGGAGATTGGGGTGTAATTTCTGTTCATGAACTCTTGAGTGCTCTATTAACTGATGAAGCGGAAATTGTATGTAGGCAGTAAAAAATTGTGGTTCCGGTTCATAATATGGTAGGTGTTGATTATGATATTGCTGCTCTTGTTGTGGCTCAGGTTGCATCTCTGGCTGTGGCTCTGGATCAGCTTGTCTAGACGATGATGCACCGTCAGTATCTGTATTTCTCTGCAAAACACATTAAACACAAAATTTTGTGCATCCAAATAATGCATTAGTGTTAGTAAAATAACA
Organism: Rutidosis leptorrhynchoides; assembly: GCF_046630445.1. Classification (NCBI taxonomy): domain Eukaryota; kingdom Viridiplantae; phylum Streptophyta; class Magnoliopsida; order Asterales; family Asteraceae; genus Rutidosis; species Rutidosis leptorrhynchoides. The sequence goes on along the minus strand of NC_092339.1, from coordinate 340,939,665 downwards.
AATTAACACAATTACAATAACATGTTTAATCTAAATTAAACCTATACACATTTTCATAAATTTATTAATTCTACATTTTTCAAATAAGCACATATGAAAATGTATACAATGTTCATATGCATTCAACTCAAATAACATGTTAGAATAATCATTACTAGCAGTTAAACAAGTTTCAAATGGCATTCATATCAAATTAATCAAGTTCATGAATTTTAGACTTAAAAAGTTCACTTTGATGCTCAAAAATCATGTTTAGGATCAAAGTTTTGATCATTTAGCAACCTAAACATGTTACACTACTTAATTAAGCAATAATTCATAACAAAAATCGGTCATAACCTGTTTATATCAAAAAGCCCCAAATTGTCCAAGAACACAAACCCTAGATTTCTAAAAATTTTGAAGTTTAAGGCTTCAAATCATGTTAAATAGCATTAATCTAGGTTATACAAGCATAATATACTAACAATTTAACTCTAATTAAGCTAGAATTCATCAAAATTAAATTAGGTAAAAATTTGCTCAAGAACACTATAAATTCAAAAAATAAAGAGTTTTAGGGGTGGAATCGTTACCTTCTTTGAAAAACTTCTTGCAAGGTATCTCCTCATTGTGATTTTAGTGAAGATTTGGTGAAAAATGGTGAAAAATTGCGAATTTTATAGGTATTTTTGGGAGTGTTTTCGTGTTTATGTGTGTGTTATGAGGAAGACAGAACAGCTCGATGCCTATTTGATCTGTCCCGCTTTTTGCTGCCATGCGATCGCATGGTTGTGTAGAGTAAACCCCATGCGATCGCATGGAGTCCAGGTTTTTTTTTTGGCATACTTTAAATTAATAAGATTAAAAATAATGATAACAAAATTTGTCGCCCCGTCCTCGGGTAAAGCAATTTCGGTTCAATGACCTAGTGTTTAATTTACGACGCATTTTAGAAATCAATTTTTATCTTAATGAAATAAAGTAAATTTTTGTTTTTAAATTCACACCAAACTTAAATTTAAAATGCATAAAATTTCATAAAAATATTTATATTTTTACAATCTTACATTTGAATATAATATAGTTATATATTAATTTTAAAAACAAGGTAAAAATAAAATAAAAATCTTTTTGGTCTTTTATCCCACTTTAATCAATCAAATATTAACAAAAATACACGTCCCTCTTTTTGGGTAAAGTAATTTTGGCTATTTTACCTAGTTTTACTCCTGACGAATTTTTGAAATATTTTGGATTGATTGATTAAAGATATTTATACCTTATGAATAAACGTAAATTTTGCAGTGATGCATTAAATTTTTGTATGATATCTATAATTTCGGTTTATTATACCAAATTTTATTGAATATCAATTTAATACTTTATAGTGAACGATTTAGCGTTTATTATCAAAAGGTTAAAAGCAATAAAAATAAAAATAAAAACTGTACATACTTACCTATGAGATAGAATTCTCAGAGACCTACTTTAGTCGACTCATAGGAGAGTCGTTCGATTTGGTTTTCCATTGCTACATAAGCGTAACCTCGAGTATTTAACAACTTTTCTTCTAAACATATGAACGGTCCTTCTCTGCATAGAGTAACGAACTCGGAATTGGAATATATCTGATTATTTAAGCATTTCCCTTCGTGTGACCATTTTCTGCATTTATGACATTTTTCAAGATGTCTTGCTCTTCTTTTTGCTGCGGATTTTGATTTTCCTTTACCGAAATGGATCTTATTATGATTTTTCCTGAGTTCTTTTCTCACTTCGTCACATCTGCCTCTTATCACTGACACCAGGTCACTCGGGAGGGTGTCATTATTACGTTTAGCAATCAAAGCGTGTAGCATTAGACCATGGTTCAAATCAAAGGAATTCTTCATCTCGTAAAACCTAAAAAAAAAAAAATTAGAATGGAGGGAGAAGACTAGTTCTTTAGGGTCTGCTAGGGAAAGACCATTCGGATTCCATTCTCGAGAACTACACGAAAATAGAAAATCTAACTCTAGACATCATTAAATTATTTCTTAGAACATTTGAATCTCCCCACACTTAGGTGGATGTGGTGTTGAAATTGTGATTAACTTCATCATTCACTTCCATCGGACCATCAATATAGTGTTTAACTCTGTGACCATTAACTTTAAATTCAATGTCATAACCCGACCTTAACCATAAGGACGAATACAATAACATATGATTTCATCGCGAGGTATTGACCTCTATATGCGACATTTTTCAAAAACTGCATTCGTTTTTACAATACAAACCATAGCTTTTATTACAAATACAAGGTTTAAACAACTTAATAATGATTATCGTTTAGCGATAATCTTAGACTTACAAACTTTACATGTGATAATAACAATACGACCTCCAACATATTTTACATTACAAATCCTCCGATATGCAGTTTTATTTTTGACACAAATATGCATACTCAAGATCTTGCTTAAATTCAACATGTTGCAGTGGAAGCTTTTAGTTATCACCTGAGAATAAACATGCTTAAAACGTCAACATAAAGTTGGTGAGATATAGGTTTAAAGCCGACAGCGTTATGAATATAGACCACAAGATTTCATATATAAACGTTTTAATAAAAATATTCTAAGTTGTTGAGCACTTGATAACCATACTTAACATTTAATCAACGTCGCATATTCCCTTTATTATGAAATCTTACTACACCGTACCAAGTGTAGTCACCGAAACGAAGTACTGTGCAACCGTTGAATACTGGTTGTCCAGTCCGGTTGGGGTTGTCAGGCCCGATAGATCTATCAACAGGATTCGCGTTTACAATACCTCATGTAAATAGTAGTTACCAAGTTACAGGGAAGTATGCCAGTGGTACAACTCAACGTAGAATATATATTTTTAATCACTTGTGTCCATAACGTAAATCATAAAATGCATGTATTCTCATCCCGAAATATTTAGAGTTTAAAAGTGGGACTATATACTCACTTTTGTCTTGAAGGTATTTAACTCGACTTGGTCTCCGATAGATATCACGAACCTAACCATATATATAATATATCAACATATTTTCTTTTCAAGTAATCGTTACACACACACACACACACACACACACACACACACACACACACATATATATATATATATATATATATATATATATATATATATACTTTTAATACTTTTAATATTTTCTTAGTCCGTAGTTAGCAGTCCGATGTTAGTGGTCCACAATTAGTTGCTTAAATAAAATAAATAAAGACCCCATCGTATTCGTGTTGATCAGAATTAATCTTGACCCATGGTACCATGTTGTCAAATGACGTGTTGCGTACATAAAGTACCGTGTTGTCAAATGACGTGTTGCGTACAATCATGAGGTCTTATGATTAATCTTCTCGTGTTGTTTACGGGTGGTCCTGAAATATATAAAATAAAATCATAAGTAAATATATATTAAATATTATGTTAATTAGCCAAGATATGATTAATCCGATTTTGTCATAATATGATATATTACAGGTCTTGAAGTGTTTTTAAAAATCAAATTAGAAGGATCTATTTAGTTTGCAAACAAGTTTGAAATCACTCAAACTATATTCTTGTTGTTAAAATTTTATAACACAAAATAAGATAGCTATATAAATATGAATCGAATGAGGTTATGAATAAGGTTACTACCTCAAGTTACTTGGACAAAGCTACTGGAAAAGGTAAGAAAAATCTTGGAATCAAAAGAGTGGTGGAGTGGGATTGAAAGATTGGAAGTAATCTCCTTGAAATCGGATGACTATATTGATACGTTCTTGAGTAGGTAAATGAAGAGAGATTAGGGAGTGAATTAACTTGAAAGAAAATTAGAAATGAAATTGTATGTGTGTGTGTGCAAAATAGCATGATTATGGGATGGATATATAGGAGATTTAGTTTGTTTTCTTGCACAAAAGTCACACATGAGGTTAAATGGCTGGTTCCCACATGTAACATCATGTCTAGTGGCTGATCATTGAAGTTTATTGTTGGTATATACCAATAGTAAATTCGTATAGAAGCTGGGTATGATACGGTTACATATACCCTAGATATACTTGTAGAAATTTTGAGGAATCGGAACGAGAATTCAAATATGGACGGGTTTATAACTGTAAAAGAGGCTCAAAACTGGGCTTTTATTTTTGGGTCAAACCGGGCCAAAATAAAATTTTAAGACATTTTTAATAAAGCAATTTTTGGGTCGACCCTAGCCAGGGGCTCTGCCCCTTGGACCCCGCCAGGGGTTGCCACCCCTTGGACCCCGCTTATCGGGGGCGCTGCCCCCGAACCCCCGTCATAATCAAGATAAGTTCAAACAAGTGTGCACTCCACACTTCCCCAAACTTGTTCGATATTTATCAAGATTATTTTGGTTACAAATTAATCCCATTACACTTAAATTATATTGGTGACATAGATCACCAACACATTATAGATTTTAAGTATATATGTCAAAGAACGTTACATATAGTTATCGTTTTGAAAACTTAAGTTTGTGGTCTCAAAGTATACTTATAACTCATTGTTGTTAGTTCACAATGAAATGTTAAACCATCCTTAAATCATGTTAAATATGTATAGATATGTACATATACATAATCGTATAATTATCGTGTGTTATATAGTTCGTGATATCATCGGTCAAATTGGACGGTCAAACGTTGTGTGAAACTCTTTTCAAAAACATAAGTCTCAACAGTTTGGATTGCTTATCATGTTGGTAAGGTTTATTTTATGTAAATATTAATCTCATAAGTATAAAACGATCGGAAAATCCGGGTCGTTACATTCAATCCCATTTGAATTTATCAACTCTATTGTTCCTTATGGGAAAACTCTTTTGACTATAAATGGTCCAGACCATCTTGATTTCAATTTTCCAGGAAATAGCTTGAACTGTGAATTGAAAAGAAGAACTCTGTCTCCTTCCTTAAATTCTTTTGAACTTCTGATTCTTTTATCATGCCATTTCTTCGTTCTTTCCTTATAGATTACCGAATTTTCATATGCATCATGTCTTAATTCTTCTAATTCATTTAGTTGACTTAATCGTAGACGTCCAGCTTCATGCAAATCAAGATTACATGTCTTCAAAGCCCAAAATGCTTTATGCTCAATTTCTACTGGAAGGTGACATGTTTTCCGTAAACATGTCTAAAAGGTGTGGTTCCAATTGGAGTTTTGTAAGATGTTCGAAAATCCCAGAGTGCATCCTCCAATTTTATGGACCATTCCTTCAGATTTGCTCCTATAGTTTTCTCTAGAATACGTTTTAATGCTCGGTTGGTATTTTCAACTTGTCCACTTGTTTGTGGATGATAAGCGGTTGAGATTTTATGAGTTACTCCATATCTTTTGAGAACTTTCTCAAGTTGATTATACATAAATGAGTACCCGATCACTTATTAAAGCTTTTGGTGTTCCAAACCTAGCAAAAAGACATTTTAAGAAATTGACTACAACTCGTGCATCATTAGTTGGGAGAGCTTGTGCTTCCGCCCATTTAGATACATAATCAATGGCAACGAGAATGTAGAGATTATTATGAGATTTTGGAAATAGACCCATAAATTCAATACTCCAAACGTCAAATACTTCACATACTTGAATGACATTTTGTGGCATTTCATCACGTTGACTTATTTTTCCGGCCCTTTGACATGCATTACAGGATTTACAAAGAAGGTGCACGTCTTTGAAAATTTAAGGCCAATAGAATCCAGCATCGTAGACTTTCTTTGCTGTGATTTGAGGCCCATAATTCCCTCATGTTGGTCCTGTGTGACAATGTTTTAAGATTTGACTAGCTTCCTCTCCGAATACGCATCGGCGTATTATTCCATCGCTCCTAAAAATAGTGTTTTATATCACTAAAGAATTTCTTTCGTTTTTGGTACGACAACCCTTTTTCAAGGAATCCACATACTAAGTAGTTTGCAAAGTCTGCAAACCATGAAATTTCACTATAATCGATTTGCAAGAGATATTCATCATGGAAGTTATCTTGTATGGCCGATTCATTTAGTACTTCTAATTCAGGATTTTCAAGACGAGAAAGATGATCAGCGGCGAGATTTTCTGCTCCCTTTTTATCTCGGATGTCAATATCGAACTCTTGTAAGAGTAAGATCCAACAGATTAATTGTGGTTTGGCATCTTGTTTTGAAAATATGTATCTAAGAGCAGAATGATCAGTATAGACCACCGTTTTAGCTAGAACGAGATATGAACGAAATTTGTCAAAAGCAAAGACAATAGCAAGGAGTTCTTTTTCGGTAGTTGTGTAATTCGTTTGTGCTCCTTGTAATGTCTTACTAGCATAATAAATAGGTTGAAATCGTTTTTCAATCCTTTGACCTAAAACAGCTCCCATTGCAAAATCATTTGCATCGCACATGAGTTCAAATGGTAGATTCCAATTTGGAGTTATCATGATCGGCGCATTAGTGAGTTTTTATTTAAGAATATGAAAAGATTTTATGCATTCATCCGAAAAGATGAATGGAGCATCTTTTTCTAGGAGTTTATTCATAGGAGTGGCAATTTTAGAGAAATCTTTTATGAAACGTCGGTAAAAACCGACATGCCCTAGAAAAATCCTAACTCCTCTAACATTGGTGGGATGTGGAAGTTTAGCAATTACATCTACTTTAGCTCTATCCACTTCAATTCCTTCTCTTGAAATTTTATGACCAAGAACGATGCCTTCTTTAACCATGAAATGACATTTCTCCCAATTAAGTACTAGATTTGATTTTTCGCATCTAATAAGCATTCGTTCAAGATTAATTAGACATGTTTCAAAAGTATCACCGAAGACTGAAAAGTCAACCATGAAAACTTCCATGCATTCTTCTATCATGTCGTGAAAAATCGCCATCATGCACCTTTGAAAGGTTGCAGGGGCGTTGCAAAGTCCGAATGGCATGCGTTTGTAAGCAAAAGTACCATGAGTGAACGTGAAGGTAGTTTTCTCTTGGTCCTCGGGTACGATTAGAATTTGAAAGTATCCGGAGAAACCGTCAAGAAAATAATAGTAACTATTCCCAGCTAACCTTTCCAACATTTGATCAATGAAAGGTAAGGGAAAGTGATCTTTTCTGGTGGCGTCATTTAATTTTCTATAATCAATACAAACACGCCATCCTGTTACTGTCCTGGTGGGAATAAGCTCATCTTTTTCATTTATGATGACAGTGATGCCACCTTTCTTAGGTATGCATTGAACTGGGCTTACCCATAAACTATCAGAGATTGGATAAATTAAACATGCATCAAGCAGTTTAATAATTTCTTTCTTAACAACTTCTTGCATATTAGGATTTAGTCTTCGTTGGCGTTGCACATATGTTTTATGACCTTCTTCCATAAGGATTTTATGTGTGCAATACGAAGGACTTATACCTTTAATGTCATGAATCTTCCATGCAATAGCTGGTTTATGAGCTTTTAGCACAGAAATGAGTTGAGATTTTTCATTTTTCGTAAGAGAAGACGAGATTATTACAGGTAATTCAGATTCACCATGTAAATAAGCGTATTCTAAATGTTTTGGAAGTGGATTTAACTCTAATATTGTTGTTTCTTCTATCAATGATTTGTATTGATATCTGTCTTCCTCTTTCAGTACTTGAAGTTCTTCTATTGTTGGTTCGTATTCATTAGCCATTAGTATAGCTAACATTTCAACTTCATCAATTGGTTCAGTTCTTTCTCCTAAAGAACATTCTCCTGTTCCTTGTAATTCTAGAAATTCTTGTAAGAATTCTTTCTATGAATCTATGGTTTGAACATAATAACATGTATCATCTGCAGATTGCGGTTGTTGCATAGCTCTATCAACAGAAAAGGTAACACTCTCGTCCTCTATACTTAGGGTCAGTTTCTTACCGAACACGTCTATTATTGCTTTAGCTGTGTTTAAGAATGGTCTTCCTAATATAAGAGAAACTCAAGAATCTTCTTCCATGTCCAGAATAACAAAGTCTACTGGAAATAAAAGTACCAACTTTAACTAGCATGTTCTCCATTATCCCTCTAGGATATTTTATTGATCGATCGGTTAGTTGTATGCTTATTCGTGTTGGTTTTAATTCTCCAAGGTCTATTTTAGCGTATAATGAATATGGCATTAATTTTATACTAGCACCTAAGTCTGACAATGCTTCTATTGAACTAAGACTACCCAGAAAACATGAAATTGTGAAACTTCCCGGATCTGATAATTTTTCTGGTATCTTATTCAACAGCACTGTAGAACAATTAGCATTCATTGTAACAGCCGAGAGTTCTTCCATTTTCTTTCTATTTCTTTCAGGAATTTAGCATATCTTGGCATTCCTGAAATCACATCAATGAAAGGAAGATTGACATTTATTTGTTTAAACATATCTAAGAATTTGGATTGCTCAGCTTCAAGTCTTTCTTTTCTCATTTTACCCGGGTAAGGAAGTGATGGTTGGTATGGTTTAACATAAGGCTTTGCCTTAATTGTGTTATCTTCATTAACCTTTTCAACTACCGATTCTGTTTCTTTATCTTGCTCAGGCTGTGGTCCCTGTTGAGTAGGAATAGAGTCGTCAGAAATTACAAGCATTTCAGATGGTTTAAGTGTAATACCACTTCTTGTGGTAATGGCTTTAGCTGTTTCATTCTGGGGGTTAGAATTTGTATCACTAGGTAGACTCCCCGGTTTTCTTTCACCTATCAACCTTGCTAGGTTGCTTTCTTCTTGTTTCAGATTTTGGATTGAAGCTTGTTGATTCCTAAATGCTTGAGCATTTTGTTCATTAGTTTGTTTATGAGATGTAAATAACTGGTTTTGAGAATCTATTAACTTTGCCATCATCTCGTCCAGGTTTGTCTTTTTCTCATCGGTTTGTGGTGGTTTATTAAAATAACCAGGTCTTTGCTGATTATACGTATTATTGGGTACTTGTTGATTACTAGGACCTTGTTGGTTATTTTGTTGAGCATTTTGATTGTATAGAACGTTTTGATTTCAATTGTAGTTTGGCCTTGGCGGTTGATAATTATTTTGATAATTATTTCCCGGCCTTTGGTTCATATATGAAACATTCTCTATTTGTTCCATAGTTTGTTCAACACTGAGACAATCTTTTGTCAAATGTGATCCTCCACACTGCTCACAACTAATGCGTATTGCGTGAATATCTTTAGTCATCTTTTCCATTCGTCTCTCGAAAGCGTCTAACTTTGCGGAAATGGAATCAAAGTCATGGCTAGAATCGGCTCTAGCCGCTTTAGATGAACGAAATATATCTTTCTCTTGGTGCCACTCATGTGAGTGGGATGTTGTATTATCAATAATTTTGTGAGCTTCGGTTGCAGTTTTCTTCATAATGAAACCACCAGCTGTTGTGTCGATATCTTTTCGTGTAGCGACGTCGACTCCTTTGTAAAATATTTGTACTATTTGATAAGTATCTAGACCATGTTGAGGACAACTTCTCAACATTTTTTCGAACCTTGTCCATGCCTTATATAACATTTCATTTGGCTTTTGTGCGAATGTGGCAGTTTCTCCTTGAAGTCTCAAAGCTTTAGATGCCGGAAAGAATCTTTTGAGAAATTTCTCAACTAAAACATCCCATGAATCAATCGCTCCTTCAGGTAACAATTCTAACCAATATTTGGCTTCTCCCTTTAAAGTCCAGGGAAACAACATGAGATAGATATGTTCAACCTCAATTTCACTAATTTTGAATAGAGTATAGATCCTATTAAAAGTTCGAAAATGTTCATTTGGATCTTCTTTTGGCGTACCACTAAATTGGCACTGATTAGTTACCATGTGTAGGATTTGTCCTTTGATTTCATAATCTGGCGCATTAACGTCTGGTTGAATAATTGCGTGACCTTGGCCAGTGCGTGTAGCTTTCATTCGGTCCTCCATACTTTGAGGTTCCGTTTCTTCCATGATTGAAATTGTTGACTCTGGATCACTAGTAGATTCTGATTTAACGATTTCTTCCTCGATATTCTTCGGATGAGTAATTTGTGGGTCAGGAGGAATGATTAGTGGTTCAGGATCTCTGGATTGTCCTTGAATATCCTCCGGGTCCTCAATTGTGAAGTCGGTTTCAAAAATTGTATTATCAAAAATTTGAGTTAGAGTACTTGTTCGACTAGATGATGATTTTAAAGAAAAATCAATGGCGATAATATTGGCTAGATGTCTTGATCGAGTTACAGGTGGTGAACGTATGAACGGTGGTGAACATTTTGCTCGGTGCATTCACTGAATATCCTATTAGTTATAAAGATAAAAATTATATAAGTTATTAAATTAATAGACTTTTCTGATTTTGCCAACGTTTCGAATAGCCAATAGATGCAGCAGGTAGCCAGGACCCTTTAAATCGGAAGCCCACAACTCGCCACTAACAAATCTAACTATTACTACGAACCATAAAATTTTGGATGTCTATCAATTTAACCGCTTAAAATAATTTTTCGTCGAAATTTAAAGAAAATAAAGAAAATTCTATGTCCTAAAAACAAGAGCGTAGAAATGAGAAAGAAAAAGCGCGTCGAAAAATAAGAGGCGAAAAACAAACGTCGAAAAATAAAAATAAGAAAGTAAAGCGTCGAAACTTAAAAGCCTAAAAACTAAAAATTAAAACTTGCGTCTAAAGGTATTAAAGCTTAAAGGAATTCTAAACAGAAAACGGCAATTACTTAAAAAGGTACTAAAATTTATAAACTGCGTCACAAAATTCTAAAGCGTATAAATCTTAATCTAAAGAAAAAGCACTTAAGGGATTTTACGGCAAAACTTAAAAATCTAGGAATATAAAATACTACGGCAAAAACTAAGCTTTAAAACTAATTACGAAAGATAAAAATACAAATTACGAATTAAAAGATTAAAATATACAATTAATAAAAAGATACAAAAAATGATAAAATTACTTATTTTTATAAAAATATTATTTTTATATTATTATTTTATAAAAGTATTAATTTTATAATTAATAATAATATTAACACTTAAAATTACTAATTAATTACTAAAACTAAAATTAAAAATTAATTAATTAATTAAACCCTAATTAGGTTAAACAATAATAATAAATAATAATAACCTACTTCGTAATTAATGGTGTACCAGGTCAGGCGTGTCAGAAGACACCATGCGGTCGCATGGTTTTCTGCCTTCACTCTCATGCGATCGCATGGAGTGCAGGTTCAGATTATATGCAGGCCAAAAAAATGCAGGTTCAGCGTATTTTTTTTTCTTTTTCTGATTTAAATTTATATAAAGTATTATATAATTTAAATAAAACTTATATTTTAAAAAAATACTTATTAGTTTTTGTAACTAAAAAAATAAAAACTTTTTAATTTAAACACTTAAAAATATAGATAAATATTTTTTTTTATGTTTTTATATTTTTGTTTTTTAATATTTAAAACTTATATAAATATATTTTTACAAAAATAGCTTAAAACTAATTTTTTTTATATAGCGTTTCGCTTTCGGCGTGATGTTCCCCGGCAGCGGCGTAAAAAATACTTGATGTGTGCAGCGGTGTAGTACGAAATACTATTATAGTTTACTACAAAATACTATTAAATACGATACAATTTTACACAAGTTATTTATTTATTTATAAAATGGATATACCTAAACCTTGCTACTGAAACGACCCGTCCTAATCCATCCGGACGAAGTCCATATCGATTATAAACGATTTATAATAGTTGATTACATCGCTAGGTAATTGACCTCTATATGATACATTTTACAAACATTGCATTCGTTTTTAAAAGACAAACTTGCTTTACATCGAAAGTTGACGGCATGCATACTATTTCATAATATATCCAATTATAATTGACTTAATAATAATCTTGATGAACTCAATGACTCGAATGTAACGTCTTTTGAAATATGTCATGAATGACTCCAAGTAATATCTCTAAAATGAGCAAATGCACAACGGAAGATTTCTTTCATACTTAAGAATAAAAATGCTTTCAAGTGTTAACCAAAAGGTTGGTGAGTTCATGGTTTATCGTAAACAATAAAATTCAGTACTTTTGATAGACCACAAGATTTATATGTGAATGGTACAAATGGGCCCGAATCCTATACCCACCTGTAATGTACATGCGATATCTTTTAAGTACAGTACACCTTACTCGTGTACGAAACCATTTTTTTCATAATGCTTAGCAGAGTAGGTTCGTATCCTTTTATCCCCCGTAGGTTGCCTCGCGATTTTTAATATCTTTCATAAACATAATCTCATATCAGGCATTTCGCACGGCATAGAGATAAAAGTCATTCATACGAACTACAAACACTTGGTAAATGGTAATCTACCTTAACAAGATGCATATAGAATATCCCCCGCATACCGGCATTCCGCACGGTCATGCAAAGACATACAATCAGGCCACTTTTTAAATATGATGGTTGTGTACACCTCACAAACAGACCATATCTTTTAAAGCTGGCGGTTGTATAACTATTTCAAAGTACTAAAGCATCCGGTACTTTGTATGGGGCTCGTTGGGCCCGATAGATCTATCTTTAGGATTCACGTCGTCTGTTCCCTAATTCTTAGATTACCAGACTAAAAGGGGTGATATCCGGTGTACTCATAATAACTCATTCGTAGAATGTTTTTAAGTACTTATGTCTATTTCGTCAAATATTTATAAAAGCATTTCATGCATTTGCAGTTCCAAAATATATTTCAAAAGCATTTCATAAAGCAGTTGTAAAAACGGCGCATGTATTCTCAGTCCCAAAAATGTAAAGAGTAAAAGGGAATCAAATGAACTCACCATACTGTATTTTGTAGAAAAAATACATATGACGACATTTAACAAGTGTAGGGTTGGCCTCGGATTTACGAACCTATATCATTCGTATATATATTAAAACATATACTTGTAATCAAACAAATATATATATTATTTAGTGATTTCATTTTTATATTAAAAATTTATAGCTTTCATTATTTGTTTATATATATTCATTTCATATATTTCGAAGATATTAATATAGTTAAGTTATGTATATTAAATATATCTTTATATGAAGCTCATTTGTTTGTGAAAATGTTAATTATGATAATATTAATTTTAGTAATAATAATGATATCTTATAATAATAATGGTAAAAGTGATATTAATAATGTAAAAAATAATAATAATGGTATTACTAATGATAATAATACTAAATTTATATTAATATTGGTAAAAATGATAATAGTTATAATACTTAATATTACTAGTAAAGGTATTTATGTCAATAATTATATTAATGATAATACTAGAAAAAAAAATTGATATTATACATTAATAATGATAAAAGTGATAGTTTTAATAAAATGATAACTTTGAAGGTTTTTAGTTATAATGACACTTCCAATAAAAATATTAATAATGATAATGATTTTAATAATGATAATAATAACAATATTAGTAGTAATAATACTTATGCTATTTATAATAATGATAAAATGATAATAGCAGTCTCATTGCAAATGATAATATTAATAATCATAATATTACTAATACCTAATAATGATAATAATTGTTAATCACTTCTTATATTGGTAATATTAATAACAATAATAATTATAATACTAATTTTAATAACAATAACAATAATAATCATGATAATAATAATAATAATAATAATAATAATTAACATTAATAAATAATAATAATAATAATAATAATAATAATACATAAAGACTACCTCAAATGAAGGATTTTCCAAAAAAAAACTCCCATGCCCGGGCTCGAACCATCGACCTCTCGTTAATCGACCCAACACCCAAACCATCCAAGCTATTCTGTTTTTCTGTTATTATACATGATTCAAATTCATTTAACCCGTCTGTTTTTCTGATTACTCTTTCTTTACCAATTCAAAATCAACCAAAGATCATACTAAGGTTTTAACAAGTTTTAAAATTCGAATCATATCAGAAATTGAAACAGAAACGTTCCTTAGTGAGTGATTGAATTAATTTAAAATAGCAAAAAGAAAAAAAATATATAATAAAATCAAATTGTAACTAAAAAGACACGATGAATAACTTAATACGTGATTTTGAATTACAAGAGGTTTTAGCTTTAGATTTCCACATGAAATATGTTGTAAACCTTTCTTAGAAACTATCTCAATAATCAATTGGACATGAAACACAACAGAGAACTCGAATTTCTTCAAAAATGAATCGGTTGACTTTTGAAACCAAAACTTTTACCTCACAATTCGAATTCGTTTTGACAAATTGAGCTTTGAAAGTTTGCAGCTAGTTTGAAATAGGGATTCTAAGCCTAAATGCATCAATACATTTTGTTTTAAAATTTGAAATCAAGGTTTTTGGAATTTTAACTCAAGAACAGGGCATACGACTGCTTTCTTGATTTTTCTTCTATTGAATTTCGAATTGAAAGCTGTCAAAAGGTATATGTGTTTGGTAGTTGATTATGTAGGGTTAAAATGGTTTCAATTATCAATGACATTAATTGATTTATGGTGAATGTAGTCGCCTGCTAACAGAAAGTCGAAAGTAAAAATAATAAAAGAAAATTTTTAATCGTGACATTCAACAGAATTTGGATTTGTTGTTTGGATGGAATTTGATTAGTACTATTTGGAGACCAGAAACAAAAGATTTTACAGGTTGAAAGATGCTGGTAACAACTTCGTACGAATTATATGCCATTTTATTTAATTTAAATTAATAATTAATTTATATATTATTAATAATAATAATAATAATAATAATAATAATAATAATACTAATTTCCTAAATATCTATATTTGTATATATCGCATATATATATATATATATATATATATATATATATATATATATATATATATATATATATATATATATATATATTTGTATTTACATATCACAGTATTTGTATGTCTATTATATTTATTTATTTTCTTTATAGATTATAATTAATCTTAATATTAAATTTAACTATAATAATAATACTCTTAATATTAAAATAAGACAAATTTATAATAATAATATTACTAATGATAATGATAATAATTATCATAAAATGCATAACTATAATATTGTTAATAACAATAGATCTAATAATACTAATATTAT
Organism: Rutidosis leptorrhynchoides; assembly: GCF_046630445.1. NCBI lineage: Eukaryota > Viridiplantae > Streptophyta > Magnoliopsida > Asterales > Asteraceae > Rutidosis > Rutidosis leptorrhynchoides. The sequence goes on along the minus strand of NC_092339.1, from coordinate 340,924,531 downwards.
TAATATCAATAATATTAATAATAATAATACTTTATCAATCTATATATATAAAGTTCACATCTATAATTTATTAATAACATTAATATTGATATTAATATTGGAAGTAGTAACAATATTATTATATAGCCTATATTTTTATTTGTATTATATATATGTATCATTACTTATGTAATATATATTATATATTAACTTTCTTTGAATATTTATTATTTATATAATACAATTAATAATAATTATACAATATATATATATATATATATATATATATATATATATATATATATATATAGTTTTATTATTAACAAAATTTTATCTTGTGTAATACATTACATTATTAACTCAATTGATTAATCTGTATTTTATCATTTCGATTTATTATTTAAACTTATATATATATATATATATATATATATATATATATATATATATATATATATATATACGACCATTGTTCGTGAATCGTCGGGAACAGTCGAAATTGAATGGATGCAAGAAAACAGTTCAAAATTTGAGACTCAACTTTACAGACTTTGCTTATCGTGTCGAAATTATGTAAAGATTAAGTTTAAATTTGGTCGAAAATTTTTGGGTCGTCACAGTACCTACCCGTTAAAGAAATTTTGTCCCGAAATTTGATTGAGGTTGTCATGGCTAACAATAAGAATATTTTCATAACGAATATAAGCTGATAAATAGAGTGTTATTACTGTTGAGTAATATGGATAAGATAATTCGACTACTCGAAGAGTACGAGTGGAGCTATCACAAAAGAATGAAATAAGTAAATGGTGTTTCGTCAAATCTTTTGACGTGGATAGGTTAATTTTCGAAGTTCAAGGAATTTAAAGAAAATCTTCGTAATAAGATTTGATTCTCCGGTAATTAAGGAATATTAGGATTTTCTTCGATTAAATGCGATAATCTGTCTTGATTGCTCTGTCGGATATTTCACTATAATTTCACCCCCTTCGTTTTATTTATGTTTTGGAGTTCCATACTTTTGTTTTCTCTTTTCGATTTTAAGTCAAGCAAATAATGGTCCAGAATTTGTAGGTATGAAATTTGAAATGAACATAGTTAATGTTCTAAGAAATTGTAATGGCAAAATCTTGATTTGTCAAATTACCAGAATATCCGGAAAAGGCTGAATCATCAAAAAAATATTTTCTTGATATTTTTAGAGATTAAATAGAATACCAGAGTCGTGTAACATGGCACATGATGACATTATGATCTGTGAATCATCACGTTCTATTTAGCAACTCAGCATGACTTACTGTAATATAATCACGTTGATCAAGTGTCATTATATTATACTAACTCATGCATCAATTTCCAACACTACTTCAAAAACATTCATAATTTAAACTCGGAGGTTATAGAATTTTTGAAATTAAAACAGTTTCTTTTATGATATAATATTGATAGCACGAAGAGATAAATAATTCCAGACATGAATACTTATGAAAATATCCTCAGAAATATCGAAGATATTTATGACATTATTTTAGAATTTCTAAGATCGAAGGTTGATGAAGAAAATCCTTTCGCAAGGATTTGGAATAAATAAGGAGTAAGATATTCGCTAAAGAGTTCATCAGATATAGAATCATCAGGATTCTTTATGTACAAGTTTAGTCCTTGTGATTTATTCAGAGTCTCCTTCATGGTTTGCTCAATCTATTTTTCCAGTTCCAACTTTTCTGAACTTTGCCCATATACTATTCTTTATCTTTATACCTTCGACTGTTAAGGTCGTGTACAGTTTTTGCTACTATATTCAGTTTTTTCAGAATTCATAGTATTGATTCGTAGACTTGGTGTTTTTTTTCCAGAATTCCAGGATGGAAAATCATAATTCTAAGAGATAAATATTATATGAATACATATAACTGTTGCTGTAGACATGCTGCGAGATTCGAAATACGGATTTGTTGATTCTCGTTAATTGGTATGGCAATTCTCGTTACAAGATGCGGATGAGTATATGATAGAGTTTTAATGAACAAATATAATGGTTCTTCGGAGAAACTTAAGTCAATGAGTAATGAAGTTGTTGGTAAGTTTACTGCTAATGTGGTGGAATATAAATGGTTCTCCGGTAACGATGATGAAGGGGTAATCTTTATATATCAAAGTTATAATAAAGCTTATCCAAATGAAAAGTCGAAGTTAATTTGCTGGAGCTGTGCCAAAATTGGCTACCTTGAAAAGGGATTGTAAAGTTATTTTGGGTAATAATAATATTAAAGGATCCAGCACAGATACATGTTTAAAGTTTACTCAGGTTCTGAGAGTTTTCTAGGTGCATGCCCATCTGCATAAGTTCTCCCTTTCGCAGATAACGTGTGGTTGGTTCATCCTCTCGATTGAGGTGTTTTCAAAAATCATGAAAGGTTTGAACTCAGATTGTAATCGTCAAGATACAAATGAGGTTTAAGATGAAATCAAGTGGTAAACTTGCAGAAATGTTTAGTTTAATATGTTATAATCAATATTTTAATTCATTTTAATTGTCCAATATTGGTAGTCCACAGTTAGCAATTCAATAATTCATATATAGTTTAATATATAATATTCGAATTAATTAATGCGTATCGTGACCCGTGTACATGTCTCAGACTCGATCACAACTCAAAGTATATATATTATTGTAGAATCAACCTCAACCCTGTATAGCTAACTCGAGCATTACCGCATATAGAGTGTCTATGGTTATTCCAAATAATATATATATATATATATATATATATATATATATATATATATATATATATATATATATATATATATATATATATATATATATATATATATATATATATATATATATATATATATATATATATATATATATATATATATATATATATATATATATATATATATATATGATATGTCAAAACCTTGTATACGTGTCCCGATATTTAAAGTGCGTAAAATAAATAACAGAAATTAAATGATGATAAATGTAATTGTGATAAATTGCAATAAATAAATGTAATCAGTTAGCTAGGAACATTTAGCTGAAAACAGTTAGCGTGGATTCTTAACAAAATTTCTCATAGTTAATTTGTTTGTTTCTAACAAATTTTATCTTGTCCAATGTTTTCTTCATTATGCCACTTGTTGGATTCTGATAAGTCAAAATCCAATTATGAAATTGAATAAAAATGGTTACTCTGTGGTGAACGGATTCGTATAGCTGTGGTTGTGAGTAGGATAGTAAATGACTGTTGAATCAGATTCGAAGAATGTACAGTGTAACTTATTAATGTGAAATTTAAATATTCCTCGGGTATTACCTACCCGTTAAAATATTTTCACCATTAACAGTTTGTACGAAAGAGTTTTTAATTACGATCTTTATAAAAATATATATACATATATATTTTCTTCAGATGTAATCATGGATTTAATGAGTTAATATGATATTAATCTCATTTGCTTTTTGGTTTGAGCTAGAATAAGTAATCTTTAAAACTTCTAGAAATCACATATTCTTCGTAGAATATTTCTTCAATGAAGTTATGGATCAATACTTCATCGTTAACTATTAGGAACCACATATTCTTCGCAGAATATTTCTTCAATGAAGTTATGAATCAATACTTCATCGTTAACTATTAGAAACCACATATTCTTCGCAGAATATTTCTTCAATGAAGTTATGGATCAATACATCATCATTCATTGTTGTTGGTACTCCTTGGTATCTATTCTGTTTTTCTGTTATTATACACGATTCAAATTCATTTAACCCGTCTGTTTTTCTGATTACTCTTTCTTCACCAATTCAAAATCGACCAAAGACCATACTAAGGTTTTAACAAGTTTTAAAATTCGAATCATATCAAAAATTGAAACAGAAACATTCCTTAGTGAGTGATTGAATTAATTTAAAACAGCAAAAAGAAAAAAAATATAATAAAATCAAACTGTAACTAAAAAGGCACGATGAACAACTTAATACGTGATTTTGAATTACAAGAGGTTTTAGCTTTAGATTTCTACATGAAATATGTTGTAAACCTTTCTTAGAAACTATCTCAATAATTAATTGGACTTGAAACACAACAGAGAATTCGAATTTCTTCAAAAAACGAATCGGTTGACTTTTGAAACCAAAACTTTGACCTCACAATTCGAATTCGTTTTGACAAATTGAGCTTTGAAAGTTTGCAGCTAGTTTGAAATAGGGATTCTAAGCCTAACTGCATTAATACATTTTGTTTTAAAATTTGAAATCAAGGTTTTTGGAATTTTAACTCAAGAATAGGGCATACGACTACTTTCTTGATTTTTCTTCTATTGAATTTCAAATTGAAAGCTGTCAAAAGGTATCTGTGTTTGGTAGTTGATTATGTAGGGTTAAAATGGTTTCAATTATCAATGATATTAATTGATTTATGGTGAATGTAGTCGCCTGCTAACAGAAAGCCTGAAGTAAAAATAATAAAACAAAATTTTTGATCGTGACATTCAACAGAATTTGGATTTGTTGTTTGGATGGAATCTGATTAGTACGATTTGGAGACCAGAAACAAAAGATTGTACAGGTTGAAAGATGCTGGTAACAACTTCGTACGAATTATATGCCATTTTATTTAATTTAAATTAATAATTAATTTATATATTAATAATAATAATAATAATAATAATAATAATAATAATAATAATAATAATAATAATAATAATAATACTGATTTCCTAAATATCTATATCTGTATATGTCGCATATATATATATATATATATATATATATATATATATATATATATATATATATATATATATATTGTATGAACATATCACAGTATTTGTATATCTATTATATTTATTTATTTTCTTTATAGATTATAATTAATCTTAATATTAAATTTAACTATAATAATAATACTCTTAATATTAAAATAAGACAAATTTATAATAATAATATTACTAATGATAATGATAATAATTATCATAAAATGCATAACTATAATATTGTTAATAACAATAGTACTAATAATACTAATATTATTAATATCAATAATATTAATAATAATAATAATACTTTATCAATATATATATATATATATATATATATATATATAAAGTTCACATCTATAATTTATTAATAACATTAATATTGATATTAATATTTGAAGTAGTAACAATATTGTTATATAGCCTATATTTATATTTGTATTATATATATGTATCATTACTTATATAATATATATTATATATTAACTTTCTTTGAATATATATATATATATATATATATATATATATACATATATATATATATACATATATATATATATATATATATATATATATATATATATAGTTTTATTGTTAACAAAATTTTATCTTGTGTAATACATTACATAATTAACTCAATTGATTAATCTGTATTTTATCATTTCGATTTATTATTTAAACTTATATATATATATATATATATATATATATATATATATATATATATATATATATATATATATATACTACCATTGTTCGTGAATCGTCGGGAACAGTTGAAATTGAATGAATGCAAGAAAACAGTTCAAAATTTGAGACTCGACTTTACAGACTTTGCTTATCGTGTCGAAATTATGTAAAGATTAAGTTTAAATTTGGTCGAAAATTTCCGGGTCGTCACAGCTGCAACACTTATATGCAGTGTACCTAATCGTAGAGTAGTGTAGTTTTTAGTAAGTCTGATTCGTTCCACAGGGAGCTAGCTGAGTTTAACGCTATATTTTTCACACTATATTTGTATAAATATATATAAGTAGTATTATTATTATTATAAAGGGGGTTTTTACCGGTTAATGACCGGTTTGTCGATTTTAAAACTTAAGTCACAATTAAAACCTAATGCAAAAATATATAAATATAACTTATTTTAAAGCGTAAAATAAATGACGATAATTAAAAGTGCGATAATTAAAAGTGCGGTAATTTAAAGTACGATAAATAAAATGACAGTAAATAAAATTGCGATGAGATACAAAATAAAGGAATTATGCTTATTTAAACTTCCATAATTATGATGTTTAACGTTTTGATTTTAATTTATTACCATGGGTTAATTATCCTTTGTCCTGGATTATTTGATAAGTCCATCTGGTTTTGTCCATAATAGTCCATCGATCATAATTATAAAGTGCGAGGGTCTTTGCCAAATTAACCTTATACCCGAAGTCAAATATTCCAACTAATTGGGTATTTAAACTGTAACAAGGTCTTAATACTTTGTTTAATGATTACACCAGGTTATCGACTGTGTGTAATCCAAGGTCTTAATACTTTATTAACAATTACACCAATTACCCTTGAATGTAATCCACCCCTATTTTAATGAGTCCATTGACTATTAATCCATCCCCGTGTCCGATCAAATGAACAATTATTAGTATTTATAGATATCCTGCCCACCGTACCCAGTCAAGCGTATGTGGTTATATATAAATATGTCAAGTTGTAATCTCTATATTAAATTAACAAGATATCATTTAGTTAATTAAATATAAAGCCCATTAATAGCCCATAGTCCAATTTCCACAAGTGTCGGTCTTTTGTCCAAACCCCAATTATGGTTCAAAACCCAATAACCCAGTTTTTAATATTTAGTCCAACATCACGATTACTTTGTCTTAAATAAGTATAATAATAACTTAGCTGCGAGACATTAATTTAAAAAGGTTGAACATAACTTACAATGAGTATTAATCGCGTAGTGTTACACGAACAGAATTTCGACTTACAAACTTAAAACATTCGCTATAATAACCTTATTATTATTATTATTATTAACTTAATATTAAAATTATAATTATAAAATAAATATAAATATATATTGAGAGAGTGAGAAAGATCAGTGAATTAATTGTGTGTATCATTCGTTGAATTCGTTGGCTATTTATAGCACTTAGCCTGACATTTGCTGCCATGCGATCGCATGGAATTTGTGCCTCCAGGCTATACGATCGCATGGCCTCCTGATCCAGCTCATATGCTTGCCAAAAAGGTGGGCGGCTCTTATATTTAATATATATTATATAATATATATAATATATATAATTATATATATATTATATTATATTCTTGTGCAATGTTGACTTGTAATTTTAGCTCCGATGACTCGCGCGTTGATGCTCGATTCATGTCTCAGTTTCGGATTTTCGAACGTCCTTTCGTACGCGTAGATATCTTGTACTTTGCGTTTTGCGGCTTGTACTTTTGTAATTTTTAGACGTTTCTCGTCAATAAATTGAACCACTTGAATTGTATCTCATATATTTGAGCTTTTTGGTCATTTGCGTCTTCAAATTGTCGAATCTGTCTTTTGTGTGATGACTCGGAAATTTTCGAGCAAATTTAAACTTATTCTTATATGATTTCGACACGATAAGCAAAGTCTGTAATGTTGAGTCTAAAAAAAAAAAAAAAAAAAAAAACTTTGAACTGTGTTCATGTATACATTTGACCTTTCAACTATTTATATGGATTCAATGAACCTTTGACTATTCCCGACTATTCACGAACAATTTATTTGTAAATGATTATGTATATATATATATATATATATATATATATATATATATATATATATATATATATATATATATATATATATATACATACCTATATAAATGTAAGTATATATATGATGATTAAAAATTATAAAATATAATTTAAACATTAGAATTAAATATGTAAAATAAGATACCAAATAATTAAGTGTAATTTAAAATGAGTCTATATATAAATATATAATTAAAAATATATTTATTATAATATTATTATCATTATTTTCCTTATTATTAATATCAATATCTGTAGTATTAATATTATATATAAAATTGGAAATATGTAACATGTTATATCTTAATTATAAATTATATTATTATTAGATATTATTGTTACATTATCATTAATAATAATAATTATTATTAAAGTTATCATAAATTTTAATATTATTATTTTCATAATTAGTAATAATATTATTGTTAGTTACTATTATTATTATTATTATTATTATTATTATTATTATTATTATTATTATTATTATTATTAATATTAATAGTATTATTATTATTATTAATGTATTTATTAATTATTAAATAAAATATATAAAATCAAAGAAATAATTGAATCTGTTTCATGTACCTTTCCTACATTGTTTTTTTTTTTGAACGGCAATATTGCATCAGTCCGGACCAAAGCTTAGTCATCATTTGCACACACACACACGTTCGGGCAGGAAACCCGAACCACGATCACAGGGATCCGAACCCTTAAACCATCCCGAGGGGCAGGCGGGCCGGACCTTAGTCCCGGATCGGGTCGGTAAAACCTTTCCTTTGGGCTGACCTCAATGGAGCCTATTTCAGTCCATGTTTAATTTGGTCATTCAGAAGCCTTTCCTACATTGTTAAATTGATTCTTCATCTTGAAGTAGTACAAATCATAAAATTTAAAATCAAGTTACAATCCAAATTCAGTTTAGAGTCACAATCTACTTTATTTTTTTTATTTTTTATTTCTATCCTGAGTAAATATTTCTGTCGAATTATTCGTACTATGAAAGCTTTAACTTAGCTAGTGGAACTGCAATTACATTATCATTTACCAATGCCAATTGAATGAAAACAGAAAAAAATTAAATTTAAAACTTTCAAAGAACATCACTACACCATAATTCGAAACAAAACTTTGAAACCACCATCACCTTCGAATATTAATCACTATCACAACCCTTCTCTTGTTCCTTTCTCTTCGTGGATCACATCATCCTTCATCCCATTGCCATCGACCATCAAGAATAGCCCGCTGCTATTCTGTGACGACCCAAAAATTTATGACCAAATTTAAACTTAATCTTTATATGATTTCGACTAATTTTAAACCAAACTCTCGATACGATATATTAATTTTGACGCGATAAGAAAAGTCTGTAATGTTGAATCTAAAGAATTTTGAATGGTTTAATATATTCATTTAACTTCGACCATTTTCGAAGATTCACGAACAACTATTTGTAAATAGATATGTATATATATATATATATATATATATATATATATATATATATATATATATATATATATATATATATATATATATATATATATATATATATATATATATATATATATATATGAATATTATTTGTAAATATATAGTAATATTAAATTTATTTAGTTAAAAATATATAATTAGTTTAATCATTTATGTAATAAAATTTGTTAATTAAAATGTGTATATATATAGTATATTGAAAGTGAATGATTTCGAATCTATTTAGTAAACGACAGTTACACTCATTTATCATTCGATCAATATTAAACAAGTTAAAATCGAACGTATGTGATTTCAAAATAAACGATGATCCGAAAATAAGTTTTACAAATTATAAACTTATTAAAAATGTATTTAGGAATAATTTGTTGAATCTTAAGACTTTTTATATTTTTACTTGGGGTTGGGAGTGGATAATTAATGTAATTTTTATTTAATAGTTAATGACCGAATTTTATACCATAATGACCAAAATAAATAAATATAATTAATTTAAAAATATGGGATTTTTCTGAACACTTTTATCCGCCGCTTATTAACAACGGAGTACGAAATACCATGCGTGAGTTAACTATCGGCAGAATAGTAGGAAATGACTTTGCACGTTTCTTAAATTGTGTTACTATGTTATTATTATTATTATTATTATTATTATTATTATTATTATTATTATAATTACTATTACTATTATTATTATTATTATTATTATTATTATTATTATTATTATTATTATTATTATTATTATTATTATTATTATTATTATTATTATTATTATTATTATTATTATATCAACTATCCATTAAAGAGTCACACATAAATATAATATGAATGAGTCACTGTCAATTCCTGAATCATCCGCGCACATCTAGTTTTCATGGTCCAATTTAATCAATATTATATACAATACAATCTCTCATATTCCTTACCACATAATAAAAACCTCAACAAATTGCTCGGTCAAATTCCATGCACAATAATTGTGAAATTAGGGGACACGTTATAAATCAACTTATATCCTTGATAAAAAAAATAGATTACTCATTTACATTAAATATAAAAATCGTAAAAATTGTGTGGGTCAAGATAAGCGTGCCCCTACATTCCATCTATTAAACAAATCGAGATCCTAATCTTTATGGTATAATTTATGGTACATATTTTTGATTCCATTTACCTAACTTGCGAACCCAATTGTACACAGCTCATTCACCAAACTCTCCATACAAATGAGTCCCCCCCAAATAAACCTATGCAATTGTTAAGAATATATTCAGAGAAAAAGAACACATGGAATGAAACCGTGAGGGAAACGTGAAGCTTTCGTATTAATTTTGTCTCTAACTCGATTCCCATTTTAAAGGTAAATATTAAGTAACTTGCATATAAACGTTCTTTGTAGTCTCTGTTAATCATACATTTTTCATCTATGTAATCGAAACAAAATAAAACGATCATTAAATTAATCGAATATGCGGGTCTTTAAATGTATCGTTTGTGAATGGTTCGAAACCTAAATTTTTAAACTGCTACTTCGTTATCTTATATGATTTATTGTTAATACCAAAAAGTTAATAAATAATCTAAATTTTTTACAAAATTTAAGTATTCAAATTTAGAAATCGGTAGTACGAATGAAACAAAAGAAAATGAAAAGAGGTAATCACATTTCAAGTTACACTTCCAGTCATCGAGTTTTCTATAAGTCTACAAAAATTGCAAGCAAAAAAAAATAAAATAAAAATAAAAAATTATACATGTTTATCCCCTGTAATGTGTATACTATTACAATTCAACTCCAAATAGATTTTAAAGATATTTGTTAAATGACTATGTAATCAGTAAATGGTAATAACTAAATTTTCTACACCAGTGGGATGAAATTTTACATTAATCCAGTGTTGCATTCAAACATGTAATCTAGATAGTTATATTTCATATTTAAATAATATATGATGAAATTTTGAGAGAACAAAAATTTAGACATAGAAATTATTGTATGTGAATCGTCATATATTTTTTTAGTTTAGCATGGTTATTAACCTATCTAAAATAATTTAGGTCATACTCATTTGGGGTCTATCTCTCATTCTTCCAGTTAACTTTCATTACTTGTATTAAGGTGAGTTTCATTTGCTCCCTTTTTAATTACTTTTGCAATATATATTTTTGGGCTGAGAATACATGTGCTGCTTTTATGTTTGACGAAATAGACATAAGTACTTAAAATATATTCTACGTTGAGTTGTACCACCTTGCATATCTTCCCTAATAGCTTGGTAACTAATATTTACATGTTGGAAGAACATGTAAGCGCGAATCCTATTGATAGATCTATCGGGTTTGACCACCCCAACTGGGCTAGTCGCTCTAGTATCGTAAACGGTTGCATAGTACTTCGTTTTTACTACACTTGGTACAGTGTAAGGAGATTTCATAATAAAGGGAATATGCCACATTAATTGTTAAGTATGGTTACCGAAGCGCTCAACAACTTATAGAATACTTTTATACACTTGCGAGTGTACATATATTCATGAAACTGAAATCTTGTGGTCTATCTAAATTATGAATGTTATTGTTTATGATAAACCTATGAACTCACCAACCTTTTAGTTGACACTTTTAAGCATGTTTATTCTCAGGTATGAAAGAAATCTTCCGCCGTGCATTTACTCATATTACATGGAGTCGTTCATGGCATATTTAAGTCAGTACCTCGCAATGGGACCAAATGTTAAAGACTTCGTCTAGGAGGATTAGGACGGGTATCTACAGGTGGTATCAGAGCGGTGGTCTTAGTGAACCAGGTCTTGCGTTAGTGTGTCTAACGGGTAGTTGTTAGGATGCATTAGTGAGTCTGGACTTCGACCTAGTAGTTGTTAGGATACATTAATAAGAACCTGGTCTGCATGTCAAAAGTTTTGCTTATCAATTCTTGTCGAAAATTACCTGCTCATCATACCTAAGTCTAGACACGTCCTACTGCCTTTATTGCATAGATAGTGTATAGACAAATTCATATCTTAGCGTATCTATTACGGTAAACTTTTCCTGATATCTCCCTTAAATTTCTCCGTAATTTAAGGGATCCAGGTATTATATATATCTATGCATATTATGCATTGAGAATACCATCCTACTATCATTTGCTGACACTAAACTTTTCATACCAACAATCTTTTCTGTGATCGCGTAAGATGGCCTCTACGAATCGACTAAGTTCCTCTGACTCTGAAGACAGCATAACGGGAGCGCACCAACCGATTAACTACCATGACTTCTTTAGAAAGTGGGGATGTGTTCACGAAATACTTACCCTATGGAGAAATGAAGAAGGTACTCCATACACGAGCCAAACTTACCACCTAACGTTGGAGTGCTCGATCCGCTTACCGACGAACCTGTTCGCAACACCGTTTTCACTCTTTTCGCAAGAATTTTCCGCCTCGAAGGTCGACTCGATGTAGTTAAAGACAGGATTCATCCTCTACTCCCAAATTCTAATCAGAGAGGATTACTAGAAGAAGTTAGAAGACTTCGAACTAAATATCAAGAATTGATAAATCTTACAGAAGAATGGGTAGAACTAATTCATAGACTCGAGCGTAAAGTAGAAACCCTGGAGGTGAGGGTAGGGATGAACAGATTTCCCGATTTCCCGAAACCGAACCGGTACCGGACCGGGATTCGGTATCGGTTCCCGTCCTTGATTTTAAGCTAATTCAGTATCGGTATTTTTCGGTACGGTACCATTCGGTATTGGTCTAATTCGGTATCGGTATTTTTCGGTACGGTACCGAAAAAAATCGAAAAAACATATTTAAACCGTATTAAATACATGTAAAAATTGAAAAAATGTAAATTCGGGACAAACGGTATAATACCAAAAATTACCGGTACCGAACCGGTACCGGTATTGGAAAAACGGTACGGTACCGGTATTCGAAATTGGGTAAATTCAGTACCGGTACTTTTCGGTTCCGGTACGGTTTGGTACCGGTTCCGTACCGTGCTCATCCCTAGGTGACGGTGTTTGATTTGGAAGCTAGGCTTGCATCTACTACGCAGGTACCACAAGCAGTACCAACACCACCAGCACCAGCATCATTTCCATCACCACAAGCTCCGTAAGCACCACAGACACTGAAGAGTATCGAGAGTGATGAATTATGAAATATTAATTCATTACATTCTGTTCACGATTAAAAGATATATGTATATATATTTATGTATATCTCGAGATCGTAATAAAAATTCTTTTCATATTAACTATGACGTGTGAATTTTTTAACGGGTAGGTAATACCCGAGAAAGATAAAAGAAGTTTTAAAGGGGTTCTATCATAATTAATTTACATATGTTATCATTCACATCTTTCATCAATGATTTAACAATCGATATCTATAAATCCATGATTACATCTGAAGAAAATATATATGTAAGTATATTTGTATAAAGATTGTAATTAAAAATTCTTTTGTACAAACTGTTAATAGTGAAAATATTTAACGGGTAGGTAATACCCGAGAAAATATTTAGCTTTTATATTAACATGTTATATTGTACATTTTTCCAATCTGATTCAACAGTCATTTACTATCCTACTTACATCCACAGATATACATATCCGTTCACTGCAGAATAACCATTTTCAGTCAATTTCATATTTTGATTTTGACTTATCAGAATCTAACAAGTGGTATAAGGAAGAAAACATTGAACAAAAATAAAATTTGTTAGAAACAAACAAATTAACTATGAGAAATTTTGTTAAGAATCCACGCTAACAAAATCCTAGCTAACTGTTCCTAGCTAACTGTTAATTCCTTATTATATTTTATTTATCGCAATTTATTTATCGCAATTTATTTATCGCAATTTTAATTCTCGCAATTTTATTTATTGCCATTTAATTTCTGTTATTTATTTTATGCACTTTAAATGTCGTCATATAAATCGAGACACATATACAATGTTTTGACATATCATATCGACGTCATCTATATATATTATTTGGAATAACCATAGACACTCTATATGCGGTAATGCTCGAGTTAGCTATCCAGGGTTTAGGTTGATTCTAAATAATATATATACTTTGAGTTGTGATCGAGTCTGAGACATGTATATAATGGGTCACGACACGTATTAATTAATTCGAATATTATATATTAAACTATATATGAATTGTTGAACTACTAATTATGGACTATTAACTGTGGACTACTAACATTGGACAATTAAAATGAATTAAAATATTAATTATAACATATGAAACTAAAAATTTCTTCAAGTTTGCCACTTGATTTCATCTTAAACATCGTTTGTATCTTGACGATCACAATCAGCGTTTAATTATCTAAAAACCTTCAATATTCTTGAAAACCCTCGGTTTGATAACCGATGATCCAGATGCGTTAACTTTGAAAATGCTGACGAAGCAGCATGTTGTAGATGGTCTTAATGGCCAAGAGTTGATGATAAAGAATGGAACGCTCGATAGAAAAAAATTTGGTGCTGAAAAACGGATTGAGCAAACCATGAAGGAGATCAAGGACAAATACAAGGATCAAACTCTGGTAATCAAAGAACCCAGATAATTCTGAATCCGATGAAATCTTTAGAGAATATCTTGCTTCAAACTCATGTTAAAATCGTACGAAAAATTTTTCTTCATCAACTTTTGAACTTAAAAATTCCAAAATATCATCATGAATATCCTCGATATTTCTGAGGATATTTTCATAAGGATTCTTGTCCGAAATTATATACCTCTTCGTGCTTTCTGTATTTCATTGGAAACTTCTGTAAAATCTAAGTATAATTACGAATGAATTCTGGAGAAGTGTTAAGAATTTGAGCATGAGTTAGTATAATATAATGACGCCCGACCAACGTAATTATATTACAGTAAGTCATGCTGTATTTCTAATGGAACGCGATGATTCACGGATCATACCGTCATCATGTACCATGTGACATAACTCTTTCATTCTACTTAACCTCTAAACATAATAAGAAAATATTTTCTTAATATTTCTATATTTTTTGTGATTTCTGAAAAACTATAAATCAAATCGTGCTAATTACAATTCCTTTCTGCTTAGAACATTAGTTATGTTCATTCGAACTTCATATCTACGAATCCGAGACGTCTTGATCTCCTTACTTAGAGTCGGGAGAATTAGAAATACTATAACCCCAAGGTAATAGTAGAAGTGAATAAATTCCTCCTGTGGTAAATGGAAAAGAAGAATGACAGATGCGATAGTTAGGAAAATATCAAGAATCAGAACGGGATTGAGCATCTTTCACAATCTTTGGAAGTATGAATTGAGGAAGAAAGTATAGGGGTGGTGAAAATAATAGAACGTAAGAGGTTAATTTATAGTGGAAATGTCGGACAAAGAAATCGAGGCAGGTTATTGCATTAAATCAAAATTTCTTTAATCAGATCTTTTATGGATTACAAAGATTTTCTTTGAAATCCCTTGAATTCCGAAATTCAACCATGACTAGTCAAAAGTTATGATGAAACTTGTCTTTCTCATTTCACTATTTAGTGATAGCTTCATTCGTAGTCTTCGAGTAATCGAATTATTTTATCAATATTACTCAATGTTGATAAAACTTTATTTATCAACTCATATTTTGTGACGCCCCGTACTAAATCATCATGTACGGACCATCAACAACAGGATCATTACAAGGTTAA
Source organism: Rutidosis leptorrhynchoides (assembly GCF_046630445.1). Classification (NCBI taxonomy): domain Eukaryota; kingdom Viridiplantae; phylum Streptophyta; class Magnoliopsida; order Asterales; family Asteraceae; genus Rutidosis; species Rutidosis leptorrhynchoides. The sequence continues at coordinate 340,908,741 of NC_092339.1, read as the reverse complement.
GTACTATATGCGTTTTCAAAACAGAGTTTGCATTCATTAATAAAAGTGACGTCATAACATACGTCAATTGTTTTACAAATCAAAAGTATGCTTCACTAAGTAGAAGCATTAAATAAGTGTACGTGACCATAATGGTCGTTACATAACATAAGTTCATAAGTAAAAAGTTTAAATGCAAGATAAGTAGTCATGCGAATACAACTCTAGGCAGCGGGTTCTACAGCACAACAAGTATGATAGCGGAAGCGACTTCAAGCACCTGAGAAAATACATGCTTAAAAAGGTCAACACAAAGGTTGGTGAGCTATAGTTTAAGTATAACAGTAATGTAAGTAGGCCACGAGATTTCAGTGCTACAACGAGCGTTTCAAAAGTATGTAAAAGTATATGCTTAACCATGGGCACCCGGTAACTAACTTAACGTTTAATGTACCCCCTTAAAGTGCACTTGGCAAGTGCGTATAACCTCGAAGTATTAAACACTCATTAAATGCTAGCGCGACTAGCCCGAGTGGGGATGTCAAACCCTATGGATCCATATCTAAGATTCGCGTTCACGGTTCAAAAACCAATGATTAAACGTTACCGAGCTAAAGGGAATGTTTCTGCCGTTATATAACCCACACATATATAAAGTTTAAGTACTCGTGCCTAGTATGTAAAACATAAAATCCGCATGTATTCTCAGTTCCCAAAATAAGTTAAAGTAAAAAGGGAATGGTATAACTCACAATGATTAGTAGTAACGGTAGGGTAGTAGTCGGAAAGTGGTGTGCAAGTAACGGTCCAAACGTCCTCAACCTAAGTCAAATAGCACTAAGTCAATAAGTCGTCTCAAAAGGTTTACAAGTACATAATTAAGGTCATAAGGGTCATCATCAATCATCATTAAACAAAAGGTAACAAGTAAGACTCGTTTATGAAAGTCGTTTAAAACAAAGGCTGACTTCGGTCGGTCACCACGGCCTCTACACAAACCGAACAGAGGTGAGGCCAGTGTCTATGGCTCCGTATATGAGTCGCTTAAGTGTGGTTAAATTTACAGAAGCTAACTCGTCTTCGTTTGACCGTGGCAGCGGTATAAGTGCGAGTAGGTCTGAAATTTCTGCACAACGTTAAACGGACATAGTGACGATCGGAGGGCCATAAATCCTAAACCGTAACTCGGATGAAGACGAGTCCTAAATGAAAAATTATCTACTCGAAAAGTTCTATCCAAAAATCAAGATGGGATCAGCCCAGACCTACTGGTCTGGTCCAGAAACAGCTGAACAGACCCTTTTGGACAGAAACAGTGGGTTTTGGAGAGTTCCGGTTGTCTCGGTGCTTGATGTTCATCACGGTTCTCATCCTTGATGCGTATAGCTTCAAGTGTACAACTCGTTGATGTGTTAACATAATTTTGACCAAGGTTTGTCCATCATAACTCAAGTGCAAGTGTTGTAAGTGTTTGATGAACCAAGGTTACATCAAGGCTTAGTTTCAACACTTACATGAACTTTAGAAGTAAAAACAAGTTATAAACTTAAATCAACAACTAGTAAAGTGTATGTAAGCTTTATAGCTTTTGTTTATGACAAATTTAGAAGACCATAAGCTAGATAGCTTAGATCTTTCAAAGGTATTTGAAGTTGTAACTAGTAAGTTACACTTCCATGTTCTTGAAACTTATAAGTTAACTTTTAAGTTCAAGAAGATTATGAGATCAAGTCTAACTTGTAGTTCTTGACCAACAAACCAACAAACAAGTAATTTAAGTGCATAAAGTAAAGAAACAAGTTAATTAAACAAGTAGCTAGTTCAAGTGTTGTTCATACTTTAAAGATTCAACCAAAGTTGATCTTTAAGTAAAGTAAACCTTAAGTTTACTTCCATGACTTGCAAGTATGATTTTAACAACAAAGAACTCATAATCTATGAAACAAATAAGGTAGAAAACTAATTAAACAAGAAAATGATTCATAGTTGCTCATACTTTTAAAGATTCAACTCAAGTTGATCTTTAAGTGAAGTAACTTTAAAGTTACTTCAAGAACTACAAGTAATGAGTTTATACAACCATGAACTTTAATCTTTTGAAACAAAATATGTAGAACATAACTAGATAGATTATGTTCTTGAATGTTCTTGTTGTAACAAGAAAAAGATGAAGAAATCAAACTATTAAGTTTGCTTCTTGAAACATGAAAGTAAGTAAGTAAACAACTTAGTAACTTACAAGTAATTAACTTTAAACAAGAACAAGTAGCAAAAGCTTTAACAACAAAGATTGATGATGATTAAAGGCCCTTTTGGGTTCGGTTTTTATCAAGAGAAAAAGAAGAAGAAGAACTCAAGTTACTTACAAGGTTTAGAGAGAATTTGAGAGAAAATGACGCAAGTTTTGTGTGTGTGTTTGAGTGAGAGATTACAAGTGAACTAGTAATGCAAAATAATGAAGTGTGGACTCCTTTGAAGCCCCCAAACCGACGGCCTGCAGTCCCTAGGGGAAGGGTGCATGGTTTGTTGGTTAAAAGCTTGTAAAGGTTGATTAAAGTTGGTTAATAGTTGGTTGTTCATGGGGATAACAAGTAACAAGATTCTAAATGGTCAAACTAGCTAGTTAATGTTCTAAGTATTACTTACACTTTGAAAGACATGGGCTAATAAACCCATTTAAGATGTAGGGTGGGCTTGTGAGTCTTATTCATGAGTCCAATATACTAATAAAGCCCAAGTGCAAGTAGTTTAACAATTAAATCCAATTAAAGCCCAAGTACCCAACTAATTACCTTAGTTAATTAAAATGATTAATAAAATTAATCATGAATGTAAATAATATCTTAAAATATTATTCGTGCAAGTTCCGGGTGTCACAAAGATGTTTCGGGCATTTAAAGTTCAAGTACGGGCAATCAAAGCAACATGTAAATGTAATAACATACATTCGATTAATCACACGTATTAATAATAATAATTATTAATAATTAACGTTGGAAAAACCAGGGTCGTTACATTACCCACCTGTTAAAGAAAATTTCAACCCGAAATTTTAAGCTGAATCTGAAGGTGATGGAGGAGGTGGGAAAAGGTGAGGATACTTCTGTCTCATGCGGTCCTCTCGTTCCCAAGTAAACTCAGGTCCTCGTTTGGAATTCCATCGAACTCGGACGATCGGAATCCTATTGTGTTTCAACTCCTTGACTTCTTTTCCCATGATTTCAACGGGCTCTTCCACAAAGTGGAGTTTGTCATCAATAGTAAGTTCCTCCAATGGTATGATAAGTTCAGGTGGAGCAAGACACTTCTTCAAGTTTGATACATGGAAGGTAGGATGAACTGAGCTCAATTGTGCTGGAAGATCAAGACGATAAGCAACGGGTCCAACACGTTCCAAAATTTCAAATGGACCAATGTACCGCGGGTTTAACTTTCCGCGTTTCCCAAAACGAATCACACCCTTCCAAGGTGCAACCTTCAACATAACACGATCACCAACGTTGAATTCAAAGTCTTTACGTTTAAGATCAGCATAACTCTTTTGGCGATCACGGGCTACCTTGAGTCTGTTTTGAATCTGAGCAATCTTTTCCGAGGTTTCATGGACTATCTCGGGCCCGGTGAGTTGCACTTCACCTAGCTCGGCCCAACAAAGAGGAGAACGGCACTTGCGGCCATACAACGCTTCAAAAGGTGCAGCTTTAATGCTCGAGTGATAACTGTTGTTGTACGAGAATTCGGCGAGTGGCAAATGCCTTTCCCAGGCCTTTCCAAAATCAATAACACATGCACGTAGCATGTCCTCCAAGGTTTGAATTGTTCGTTCACTTTGCCCGTCAGTCTGAGGGTGATATGCAGTGCTCATGTCGAGACGAGTTCCCATGGCTTCTTGTAGAGAACGCCAAAATCTAGAAGCAAAACGAGGGTCGCGATCGGAGATGATTGATATAGGTATACCGTGTCGTGATATGACCTCTTTGATATAAAGTTGAGCAAGCCTCTCCATTGTATCGGTCTCTTTCATTGCTAAGAAGTGTGCAGATTTTGTAAGACGATCAACAATAACCCAAATGGTGTCGTATCCGCCCACCGTCTTTGGCAGCTTGGTGATAAAGTCCATAGTTATCATCTCCCACTTCCATTGTGGGATTTCCGGCTGTTGAAGTAACCCAGAAGGTTTTTGATGCTCGGCCTTAACTTTTGAGCAAGTCAAACACTTACTAACATAAGATGCAACATCTTTCTTGAGATTGGGCCACCAATAATGTTCTTTAATATCATGATACATCTTGCCCGCTCCGGGATGAATCGAATATCTAGACTTATGAGCTTCATCAAGTATGAGACTCCGTAGATCTCCATAACGTGGTACCCAAATTCTTCCGGCATAACATCGGAGTCCGGATTCCCTAACTTCGAATTTGGAGACGAGGATGTTCAAATACTCATACCGTAAGTGCTTCTCTATGAGAGCCTGTTCTTGGGCTGCTCGGATTTGGTTCTGGAGATTGGAATGAATCGTGATGTTCAATGCTCGAACACGAAGAGGTGCCGATCTCTCCTTTCGGCTTAATGCGTCAGCAACAACGTTGGCTTTACCCGGATGATAGCGAAGTTCACACTTGTAATCATTTAGTGTCTCAATCCATCTTCGTTGTCTCATATTCAAATGTTTCTGATCGAATATATGCTGGAGACTCTTGTGATCGGTGAAGATAGTGCATTTAGTCTCATACAGATAGTGCCTCCACAATTTGAGTGCGAAGACAACGGCTCCAAGTTCAAGATCGTTTGTGGTATAGTTTCGTTCATGGATCTTAAGTTGACGAGAAGCATAGGCGATGACCTTCATGCGTTGCATCAGTACACAACCATAACCAGTTTTAGAGGCGTCGCAGTAAACAACAAAATCGTCATTACCCTCAGGAAGTGATAAGATAGGTGCGGTGGTTAACTTCTGTTTCAAGAATTGAAATGCCTTCTCTTGTTCGTCTCCCCAAACAAATTTCTTTCCTTTGTGAGTGAGTGCGGTTAACGGACGTGAAATCAGAGAGAAACCTTCGATAAACCTTCGGTAGTAACCGGCAAGACCCAAAAATTGGCGGATGTGAGTCGGAGTAGTGGGGGTCTCCCACTTGCTGATCGCTTCTATCTTGGCGGGATCAACTTTGATGCCCTGGTCACTCACAACATGACCCAAAAACTGAACTTCCTTCAACCAGAATTCACACTTAGAAAACTTCGCGTAGAGTTGCTCTCGTCTCAAGAGCTCAAGTACTAATCGGAGATGATGCTCGTGTTCTTCCTCGCTCTTAGAGTAGATGAGGATATCATCAATGAAGACTATAACAAACTTGTCCAAGTACGGCTTGCAAACACGGTTCATAAGGTCCATAAATACAGCAGGTGCATTGGTTAGACCGAATGGCATTACAAAAACTCATAATGACCATAGCGGGTTCTAAATGCAGTTTTCATCACGTCGCTTTCTTTCACCCTCAACTGGTGATAGCCCGATCGCAAATCGATCTTTGAGTAAACACACGATCCTTGCAGTTGGTCAAAAAGATCGTCAATCCGTGGAAGAGGATACCGATTCTTGATTGTTAATTTGTTAAGCTCACGGTAGTCGATACACATTCGGAAGGATCCATCCTTCTTCTTCACAAACAATACAGGTGCGCCCCACGGCGAAGAACTTGGTTGAATAAACCCTCGATCAAGTAACTCTTGTAGTTGGCTTTGCAATTCTTGCATCTCGGAAGGTGCAAGTCTATAGGGTGCGCGAGCTACAGGTGCAGCTCCTGGCACTAAGTCAATCTGAAACTCTACTGCCCTCGGTGGCGGTAATCCAGGCAGTTCTTCGGGAAAGACATCGGAAAACTCGTTCACAATACGCACATCTTCCACTTTCTTCTCCTCGGTTCCTACGGTTTTCACATGAGCTAGGACAGCAAGGCGTCCCTTCTTCATTATCTTTTGCGCTTTCACGCAACTAATGAGGTTCAGTTGTGAGGTACATCTCTCGCCATAAATGGTTAGTGGCTCACCGTCTCCTTGGGGTATACGAAGAGCTTTGTCTCCACAAATAATCTCGGCTCTAATCTTAGTCAACCAATCCATACCAATAATAACATCAAAACTTCCCAACTTAATGGGAATCAAGTCTATCTCAAAGTCTACACCGGCTATGTTGATAATAGCCCCTCGGCCAATTTGGTCCACTTTTTCAAGTTTTCCGTTGGCTACCTCTACAAGCATACTTTCCTTTAAGGGAACTAACGACCAATCTAATTTATCACAAAAATGTCTACACACATAGCTTCTATCGGCACCAGTATCGAATAGGACAGAAGCTAAAAGATTGTTGATTTTGAATATACCTGTTACCAAGTCGGGGTTGTCGCGTGCATCTCTTGCATTAACATTGAAGGCTCTAGCACGTGGTGGTCCGCCATCCTTACGCTTGTTAGGACACTCGTTTCTGAAATGGCCCGTCTTTCCACATTCATAACACTTCTTAGGCCCATTGTTGTTGTGGTTTGGCTTCACATTCAAAGTGGTAACCTTGCAATCCTTGCCAACATGTCCAGATCGTTGGCACTTCTCACAGATAACATTGCAATACCCAGTGTGGTGCTTGTAGCACCTATTGCATTGTGGTAAGGTTCTTTTGTAGTTCGGATTGGTGCGGTTGTTGTTGTTGGGGTTGGTGTTGTTGTTGTGCATGTTGTTGTTTTGCCTGAACCCTTCATGTCGTTTTGCCGGGTTTTGATCATAGTTCCTACCCCTGTTGTTGTTGTGGTTGTTGTCCCATTTCCTCTTTTCACCACTAACAGTTTCAAACTTAGCCTTCTCCGGCTCGTCAAGGATGATTTGATTCAAGAGAGTATGCGCCATGCGCATTGCTTCGGGAACACTTGGTGGCTTGGATGAGGTAACATTACCCTTGATGGACTTAGGAAGTCCCGAGAAGTATTTCTCCAAACGCTTAAATTCGGGGGTGACCATGGTTGGACACATAAGAGCCAATTCCAAAAACCTACGGTTGTAGCTGTTAAGGTCGTTCCCTACGGTTTTCAATTGCATAAATTCGATTTCCATCTTTTGAATCTCGGTTCTCGGACAGTATTCCTCGATCATAGCACATTTAAATTCTTCCCAAGGCGTAGCATACGCCTCATCAATTCCTTGCGCTTGGGCCATGGTATTCCACCATGTAAGCGCGCCATCAGAAAGTGTGCAAGATGCAAATTTCGTTTTGTTAGCCTCAGAACAATTGCTAACCCTGAATACCGATTCCAACTTTTCGAACCATCTGGTGAGACCGACGGGTCCCTCAGTGCCACTGAAGTAGTGTGGCTTGCAGCTTTGAAATTCCTTGTAAGTACACCCATCTCGGACGACAGGTGGATTGACAGGCGGTGGTGGTGGAGCTTGGGGTTGTCTTTCAGCTAGTGCAGCAGCGACTCGCTCGTTAATCATTTCCTCAATTTGTGCCGCGGTGGGGATAGATCTCCCGTTGGCCATGATGTTCTATACAAACATTTTGACTCAAGTCAAAATCCATTATGTAAATAATAATAGTACATTATATAACAACCAACATGAAAACAGCACAACACGTGTTGATTAAATAACGCAAGCAGATATAAGTACCACAAAACCATGAGATGATAACGTAAATAGAACACTTGCGCAAGAAGTAAGCAACACAAATTCCATTCATTAATGATAATAAGTTCATACATTACAATAAGTTCGTACATTACATAAGTGAAATATGAAATTACAAAAGAGATTACAATACAGAATCTAGTACAAAGTCCTACGGCGATGGTGGGTACAAGATGTCCAAAACATGAGCCAACTGCTCCTCGAGCTCAGTAACTCGAGTCTGGAGAATCTCAATCTCCCGCCTCATTTCCTCATTAGAGGAAGATGGTGGGGCAGGTGGTGCTGGCGGTGCAGGTGGAGCCGGTGGTGCTGAAGTGGATGGTCCGGCTCTGGGTGGAGACGGTAATATCTGTGGGTCGGCGGGGTACGGCACCAGCCGTTTACGAGCAGTGATCCTACGACGCCGACCATAAGCGTCAGTGACAGTATGACCAGGAATTATGCCAGCGAAGCGATACCGCTTCTTCGGCGGGGTAGAAGGTGCCTGAATCGGTCGGTTAGCGTGATCCTCCTCATCACTGGAGTCGTCAGATGAGGTGTCGTCTGAAGAAGCATCGGTGGAAGAACCGTCATCTGAATCATGCGGTGGTGGCGCGGGTGGCTCAACATATCCGAAAGCGGCCAACATCTGTCGGTGTCGGCCTGGCGTAATCACGGCTAAGTGGCCGTCGGCAGTGCGTCGGCAAGGTGTGCGCCAGTGATTACGGAAGGGACCTTCCCCGAACTCCGCGGGGATCTCCATGCCACCAAAGCGAGCCAGTTGCCTCGGGGGTCTGGAAGAAGACGCCGGGATAGGCACACTAGAGCTAGCTCCAGAACTAGAGGCGCCGGGGTCGCCAGTGGGTGTCGGGGCCGGAATGTCGGCAGCAGCAGCAGCAACAGGTGCAGCAGTGGGTGGAACAACGGGGCCTGAGCCGCTCGGGATGTCAGCAGGTGGAACGTCCGACATCTGAACAAGGAAAAATAAATTTTCCATGTCAGTATGTCATAAAGCAAGCAAATAATAGGCCAACAGTTTAAATCATGTATAACAATAAGTAGCATGGCAATATCAGTAATCGTACGAAACTAGCATGCAATCGAAAGCAAGTAATAGCATGCAGTAGTGAAATCACGTAGTAGCATACGGCATATAGCAGTAACAGTAAGCAGCAGCATGCAGTAAGTTCAGCGGAAACAAGTAAACTAACAAGTTGTAGATTAGCCCTATTAGTGAATCCTACTCGGGTCGGTCTTAGACTCACTAATGCATCCTAATTCCCTACAACCAATGCTCTGATACCAAATGTGACGCCCCGTACTAAATCATCATGTACGGACCATCAACAACAGGATCATTACAAGGTTAAGTACTATATGCGTTTTCAAAACAGAGTTTGCATTCATTAATAAAAGTGACGTCATAACATACGTCAATTGTTTTACAAATCAAAAGTATGCTTCACTAAGTAGAAGCATTAAATAAGTGTATGTGACCATAATGGTCGTTACATAACATAAGTTCATAAGTAAAAAGTTTGAATGCAAGATAAGTAGTCATGCGAATACAACTCTAGGCAGCGGGTTCTACAGCACAACAAGTATGATAGCGGAAGCGACTTCAAGCATCTGAGAAAATACATGCTTAAAAAGGTCAACACAAAGGTTGGTGAGCTATAGTTTAAGTATAACAGTAATGTAAGTAGGCCACGAGATTTCAGTGCTACAACGAGCGTTTCAAAAGTATGTAAAAGTATATGCTTAACCATGGGCACCCGGTAACTAACTTAACGTTTAATGTACCCCCTTAAAGTGCACTTGGCAAGTGCGTATAACCTCGAAGTATTAAACACTCGTTAAATGCTAGCGCGACTAGCCCGAGTGGGGATGTCAAACCCTATGGATCCATATCTAAGATTCGCGTTCACGGTTCAAAAACCAATGATTAAACGTTACCGAGCTAAAGGGAATGTTTCTGCCGTTATATAACCCACACATATATAAAGTTTAAGTACTCGTGCCTAGTATGTAAAACATAAAATCCGCATGTATTCTCAGTTCCCAAAATAAGTTAAAGTAAAAAGGGAATGGTATAACTCACAATGATTAGTAGTAACGGTAGGGTAGTAGTCGGAAAGTGGTGTGCAAGTAACGGTCCAAACGTCCTCAACCTAAGTCAAATAGCACTAAGTCAATAAGTCATATCAAAAGGTTTACAAGTACGTAATTAAGGTCATAAGGGTCATCATCAATCATCATTAAACAAAAGGTAACAAGTAAGACTCGTTTATGAAAGTCGTTTAAAACAAAGGCTGACTTCGGTCAGTCACCACGGCCTCTACACAAACCGAACAGAGGTGAGGCCAGTGGCTATGGCTCCGTATATGAGTCGCTTAAGTGTGGTTAAATTTACAGAAGCTAACTCGTCTTCGTTTGACCGTGGCAGCGGTATAAGTGCGAGTAGGTCTGAAATTTCTGCACAACGTTAAACGGACATAGTGACGATCGGAGGGCCATAAATCCTAAACCGTAACTCGGATGAAGACGAGTCCTAAATGAAAAATTATCTACTCGAAAAGTTCTATCCAAAAATCAAGATGGGATCAGCCCAGACCTACTGGTCTGGTCCAGAAACAGCTGAACAGACCCTTTTGGACAGAAACAGTGGGTTTTGGAGAGTTCCGGTTGTCTCGGTGCTTGATGTTCATCACGGTTCTCATCCTTGATGCGTATAGCTTCAAGTGTACAACTCGTTGATGTGTTAACATAATTTTGACCAAGGTTTGTCCATCATAACTCAAGTGCAAGTGTTGTAAGTGTTTGATGAACCAAGGTTACATCAAGGCTTAGTTTTAACACTTACATGAACTTTAGAAGTAAAAACAAGTTATAAACTTAAATCAACAACTAGTAAAGTGTATGTAAGCTTTATAGCTTTTGTTTATGACAAATTTAGAAGACCATAAGCTAGATAGCTTAGATCTTTCAAAGGTATTTGAAGTTGTAACTAGTAAGTTACACTTCCATGTTCTTGAAACTTATAAGCTAACTTTTAAGTTCAAGAAGATTATGAGATCAAGTCTAACTTGTAGTTCTTGACCAACAAACCAACAAACAAGTAATTTAAGTGCATAAAGTAAAGAAACAAGTTAATTAAACAAGTAGCTAGTTCAAGTGTTGTTCATACTTTAAAGATTCAACCAAAGTTGATCTTTAAGTAAAGTAAACCTTAAGTTTACTTCCATGACTTGCAAGTATGATTTTAACAACAAAGAACTCATAATCTATGAAACAAATAAGGTAGAAAACTAATTAAACAAGAAAATGATTCATAGTTGCTCATACTTTTAAAGATTCAACCCAAGTTGATCTTTAAGTGAAGTAACTTTAAAGTTACTTCAAGAACTACAAGTAATGAGTTTATACAACCATGAACTTTAATCTTTTGAAACAAAATATGTAGAACATAACTAGATAGATTATGTTCTTGAATGTTCTTGTTGTAACAAGAAAAAGATGAAGAAATCAAACTATTAAGTTTGCTTCTTGAAACATGAAAGTAAGTAAGTAAACAACTTAGTAACTTACAAGTAATTAACTTTAAACAAGAACAAGAATCAAAAGCTTTAACAACAAAGATTGATGATGATTAAAGGCCCTTTTGGGTTCGGTTTTTATCAAGAGAAAAAGAAGAAGAAGAACTCAAGTTACTTACAAGGTTTAGAGAGAATTTGAGAGAAAATGAAGCAAGTTTTGTGTGTGTGTTTGAGTGAGAGATTACAAGTGAACTAGTAATGCAAAATAATGAAGTGTGGACTCCTTTGAAGCCCCCAAACCGACGGCCTGCAGTCCCTAGGGGAAGGGTGCATGGTTTGTTGGTTAAAAGCTTGTAAAGGTTGATTAAAGTTGGTTAATAGTTGGTTGTTCATGGGGATAACAAGTAACAAGATTCTAAATGGTCAAACTAGCTAGTTAATGTTCTAAGTATTACTTACACTTTGAAAGACATGGGCTAATAAACCCATTTAAGATGTAGGGTGGGCTTGTGAGTCTTATTCATGAGTCCAATATACTAATAAAGCCCAAGTGCAAGTAGTTTAACAATTAAATCCAATTAAAGCCCAAGTACCCAACTAATTACCTTAGTTAATTAAAATGATTAATAAAATTAATCATGAATGTAAATAATATCTTAAAATATTATTCGTGCAAGTTCCGGGTGTCACAAAGATGTTTCGGGCATTTAAAGTTCAAGTACGGGCAATCAAAGCAACATGTAAATGTAATAACATACATTCGATTAATCACACGTATTAATAATAATAATTATTAATAATTAACGTTGGAAAAACCAGGGTCGTTACATTACCCACCTGTTAAAGAAAATTTCGTCCCGAAATTTTAAGCTGAATCTGAAGGTGATGGAGGAGGTGGGAAAAGGTGAGGATACTTCTGTCTCATGCGGTCCTCTCGTTCCCAAGTAAACTCAGGTCCTCGTTTGGAATTCCATCGAACTCGGACGATCGGAATCCTATTGTGTTTCAACTCCTTGACTTCTTTTTCCATGATTTCAACGGGCTCTTCCACAAAGTGGAGTTTGTCATCAATAGTAAGTTCCTCCAATGGTATGATAAGTTCAGGTGGAGCAAGACACTTCTTCAAGTTTGATACATGGAAAGTAGGATGAACTGAGCTCAATTGTGCTGGAAGATCAAGACGATAAGCAACGGGTCCAACACGTTCCAAAATTTCAAATGGACCAATGTACCGCGGGTTTAACTTTCCGCGTTTCCCAAAACGAATCACACCCTTCCAAGGTGCAACCTTCAACATAACACGATCACCAACGTTGAATTCAAAGTCTTTACGTTTAAGATCAGCATAACTCTTTTGGCGATCACGGGCTACCTTGAGTCTGTTTTGAATCTGAGCAATCTTTTCCGAGGTTTCATGGACTATCTCGGGCCCGGTGAGTTGCACTTCACCTAGCTCGGCCCAACAAAGAGGAGAACGGCACTTGCGGCCATACAACGCTTCAAAAGGTGCAGCTTTAATGCTCGAGTGATAACTGTTGTTGTACGAGAATTCGGCGAGTGGCAAATGCCTTTCCCAGGCCTTTCCAAAATCAATAACACATGCACGTAGCATGTCCTCCAAGGTTTGAATTGTTCGTTCACTTTGCCCGTCAGTCTGAGGGTGATATGCAGTGCTCATGTCGAGACGAGTTCCCATGGCTTCTTGTAGAGAACGCCAAAATCTAGAAGCAAAACGAGGGTCGCGATCGGAGATGATTGATATAGGTATACCGTGTCGTGATACGACCTCTTTGATATAAAGTTGAGCAAGCCTCTCCATTGTATCGGTCTCTTTCATTGCTAAGAAGTGTGCAGATTTTGTAAGACGATCAACAATAACCCAAATGGTGTCGTATCCGCCCACCGTCTTTGGCAGCTTGGTGATAAAGTCCATAGTTATCATCTCCCACTTCCATTGTGGGATTTCCTGCTGTTGAAGTAACCCAGAAGGTTTTTGATGCTCGGCCTTAACTTTTGAGCAAGTCAAACACTTACTAACATAAGATGCAACATCTTTCTTGAGATTGGGCCACCAATACTGTTCTTTAATATCATGATACATCTTGCCCGCTCCGGGATGAATCGAATATCTAGACTTATGAGCTTCATCAAGTATGAGACTCCGTAGATCTCCATAACGTGGTACCCAAATTCTTCCGGCATAACATCGGAGTCCGGATTCCCTAACTTCGAATTTGGAGACGAGGATGTTCAAATACTCATACCGTAAGTGCTTCTCTATGAGAGCCTGTTCTTGGGCTGCTCGGATTTGGTTCTGGAGATTGGAATGAATCGTGATGTTCAATGCTCGAACACGAAGAGGTGCCGATCTCTCCTTTCGGATTAATGCGTCAGCAACAACGTTGGCTTTACCCGGATGATAGCGAAGTTCACACTTGTAATCATTTAGTGTCTCAATCCATCTTCGTTGTCTCATATTCAAATGTTTCTGATCGAATATATGCTGGAGACTCTTGTGATCGGTGAAGATAGTGCATTTAGTCTCATACAGATAGTGCCTCCACAATTTGAGTGCGAAGACAACGGCTCCAAGTTCAAGATCGTGTGTGGTATAGTTTCGTTCGTGGATCTTAAGTTGACGAGAAGCATAGGCGATGACCTTCATGCGTTGCATCAGTACACAACCATAACCAGTTTTCAAGGCGTCGCAGTAAACAACAAAATCGTCATTACCCTCAGGAAGTGATAAGATAGGTGCGGTGGTTAACTTCTGTTTCAAGAATTGAAATGCCTTCTCTTGTTCGTCTCCCCAAACAAATTTCTTTACTTTGTGAGTGAGTGCGGTTAACGGACGTGAAATCAGAGAGAAACCTTCGATAAACCTTCGGTAGTAACCGGCAAGACCCAAAAATTGGCGGATGTGAGTCGGAGTAGTGGGGGTCTCCCACTTGCTGATCGCTTCTATCTTGGCGGGATCAACTTTGATGCCCTGGTCACTCACAACATGACCCAAAAACTGAACTTCCTTCAACCAGAATTCATGAAATGTCCCGTTCTTATTGATTAAAAACGTTCCATATTAATTGATTTCGTTGCGAGGTTTTGACCTCTATATGAGACGTTTTTCAAAGACTGCATTCATTTTTAAAATAAACCATAACCTTTATTTCATAAATAAAGGTTTAAAAAGCTTTACGTAGATTATCAAATAATGATAATCTAAAATATCATGTTTACACACGACCATTACATAATGGTTTACAATACAAATATGTTACATCGAAATCAGTTTCTTGAATGCAGTTTTTACACAATATCATACAAACATGGACTCCAAATCTTGTCCTTATTTTAGTATGCAACAGCGGAAGCTCTTAATATTCACCTGAGAATAAACATGCTTTAAACGTCAACAAAAATGTTGGTGAGTTATAGGTTTAACCTATATATATCAAATCGTAACAATAGACCACAAGATTTCATATTTCAATACACATCCCATACATAGAGATAAAAATCATTCATATGGTGAACACCTGGTAACCGACAATAACAAGATGCATATATAAGAATATCCCCATCATTCCGGGACACCCTTCGGATATGATATAAATTTCGAAGTACTAAAGCATCCGGTACTTTGGATGGGGTTTGTTAGGCCCAATAGATCTATCTTTAGGATTCGCGTCAATTAGGGTGTCTGTTCCCTAATTCTTAGATTACCAGACTTAATAAAAAGGGGCATATTCGATTTCGATAATTCAACCATAGAATGTAGTTTCACGTACTTGTGTCTATTTTGTAAATCATTTATAAAACCTGCATGTATTCTCATCCCAAAAATATTAGATTTTAAAAGTGGGACTATAACTCACTTTCACAGATTTTTACTTCGTCGGGAAGTAAGACTTGGCCACTGTTGATTCACGAACCTATAACAATATATACATATATATTAAAGTATGTTCAAAATATATTTACAACACTTTTAATATATTTTGATGTTTTAAGTTTATTAAGTCAGCTGTCCTCGTTAGTAACCTATAACTAGTTGTCCACAGTTAGATGTACAGAAATAAATCGATAAATATTATCTTGAATCAATCCACGACCCAGTGTATACGTATCTCAGTATTGATCACAACTCAAACTATATATATTTTGGAATCAACCTCAACCCTGTATAGCTAACTCCAACATTCACATATAGAGTGTCTATGGTTGTTCCGAAATATATATAGATGTGTCGACATGATAGGTCAAAACATTGTATACGTGTCTATGGTATCTCAAGATTACATAATATACAATACAAGTTGATTAAGTTATGGTTGGAATAGATTTGTTACCAATTTTCACGTAGCTAAAATGAGAAAAATTATCCAATCTTGTTTTACCCATAACTTCTTCATTTTAAATCCGTTTTGAGTGAATCAAATTGCTATGGTTTCATATTGAACTCTATTTTATGAATCTAAACAGAAAAAGTATAGGTTTATAGTCGGAAAAATAAGTTACAAGTCATTTTTGTAAAGGTAGTCATTTCAGTCGAAAGAACGACGTCTAGATGACCATTTTAGAAAACATACTTCCACTTTGAGTTTAACCATAATTTTTGGATATAGTTTCATGTTCATAATAAAAATCATCTTCTCAGAATAACAACTTTTAAATCAAAGTTTATCATAGTTTTTAATTAACTAACCCAAAACAGCCCGCGGTGTTACTACGACGGCGTAAATCCGGTTTTACGGTGTTTTTCGTGTTTCCAGGTTTTAAATCATTAAGTTAGCATGTCATATAGATATAGAACATGTGTTTAGTTGATTTTAAAAGTCAAGTTAGAAGGATTAACTTTTGTTTGCGAACAAGTTTAGAATTAACTAAACTATGTTCTAGTGATTACAAGTTTAAACCTTCGAATAAGATAGCTTTATATGTATGAATCGAATGATGTTATGAACATCATTACTACCTTAAGTTCCTTGGATAAACCTACTGGAAAAGAGAAAAATGGATCGAGCTTCAACGGATCCTTGGATGGTTCGAAGTTCTTGAAGCAGAATCATGACACGAAAACAAGTTCAAGTAAGATCATCACTTGAAATAAGATTGTTATAGTTATAGAAATTGAACCAAAGTTTGAATATGATTATTACCTTGTATTATAATGATAACCTACTGTAAGAAACAAAGATTTCTTGAGGTTGGATGATCACCTTACAAGATTGGAAGTGAGCTAGCAAACTTGAAAGTATTCTTGATTTTATGTAACTAGAACTTGTAAAATATATGAAGAACACTTAGAACTTGAAGATAGAACTTGAGAGAGATCAATTAGATGAAGAAAATTGAATAATGAAAGTGTTTGTAGGTGTTTTTGGTCGTTGGTGTATGGATTAGATATAAAGGATATGTAATTTTGTTTTCATGTAAATAAGTCATGAATGATTACTCATATTTTTGTAATTTTATGAGATATTTCATGCTAGTTGCCAAATGATGGTTCCCACATGTGTTAGGTGACTCACATGGGCTGCTAAGAGCTGATCATTGGAGTGTATATACCAATAGTACATACATCTAAAAGCTGTGTATTGTACGAGTACGAATACGGGTGCATACGAGTAGAATTGTTGATGAAATTGAACGAGGATGTAATTGTAAGCATTTTTGTTAAGTAGAAGTATTTTGATAAGTGTCTTGAAGTCTTTCAAAAGTGTATGAATACATATTAAAACACTACATGTATATACATTTTAACTGAGTCGTTAAGTCATCGTTAGTCGTTACATGTAAATGTTGTTTTGAAACCTTTAGGTTAACGATCTTGTTGAATGTTGTTAACCCATTGTTTATTATAACAAATGAGATGTTAAATTATTATATTATCATGATATTATGATATATAATATATCTTAGTATGATGTATATACAGTTAAATGTCGTTACAACGATAATCGTTACATATATGTCTCGTTTCGAAATCATTAAGTTAGTAGTCTTATTTTTACATATGTATTTCATTGTTAATACACTTAATAATATATTTACTTATCATTTAACATAATTAACCAAGTGTATCAATATCTTAATATGATTCATATGTACCTAGTAAGTCGTTTTTATAACGATAATCGTTATATATATCGTTTTCGAGTTTCTTAAATTAATAGTCTCATTTTTATGTATATAACTCATTGTTAAAATACCTAATGAGATACATACTTATAATAAAAACATGTTAACTATATATATAACCATATATATGTCATTGTATAGTTTTTACAAGTTTTAACGTTCGTGAATCACCGGTCAACTTGGGTGGTCAATTGTCTATATGAAACATATTTCAATTAATCAAGTCTTAACAAGTTTGATTGCTTAACATGTTGGAAACATTTAATCATGTAAATATCAATCTCAATTAATATATATAAACATGGAAAAGTTCGGGTCACTACAGTACCTACCCGTTAAATAAATTTCGTCCCGAAATTTTAAGCTGTTGAAGGTGTTGACGAATCTTCTGGAAATAGATGCGGGTATTTCTTCTTCATCTGATCTTCACGCTCCCAGGTGAACTCGGGTCCTCTACGAGCATTCCATCGAACCTTAACAATTGGTATCTTGTTTTGCTTAAGTCTTTTAACCTCACGATCCATTATTTCGACGGGTTCTTCGATGAATTGAAGTTTTTCGTTGATTTGGATTTCATCTAATGGAATAGTGAGATCTTCTTTAGCAAAACATTTCTTCAAATTCGAGACGTGAAAAGTGTTATGTACAGCAGCGAGTTGTTGAGGTAACTCAAGTCGGTAAGCTACTGGTCCGACACGATCAATAATCTTGAATGGTCCAATATACCTTGGATTTAATTTACCTCGTTTACCAAATCGAACAACACCTTTCCAAGGTGCAACTTTAAGCATGACCATCTCTCCAATTTCAAATTCTATATCTTTTCTTTTAATGTCAGCGTAGCTCTTTTATCGACTTTGGGCGGTTTTCAACCGTTGTTGAATTTGGATGATCTTCTCGGTAGTTTCTTGTATAATCTCTGGACCCGTAATCTGTCTATCCCCCACTTCACTCCAACAAATCGGAGACCTGCACTTTCTACCATAAAGTGCTTCAAACGGCGCCATCTCAATGCTTGAATGGTAGCTGTTGTTGTAGGAAAATTCTGCTAACGGTAGATGTCGATCCCAACTGTTTCCGAAATCAATAACACATGCTCGTAGCATGTCTTCAAGCGTTTGTATCGTCCTTTCGCTCTGCCCATCAGTTTGTGGATGATAGGCAGTACTCATGTCTAGACGAGTTCCTAATGCTTGCTGTAATGTCTGCCAGAATCTTGAAATAAATCTTCCATCCCTATCAGAGATAATAGAGATTGGTATTCCATGTCTGGAGATGACTTCCTTCAAATACAGTCGTGCTAACTTCTCCATCTTGTCATCTTCTCTTATTGGTAGGAAGTGTGCTGATTTGGTGAGACGATCAACTATTACCCAAATAGTATCAAAACCACTTGCAGTCCTTGGCAATTTAGTGATGAAATCCATGGTAATGTTTTCCCATTTCCATTCCGGGATTTCGGGTTGTTGAAGTAGACCTGATGGTTTCTGATGCTCAGCTTTGACCTTAGAACACGTCAAACATTCTCCTACGTATTTAGCAACATCGGCTTTCATACCCGGCCACCAAAAATGTTTCTTGAGATCCTTGTACATCTTCCCCGTTCCAGGATGTATTGAGTATCTGGTTTTATGAGCTTCTCTAAGTACCATTTCTCTCATATCTCCAAATTTTGGTACCCAAATCCTTTCAGCCCTATACCGGGTTCCGTCTTCCCGAATATTAAGATGCTTCTACGATCCTTTGGGTATTTCATCCTTTAAATTTCCCTCTTTTAAAACTCCTTGTTGCGCCTCCTTTATTTGAGTAGTAATGTTATTATGAATCATTATATTCATAGATTTTACTCGAATGGGTTCTCTGTCCTTCCTGCTCAAGGCATCGGCTACCACATTTGCCTTCCCCGGGTGGTAACGAATCTCAAAGTCGTAATCATTCAATAATTCAATCCACCTACGCTGCCTCATATTCAGTTGTTTCTGATTAAATATGTGTTGAAGACTTTTGTGGTCGGTATATATAATACTTTTGACCCCATATAAGTAGTGCCTCCAAGTCTTTAATGCAAAAACAACCGCGCCTAATTCCAAATCATGCGTCGTATAATTTTGTTCGTGAATCTTCAATTGTCTAGACGCATAAGCAATCACCTTCGTTCGTTGCATTAATACACAACCGAGACCTTGCTTTGATGCATCACAATAAATCACAAAATCATCATTCCCTTCAGGCAATGACAATATAGGTGCCGTAGTTAGCTTTTTCTTCAATAACTGAAACGCTTTCTCTTGTTCATCATTCCATTCAAATTTCTTCCCTTTATGCGTTAATGCAGTCAAGGGTTTTGCTATTCTGGAAAAGTCTTGGATGAACCTTCTGTAGTAACCAGCTAGTCCTAAAAACTGGCGTATGTGTTTCGGAGTTTTCGGGGTTTCCCACTTTTCAACAGTTTCTATCTTTGCCGGATCCACCTTAATACCTTCTTTGTTCACTATGTGACCGAGGAATTGAACTTCTTCCAACCAAAATGCACACTTTGAAAACTTAGCGTACAATTCTTCCTTCCTCAATACTTCTAACACCTTTCTCAAATGTTCACCGTGTTCTTGGTCATTCTTTGAGTAAATAAGTATGTCATCAATGAAAACAATGACAAACTTGTCAAGGTATGGTCCACACACTCGGTTCATAAGGTCCATGAACACAGCTGGTGCATTAGTTAAACCAAACGGCATGACCATAAACTCGTAATGACCGTAACGTGTTCTGAAAGCAGTCTTTGGAATATCATCTTCTTTCACCCGCATTTGATGATACCCGGAACGTAAGTCAATCTTTGAATAAACAGACGAGCCTTGTAGTTGATCAAATAAGTCGTCGATTCTCGGTAGTGGGTAGCGGTTCTTGATGGTAAGTTTGTTCAACTCTCGGTAGTCGATACACAACCTGAATGTACCATCTTTCTTCTTGACAAACAAAACAGGAGCTCCCCACGGTGATGTGCTTGGTCGAATGAAACCACGCTCTAAAAGTTCTTGTAATTGGCTTGCAGTTCTTTCATCTCGCTGGGTGCGAGTCTGTAAGGAGCACGAGCTATTGGTGCAGCTCCTGGTACAAGATCTATTTGAAATTCAACGGATCGATGTGGGGGTAATCCCGGTAATTCTTTCGGAAATACATCGGGAAATTCTTTTGCAATGGGAACATCATTGATGCTCTTTTCTTCAGTTTGTACTTTCTCGACGTGTGCTAGAACAGCATAGCAACCTTTTCTTATTAGTTTTTGTGCCTTCAAATTACTAATAAGATGTAGCTTCGTGTTGCCCTTTTCTCCGTACACCATTAAGGGTTTCCCTTTTTCTCGTATAATGCGAATTGCACTTTTGTAACAAACGATCTCCGCTTTCACTTCTTTCAACCAGTCCATACCGATTATCACATCAAAACTCCCTAACTCTACTGGTATCAAATCAATCTTAAATGTTTCGCTAACCAGTTTAATTTCTCGATTCCAACATATATTATCTGCTGAAATTAATTTATCATTTGCTAATTCGAGTAAAAATTTACTATCCAAAGGCGTCAATGGACAACTTAATTTAGCACAAAAATCTCTACTCATATAGCTTCTATCCGCACCCGAATCAAATAAAACGTAAGTAGATTTATTGTCAATAAGAAACGTACCCGTAACAAGCTCCGGGTCTTCCTGTGCCTCTACCGCATTAATATTGAAAACTCTTCCACGGCCTTGTCCATTCGTGTTCTCCTGGTTCGGGCAATTTCTAATAATGTGGCCTGGTTTTCCACATTTATAACAAACTACATTGGCATAACTTGCTCCGACACTACTTGCTCTGCCATTACTCGTTCCGACACCATTTGTTCCTTTCGTTCTATTAACCCCTGGTCCGTAGACCTCACACTTCGCCGCGCTATGACCATTTCTTTTACACTTGTTGCAAAATTTGGTGCAGAACCCCGAGTGATTCTTTTCACACCTTTGGCATAGCTGCTTCTGATTGTTGTTGTTGTTGCGGTTATTATTGTTGTTGGGATGATTGTTGTAGTTGCTGTTGTTGTTGTTGTTGTTGTTGTTGTTGTTGGGCCGTTTGTTGTAGTTGCGATCGATGTTGCGATTGTTGGGATAATTGTTGCGATTATTTTTGTAATTGCTGTTGTTGTTGTATTGGTGATTCTTATCACCGTTTTCCTCCCACTTTCTTTTGACTTGCTTCACATTGGCCTCTTCAGCAGTCTGTTCTTTAATTCTTTCTTCAATCTGGTTCACTAGTTTGTGAGCCATTCTACATGCCTGTTGTATGGAGGCGGGCTCGTGTGAACTTATATCTTCTTGGATTCTTTCCGGTAATCCTTTCACAAACGCGTCGATCTTCTCTTCCTCATCTTCGAATGCTCCCGGACACAATAGGCACAATTCTGTGAATCGTCTTTCGTACGTGGTAATATCAAATCCTTGGGTTCGTAACCCTCTAAGTTCTGTCTTGAGCTTATTGACCTCGGTTCTGGGACGGTACTTCTCATTCATCAAGTGCTTGAATGCTGACCACGGTAGTGCGTACGCATCATCTTGTCCCACTTGCTCTAGATAGGTATTCCACCATGTTAACGCAGAACCTGTGAAGGTATGCGTAGCGTACTTCACTTTGTCCTCTTCAGTACACTTACTTATGGCAAACACCGATTCAACCTTCTCGGTCCACCGTTTCAATCCGATCGGTCCTTCGGTTCCATCAAATTCCAAAGGTTTGCAGGCAGTGAATTCTTTGTAGGTGCATCCTACACGATTTCCTGTACTGCTAGATCCAAGGTTATTGTTGGTATGTAGCGTAGCCTGTACTGCGGC
Source organism: Rutidosis leptorrhynchoides (assembly GCF_046630445.1). Classification (NCBI taxonomy): domain Eukaryota; kingdom Viridiplantae; phylum Streptophyta; class Magnoliopsida; order Asterales; family Asteraceae; genus Rutidosis; species Rutidosis leptorrhynchoides. The sequence goes on along the minus strand of NC_092339.1, from coordinate 340,886,562 downwards.
TATGTTTGAAGCTAGAAAAGTACGGAATTCCTCTTCATTCATATTCACGGTGTGTCGAGTAGTCGGTGCCATTTCCTTCAAAATAGTTAAATGGAACAAGTTAATCATACAGAATATTAAGAGTAGTTAATAGTATTTCGTAGCATAATATGAACTCATTTATAAAAGCTTTTTCTTCATATTAGCATTTTATAAGTTTAAATTCGGGTAGTACCTACCCGTTAAGTTCATACTTAGTAGCTAATATACAATTCAACTACTACAATTCTATATGAAAAACTGCTTATAATAATATTTCGCGTTCAAACTTTTATACAATATTTTACAAACTTACAATACCGCTTATTTTACATAAAGCATGAAATATAGCACACAATAACTTTGATACAAGATAGTTGTGAAGACAATTCTAGCTAGTACACAAGTCGTTCAGCAAAGGCAATAAAGACACGTAATTCATACGTCCAGAAACAAGTCATGCATTCTGGTTTTACTAGGACTACTTCCCATCCTTGGTCTTGTGCAACATAACCGTTATGGCCGTTGATAAGACAGCGTGTTGTAACGTCATCAAAGGGACGAGGGTTACGTAATGTCCAACAGTCCCGTAATAATCTAAAAACCTCATTTCTTACCCCAATTACCGACTCCGTCACTTGTGGAAACGTTTTGTTTAATAGTTGTAGCCCGATGTTCTTGTTCTCACTTTGGTGAGAAGCGAACATTACTAATCCGTAAGCATAACATGCTTCTTTATGTTGCATGTTAGCCGCTTTTTCTAAATCACGAAGTCCAATATTCGGATATATTGAGTCAAAATAATTTCTTAACCCGTTGCGTAAAATAGCATTTGGGTTCCCCGCAATATATGCGTCAAAGTAAACACATCGTAACTTATGGGTTTCCCAATGTGATATCCCCCATCTTTCAAACGAAAGTCTCTTATAAACCAAGACATTCTTGGAACGTTCTTCGAATGTCTTACAAACTGATCTCGCCTTAAATACTTGTGCCGAAGAATTCTGGCCGACTCTAGACAAGATTTCATCAATCATGTCTCCGGGTAGGTCTCTTAAAATATTGGGTTGTCTATCCATTTTGTGTTTTTAAACTGTAAAATAGACAAGAGTTAGATTCATAAAAAAATACTTATTAATAGAAGCAATTTTTACATATATCATAAAGCATAAGAACACTATATTACATATATTACACCACACGAATACAACTATCTTATTCCGACTCGCTCGTTTCTTCTTCTTCGGTTTTGGTTCGTTTTGCCAAGTTTCTAGGGATATATGATGTTCCCCTAATACGAGCCGTCGTTGTCCACATTGGTTTAGAAAAACCTGGTGGTTTAGAGGTTCCCGGGTCATTGTTACAACTTAAGGACTTCGGGGGTTGACGATACATATAAAGTTCATCGGGGTTGGAATTAGATTTCTCTATTTTTATGCCCTTTCCCTTATTATTTTCTTTTGCCTTTTTAAATTCAGTTGGGGTAATTTCTATAACATCATCGGAATTCTCGTCAGAATCCGATTCATCGGAGAATTGGTAATCCTCCCAATATTTTGCTTCCTTGGCGGAAACACCATTGACCATAATTAACCTTGGTCGGTTGGTTGAGGATTTTCTTTTACTTAACCGTTTTATTATTTCCCCCACCGGTTCTATTTCTTCATCCGGTTCCGATTCTTCTTCCGGTTCCGATTCTTCTTCCGGTTCCGACTCTTCTTCCGGTTCCTCTTCGGGAACTTGTGAATCAGTCCACGAATCATTCCAATTTACATTTGACTTTTCATTATTATTAGGTGAGTCAATGAGACTTGTTCTAGAGGTAGACATCTATCACATAATGTCAAACACGTTAAGAGATTAATATATCACATAATATTCATATGTTAAAAATATATAGTTTCCAACAAAAATGTTAAGAAATCATTTTTAAAGAAAACACAGTCGAAGTCCAGACTCACTAATGCATCCTAACAAACTCGATAAGACACACTAATGCAAATTTTCTGGTTCTCTAAGACCAACGCTCGGATACCAACTGAAATGTCCCGTTCTTATTGATTAAAAACGTTCCATATTAATTGATTTCGTTGCGAGGTTTTGACCTCTATATGAGACGTTTTTCAAAGACTGCATTCATTTTTAAAATAAACCATAACCTTTATTTCATAAATAAAGGTTTAAAAAGCTTTACGTAGATTATCAAATAATGATAATCTAAAATATCATGTTTACACACGACCATTACATAATGGTTTACAATACAAATATGTTACATCGAAATCAGTTTCTTGAATGCAGTTTTTACACAATATCATACAAACATGGACTCCAAATCTTGTCCTTATTTTAGTATGCAACAGCGGAAGCTCTTAATATTCACCTGAGAATAAACATGCTTTAAACGTCAACAAAAATGTTGGTGAGTTATAGGTTTAACCTATATATATCAAATCGTAACAATAGACCACAAGATTTCATATTTCAATACACATCCCATACATAGAGATAAAAATCATTCATATGGTGAACACCTGGTAACCGACAATAACAAGATGCATATATAAGAATATCCCCATCATTCCGGGACACCCTTCGGATATGATATAAATTTCGAAGTACTAAAGCATCCGGTACTTTGGATGGGGTTTGTTAGGCCCAATAGATCTATCTTTAGGATTCGCGTCAATTAGGGTGTCTGTTCCCTAATTCTTAGATTACCAGACTTAATAAAAAGGGGCATATTCGATTTCGATAATTCAACCATAGAATGTAGTTTCACGTACTTGTGTCTATTTTGTAAATCATTTATAAAACCTGCATGTATTCTCATCCCAAAAATATTAGATTTTAAAAGTGGGACTATAACTCACTTTCACAGATTTTTACTTCGTCGGGAAGTAAGACTTGGCCACTGTTGATTCACGAACCTATAACAATATATACATATATATTAAAGTATGTTCAAAATATATTTACAACACTTTTAATATATTTTGATGTTTTAAGTTTATTAAGTCAGCTGTCCTCGTTAGTAACCTATAACTAGTTGTCCACAGTTAGATGTACAGAAATAAATCGATAAATATTATCTTGAATCAATCCACGACCCAGTGTATACGTATCTCAGTATTGATCACAACTCAAACTATATATATTTTGGAATCAACCTCAACCCTGTATAGCTAACTCCAACATTCACATATAGAGTGTCTATGGTTGTTCCGAAATATATATAGATGTGTCGACATGATAGGTCAAAACATTGTATACGTGTCTATGGTATCTCAAGATTACATAATATACAATACAAGTTGATTAAGTTATGGTTGGAATAGATTTGTTACCAATTTTCACGTAGCTAAAATGAGAAAAATTATCCAATCTTGTTTTACCCATAACTTCTTCATTTTAAATCCGTTTTGAGTGAATCAAATTGCTATGGTTTCATATTGAACTCTATTTTATGAATCTAAACAGAAAAAGTATAGGTTTATAGTCGGAAAAATAAGTTACAAGTCGTTTTTGTAAAGGTAGTCATTTCAGTCGAAAGAACGACGTCTAGATGACCATTTTAGAAAACATACTTCCACTTTGAGTTTAACCATAATTTTTGGATATAGTTTCATGTTCATAATAAAAATCATCTTCTCAGAATAACAACTTTTAAATCAAAGTTTATCATAGTTTTTAATTAACTAACCCAAAACAGCCCGCGGTGTTACTACGACGGCGTAAATCCGGTTTTACGGTGTTTTTCGTGTTTCCAGGTTTTAAATCATTAAGTTAGCATATCATATAGATATAGAACATGTGTTTAGTTGATTTTAAAAGTCAAGTTAGAAGGATTAACTTTTGTTTGCGAACAAGTTTAGAATTAACTAAACTATGTTCTAGTGATTACAAGTTTAAACCTTCGAATAAGATAGCTTTATATGTATGAATCGAATGATGTTATGAACATCATTACTACCTTAAGTTCCTTGGATAAACCTACTGGAAAAGAGAAAAATGGATCGAGCTTCAACGGATCCTTGGATGGTTCGAAGTTCTTGAAGCAGAATCATGACACGAAAACAAGTTCAAGTAAGATCATCACTTGAAATAAGATTGTTATAGTTATAGAAATTGAACCAAAGTTTGAATATGATTATTACCTTGTATTATAATGATAACCTACTGTAAGAAACAAAGATTTCTTGAGGTTGGATGATCACCTTACAAGATTGGAAGTGAGCTAGCAAACTTGAAAGTATTCTTGATTTTATGTAACTAGAACTTGTAAAATATATGAAGAACACTTAGAACTTGAAGATAGAACTTGAGAGAGATCAATTAGATGAAGAAAATTGAATAATGAAAGTGTTTGTAGGTGTTTTTGGTCGTTGGTGTATGGATTAGATATAAAGGATATGTAATTTTGTTTTCATGTAAATAAGTCATGAATGATTACTCATATTTTTGTAATTTTATGAGATATTTCATGCTAGTTGCCAAATGATGGTTCCCACATGTGTTAGGTGACTCACATGGGCTGCTAAGAGCTGATCATTGGAGTGTATATACCAATAGTACATACATCTAAAAGCTGTGTATTGTACGAGTACGAATACGGGTGCATACGAGTAGAATTGTTGATGAAATTGAACGAGGATGTAATTGTAAGCATTTTTGTTAAGTAGAAGTATTTTGATAAGTGTCTTGAAGTCTTTTAAAAGTGTATGAATACATATTAAAACACTACATGTATATACATTTTAACTGAGTCGTTAAGTCATCGTTAGTCGTTACATGTAAATGTTGTTTTGAAACCTTTAGGTTAACGATCTTGTTGAATGTTGTTAACCCATTGTTTATTATAACAAATGAGATGTTAAATTATTATATTATCATGATATTATGATATATAATATATCTTAGTATGATGTATATACAGTTAAATGTCGTTACAACGATAATCGTTACATATATGTCTCGTTTCGAAATCATTAAGTTAGTAGTCTTATTTTTACATATGTATTTCATTGTTAATACACTTAATAATATATTTACTTATCATTTAACATAATTAACCAAGTGTATCAATATCTTAATATGATTCATATGTACCTAGTAAGTCGTTTTTATAACGATAATCGTTATATATATCGTTTTCGAGTTTCTTAAATTAATAGTCTCATTTTTATGTATATAACTCATTGTTAAAATACCTAATGAGATACATACTTATAATAAAAACATGTTAACTATATATATAACCATATATATGTCATTGTATAGTTTTTACAAGTTTTAACGTTCGTGAATCACCGGTCAACTTGGGTGGTCAATTGTCTATATGAAACATATTTCAATTAATCAAGTCTTAACAAGTTTGATTGCTTAACATGTTGGAAACATTTAATCATGTAAATATCAATCTCAATTAATATATATAAACATGGAAAAGTTCGGGTCACTACAATTCACACTTAGAAAACTTCGCGTAGAGTTGCTCTCGTCTCAAGAGCTCAAGTACTAATCGGAGATGATGCTCGTGTTCTTCCTCGCTCTTAGAGTAGATGAGGATATCATCAATGAAGACTATAACAAACTTGTCCAAGTACGGCTTGCAAACACGGTTCATAAGGTCCATAAATACAGCAGGTGCATTGGTTAGACCGAATGGCATTACAAGAAACTCATAATGACCATAGCGGGTTCTAAATGCAGTTTTCATCACGTCGCTTTCTTTCACCCTCAACTGGTGATAGCCCGATCGCAAATCGATCTTTGAGTAAACACACGATCCTTGCAGTTGGTCAAAAAGATCGTCAATCCGTGGAAGAGGATACCGATTCTTGATTGTTAATTTGTTAAGCTCACGGTAGTCGATACACATTCGGAAGGATCCATCCTTCTTCTTCACAAACAATACAGGTGCGCCCCACGGCGAAGAACTTGGTTGAATAAACCCTCGATCAAGTAACTCTTGTAGTTGGCTTTGCAATTCTTGCATCTCGGAAGGTGCAAGTCTATAGGGTGCGCGAGCTACAGGTGCAGCTCCTGGCACTAAGTCAATCTGAAACTCTACTGCCCTCGGTGGCGGTAATCCAGGCAGTTCTTTGGGAAAGACATCGGAAAACTCGTTCACAATACGCACATCTTCCACTTTCTTCTCCTCGATTAATTTTGTCTCTAACTCGATTCCCATTTTAAAGGTAAATATTAAGTAACTTGCATATAAACGTTCTTTGTAGTCTATGTTAATCATACATTTTTCATCTATGTAATCGAAACAAATTAAAACGATCATTAAATTAATCGAATATGCGGGTCTTTAAATGTATCGTTTGTGAATGGTTCGAAACCTAAATTTTTAAACTGCTACTTCGTTATCTTATATGATTTGTTGTTAATACCAAAAAGTTAATAAATAATCTAAGTTTTTACAAAATTTAAGTATTTAAATTTAGAAATCAGTAGTACGAATGAAACAAAAGAAAATGAAAACAGGTAATCACATTTCAAGTTACACTTCCAGTCATCGAGTTTTCTATAAGTCTACAAAAATTGCAAGAAAAAAAAATTATACATGTTTATCCCCTGTAATGTGTATACTATTATAATTCAACTCCAAATAGATTTTAAAGATATTTGTTAAATGACTATGTAATCAGTAAATGGTAATAACTAAATTTTGTACACCAGTGGGATGAAATTTTACATTAATCCAGTGTTGCATTCAAACATGTAATCTAGATAGTTATATTTCATATTTAAATAATATATAATGAAATTTTGAGAGAACAAAAATTTAGACATAGAAATTATTGTATGTGAATCGTCATATATTTTTTTAGTTTAGCATGGTTATTAACCTATCTAAAATAATTTAGGTCATACTCATTTGGGGTCTATCTCTCATTCTTCCAGTTAACTTTCATTACTTGTATTAAGGTGAGTTTCATTTGCTCCCTTTTTAATTACTTTTGCAATATTTATTTTTTGGGCTGAGAATACATGCGCTCCTTTTATGTTTGACGAAATAGACATAAGTACTTAAAATATATTCTACGTTGAGTTGTACCACCTTGCATATCTTCCCTAATAGCTTGGTAACTAATATTTACATGTTGGAAGAACATGTAAGCGCGAATCCTATTGATAGATCTATCGGGTTTGACCACCCCAACCGGGCTAGTCGCTCTAGTATCGTAAACGGTTGCATAGTACTTCGTTTTTACTACACTTGGTACAGTGTAGGGAGATTTTATAATAAAGGGAATATGCCACATTAATTGTTAAGTATGGTTACCTAAGTGCTCAACAACTTATAGAATACTTTTATACACTTGCGAGTGTACATATATTCATGAAACTGAAATCTTGTGGTCTATCAAAATTATGAATGTTATTTTTTTATGATAAACCGATGAACTCACCAACCTTTTGGTTGACACTTTTAAGCATGTTTATTCTCAGGTATGAAAGAAATCTTCCGCTGTGCATTTACTCATATTACATGGAGTCGTTCATGGCATATTTAAGTCAGTACCTCTCAATGGGACCAAATGTTGAAGACTTCGTCCAGGAGGATTAGGACGGGTCTCTACATATTCGATCACTAAGAACCACCAACAAACCATATACATAAGCAAACTTTCATTTTTCTATCTTGTTCAAACTACAAAGTCATCAACCACGATCACCCCCATCAACGCAAAACAACAATAAACCCATTTAGCCACCTTCATCAAAAGTACCGAATACCACCACCATCTCTACCTCTCGCTACTCTATCTGCTTCCTACAATCCGAACCCACTTCTATCTCACCACCCTCTTTTTCTCTCTTCTGTTTACAAACGAAACCCATCACAAAGCATCACTATTTTAATTGCATGTTGCTACGCTATTTTTTTCTCTTTTCTGTACAAACAATCAAGGAACAAAGTAGAGGTATGATATATGGAAATGATGTGATAAATAATGATAAGAGATGATAATGAAAATTCAAATAAATGCTTCTCCTATTCTTGTTCAATATATAAACCACATGATTATGTTGGTTTTCTTTTTCTGTGGAGGGACCGATTGCATCAAAACACAACTACTACATGTGGTCAACATGCTTGATTTTAGGAGATTGATTAAACCATTAGGTAATATCCAGCTGGAATTCCATCGAGCATATATATTTCTTCTTTCTTATTCCTATCGTGACCAAGACTCCCAACCACAATCCAACAATTCTTTTCGGCCTCTTTAATATATTTGGTTGGGCCATCGTGTACCCATTTTTACACTTGGGCCATATAATCATCAAAAACCGGGTCAGGTCCCATTTGGGTTAGTTAATTCCTGCTACCACTATTTACAATACTATTTTAGAATAAAGAGAGGGGACGTATGATATTAGGTGAAAATAGTATGAAGTCAGGAATGATGATAATAATATGATAAGAAGGTTGATGATAATAATTAGAATATTAAGATGAATATGGTTAGGTTTGGGATTATGATGTATGATGATGGTACCGGAGGATTACAATGATGATGAGATGATAAACGAGATTGCGAAGAAAATAAATTTGAATTGATGATGAAAATTAATATAAGAATGATGATGATGGTGTTCGAATTTATAAATTATAACGATGATAATGAGTATGATTTGGAAGGATGATGATGATGCTATATGATGATGATGATAAAGCTGTGTTGATACGAAACAAAGACAAGAAGCAAGGAACAGAAACCCTAGTTTATACGATTTCTGCGTGCTAATTTAAGGTTAAACTAAAATCCTTTTTATGTTTGTTAATGGACTTATGAATCCAATTAAGCACATTCATGGAATTGAATTCGGTATTGGGCTAGATACAAAACTCACTTGATTAAAAATATTTGATTTGGGCTTTCTAGGAAGACGGAGAAAACAAGAAACGGGTTTTATAGATTTAAGTTTAGGATATTAACAGAAAAACAGAAACAGATGGATGGTCATAGGCGTTTGCGTGTTACGAGAGGTCTCGGGTTCGAGCCCGGGCTGCGACATTAATTTGGAAGCTATTTTTTTTAAAGGTAGTATACTTATTATTCCTATTATTATTATTATTATTATTATTATTATTATTATTATTATTATTATTATTATTATTATTATTATTATTATTATTATTATTATTATTATTGTTATTATTATTATTATTATTATTATTATTACTAATATCAATATCAATATTATTATCATTGTCATTATTATTTTACTACTAATATCATTATTATTATTATTATTATTATTATTATTATTATTATTATTATTATTATTATTATTATTATTACTAACTATAACTTTAGTTTTAAATGTATCTTGTATATAAAATATAACTATATTTTTATGATCTCAAACTAAAAAGATAGATATTATAAGTTAGATACAAACATTAGATATATAGAAGTATATATAATAAGTATACTACTTTTACTAATAAAATACTTTTTGTTCATTTACGTTTTAATATAACTTGAATTTATTAAAAATATTATCATATTAAAAATTATGAGTATTAAAAAATATTAATACTAAGTATTTATTCAAAATATATTAATAAAGTATATAATATATTATTATCATAACTTAATGAAATATATAAAATAGAAATAATTAAGTAACTATAAATATTACATTTAATATCACAAGTATATTACTAATATCAAAATATATATTTATTTGAATATTATTATATGTGTTAATATGCATACTTGATATAGGTTCGTGAATTCGAGGCCAACCCTGCATTGTTCAGTTCAGTCGTATGCATATTTTTACTACAAAATATCGTAGAGTAAGTTCATTTGCTCCCTTTTACTCTTTACATTTTTGGGACTGAGAATACATGCGCTGTTTTTACAACTGCTTTATTAAATGCTTTTGAAATATATTTTGAACTGAGAATACATGAAATGTTTTTATAAATATTTGACGCGATATGACATAAGCAAAACATTTCTCGAATGAATTATTATGCAGACATAAGTTCTGTTGATTATTATTGAATTAGTTGGACGTGATAATTGCCACTAATTGATGTGAATATTTTTCCCCTTGATTATTATTGCTTGGTAACCTAAGAATTAGAAAACGGGTATGACCCTAAATCACGCGAATCCTAAAGGTAGCTACCGGGTTTAACACCCCCACCCAGAATGTTCACTAGACGGAAGAGCTAGTGGGCGTGGTGTTTAGTACTTCGAAGTTTATATATTATACAGACGAGATGTTCTGTTTTGGGGATATTATTGATGCGCATTATATGTTAAGGTCGGTTACCAAGCCAAGCTATGAAAGCAAAGTGAATATTATGTATCGAGAGAATGATTTTTATACATAGGTTATATGTATTATTTTTGTGCACGAGATATGTGTACGGTTAATAAAAATCGTGAGGCAACCTACGGGGGAGAAAAGGATACGGACCTACTCTGCTAAGCATTATGAAAAAATAGATTTGTACACGAGATAGGTGTACCGTATTTAAAATCTTGTGATTTATCAAAATGATGAATTTTATTGTTTTAAGATAAACCTATGAACTCACCAACCTTTTGGTTGACACTTGAAAGCATGTTTATTCTCAGGTATGAAAGAAATCTTCCGCTGTGTATTTGCTCATTTAGAAATATTACTTGGAGTCATTCATGACATATTTCAAAAGACGTTGCATTCGAGTCATTGAGTTCATCAAGATTATTATCAAGTAATTTATAGTTTGGATATATTATGAAATGGTATGCATGCAGTCAACTTTCGATGTGATAAAAGTTTGTCTTTTTAAAAAGGAATGAAATGTTTGTAAAATGTATCATGTAGAGGTCACATACCTCACAATGAAATCAACTATTGTGAATCGTTTATAATGTATATGAACGGGTCCTTTCATTTTGTCTTCACCTTTTATTATTTAAACGAATATCACTTGTAAATAGAACAATTGCAACTAAAAGCTTGTCTTTCTGGAAGGATAATGCTATGAAATATATGTTCATTTTTAGCCTTATCAGTGGATCAGCATACATTTTTTGTCGATCTCTAGCTGCTTTTAACTTCTCACGTGCAATTTCAACCTTTTTTGCAGTTATCTGGACAATTTTGGGACCTGCAAATTGTTTCTCACCTGCTTCTAACCAATACGTAGGAGTTCTGCACTTGCGACCATACAACATCATGATACGAATTGTTGTAAGCAAACTTTATCAATGGAAGATGCGAATTCCAAGAACCACCATATTCTAAGACACACACTCTCAACATGTCTTCTAACATTTGAATCGTTCGTTCACTCTGACCGTCTATTTGTGGATGATAAGCTGTACTTAGATTCACACGCGTACCCAGATTCTATTATAAACTATTCCAGAAGTTTGATACGAACCTAGTATCTCTGTCGGAAACTATAGACAAGGGTACACCATGTTGACTAACGATTTCTTTCAAGTACAAATCTGCCAAATCACTTAACAAAGCTGTTTCATGAGTAGCTAAGAAGTGAGCACTCTTTGTTAAACGATCCACTTTCACCCAGATCATGTCGTGACCTTTCTGGGTTCGGGGTAACTTGGTTACAAAATCCATCATTATATGATCCCATTTCCACTGAGGAATTTCTAACTTTCGTAGAGATCCATACGGTTTTCGATGTTCTGCTTCAACTTGAGCACAAATATGACATTTTTTGACAAAATTTGCAACATCTGTCTTCATTGTCGACCACCAATACAACGTTTTCAAGTCTCTATACATATTTGTACTACCCGGATGCACTGAAAATCTCGATTTATGTGCTTCAGTAAGGATTAAATCCCTTAAATCTCCAAGAATAGGCACCCAAATTTGGTCTTTATAGGTCTTTAATCCTCTAGAATCATTGCATATGTCAAATTTTCTTTTGGTCATTTGCTCAGTCTTTAGGTTTTCATTATTCAATGCCACTAACTGAACGGTTTTCAATCAATCGATCAGGTCTGAAACTATCTCAATTCTCATAAATCTGACATTTTCGATATTTTCTTGCGATTCAGAGCATCTGCGACCACATTTGCTTTACCCGGATGGTACTTAATCTCATAATCGTAGTCTTTAATCAGTTCTTGACATCGACGTTGACGCATATTTAATTCTTTTTGCGAAAATATGTACTGAAGACTCTTATGATTTGTATAGATTTCACAATGTGTACCATACAAATAGTGTCTCCAAAGCTTTAAAGCAAACACAACTGCAGTTAACTCTAAATCATGAGTAGGGTAATTTCGTTCATGATTCTTCAACTGTCGTGAAGAATACGCTATGAATTTATTTCTTTGCATCAATACACAACCCAGACCTGCGTGTGACGCGTCACAATAAACCACAAAATCTTCTGTTCCCTCTGGTAAAGCTAAAACCGCGCTTGACATAACAACTGTTTAAGAGTCTGAAAGGCTTTTTCTTGTTCGTCAGTCCATCGAAAGGCTACATCTTTTCTGGTTAACTTATTCAACGGACCTGCTATTTTAGAAAAGTCTTTAATAAATCTGCGGTAATACCCTGCTAAACCCAGTAAACTCTTAATATCTGTCGGCGATTTCGGTGAGTTCCAATTCATTACAGCTTCTATTTTAGACTGATCTACTTTGATACACTGTTCACAAATCACATGACTCAGAAACTGTACTTCCCACAGCCAAAATTCACACTTGGAAAACTTAGCATACAACTGTTCCTATTTCAGAAGTTCTAACACCAACCTCAGATGCGTAGCATGATGTTTCTCGGTTTTCGAATATATCAAGATATCATCTATGAAGACAATCACAAACTTGTCAAGATACTGACGACACACCCTGTTCATTAAATCCATAAACACTGCTATCGCGTTTGTTAACCCGAATGACATAACTAAAAATTCATACTGACCATATCTAGTTCTAAACGATGTTTTCGGTATATCGTTCTCTGCAACACATACCTGATGATACCCTGAACGTAAATCAATCTTTGAAAAGTAAGAAGCACCCTGTAATTGATCAAATAAATCATCTATTATCGGTATCGGATACTTATTCTTTATTGTTCTCTTGTTTAAATCACGATAATCTATACACATACGAAGCGACCCATCTTTCTTTTTCACAAACAACACAGGAGCACCCCACGGTGAAGAACTTGGTCGAATAAACCCCTTATCTAACAATTCCTGAATCTGAGACATCATTTCTCGAATTTCTGACGGAGCTAATCTGTAAGGAGCTTTTGCAACTGGCGTAGCACCTGGAACTAAATCGATTTTATACTCTACTTCACGCACTGGAGGTAACCCTGGTAAATCATCTGAAAACACTTCTAGAAATTTGGACACAACTGGAATGTCGGTCATCTGCTTCTTTTCTTTCTTAATATCGATCACGTAAGCTAAGAACGAATCACACCCTTTCAATATCGCCTTCTGAGGTTTCATTAGGGAAACCATAGGGAAGTTAAATCTACTGCGCTCTCCCCTAGCTATCACTCGGGATCTATCGGCCAAACGGAAAGTAATCATATTCTTATCACACTTAATATTAGCCCCATTAGCTCTTAACCAGTTCATGTCTATGACTACATCAAAGCTAGGTATAGGCATCAACAAACAGGTTAAAGGGAAGGAATGGCCGTCGATTTCGATGGTAATTCCGGACACAGATGATGTGCAAAGAACCATTTTACCATCAGCTACTTCTATCCCCAAAGGCGCATCTAACATCCTAACATGCAACTTCAACTTATCACATAAGCCTAAGGAAATAAAAGAACAATTCGCTCCAGAATCAAATAACATGCGAGTTGACAAGGAATTAACCAAGAACATACTGGTAATGACGTCATCGGTAGCGGTTGCAGCGTCTACCGTCATCTGAAATGCCCTTGCCTCTATGATTGCAGGATTCTTTCTCTTCTGCCCGGCAGTAGAAGCAAAAGATCCCCCAGAAGTTACTAACCTCGCCCCTGACCCTGCCCCAGAACCGGCTCTTGACGCAGATGGACAATTTGCAGATCTATGCCCTTCTTGATAGCAACTCCAACAAACATTAGACTTAAAAGAACAAGCTGTTGATTCATGACCTAACACTCCACATTTCAAACACCTTCTATTCATTGGAGAACACGGACCGACATGGGTCGACTTGCAAACATTACACCACCCATACTGACTTGAACCCGATCCACTCATACCAGACTTACTCTTCTATTTAAACCATCCTGACTTCTTACCATGAAATCCTGATTGCTTACCCGACTGCTGAGTCGACTATCCACCCGATTGACTTTCTGATTTCCCCCCAAAAGATCCACCTCTCGAACTTTCTCTTTTCGCTGCATTGATGTCACCCTCAGTAATCTTAGCCATCTCATGAGCCTGTGACAAAGTCGTTGCAAATCTCGCAACGGTTCTGTACTCCGGCCTAATCACCCACATAAAATGCAGAATCTTATCTTTCTCAGTTGGTACCCACTGTTGAACGAACCTTAGCTTAGATGTGAAATCTCTGAAAACTTCATCAATCGTCATATTTTCCGTCATCCTCATATTCAAAAACTCGGTCTTCAATCTTTCCATTTCATATTCAGAACAATACTGCTCACGAACCTTAGCAGCAAATTGTTCCCAGGTAATATGACTGATCTGTTCTTTAGATAAATATGCAGTGATAGAGTCCCACCATTCTATTGCTTCACCTTTGAGAAGCCTACTAGCAAACAATACCATAGATTCATGCTCACAAAAGCATGCTTCTAATGCTCGCTCCACTTCTCTTAGCCAATTAAGGGTCATTGTAGGGTTTGTGTGACCGCGGTACTCAGGAGGTTTGCAGTCCATAAACTGTTTATAGGTACACTTCTTTCTCATCTCGGGAACTTGAAATGGGTATATCATCTGATTTGGAAACATCTGGTTAAACAGGAAAGACATTTGGAGGTTTTGATAGGTGGTTTGAGGAAACTGTGATTGGGAACTGCCATCAGCTTGAGTATAAAGGTTCGAAGGAAAAGTTGTGTTCAACGCAGTGGTATTAGGGTGCCATTGCGCCCGTTCTTGTTCTAATTCTTTAATTTTCTCCTGAGCTTATAGTAATCGACTTTGAAGGTTTATAACTTCTTGTGAGGTTTCTTCTTCTGAAGACACATGTCCATCTTTGTCAGGGGCTCTAAATGTACCAGTTCCAGGGACATGGGGCCAGTAGCATTTGCTTCATTATCTGCCATTACTGCACTACCACAACACTCACACCAAAGCTTAGTATAAACTCTGTTAGTATTAACAACTATCACATAACTTCTTCTAATACTCACTTAACCCATCCCCAGCATGTTATGTTTGACATGACTCTACTAAGTTTGGGAACATGACATTTAGATCACAATGCACATGCTACCAAACTAAGCTCTGATACCAACTTATGACACCGCTAAAAAAAATTTTTATACGTATACGTGGTGGAAGCATCTAATAATTAATTACCATTTACACTAACCAGTGTCACGTGTCCACATACAAAATACATATTTTAAATGAAAGAGACGTCAATGTATGATGTTTACAAAAGAACACATTTTAACTAATTAAAATCACATCAGAGTTGACTCCTGTTAAACATAATATTCACGTGCCCGTCTTCTCCCAAAATGCATCATTTACAAAAGCTAACAAGCTGCAGGGAGGAGATGGAGGGGAATTAGCACGAAGCTAAGTGAGTACGACTAACTACAGGCAGTAGTATACACGAACCGTTATACTAATCATGTCACAAATGCTAACACATAAACATCACCCAAGTGCCCTGTACAGAGACTCTGGCGGCTCGGCCAAACCATTAACCACCAGCTGATCGTACTGGGGCTTACCAGAAGTTCCTCCACCACCGTATGTATATATATAATCCACACGCGACGGACGCGTCATTCACATATATATATACACCTCGGTTGTCTAGGATACCACATGAGGAACCCAACCCGCAGGTTGATCTCTCCTACCGAGGCTACCACACAATAGGGACGCACTGGGCTCCAACAGACAAGCATCAACTAACATGCAGTCATCACAACGTACTAACTAACCACAACAGTAAGTATATCTAACAAGCACGGCAATCATAATATAACATGCTACTCTATACTATAATCTCCAGTTAGTCCCACTCACCAATTACCAGCAACCAGCTCAGATAATCTACTACTGAGCGGCTTCCTTATCGTTATCACCTAAACATAAGGCAAATCAAGTTAGTTACTGTCCATTAACATTAAATAACACAGTATATAAATTTTTTGTATCAAAAAGCATCCGCTAAAAATTTTTGCTTAACACTTATGCACTTTAAAATTTACATCCTGAACATCAAAATACAAACGGGCAGCATAACGGCTAAAAATCAACACTTAGTAAAATATTTCACTGCCAAAGACACTCGGCCGACTGTCTACACTCACTCGGCCGAGTGTTTAGTCACTTGGTCGATGGTCTCTCACATACACACTCAGCCGTAGGTCATACACACTCGGTCGATGGTCGAGTCAGTCGGTAGAGTGTCAAGAGACACTCGGCCGACTGTGTTTATTTGCAGAAGCTGAAGAACAAAGTGACGGGTTTCACCCAAAATCAACCAATTCTTGCTCTAGAGCTCGATTATGACCTCAAAACTGACCAAATCGAAGTCATTAAACATGTAGAAACATAAACCCATAAGATTTGGACACAAACAACATCAAATCAACCATTTTTGACTCAATTTATACAATTTGTAAAAACTAACACAAAAACCCAATTTTCACAAAGATTAAAGCATAAAAACTTGTGATTCTTACCTTGTTAGATTCAGTAAATCATAAAGAACACAAAGATGTAAAAGATTTGAGCTCAAGAACAAACATTCAAGATTAGGTTTTGATGAGTGTGAAAGTGTAGGTACGGGGTATTTGAGAAGAGAGGTCTAGAAATGGGAAGAAGGACACATCACTAGTCTTTTAGGTGAGGTTAAATCCTACACTGTGCAACACACGGGTATTTATCAGTTATCTGATATTTTTCGTACATCATTTGGCGACTAAAACGAAGTCCAAATTAAATAAACAAACATGTCCTGTGACCCTTATCACAAACTGGTCCTAACCACATTATTAAATAGTAAAAATATGAAAGAAAAAATAAAGCATATATTAACACAACACAAACTTAAGGGCAAACTAGTAATCTTACAGCTAGGCCCACCCGAGGATGTTACAAAACCCTTGAAAAATGCTTGTCAGACGATGAACCAGAAGATGAAACAACTTTAATTCGATCAAATTCACGCAAACGCCGTGCAACTGGTAATCTCTCTTTTAAATGTATTGCCGAAGAAAACCTGTTTTACTTTTTACACATGCCAAGTAATAGTGGCTATTACAATGTTGATCCTCTTAGATATCCCTTTTTGAGTTTCGAATCATCGTGTCTCGACTGGAAGAATTTTATAAATAATACATGCTATCTTAATTCAGCTAGACTTTCTGAAGGAGAAGCACAAAGAAGGCTTGCTCTTCCGCCTCCCGTCCAGCTAACGTTATAGGCAAAAGCAGTTCACAAACCAGTCTTCCAAATTTAGATACAACTGGCATGTCTACCATACTCGCAGGTCCCCTCAGTGGCTACACAGAATTTATGAAATATCTTGAAACAATGGTGTCCCCATCGCTTGTTAACTTCTTTGAGAGCTTATCTGATGGTAATGCTCGTAAATCTCTAGCACGGGGCATAATCTGGAACATTGCCTCAGAGTTTGATAATTTGAAATGTTTGGAATGCTTTGATCGAGTTCATCGGGCTAAGTTAAAAAAGATTGAGAAGGATTCTGAATTAATGAAAGCTGGTAAACTTGAGCTAGATGCTGCTATTGCTGCTAAGCATTCTGTTGAGGCTCGTGTTGTTGAGATGGCAACAAAAGAAAAATGGTACCTTCATAAAATTGAAACACTGACCAACTCTGAAAGTGCCTTAAAGGAAAAATTACGAGCAAGTTAAGACGAGACTAGGCGGCTTGCTGTTGGCATTCCTAAGATTGTGAAAAATGCCTTTGCTTCTGATAAGTTAACCAAACCGTTTGATGAGTTTATTACTGTTGAGCTAGACGCTGAACGGATAAGGTTTCTAGAAACTTTGAAGAAGGATGTGCCTGATTTTCCTAAATCATTGCCTGATAACCTCACATCCAAATTGAAGCCAGATGATATTGATAGGATTAGGGTAGTAGGTGAGCAGATAGAACACTTAACATTCCCTGAATTGGAAAATATGTGTAACAATCCTGCTGCGTCCTTGGATGATATTTTAAATTTGAAACTATAATATGTATGTAAGTAACTAGAGGAGGGGGTGAATAGTTACTTGATACGTTTTTAACACTTTTTCGGTTGATCACAAAAATCAATTAACTTTGATCAATCAATTCAACTCAAACTTGATGTGTGTAGTATATATGTTCAAAATGATAAATGAAGTAATGTAAAGAACATAGACACAAGGATTTATAGTGGTTCGGGTGGATGTTAAATAATCCACCTTAATCTACTCTTCGATTACACTAATCGGGATTTGTTGCTTCACTAAGCACTTTTCTCCAAACCCGGTGGAGATCCGATTTACAAGTGTTCAACTTCTTTGGTAGACAACAAACCTAATATTTCTATCCCTTTGAAAGATAAACTCTAACCTAGATCAACTTGTCTTCACCTTGGACAAGTATTAATCTCCAAATAAGATTAATCAACTTCCTAAGTCCCTTTAAGGAAGTAGATCACTAAGTTAGCCTATGCTTCTACTAATTGAAGTTACAAGACTTATACACTTTGTAATGATGATCCTAAGACAATACTAGGACATACATTACACTAAGTAAACTCACAAGATTAATGATTTTGATTAGTAAGTTTACAACAACCAAATTCTATATCTATAAGATCATAGAATCTTCTCTTACTAGATCACATTTGAGTAGTAATTAGAGCCCTTGTGATCTTTGAAAATAAGCCTTTTAAATATGCAAGAGGGTCAGCTTCAAATGTTCATTAAAGTTTGCCTTTGTATAGTGGGATTCAAAAAGTAGCCGTTGACACACGGTTGCCAGCACGGTCGACAGTGGTTCGACCGTGCGTACTCCAGTCCAAATTTAGTATCCGCTGTATAGCCGTTTGACTCAAATTTGAACACCACATTTTGGCACCTTTACTCCTTCTAGCACCTGCAAAAGAAATCAAACATCCTATGCAAGTACTATATGCATTAAGTGTGTGAGATTTGGTCTTATTGTGTGAAAGTGACTTAACATTCTAAAAGTGGTAAACCCAACATTCTTGGAGAAGTGTCTTGATTGATATTTTGGGAAATCTCAGTTTGGTCAAGACTTGGTTAGTCACATTAATGCCTTTGGTTCAATTCTAAAGACTAGTCACTATGTCATTAACTTCCTAGTTTCAATTAATCACAAGTCATGTTCGATTTAAGTTTAGGTAGTGATTAATTGCATGATGTCTTTCTAAGATGATCATTAAGTATGTAGAGACATCAAAGTTAAGTCATACTTGAATAAGTAATCACACTTAGTTACTTAGACTAGGCCAAATAGACAATTGACTATAATTACATTGTGAACCATTTTACACTTAATCTATTGGAGTATGTTAGTTACTTGAATCCTAACTAGTAAGCTCATAGCAAACATATTAATAAAGTTGACAAATTTATGAGTATTAAGCATATTGACGAGTAGCAAATAATACTCACACATAGCAAGAGATAGTTATTCTGGGATCAATCATATAGATATTTGCAAAACTTATAATTCAAGGTTTTAACAAGTTTAATTTCAATATAACATATTGCTTGATTAATGTGTAAGCACACATTAATGTTCAACACATGCACAAGGTAAGATCAATCTCTAGTTGGGACTTGGTGACCATCATAAATGTATCTAAGTGTATTTTAGGATTACAAGTCTTTACTAGTTACACTTGAGAGCATTGTTTCTCATTTACCCTTAATTAATCACTAAGTCATTTTTAATAACAATTATTGTTCAAGTGATATTGGCTTAAGTGTGTTGGTACTTGATGATCATACCAAGGATGTCTAGATGAGATTTAAGATCACAAGTTATTACTTAACACTTATGTGTTAAGCCTAATCTTGGTTAATTTGTCATTAAGATGTCATTAGGCATAATGAAAGGACCCGTTCATATACATTATAAACGATTCACAATAGTTGATTACATCGCGAGGTATTTGACCTCTATATGATACATTTTACAAACATTGCATTCGTTTTTAAAAGACAAACTTTCTTTACAACGAAAGTTGACGGCATGCACACCATTTCATAATACATCCAACTATAATTGGCTTAATAATAATCTTGATGAACTCAATGACTCGAATGCAACGTCTTTCAAAATATGCCATGAATGACACCAAGTAATATCCTTAAAATGAGCTAATGCACAGCGGAAGATTTCTTTAATACCTGAGAATAAACATGCTTTAAAGTGTCAACCAAAAGGTTGGTGAGTTCACAGGTTTATCATAACAATCATTTCAATATATTAATAGACCACAAGATTTCCGTTTATAAATATATGTACACTCGCAAGTGTATAAAAGTATTCTATAAGTTATAGGCACCCGGTAACAAGCCTTAACGTTCATGTTTTACCCTCTGAAGTACACCAGATCAGGTGTGTTTAAAATAACCTCGAAGTACTAAAGCATCCCATAGTCTGGATGGGGTTTGTCAGGCCCAATATATCTATCTTTAGGATTCGCGCCTACCGTACATAGACAAGTAGTTTAATGTTACCAAGCTAAGGGTATATTTCTGGTTTAAACCCACGTAGAATTAGTTTTAGTACTTGTGCCTATTTCGTAAAACATTTATAAAAACAGCGCATGTATTCTCAGTCCCAAAAATATATATATAAGGGAGCAAATGAAACTCACAATACTGTATTTCGTAGTAAAAATACATATAACGTCATTTAATAAGTACAAAGTTGGCCTCGGATTCACGAACGTATCAATATTGAGATTCAATATTGCAGGAAAGTACGTAGACACAACGGAGATGATAAACACTAGATTGACCTCACGAGCATACCCATGAACCATACCCATCACCTCCATAGCTATAACCCATAATTTCCTTAGCTTCGACTCATTCAAAAAAACTATTTTGAAATCACTCGGACAACACTCCGTCGTAATATTTTATGTATACTAATAATATCTTGAAATAATAAAGAGCAAATATATATATATATATATATATATATATATATATATATATATATATATATATATATATATATATATATATATCAATTGAGAGAGTTTAGAGAAATATATTTTCAAGTTTCTCTGAAATAATGAAACCAATTGAATTCTATTTATAATAGATTTTTGAATTATAAAAGTGAATTATTAAAGTATGAATTATTAAAGTGAATTATTAAAGTATGAATTATTAAAGTATGAATTATTAAAGTGAATTATTAAAGTATGAATTATTAAAGTGAATTATTAAAGTATGAATTATTAAAGTGAATTATTAAAGTATGAATTATTAAAGTGAATTATTAAAGTATGAATTATTAAAGTTAAAGTAAAGTAAAAGTAAAGTAAAGGTAAAGTTAAAGTATAGTAAAAGTATAAAAAACTATGTATGTATAATACGCGTATAAATATATATAATATTAATTTAAATCGTTATATATATTTAATGAAATAAAATATAAATATCGTTATATTTATTATACTGGTTAAGTAATGAGTTGTCAAAAGTGATTCTAGATATTTATAAAAGTTATATACGTTTTAATAATAAAGTTCTTTTTAAACTGAAAACGTCTTTGTACGTTTGAAAATAGATTAATAGAATATTATGGAAACCAATTCTCCACTAACTTTTGTCTAACTTTCATAAATGACACTTTTTGTTTTTATTTATAAATAGCTTTACAAATTATTCTGAATATCGTTAAGAGGAATAGATTTTCTCAAATCATAGTGGACCTCTCAACAGAGACTTGTAATCATAATTCAATGTTTCTGATAATTCAATCATTTAATATATTTTTTTTTCGTCGAAAATCATATTGAAACAAATACGTTCGTGTAAAGTATTATACGTTTAATACTTTATTAATATTCTCAAGTTATAATATATATATACACATACATATCTATTTATATATAACGGTTCGTGAATCGTCGGAATTTGGTCGAGGTTATAATGAATGTATGAACACAGTTTAAAATTTTTGAGATTTAACTTAACAAACTTTGCTTATCGTGTCTGAATAATATAAAGATTAAAGTTTAAATTGGTCGGAAATTTTCGGGTCGTCACAGTACCTACCCGTTAAAGAAATTTCGTCCCCGAAATTTGATAGAGGTCGTCATGACTAACAATGAGAATGTTATTATAACGATTATAGAGTTTTATCATGTTCAAGAAGAATGGATAAAATAATTCGATTACTCGAAGCGTATGAGTGAAGTTATCGTAAATGAATGAAATAAGATAATAGTGATTCGTCGTATCTTTTGACGTCATCACGATTGATCTCCGAAAAGAAAATCTTTGTAATCTATATTGGATTTGATTATTCGGCGATTAAGGAAATTATGATCCTCTTCGAATTAATGCGATAATCCATTTTGATTTCTCTGTCGGATATTTCACTATAAATCCACCTCATTTGTTTTCTTACAACTCACACCTTCTCAACTCATATAAGTATTTGTCAATATGCTTCATCCAGTGCTGATTCTTGATATACTCCTCACTTTCATATCTGTCGCTCTTCTTTTTCATCTGCCTCCGGAAGAATCTATTTACTTCTACTATACTCTTGGTTTTATAGTGTTTTTAGTTCTCCCGTGTCTTTATATTGCTATATGCATTGATATATACGGTTTGTGATTTCTGGGTTGTTGTTGGGTTTTATATCTTCCCTTATATTTCAAAGTCCTTGCTTCTTCTATAATCATTGTCATCCACAGTTAATGCTCTCTTCTATTTTCTATGATTTATACTCCCATTTCTAGTTCGGAGCTTTGTCCTTCCGTTTCTTCTTCTTGCAATTAAGCACCGCTTGTAATGGTCCAGAATTCGCAGATATAAATTTCGGAATGAACATTGTTAATGTTCTAGGAAGGAAATTGTAATGACACGATCTTGACTTGTCAAATTACCAGAATACCTCGGAAAAGGCCGAATCATCAAGAAATATTTTCTTGATATTTAGAGATCAAAGAGAATACAAGAGTCGTGTAACATAGCACATGATGACGTTATGATCTGTGAATCATCATGTTTCATTTAGAAACTCAGCATGAATTACTGTAATATAATCACGTTGATCAAGTGTCATTATATTATACTAACTCATGCTTCAGCTCCCAACACTTCTTCAAGAATATTCCTATTTTAAACTCGAATGTTTCAGAATTTAGAAACTAAAATAGTTTCTTTTATGATATAATACAGATAGCGCGAAGAGGTAAATGATTTCAGATAAGAATAATTATAAAAATATCTTCAGAAGTATGGATGATATTTATAATGAAAGATACGATGATATCTTAGAATGTCTAATATCAGAGGATGATGAAGGATATTGTTCGCAAGGGTTTAGAGTCAGGAGCAAGGTATTCGTTAATGACTTCAGCAAGTACTGAATCATTTGGATTCTTTGAAGGCAGGTTCAGCCTTTGTGATTTGTCCACAGCCTCATTCATACTTTGCTCAATCCGTTTTCCAGTTCCAAAGCTTCTCTTTTTCTGAGCTTTGCCAATATACTATCCTTTATCATCCAACTTTTTACTGTTAAGGTCGTTTACAGTTTTTGCTGCTTCATCAGCATTTTTCAAAATTTCGAGAACTGGTTCGCAGTTTAGGGTGTTTTTCAGAAATTTCTCATTCAAAGAATGTAAGTCTTGGAGGTAGACGTTGTGTGTATATGTAATTGTTGATGTAGACATGCTGCGAGGTTTCAAAATACTGATTGCTGATTCTCAATAATTGGTATGGTAATTCTTGTTATAAGGTACGAATGAGTATATGATAGGGTTTCGATAATTATAATGATTTTTTTTTTTTTTGGAAAGTCAAAGATCAATGAAGTTGTTGGTAAGTTTATTGCTAATGTGGTGAATATAAACGATTCCCCGGTAACGTTGGCGAAAGGGCAACGTATCTATCGAGGTTATAATATGACTGTTTTTATTGAGAAGTCGAAGATGACTTGCTGGAGCTGTGACAAAACTGTCTATTTTGAAACGGAATTGAAAAGTTATTTTAGCTAGTAAATGCCAAAGGGTCTAACACGGATACGTGTCGAACTATGACTTGGGTTTTGAGAGTTTTTCAGGTGTATAACTGTGGGTAACATGTGGTTGGATCATCATCTCGATTGTTCCTTAGTTGAAGTGTCTTCAGGAATTTCGAAGGGTTTGAGCACATATTGTAATCGTTAATACATATGATGTTCTAACACAGTTTTGAAGTCAAAGTATAGCTTTGAAAGATATAGGAATCTAAGAGTGATGATACTGGTTATATTTCGAATTGAATTATGCGATTTCAAAATCAGAATATGTAATTGAATTTGAATGAGTATGATTGTTTTGATTTATATGAAAGAATGGATATTGTTGTGAAAGTAGGGAGTATAGTTGATGATTGCTGAATCAGTTTCGAAAAATGTAATATATTAATTGTGAATTTATATATCTCTCGGGTATTACCTACCCGTTAAAAAAAATTTCACAATTAATATTTTGTACAAAAGAAGTTTATTACAGTCTTTATGAAAATATATGTGTATATTTTCTTTAGATGTAATATAGATTTAATGAGTTAATATTAAATTAAACTCATTTGTTTTATGGTTGGAACTAGATTTGAGTAATCCCTAAAACTTTATAAATTGCATAAGTATTTCTTCAATAATATTGAAATTATGAATCATTACTTTGTTATTTGTTGGTTTTCGTGAAATTCTTGTGAACTTCGCTAGGTACGAATGATGTTATTTGAAAAGTTTCGAGTACATCGATGATGAAAGCGTAAAATCAAACATATATTCGAATAATACACTTGATTTATTATAAATTGGATTTTTTATTGAATTGAGACAGAGATTGTAATTAACGATGGTTAAGTTGCGGACGAAGGACGTACATCATTGCATATTTGTAATATGAATTAACTGAGTAGTTAAGATTCACACATAATAGCTTAGTACGGGAAGATTTATTATGGTTTAAAAATTTATACATATAAAATATACATATAAATCTTTCGATTGGAAATGAGTTAATACTTCATAACTCGTTGATACAATATATTTGTTGTTGATTCGTAATGATGTCCACAATGATTCTTGAACTGACAGAGTTTGTGATGTTACAGGTGCTGTTGATTCTGACGATACTGACGGCACTGACTGTGTTGATGATGCTACGGTCCTGTTGATGCTGTTGGTAAAACAATTCTAGCTTGTAAATCGTACACCATTTTCGATCAAAGTTTCTACTCTACCATCTCCGTTCACTCATCCGATTTACGGTCAGAATTAAATAATCTCTAAGATTTTGGAGATTACATAACTGCCGCAGAGATATCTCTTCAATGAAGTTTATGAATTAATACTTCATCGTTTGTTGTTGTTGATATTCCTGGATATTTACAGAGCGTATGACGTTGATGTTTGAGATACATATTGTGATGTTGTGGTGTGGGATGTGGATGTTATTGTTGGTGGTGGTGATGGTACTGTTGGTGTTGCTGATGGTGGTACTGTTTATGCTGCTGGTGTTTGTAACCTTTACACCATATTCTCCAAAGCCACTACCCGAGCGCGAAGCTCGTTGACTTCTTCTATTACACCGGGGTGATTGTCGGTTCGGACGAGCGGATAAATAAAATCTAGAATTTGGTGTAGTATGTAATCGTGACGAGATACTCTATAAATAAGAGAGAAAATGGTGTTTCGGATAGGTTCGCCGGTAAGTGCTTCAGGTTCTTCGCCAAGAGGGCAATGTGGTGGATGGAAGGGATCACCTTCTTCTTGTCTCCAATGATTAAGGAGGCTACGAACCCATCTCCAATTCATCCAGAATAGATGATGACTAATTGGTTGATCCATTCCGGTCACACTGCTTTCGGAACTTGAGTGGGATTCCATTTCGGAATCCGAGGGACTTGAACTAATGACGAATTCCATTTCGTACGATTGAATAAAGAATTTTTCGATATGAAATGATTTTCCGGCTATCGGGTGGTATTCTAATTATATAGAGTAAAAGGTTTCGTAGATTACAGAGGAATTTACGGAATATGTCAGGCAAAGTTTACAGTAACAGATACGCTAAGATATGAATTAGCAGATATGCTAAGATATGAATTTTGTCTATACACTATTCATGCAATCAATGCAATAAGATGTGTCTAGACTAAGAATGATAAGCAGGTAATTTCTGACAAGAATGATGAGCAAAACTTTTGAAATGCAGACATGGTCGAAGTCCAGACTCACTAATGCATCCTAACGACTATCAGTTAGACACACTAATGCAGACCTGGTTCGCTAAGACCACCGCTCTGATACCAACTGAAAGGACCCGTTCATATACATTATAAACGATTCACAATAGTTGATTACATCGCGAGGTATTTGACCTCTATATGATACATTTTACAAACATTGCATTCGTTTTTAAAAGACAAACTTTCTTTACAACGAAAGTTGACAGCATGCACACCATTTCATAATACATCCAACTATAATTGGCTTAATAATAATCTTGATGAACTCAATGACTCGAATGCAACGTCTTTCAAAATATGCCATGAATGACACTAAGTAATATCCTTAAAATGAGCTAATGCACAGCGGAAGATTTCTTTAATACCTGAGAATAAACATGCTTTAAAGTATCAACCAAAAGGTTGGTGAGTTCACAGGTTTATCATAACAATCATTTCAATATATTAATAGACCACAAGATTTCCGTTTATAAATATATGTACACTCGCAAGTGTATAAAAGTATTCTATAAGTTGTAGGCACCCGGTAACAAGCCTTAACGTTCATGTTTTACCCTCTGAAGTACACCAGATCAGGTGTGTTTAAAATAACCTCGAAGTACTAAAGCATCCCATAGTCAGGATGGGGTTTGTCAGGCCCAATAGATCTATCTTTAGGATTCGCGCCTACCATACATAGACAAGTAGTTTAATGTTACCAAGCTAAGGGTATATTTCTGGTTTAAACCCACGTAGAATTAGTTTTAGTACTTGTGCCTATTTCGTAAAACATTTATAAAAACAGCGCATGTATTCTCAGTCCCAAAAATATATATAAAAGGGAGCAAATGAAACTCACAATACTGTATTTCGTAGTAAAAATACATATAACGTCATTTAATAAGTACAAGGTTGGCCTCGGATTCACGAACGTATCAATATTGAGATTCAATATTGCAGGAAAGTACGTAGACGCAACGGAGATGATAAACACTAGATTGACCTCACGAGCATACCCATGAACCATACCCATCACCTCCATAGCTATAACCCATAATTTCCTTAGCTTTGACTCATTCAAAAAAACTATTTTGAAATCACTCGGACAACACTCCGTCGTAATATTTTATGTATACTAATAATATCTTGAAATAATACAGAGCAAATATATATATATATATATATATATATATATATATATATATATATATATATATATATATATATATATATATCAATTTAGAGAGTTTAGAGAAATATATTTTCAAGTTTCTCTGAAATAATGAAACCTATTGAATTCTATTTATAATAGATTTTTGAATTATAAAAGTGAATTATTAAAGTATGAATTATTAAAGTGAATTATTAAAGTATGAATTATTAAAGTATGAATTATTAAAGTGAATTATTAAAGTATGAATTATTAAAGTGAATTATTAAAGTGAATTATTAAAGTATGAATTATTAAAGTGAATTATTAAAGTTAAAGTAAAGTAAAAGTAAAGTAAAGGTAAAGTTAAAGTATAGTAAAAGTATAAAAAACTATGTATGTATAATACGCGTATAAATATATATAATATTAATTTAAATCGTTATATATATTTAATGAAATAAAATATAAATATCGTTATATTTATTTTACTGGTTAAGTAATGAGTTGTCAAAAGTGATTCTAGATATTTATAAAAGTTATATGCGTTTTAATAATAAAGTTCTTTTTAAACTGAAAACGTCTTTGTACGTTTGAAAATAGATTAATAGAATATTATAGAAACCAATTCTCCACTAACTTTTGTCTAACTTTCGTAAATGACACTTTTTGTTTTTATTTATAAATAGCTTTACAAATTATTCTGAATATCGTTAAGAGAAATAGATTTTCTCAAATCATAGTGGACCTCTCAACAGAGACTTGTAATCATAATTCAATGTTTCTGATAATTCAATCATTTAATATATTTTTTTTTCGTCGAAAATCATATTGAAACAAATACGTTCGTGTAAAGTATTATACGTTTAATACTTTATTAATATTCTCAAGTTATAATATATATATACATATACATATCTATTTATATATAACGGTTCGTGAATCGTCGGAATTTGGTCGAGGTTATAATGAATGTATGAACACAGTTTAAAATTTTTGAGATTTAACTTAACAAACTTTGCTTATCGTGTCTGAATAATATAAAGATTAAAGTTTAAATTGGTTGGAAATTTCCGGGTCGTCACACATAACTAACCACAATTAGTGTTTTTATGACCAAAACTCAATTGAGTATGGAGAGGACATCTATTCTAAGCATGTTGAGAAAGGTTTCATGAATTATAGATGTCAGGAACTAGTCAAACTTTATTTGGTCAAAATTGGTAACAGAGAAAACTGCGGTCGCACTGCGGTTGACCGTGGTGGCGACCGTGCAACTTGTTTTCATAAAACTGCGTTGCAATTCAGTTTGGGGTTTCATGGCTGGATATACAGTCGATCGTGCCTTTGACCGTGTATGTTGCTGAACTTTTAATTCTATTCTTAAGCTATGTTTGACTTGGTCATTTGCAAGATAAAGTATGGATTAGTGACCTTGCGTGTTTTATGTTAAGATGTCGGTCATCACTTATGCATATGTATGTGTCATCATCAAAACATATTCTTTGGTTAATCATACTTAAGTTTGTCGTTTAGTTCATTAACCAATATTCAACCAACAATGTATATATTGTTTGTATTATCTGTTGATTATCAATGCCAAATATCTATTTAAATACTTTGTGTTATTTTTGTCAAAGCTTTATATGTCTGATTTTTAAGAATCAAATATGGCGGCTAGCCTTGTATTATTTTTACATTTTACGTCTTGACGGTCGTAGATACAATCTATTGCCTGGATGCTCAGAGGAGTTCTACGTCATCCACTGCCATTTCTACCCTTTGTGTTTAATTGAACTTCTGCCATCGAGAATAAATTTCTCTTCTGTGGGCAGGGATGACACACAACTTTGTGATATCTGATTAAAAATCCTTGGCCGAATAAAAATCAAGAACAATATGCTATAAGAATAACTGTTTAAATTCTTATTTACTAAAGAAATTTTTACATTTATGATTGTATCTCATATTCACAATAGTTGATCAGGCTATTCGAATATGCAATACTACGCATAAAATTTCTTTAAACTCATTGCTTACCATGTTCGCTGCAATTCCTCATGAAGGGCGCTGCAAGGGTATATGATCCATTTGGATGTGCTCTTACAATTTTATATGGCCCTTCCCATCATGGCCCCAATTTCTCATGCTTTGCTTGTCTGCTTGCTTCATTGTCTCTTAATACTAAATCTTCTTCTTTGAATTGCACATGTCTGACCCGTTTATTGTAATATTTTGCCATTCACTGCTTAGCATCCGCTTAACGGATAGCGGACATGATTCGCCTTTCTTCCAATAAATTCAAATTTTCACGCTAAACGGATGAATTGTTATCTACATCAAATGCTAAAATCCTTTGTGTCGGCACACGGATATCAGCCGGTATTAGTGCCTCTGTGCCATATACCAAGCTGAACGGTGTTTCACCCGTACTCCGTTTTGACGTTGTACGATGAGCCCACAAAACGTATGGTACTTCATCTACCCATTTAGTCTGACTTAAACCCATTATAGCCTTTATGCTAGCTATAACTTCTTTGTTTGTAACCTCAACTTGGCCGTTTGCTTGTGGGTGAGCAACAGAGGTGAACGTTTGTTTAATGCTTAATTCTTCACACCAACTTTTGAACGGGTTATTTATAAATTGTTTACCATTATCACTTACGATTTCGTTTGGCAAACCATATTTACACACGATATCATTCCATACAAACTTCTTTATGTTTTCACCCGTTATCCGTGCTAACACCTTTGCTTCAACCCACTTAGTGAAAAAATCAATTGCGACTACCAAAAACTTTGCATTGCCAATACTCATTGGGAATGGTCCTACTATGTCAATTGCCCACTTACAAAATGGCCATGCGGATGATACTGAAATTAAGTCATATTTTGGCAGAAGCTGAACGGTCCTGTGACACTGACATGCATCGCATGTTTTGATTACATCTGCTGTATCTATGTGAATTGTTTGCCAATAATATCCTTGCCTCATTATTCGTGATACCACAGTTCTATAACCAGAATGTTGTGCACACAAACCTTCGTGCATCTCTTTAATCACATCTAATGCTTGTTGTGGCGCTAAACACCTCAAATTTAGACCATTAAAGGATTTCCTATAGAGCACACCTTCTCCATTACGTAGTGCGGAGCACTTACCTTTATCCTTCTTGCTTCTGTGTCATTATCCGACAATGTTCCATCCTGCAAATATTTCACGTAAGGGGTCATCCAACATGATCCTCCTTCCTCAACGGTTGCTACAACCACCTTTTCATCAATTAATTTATCCTTCAAGACTTCCACCAAAACTTTCTTATGCAAATGATCAAATGTTAATGTTGCTAATTTGCTTAACACGTCTGCTTTTTTGTTCTTATTTCTTGGTATTTACACAACCTCCAAAGTATCAAAATTCTTGGAAATCTTTTCAACCAATTGTAAATATCGCTTCATTGATATATCTTTTGCTTCAAACTCCCCATTAACTTTCTATGCAACAATATGAGAATCCACATAGGAACTTAAATATTTTATTCCTTCTCAGACGCTATGCGGAGGCCGGAAAGCAATGCTTCATACTCTGCTTCATTGTTAGATGCATAAAAACAAAACTTGAGTGCATATGTATGTTCTTCCCCTTCCGGGCTTGTAAGCACCAATCCTGCATCAACTCCCTCTTCACTTGATGCTCCATCAGTATGTAACTCCCACATACAATTACTGCTTGTAACATATCGTGAATAATCTACTTTTTCAGTTGTTTCCAAAAGAAAATCTGCCAAAATCTGCACCTCTGCATGTCTTGGTGAGAAATTTATTTCATATTCTCCTAGCTCAATTTCCCATTTGGCTAGCTGCCCTGATGATGCTGGATGTTTCAAAATTTGCT
Organism: Rutidosis leptorrhynchoides; assembly: GCF_046630445.1. Taxonomy (NCBI): domain Eukaryota; kingdom Viridiplantae; phylum Streptophyta; class Magnoliopsida; order Asterales; family Asteraceae; genus Rutidosis; species Rutidosis leptorrhynchoides. The sequence goes on along the minus strand of NC_092339.1, from coordinate 340,854,870 downwards.
TTATTGGTTGATCCGTTAAGACAAGAATTGGATGTCCTTAAAAAATACCACATGAGTCGTCTAGCTGTGTGTACTAAAGCATATACCAATTTTTTGATTGGCGGATAATTGATTTCACTTTGCTGTAATATCTTACTGACAATATATATTTCCATTTGCACTCCATTCCGTTCTGCAATTAAGACCGAACTAATGGCTTCTGCCAACACTGCCATATATGAAACTAATGTTTCTCCTGCTACTGGTGCAGTTAACATTGGTAACTCTTTTAAAAGTCGTTTAACATTTTGAAAAGTTTTTTCAGCCTCTTCCGTCCACACAAAATCCTTTTTATTTAAACAACTTTTCAAAACCTTCATGAATGGTAATGAACAATCTGCTACTCTAGATTAAATACCTTGTTAAAGCTGTCAATCTCCCATTCAAGCTTTGCACTTCCTTTTTTGTTTTTGGAGATGTCATATCCTCAATTGCTTGAATCTTCTTTGGATTTTCCTTAATTCATCTCTCGGTAACAATATGCCTAAAAATTTACCCTCTTGCACACCAAAAGTACACTTCTTAGGGTTCAATTTCACATTAACCTTTCGTAATGACTTAAAACTCAAAAGTTTCAAGAGTATCCCTAAGCAATGCTCTCCTCCGTGTGAATTTTAATAACGATATCATCGACATAGGCTTCTACATTCCTGCCTGTTTCATCCTTAAATGCCATATCAATGACACACTGGTAAGTTGCCCCTGTATTCTTTAACCCAAAAGGCATTTTTATATAACAAAAAATTCCTTCTGCCGTGTGAAAAGCTGTTTTATCTTGATCCCTTACTGCCATTGGAATTTGGTGATATCCTTTATAAGCGTCCAAAAAAGACTTAAACTTTTATCCACCTAAAGATTCTACTTTCTAGTCTATTTCTGGTAAAGAGTAGTTATCTTTCGGGCAAGCTTTATTGATATCTGTGAAATCAACACACATCCTCCATGTATTATCTGACTTCTTTACCATCACCGGATTTGCTACCCAGGTCTGATATTTGACTTCTCGCAATATTCCAACATCTACCAAATTTCTAACTTCTTCTCTCAAAAACTTTGTCCGTTCAGGAGCCATTCCCCTTTTCTTTTGACATACTGGTGGAATATTAGGATTCACATTAAGCTTATGCTCAGCAATGTGTCGTGGTACTCCAGTCATGTCAGATACTTGCCATGCAAATACATCTATATTAGCTGCTAAAATTTTGTAGAGCTTCTCTTTTGTTTCTTTTGTTAATGTATTTCCAATGATAATCTTTTGGTCTGGAAATGCTGGATTTGGTGAAACAGATCCATCATCATAGACAATTGGCGTAACAATTGTATGATTTATATGTACACATTTAGTTGTTCTTTTTCGCTCTGCGTACAGCGTTTCTATGCCGGCTGGCATAGGAAATTTCATCATTCCGTGTACAGTCTACGTCACAGCTCCAAATGTCATCATAGCAACGTCCCAAAATAACATTATATTACGAATTTGCTTTTACAACAAGGAACTCGATGTGAGCTGTCCTTTTGAATGGCGACTTCCCTAGCACTACTTCTAAAACTATACTTCCTTCTGACCATGATGGATCATTAGCAAAACTTGCTAAAGGAAAAAGCGTATATTTCATCTTCTCTTTTACCCTTTCTAGTAATTGTACGAAACAATGTTCATACATAATATCTGCTCCTGCTCCAGTATCAGTGTATATTCCTCCAACAATACAATTTGCTATACGAGCTTCAATCACCAAAGGTGCATCAGATGGATTAGTATTAAACATAGAAGGAAAAGCAATCAACTCCCTGCTTCCAATCTTCCAATGTTTCTGCTTTTCTCCGCTGTCCAGCTTGCCACGTATGTATCATATTTGCTTTAATAGGTACTAGCTGATTAGTATGAGTTGCCTTACTCTTGAGAGATGAGTGACTCTTTAAAATGGATGGCGCCATATGTTGGTACTATTTTCCGTATAGCGGGTGTAAGGTAGCAGTACAGAACAATAGCCGCCTAGCGTTGAGTGATTGAATGCCGATTGATGTTTGCCCTTGGAAAATAATCCTTGCAGACCTGAAACACGGATGAGAGATCTGTGGGGTGACCTCAATCAATCTTTGGATCAATCTGTAATTGATCCGTCTAGCGTTCTGTTGATAAGCGGTTAATGTTTTAGAGTGAGAAAAAACTGTGTGAGAGAGAAAGTGTACTTCTCTCTGACTGAAGTCCAGATTAGATGATGTGAAATGTGGTGACCCGGGGGGTTTATTTATAGGCGTAGAATGTCCGAAATTCTCGGGATACACGTGTCAATCGCTGATTAATTATGTTAAGCGAAGTATCCGGAACCGACTTTGGCGTAACTGACGTGGATGCGTGCCGCTCACGTGCCTAGTAAAAGGGCTTAAACATAGAAGTTGCATACAGGGCTTACGCATGATGTTGGGCGGCCTGCTGAGCGCTGAACAGTAAATGCTAAAAACTGCCAAATATTGTTATCTTTTACACTTTTTGATCCATTCTTCTGCATAAAAATGATGATTTTATGCGTGTATCCCCTGGGATACACCATTATGTTCCAACTCCCACATATTTTTTGTCTATCAAAATAAAGTTGTTATGTCGTCGATTATAAAAACAAAAAACGAAAAGAAAAAAAAAAATCTCCGGACTCCAAAATTCTAATCCAATACGTATAATCTTTCTTCTCTATTAATAATTTTCGTACGATTCTATTTCCTTTTCTAAATTCTCACTCTAATCTTTCTATTATTTTCTTTTCTAATTTCTCAATTTGTATTCAACTGTTTCAATCGAACATCTTTTCTAATTTTGTTCCCTTTTCAATTATCTTTAATCTTTATTTTTCAATAAACTTCCTGCAATAATAGATCGACATGAGAATGAGCCGCCTAACTTGAGTAGGTTTCAAAACCCAGAAAAAAGAGAATATAGTAAATTAAAAATGATTTGCAGCATTGAAGAATACTGTTATCGTCACCAAAAGTAGCATATCAAAGCGTTACTTGATCCTTAGGCACAGCAAACCACGACGTAAAAGAAAAAAACCCTACGAAAAAGGAGAAACCGTTAAGAAATCTGCAACTCTGCCAAAGAATAATATCAGGCTATTCGATGCAACAAATGAGAAAAAAGTTTCTTTTATGTCTTTATTTGATGTTTATTGTTTTGTTCATGTCTGAACTTTCGCGATTTCGGCATTCGGACTGCGGGGAGTGTTAGGCAGATTGGGTTAGGCCCAAAATCGATTTTGGGCTTGGGTCCATTAGGGTTTGATTAGTTGTAAGGATTTATATGTACTCTATAAATACCGCTTCGATAATGAATAATAATTCATGGGGTTACATTCTCTAATATGGTAATGTTAGACGGATTAGGTTAGGTCCAAGACCGATTGTGGGCTTAGGTCCATTAGGAATTAACTAGTTGTTAGGATGTACTCTATAAATACCGCTTCGATAATGAATAATAACTTTTTTTAGGCTCATTGATTATAGAAAATCAATACGTAATGGATGAGCGGTGGTGTTTTTAAAAGATATATATATATATATATATATATATATATATATATATATATATATATATATATATATATATATATATATATATATATATTTGTTTAGCGGCTGTTGTTATCCAAGGTAAGCAGTGGTTATTTTGGTAGGCGATGATATAGTGTACGGTTAGGTGGTCTGACGGGGTATAGAAACAACAGCATATGATAACCGACTAGGTCGGATCATACCCGCTGTAATACCATGTTAAGAGAATAGAAACCCCCGTCCGTATTATTGATTATTGATGCGGTATTTATAACGTACACATAAACCCTAACAACTAATTAAACCTTAATGGACTCAAGCCCACAATCAGTCTTGGGCCTAACGTAATTCGTCTAACGGGGAGGGCCTTGACCCACCCCTCCCCGCCATATAATCCGGCCTGCCAATGTGCACACGTCTCGAATATTATATTTTGTAAATTTATTTAATACTGGTGTTATAAATAATATACATGGATTCTATGTTTATTTACATTTGATAGACAAAAAAATGTCAGTTTTCAAAACATGAGTACGAATAAGCAATAATCAATTGAATAACAATACACAAAATGCTGGAACAATACTATGATTTTACTCATTTCTAGTTTGTTTGAGCAATCTTTGCTTATGAGGAATGATAAATTTACTAACTTTAATAAATCAGCCAACATTGCGCATTACAAACTTATAACCTACATACATACAATACACAAAAATGACGGATTTATAAAAAGTTGAGTACATTTATCATCACCGTTTGTTTATTGATAAAATTTTCGGATAATTTACAATCTTGGGCTCATTATACTTAGACTATCAAAGGTTGAATCTGGATATGCCACAGCTACTTGAACTTTATATTTTTTTTTGGCTCATTTGAACTTTATATTTGGCTGCTAATTTTGGGCTGCTTGAACTTTATATTGGACTGCTACGTTTGGGCTCATTTGAATTCCGTACCAATAAACGATGCAAGTAGTGGGTGTGGCCGTGTGGGAACCCTACTTCCACGTCCCTCATTTTCCACGTGACGTTCTTGAACCGATTTAGCTTACCGATTATGATGGGCAACATTGAAACATTACAGGCCTTGGAATTTGAAAAAAAAAAAAAATTCACAAATCCATTTTATTTACGAACAGGGAAAGCTATAGCTATAAGTAATGCAACTATGAATCTCAAATTCAATTATATGGCTCAGGGTGAATATACGGCGGAATGTGAAATCATCGATTGTCAATATTGTTTTTGAGACATTCAAAAGTAATATTTTTGAGGGTATGGTAACACAAACTTTGAGATAAAGTTTATAAATAAAAGGTGTAGATTATATAATATGTAATATGTAATGTAGGCTACGAATTATTATGTCAAATATGTTTGATTGATATCGCCCAAATACAAAAAACACACGCACGGGCAAGTAACAACCCAACGTATACATCATGCATGACATCAATCTCTAAACCAACAACTCCAACATAGTAATGTAATTATGGTTAATGACTTTAATAAATGGTTAAGAACTGATGATTACACAAATGTAATGCAGTATTAATAGAACATTTAATAAATAAATTCTGAAGTAATCTCTAGTAATAGAGTTAAGTCGATTTATTGGCGCTTTAATTGTCGCTTAGAGCCTAAATTGAACTCCAGCCAGGTTTAAAACTCATGAAAATCTGATTCTACAATTTTCATAGCGTCTCACACTTTTTTTAACATACTTATTGGCCGGAGGCCCATTCGGAAGTAATATCTCTATTCATAAAACATTGAGATGATAACTTTCTCTACTCTTGGGGTATTTTACTCTGGATAGAAAAATGACTTGTCTTTATTCTAGGTAAGTATATGATTGTCTACATCTTACATTAAGTTTTGTTGTTGTTAATATATAAATTAAGTTCAAACATTTCATAATAGTCCTTCAACATTTGTCATTACTTTATTTAAAAGTGATTGGTCGGCCACATATAACAAGTAATGTGATCTCAATATGTATCCAAAAACAATCAACGAACCGAAGATAATATAGTGTAAAATTATGTAGTACTAGTACTCGTATTATTTATGTTATCTTTTTAAAAGACTTCCATTTTTAATACTAGGGTTACACTTTCATCAAGAAATTAATTTTTTTTCCTTTTTTATATTTTAACTTTTTGTATGTAGGCGTAGAAAATTATTTTGATTAGAATATGTTAACGGTGTACGCATTCCTTTTTCACATTAACAAAACATGTATTAATGGTCCAAGTTGGTCCTTCTAAAATGAATAATGCTATTCAGGCCCCTCACCCCTGAACTTCTCTTCACTCCAAATAACTTGTAGACACCAAGACTTCAAGTATGATCAACAAGCGTCCAACTATCCAAGCTTCTAATTCTAGGGAAAATGGCACCAAAATGCATCGAACTTTCATCAAAATTCTATTGTATGCATTCAACTTTCAAAAGTCCTATTGTATGCATTCAACTTTGTATTTTCTCCTATTGTATGCATCCTGTCACCCTTGTATCTGGTTACTAGTTACTATTTTGGTTTCTTTACGTGGTTGGTCCCTTGACTTAATACTCGTTAAATTTTTTCGTTAAGTCTAAAATTGAATCTTCAATTGTATCCAAACAAGTAACTTGCAACCTGCAATTTAGACATTGGGGATTGTCGATCTAAATAATGAACAAACAAAATCACACACTTTGAACAACCGATTGAATCCAAACTTTAATGATCCAACTCATGTAGCTACTTTAATACTTTATTTGTTATGAAAAAGTTATGATCTTGATCTTTTTCCTCTTATTTTAGGTCCCTTTTGAACGTGTTGGTTTCTTTGAACATCAAGAATCATATTTGCCAACTTGATCCAATTTCTGACCCCAAAATTAAGTATTGAGTATTGAGTATTTAAATCAAAAGATAGCTAATATGATTGATTCTTCGAATACCTCGAGTCTAGAAAACTCAAAAACCAAATTTGTTTTTCGTGTTTTGACTTTTCTATGTACATCAGGTTTGACTTCTCTATGTTCTTCGGGTTTGAAATCGGTCAAAAAATAAGTTTCATTCCTGGCGAGAACTCGGAATTTCATTCCTGGCGAGAACTCGTTTTGAAATCGGTCAACGACCAAAAATCGGTAAAAATCTCTAAAAAATCGGTCAAATCTTTGAAAAATCGATCAAATCTCAGAAAAATCGGTCAAACCTCGGTAAAATCGGTCAAATCTCGAAAAAAACTCGATAAAATCTTAAAAGTCAACGAAAGTCAACCGCCGATAACTCCCCGAGTTCTCCTTGAGTTCTCCGAGTTCTCGTTTTGGAGACCCTGCCGAGAACTCCCCGAGAACTGATTTCTGCAACCTTGCTTACAGCATGTTATTTTGATACTTGATTTTGACTACCTTAAATTGGCTCATTGATCATTTTTATCTCACAATTTTAAATCTTTGATTCTTAGATCATTCAATTCCGTCAACTAAAGATTGGATTGATCTTTTGTAGTTGATTCATAGATCATTTCATTCTGAAGATCTTACAAGCTTCATGTTTTTTGATTATCGAACTCTATAATTCTTCAACGTTTTATGTTTGTTGATTAACTACTTATGATCTCTGCAGGTTTAACTAGGGATGGCAATGGATACCCGATCCAGTGGATATCCATTCGATTCACCCGATTATTCGTGGATATGGACGATCTAAATGAATATGGATATGGATGTGGATGTGGATGAAAAAATTTCATCCATGGATGAACCCGTTTTCACCCGAAATAACTAAATATATAAATTTATCACTCAAATTAGTATCATTTATGTAGTGATATTTCATTAATTATATTCATATTCATCTTTCTTTATATTTTCTCTAAAAATATAACTTTCTTCTTATATTTTGTTTTGTTTAAATAATCAAATGTATTTATCGTACTTTGGTGGTTCAAATGTGATTTCATGTAACTAAAAGTGAGCAACTTACATGTCGATATCTTTACATGTTTAATAGGTTATCTATTGAATATTTGTTATATAGATTAGTAAAATGTGACTTTCGATCACATAAATTCTTAAAAATATTACTTTTGATCGTATATAGTGAACCACCGCTTATAATTGTTAAAAATAAAATAATTTTAAACGGATATGGATAATTATCCATTAACCCGCTTCACCCGAAGGATATGGATATGGATGGATGAAAAGTAAAAAAAATAAATGGATATGGATATGGATACGGCCTCACCCGATCCATATCCGATCCATTGCCATCCCTAGGTTTAACGCATATAAATTGGTTCTTGGATCATTAATTGTAGCACCAGAATCATTAATTTTGTCATCTGGTATTACATTCTCATATCATTTCAAATTTTTAATCCCAATATATATTTAACAAACCATGATTTAAATATATTTATGACTTTAACAGGTAACCATTTGATTTATACGTATCTAAATCATGGTAGAAGATCATGATAAAGAGAAAAATGTCGTGGTTGACTTTCAGCCAACCGAAGACTGGCTGTCATATGCCAATGATCTTGTACCATTGGCTCTTGAAAAGGCTCGAGAAGTTAAATTGTTGAATGTATATGGATGAAATTGTTGAAGAAGATGAAAGGTTAAAATGAGGGACCAATAGCCTCAAAAATAAACATAAATAACTAGTATGTAATTAATTGATAAACATCAGGGACTAATAATGTAATTTTGTCTACTAGGTGACTTGAAGTTTACCTCTTATAACAAGTCAAATGCATACAATAGGAGAAAATACAAAGTTGAATGCATACAATAGAACTTTTAAAAATTGAATGCATACAATAGGATTTTGATGAAAGTTCAATGCATTTTGATGTCATTTTCCCCTAATTCTAATATGCTAATTTTTATGCTAATAATAAATTCTAAAAGAATACTCGATCACTTATGTCAATGGACATGGTCGTGAAATCAGTTACCAAATAAACAACAAACGTTTATCATAGTTATTTTTGTAAAGAAAAAATAAAAGTTAAACTTCCATAGTTATTTCTACAAGCATGTTGAGAACCGGCTTTTCAAAAGCCGGTTTGTTGTGACAGGTTGCAACCGGTTTTTGAAAGTCCGGTTTTACAAAATTTGTAAAAAAAAATCAAAATGTCTAGTTTTGTAAACTTATTTCCAAAACATAATATTTTTAGTTACGTCATCTTCCCCCAAATTTGTTGAGCTTTAAGAAGAATCGATATTAAATTAATGCCGAAATGAGTCGATCACTGATTGTTGTTTGATCTGCATATCCTAATTTGATTGAAGAGTAATACAACAATTGAAATGTAAGGGTTTTCGATGGTTGATTTGTTGATGACAAATTGGGCATTCCACGTCATCAAAGGGTTGGGACCATCTGATATAGTCGACAACTTCAAATCAGCAACAAATAAATTAGTGACCGCTACGATTTTGGAGAGCTTAAAGGATTGTTAGTTGTAGCAAGATTTTGCGTTAAATCTGTCTATAGACTAAATTCAAATAGTCCTCCTTTTTTAGTAACAAACTAATCAGAAGTAGGACCAAACTGAGATTTAGCAATATCTTCAGAGGAAAGTGTGCTTGCTAGACTTCAGTTTGGTTTTATTTTTTTTTGTACTTTAGTTTTGTGAGTTTGATAAATGTGTAGAAAAAGGAGTTCAAGATGCAAAAGGTAACACATACATTAACAATAAGCGTACTCTTTTGAAAAAGATAATAAATGAGACATTTGTAAATTGTTTGTTAGATAAGAATAAGTGTACTCATTTGAAAGATAAATAATGAGATCCATACTTGTCAATTGTATAATTAACATTATATAAATATATAATAGACATTATATTGTTCGTGTCTTACAATGAATATGGGATGAAGATGAAGCTCTATAAAAAAGTTCATTTTTTTGAGTTCATTTTTTTGAGGTTGTAAAAACATATCTGTAAATATGAAGACTTAATATGATATGATTAAGTGTGAATAATGGGTGTTTAATGGATGATGAAGAGTTAATATGATAATGAGTGTTTAATTGATTTTGAATAATAATTATGAAAATGGAGATAAGGGATCAATGATGTCAAAAATTAACATAAATGACTAACATTCAATATTTTATAAACATGAGAGACTAATGATGTAAGGTTGTCTAGAAATGAAATTGATGTGACATGAAAGTTACATGTTATAACAAGTTAAATAAGTACAATAGAACAATTTAAATAGTTGAATGCATATAATAGAAGATCTGAACGTTGAATGCATACAATAAAAAATTGGTAAAAGTTCAATACATTTTCAAACAAAATTTCCATGAATAGTGTAAAGAGATAAAAACAAGAAAGAAACTCATTGTATGGATTTTATGGTGTGAATTGTAAGTAAACCTAACATTCCTCTTGTTTACAAATTATCTAACCTTAATTTTTACAATCAAAGACGTGATGTACCTTCAATTAGATAGATATAGAAATAATGTATCTTGTACTTTTCACTAGTTAATGCGAGTAAATCAGAATTCATAAAGTAGTCAGTAACATACACCTTAATCATTAACAATTTTTAGTCATTTCATCAATATACGCAAGCTACTCTATTTCTATCTTTGTTATGACTTTTTGCGCTTAAAACAAAAACTACCAACATCAAGTATGATAGGACTTCCATTTTATAAAAATAATGTATAAATGTATTTATAAAATTTTATAAATACACTTATATAAATTTCTTTTGGTGGTCAAAAAAAAATTTATAAAAATAATGTATTTATAATTACAACATTTATCCTAATACAAAAAATACCTATGGCATGGGATCCTTTGATCGACCACTTGTGTCATTGGCGTTCTCACTCAAATAAGAAAAGGCCAAAATGAAATGTTGATTTTTTGTGAGAATAATTCTTGCAAGAAATATATACCAGTTGTTTGAGTTTCACGAGTTTTTTTAATTTCTAATGCACCCCACAAGTTTGAAAAATGTGCTAAACTACACTGATGGTAGTTAAAGAGGCCTTATGTATTTGGTATCCAACAACCCATATATTATATATATTTAACTATCATTAATTGCTAAGTGGTCATCGTAACTTATTAATTTTTTTTATGTATATTACTACACGTCAACACCCCACTTAGTGTCTCTTACACTTCTCAATCTCAAAAGATATAGTAATAAAATAAGATGGTCAAAATTTAATCGTGTACTAATACTGTTCTTCTAGAAAAGTTAATTCACTACAATTCGCAAGTATAATTATATTGACTAAGAAATCATTTTTGTTTATATATTTGTATAAAATATTTGTGAAATTGCTTTGAATCGTATGTGAAGAATTGATCGTGTTTTGATGTGCTTGATCAACGTTTATATGTTAAATCTACATTATAATTACTCGTTAAACTTTATAGTTTAACCGTTTTAGCTTGTTCGATTTTTCATGGTATCATTGATGGAGTTGAGTTGCAAAGAAGCAATTATTGATAGTGCGTTGAGGCCATTGTTCGTTGTTGTGCTTGTTGATTTCAAAGATAAAAGATTGATCTTGTATTGAATAATTTGAATTTTGATACAATTGTATTGATCTCTTGATACAAAACTGATTGTGTTCTTATACACAAAGTCTATAACAGCTATATCTATATTAGGGATGGCTCCATAATACTTTTGGAACCCCCTATTATGTCATACCCCGTCCCAATCCATCTGGACGAATTCCATATCGATTATAAACGATTCACAACAGTTGATTACATCGCGAGGTACTTGACCACTATATGATACATTTTACAAACATTGCATTCGTTTTTGAAAAGACAATCTTTCATTACAGCAACAGTTGACGGCATGCCTACCATTTTATAATATATCTAACTATAATTAACTTAATAATAATCTTGATGAACTCAACGACTCGAATGCAACATCTTTTGAAATATAACATGAATGACTCCAAGTAATATCTTTAAAATGAGCCAATGCACAGCGGAAGATTTCTTTCGTACCTGAGAATAAACATGCTTTCAAGTGTCAACCAAAAGGTTGGTGAGTTCATTAGTTTACATAAATAATCATTTCCATCATTTTAATAGACCACAAGATTTTCATTTCATCAATATACGTCCCATACATAGAGACAAAATAATCATTCATATGGATTGAACACCTGGTAACCGACATTCACAATATACATATAAGAATATCCCCATCATTCCGGGATCCTCCTTCGGACATGATATAAATTTCGAAGTACTAAAGCATCCGGTACTTTGGATGGGGCTTGTTGGGCCCGATAGATCTATCTTTAGAGTTCGCGTCAATTAGGGTGTCTGTTCCCTAATTCTTAGATTACCAGACTTAATAAAAAGGGGCATATTCGATTTCGATAATTCAACCATATAATGTAGTTTCGATTACTTGTGTCTATTTCGTAAAACATTTATAAAAATTGCGCATGTATTCTCAGCCCAAAAATATAAAGGGTAAAAAGGCAAATGAAACTCACCTAATGTATTTTGTAGTAAAAATACATAGAACGACATTGAACAAGTATAGGGTTGGCCTCGGATTCACGAACCTATATCATTTATATATATATTAATATCTATACTTGTAATTGAACAAGGATATATATTATTATTAGTGATATAATTTTTATTTTTATATTTTATATATAAAAATATAAGTTTCATTATGTTATATGTAATAAATATATTTATATATTTATATATATATTATTTGTTAGTTAAAATCGTACTTTAGTAATACTAAGGTAATAATTTAAATGATAATAGTGTTAATACTAATATTAATAAAAATAATAATATTATTTATAATTCTATTAATAAATGTATAAATGATAGTTTTCATTAATCAATCTCATAATATTGATAATATCAGTAGTTTTTGATAAAATGCTTAATTTAATAGTATTGGTCATGAACATATTAATTTTTAATAATAATAATAATAATAATAATAATAATAATAATAATAATAATAATAATTATAAAAATATCTATTTATTAATTATGATGATAAGTTTAATTATAACCCTACTAATAATCATGTTAATAATAATAATGATATTGTCACCAATACTTTTGTGAATAATAACAATAATAATTCTAACAATTTATACAATGATACTAATAATAATATATAATAATAATTTTGCATTATGTTCAATAATAATGTTAATAATAATAATAATGATCATAGCCTATAATAATAATACTACTTATGTAATATTAGTAATAATATCAATAATACTAAGTAATGATAATAATATTAGTAATTAATAATTTTTAACAATAATAATTAATATCATCGATAATAATAACAATTATACTAATAATAATAATAACACTAATAATAATAATAATAATAATAATTGAAATAGAAGTAATAAAAAGAATATACCCTTTTAAAGCATTTTGTAAAAAGAATAGTCCACAGCGAGGATCGAACCCGCGACCTCCCGAAAACCCGCTAACACTCTATACCATCCAGCTGATTCAGTTTTTCTGATTTAGGTGACAACTAAATATTTTTAACCCAATATTCCTGTGTGATCATCTTCTTCCTCCATCGACTTCAGATCCAAAATTAACAAACCCAATAACTAACCTATGGTTTGTATTATAAATTGAAACATAAATAAACGATTTTGTATTAATTAGTAAACGATAAAAAAAAAATTTAAAATTTAAATGAATTAAATAGCAGTAACTGCTACTGCAGTTCGTAAAGAACACAATGCACTACCTAATTGATTTTGAATTCTAGATGCTATCAGGTTGTAGTTACAAAACGAAATATGTTCCAAATCCTTTCTTTAAACTTCTGAAATCCTCAATTTTACTTGAAACTTAACAGACAACTCGAATTTGTTTGAAGAACAAAGGTTGACTTTTTGAAACTTAAACTTTGACTCTAAAATTCAGACTCGATATCAAGATTTGGAACTTAATATTTTGCAGAAAGATCAAGTGATATATTCCTAACAAAACATTATTTACACAATTTGAAATGGTTTACGAAATCGTTCAAACTAAATAATGGAGTATAAACAGAGCAGTCGTCCATTGATACTAAATTCTTGAATTATTTTGATAAAATTAAAGACTGTAAATGGTAGTTGTAATTGTGAATTGATAAAGCAAGTTAACTGGTATCAGGTTACACTAGATTATGATTGATTATATAATAATTTTATGGTCGACAGCATATTTTAGCAAGGACAGAAACAAATAAAAAAATAATAAACTGGAATAGATGGCTAACTGATTTCGTCTGCTATCTGAATTAAGATTGACTTTTTCATCAATTAAGTGGACAATTTAAACAGCAGGATAGCGATGTGATACAACTGCACAAGTAAACAATTTATTTGTTTTAAATTAATATATATCGTACCTGTATAAATATATTTATATATATAATTTATCTGTAAAAATATATATATCTGTATATCTGTAATTTGCTTATATGTATATACTATTATATGTGTACGTATTTTTTGTATAACTGATTATATTTATGTATTTATATTTCTGCACTTATATATCTATTTGTATTCCTTTTGTATTTATATATTTATATTTATAGCTTATAGTTAATCTTTTAACAAGTAGGATAATAATAACACCCTTAATATTTTAACTAATAATAAAACAAGTATAATAATAATATTATTACTAATCATAATATTAAATTGTGTTATTTTCTAGTAACTATAATAATGATAATAATAATTTATGATTTCAATAATATTAATAATACTGATATTAATCACAATAAATAAAATTAAAATTTCACTATTAGTTATATTAGTAATGATAACAATAACATACATTAATGATAATGATACTATAACAAATTAATGTATCAACTTCTATACACACACACACACACACACACACACACACACACACACACACACACATATATATATATATATATATATATATATATATATATATATATATATATATATATATATATATATATATATATATATATATATATATATATATAATATATATTATTATTAGTACTACTGATATTGATATTAACATTAATAATCTTAATGAAGTAATAATAATAATTTTTGTATAATAAATATATTTTTAACTTGTAATCTCATTTCATATGTTAATATCGTATATTACACAATATTTACTAATTGATAATAACATACAATATCTAAACCTTTTATATACAATCTTATAAACATAATAATTATTTAGAGGAATCATATATCTTTATATATATGGTTTTTAGTTTAATAACCATTTTATTATCTTGTGTATTATTTTACATCCTTACTTCTACTTATTAAGTTGAGATTTTATTATTCCAAATTATTATGTATTTATATTTATGCTTATATATGCATATTTATTTACAAACAATCGTTTATGAATCGTCAGGGATGGTCAAAGGTTAAATGTATCCATGTAAATAGTTCAAAATTTTAGGACTCAACATTATAGAATTTGCTTATCGTGTCGAAATCATATAAGGATTAAGTTTAAATTTGGTCGGAAATTCCCGGGTCATCACAGTACCTACCCGTTAAAGAAATTTCGTCCCGAAATTTGAGTGAGGTGGTCATGGCTAACAATAAAAATGTTTTCATGACGAAAATGAGTTGATAAATAGAGTTTTATCATCATTGAGTAGTATGGATAAAATGATTCGATTAATCGAAGAGTACGAGTGAAGCTATCATCAAGGAGTGAAATAGGAAAGTAAAGATTCATCTTAACTTTTGACAGAGTCAGGGTTGAATTAGAAAATAAGGTGCGTCTTAGCTTGTGACGTTGTCTTGATTGAATTCCGGAATTCAAGGGATTTAAAGAAAATCTTCGAAATCTAAGAGATTTGATTCTTCGACGAATAAGGAGATTAAGATCTCTATAATTAAATACGGTGATCTGCCTCGATTACTATGTCTGATATTTTCATTATAAATTAAACTCCTCCGTTCCATTATTCTCATCATTCCTATACTTTCTTTCTTAGTTCATACATCCAAAAGATTGTGAAAATGCTTAGTCCAGTTCTAATCCCTAATATTTTCTTAATTATCATTTCTGTCATCCTTCTTTTCAATCTTCCACCAGAAAAATCTGTTTACTTTTTATATAACCTTGGAGTGATACTATTCTTAATTATGCCGTGTTTTTATATTGCTATTCCTATTAATATCCACGGTTTGTAACTTCCGTGTTGTTATTGAGCTTTATATTTTCTCTTACATTTTGGATCTCTTTGCCTTTTTATTGTCCGCTCGACCTCTAGTAAAGCGAGCAACGGTCCAGAATTCATAGATATGAATTTCGAAATGAACATAGTTAATGTTCTAAGAAGGAAATGGTAATAGCACGATCTTGATTCGTCAAATTACCAGAATATCCGGGAAAGATAGAACTATCAAGAAAATATGTTCTTGATATGTTTATATATCAGATAAAATGTAAAAGTCGTGTAACATGGCACATGATGATGTTATAATCTGTGAATCATCATGTCCCATTTAGAAACTCAGCATGACTTACTGTAATATAATTACGTTGATCAAGTGTCATTATATTATACTAATTCATGCATCAGTTCCCAACACTACTTCAAAACATTCGTATTTTAAACTTGAAAGTTTACAGAATATAGAAACTAACAATTTCTATATGATGTAACACTGATAGCACGAAGAGATTAATGATTTTAGATATGATTAGTAATGAAAATATCTTCAGAAATATGGAGGATATTTATAATAAAAGATACGATGATATCTTGAAATTTCTAATATCGATGGATGATGAAGAAGATTTATCCGTAAGGGTTTAGATTCGGAAGCAAGGTATTCGCTAAATATTTCATCAGAAACAGAATCATTTGGATTCTTTGAAGTCAAACTTATTCTTTGTGATTTGTCCACGGCTTTCTTCATAGTTTTGCATAATCTGCTTTTCGGTACTAAATTTTATATTGAATGTTTCCAATATAATGATACACAGGAAGCACGAAGAGGTATATAATTTCGGACGAGAATATTTATAAAAATATCCTCAGAAATATCGAAGATATTGATGATGATATTTTAGAATTTCTAAGTTCGATGGTTGATGGAGAAAGATTTTCCGCAAGATTTTAACATGACTTCTGAGCAAAATATTCTCTAAAGATTTCAACGGATCCAGAATTACCTGAATCCTTTGAAGATAGGGTTTGGTCCTTGTATTTGTCCTTGGTCTCCTTCATGGGTAGTTCAATCTGTTTTTTCAATACCCAATTTTCTATCGAGCGTTCCTAACACTCCTTTCTTTATCATCAAATTTTTGGCCGTTTAGACCATCTACCATATTTCTGTTTCCTCTGCATTTAATGCTATGATATCTGAATCATCGGTTATTAATCCGAGGTGGTTTCAGGAGAATTATGTTTTTAGATGATTAAACGTTGATGGTAATATGGTGAAATATGGAAGGTTCCCTGGTAACAATAAAAGAGCACGCATATATATCAAGGTTATGGTAAGGCTAGTCCGACTGAAAAATCGAAATTGACTTGTTGGAGCTGTGACAAAATTAGCTAATTTGGAAAGGGATTGCAAAGTTATTTTCGATAATAACAACGCCAAAGGAGCTAGCACCGATATGTATTGAATGTTTAATCAGATTCAGAGTATTTTTCAAGTGCATAACTATATGCATAAATCTTTTCTTCCGTAGATGAAGTGCGGTTGGTTCATCCTCTCGATTGAGGTGTTTTCAGGAATTATGACAGGTTTGAACGCAGATTGTAATCGTCGAGATACAATGAGGTTTAAGATGAGATCAAGTGGCAACTTGAAGAATTGTTTAGTTTCATATGTTATAATCAATATTTTAATTCATTTTAATTGTCCAATGTTATTAGTGCACAGTCGATAGTCCACAGTTGACAGTCCAATAATTCATATATAGTTTAATATATAATATTTGAATTAATAAATACGTGTCGTGACCCGTATACGTCTCAGACTCGATCACAACTCAAAGTATATATATTATTTGAGAATCAACCTCAACCCTGTATAGAGAACTCGATCATTACTGCATATAGAGTGTCTATGGTGATTTCAAATAATAATTATAGATGCGTCGATATGATATGTCAAAACTTTGTATACGTGTCCCGATATTTAAAGTACGTAAAATAAATACAGGAATTAAATGACGATAAATAAAATGCGTAAGGTAAATAACAGAAATTAAATGACGATAATTAAAATTGTGATAATTAAATTGCGATAAAATAAATTGCGTAAAATAAATTGCGATAATTAAAATGTAATAAGGAATTAACAGTTAACTAGGAACAGTAAGCTAGGATTTTGTCAGCGTGGATTCTTAACAAAATTTCTCATAGTTAATTTATTTGTTTCTAATAAATTTTATTTTTGTCCAATGTTTTCTTCATTATGCCACTTGTTGGATTCTGATAAATCAAAATCCAAATATGAAATTGGATGAAAATGGTTATTCTGCGGTGAACGGATACGTATATCGGTGGTTGTAAGTAGGATGGTATATGACTGTTGAAACAGATTCGAAGAACGTACGATGTAACTTATTAATGTGAAATTTAAATATTCCTCGGGTATTACCTACCCGTTAAAATATTTTCACCATTAACAGTTTGTACAAGAGAATTTTTAATTACAATCTTTATGAAAACATATATACATATATATTTTCTTCAGATGTATTCATGGATTTAATGAGTTAACATGATATTAAACTCATTTGTTTTTCAGTTGAAACTAGAATAAATAATCTCTAAAACTTTAGAGATTACATATTCGCCATGTCGAACGAAGATAAATGAGGTAGAAAACTACGTAGAACGAAGATCATACTCAAAGTACAGATGAGGATATTAAAACATAGATTGTTGATGGTACTGGTGTTGTTATTAATGGTACTGTTGGTGCCGGTGATGTTGCTGAAGCTGGTACATTTTGCACCATATTCTCCGAATTGATTACTCGATCGCGAAGTTCGTTGACTTCTTATATTACTCCGGAATAATTGTCGGTCGGAACGAGCAGATGAGTAAGGTTTCAAATTGTGGATAGAATACAATCATGTCGAGCTACTCTGGAAATGAGGGTGAAGATGGTGTTTCGGATTGGTTCGCCAGTGAATGTTTCAAGTTCTTCGCCCAGCGAACAATATGGTGGGTGAAAGGGATCGATTCTTCTTGTCTCCAATGATTAAGTAGAATACGAACTCATCATATGAATTGGGGATGGCTGGTTGGTTGATTCATTCTGGTGACGCTGCTTTCGGAGCTTAGGTGAACGTCCACGTCGGAATAGCTGTCGGAATAACTATCAGAATAGTTATCGGAATTCGAGGGACTCGAACTGGTTGAAGGATTCATCCCGTACTATCACATGAAGGATTTTCGATAAGAAATAGATTATAGGATGTAGATTAGTACCCTGTAATACATAATTTACATATGCATATATAATACTAAAATCCCATAAGTTACGGAGGAATTTACGGAAGCTGTCAGACAAAAGTAACAACAACAGATATGCTAAGATATGTATTTATCTATACACTGTCTATGCAATAGCGGCAGTAAGACGTGTCTAGACTTTAAGGATGATAAGCAAATGATTTCTGACTAGAAATGATAAGTAAAACTTTTGACATGCAGACACAGTCGAAGTCCAGACTCACTAATGCAAGACCTAGTTCGTTAAGACCACCGCTCTAATACCAACTGTCATACCCCGTCCCAATCCATCTGGACGAAGTCCATATCGATTATAAACAATTCACAACAGTTGATTACATCGCGAGGTACTTGACTACTATATGATACATTTTACAAACATTGCATTCGTTTTTGAAAAGACAATCTTTCATTACAGCAAAAGTTGACGGCATGCCTACCATTTTATAATATATCTAACTATAATTAACTTAATAATAATCTTGATGAACTCAACGACTCGAATGCAACATCTTTTGAAATATAACATCAATGACTTCAAGTAATATCTTTAAAATGAGCCAATGCACAGCGGAAGATTTCTTTCGTACCTGAGAATAAACATGCTTTCAAGTGTCAACCAAAAGGTTGGTGAGTTCATTAGTTTACATAAATAATCATTTCCATCATTTTAATAGACCACAAGATTTTCATTTCATCAATATACGTTCCATACATAGAGACAAAATAATCATTCATATGGATTGAATACCTGGTAACCGACATTCACAATATACATATAAGAATATCCCCATCATTCCGGGATCCTCCTTCGGACATGATATAAATTTCGAAGTACTAAAGCATCCGGTACTTTGGATGGGGCTTGTTGGGCCCGATAGATCTATCTTTAGAGTTCGCGTCAATTAGGGTGTATGTTCCCTAATTCTTAGATTACCAGACTTAATAAAAAGGGGCATATTCGATTTCGATAATTCAACAATATAATGTAGTTTCGATTACTTGTGTCTATTTCGTAAAACATTTATAAAAATTGCGCATGTATTCTCAGCCCAAAAATATAAAGGGTAAAAAGGCAAATGAAACTCACCTAATGTATTTTGTAGTAAAAATACATAGAACGACATTGAACAAGTATAGGGTTGGCCTCGGATTCACGAACCTATATCATTTATATATATATTAATATCTATACTTGTAATTGAACAAGGATATATATTATTATTAGTGATATAATTTTTATTTTTATATTTTATATATAAAAATATAAGTTTCATTATGTTATATGTAATAAATATATTTATATATTTATATTATTTGTTAGTTAAAATCGTACTTTAGTAATACTAAGGTAATAATTTAAATGATAATAGTGTTAATACTAATATTAATAAAAATAATAATATTATTTATAATTCTATTAATAAATGTATAAATGATAGTTTTCATTAATCAATCTCATAATATTGATAATATCAGTAGTTTTTAATAAAATGCTTAATTTAATAGTATTGGTCATGAACATATTAATTTTCAATAATAATACTTAATCCTTAATAATAATAATAATAATAATAATAATAATAATAATAATAATAATAATAATAATAATAATTATAAAAATATCTATTTATTAATTATAACCCTACTAATAATCATGTTAATAATAATAATAATGATATTGTCACCAATACTTTTGTGGATAATAACAATAATAATTCTAACAATGTATACAATGATACTAATAATAATATATAATAATAATTTTGCATTATGTTCAATAATAATGTTAATAATAATAATAATGATCATAGCCTATAATAAGAATACTACTTATGTAATATTAGTAATAATATCAATAATACTAAGTAATGATAATAATATTAGTAATTAATAATTTTTAACAATAATAATTAATATCATCGATAATAATAACAATTATACTAATAATAATAATAACACTAATAATAATAATAATAATAATAATAATAATAATAATAATAATTGAAATAGAAGTAATAAAAAGAATATACCCTTTTAAAGCATTTTGTAAAAAGAATAGCCCACAGCGAGGATCGAACCCGCGACCTCCCGAAAACCCGCTAACACTCTATACCATCCAGCTGATTCAGTTTTTCTGATTTAGGTGACAACTAAATATTTTTAACCCAATATTCCTGTGTGATCATCTTCTTCCTCCATTGACTTCAGATCCAAAATTAACAAACCCAATAACTAACCTATAGTTTGTATTATAAATTGAAACATAAATAAACGATTTTGTATTAATTAGTAAACGATAAAAAAAAATTAAAATTTAAATGAATTAAATAGCAGTAACTGCTACTGCAATTCGTGAAGAACACAATGCACTACCTAATTGATTTTGAATTCTAGATGCTATCAGGTTGTAGTTACAAAACGAAATATGTTCCAAATCCTTTCTTTAAACTTCTGAAATCCTCAATTTTACTTGAAACTTAACAGACAACTCGAATTCGTTTGAAGAACAAAGGTTGACTTTTTGAAACTTAAACTTTGACTCTAAAATTCAGACTCGATATCAAGATTTGGAACTTAATATTTTGCAGAAAGATCAAGTGATATATTCCTAACAAAACCTTATTTACACAATTTGAAATGGTTTACAAAATCGTTCAAACTAAATAATGGAGTATAAACAGAGTAGTCGTCCATTGATAATCGATTCTTGAATTATTTTGATAAAATTAAAGACTGTAAATGGTAGTTGTAATTGTGAATTGATAAAGCAAGTTAACTGGTATCAGGTTACACTAGATTATGATTGATTATATAATAATTTTATGGTCGACAACATATTTTAGCAAGGACAGAAACAAATAAAAATAATAATAAACTGGAATAGATGGCTAACTGATTTCGTCTGCTATCTGAATTAAGATTGACTTTTTCATCAATTAAGAGGACAATTTAAACAGCAGGATAGCGATGTGATACAACTGCACAAGTAAACAATTTATTTGTTTTTAATTAATATATACCGTACCTGTATAAATATATTTATATATATAATTTATCTGTAAAAAAATATATATCTGTATATCTGTAATTTGCTTATATGTATATGCTATTATATATGTACGTATTTTTTGTATAACTGATTATATTTATGTATTTATATTTCTGCACTTATATATCTATTTGTATTCCTTTTGTATTTATATATTTATATTTATAGTTTATAGTTAATCTTTTAACAAGTAGGATAATAATAACACCCTTAATATTTTAACTAATAATAAAACAAGTATAATAATAATATTATTACTAATCATAATATTAAATTGTGTTATTTTCTAGTAACTATAATAATGATAATAATAATTTATGATTTCAATAATATTAATAATACTGATATTAATCACAATAACTAAAATTAAAATTTCACTATTAGTTATATTAGTAATGATAACAATAACATACATTAATGATAATGATACTATAACAAATTAATGTATCAACTTCTATACATATATATATATATATATATATATATATATATATATATATATATATATATATATATATATATATATATATATATATATATATATATATATATATATATATATATATATATATATATTATTATTAGTACTACTGATATTGATATTAACATTAATAATCTTAATGAAGTAATAATAATAATTTTTGTATAATAAATATATTTTTAACTTGTAATCTCATTTCATATGTTAATATCGTATATTACACAATATTTACTAATTGATAATAACATACAATATCTAAACCTTTTATATACAATCTTATTAACATAATAATTATTTAGAGGAATCATATATCTTTATATATATGGTTTTTAGTTTAATAACCATTTTATTATCTTGTGTATTATTTTACATGCTTACTTCTACTTATTAAGTTGAGATTTTATTATTCCAAATTATTATGTATTTATATATATGTTTATATATGCATATTTATTTACAAACAATCGTTCATGAATCATCAGGGATGGTCAAAGGTTAAATGTATCCATGTAAATAGTTCAAAATTTTAGGACTCAACATTATAGAATTTGTTTATCTTGTCGAAATCATATAAGGATTAAGTTTAAATTTGGTCGGAAATTCCCGGGTCATCACATATTACATTTTGGGAAAGAGAGTCTGATTATGCAGACTTTGATCCGTTAAGTTGGCTGTTAGCTTGTGATCTCGTGACCTCTTGTGGCTTGTTCTCAAACGGGAAAGGATGAAATTACATTTCTGATCCCAAAAGTCAAATTACCTTAAACGGTAATTTAACTTTGTGCCATGTTAGATGTTGCAGTTTATCACTTCCCCTCAAGTTGAATAGTGGGATCTCCAATGTTCAACTTGTCAAGCACATCGCTGAAGAGTCTCCCGTTGACAGATTTGGTAAGAATGTCGGCTAACTGATCTTCTGATCGAATTGACGGAAGAGAAATAATTTCATCATCTAGCTTTTGCCTGATAAAATGACGATCGACTTCAATATGTTTAGTTCGGTCGTGTTGAACAGGATTTTCTGAGATGGCTATGGCGGCTTCGTTATCACATAGGATTTGAATGGTTTCATTTGGAGGGAATCCAATTTCAGTCAAGAGTTTTAGGATCCATAATGCTTCAACAACTCCTTTTGCTATCCCTCTAAATTCTGATTCGGCACTTGATAGAGAGACGACCTTTTGTTTCTTGCTTCTCCATGCAACTAAGTTTCCTCCTACGATTGTGAAGAAACCCGATGTAGATCTTCGATCTCCTTTTTCTCCAGCCCAACTTGCGTCTGTATAAATTTGAGTTCTAAGATGTCCATTCTTTTTAAAGACAACCCCATGGGTTGATGTCCCTTTTAGATATCGGATGATCCTCATTGCAGCTTCCAAATGATGAACCTGTGGCTGATGCATAAATTGGCTTACAACTCCGACTGCATGTGCTATATCTGGTCGAGTATGAGAAAGATAAATGAGTTTTCCCACTATCCTTTGGTATTGCCCTTTATCAGTTAATTCAGCATCATCTTCCATAAACAGCTTTTGGTTGGGAATCATTGGAGTTTCAGCTGGTTTACAATCAATCATTCCTGTTTCTGCAAGAAGATCAAGAATATATTTCTTTTGGCAAATAAATATTCCCTGTTGGGATCGCAATACTTCAATCCCCAAGAAGTATTTGAGTCTGCCCAAATCTTTCATTTCAAATTCTTTAAACAGGTTTAGTTTTAAGTTATAAATTTCCTCTTTGTCATTTCCTGTTATTATCATATCATCAACATAAATAATTAAACATGTAATTAAATTTCCTTTTCGTTTAAAGAAAAGAGTATGATCCGAGTTACTTTGTTTGAAATCACATTTTTTCATAAATAATGTAAATCTCCCAAACCAAGCCCGGGAGGATTATTTTAGCCCATATAAAGATTTTTTAAGTCGACAAACTTCCCCATTTTTGAAGGTTCCAGAGAATCCCGGAGGAGCTTCCATATAAACTTCTTCTTTTAATTCGCCATGAAGAAAAGCATTCTTCACATCAAATTGGTGAAGTGGCCAGTCTTCATTTGCAGCGATAGAGAAAAGAACTCTAATAGTATCAATTTTTGCAACCGGGGAAAAAGTCTCGGAGTAATCTATTCCATAGGTTTGAGTATATTCTTTGGCAACTAGACGGGCTTTGTTTCTTTCAATAGTACCATCTGGTGTTCTTTTAATTGTGAACACCCATCGGCTCCCTACAGGTTTCTTTCCTTGAGGAATGATACATTTTTCCCAAGTATTACTTTTGTTAAGAGCTTCTATTTCTTCTTTCATAGCCTTTCTCCATATCTCAGACTTTATTGTTTGGCCGACCGTAGCTGGTATCTTTTCAGAGTATAATGCGGCATTAAATTTTTGTGCATCGATTGATAAGTTTCCCTGTGCAATATTGGCAATGGGATATCTTGATCTTTGGGCTTCTTTCTCTGGAGAGTACCTTTTTGGTGGTACGCCTCTATTGGTTCGTTGTGGAAGTATGTATCTTTCTATAGGGTTGTTGACATTTGAGGGATTGGTCGTAATCGGTGTTTCTTGGTTTTCTAGGTTTGTAGGTTCAGAGGTTTCAGGTTCATGGGTAGAGATTTCAGGTTCCTGGGTAGAGGTTTCAATGATAGGATCAGGTTCATAATCTTGAGTGGGTTCAGAATCTTGAGTTGTGTCGGGGTTAGGAGATAAGTTTGGTTCAGAATCTTGAGTTGTGTCAGGGTTAGGTGATGTTTGGATTTTGTCGGTATGTAGGGCCCATTGTATCCAACTAAGAGTGTCATTATCCTCTTTCTCCCCCTCACTCGTGAGTTGGGTATTATAGAAATATTCGGTCTCAATAAAGTCACAATTCATTGTAGTAAACACATGACGCCTTTTTGGACTATAACATCGGTATCCCTTTTGGTTTATCCCATAACCAACCATAACACATTTCTCGGCACAAGGATCAAGTTTGGTACATTCATTTTTAGGAATGTGAACAAAGACCGAGCACCCAAATATTCGAGGTTCAAGGCTAAGTGTGTCGGGAAGGTTATAAAACTTGGAAAGAGTATCTTTAGGAGTTTTTGTACCCAAAACTTTAGTCGGTAAACGATTAATAAGATAAGTCGCGGAAGCCAGAGCTTCGGGCCAAAAACTTTTTGGGACTTTAGATTCAATTAATAAAGCTCTTGTCATTTCTAAGAGTAGTCGATTTTTTCGTTCGGCTACTCCATTTTGTTCGGGTGTATGGGCACAAGAGGTTTGAAGAACAATCCCATTATTTTCACAAAATAATTTCATTGAAGTATTGACAAATTCCCCCCCATTATCGGATCTTAGAATTTGTATACTTTTGTTAAATTGAGTTTTTATCATTTTATAAAATTGGGAGAATTTTTCAAATACCTCGGATTTATGTGTTAAAAAATAGATCCAAGTCATCCGAGTATGGTCATCAATAAATAATACAAAGTATCGGTAATTTTCCCCCCCAATAACCGGAGCTGGGCCCCAAACGTCAGAATGAATAAGGGCAAATGGAACATCTTTTCTCGAATTACTAGATTTAAACGTACTACGATGGCTCTTGGCCAAAATACAAGTTTCACAATTCAATTGAACATTAGACGGAACGAAACTAGGAAATAAAGCATGCAAATATCCGGCCGATGGGTGACCCAACCTTCTATTCCATAACCAAGCTTCCCTCGAAGGTGTTCCATGAGCAAGTGTCACGGTGCCTTGTTGAGAAACTTCGTCAACATAGTATAACCCCCTCTTTTCAGTGCCACGTCCAATTATTAGTCCCGTCTGGATGTCTTGCAAGATGCAGAAAGTCGGATAGATTTGGACTTTACAGTTTAATTCTTTTGTAACATGACTTACCGATAACAGCTTATGAGACAAAGCTGGAATATATAGACAATTAGGTAATTTAATTGTTGGTGAAATTTCGATAGTTCCACCGCTTTCGACATGAATAAGTTCACCGTTAGCGGTTTGAATTTTATTTCTTTTTGGTTTAGTTTTAAAAACAATGTCATTTTCATAAAAAGTCATTGTGTCCAAGGCCCCACAATCTAGTATCCATGAATCAGTTTTAAAATTTTCCGAGACTATATTTGCTTCGGACCGGGACATCACATCGTTTTGTGTGTTGGACAAGGACGAAAAACTATTTTGACAAGGAATAATAAATTCGGGCTTTTCTATGCTCATTTTACGTTTTTCCTTTTGTCTAGTTTTCTTAACAGGCCCAAGTTTACTATTCTTAGTTTGTCTAGGCCCAAAATAGTTTCTAGGGTTTACTAGGCTAGTTTTCTTACTACTATCAGGCCTATTTTCCTTAATCAGATTATGTCCTATCTCAAGCCCAACATGCCCATTTAATAAATCATTGGATTCCTTTTTATTTGTATGTAAACCCGTATATCTGTATCTATCTGTACCCTCTCGTGACTTTATGTTTTCTGGAACAGAAACTGAGCATCTACTGGTATTCCCTATGCAGGCACGCTTGTTTCTACAGTTCCCCAAGTCATTCTCGTGACTTTCTCCTCTATTCCCCAAATTCAGTTCGTTGTTTATCTTATTAGGGTTACAATTTTGAAATAGAGAAGAGAAAGTTTTGAGAAACTTACCTTGTTCGGTGGTGGCTGGTGGTGGCTCCGCCGTTGCCGCCGCTACCGTTGCTGCCTTGCCTTGTTCGTTGTTGGTTGCAGCAACATCTCCAAACTCAAGGTTTGAATCTGGATCAGTGGTGGCTGGTGGTGGCTCCGCCGTTGCCGCCGCTACCGTTGCACCCTTGAATGATTTAGTCCACCAATCCGGGTACCCTCTTATTTTAAAACATTGTTCTTTTGTATGATTTGATTCACCACATTCAGTACACCCTAATTTTGAATCGATGCTAGGTGGGTGACTTGTTTTGGTTCATCTGGGTTACATGATGTGAATATCCTTTGCCGTCAATTGCTAACTCTGTAGCAATTCCATGGCTGGTTGAAGGTTCACTTGATGATAACCCTAATTTTCGATCTAATTCCTTTAAAAACTGAATACTATATTTCAAGAAATAAGCCATCTGACTAGTTAAGTCATTAATTTGGCTGGTACTGGTCGGTTGGGTTGAAGTTGGTGTTTGGCTGCCGTCGTTAGACATGGTAGCCATTCACAATGGTAAATGATTGAGTAATAACAGTTGCTATGATCCCAGATCAGCAAATCTGCTCTGATACCATGATTTCAAAGATAAAAGATTGATCTTGTATTGAATAATTTGAATTTTGATACAATTGTATTGATCTCTTGATACAAAACTGATTGTGTTCTTATACACAAAGTCTATAACAGCTATATCTATATTAGGGATGGCTCCATAATACTTTTGGAACCCCCTATTACATTTTGGGAAAGAGAGTCTGATTATGCAGACTTTGATCCGTTAAGTTGGCTGTTAGCTTGTGATCTTGTGACCTCTTGTGGCTTGTTCTCAAACGGGAAAGAATGAAATTACATTTCTGATCCCAAAAGTCAAATTACCTTAAACGGTAATTTGACTTGACTTTGTGCCATGTTAGATGTTGCCGTTTATCACTTGTAACTTCTACCAATATAACCACCACTCACAATCGATCAGTCAAATAGAAATAAGTATGGCCAAAGCAAAAGATCACCAGGGAATCACAAGAAGAAAATCAAGAGGAAAAGAATTAAGGGGAGTGGGTAACAAAAGTTTTGGGTAAACTAAAAAAACATATTGTACTTTGTGGGTCATGCTTTTTAGAAACTTTATGTTACTATAAGATAAGATTTTGTAATATTAGAAGCACTTGAATTAGTCCCATAAATTTGTATATTTGTACTTGTTTATAAATAACTTAAGTGGTTATGGTTTACTCTTACAACTAGAGATTATGAGTTCGAATCCACAAAGATGAAAGAGATGAACAAATTATTTCCGTCATAGTCACAAAGATTAGTCGGCTCGCAAAGCGATTAAAATACTCAAATATACATAGTGAGGACGTGTACGCCATTAAACGTGTTTTATGATATTTTTCCTGTATAAAACCACAAATTTCAAATATTTGTGTGCCGATAAAAACAAATAAAGTACAAATCACTCTCGAGGAAAGGATCTACGTAGAAGTGTAGAACCAGATTTTTTTAAGAAAATATGAAAGCATCAATTTATTAACTATTCTTGTAGTGAATCTCTCGGTCCATATTGCAAAAAGACACGAGTAATTGGATGTCTTAATGGTTTTTGTATTGTTCGATTAGATTCGTATTAATGTTGTTAAAGTTCGACTCAATAGCTATTACATATTGGTACTCATTTAGATTGTAGAATATATTCAATCAAACTAGTTTGAGTATCACTTGTAACTCAATTGATGTTTAGATCGTTTCAATTCAAATTTATGTTTTTTCAGAAAAATAAAATAAAATATTTCACAATATTACTTTACCACATATTTCACCAACTGATAATTAGCAAAAACAATTGTATCTTTGGCTCAGTGCTGCTATAGAAGAAAAGGGATATTTACCTCCATCTGTACATATAAACATAAAACAATATAATTTCTAAGATGTAAATATATTACTGGCTAGCAAAGAGGGTTTTCTCCTTAAGTTGTCCAACATATAGAAATGACCATTTTTGCATGAAGACAATCACCTAAATGACAAATTTAGTAACATAAACAATAACCATATGATAAGATTGATACAAAAGCATCACATTATAGTAGAGTGGTTGAAGAGTAGTTGCATTTCTTCTAACTTTATTATGCTTCAAGATTTGTATCAACATAAACCCCAAATGTTCAATACTTATACTCCACTAATCACCCTCTCATTAACCATTTTCATCACTAATCATGAAAGATAAACAAAAACCTAAACCTTGGAAGCCTTACTGTTGCACAGCTGAAAACAAAGTTTTTTGCAACTTTAGCAGATGCAGGACTTCAAAAACAGAGTTTTCGAAAAATGTAGCACCATCACCATCACCATCTTTTAGGCGCATGTCTTTTTCGGACCTTAGTAGGTCATCTTCTTTACGTATTAATGAAGATATAGCGCAGGCTTTCGGGCCTGACTTGTTTGACTTTAAATTGAGCGAGTTGAGAGTCATGACTCACAACTTCTCGAGCAATTTCTTGCTCGGTGAAGGCGGGTTTGGTAAGGTGCATAAGGGTTACTTGGATGAGACCATGAGGTCTGGTTTGAAGGCTCAACCCGTTGCGGTTAAAATTCTTGATATCGAAGGACTACAAGGTCATCGCGAGTGGCTTGTAAGCTTTTCTATATTACCGTCTCAAACAATTCAACGCCTTTATTTTACCTTAAAACAATTAACTTATTCTTACCAACTTCACAAACGTCTAGACTGATTTTAGGGGTGTTCATCAGCTCGGCTCGGTTTATTCGGTTTAGTTTGTTGGGTTTTGAAATTTTTGAGGAAAAACCGAGACCAAATCCAATTTCAAACCGAAACTAAACCAAAAACCAAATAAGGATTCAGTCCGGTTTCGGTTAAAACCGAAAAACACAAGAAATCATAATTTAACCAAAATAATCATAACAAATACATGTTGAATTCCATTTTTGATGTTTAAATCGATTTTTCGTCAATATATAACAATTCAATATATTATTATTTGAATTCGGTTTTAGGTTAAACCGAATTCAAAATGTAAAACGAAAACTGAAGCGAAAACCGAACTCAAAATTGAAAACCGAACCGTAAACCGAATTTTGGTTTATTTTCAGTCTTCATTCAGTTCGATTGTTAGGTTAATCGGTTTGAAATCAGATATAAAACACCCCCACTGATTTGCAATGGTATAATTGCAGGCGGAGGTGATATTCTTGGGTCAACTTAGGCACCGAAATTTGGTCAAACTGATTGGATATTGTTGTGAAGAAGAAGAGCGAGTCCTGGTGTACGAATTCATGGCTCGTGGTAGCTTGGAACATCATTTGTTCAAACGTAAGTTTTTCTCGACTTATAAATTTGATTAAGACGATTTTTATCATAAGCTAAACGTTGTAACAAATATAGGGATCTCTGTTTGTCTGCCATGGGGGATAAGAATAAAGATTGCGATAGGTGCAGCTAAAGGTCTCGCGTTCTTACATGGTGCTGAAAGCCCTGTTATATATCGCGATTTCAAAACATCTAATATCTTACTTGATTCTGTACGTATTTCATACCTCTGATATCGTTGCAGATTGCTAAACGTTTACTTAGTAACTGTTGATCATGAGTTAATCTGAATATTTGCAGGATTTTAACGCTAAGTTATCCGATTTTGGGTTGGCAACGATGGGTCCCGAAGGATCAAACACTCATGTCACGACAAGAGTCATGGGCACATACGGATACGCTGCTCCTGAATATGTAAATACTGGTAATATTTTAACCTGCAATAAAATTCTTATTTTGATATATCTATCGCGTAATATAATGAGTTAAAGCAATTCGTTTAGGTAAATCAATATAACAGCACCGCACGTTTAAAGTACAGAGTAATATATAAAAAATCTACTTTTCTACTATCTAGATACCGTTAAAATTTTGATTTTTCCATTTATTCCAACTCCACATTTGTTTACCTTATATAAGACGAATTTTGTGATATGGTGGTGCATATATCGGTCATATTGGAACAGAATTCGAATGTTTATTACACATTTTGGCAACTCAGCGAGTACTTGGTCAAAACTTGACTAAAACTCGGGATTACTAAGAAATCCGGTCAAAACTCGGCCAGAACTAGGATTTACTCGGAAGATCAATAAAAAATGGTCAAAAGTAAGTCAAAATTGGTCAAAGTCAAACTTAGTCAACATCCGAGTGCTCCCCGAGTTGCTGAGTACCCCCTAAAAGTCCTGGCAGAGTACTCCCGAGTAGCGATTTTTGCAACCTTGCCTATTGTATGTCTTAAACTCTAATTGATTTTGAATTCTTTATAAAATCATAACGATATTATGTGAAAAGATTACAACAAGGCTAATGTAACAACATCTTGATATGTTTATTGTAGGACATTTGACAACAAAGAGCGATATTTATAGCTTTGGAGTGGTACTATTAGAACTATTAACAGGAAGAAGAGCTATGGATAAAAAGAGGCCGAAAAACGAACAAAATCTTGTGGACTGGGCCAAGCCTTACCTAACAAGTAGCCGAAGACTTCGTGTAGTAATTGACCCACGGTTGGCAGGTCAATATTCAGTTAAAGGGGCCAAAGAGATGGCCCTTTTAGCTTTGCATTGCGTAAGCCAGAACCCTAAAGATAGGCCAAAAATGCCTGCAATAATTGAAACACTTGAAGGTCTTAAACATTTAAAAGATATGGCAATTGCTTGTGGACAGTGGGCCCCAGCTTCTAAAAAGACGACCCCGAGGAATGCGGTTTATATGCCGAAAGAAGGAAAAGAAATTCACGGTAGTCGGATATATTGGAAACAGACTGCACCTATTAAGACAGTAAGCGCAAAAGGGTAATGAACGCCCAAAAAAAAAAAAAAAAAAAAAAAACCTGTGAAAGAGAAGAAAATGTATCTCTTACTTCCGTAGATATATGTAAATGATAAACGCATATATGTAAATAAATTTCGATAGATGTAAATATATGCTTGTGTACATGAGTTGTGTATGACAACGAAGGAACTAGTTTAAAAGTTGTTACCTTCGTCAAAAGGTTCGAGAACTGTTGAATTATTTCTTACAGCATTTTCTTTAAGCTAAATAAAAGTACATCAACCCATAAACTTTAAATGGGTCGATCTGGGTTAAACGGGTCTAAAGGAAACAAGTCAAATGGGTTAAAAAACTTAAACGAAAGGAAACAACCCATTAAGTTACATGTTGAGTTATTTCTTCTGACGGGTCTTAGAAGTAGAAAACTTTAACGGAAACAAGTCAAATGGGTCAAATCGGCCGAAAGATGCTCAAAGTGTATGTTTAATGCATAAACCTCTAAACTCATTTTATTGAATAAATTCACTATTCACTATTAGTCAAATAATATAACCTTTTTGGTGACGCACTAAAACTTTTTTTATATAAATCACACTTGTACAAAACGTAGTATGAGTCAACCTGGCCCGTTTTGACCCTCCCACTAATCCATCTCTAGTACAAATTATGAACCATAATTACAAAGAGATAACGAAGGGACGACCTACAGTTAGTTTTTATCACCATATGATTGAAATTCCCTTGTAACAAACGATCGCGTACTCTTACACTGATCCTGCAAACGAATTTAAGATGATTATCAGGAACATTAAAGAAAAGTAAAAAAGTATAATAAAACAGTTATGTATTGTTTTATTCAAAGATGTATAAAACATACCTTTATCTGTTGTTCGTGACAACCCATCAATCGCATACTTAAAACTCATACTATTAGGGGTAAAACCGACTTTTTGCATCCTGCTCTGAAACTCCATCGACTTACCAATATCACCATCTTCACAAACCAACTTAAAAACCTCATTGTAGCATTCATTATCACATATTTCAAACATATTGGCTAAATAAATCAATAACGACTCAGCTTGATCATAATTCTTCTGTTTACAATACCCCGATATCAAATATCTGCAAATTGTAATATCAGGCTGAACACCAAATTCAACCATATCTCTCATGAAAACTTCACCCTCAACGGTTCTATTTAGTTTACACAAACACAATATGATTTCTTTATAAGTAACCACGTTTGGATTTATATTCTTGAAAAACATTTCATCCTTTAACTGAATAGCCTCGTCAATACAATTCGATTTACAAAACGAAACAATCAATTCATTGTAAACTTCCAACTTACGTTCTTCTTTACCATCTTGTAATATACGTTCCCATAGACTTTTGGCTGCAAATGGTTTATCTACTCGGCATAAATCAACAACTAAATTGGTTTGAAGATCTTTAGAAACCGAAATTCCAAATCTTTGAAGCTCTACAATAAGATTCACACCCGAAATTAACATATTTTTCTTTCTATATCCTTCTATAAGTACTAAACAAGTGAACTCGTTAGGACGAACTCCTTCTTTGATCATGTCATGAAGTAACACACGTGCTTCTTTCATCATTTCTTTTTTTATGTAACCACATATAAGAGTATTGTACGAAAACACATCCGGGTTCAACCCGATTTGAATCATACGGTGAAATAGCTTGTGAGCTTCTTTTACATTACCTTCTTTACAAAGCCCGTTTATCAAACACGTATGAGTAATCAAATCCGGTATCACGCGTCTTATATACATAATATTATAAAGATAAAGCGCATCTTTTAATCGGCCTTTTCTAACATAACTATCTATCAATGTATTATACGTGACAATATCGGGATCAAATCCTTCTTCTTCCATTTTCTCTAAAAACTCATTCACCTTATCAACATCTTCGGTCTTACATATCACATGAGTTAATATATTAAAAGTAAAAGTGTTACAACGTACCCCAATTTTCTTCATTTCTTCATAAATCCACCAACATTCATCAATCCGATTTATCTTCAACAATCCATCTAACAAAAAGTTAACCGAAATGACTTTCGGAACAAAACCAACCTTCACCATCTTCCTAAATGTAACAAAACCGTCACGAACCAAACCCGCTTTCAAGTACGCCTTTAAAAGCATATCGAAAATAACCGGATCCCAACTACAATCTCTAGTACACATAACCAAAGTCTCAAAGATACTAACTTTTTCATGTTTAAGCTCAATTAACTCAGATAAAAGATTCATTGTTTGAGAAAAGTTACGAGACCAAGCTAATATATGTAACATAATACAATATTCATGTACAGTTGGAATAAAGACTAAATCTTTTTTAACCCAATTGAAGAAAGTAAGTGCTGAAAATGAATCAGATTGACATCTAAGAAGAACCCTTGAGATTTCTTGGGTACCCAAATGGGGGATCATGTCATTATCAAGAATTGTGCTTTTTCTTTGTTTTAAATTTGTGCATATTATATCGACTATTTTGTTAGGGTTTTGGGTGTTTGGGAGTAAATTGTAAAGTGGGTTTGGGAATGAATTTGTAATTGATTCAGGTAATGTTTGTAGAGATGAAGGATTAGGGTTTGGCAAGCTGTAATTAATTTGGGAAGCAGATTTAAGAAGGGTATGATTTAATGGAGTTCGGTTCATTACTTTTGATCAGGGTTTTATGATATATTCAAATATTCAATACTCAATTACTCAATTTGATTATATAACGATGATAAATAACGTATATATACATACCAAATTTCGAGTTGAAAGAATTGTTTGGATGCACCTGCTTAACAAAAAGATTCAAACTTTGGTACTTTGTGAGTTTGGTGATGGAAGACGGTGCATTTTCGAAAATAATACTACCTCCTCCGTATTAATATTAGAGTATTCCAAAATACATTTCGGAATATCCTAAATTAAATTAATAGTTTACTTCCATAAATAAAAAAGAATAAGAAGATTAAGTTCTATTTTATCCTTAATATATGTGGATAGAATTAAAGGAGAAAGAAAAGGTAAGAGTAAAACTGAAAAGTAAATAAAAAGTACAGTACTTTTATGACATTTCCTTAAACTATGTGTTTTTTGTCTGTACACTATTAATATGGGACGGAAGGAGTAACTATAACTACGGAGTATTAAAAAAGGAGATGACCACCATGTACACCTAATTACCTATTTTATCTTTAATTATATCTACAATAATAATATAAGTTCAACCCTTTAAAACATAACTGTAATTTTATGAAACAAATGTGTACATAGATCAAAAACTGGTGTGTAAGAATCATCTCCCATCAAAAAACGAAAAATATAAAATACTGAATAAAAGTACGTAAAAAATTAAAACAAGAAATACAAACACAAACTAACTTAAAAACATTCGGCAAACAAATGAAAAACTTCACCAAAGACTAAACGAGCACCTAAATAATAAACAAACCGATCATGAACAATTTTTTTTATGAAAGGTAAAGTGTTTGAAATCATTGACAGTGACAATCATGAACAATTACAAACAAAACTTAAAAAACAACACACGAAAGGAAAACTAAAGTCGAGCACAATCAACATAGACACAAAGACGACCTAATGAAAAAGTTAAACCACACCAACCTTTTCGGACGCGAAAGAAACTTTCCGGCCTTTGGAACCTGACTTTAGCACCTTCCCTTCGAATTTTTCAAAATTAACCGCCTTTTCGACCAGTTTTCAAACAAGTAGGAGATCACACTATAAGAAAAATTTCCAACACGAATAGCCGACGAAGGAGGCAAAATACCATTCATCTCCAAACCTTGGAAGTACCCTTGAGCTTTATTGCCAAAATCTAAATCTTCTTCATAGTCCCCGCCTATAATAAACACCTTCATCACCAACCACCTTCATCTTACTCTTCTTAACTTTTTTTTAAAGCCTTATAGCCTCTAATTCAGCAGCAACAACCTTCAAAACAACCTCAACCTCTTATTCTATGTCACCCAGTGTTGTAAACAACATCTGTTGCGTCCGTTGGACGCCCGTTGCGGCGTTTTGGAGACTAGCTGTCTCGACCATGTCCCGTATTATAATAAGTCGGTCAATGGTTAGAAGTCGGGTCAAATATGGTCGGGTCAACACCTGTCAAAAGTAAAAAATTCAGTTAAAATCGGTCAAAGTCGGTCAAAATTAACGTTGACTTTTTAAATAAATTTCAAAAAGAAACATTTTAAATATAAATATCTCAAATTAAAGGCAAATATCTATATTTACTTTGAGATATTTATGTTTGTAATGTTTATGTTTGAAATATATATATATATATATATATATATAAGAAGTCAACGTTGGTTAACATCCGTCTCGACCCCGTCTCGACATTGTTTTTTCCGTTGCGACGTTTTAAGGTCCTACCGTCTCGACCATGTCTCACGTCTTTTTCAACCATGATGTCACCCTTTGAACTTGTTCCATTGGCAAATCCTCAACAAAACTGAAGCGACCCGTCCTAATCCATAAGGACGAATACAATAACATATGGTTACATTCCGAGGTATTTGACCTCTATATGATACATTTTACAAACATTGCATTCGTTTTTAAATGACAAACTTTCATTACATCGAAAGTTGACAGGCATGCATACCATTTCATAATATCCAAACTATAAATGACCTAATCTGTCATTTATTTAATAATAATCTTTATTGAACTCAACGACTTGAATGCAACATCTTTTGAAATATGCCATGAATGACTCCAAGTAATATCTTTAAAATGAGCAAATGCACATCGGAAGATTTCTTTAATACCTGAGAATAAACATGCTTAAAAGTGTCAACCAAAAGGTTGGTGAGTTCATTAGTTTATCATAATCATTCATTTCCATCATTTTAATAGACCACAAGATTTCATATATTTAATTGTACACGTAACCCGAGTACAAAATAGTACGCATAACCTGCGAATTAAAAATCATTCACATGGTGAACACCTAGTAACCGACATTAACAAAATACATCTAGAATATCCCCATCATTCCGGGACTCTCATAGGACATGATAAAATCGAAGTACTAATGCATCCGTAACCCGGATGGGGTTTGTTAGGCCCGATAGATCTATCTTTAGGATTCGCGTCAATTAGGGTTTCTGTTCCCTAATTCTTAGATTACCAGACTAAAAAGGGTGATATTCGATTCGATAATCCAACCATAGAATGTAGTTTCGATTACTTGTGTCTATTTCGTAAAACATTTATAAAAGCAGCGCATGTATTCTCAGTCCCAAAAATATATATTGCAAAAGCATTTAAAAGGGGAGTAATGAAACTCAGGATACAATATTTTGTAGTAAAAATATTCATACGACGGAACTGAACAATGCAGGTTTGGCCTTGGATTCACGAACCTATATCATTTGTATATATATTAACACACATAATTGTTATCGAATAAATTTATATATCATTATTAGTGATGTAATTGTTATATCTAATAATTTTTAAGTTTTATTAATTATTTATATATATTTTCATTTTATATAATATAGAATTATTAATATAGTTAAGTTATGTAATTTAAATATATTTTTATATCTATAATCTTTATTTTAATACTTATAATCTTAACAACGTTATTTAAATTTTTTATTTTGGTAATTAATATTAATTCAATAATAATGATATAGATAATACTTGATAATAATAATAATAATAATAATAATAATAATAATAATAATAATAATAATAATAATAATAATAGTTTTAATGATGACAAAATAATAATTTTTGTAAAAATGATAATAATGATAATAGTTTTTAATAATAACAATACTATTAATGATAATCATACTAATAATAATAATGATAATATTAATAATATTTTTGTTGATAATAATAATAATAACACTAATAATTATAAAATGATACTAATAATAATATTTATGAAAATAATAATAAATTGTATTATTTTCATGATAATAAATAAAAATGATATAGATAATACTTGATAATAATAATAATAATAATAATAGTTTTAATGATGACAAAATAATAATTTTTGTAAAAATGATAATAATGATAATAGT
Source organism: Rutidosis leptorrhynchoides (assembly GCF_046630445.1). Taxonomy (NCBI): domain Eukaryota; kingdom Viridiplantae; phylum Streptophyta; class Magnoliopsida; order Asterales; family Asteraceae; genus Rutidosis; species Rutidosis leptorrhynchoides. The sequence goes on along the minus strand of NC_092339.1, from coordinate 340,816,606 downwards.
TTTTAATAATAACAATACTATTAATGATAATCATACTAATAATAATAATGATAATATTAATAATATTTTTGTTGATAATAATAATAATAACACTAATAATTATAAAATGATACTAATAATAATATTTATGAAAATAATAATAAATTGTATTATTTTCTTGATAATAAATAAAAATGATATAGATAATACTTGATAATAATAATAATAATAGTTTTAATGTTGACAAAATAATAATTTTTGTAAAAATGATAATAATGATAATAGTTTTTAATAATAACAATACTATTAATGATAATCATACTAATAATAATAATGATAATATTAATAATATTTTTGTTGATAATAATAATAATAACACTAATAATTATAAAATGATACTAATAATAATATTTATGAAAATAATAATAAATTGTATTATTTTCATGATAATAATAATAATAATAATAATCATAATCATAATAATAATAATACTTATATTAATATTAGTAATAATAATAATATTAATACTTAAAATGATCAAATTAATAATAATAATAATAATAATAATAATATTAATAATACTTATAAAAATTCTAATGATAATAATGTTTCTAATACTTATAAATCTAAACATGACAATAATAATAATAATTATAATACTATCACTAACATTAATAATAATGATAACAATAATAATAACAATAATTAAAATGATAATAATAATAATTATAATTTTAATAATAATAACATTAATAATAATTGTAAGACCCGAATAATTATTGTACAGTGGTGTAAATAGGGTACTTGAAGTGTGGGAAATATTGTGTAGTTAAACAGAGGTCAGAGCCTGTCCAGACCAGGGTGCGCTTACCGCACACTTAAGGGTGCGCGTGGCGCACTGCTACTGTAGTCGGATTCTGTTTCTTTTAATTAGATGTTTTGGAAGGGCTTTTTGGTAAATTCACTTAGGGTCGAGTTTAGGGCCACAAGATCAGTGGATGGAGTGTCATAACTCTACTTTCAACCACCTTCATCTTTCTACTTCAAGTTTAGAGACAGAAACCCATTTGAGAGAGAGAGAAAGATCAAATCAAGGAGGAAGAAGTTGATTTCGGGCCAAACCGCGTGTGTTAAAGTTGTTCATCTAATCACTAGCTACGTTGTGATTGTGGTGGTAAGTTCTAACTTTGATTTCCTTATTTTAATTTGTTTATGGGTTAGGGTTTGGGTTAGTGATGAACATAAAACCCATATTTGGTGATTTTGGGTGTTCTTAGGTAAGATTGGGTCATGAGGACCCAAGGATGACTAACCTATGGTTTTGGAAATGTTAAATGGACTTATGAGTCATAATTGGTTAGTTAATTACTAGCACACCTAGTTATTAAGCAAATGGGTGTTAATGGGGTTAGTGGATGACCCGAAATGGGTTTGTGACTTTAAAATGGTCAAATGAGTAATAATTGTTGACCTAGTTGGGATGGGTATGAAATACCCTAATTGTATATTAGTTAGTGTTGTTGAACCTTAGTCACTAGCTTTTAGTAATATGTGATGGCCTTGACCTTAAATGGACGGTTTTGGTGAAAATGGGGCATTTAATGCATTTAAGTCATTAAATGCACATGAGTGAATGGTTGGTGTTTAGTCAAACTAGTTTGTGTGTTGATTGGGTACTTATTATATTAGGTACTTTGCCTTGAAGCTTGCGGAAGTATAAAACATTTACCGAAGGCGTTAAGGTGAGTGGAATAATTATGCATAAATGTATATAGTGTATTTATTTGTGTGCTATGGTATGAACCACGGAGCCGGTAGTACCATAGTATGTGTGAGTCTATTATGATGTGAACCACGGAGCCGGTAGCATCACGGTATGTGTGTTGTAGTGTGAACCACGGAGCTGGTACCACTATAGCACGAGTCATTAAAGTGTGAACCACGAAGCAGGTAGCGCTATAAAATGAGGTGTGAACCACGGAGCCGGTAACACCAAAGTGTGAACCACGGAGCCGGTAGCACTATAAAATAGTATGACTCAAATGCGTAGTGACGTGAACCACGGAGCCGGTAGCGTCATAGCATTGCGTATGGTGTGAACCACGGGGCCGGTAGCACCATGTCGCGAGAATGGTTAACCATATATTTTGTGTATGTGTTGTTATATAGCATAATATATTATTTCGGTGAATATGCTATTGATTATGCTAGTTGCGGTATTTGGAGGTTATTAGCTTATACTCGGAGTTGGTATGCTAATTGTTATTACTAACGATTATACGGTGTGTGTAAGTGTATGCAAGTAGGTATATTATATATGTATGTGTATAATTATTGCATTCACTAAGCGTTTTTCTTACCCTCTCGTTGTTTACCTTTTTTTTATAGGCTCCGGCGTGGACAAGGGTAAGGGCGTTCGTTTGGATTAGTGATACCGCTTCATTATGTTAGGAGAAGCTTTTGGACGTATAGCTTTTTGAAGTTTGACCGAGATTTGGGTAATTTAACCCCCAAACATCATGCTCTAGTGTCGTTTAGAATTTAAACTAATTCAGTTGAAACTTGTATTTTGTATAAAACTCGTAATTCGGGTCGTTGTGGGCCCCATTTCGTAAAACGTGTTTTATTATTGAATCGCGTGAGTTTTTCATATTATAACGTGTTGTGAAAAGCGTTTCGTCTAAAAGTGTCGGAAAGTTGGAGGTCTTTAAACGAAAAATGACAAATCCGGACAGAAGCTGAAGTGGTTTGTGCGCGCTGCGTACAAGGGGTGTTGCGCGCCGCGCACCCCTCTGTATAAAAAAAAAATTTTATTTCGCGTGTTCGATTGTATAATGGTTTGGGTTGTTACAAGTGGTATCAGAGCATGGTCTAAGGGATTTAGGCGACTTGAGATGGGTGCCTAGACTTAGACTTGAATTGTGTATGCGCTTTATGTGGGACTCGTACGAGACGGGTCGGACCGGGATTGATTAGTGTCTAGGTTTATGTGAGCTAACCTTGCGCTAATTGTTTTGTGTTGTGTTTGCAATCATCAAGCGAGATAGACGTTGTACTAGCAAGTTAATGCGACGTGCTCGCGTAATAATGATTAGCTACCATTGTTACGGGTTCAAGTCGTGTCAAACAAGCAATGTACGACGATTGTTGAGCAAGATGGGGCGGTGAGGTGTATATGTATATATATTTGTGTCTTGTCCTCTCGTTTCATTGTTTAATCTATTTCCGTTTTATAGTATGAAGACGAGAAACGGACCCGAGAACAATGATGGAGGTACAAGTGAGGATGTTGAGTTCACGGCCAAAGTTGAGGCCATCTTTAAACGTCAAAAAGCGGAGTTTCTAGAAGATGTTAAGAAGATGTTTCTAGATACGATTGACGAGCAACTAGTCAATTTAGTAAAGGAACAAATTAAGGTTGTCCTTCAAGAGGATAATGTTGGAAGGAGAGACTTTTTCTACAAGAATTTCAAGGATTCTCAACATCCCACCTTTGAAGGTGAACGAGACCCTCTTAAGAGTGCCCGTTGGATCTCCGATATGGAGGGGGCATTCCGTACTTGTGAAAGCCCTCTCGATAAGAACACAAGGTACGGGTGTAGTATGTTGCGGGGCGATGCTAAATTGTGGTGGGACGCGAAAATCCAACTATATGGTGAAGAACAATGTATGGATTTCACTTGGGAAGAGTTCAAGGCGGAGTTTTTCGACGAGTACCGAACTTCGGCCGATCTTACTAGACTTAAGGACGAGTTGCATGCCTTGAGGCAAGGGTCGATGGATTTGAACACTCTCAAATCCGTTTTCTTGTCAAAGACCCAATTTTGCCCGAAGTATGTCGGGAATGATAAAATGTTGAAAGAAAATTTTTACCGAGCCTTGAACGATAGCTATCAAGAGAAGATTAGTGTAAGCGTGGTAAAAAGTTTTGATGAGTTGTTCAATATGGCCAAAGGTTTTGAGGCGCTTGTGTTGAGAAAGAGTAGCTTTACGTTTGGCAAAAGGAAGTTTGAAGCTACTAGTCATTCGAACAAGAAAAGTAAGGGTGCGAGTGAGAGTGTTGGTAGTGTGAATAAGGGTACGTCCGGGGGTTTTAGACCCAAATGTTATAATTGTGGGCGACAAGGACACATGACTCGTGATTGCACCAAGCCATCTTCTACAACCAAACTCACTTGTTATAATTGTGGTAAAGAAGGGCACTGAAGGCCGGAGTGTCCCGATTTGAACACCGATCATGTTAAGAAGTTGGAGAAGGAGGCGGGTACTGCTCGGGGACGTAATTATTTGATGACCCATGATGAGGCCAAGCAAGCCAACGAAGTTGTCTCAGGTACTTTCATGGTTAACTCTAATCCTGCAAGGATACTATTTGATAGTGGTGCTAATTTATCGTTTGTGTCTCCGCGATTTGTGTCTACGCTTGATAAACCACTAGCTAAGTTAAGTCATCTGGTAGAAGTTGAAATAGCGGACGGTAAGACGGTGCTAGGGGTTGATGTTTGTAATGATTGTGATATTGTGTTTGGTTCTGAAGCGTTTAAAATTGATCTTATCCCGATGACCTTGGGTGAATTCGATATTGTCATTGGTATGGATTGGCTCGATCGCTATAGAGCCGATATTGCATGCCATGAAAAATCTATTCGTGTGAAGACCCCAAGTGGGGGAGAGTTAATAATTCATGGCGAGAGGCGGAGAAGACTTGTGCCATTATGTACTATTGCACGGACACGTCATTTTCTTAGTAGTGGTGGTATGGCTTTTCTTGCTCATGTAGTTGATACTCGTGAGGAGCCACCATCCATTCATGAAAATTCGGTGGTTAGTGAATTCGAAGACATTTTTCCGGACGAATTACCGGGTGTTCCGGCGGAAAGACAAGTTGAATTTCGCATCGAGTTGGTTCCGGGGGCTACCCCCATTGCTAAAACTCCTTATCGTTTAGCACCAACAGAATTGCAAGAGTTGTTAAATCAAATCCAAGAGTTGCTTGAGAAGGGTTTTATTCGACCGAGTGCCTCGCCGTGGGGTGCTCCGGTTTTATTCGTGAAGAAGAAGGATGGTAGTATGCGGATGTGTATTGATTATCGGGAGTTGAATAAAGTGACGATCAAGAATCGTTATCCATTGCCTCGGATTGACGACTTGTTTGACCAACTCCAAGGCGCGACTTATTTTTCTAAAATTGACTTACGATCCGGCTATCACAAAATGCGGGTCCGCGAGGAAGATATTGAGAAAACGGCCTTTCGAACGCGTTATGGGCACTTTGAATTTGTAGTTATGCCTTTTGGTCTTACGAATGCACCGGCGTCATTCATGGATCTTATGAATCGAGTGTGCCAACCTATGTTGGACAAGTCGGTAATCGTGTTCATTGATGACATACTTGTCTAATCGAAGAGTATGAAGGAACATGAACATCATTTGTGGGGTGTGTTAAAGACGTTGTGGAAGGAGAAGTTGTATGCTAAGCTCTCCAAATGTGAATTTTGGCTAAGGGAAGTTCAATTCTTTGGTCATATTGTGAACAAAGATGGTATCCAAGTAGATCCGGGGAAGATTGAGACGGTAAAGAGCTGGGGACTGATAATGCTCCAAATGAACATATATTTAGTCGCAATATCATCCCAATATGTAAAGTTTTTAGTTGTAATTATTCTATTTTTAAGTTGTAATCGTTTAAATAAATAAATGCGAAGACGAAGCACGAAGATTAAAGAATTGAAGAAAAAGCGTCCTAAAACTGGAAAAGGGTCCTTAAAGCCATAGTGCACTCAAAAGCGTCCCAAAAATTGAGTTAAAAGACTTGCGCGGATTTTGGGAGTTAAGGAAAATAATTTTTTGTGCAAATGACAAATTGCAAAACGCAAAGTACAAAATATTAAATTATACGAAAGGACGTTCGAAAATCCGGAACCGGGACCTGAGCCAACTATCAACGCCCGACGCAACGGACCAAAAATTACAAGTCAACTATGCACAAGAATATAATATAATATTTAAATAATTATATAAATTATTTATATATTATATATATTTAAATAAAACGTCGACAAGCAAGGAAACAAAACAATGTGGCTGGATCCAGCTGGCCATGCGATCGCATGGCTTCAGAATCCTGGCCACATCTATAAAAGGCAACGAGTTTTGGCCAGAAAAGATACACCAATTCAATCTCTTTACTCCTTCTGTATAATAAATATATAATATATATATATATATATATATATATATATATAATATATATATATATATATATATATATATATATATATATATATATATATATATATATATAATTTAGTGTAGTTTTATATTAGTTAGTTTGGGTTATGAAAAGGTTATTTTACGGGTTTTAAAGTTGAAGTTCTGTCTGTGTAAAGCTACGCGATAAATAATCAATGTAAGCTATGTTTTTCCTTTTTAAATTAATGTCTCGTACTTAAGTTATTATTATGCTTATTTGAGCCGAAGTAATCATGATGTTGGGCTAAATATTAAAAACGGGGTTATTGGGCTTTGTACCATAATTGGGGTTTGGACAAAAGACCGACACTTGTGAAAATTAGACTATGGGCTATTAATGGGCTTTATATTAAATTAATGATACCTCGTTAAATTAATATAAAGGTTACAATTTGACGTATCTATATATAACCACATACGATTAATCGGATACGATGGGCGGGATATTTATAAATACAAATTATTGTTCATTTGACCGGACACGGGGATGGATTAATAGTTACTGGACTCATTAAAACAGGGGTGGATTACATTCAAGGGTAATTGGTGTAATTGTTAACAAAGTATTAAAACCTTTGATTACACACAGTCGATAACCTGGAGTATTCATTAAACAAAGTATTAAGACCTTGTTACAGTTCGAATCCCCAATTAGTTGGAATATTTGACTTCGGGTATAAGGTTAAATTTGCCGAGCATTTTATAATTATTACCAATGAACTATTATGGGCAAAACCCAAATAGGTTTCAAATACATTCATGACAAAGGACAATTAACCCAGGATATTAAATTAAAATCAAAACGTCAAACATCATGGTTACGGAACTTTAAATAAGCATAATTATTTTATTTTATATTTCATCACACTTAAATTATCGTCATTTATATTTTTCATTAGGTTTTAATTGTGACTTAAAATATAAAATCGACAAACCGGTCATTAAACGGTAAACCCCCTTTTATATTATTATTATATATATAAATATATATTTTGTACAAATATAGTTGTTTAAAAATATAGTGTAAAATAAGTCGTCTCCCTGTGGAACGAACCGGACTTACTAAAAACTATACTACTCTACGATTAGGTACACTGCCTATAGTGTTGTAGCAAGATTTAGGTATATCCCATCTATATAAATAAATAAAACTTGTGTAAAATTGTATCGTATTTAATAGTATTTTCTTGTAAAAATTAATAGTATTTTATACCCCTTCGCGCACATCAAGTTTTTGGCGCCGCTGCCGGGGAGTCGGCGAAACGCAATATTTTTAATTTATTTTTGTATAAATATATTTATATATATTTTTAGAAAAACAATATAAAAAAAAAACTGGTCTTACAGGCACATGCGATCGCATGAGCCAGAAGCCTCAACACCATGCGATCGCATGGCCTGCCCTGACAGGTCTGACTCGAGCATTAAATGCAGTTAGGGTTTATAATTTTATTATTAATTAAATTAGGGTTTAATTATAATATTAATTAGTTTAAGTTTGTTTTGATATTTAATTTGTAATTTTAAGTTTATTTATTATTATTAAATATATAGATTAATATTTTTATATAATAATAATATAAAAATAATATTTTTATAAAATTTGTATTTTTATCATTTTAATTATAATTTGTATTTTTATCGTTTATTCGTAATATTTGTATCTTTATCGTTCGTAATTAGTTTTAAGACTAGTATTTTGCCGTAGCTTATTTTATATTTCTAGATTTTTAGGCTTTGCCGTAAAATTCCTTAAGTGCTTTTTCTTTAGACTAAGATTTAGGTGCTTTAGAATTTTGCGACGCCGTTTTAATATTTTAGTACCTTTTTATGTAATTTCCGTTTTGGATATAGAATTTCTTTTAAGCTTTAATACCTTTAGACGCAACCTTTAATTCTTAGTTTTAGACTTTTAAGTTTCGACGCGCTACGTTCTTTTTATTATTTTTTGACCTTTTATTTTTAGACGTTTTCCGACGCGATCTTTTTCTTTCTTATTTCTCGACGATCTAGTTTTTAGGACATAGAATTTTCTATTTCTTCTCTAAAATTTCAAAAACGAAAAATTATTTTAAGCGGTTAAATTGATAGACATCCAAATTTTTTGGTTCGTAGTAATAGTTGGATTTGTTAGTGGCTGAGTTGTGAGCTTCCGATTTAAAGGGTTCTGGCTCCCTGCTGCATCTATTGGCTATTCGAAACGTGGGCAAAATCATAAAAGTCTATTAATTTGATAACTTATATAATTTTTAGTTTTATAACTAATAGGATAATTAGTAAATGCACCACATTGTAGCTAAAATTTGGTAATAAGCGCATTATGGAAAATCTCGAGAATATTTTGGAAACTCTTTATGACATCCGAAATCAATTTAATCAATACTCTCAAACGGGTGTTGATGACAATTTGTTCGGTCAATCTTGGATCACGAATGACGAAACAATAACTGGTTGTGAAATCTGTGGAGATTATCAGTCTACATGGGAATGTTATTATTACGTTCCTATGGAAAATTATGCACCCATGGAACCTGAATGGAATGATTATGAGGAATACAATTCTAATTGGGATTATTCCCAAGAATATATCCAAACTCAACAACCAGAAGACGAGGAAAATTATGTGCCTGAAAATTCTTTAGATTATATGAAAATCAAACTCGAAGAACTCGACGCTCAAAATGAACAAATGAGAGAGTTTTCAAATTGACAAGCTAAAACTCTATTAGACTACACACCTGATGATCTGAGGAGTCGTGTGCAAGAAAATCTCATATCATCGAATTTTGATGAATTCGAGAGCTCCGAAATCACCAATTATCCCGATGATACTTTTTATTCAGCTTTACCAATTTCATAACATATCGACACATTAGCCTCTACCGACGAAATCATCGATCAATCAATGAATGAAGAAGAAGTAAGGGTGACAAATTCGTACTCTTGAGAAAACGATAACGTTGAAAATTTTACCCCTGAGACCAAAGTGGTGGGACCGATAAGTACCGTTAATGAAGAAGAATCTACTTCGATCCCGAAATTTAGCATTCCACAACCTTCCAACCCAATATTCTCAATAGACGAGTCATCTACTGAAGATGAACTACGAGCTGTAATAGATATTGACACCTCGGATTTCACCCAATTGGGTAATAGAGGTGAAAACTTTGATCCCGAGAATAAACGAAAGGAAATGTTAGGAATTGTCCACCCGATAGAAATATGTATGTCGGTATATATCGATCCATTTGACCAAGAACCAGAAAAGAGACATATCCATTTACTAAAAGCTACACTTAAAAAAGAATTAAGTAGTGATGATCGGGTGGTTCTAAACTTTAAACCTATTGATATAATATATACCACCCGAGATGTAAATAACTGGCTCACTATTCTAATTCTTGGAACTTATTCTACCGACTTCACATGTCGTCAACTAAGTGTGGGGAAGTCTAACCCCACTTAACATTAAACTAGGGGTTCGGGTTAGTGCATTACTCGTTAATAAAAATGCACGATTAGGGTAAAAGACGCATTTTCAAAAATTAGCAAACAGTTCAGAAAAGCAACCGTTTTTGAAGAAAAACATGTGTGATAAAACAAGAAGGAATGAACGATGAGGCGTGCCATCTATCATTCGACGACCTTAGTAATTACAATCTGGGTATTTTCAATCACTTTTCTACACTAATCACCCTCATGAATTTATAATTAGAGTCTGATTTCATGCAAATGAGGGCATTGTATGATCTCAAGTGTGGGGAATGGTTATAAATTCTCTCGGGTTTATACTTGGCTTATTTTCTAAATTTTGTGAAAATTTTAAAAAATTTCAACTAAATGAATTCAAAATCATGTTTATATATATTTATAAACGATAAAACTAGGTATTAATGCCGAAATTATTGTTACCCTAAAAAGAGGACATAAATTGAGAAACAACTAAAACACTTGAATTTATTTATTAAGATATAAAAAGAATGCATGAAAAAAGCCAAGTGTGGGGAGAATGTACCAAGTTATTCAATTAAAAACTATATATCACATGATTCTGTAAAGTTTATTGCAGGTGCTTTTGTTTTGGACTAAATTAACTGTTTTACCCGATTTATTGTAATACTTTTGAAAGAATAGATGGATCTACACGATGAATCAATTCCATCATTAAAAGGAAGTAAAGTCTTCCGAAAAAGACACGCGCTTCTTGATTTAGGTCAGGAAGTTGTCGTCCAGACCAGCTGTAGGTTGACGAAAAATCTAGAAAAGTCATCTCTAAAATCAGCAGGAACGAACCGGACTTACTAAAAACTATACTACTCTACGATTAGGTACACTGCCTATAGTGTTGTAGCAAGATTTAGGTATATCCCATCTATATAAATAAATAAAACTTGTGTAAAATTGTATCGTATTTAATAGTATTTTCTTGTAAAAATTAATAGTATTTTATACCCCTTCGCGCACATCAGGGACGACCGACTACACCTACGAAAATCCGAAGTTTTATCGGATTGGCCGGTTATTATCGTCAGTTTATCCAAGACTTTTCTAAGATTGCTTCTCCATTGACGAAGTTGGCGAGGAAGAACGCTAGATTTAATTGGGAAAATGAGCATGAGATCGCTTTCCAATTGTTAAAAGAGAAGTTGTGTCAAGCTCCGGTGTTAGTGTTGCCGGAAGGGGTAGAAGACATGACGGTTTATTGTGATCCTTCTTTAAATGGGCTCGGGTGTGTTCTAATGCAAAGAGGTAAAGTCATCACTTACGTCTCTCAACAATTAAAGGAACACGAAATGAGATATCCGACTCATGATCTTGAGTTGGCGGCGGTTGTGCATGCATTGAAAATTTGGCGCCATTACTTGTATGGTGTTAAGTGTACGATTTATTCGGACCATAAGAGTTTGAAACATCTTTTTAATCAAAGAGATTTGAATTATCGTCAACGTAGATGGATGGATGTGGTAAAAGAGTATGATTGTGAAATCTTATATCATCTGGGCAAGGCGAATGTGGTCGCGGATGCGTTAAGTCGAAAAAGTCAACATCCAGCGATACGTGTAGGATCGTTACGTTTGATTATTACTAACAATTTTCTTGTGAAGCTTGGTGAGATTCAAATTGAAGCTTTTGTTAACAACAAGCATGAGGAACGAATCGTGGGGCAAACGGAGTCTATTACCTTAGGCCCGCATGGTTTGTTATCCTTTCAAGGACGAGTGTGGGTGCCTAAAATGGGTGATTATCGACGAGTGCTAATTGATGAAGCACATAAGTTAAAGTATTCCATTCATCCGGGTGCGACGAAAATGTAACTTGATTTAAGAAAGGAGTATTGGTGGCCGGGCATGAAACGTGATGTTGTTAAGTATGTTGAACAATGCGTCACGTGTTTGCAAGTTAAAGCCGAACACCAAAAGCCGTATGGTATGTTACAATCGTTAGAAATTACGAAATGGAAATGGGAGCACATTACCATGGATTTCATCACAAAGTTACCTAAGACGGCGAGAACCCAATTTGATTCGATTTGGGTAATAGTTGATCGATTGACGAAAAGTGCCTTGTTTCTTCCCATTCGGGAAGCGATATCGTCGGAGACCTTGGCTAAGTTGTTTATCAAGGAGGTGATATCCAGGGGCGGAGCTAGGATTTCAAGTGATTGGGGTCACAAAAATAATATTGAAATGTATCGAGTCACAAAAACTCAACTTAACATAAATGTACTCTAGGATATTTTTTTCATTGAAATGATTGATGCTTGTTTTATCTATAACGATAACAAGTGCTTCTCTTCGTATGACATTAAGAAGACAACTGTTAAAAAAACTCTTCATTCGACTACGCTGATATGATTTTACAAGTTTTTAATATGTGGCTATAAAATTTTCTAGTGTATCTTGTATCTCTATATTTTCAATAGCTACTAAGTATTAACTATTTAAGTATAGTGCATAAACAACAAATACATAAAATAAACTAGATATGATATAAAGTATAATTAATAAATTAGATTAAGCATAAAGCTTAAAAAATAATATACTTTAAAATATAAATAGCGTAAATTAAAAAAACTACACATAGTTACCCTTGTGTGAATTAAAAAAATCACAAGCTTGAGTATTTTTTGAATGAGTAGCTTGAGTATTTCTCGAATGAATAAATCTGAGGTATATTAAATAAATTATTAGCAGTGGCTAACCGTTAATGATACAATAAGATATCAATGTCTTCTATCAATTTGAGATTTACTTGTAATATAAAGGGCTTATATAGACATGGCCCAGTAACTATTAGGCTTTAAAATTGTTCTAAGAGTGGTGGCCTGGTGGGTACATTTGATTTTTGGTGGTCACTTATAGAACACCCACAAAATGTACCCTGTATCGACTAATGGTATATGAATTTCTGGCCTGTTTAATGGTGGCACGGGCCCCCATTGAAGTCAACATAGCTCCGCCCATAGTGATATCGAGACACGGGGTTCCTATATCTATTATTTTGGATCGAGATACTCGTTTCACATCTCAGTTTTGGGAAAAGTTTCATAAAGATATGGGTACACAATTGAAATTGAGCACGGCGTACCATCCTCAAACGGACTGTCAAACTGAATGTAGGAATCAAACATTGGAGGATATGTTACGGGCGTGTATTATTGATTTCGGCGGTAGTTGAGATGAGCACTTACCATTGGTGGAATTCTCGTACAATAATAGTTATCATACTAGCATCGGGATGCCACCTTACGAGATGCTTTATGGGCGTAAGTTTCGAACCCCGATTTATTGGGGTGAAGTGGGTCAAAGAGAAATCGGGAGTACCGATTTGGTTTTAGAGACGAATAGCAAGATTGATATGATTCGGACTCATTTGAAAAAGGCCCAAGATAGAAAAAATCTTATGCCAATAAGCGTAGACCACAAATTGAGTTCCAAGAAGGTGACATGGTGATGCTTAAAGTTTCGCCATGGAAAGGTGTTATTCGGTTTCGAAAACGAGGAAAGTTAGCTCCTCGGTTTATTGGGCTATTTAAAATTTTAGCTCGTGTTGGTGAAGTTGCGTGTCGTTTGGAATTACCCGAAGAGCTTGCGGGGATCCATAATACATTTCATGTTTCTCATCTCCGTAAGTGTCTTGCGGATGATTCTTCATGGGTGCCATTAGACGAGATTGAGCTAAACAATAAGTTAGAGTATGTTGAGGAGCCGATTGTTATACTCGATGAGAAGGTCAAAAGGTTGAGAAATAAAGAGGTGAGAACTTTTAAAGTTCAATGGCGTCGTAGTATAGGTTCCGAGTTTACTTAGGAGCCCGAAGAGTTCGTGTTGGTTTATCTTCCCTCTTGTCATGCGGCTTAGATCGTGAGGACGCGCTCCGATTCAAGTGGGGGAGAGTTGTAAGACCCGAATAATTATTGTACAGTGGTATAAATAGGGTACTTGAAGTGTGGAAAATATTGTGCAGTTAAACAGAGGTCAGAGCCTGTCCAGACCAGGGTGCACTCAGCGCACACTTAAGGGTGCGTGTGGCGCACTGCTACTGTAGTCGGATTCTGTTTCTTTTAATTAGATGTTTTGGAAGGGTTTTTTGGTAAATTCCCTTAGAGCCAAGTTAAGGGCCACAAGATAAAGTGGATGGAGTGTCATAACTCCACTTTCAACCACCTTCATCTTTCTACTTCAAGTTTAGAGAGAGAAAGCTCAAATCAAGGAGGAAGAAGTTGATTTCTGGCCAAACCGCGTGTGTTAAAGTTGTTCATCTAATCACTAGCTATGTTGTGATTGTGGTGGTAAGCTCCAACTTTGATTTCCTTATTTTACGTTATTTAAGGGTTAGGGTTTGGGTTAGTGATGAACATAAAACCCATATTTGGTGATTTTGGGTGTTCTTGGGTAAGATTGGGTCATGAGGGCCCAATAATGACTAACCTAGGGTTTTGGAAATGTTAAATGGACTTATGAGTTATAATTGGTTAGTTAATTACTAGCACACCTAGTTATTAAGCAAATAAGTGTTAATGGGGTTAGTGGATGACCTGAAATGGGTGTGTGACTTTAAAATGGTCAAATGAGTAATAATTGACCTAGTTGGGAAAGATGGGTATGAAATACCCTAATTGTATATTAGTTAGTGTTGTTGGACCTTAGTCACTTGCTTTTAGTGATATGTGATGGTCTTGACCTTAAATGGACGGTTTTGGTGAAAATGAGGCATTTAATGCATTTAAGTCATTAAATGCACATGAGTGAATGGTTGGTGTTTAGTCCAACTAGTTTGTGTGTTGATTGAGTACTTATTGTATTAGGTACTTTGCTTTGAAGCTTGCGGAAGTATGAAACATTCCCCGAAGGCGTTAAGGTGAGTGTAATAATTATGCATGTATGTATATAGTGTATTTATTTGTGTGCTATGGTATGAACCACGGAGCCGGTAGTACCATAATATGTGTGAGTGTATTTTGATGTGAACCATAGAGCTGGTAGCATCACGGTACGTGTGTTGTAGTGTGAACTACGGAGCCGGTAGCACTATAGCACGAGTCGTTAAAGTGTGAACCACGGAGCCGGTAGCACTATAAAATGAGGTGTGCACCACGGAGCTGGTAACACCAAAGTGTGAACCACGGAGCCGGTAGCACTATAAAAGAGTATGACTCAAATGCGTAGTGACGTGAACCACGGAGACGGTAGCGTCATAGCATTGCGTATGGTGTGAACCACGGAGCCGGTAGCACCATGACGCGAGAATAGTTAACCATATAGTTTGTGTATGTGTTGTTATATAGCATAATATATTATTTCGGTGGATATGCTATTGATTATGCTAGTTACGATATTTGGAGGTTATTAGCTTATACTCGGAGTTGGTATGCTAATTGTTATTACTAGCAATTATACGGTGTGTGTAAGTGTATGCAAGTAGGTATATTATATATGTATGTGTATAATTATTGCATTCACTAAGCGTTTTGCTTACCCTCTCGTTGTTTACCTTTTTTTTATAGGCTCCGACGTGGACAAGGGTAAGTGCGTTCGTTTGGATTAGTGATCCCGCTTCGTTATGTTAGGAGAAGCTTTTGGACGTATAGCTTTTTGAAGTTTGACCGAGATTTGGGTAGTTTAACCCCCAAAAATCATGCTCTAGTGTCGTCTGGAATTTAAACTAATTCGGTTGAAACTTGTATTTTGTATGAAACTCGTAATTCGGGTCGTTGTGGGCCCCGTTTCGTAAAATGAGTTTTATTATTGAATCGCGTGAGTTTTTCATATTATAACGTGTTGTGAAAAGCGTTTCGTCTAAAAGTGTCGGGAAGTGGGAGATCTTTAAATGAAAAATGACAAATCCGGACAGAAGCTGAAGTCGCTTGTGCACGCCGCGCACCCCTCTGTATAAAAAAAAATTTATTTCGCGTGTTCGATTGTATAATGGGTTGGGTTGTTACAATAATAATAATAATAATAATAATAATAATAATAATAATAATAATAATAATAATAATAATAAAAATAAAAGAGAAGGAAACTACCTTCAAGGAAATCAATTTTTTTTAAAAAAATATGCCCCGAACCGGGCTTGAACCCGAGACCTCTCGCTAACCCGAATCAACACCCAACCATTACTTATTTAGTTTAAGCAATTAAATCGTATATTATTAATTCACATTATTATATATACATATATTTATATATCTATCTATATATATATATTTATTTGTAACCAATTTTATGTAAACAAGTTACTTTTAAAATATTGTAATAACTCAGTTATTAAAAACGTTTTCATACTTTTGAACCTAAATTAAATAAATATTATTAATTTTAGTTTTCCTAAACTAATTATATTAGAACTCATTTTATTAAAAGATTATAATAATAGAATTCGTTAAACATTTTTAAGAAAGTAAAATCATATATAACTCATAACGTGTTTCAAGTTTTTATCTTACAGTTTATTCGTGAATCGTGAAGTAAAGTCCAATGTTCAATTAAAGGCATGAAATCATATTAATGTAACACGTCAAATGGGTTTATCTTGTCGACAATTATTAACCAAATCATTTACTATTTTACTTTTACATAATATGAAAGTTAAATAATTAACTTATCAAATGTCACGAGGAAATTATTGTAAGGCATATATTGAAAATCAACAGGAATCTCCACTAATATTTGTCTAACTCTCATTAATTGACACATTTGTTCTTACTTGTAAATCACTTTACCATTTTTCCAAATGTTGTTAAAAAGAATAGATTTCTTAAATCTCAGTAGACCTCTCAACAGAGACTCGTAATCATATCACAATGTTTATAAAATTGCTAAAAGATAAAATATCTTCCACTTCAATCATCAGGCATTAACTTATAACTCTGAAGTTAAATATATCAAATAGATATGGAAACCAATAAGTTTAATGTACATTATTATACACGTAATACTTTGTTAATGTTTTCAATTAATATATATATATATATATATATATATATATATATATATATATATATATATATATATATATATATATATATATATATATATATTGATGTTAAAGATAAGGGGTATAAAATACTATTAAATTTTACAAGGAAATACTATTAAATACGATACAATTTTACACAAGATATTTATTTATTTAGAGAATGGATATACTTAAACCTTGCTACAACACTTATAGGCAGTGTACCTAATCGTACAGTAGTGTAGTTTTTAGCAAGTCCGGTTCGTTCCACAGGGAATCTTTTAATCAAAGCTTAACGCTATATTAGTTTTATTTTATAAAAATACAAATATATATATAAGTAATATTATTATTATAAAGGGGGTTTTTACCGTTTAATGACCGGTTTGTCGATTTTAAAAACTTTAGTTGCAGTTAAAACAAAATGTAAAATATTAAATAAATAAAAGACTTAATTTAAAGCGTAAAGTAAATAACGATAATGAAATTGCGATAAATAAAAGTGCGATAAAATAAACTTGCGATAATTAAAAAGTACGATAATTAAAAGTGCAATTAAATACAATAATAATAAATAAAAGTGTGATAATTAGAAGTGTAATTAAATATAAAATAAAGGAAATTAAATATGAAATAAAAGAATTATGCTTATTTAAACTTCCGTAATCATGATGTTTGACGTGTTGATTTTAGTTTTATGCCCATGGGTTAATTGTCCTTTGTCCTGGATTATTTAATATGTCCGTCTGGTTTTTGTCCATAACAGTCCATCAGTCATAAATATAAAGTGCGAGTATCCTCGTCAAATTATCCTTATACCCGAAGTTAAATATATTCTAACTAATTGGGGACTTAAACTGTAACAAGATTTTTTAATACTTTGTTTAATAATTACACCAGGTTATCGACTGCGTGTAACCCAAGGTTTTAATACTTTGTTAACAATTATGCCAAGTGTCCTTGTACATAATTTCACCCCTGTTTTAATAATTCTAGTGGTTATTAATCCATTCCCATGTCCGGTTAAATGAACGATTATTCGTACATATAAATACCCTGCCCATCGTATCCGATCGAGTGTATATGGTTATTTATAGGGACGTCCAATTGTAAATATTTATATTAACATTAACAAATTATCATTTAGTTAAACAAATATGAAGCCCATTAATAGCCCATAGTCTAATTTCCACAAGTGTCGTTCTTTTGTCCAAACCCCAATTATGGTACAAAGCCCAATTACCCAATTTTAGTAATTAGTCCAACATCATGATTACTTCGTTTTAAATAAGCATAATAATAACTTAGCTACGAGACATTAAATTAAAAAGGTTGAACATAACTTACAATGATTAAAAATAGCGTAGCGTTACACGGACAGAATTTCGACTTACACCCTTACAACATTCGCTAACATACCCTTATTATTAGAATTAGAATTAAAATTAAAATTATATATATATATATATATATATATATATATATATATATATATATATATATATATATATATATATATATATATATATATATATATATATATATATATATATATATATATATATATATATATATATATATATATATTACGTTTACATATAGAGAAAGAGAGATTTTTTGATATTAAAACTCGTCGAACTGCGTTGGCTTTTATAGGGAATTGAGTCCAGGGGAACTCCGCGACTCGCGGCATTTTCCTTCTTCAAACTCTGCAACTCGCGGAGTTTGATTTTACAGCTCACCCAGCTTTGGCTCTTTGTTTGCCGACGGATTTTTAATATAAATATAATATATAAATAATTTTAAGAATTATTTAAATATTATATTATATTTATGTGCATAGTTGACTCGTAATTTTTAGTCCGTTGCGTCGAGCGTTGAGAGTTGACTCATGTCCTGGGTTCCGGATTTTCGAACGTCCTTGCGTACAATTTAATATCTTGTACTTTGCGTTTTGAATCTTGTACTCTTGTAATTTCGAGACGTTTCTTATCAATAATTGGAACCTCTTTGATTGTACTTTGTACTTTTGAGCTTTTTGGTCGTTTGCGTCTTCAATTCATCGAGTCTGTCTTTTGTCTTCACCTTTTATTATTTAAACGAATATCACTTGTAAATAGAACAATTGCAACTAAAAGCTTGTCTTTCTTGAGGAATAATGCTATGAAATATATGTTCGTTTTTAGCATTATCAAATATTCCCACACTTGAGCGTTGCTTGTCCTCAAGCAATATAGTATTGAAATACTAGAATCACTTCTTTATTCTTCACACTTTGTACATCAGTGATTTCTATACGGCGGTATAAACAATGGTAGTAACGATATGGTTTACAGTCTCACATGACTATAAAAATTTAGATCCATTAAGAAAATTGGATCTTTATGAAAACATTTGATCTTTTGAAAATTAAATCTAGTTTTTACCCTAGATAAGTTTTCCGAAATAACCCTTCACCGGTGTTTGCAAATTCTTTTTGTGGGTTTGGTGGGTTTCAGATTTGAAAATTTTAGCTTAAAACTTGTGGTTTTGTGTCACCCACTTGTTAACCTTGTATTAGGAAAGCAACACGTCCAGTATACTTGCTCCGTATATTACCTTTTGGTAAACTACCGTCCGGTTGTAAAGGAAAGCGTTGAACAAGCAACTGTTAAGGCAATGTCCCCTGACATGCTTTTAATTATGGTCTATAACGTGTCGAACGCAATTACTATCCTTGGTAGGAGCAATAGTAAAGCTCACCCTTATAATTTTTCGGTCTGGCACAAGGTCCTGTCTTTGACCATGCTATGCAACCACCGTTCTTACGATTGACACCCGATTTGGTTCAGGTGACCTAATGAATTCCAGGTGAATTCCTAGGATTTTACGTTCAAAGGTAATGAACGCATTGAAAATGGGTTTTCAGAAAACAAATCGGTTTATAATTTGATCTAAATATTTTCTCGTTCAAGCTCGAGTTTAGATATCATTGAATTCCATGAGTTTGAATTCTCAATCTTTAAGGTCAATCTCAAGGATTGAGTAATATCAGTCTTAAAAGCTGATTTTTGATCTTTAAGGAGATTATCCTTTCTGGGGATCTGATTCATTAGTCTTATCCAGCTAATTTGCACGGTGCCCCCCATTGTACGAGATAAATCCTTCTCATGGTTAGGATAAATCTGACCACTTGGCGACCCTGTTTTATACTGAGGTCCGTGGATTTCCTGCTGATTTTAGAGATGACTTTTCTAGATTTTTCATCAACCTACAGCTGGTCTGGACGACAACTTCATGACCTAAATCAAGAAGCGCGTGTCTTTTTCGGAAGACTTTACTTCCTTTTAATGATGGAATTGATTCATCGTGTAGATCCATCTTTCATTACAGTAAATCGGGTAAAACAGTTAATTTAGTCCAAAACAAAAGTATTTTCAATTATTTGTTACAGAAATATGTGACATATGTTTAAGATAACTTGGTAATTTTTTCCACACTTGGCTTTTATTTTCCTTTTTATTGTCCTCTATTCCATTTTAAATGAATTTTAACATTTTGGTTTGTTTCTCAATTTATGTCCTTTCCGAGGTAACAATAATTTAGGTGTTAATACCTAATTTTATCATTCATAAATATGTATAAACATGATTTTGAGTTCATTTAATTGAAAATTTTGAAAATTTTTACTAGAATTGAGTAGTCAGTATATAAGACTAGGGCTGTTCTTTATTATCAGAGAGCACTAGATTCTAATACAACTACTGCTTTACTAGTATTTTTAATGGTAACCAAGTGTTTAAGATAAAAAATTTTAAAAATCCGAAAGAATTTAACCCCTTCCCACACTTAAGATCTTGCAATGCCCTCATTTGCAAGAAATCAGTAACAATTTAAATTATTGAGGGTGATTAGCGTAGAAATGATTAAATTTCACCAAAGTTTCCAAACATATTGTTGTTTGTGTTGAATGATAAATGGTGCACATCATTTGTTCATTCCGTCTTGTTGTTATTTCACATATATTTTGCATCTTGTCGTCAAAATTAGTTACTTTTGCTGAACTTAATGCCAGTCTTTGAAAATGCGTTGTTTTACCCTGTTGTGTACATAAGATAAACTGCAAACATATATACATATTTTTGAAGTTTGGTATATTACCCCACATTCAAAAATTATTAAAATCTAATAAAAAAATTAGAAAATTATAAAAACTATTACAATATTAACATAAGTATTAAATGTATCAACATTATAAATAATAAAATAAATAAAACTAAGTAGACTAGGGATGATACTGATACCAGTAGGGGTTCCATGCATAACCGTATGTGTTATAGAATGCTTCGGCTGGGTTATACGTAGGATACGGTGGTTGGATCTCTATAGACCAGGGAGGAAATACGGGCGATGGAGTAGGAATATAGTTTCTACCTACATGTTGGCAATGAGCTATGATTTGGTTTTGATGAACTTGCCAATCTTCAAATGCTCGATGTCTAGCATTTTCATACTCTTGTGAAGCTATAAACCTTTGCATTTCTGTCATTTCATTTCCCCCTCCCACATTACCTGGCTGTTGGTTTCTCTCAACCTGTGGATGTCTACCATGGTATTGTACTGCGGCGTTATTTCGCCTCTTCAAAACCTTCGCACCATGGTATACATTTAAACCTATTGTATCGCGGGGTTCTGGTTCTTCGACTAATAATCCCCCCCGACTTATATCCACATTGAGATACTCAGCAATTAATATAATAAATATACCACCTCCTATTATACTGTGTGGTCTCATCCCCCTAACCATAGCTGATAAATAATAACTCACACAATACGGTATACTTACAGCGCTTTGTGGGTCTCGAATACACATGTGGTAAAACAAATCATGTTCATTTACCTTTTCCTTATTCTTACCTCGTTTTGTAATCGAATTGGCTAAAAACCTATGAATTACTCTTAATTCAGCTCTATCTATATCCAAATAAGAGTAATTTCCCCCTTTAAATCGGTGATGGCTAGTCATTTGACTCCATATACCATGCCTATCAAAATTTTCATCAATTTTCCTACCGTTCAATATTAACCCTCTACAATCGGCAGATGCTAACTCCTCAGGCGTATATATACGTAAGGCCTGAGCCATGTGTAGTAGAGACATGTGGCGCATCGAACCTCCTAACAAAAATATAATAAAAGATCGATCGGTTAAACTAGCTACCCGATCATTTATTTCTATACTACACAACAATTCTTCACATCATACTTTATATACAGGTCTACGCATGTTGAATAATCGTACCCAATCGTTAAAAGTAGAATTACCATACCTCTGTGTAAGTAATTCCCTAATTGGCCCGACCAATTCTACAGCTTCTAACGGTTCCCATTCTATTACCCTAGGTACTTCAACAGCTTTAGAATGAAGAGTATGCAAGCCCCTTTGGTATTTTGGATAATCTATCCAAAGTCTGTCAAATCTCAGGTTCGGGTGTAAATCTTCCAAGTGCATATCTGAAAATGTCATAACTGGATGAGGTATATCTTGTTTATAATAGCTATCAACATCCTGTTGTTCTGCATTCTCAGGAGGAGCATTGCGAGCTTGGGATGAAGATTCACCCCTTTCAGTCTGCAAAACACATCAAACACAATTTTTGTGCATCCAAATATGCATTAGTGTCAGCAAAATCATCAATCAAAATAATTACAATGACATGTCCAATTTATATCAAACTTATGCTCATTTTCATATTTTTATCAAATCTACACTTTTTTAAATAAGCATATACGAAAATGATCACCAAGTTCATAAGCATTCAACTCAAATAACATGTCAAAATAATCATTACTAGCAATTAAACAAGTTTTAAATGGCATTATCTCTCAAAAATCAAGTTCATGAATTTTAGACTTGAAAAAGTCCACTTTAATTCTCAAAATCATGTTTAGGCTCAAAGTTTGGATCATTTAACTACCTAAACATGTTACACTACTTAATTTAACAATAATTCATGACAAAAATCGGCCATAACCTGTTTATATCAAAAAGCCCCAAATTTGCTCAAGAACACAAACCCTAGATTACTCAAAATTTGAAGTTTAAGGCTTCTAATCATGTTAAATAGCATCAATCTAAGTTATACAAGCATAATACACAAGCAATTTAAGCATAATTACACTAAAAAGCATTAAAATCGAATTGGGGAAAAAATTGCTCAAGAACACTAATTTTCGGATTAAATGGTGTTTAGGTGTAGAAATTTACCGTTTTTCTTGAGTAATTCCTTGATAGCATCCTTCTCAACATGATTTTATTAAAAGATTTGATGATCTTCGGTGAAAAAATTCGATTTTGGGAGTAATTTTTCGGTATTTTTCGCAGTTTATGTGGGTGTTGTGTGTGGACTGAGCTAATTCCAGCGTTTTTATTTTTTTCTGTAATTTCTGAACTCCGCGAGTCGCGGTGATTTCGCCCATCAAACTCCGCGAGTCGCGGTGCTTTTTTTTTATAAATCTTAACTTATAAAACAAATATAAAATAAATTTAAAATTTTGTTTTCCTTTGTTTTAGGACGAGGTCGTTTCGGATCGATTTCCAAGTCCGTCCTTCGACAAAATTTTAAAATTTGTCTTTTTGTAGCGATTGTTTTAAAAGCTAAGATTTTTGGGTTTTTTTAATGTTTTTGGCATACTTTAATTCAATAAGATTAAAAATAATGATAATAAAAGTTCTCGTCCCTCCCTCGGGTAAAGCAATTTCTGTTCAAAGACCTAGTCTTCAACTTACGACGAATTTTAAAAATCATATTTTTAACTTAGCGATATAAAGTAAATTTTTGTTTTTAAATTTACACCAAACTTAAATTTAAAATGCATAAAATTAAAAATTCACACCAAACTTAATTAAAAATTCATATTATAAATTCACACCAAACTTATATTATATTTTTATTTTTATACATACAAACTTATATTAAAAAGATTAATTTTTCAAATATTTACAATTTTAAATATATTGATTTAAAAAGTTTACAATATTATTTTAATTTTTATATATTAATTTTAAAACATGGTAAAAATAAAATTAAAAATCTTTTTGACTTTTTATCCCACTTTAATCAATCAAATATTATCAAAAACATACGCCCCTCTTTTCGGTAAAGTAATTTCGGTTCCATGACCTAATTTAACTCATGACGAATTTTTGAAATATTTTGGGTTGATTGATTAAAGATATTTATACCTTAAGAATAAACGTTAAATTTCGCAGTGATGTAATAAATTTTTGTATGATATCAACAATTTCGGTCGCCAAACCTAATTTTATTGAATACCAATTTAATACTTTATAGCGAACAAATTAGCGTTTATTATCAAAAGGTTAAAAATGAAAAAAAAAAAAAACTGTACAGACTTACCTGTGAGATAGTATTCTTAGTGATATGATCTATCCCATTCATAAGATAGTCGGTTTAATTGATTTTCCATGGTTACATAGGCGTAACCTCGAGCATTCAGTGTTTTTTCTTCTAAACATATGAACGGTCCGTCTCTGCATAAAGTAACAAATTCGGTGTTTGAATAGGTTTGATTATTTGAACATTTACCTCCATGTGACCATTTTTCGCATTTGTGACATCTTTCTAGGTGTCGTGCTCTTATTTTCGCTGCGGATTTTGATTTTCCTTTACCAAATTGTAACTTATTATCTTCGCATCTGGATTCTTTTCTTACTCCGTCCAATCTTTCTCTGATTACTGATACCATTTCACTCGGAAGTGTGTCATTATTACGTTTAGTGATCAAAGCGTGTAGCATTAGACCATGGTTTAGTTCACAGGAAGTCTTCATTTTGTAAAATCCTAAAAAAAATAAAAATTTAGAATGGGGGGAGAAGACTAGTTCTTTAGGGTCTGCTAGGGAAAGACCATTCGGGTTCCATTTTCGAGAACTACACGAAAACAGACAATCTAACTCTAACATAAATACATATTATCCTTTAAAGACTTAATTCTCCCCACACTTAGTTAGCTGTGGTATCGAAATTGTGATTAACTTCGTTGTCGAATTCCATCGGACTATCTATGTAGTGTTTAACTCTGTGACCATTAACCTTAAATTCAATCCCATTTGAATTTATCAATTCTACTGTTCCGTATGGGAAAACTCTTTTCACTATAAATGGTCCAGACCATCTTGATTTCAATTTTCCAGGAAATAACTTGAATCGTGAATTGAAAAGAAGAACTCTGTCTCCTTCTTTGAATTCTTTTGAACTTCTGATTCTTTTATCATGCCATTTCTTCATTCTTTCTTTATAGATTAATGAATTTTCGTATGCTTCATGTCTTAATTCTTCTAATTCGTTTAGTTGACTTAACCGTAGACGTCCAGCTTCATGTAAATCAAGATTACATGTCTTCAAAGCTCAAAATGCTTTGTGTTCAATTTCTACTGGAAGATGACATGCTTTTCCATAAACAAGTCTAAAAGGTGTGGTTCCAATTGGAGTTTTGTAGGCTGTTCTAAAAGCCCAGAGTGCATCCTCCAATTTTATGGACCATTCCTTCGGATTTGATCCTACGGTTTTCTCTAGAATACGTTTTAAAGCTCGGTTGGTATTTTCAACTTGTCCACTTGTTTGTGGATGATATGCCGTGGAGATTTTATGAGTTACTCCATATCTTTTAAGAACTTTCTCAAGTTGATTATTACAGAAATGAGTTCCCCGATCACTTATTAAAGCTTTCGGTGTTCCAAACCTTGCAAAAAGACGTTTTAAAAAGTTGACTACAACTCGTGCATCGTTAGTTGGGAGAGCTTGTGCTTCCGCCCATTTAGATACATAATCAATGGCTACGAGAATATAGAGATTATTATGAGATTTTGGAAATGGACCCATAAAGTCAATACCCCAAATGTCAAATACTTCACATACTTGAATGACATTTTGTGGCATTTCATCACGTTGACTTATTTTTCCGGCCCTTTGACAAGCATCACAGGATTTGCAAAGAAGGTGTGCGTCTTTGTAAATTGTAGGCCAATAGAATCTAGCATCACAAACTTTTCTTGCTGTTAGTTGAGGTCCATAATGCCCTCCTGTTGGTCCTGTGTGACAATGGTTTAAAATTTTACTAGCTTCATCTCCGAATACACATCGGCGTATTATTCCATCTGGACAACTTTTAAATAGATGTGGATCTTCCCAGAAATAGTGTTTTATATCACTGAAGAATTTCTTTCGTTTTTGGTACGACAATCCTTTTTCAAGGAATCCACATACTAAGTAGTTTGCATAGTCTGCAAACCATGGAATTTCATTATAATCTATCTTCAATAGATATTCATCAGGAAAGTTGTCTTGTATGGCCGATTCATTTAGAACTTCTAATTCGGGATTTTCAAGACGAGAAAGATGATCAGCGGCGAGATTTTCTGCTCCTCTTTTATCTCGAATTTCAATATCAAACTCTTGTAAGAGTAAGATCCAACGGATTAATCTTGGTTTAGCATCTTGTTTCGAAAATAGGTATCTAAGAGCAGAATGGTCGGTATAGACCACCGTTTTAGCTGGAACGAGATATGATCGAAATTTGTCAAAAGCAAAGACAATAGCAAGGAGTTCTTTTTCAGTAGTTGTGTAATTTGTTTGTGCTCCTTGTAATGTCTTACTAGCATAATATATAGGTTGAAATCGTTTTTCAATCCTTTGTCCTAAAACGGCTCCCATTGCAAAATCACTTGCATCGCACATAAGTTCAAACGGTAGATTCCAATTTGGTGTTATCATGATCGGCGCATTAGTGAGTTTCTCTTTAAGAATATTAAAAGATTTGATGCATTCATCTGAAAAGATGAATGGAGCATCTTTTTCTAGGAGTTTATTCATAGGAGTGGCAATTTTAGAAAAATCTTTTATGAAACGTCGGTAAAAACCGGCATGCCCTAGAAAACTCCTAACTCCTCTAACATTGGTGGGATGTGGAAGTTTAGCAATTACATCTACTTTAGCTCTATCCACTTCAATTCCTTCCTTTGAAATTTTATGACCAAGAACGATGCCTTCTTTAACCATGAAATGGCATTTCTCCCAATTAAGTACTAGATTTGATTGTTCGCATCTAATAAGCATTCGTTCCAGATTAACTAGACATGATTCAAAAGTATCACCGAAGACTGAAAAGTCATCCATGAAAACTTCCATGCATTCTTCTATCATGTCGTGAAAAATCGCCATCATGCACCTTTGAAAGGTTGCAGGGGCGTTACAAAGTCCAAATGGCATGCGTTTGTAAGCAAAAGTACCATAAGGGCACGTGAACGTGCTTTTCTCTTGATCTTCGGGTGCTATTGGAATTTGGAAATATCCTGAAAATCCATCAAGAAAACAATAATAACTATTTCCGGCTACTCTTTCCAACATTTGATCAATGAAAGGTAAGGGAAAGTGATCTTTTCTGGTGGCGTCATTTAATTTTCTATAATCAATACAAACACACCATCCTGTTACAGTCCTAGTAGGAATAAGCTCATTTTTCTCATTTATAATGACAGTCATGCCACCCTTCTTAGGCACGCATTGAACTGGGCTTACCCATGGACTATCAGAAATTGGATAAATTAAACCTGCATCTAGCAGTTTAATAATTTCTTTTTTTACTACATCTTGCATATTCGGATTTAGTCTTCGTTGGCGTTGCACATACGTTTTATGACCTTCTTCCATAAGGATTTTATGTGTGCAATACGAAGGACTTATTCCTTTAATATCATGAATCTTCCATGCAATGGCTGGTTTATGAGCTTTCAACACAGAAATGAGTTGTGATTTCTCATTTTTAGTAAGAGAAGACGATATTATTACAGGTAATTCAGATTCACCATGTAAATAAGCGTATTCCAAATGGTTTGGAAGTGGCTTTAACTCTAATGTTGGAGGTTCTTCTATCGATGATTTATATCTATATCTGTCTTCTTCTTTTAGCATTTGAATTTCTTCTGTTGTTGGTTCATATCCATTAGCTATAAGTTTAGCTAACATTTCAGCTTCATCAATTAGTTCATTACCTTCTCCTAAAGAACATTCTCCCGTTCCTTGTAATTCTGGAAATTCTTCCAACAATTCTGCATGTGAATCTATAGTTTGAATATAATAACATGTATCATCTGCAGATTGCGGTTGTTGCATTGCTCTATCAACTGAAAAGGTAACACTCTCGTCCTCTATACTTAGGGTCAATTTCTTACCGAACACGTCTATCATTGCTTTAGCCGTGTTTAAGAATGGTCTTCCTAATATGAGAGGAACTTGAGAATCTTCTTCCATGTCCAGAACAACAAAATCTACTGGAAATACTAAAGTATCAACTTTGACTAGCATGTTCTCCATTATCCCTCTAGGATATTTTATTGATCGATCGGCTAGTTGTATACTTATTCTTGTTGGTTTCAATTCTCCAAGGTCTAGTTTAGCGTATAGTAAATACGGCATTAAATTTATACTAGCACCTAAATCTGCCAATGCTTCTATTGAACTAAGACTACCCAGAAAACATGGAATTGTGAAACTTCCTGGATCAGATAGTTTTTCTGGTATCTTATTTAACAGCACTGCAGAACAATTAGCATTCATAGTAACAGCCGAGAGTTCTTCCATTTTCTTTCTATTCGATATTAGATCTTTCAAGAATTTAGCATATCTAGGAATTCCTGAAATCACATCAATGAAAGGAAGATTTACATTTATCTGTTTAAACATATCCAAGAATTTGGATTGCTCGGCTTCAAGTTTCTCTTTTTTCATCTTACTCGGGTAAGGAAGTGGTGGTTGGTATGGTTTAACATAAGGTTTAGCCTTAACTGTGTTATCTTCATTAACCTTTTCAACTACCGGTTCTTTTTCCTTATCTTGTTCAGGTTGTGGTTCTTGTGGAGTAGGAATAGCTTCATCAGAATTTTCAGGTATTTCAGGTGGTTTAAGTGTTGTACCACTTCTTGTGGTAATAGCTTTAGCTGTTTCATTCCGGGAGTTAGCATTTGTATCACTAGGTAGACTTCCCGGTTTTCTTTCACCTATTAACCTTGCTAGGTTACTTACTTCTTGTTCCAAGTTTTGAATAGAAGCTTGCTGATTTCTAAATGCTTGAGCATTTTGTTCATTGGTTTGTTTTTGAGATGTGAAAAACTGCGTTTGAGTTTCAACTAGCTTCGTCATCATATCTTCTAAATTCGGCTTTTTATCATCGGTTTGTGGTAGTTTGTTTTGAAAATTAGGTCTTTGCTGGTTGTAAGTATTGTTGGATACTTGTTGATTGCTAGGACCTTGTTGGTTGTTGTATGGAATATTTCGGTTATAGTTCTGGTTTTGATTGTAAATCGGTCTTGGCGGTTGATAATTATTCTGATAATTATTTCCAGGCCTTTGGTTTAGATATGAAACATTCTCTCTTTGTTCCATTGTTAGTTCAATACTGAGACAATCTTTTGTCAAATGTGGTCCTCCACACTGCTCACAACTAATTCGTATTGAGTGGATATCTTTAGTCATCTTTTCCATTCGTCTCTCGACAGCATCTATCTTTGCAGAAATGGAATCTAAGTCATGGCTAGAACCGGCTCTAGCTGCTTTAGATGATCTAACGATATATTTTTCTTAGTGCCACTCATGTGAGTGGGAAGCAGTGTTATCAATAATTTTGTAAGCATCAGTTTCGGTTTTCTTCATAATAGAACCACCAGCTGCTATATCGATGTCTTTTCTTGTAGTGATGTCGCATCCTTGGTAGAATATTTGTACTATTTGACAGGTGTCTAAACCATGTTGCGGACATCCTCTTAATAATTTTCCAAATCTTGTCCACGCCTCATATAGAGTTTCATTTGGCTTCTGTGTGAACGTAACAATTTCTCCTTGAAGTCTTACGGCTTTAGATGCCTGAAAGAATTGTTTAAGAAATTTTTCAACTAAAACGTCCCATGTATCAATCGCCCCTTCAGGTAACGATTCTAACCAATCTTTGGCTTCTCCCTTTAAAGTCCAGGGAAATAACATGAGATATATCTGTTCATCTTCCACTTCTCGAATTTTAAATAGTGTGCAGATCCTATTAAAGGTACGAAGATGTTCATTTGGATCTTCCTTCGGCGCACCACTAAATTGGCATTGATTAGTCACCATATGTAGAATTTGTCCTTTGATTTCATAATCTGGCGCATTAATGTCTGGATGAGTAATTGCGTGACCTTGGCCAGTGCGTTTAGCTCTCATTCGGTCTTCCATACTTAAAGGTTCCAGATTCTCCATAATTGAATTTGTTGAATCGGAATCACTAGAGGATTCTGATTTAATGGTTCGTTCCTCAACAATCTCTGTTTGAATGATTGGTGTTTCCGAAGGAAAGTTTAGTGGTTCAGGATCTATGAATCGTCCCTGAATATTCTCCGGATTCTCAATTGTGAGGTCGGGTTCAAAAAATGGATTATCAACGGCGACAATATTAGCTAGATGTCTTGATCTAGTTACAGGTGGTGAACGCACAAAAGGTGGTGAACGTCTTGCTCGGTGCATTCACTGAATATCCTATTAGTTTTTAAAAAGGAAAAAAAAATTATATAAGTTATCCAATCAATAGACTTTTCTGATTTTGCCCACGTTTCGAATAGCCAAAAGATGCAGCAGAGGGGCAGGATTCGTTTGGTCTCAATATAATTGAGGAATGTTTGGCTCCAATAACCCGGTCCACGTACAAATCCAACTATTACTACGAACCAGAAAATTTTGATGTCTATCAATTTAACCACTTAAAATAAATTTTCGTAATTTTAAGAAATTTAGATAAGAAGTAGAATAAAAATCTATGTCCTAAAAACTAGAATAGATAGAAATAAGAAAGAAAAAGAGCGCGTCGAAAAAGGTCGAAAAAGAAAAAAAAAATTGAAAAAGGCGTCGAAAAATGAAAGAAACAGAGAATTACTATAAAACTTAAAAACACTCGACTAACCCAACCTTATTACTATCACTAACTTAAAATTATAATCGTAAATTGAGATTACTAATTGGAATGATAATTGATACATAGGTAAAAGGCGTCGAAAAATATTAAAGCTTACAAGTAAAACTATATCCCAAATGGCAATATCTTAAAAAGGTATTAAAGCTTAAAAAGGCGTCGCAAAATTCTAAAGCACCTAAATCTTAGTCTAAAGAAAAAGCACTTAAGGAATTTTACGGCAAAGCCTAAAAATCTAGAAGTAAAAATAACTATGGCAAAAACTATGTCTTAAAACTAAATATGAACGGAAAATACAAAAGTTACGCTAAAAACAAATAAAAAGGGACAAAATATAAAAATATACTAAAAGTTGTAAAAAGTACAATTTTTTATAAAAATATTATTTTTATATTATTTATTTTATAAAACTATTAATTTTATATTTTATTTAAACTAATTTAACTAAATAATACAAATAATAAAATAACTAAACTAATTAATATAATATAAATAACCTAATTAGGTTTAAAGTTAATAATAATAATAATTACCCCGTATTAATTGC
This sequence comes from Rutidosis leptorrhynchoides, assembly GCF_046630445.1. Lineage (NCBI taxonomy): Eukaryota > Viridiplantae > Streptophyta > Magnoliopsida > Asterales > Asteraceae > Rutidosis > Rutidosis leptorrhynchoides. Next base: position 340,785,373 of record NC_092339.1, on the reverse strand, counting down.
GATTAGGGTTTCTGGTCACGTGTGTCAGGGCGGCTCCGCGAGTTTCGGTGCCCGAAGCTGGAAAACTCCGCGAGTCGCGGGGTTCGAAAATTCAGATTAGGTAGCTTCGTTTGACAGGTTTCGTTTTATTTATTTATTTATATATATATTTTTTATTTTTCTATTTTTAATTTAATTAAAATATTTATATAATTTAAATAAAACTTATATTTTAAAAACTAGAATAGAAATAAAAATATGTTACAATTTTATAAATAAAAATCTTAATACTAGATTTATATATAAATTTTTTTTCAGTTTTTGATTTTATGTTTTAAATAAAAACAAAATATTTAAATAAAACTTATATTTTTATAAAATAAAAATAAAGAAACTTTATAAAACTTAAATATTTCACAAACTCTTAAAAATATTTATATTTTTGTTTTCTTTTTATCTTTTCGAATATTTAAAACGTATTTTTACAAAAACGTATTTTTTTATATTAGTAAACTAAAAATAAAAATCTTTTTGTTTTTTATATATATTAGCGTTGCGCTTCCGGCTTTTAAGCTAGATGTTCCCCGGCAACGGAGCCAAAAATACTTGATGTTAAAGCTAAGGGGTATAAAATACTATTAAATTTTACAAGGAAATACTATTAAATACGATACAATTTTACACAAGATATTTATTTATTTAGAGAATGGATATACTTAAACCTTGCTACAACACTTATAGACAGTGTACCTAATCGTACAGTAGTGTAGTTTTTAGTAAGTCCGGTTCGTTCTACAGGGAATCTTTTAATCAAAGCTTAACGCTATATTAGTTTTATTTTATAAAAATACATACATATATATATATATATATATATATAAGTAATATTATTATTATAAAGGGGAGTTTTTACCGTTTAATTACCGGTTTGTCGATTTTAAAAACTTTAGTTGCAGTTAAAACAAAATGTAAAATATTAAATAAATAAAAGACTTAATTTAAAGCGTAAAGTAAATAACGATAATGAAATTGTGATAAATAAAAGTGCGATAAAATAAACTTGCGATAATTAAAAAGTACGATAATTAAAAGTGAAATTAAATACAATAATAATAAATAAAAGTGCGATAATTAGAAGTGTAATTAAATATAAAATAAAGGAAATTAAATATGAAATAAAAGAATTATGCTTATTTAAACTTCCGTAATCATGATGTTTGACGTGTTGATTTTAGTTTTATGCCCATGGGTTAATTGTCCTTTGTCCTGGATTATTTAATATGTCCGTCTGGTTTTTGTCCATAACAGTCCATCAGTCATAAATATAAAGTGCGAGTATCCTCGTCAAATTATCATTATACCCGAAGTTAAATATTTCAACTAATTGGGGACTTAAACTGTAATAAGATTTTTTAATACTTTGTTTAATAATTACACCAGGTTATCGACTGCGTGTAACCCAAGGTTTTAATACTTTGTTAACAATTATGCCAAGTGTCCTTGTACATAATTTCACCCCTGTTTTAATAATTCTAGTGGTTATTAATCCATTCCCGTGTCCGGTTAAATGAACGATTATTCGTACATATAAATACCCTGCCCATCGTATCCGATCGAGTGCATCTGGTTATTTATAGGGACGTCCAATTGTAAATCTTTATATTAACATTAACAAATTATCATTTAGTTAAACAAATATGAAGCCCATTAATAGCCCATAGTCTAATTTCCACAAGTGTCGTTCTTTTGTCCAAACCCCAATTATGGTACAAAGCCCAATTACCCAATTTTAGTAATTAGTCCAACATCATGATTACTTCGTTTTAAATAAGCATAATAATAACTTAGCTACGAGACATTAAATTAAAAAGGTTGAACATAACTTACAATGATTAAAAATAGCGTAGCGTTACACGGACAGAATTTCGACTTACACCCTTACAACATTCGCTAACATACCCTTATTATCAGAATTAAAATTAAAATTAAAATATATATATATATATATATATATATATATATATATATATATATATATATATATATATATGTATATATATATATATATATGTATATATATATATTACGTTTACATATATAGAAAGAGAGATTTTTTGATATTAAAACTCGTCGAACTGCGTTGGCTTTTATAGGGAATTGAGTCCAGGGGAACTTCGCGACTCGCGGCATTTTCCTTCTTCAAACTCCGCAACTCGCGGAGTTTGATTTTACAGCTCACCCAGCTTTGGCTCTTTGTTTGCCGACGGATTTTTAATATAAATATAATATATAAATAATTTTAAGAATTATTTAAATATTATATTATATTTATGTGCATAGTTGACTCGTAATTTTTAGTCCGTTGCGTCGAGCGTTGAGAGTTGACTCATGTCCCAGTTCCGGATTTTCTAACGTCCTTGCGTACAATTTAATATCTTGTACTTTGCGTTTTGAATCTTGTACTCTTGTAATTTCGAGACGTTTCTTATCAATAATTGGAACCTCTTTGATTGTACTTTGTACTTTTGAGCTTTTTGGTCGTTTGCGTCTTCAATTCGTCGAGTCTGTCTTTTGTCTTCACCTTTTATTATTTAAATGAATATCACTTGTAAATAGAACAATTGTAACTAAAAGCTTGTCTTTCTTGAGGAATAATGCTATGAAATATATGTTCGTTTTTAGCATTATCATATATATATATATATATATATATATATATATATATATATATATATGTATGTATGTATGTATGTATGTATGTATGTATGTATGTATGTATGTGTGTATGTATGTGTGTGTGTATGTCTGTATGTATGTATGTATGTATGTATGTATGTATGTATATATATATATGTATATATATATATGTATATATGTATATATGTATATATGTATATATATATATATATATAATTATATATGAACATCAAGTTGAATATAATTATTCGTGAATCGTTGGGAATAGTCGAAGGGTAATTGAATATATGAACATAGTTCCAAAATTTTCGAGACTCAATATTACAGACTTTGCTTATCGTGTCGGAAATATATAAAGATTAAGTTTAAATTTGGTCGGCAATTTACGGGTCGTCACAAAAACTGACCCATCCCTCATCTTTTACAACACATTTCATTCCCGATCCATCTTAATAACCACACCCGAATCGATATGCACTCCAACGAAAACTCCAGCTTCATTCAAAGCACTTTAAATGGTCCAAGGTGATTAACATAAGCTGACACAAGATGGGGCTAACTGCAACCGAATGATTTTTCTCATCATTTGACGATTTATCACCCAACCAAATAGAACGATTTATCGATGGGACAAAATCATCGCCGAAGCTGTCCACGATCAAGTTTCAAAGCGTTGTTATGTCACAAAATTCACTAGCCCAAACTTGCAAAACCTGATCGCCCGCCTCGTTGCACCATGAATATGCTTCGTGGCCTTGGATTTGACAAACATAAAGACAAGACACGAGGGCGATTAATTTCAACGACCCTTCCATTGCGGGCAACCCGAAGTCATCGCAGGTAGGGATGCAATGGATGTCCGATCCATCGGATATCCATCTGATTCAATCCATTTAGATGGATATGGATGATCTAAATGAATGATAAATGGATATGACTATGGATATGGATGATGTGAAAAATTACTGGATCGGGTACGGATGACAAATTTATCATTCATGGATATACTCATTTACCACCCAAAATACATATATACATAGTTACTTTTACATATGCATATATATTTAAATATCCTTATATGTGTACACTATAAACTATTAAAGTGTTATCGAAAATATATAAATTGTGAAGATACAAATATGTGAATAGTATTAAATTCATATATCTGTAAGACCTGGATTCTGATTCTGCCCAGTCGCGCACCGCGCGGGGTTATGGCGCGCTGCGCCATATGTCGCTGGCAGACTCCCTTGTTATTTTAAGAGTTTTAAAAGGGCATTTTGGTCTTTTCGTGTTTGAGCCAGATTTGGGGACTTAACCTCATCCACCCATTTCATTTATTCATTTCTTTTCATTTTTCTCTCAAGAACTCAAACATCCATTTGATTCAAAGGGATTTTGGGAAAGGAAGAAGCGGGTTTTGATCTTTGGCGTAGTAGACAAGTTTGTTCTCCTCGTTCTTAGCTACACGGTGATACTAGTGGTAAGCTCTAACTCTGAATTTCGTTTTCGTGTTCATCATTCAATTTTGTGGCTTTTGATTGTATGATTCATAGATGGAACCCATTTAGTTGTTAATTGAAGATTAACACCAAGATTCGGGTTTATAAGTGTTAAAGGCGGGTTTTGGGTTGGTTAATGATTTAACCAAGTTTAAGACTTGTATATGGTGTATAATCACTAGTATTAGTTATTATTGATGATTTGGAGACCTTTAGGGTTCTTGTGGTTGACTAATTTTGACTAAAATTAGGGTTTGTTGATGATTATGACCCGAATGTGGATTCGATGAGGTTTATAAACTTAAAATGGATTAAGTTGAAGTATAAAACCGAGTTATATATGTTTTGGTATCAAAACTTGTAATTGGTGAGATTTTGACTTTATGGGTCAAAATTAGGGTTTATGGGCGTTTTTGAGAACGATAAGTGTTTAACACTTGTGTTTTGGTTTAATTGGCATATTAGGACCATTTTCACTTGCGTTAGTGAATGTTGGTTAGTTTGGGCGCGGTTTGTGCTTGAAAGTGCATTTGGGTCGAAATTGCACTAAGTGTCGAATTGGGTTGGTTTGTAAATCCATCCTAATTATGTTGTGGTATTTATGATTATGGAATAGGTGCTTTCCATTGACGAGTTGCGGATTATTTGAAAGCGTTTCATCAAGGCGACAAGGTGAGTGTTAATATCCTATGTACATATGTATGTGTATGATGGGTGCGGGTCGGGTGAAGTGGTTCTCGGTTATAGAGCTCACTTCACATATAGGTGGATTTGATGGACTTTTGTATGATTCCAATTGGCACGGTTGTGCGTTTTGGTTGACCTCCTTTTGGCGAGGTGTACACTTGTGTGTACGTCATCACATGTATTGTGATGTGATTTTGGATAACCCCGATGTAGTGGATTTTATAATCCCGTGACCGTGGGTTTTGGTATTTGATAAGTGAATCTCGTGTAGTTCGGATTCACGATGACGCGTGTAGTTCGGTCATCTCATCAAGGACGAATCTCGTGTAGTTCGGATTCACGATGACGCGTATAGTTCGGTTATCTCATCAAGGACGAATCTCGTGTAGTTCGGATTCACGATGACGCGTGTAGTTCGGTCATCTTATTGAAGAGAGTAATCTCGTGTGGTTTCGGATTTCTAAGGCTCGTGTAGTTCGGCCAATCTTCATTGTGGTGTTTTGGTATTCGGTATTGGGTTAAGGGGTTAACCTTATTTCGTATATATATTGTTATATATATATATATATATATTGTTGTATTGTCGTATTGTAGCTAACCCTCCGGGTGTAGCTTCTTGGCATTGTTCACATCGTCGTTGGTGAACTTATGTTTGTTGATGCATATTTTAGCTTGTTGCTTAGTGATCGTACGATATGCTTAGATTAGCTTGCCTTTATGCTTGGATGCTCGGGATGCGGTATTTGTTTATTTATGTGGCGTGTCCATTTTATGTATATATATGTATGTAGTATATTTTCACTCACTAAGCGTTAGCTTACCCTCTCGTTGTTTACATTTTTATAGATTGCATGGATGCGGAGGCTCGGGTAAGCGGGGACTAGTAGCTCGCGTAGTTGCTTTAGAAGGCTTGGTTTTGGATTAATTAGGATTGGGTAGCGTATCCTCAATCGCCATGCTCGGCCTTTATTTTGTATTACAAATCACGTGGTTGAAAACTTGTATTTTCGTACGAAAGTCGTAAAACGGCCGATGTGGGCCCGGTCTTCGTAAAACTAATTTTATTAATGGAACGTGTTAGTTTTACATATATGAATGTGTGGTTGAAAGCATTTTGTCTAATTATGCCGGGAAACGGCCAAACATTTTTGTGTAATTGACTCCCGGGGACAGCAGCCTGTCCAGGCTATTCTGCGCGCCGCGCAGAAAGGTGGTGCGCCGCGCCATGTGCTGTACCAGCAATTTTTTTTGTGTGTGATATTTTCACACGGGTTTGGTCGAGGTTTGGTTTGGGTTGTTACAAGTGGTATCAGAGCATGGTCTAAGGGATTTAGGTGACTTGAGATAGGTGCCTAGACTTAGACTTTTGTGTGTGCTTAATTTGTTGCGGGACTTGTAGGATTACGGGTCGGAATGGGTTATAGTTAGTGCCTTGTTTGTAGGAGGACTAACGTTTATATTAATATGTAATTGCATTGTGTTTTGTTTATGTTTGCGTTTGCATATATCATCGAGTGAGGCGGTCGTTGTACTAACGAGCCGATACGGTGTGTATGCGTAATAAGGACTTGCAAACCTTATTACGGGTGCAAATCGTGTCTAGCAAGTGATGTACGACGAGTGTTTAGCAAGATGGGACGGTGTTGCGTGTGTGATTTTATACGTTCGTGATCTAATCGCTTTGCATTCCTTAGAATGGCGGCGGGAAGTGGGATCGAGACGAACAACGCTGAGATTAACGCTAGAGTTGCGGCCGCCGTTGCGGAGCAAATGAGTGCGTTTTAAGAAGAAATGGAAAGGAAGTATTCCGAACTTCAAAGTAGTGGTGAAATGGAGCGTTGTCTTAAGAGCTTCATGAGGACTAAACCCCCGATGTACGATGGAAAATCGGATCCTTTGATAAGCACAACTTGGATCTCAGATGTCGAAGGGTGTTTTTGTACTATTGAATGCCCTCCTGAGAAGAGGACAAGACTCGCTACTAGTTTGTTGCGGGGTAGGGCGAAGGATTGGTTGGATGGTAAGATTGATCTTGTCGGTGGTGAGCCGTTTATGGCTTTATCATGGGACAAATTTAAGAAGGAATTCTTCGAGGAGTTCCGAACTTCAGCCGATTTGTCGGAAATGCGTAATGAGTTGCGAAATTTGCAACAGGGTTCTATGGATTTGAATACTCTCAAGACGACCTTTATGGCGAAGGCTCGTTTTTGCCCGGAGTATTTGGGGAATGATCATTTGTTGATGCAAGATTTCTATCGGACCTTGAATGATGACTTGAAGAGTAAAATTAGCCGAGGTCAAGCGAAATCGTTTGCGGAATTATTTGACTTGGCTAGAGGTTTCGAGTCGTATTCATGATCGAAGAGGTGTGAACCTTCAAGTGAGAGAAAGGATGTTTCTTATGGTGCTCCAAGTAAGAGGACTAAGGGTCCGAGCGTGAGCACGGGTGGTACGCGGACGAGTATATTGGATTCTAGTGCGCCTAGATGTTACAATTGTGGCGTGAGGGGTCACAAGTCTTGGGAATGTTCGGTACCAAAGAGTGATGGCATGGTGTGCTTCAATTGCCAAGAAGAAGGACATCGTAAGTCGGAATGTCCCAAGTTAGCGGGGACGGGTGCGGCAAGGAGACATTAAGGTACGTTTCATTTTAATAAATATGTCCTTTAATTATTTATTAAGTGCAGTTTGAATTTGAGTTTATTAGATGCATTGTTTGTGCATGTTATTGATATGGGTGACGTTCCTAATGGAAGTACCCTATGGTGACGTTTGATTAACGGGCGAAGGGCGTAAGACTTGGTGCAACCAAGCATTCCTTAGTATTTGGGAAATGTTTCTACCAAGCCATGGAAATGGGTTTTGGTGTTCGATTGTTAAGCGCGTGTTCGCTTGTGTGTTGGAGTTGATGAACCATGAGGTTCGACGGGTGGGATGAAACCCTTGAGATCGAGTGTTTTGAATCTCGATGTATGTTGGTAATGGAGTTTATATGACGCGACATTAGGTGCCTCTTTTATACCTACTAGCGTGGTGTTCGACTCCGATTGTGTTGCGGTTACATTGTACTTAGGGTACAGAAGTGAAACCCTTAGGTACATGAGTGATCGGGTGAAATTTGACAAACTAAAGCAATTGGATGATTGCGAGGGTGTAGTTTGTGTAATTGTGGTACACTTTTCGTTCAAAGTGTTTAAGGATAGGTTAAGATCCTTAGTACGCTCAAGGTTGGAGCAAGATATGGTGATGGGTCGTGTGAACCCAATTGTTGGTAAAGTCTACCTTTGGTAGCATTGTACGGTTGTACGAGATGCGGTTATGGAACGTAGTTCCAAGTGGGGGAGTTACACTCCCGCACGAGGAAGTTCTAGTGTGAGATTTCGGATAACGTTTTTAGTAGATCCCAAAATTGTGTTGGGACCTAGTTTTGGTCGATTTGTGGTAGAGTACAATTTCGGTTAAGTTGTACTTATGATTTTAGATTTGAATTATCACCGAAGTGGTAATGTGGTAAATCTCGTTGAGAGACAATGGACGTGGTTGGCAAGCAAGGTGAAATCCCTCGGTTCAGGGATGTGCGTGGTAGATTCTCTTTTAGAGAATTATTGTTTTGTGCCTATGTTTGATATAGGTGGTTCTTGCTCGATTGTGTGGATGGTTAGTGGTATCCGTTAGGGTTCACTATAGTGTAGCAGAGCGCGATGTTGCACTACTCGTTGTTCGAGGCCAAAAGTGCGTATGTGATTGATGAAGCATGACCTTCGGGGTCCGCTGACTTCATCATGGTAGTACGTGATTGGTGGAGCATGACTTTCGGGGTCCGCTGACTTCATCATGAGCGTGGTGTTATATCGGTGAAGCATGACTTTCGGAGTCTGCTGACTTCATCCGGTGATGAGATTGGTGAAGCATGACCTTCGGGGTCCGCTGACTTCATCATGGTAGTGGATCGCGTGTGGTTTCGGATTCATGATGACGCGTGTGGTTTCGGTCATCTTATTGTGGAAGTGAATCTCGTGTAGTTCGGATTCACAAATGACTCGTGTGGTTTCTGTCATGGTATTGAGGAGTGAGTCTCGTGTAGTTCGGATTCACAAATGACTCGTGTAGTTCGGTCATTCCTCTGGGATAGTGACTCTCATGTAGTTCGGATTCACTAAGGCGCGTGTAGTTCGGCCAATCCCGATTGTTGTTGAGGTGAAGGTAGTGAGTCGCGTGTGGTTTCGGATTCACTAAGGCGCGTGTAGTTTTCGGCCAGCCTTCGTGTTGTGTGATCTATCGGTTGTTTTATACACCGATGGTGGGGTCGTAAGGACCATGATGTTGATCTGTTGGTTGTTTTATACACCGATGGTGGGGTCGTAAGGACCATGTCGTTTGATCTATTGATTATTTTATTCGCCAATGGTAGGGTCGTGAGGACCATGTTGTATGATTAGTGATGCGATAGCCGTGTTTCGCTCACATGTTGTTACGGGTGTGACAATAGTCGATTTTGTACACCTTGGGATTTGCATTTCCATAGTCGTTTTGGGCGCTATCGGTTCTAGCCGTTGGATTATGATGTTACGGTAGTTGCGTATGGGTCGTATTGCGCACTACAAGAGATGTTTAGTGGCAAGTGTTATCCGTAAGGATTTACTTCTTCTCAGTCTTCGTCGATTTAGATGGTTGACCTTAAGTTTGGTATGTGGTTACTTTAGCATTGTACTTGGTGATGGTATGCTAGGGGTTGATATCTCGGTTAGAGATTGGATGAGTTTTCCCGATGTGAGGGAATGAGCAGGGTTTTAGTGCTCGGATTGTAGACTTGATAAATCGCGGGTGATGATTTAGTTGTTAAAGGTAAGTGGGGAAGAATTGTCTGGGAAAGTTCGGATTGGGATATGATTGAGGACCGTTGAGTGGTTCCGGATTGGTTAAGTGGTGAAGATCACGAGGACGTGATAGATTTTAAGTGGGGGAGAGTTGTAAGACCTGGATTCTGATTCTGCCCAGTCGCGCGCCGCTCCATATGTCGCTGGCAGACTCCCTTGTTATTTTAAGAGTTTTAAAAGGGCATTTTGGTCTTTTCACGTTTGAGCCAGATTTGGGGACTTAACCTCATCCACCCATTTCATTTATTCATTTCTTTTTCCTTTTCTTTTCATTTTTCTCTTAAGAACTCAAACACCCATTTGATTCAAAAGGATTTTTGGAAAGGAAGAATCGGGTTTTGATCTTTGGCGTAGTAGACAAGTTTGTTCTCCTTGTTCTTAGCTACACGGTGATACTAGTGGTAAGCTCTAACTTCGAATTCCGTTTTCGTGTTCATCATTCAATTTTGGGGCTTTTGATTGTATGATTCATAGATGGAACCCATTTAGTTGTTAATTGAAGATTAACACCAAGATTCGGGTTTATAAGTGTTAAAGGCGGGTTTTGGGTTGGTTAATGATTTAACCATGTTTAAGACTTGTAAATGGTGTATAATCACTAGTATTAGTGATTATTGATGATTTGGAGACCTTTAGGGTTCTTGTGGTTGACTAATTCAAAATTAGGGTTTGTTGATGATTATGACCCAAATGTCGATTTGATGAGGTTTATAAACTTAAAATGGATTAAGTTGAAGTATAAAACCGAGTTATATATGTTTTGGTGTCAAAACTTGTAATTGGTGAGATTTTGACTTTATGGGTCAAAATTAGGGTTTATGGGCGTTTTTGAGAACGATAAGTGTTTAACACTTGTGTTTGGATTTAATTGGCATATTAGGACCATTTTCACTTGCGTTAGTGAATGTTGGTTAGTTTGGGTGCGGTTTGTGCTTGAAAGTGCATTTGGGTCGAAATTGCACTAAGTGTCGAATTGGGTTGGTTTGTAAATCCATCCTAATTGTGTTATGGTATTTATGATTATGGAATAGGTGCTTTCCATTGACGAGTTGCGGATTATTTGGAAGCGTTTCATCAAGGCGACAAGGTGAGTGTTAATATCCTATGTACATATGTATGTGTATGATGGGTGCGGGTCGGGTGAAGTGGTTCTCGGTTATAGAGCTCACTTCACATATAGGTGGATTTGATAGACTTTTGTATGAGTCCAATTGGCACGGTTGTGCATTTTGGTTGACCTCCTTTTGGCGAGGTGTACACTTGTGTGTACGTCATCACATGTATTGTGATGTGATTTTGGATAACCCCGATGTAGTGGATTTTATAATCCCGTGACCGTGGGTTTTGGTATTGGATAAGTGAATCTCGTGTAGTTCGGATTCACGATGACGCGTGTAGTTCGGTCATCTCATCAAGGACGAATCTCGTGTAGTTCGGATTCACGATGACGCGTGTAGTTCGGTCATCTCATCAAGGACGAATCTCGTGTAGTTCGGATTCACGATGACGCGTGTAGTTCGGTCATCTTATTGAAGATAGTAATCTCGTGTGGTTTCGGATTTCTAAGGCTCGTGTAGTTCGGCCAATCTTCATTGTGGTGTTTTGGTATTCGGTATTGGGTTAAGGGGTTAACCTTATTTCGTATATATATTGTTATATATATATTGTTGTATTGTCGTATTGTAGCTAACCCTCCGGGTGTAGCTTCTTGGCATTGTTCACATCGTCGTTGGTGAACTTATGTTTGTTGATGCATATTTTAGCTTGTTGCTTAGTGATCGTACGGTATGCTTAAATTAGCTTGCCTTTATGCTTGGATGCTCTGGTATGCGGTATTTGTTTATTTATGTGGCGTGTCCATTTTATGTATATATATGTATGTAGTATATTTTCACTCACTAAGCGTTAGCTTACCCTCTCGTTGTTTACATTTTTATAGATTGCATGGATGCGGAGGCTCGGGTAAGCGGGGACTAGTGGCTCGCGTAGTTGCTTTAGAAGGCTTGCTTTTGGATTAATTAGGATTGGGTAGCGTATCCCCAATCGCCATGCTCGGCCTTTATTTTGTATTACAAATCACGTGGTTGAAAACTTGTATTTCTTTACGAAAGTCGTAAAACGGCCGATGTGGGCCCGGTCTTCGTAAAACTAATTTTATTAATGGAACGTGTTAGTTTTACATATATGAATGTGTGGTTGAAAGCGTTTTGTCTAATTATGCCGGGAAACGGCCAAACATTTTTGTGTAATTGACTCCCGGGGACAGCAGCCTGTCCAGGCTATTCTGCGCGCCGCGCAGAAAGGTGGCGCGCCGCGCCATGTGCTGTACCAGCAATTTTTTTTTGTGTGTGATATTTTCACACGGGTTTGGTTTGGGTTGTTACAATATCTTATATATATTACACATCTTTGTTAAAAATATTTGGATGATTTCATTTCACAATAAAAATATTTTTAAAAAAACTAACCCCCCTAATCCAACGAATATGGATATGGATGCATGAGTTATATTTATATAGATATGGATATGAATAGGGATTTTTAAAATTAAATGGATATGAATATGAATACAGGCGCACCCGATCCATATCGGATCCATATCTGATCCATTGCTACCCCTAATCGCAGGTGAACTTCCATAACCACAAGAGCAATTAATTTTTAAGCTAAATGGATTCGAACCCATGACCTCCATTCCACCCCCCTGTGGTTTTTATAAACTTTTTTTTTTTTTTTGCCTGTAATAGATTGTCAAATGAACAATTCGTTAAATATAATGAAATATCTACGTGTATCCGTTCCTAATACAAATATTGAAATAAATACAAAGTTGATATATTTTTATTTTTATAGCTATTTCCGGCTAGCATTTACAAGTATAAGTACAAGCTCCGAACTACTTACGGGGTGTGTTGTCCATTAACGGGGTGCGTTGTACAAACCCGGTGCACGACTAAGAAGCCGTGGGGTGTCTTAAGAAGTCCATCTCTGGACTCAACCTCTGAGTTGTTCCGTGTAGTAGTTTGTTGCGTTTGCCTTAGATTTTAGCGAGAAACAATTGTGTGTGAGAGAAAATGTGTTCTCAGGTGTCGTATTTATGGAGATTGGAATATCCAAAATGTTCTAAGACACGTGTCATGCTATCATTGGCTGGTCATCTACGAAAAGTGCGTGAAAAGTGCGTGAATGACTTAACATGTGCACGCTAACGTGACGCATGACACTTAAATGTATAATGCCTTGATCATTTAGAGCTTATGTGCTGAGCACTGCTTGCAGAGTTTGCGCTATACATTAAGCGGCCTATTAGATATTTTATTGATATTTCTTGCCAAAGACACTAGACGTAATTTTGTTTAAGATGTCATTTTTATTTAGTTTATTGCAGCTTTTAAGCATGTCTTTCTCGAGAGTGATAACCTTCTTTTTTATGTGTGCAAACCGTAGGGTCTACAGTTATAAATGAATTTCTAAATCTTTTCATAGTTATTTTTCGAAACTAATGAGTGACTCATGTAATTGTTTTCATGATGTGTATATGTTTTCATGTGAACAATTCTCGTTCTAGCATTTTGAAAGGGTATTTTTTTTCTTTAAAGAAAATAATATTCTAGAACAGAATCTTTGAGTCGTCTAAGACAATTTCTAACTTTGACTGTGATGTCAGAGGTAAACGGTACATTTTTTTTTTGTGAAAAAATGAGTTTTTGACCGTGACTGCATTTGATCTTCATTAACCCAAAACCCAAAAGGTCGAACTATTGTGTCCAATTTTATAGAATGATGTGTTAAAATATGATTGGAAATTAAGTTTTTATAAAATAAATTAAATAAATATATAAAAAGAGTCTTGAATTATGATTGGATAAACCAATTCTTACGCTCAAAAACAGTCCGGTCACCCTGCCAATTAACGCTTAATTGTGTCAAAAACTAACGACAGATTAATCGGTGTCATATTTCTTCAAAAGTGTCAACGAATCTAACGCGTAATTTATGATGCTGAGTTAGGTCATTTTTGAAAAGGTGAAACAACGACTTTCCGATTGGAAAGCTAAATCTATATCGTATGGGGGCCGACTTGCTCTCATCAAATCCATTTTAAGTAGCCTCCCACTCTACTATTTTTCCCTCTTTAAAGCTCCCGTAAGCGTAATAAAGGAACTTGAAGGTACACGTCGTGATTTTTTTTGGGGCGGTTCTTTCGATGAAAAGAAAATGGCTTGGGTCAAATGGAGTCAAATTCTTCTTCCCTACGAATTTGGTGGCCTAAATGTGTGTTCTTTAAAACTAAATTTTTTTTTTCTCTTCTTTCCAAATGGTGGTGGAGATTTCTATCAAATGAAAATGCTTTTTGAGTTCGTGTCATTTAAAGCATTTACGGGAAAAGTGGAGGCTTAAGTTGCATCACACCCTTACCCGACAACGTTTTGAAAAAAAATTTGGGATGGGTTTGGGTGAACATTATTAAAATTGAACAACCCCTAACCTCGTTAGAGGTTAATCTTTGTAACGATTTTATTAAAGATGTAGGTAATGGTGTTGACACTAGCTTTTGGAACGATAAGTGGGCCGGTGACCTTATCCTTAAAGACGCTTACCCGAGACTGCACAGATTAGAAGCTGATAAAAGCGCATCGGTTGCTGATAGAATTATTTTCGAGAACAATTCAGTGTCATTTTCCTGGAATTGGTGTACTGACCCGGAATGGAGAACCCTAGATGAACTCCTACGCTTAACTGAAAGATTAAAACAACTTAATTTTTCTCCTGATAAGCCTCTGACATGGACTTGGAAGCATAGTCCCAGCGGATTGTTTTCTACCGACAGCATGATGACCCAGTTAACTGATCACAGCGCCCATGTATACGTAGGTCAGCCCACTGACCTCAACCCATTTGTCCCGCAGAAAATTGCTATTTTATTTGGAGAGCGAAACAAAATAGACTTCCCGTTAGAACCTAACTAGATAAAAAAAAAGGCATTAATCTTCATTCAACAAGATGCCCGGTTTGTGATAAAGATATTGAAACACTTCATCACTCCCTCATTACGTGTGATTTCGCAAAAGATATATGGAAAAGGGTTCGTAAATGGTGGAATCTTGACAACCTCCATATTTCGTGTCTGATTGACCTTGCAAAATGTCCTCTTCCGCAATTAAATAAAACCCTTGGAGCATCCTTATGGCAAGTAGTAGTTTGGGTTTCTAGCTATTTTATTTGGCACCATCGGAACGGTTGCACTTTCGGGTCTAAAAACATTAGTGCATCAAAGACAATCTCGGATATTCAAAGTAAATGCTTTGAATGGATTAGTACCCGTTGGGAAAAAAAAAAAGGCTCCTTAGATTGGCTCAAGTGGATTTCAAACCCCCGATGGTTCGATGCAAATCACGCTAAAGTTGGTATTGGTTAAGGGTAGGTTTTTTATGCCGGATCCCTACGGCCTATTCATGGTCAGGGTCTAAGTAGTGGTTCGGTTCGGATGCTTTGTCGCTGTAGTGTTTCAGTATTGTGTCTTAATCGACAACCGGCTTGCATAATCAAGTTGACCACCCATGTTGAAGCTGGAAGGTGAAGGCTTTTTCCTATACAACTTAATCAATATACAAATAGATAGAATTTCACTCGAGTCATGTAAATTGTCTATATTTAGTGCTCCAGAGATTGTATGTTATTTAGTTGTCGAGTAAGAGCCCTAATTGCTCTTCCAGTTTGTAATCTCTTTTTTCTTTAATATATTTTTTTGTTGGCTTTAAAAAAAAAAAAAAAAAAAAAAAAAAAAAATTTGGTCTAAACCAAAGTCCAACTAAAATCCAAAATAAACCCTACAAATCTTTAATCCCACCCGATAGTGGTCCATTCATCGGAACCACTACACGTTAATTTTGCATCGTATTTTCTTCCATATTTATATCGTTACTTGTTCCTCAAGTTTAGGATGTGCTACGTTTTTCCTGTAACTTGTATATATACCGGTTGATTGTTAATAAAACACAGTTTCAGATTCAGATTCATATTGATTTTTATTTTTCCAAGCTCCATCACTCCGCCGCTAACCGTCACGATGTCCACAGAAGACTCACTCCGTCGTGCACAATCCGACAATCAATCGTCAATCAACGTTCGCAGGAACGAAATACGTCAGCAAAAATCTTCCGGCGCATCCAAATCGGAAACTGATGAATCAGCTAAAGCAGTCAATGATTTGAAAGTTGATAAATCTTCAATTAAGAGTCAATTGAAAGCTTCGATTTCAGGTGAAGGTAGTTCGGCTGCTAGTAAGGAAGATTTTCGTAAAGCTGTTGAGAATACGCTTGAACGGCATTTGTTTTATATTCCGTCGTTTGAGATTTATGGAGGTGTTGCTGGTTTATATGATTACGGTACCCCTGGTTGTGCCGTTAAATCTAACGTCCTTGCTTTCTGGCGTCAGGTATAAGATGATTTTAATTATAATCGATTAAAATACTAAGAATTGTAAGATAATTACTCCGTATAATTATGGTGACTTGAGAATTACAGTAGTACATATGCATTTGTTACGTTCTGTTGTTTGTACTTTTTTGATTGCTTTAAATTAGCTAATTATTGATTTTTTTTTTAAAATAGTAATTTTTGTAAAGAGACCTGCAAAAATGGAAAAATTATCAAAATCGTTTCGAAAATGTTAAAACCGAAGTTCCAAAGTTCGGTTTTGGTCAAACCCCAAGTTTGGAACTTCGGATTTTTTATTTTACAAAAAAATAAAAAAAATAATAAAAAAACAAATCCGAAGTTTGAAACCTAGGATTTGGCAAAACCGAAGTTTCAAACTTCGGTTTTACCTTTTTGTAACAAAAAATCCGATTTTTCCATTTTTGCAAGTCTCTTTAAAAAAATTACTATTTTTAAAAAAAATTCTTGATTTTATAGGAATCATGTTTTCTTTCCTTACTAGATCTTTAAATGCTATGAAGTTTTAGTTTAATTTGACTCACCTGCAAAAAAGAATATAGAAGTGTTCTTAGATTTTAATTTTTCACAGACTATATATGTAGGCAGAGTATTACTTTGGTTGATAATTGGTGTACACGTAGGATAGGATTCTAATAATTTTAATTTTTTATGAAATGTTGCTCAGCATTTTGTAAGGGAAGAGGAAATGGAAGAGATTGATTGTTCGTGTGTGACTCCCGAAGTAGTGTTGAAAGCATCTGGTCATGTAAAGAAGTTTACTGACCTTATGGTTAAAGATGAAAAGACGGGTCTTTTTTACAGAGTCGATCACTTGCTAAAGGATCATTGTAAGGATAAGCTTAAGAAGGACCTGTCTATAAGCGCAGAGAAGGCTGCCGAACTGAAGCACCTGCTTGCGGTTCTGGATGATCTTTCTGATGAACAACTTGGTACCAAGTTTAAAGAGATAGTGGCACCAGATACTAAGAATTCTTTTTCAGATCCTGAACAGTTTAACCTCATGTTTAAGACTAAAATTGGTCCGTCTCGTGCCACCAAAGGGTCAGTAATAGTTTTTGCAATGAATTATCGTATGTTTAGTACTAGTAAAATATTGTATTATTTAGTTTCGGCTGCGTTTGATTGAATGATTTAGTGCTGAATAATTCAAAAGTTTTGAATGACAATAACCTGTTTGATAATCATTTTGAATGAACAATATGAATGATGTAAATTTACCTTATTAACCTTTTTCATTAATAAAGAGGATACCCCATATGTCATTCAGACCATTCAGCACTACATGTCATTCAGAGGTCAGAAATAAAGAAATAAACGCGCTGACCATTCAATGAAGAGGTAATCAAAGACACCCTTCATTTGTTTTTCTTATAATATGATTCAGGTACATGCGTCCGGAAACCGCACAAGGAATATTTGTTAACTTCAGAAAGTTATACAACTGTAATGGGAAGAAGCTTCCATTTGCTACTGCTCAAATTGGCCAGGCTTTCAGGAATGAGGTCATGTGCTGTTTTGAAAGATTTTGTGTTTGCAATTATTGATTGCTGCATTGTGAATTTTTGGTTTTCTGACATAATATGTTTCTCACTGTTGGTTTCAGATATCTCCCCGACAAGGTCTATTAAGAGTTCGTGAGTTTACGCTTGCCGAGATAGAACACTTTGTAGATCCTGAAAATAAATCACATCCAAAGTTTTCTAAAGTTTCGAAACTTGAGTTTCTCATGTTTCCAAGAGATGAACAACTGTCAGGCCAGTCTGCAAAACGGATTTGTCTTGGTGATGCAGTGTCTAAGGTTGGTTGGTTGGTTGATTTCTGTGAATAGTGCTTCTATTACTGTGTCTATTTCATGTCAACTTATTATGTATTATGTATATGTATAACTGGAAAACATGTCAGGTTGGGTCGGTTTGAGTAACGGGTCAAAACTATTTTGGATTGAAATGTGTCATGGGTCAAAACTGTTTTGGGTTGAAATGTGTCATGGGTCAAACGGAATGGGTCCAAATGGGCCAGGTTGGGTAACGGTTCATGGGTCAAATGGGTAAAAAAATTATTCAAGTTATTGTTATTTATTATCTATATTTACTTTATTTTATACATAAAACTATATAAGAAAATATTACTTAATATACATAATAAATGATAACAATAAATGCTTTCATAATGTTTGATGGATGAAACTTATTATGATATTTTTGCTCGGCCCGTTTGACCAATTCACAAGACCCGCATTCATTCCATTTCTCTTATTAATAATTGTGCTCATGTTTGTATATATTATTTCTATTTCAATAGGGGAATCTCCTTTTTTGTTTCTATGATGTCAAAAGTAGCGGGCTTCTTAGGAGTGAAGGCCCTATCTAGCATGTTGCTAAAAATGGGCTACTATCTCTTTTTATTGAGCTTTAGGAATTGTTACTTATTAGGACCTTCTTTTTTAAGGTTTAGGGTTTACATTGCCATTTTTTTAAGACCCAATTGACCCAAATTTGAGACTATGGGTCTCAATTACCAGGTATATGTATATGTATATAGCTACTAAACGTTTTATTGTTTCCAGGGGATTGTTAATAATGAAACCCTCGCGTACTTTATTGGTAGAGTATATGTATTTTTGACACGGCTAGGTATAGATGAAAAACGGTTGCGGTTTAGGCAACATCTTGAAAACGAAATGGCACATTATGCTGAAGATTGCTGGGATGCTGAAATCGAGTGTTCTTATGGTTGGGTTGAGTGTGTTGGTATTGCTGATAGATCTGCTTATGACCTGCGTGCACACACAGTAAGATTTCAACAATGTTAGCTTATCACCATGCCTTATATATTAAACTTGTTGAAAAGTTGATCTTGTGCTATGCTTTCTATCAACTTATGGATTTTTTTTTTTTAATAGGATGGTAGTGGTGTTGCCCTTGTAGCTCAAGAAAAATTTGCAGAACCTAAAGAAAAGGAGGTGGTATTCTTCTCAGTTTCTTAACAAGTTTTTAAATGAACAAGATTTTTTAATCTAACTGTTGATGATGTATTTCCAGAAACATGTTATAACACTGAATAAGGAGGAACTTGGCCTTGCATTCAAGGATATTCAAAAAGAGGTCGTTAAAGCACTGGAGGTAAAGAATTTCTCTATCACGTTTCTCCAATGTTGTTTAATCCAATTTATGACGTTAATTACAATACAAATACAAATTTAAATAAAATAAAATGACAAAGAAATAAATAGGGTCGGTCCAACCCAGTAAAAGTGACATGTATGACTAAAATGTGATTTCCTTTTGCGTTTTGTTAGGTGATGGAAGAAAAAGAGGCTATGAAAATGAAGGCTGCTTTAGAATCCAAAGGGGAGGCAGAATTTGAAGTCTGCACCCTTGAGGAGCCGGTGGTGTTGATAAAGAAAAACATGGTTTCAATATCAAAGGAAATAATTAAACAACACACTAGAGTTTTTACACCATCTGTTATTGAACCATCGTTTGGTATTGGACGAATCATCTATTGTCTCTATGAACACTCTTTCTACACGAGACCAAGTGAAGCCGGGGATCAACAGTTGAATGTTTTCCGTTTTACCCCTCTTGTGGCCCCCATTAAATGTACCGTCTTCTCATTGGTCCAGAATCACAAATATGAGCAATTGGTCGAACAGATTTCAACATCTTTGAAAGCTGCTAGAATTTCTTACAAGAAAGATATCACAGGTATATTTTTTTAGTTATTTTGCCCATTTACTTGTGTTCTTTTAGTTTTTTTAGTTTCTTACAAGAAAGATGAATCTTGATTTAAATAATATATAGGTTTTTTTAATAATGTGTTTTCTATAATTTAGTGTATATATTAATTTATCTTTAAGGGATACTATATAAGTTTCAGCTAAATCTTAAATGGGTTGGTATTTCGTTTACAATAAAACAAGGACAGACAAAAAGTAAACTTATGACCGACTAATTAGATGTTTTGAGCGAAACAGGACGGCGAGTCACCAAACCACTGCAACCCTCGTTTGCGACCATATGCTCATTTTTTACTAAAATGACTTTTTTTTCTACTTGATTTTGAACCATTGTCATAAGAGCTATGGAAACCCTTTTTAACTAAATTTATTTATTATATTTTTTAAGTCATTCACAAAGTTTGAAAAAAGTGAAATCAAACTATATATGTAAAAAATGAGTAGTATCTGTTAGTTAAATTTGCCAATTTAGAGGAAAATGATTATGGAAAAGCTTTTCTAACTAATTTATATTTGTATTACTATTTACTTGCAATATATTTTAGTCATTATTCATGTATGTAGTATAACAAAATGTGAAAACAAACTTTTTAATGCAAACGACAAGTTTCTGATCTGATTGAATATGATTTGCCAATTGATATATCTATAGGTACATCTATAGGAAAAAAATATGCCAGAACAGATGAACTTGGTGTGCCGTTTGCTATTACCGTGGATTCAACAACCTCGGTAACAATTCGTGAGAGGGACAGCAAAGAACAAATTCGAGTGAATGTTGATGACGTGGCAGCAGTTGTGAAGGATCTTTCGGAGGGATGTAGAACTTGGACTGATATATCACAGAGATACAAATACCCTCCTCTCATTTCTGCTGAGTGGAAGCAAAGAATTATCAAGACTATACATTTGTTTCTTTACATTTTCTTTTTTGCCACCATTGTTAAACTTACTGTTCTTTAAATAACGCAGCAACGTTACATGGCCACACATGTCTTTTAATGTTTTGAAAAAGGTTTAAAAAGAGAATGTTTTCAGTTTTGGTGTTGGATGTTGAGTAAGAAATAAATCTTGCCGATGTGGATTTAATGAGTGGGTTTATCATTTTAAGATAGTTCTTTCACCAGCTTCGAATAACTGATCATTGTTCCAGCATCAACACATCAAGAGGTCCAGATAATGTAAATTGCAGAACTTAATATCAATGTCTATGTATAACTTTCTTCTTCTTTGTATAATTTTCTAACAATAAGCCTTAACTTAGGTCTCTAATGACTTCGATAATCGACTTTTTAACCAAGGACTGGATCAGTATTCAGTTGAAAATAAAAATTAACACATTCAAGAAACTGACGTACTAAGGTAGATACTGATTATGCATGGCAATCAAGACTCACACATCCAGTAACCGAACTTGAGCCCGACTATAGAGGGGGTGAACTAGTGATAGGGGGTAAACACTAAAAAAAACATTTTTTTTTTTTTGGTAATTTTTTTTAGTGTAAAACTTTTATTCTGTTAAATCCAGGTCGGGGTAATTTTTTTCAGTGTAAAACTTTTTTTCTGTTAAATCCAGATAGGGCGGATACCCCCTTTGAGTAACACTAAGGTCAGCCACTGCATACACCAAAAATTGGGTCCATTTGATTTTGAGAAAGCAAAGTGAATGGATCCAATATGAACCCATCTTTAGTCCTTCAATATGTTAAAAGGTCTCTACACCCGTTGAAACCCATTTCTAACCCATGATACGAAAAAGATTAAAAACTAAAAAAATGAATAAAATAAAAAACTTAAAAAATTAGAAAATTTAAAAAGTAAAAAAAAAATAATAATAATAAAAGCAAAAAAAAATTATTTTTTTAAAGTAAACTTTAAAAAAAAAAAAAAAAATTAACTTCAAAAACGCGTCTAGTCGAGGACTTTCACAACCATAATCAATGCATTACTGAAACAGACTAAAGCGGATTATACTTCCAAAGGACCAGATACCATGAAACAGGCAATGCCTCGGTGGTCTAGTGATGTATACAATACTTATACTCCAAACATGTAGGCTAACTCATACGTGGTTGAAAACATGACACCCAATAATAAGGATGCCAAACAAGATAGATCAAAAGGAAACACGGTAGCACCAAATAACATCAACTTCTTTTCAACGAGTATGAAATAGCTAAGCCACAGATTACAAAAAACAAGTGACAAAGAAGATGAAAGTACCAATGGATTATAAGAAATTCTAAGCGCAAGTGGGGTGCTTAAGTCGAACATCATGAATATAGGTGTTGCTCATTGCCAGTGTATATTAGACGGCAAGCTACAAGTAAGTATCTCGCTCTTTAAACTTGAAATTAACAAACAGCACAAGCTACATAAATGTTCCTGTAATGAACCAAAACTAATGCCATGGAAACAAACTACTAGGAAATAAGAAATCAGTAGACTAATAAGAAAATAATACACTGATTTAGCAGTAACTTCATATAACTGCTAGAAAAGGGAACTTAATATTACTAGCGTTTTATAGTAACCTACTACGTACATAATAATATATACCCTATTTTGTATCAGGATAGAAAACGACATGCTTTTTTTTGCCACTACCATAAAAGCAAAAACGATCAAACACACCCGTATCGCTACAAACATATGGCTGGAAACCAGGTATATGTACATCAACTGTAAGGATGTATAAAGAAGTAAACAAACAAAAAGTAATTGCAAGGAATGGACAAAAGTTTCAGAAACAGTTAGCACACCAGTAGTTCCCTATATTAAAAGTGTCATTAAAGCTAACAACTTTTTACACATAAAGCACCTAATTACAGTAATTGCATGGATGGTTCGTTCTTCTTACACATAAAGCACATAAAAAGTGTCATTAAAGTAATTGCAAGGATGGTTCGTTCTTTTGTTGCTTATTGTCTTGATCCTCTTGTTTTGTTTTGTTGTTGAGTTGCGTTGAGGTGCTCGATTGTGTCGTTTTAGGGTCTTTCATTCTTGAATGAAAGCTTGCCTCTTTTTATAAATGTCCTGTATTTCGCTAAAAAGAAGCACATAATTATATGCTGATATCATAGCTACTACTATACTATATAATGAATGTGTAGTAATTGCATACTGCGTATAGCTTTCAACTAGCCTGCCTAGGAAATGCATATGAGGTACATACTTTCCTAATCAAAGTAAGAACACATGAATTGAAGCTTGAAATCACACAAACGAACTTGGCGTATATTCGTATAAGAAGTTACGTTTGACTCTCAGTTTTAAAAAGTTCCATCTGATTCTGATGTATAATGCATACAACAACAGTTTAGATATTTAATTTAAACTCAATTATTTGTGTATGGTTTTTTGTACACAAATAGGTAAATTGAATAAACTCTTACAAATGCAATATACAGACAAAAATATAACCTAAATCAGCAAGAAAACAACTTTCATCTCTTAAAATAGCCAGTAGTAAAGAACAAAAATAGCACAAAACCATAAAATAGATGCTATTTGCAGATAAATTTTCAGAATCCAGCTTAACAGCTACAAATTCACCATTTATCTGATTGAAGCAAAATATTTGACATTTATTTTGTTCAATTGATTTATTCAATTCACCAATCAATAAATATATACAGTACAGCTACAATCAAACCATAATAAAATCATAAATTTAGCAGCAAAATGCAACTAATCCATTCCTTGATTATCAATTAAATTGATGATACCTTTCGTGAAATATTCTGAATTCAAATCAAAGATCACCCAAATTTGACAATACATATATATTGCTTGACGGCCGGTAACACACAATTACGGCAGTTTCCGATTCAGTTGATGCAAAGCGGGACCGGAGTTGGCTTAATGAATCCGACAAGTCTGCCGTCAATACCGCTCCCGACCTGCACCAAGCGAATCAGAAGCAGCCGTAACGAAACAGGGACACATAGATACAAAATATACATGTATATGTATGTATCTATAGAGAGAAATAGGATGAATATGAACCCTATCTTTTCGTCTAAAGGGGAAAATAGTGTTGGTAGGTTATTTAAAGGCTTAAACAACCAACGATTTTTTGACACGTGGAGATGGCGTAAAAAGTCCGGTGCGACGGTGGCGAATTTATCAGGCGGCAATCGGTGGTTGAAAAGATGGAGCTTAGAAAAGAAAAAATAAAATATTACCTTTGGTCCATGAACTTTGTAGCAGAAATCAAAATAGTCCATTAACTTTGAATTCATCACCGTTGATCCTAAGTTTTGACAAATCATCCCATCTATGTACGCAGTTACTTTCAATATGTTAACTCGAAGCCACGTGAATCGTGATATGTACGCTAGTGTGCAGAGTACAAAAGGAAAGGACGAAAAAGCCCATAGTGTGCATATCATGTGGCTTCGAGTTAACAGATTGGAAGTAACAACGTAAAGACTTGGACCATGCGGGATGATTCGTCAAAACTTGGGACCAACGGTGATGAATTTAAATTTAATGGGATATCTTGATTTCTATTACAATGTTCGTGGGATATTTTTCCTTTAGAAAACCGGTATAAATTGACGAGAGTATATAGAGAGTATATAGTTTTATGTTTTACTTTTTGTTAATTTTTCTATTGTAACAAGTCAATCCTGATTGTTTCGATAATCCAATGATAAACATTTTGTAAGAAAACGACATGAAAGTTTAGAGTCTAAGCGATTTAGATAGCTCATTTTCACGTGAACTCCTTAACAAATATAGCATAATGAGTGACGTTTTGCATTTTCAAACATGATTGCATTTTTACATAAAGTTATTATAGTACTTAAAAAATATCTTCTTTTTAATAGCATTACCAGATCATCCATGGAGACTTAATCACTCATGCGTTCATCTCCCACAGTTACATAACTTGCCTCCAACTGCTGCCTAGGAGGAAACCCGACCCAATCCGAGGGAATGAGCGGTAAAATCCCTCTCTTCCATTGCCCCCGCTACGTGATGTGTGGAGGGCACCTTGGGTGAAATTCAATGGCAAATGGGCAACCTTGTGTGCAATGTTGTATCCCAAGGGAGTCGAACTCCTGACCTTTCGCTAAAAGAGGCAGACCGTTACCACATGAACTACAACACAAGGTTAAAAAAATATTTTATTACTAGATATTTGAAAAAGATCTATATTTGAAAAAAAAAAAATATATATATATATATATATATATATATATATATATATATATATATATGAACAGAGTAACATTTTATTATATTATTATTTAGTATTATTTATTTTAAAGGTTTAAATAACTTTTTAGTGATTTTCTTTTTCAGATCGGATTGAATATAACAGTTGATCAAGTTTATATATTTTATTATTAATTTTAGAAATCGTAATCTGTCTAATCTTCAAATTATATATACGGAGTACACAATAAAGTTAAAATAAAAAACAAAGTAGTACTCCGTATTTACGTAAGATTTATAAAAAAAACCATAAAATAGTGCAACAAAAAAACATAAATAATTACTAATTGAGCTATGTATCAATTAATTCATTACTACCAATGCTATTTTTAATTAAATAAAATTATATTTATTTTTACTTTTTAAAGAGTAAATATAAAATGAATCACTTACTTGTAACGTTATATATGCACATCACAAATATAATTTAGATTCTCTTTCTACCTCACTTTTTTCACTACCATCATTGTTCTTCCCTTTCCTTCTACAACTTATAAAATTTTTACCTTGAAAAAAAATGAAATTTACAATTTTAGTGCCCTTTTAATTTTAATGTCCAGTAAAATCGCACACCTAGCTCATCCTCAGATCCGGCCTTGTATTTTATCTTTTATTTTCACATAATTTTTCATTTTAAGTATACAAAATGTGTAAAAGATGTATAACTTTATCTCATTACTTTATGTAATTATTGCAGGATTTTAAATCCATGAAAATTTGATTGTACTATTTTCATGTCGTCTCTTCTTTATTTTTGATTTTTTATATTTTATTTTTAATTTTATTTTACTATTTAAAAAATATATATATATTCCTACTTTTTGGCCGGAGGTCCACTCGGAAGCAATCTCTTTATACTTGAATAGAGAGAGAGATGACTTTCTCTACTTTTGAGAGTGTTTCACTCTGGGTGGAGAAATGACTTGTTTTCTATTCTCAGATAGGGGAAGAATTGTCTACATCTCACCTCTCTCATACACTACTCATGTGGTATTGGGTTTCGTTGTTGTTGTTGAAACGACCCAACCCGTCGTATTTCCGGCCCATAAATTTTTTTCCTTTTTAACATAATAATATATGCAACATTAGTCCATTTATGTTTCCGAAAATATCATCATTATAATATTAAGTTTAGACATCTTTAAAACATACAATACATGAATTAAGTTTACAAAATGGGAATACAACCTGTAACCCATTTGACGTATCCAATATATAGTTCATGACCCGACTAGTTCACTTTACAACCAAAATCGAGCATGGTGATCGGGAACGCTACCCAATCCCAATCAAAATTGTAAAGCAATCCATAAAGCACTAGTCCCCAAGCAAACCCAAGCCGTCACTTACAACCTATAAAAATATAAACAACGAGAGGGTAAGCTAATTGCTTAGTGAATGCAATACTTATACATATACATATATAGTTTACCTACACGCATCCACTTACAAAATACCATGCATAAGCGAGCTAGCATCACCAAACATACAACTAGCAACAACATTAGTATATAATCACCACAATAATATACTTAAGCATAACAATGCATAAACATATCAAACCATTCCCCGCTATGGCACTACCGACTTGTAGACGACCAATAACATCGAGTCTCACTCGTATGATGTCACCGACTTGTGAATCATCATAAGGTGTCACCGACTTGTGAATCACCAAAGGGTGTCACCGACTTGTGAATCACCCATCAATACATATGGGTCACCGACTTGTGAAATTCATGTGGCGTCACCGACTTGTGAAGCGCCATTAAGTGTCACCAACTTGTGAAGCACTATAGGGTGTCACCGACTTGTGAATCACCCACCATTACAAAAGGGGTCACCGACTTGTAAACCACCATGAGGTGTCACCGGCTTGTGAGTCACCTATCAAGACACTACCGACCCGTAGTTCTCATCACCCATACCATCAATAAGTCACCGTCTTATGACATAACATCAATACTCACGATGTGGCACCTAAGGCCCACATCGCGTACGAGTAAATAAACTACATACATACATGTATAAATATTCCACTCACCTTATTGCCTAGGTGACGATTTTACAAATCCACAAGCTTCAACGCAAGGTACCTAATACATTAAGTACACTTTCAATACACAAACTAGTTGGACTAAACATCAACATTTAACACTTGTGCATTTAATGACCCATTTGCATTAAATGACCCGTTCACACCAAAACCGCCCATTTAAGGTCAAGACTTGTCATAAATCACTAAAAGCTAGTGATTAAAGTCTCACAACACCAACTAACACAAACTTAGGGTATTTCCTATCCATCTTACCCATCTAGGTCAACCATTACCCATTTGACCCATTTTAACATTTAGACTTATAATTTGGTCAAACTTGAACCCATTAACCACCTTTCTCTAACTCACAAGTGTATTAGTGATTTACAACACAATTAATATTTACAAACACCAAATTACAAGACCAAACCCTAGATTACAAAACCTTAGGGTTTCCTTACATCAATTTAACCCAAATTCACCCATTTAACCCCCAAATGGGTCTTACAAGCCTTAAATGAACAAACCCTAGCTATAAATTAAATTAAACTCAAAACTCGGAGTTAAGACTTACCAACACTATCACAACGTAGATAGAGACGTAGGGAACAACTTTAGAATTTGGGATCGGGCGAGATTCGGTCTTCTTCTTCCCCAAAGTGAGCTCTCTCTCACTAGAACTCAATCTCTCTCTCTAAAAAGGATGTGTGTAGTTGAAGAAGTAATAAATAAAGTTAGGATAAGGTTGTATCAGTTTTTAGGCTCTAAAAACCGGCCATATGTGAAATTACCAAAACACCCCCAAAATGAAGCGACCCGTCCTAATCCATAAGGACGAATACAATAACATATGATTACATCGTGAGGTATTTGACCTCTATATGATACATTTTACAACATTGCATTCGTTTTTAAAAGATAAACTTTCATTAAATCGAAAGTTGACAAGCATGCATACCCTTTAATAATATAACCAAACTATAAATGACTTAATCGGTCATTTACTTAATAATAATCTTTATTGAACTCATTGACTCGAATGCAACGTCTTTTGAAATATGTCATGAATGACTCCAAGTAATATCTCTAAAATGATCAAATGCACAACGGAAGATTTCTTTCATACCTGAGAATAAACATGCTTTCAAGTGTCAACCAAAAGGTTGGTGAGTTCATTAGTTTATCGTAATCAATCATTTCCATAATTTTAATAGACTACAAGATTTTCATTTTTCATAAATAACCTTACACTCGCAAGTGTATAAAAATCATTCGTATGATGAACACCTGGTAACCGACATTAACATAATGCATATAGAATATCCCCCGCATACTCGCAAGTATGCCATAAATATTGGCAATCGCAATCACCATTTAAATCGAAGTACTAAAGCATTCCAAATTCCAGAATGGGGTTTGTTAGGCCCATAGATCTATCTTTAGGATTCGCGTCAATTAGGGGCCATTTCCCTAATTCTTAGGTTACCAGACTTGAAGGGGCGATTATCATACCCCGTCCAAAATCTTTCTGAAAGAATACAATAACATCTGGTACCATCGCGATGAACTGACGTCTATATGCCATGGACGACTCCATGTAATGTCTTTTAAAATGAGCAAATGCACAGCGGAAGATTTCTTTCATACCTGAGAATAAACATGATTTCAAGTGTCAACCAAAAGGTTGGTGAGTTCATAGGTTTATCATAATAATCATTTCCATAATTTTAATAGACCACAAGATTTCAATTTTTCCATAAATATACATCTCATATCAGGCATTTCGCAAACTGCATAGAGATAAAAATCATTCATATGGTGAACACCTGGAAACCGACCTTAACAAGATGCATATAGAATATCGCCATCATTCCGGGACACCCATCGGACATGATAAACTCGAAGTACTAAAGCATTCCAAATTCCAGAATGGGGGTTGTTAGTTCCCGTAGATCTACCTTTAGGATTCGCGTCAATTAGGGGCCAGTTTCCTAATTCTTAGGCTACCAAGCTAAAAGGGGCATATTCGATTTCGATAATTCAACCATAGAATGTAGTTTTGATTACTTGTGTCTATTTCGTAAAACAGTTATAAAAGTAGCGCATGTATTCTCAGTCCCAAAAATATATATTGCAACAGCATTTAAAAAGGGAGCAAATGAAACTCACAATACTGTATTTTGTAGTAAAAATACATATGACGATATTGAACAATGCAGGGTTGGCCTCGGATTCACGAACCTATATCATTTATATATATATTAAAACATATAATTGTAATCGCACAATTTATATATATATATATCTTATTATTAATTGTTATTTTATTAATTTATCTATTAATAACTTAATTAAATATTTATTTTATATACTTTAAATGTATATTTATTACAAAGATATTATTATAGTTATGTGTTATGTCATAAATATATTTTTATATAGAAAATCTTTATTTAATATATTAATAATACTAATAATAATAATGATAAAAATAATACTAATTACGATAAAAATTATGATAATTCTAATAATAATAAAATGAAAATTATAAAAATGATAGTTTAATAAAAATGTTAATTTCAATAATAATACTAATTTTAATAAAAATGATAATTAATAAAAATTACTTTTAGTTATAAGGATAATAATAATATTACTGATAATAATAATAATTTTACTTACTAATGATAATAATGATAATAATAATAATAATAATAATAATAATACCAATAATGACAATCATATTAATAATAAAAAAAATGATAGTATTAATAGTAATACTTATGATAATAATATTAATGATGATACTAATAATTAGATTAATGATAATAATAATTATACTTCAAATTGTTAGGAAATGATAACAATTATCATAATAGTAACAATAATTAGTAGTAATAATAATAATATTTATATTTATAATTATATTAATAAGAGATAATAATAACTACCTCAAAGAAGTAGCCCTTAAAAAATGCCCAAGTCCGGGTTTGAACCCGCGACGTTCCGCTAACCCGATAGTATCCTTAACGATTGAACCGCTCATACTTTCATGTATAACCTCGCACGCCTAATTATTTATTTTGTAAGAATTCGTTTTATCATCATCATATTATATTTTCTTCATCGTCATATAACATCATCATCATTTTCATTACCTCACCATCATCATTTTCTATCATCTAACATCATGATCATTGTCATTCACGTCCATCATCGTAGTGATATCATGATCGTATCATCATTCTTGATCTTACATCATTTTCATTCATATTATTGTTAAATTCACAACAACTCATCTTCATCATCATAATACATTACCTTGATCAAAATTTTCATTTACTATCATAAAAATCGTGGTCCTCATAATCATCACCAACCCGCTGCGATCTCATTCATTTATTGCCTAACATCTCGGCCCAAAGAAAAATAATAAAACGCAGCACAACAAGAAATTTGCAAAGGGGTTCGGCCAAAAATAAAATAGCCACTTGATGGCACAACAAACAATAAATAAAGAACTCGTCCCAAATGTATCCCATACATAATTCGATGGATGAATGCTGTCTATTTTTATCAAAAAAATATAAAACAGTACAAGCAACTTGGTTCCTTTTTCTTAAATATTCAAGTGGGGTTACATTGCTCAATGTTGTCAATTGGATTAGCATAAAGGAATACAGCTATAGTTGTAGTTAGTATCACCAAGACATCAACATCCATTACTACCAAAGTTATTGTAACCTTTAAACTTTATTATCTTCTCAATGTTAACAGCTAATATCGCCAAAATATCAATATCATCGGGTTTCACTATATTAGGAACAGAAAAACAAAGCAGCAACTTTCATGACCCGTCCTAATCCATCAGGACGAATACATTACATTTGGTTACATCTCGAGGTACTTGACCTCTATATGATATATTTTACAAACATTGCATTCGTTTTTAAAAGACGAACTTTCTTTACATCGAAAGTTGACAGCATGCATACCATTTCATAATACATCCAACTATAATTGACTAATAATCTTGATGAACTCAATGACTCAAATGCAACGTCTTTTGAAATATGTCATGAATGACTCCAAGTAATATCTCTAAAATGAGCAAATGCACAACGGAAGATTTCTTTCAAACCTGAGAATAAACATGCTTTCAAGTGTCAACCAAAAGGTTGGTGAGTTCATAGGTTTATCGTAATCAATCATTTCCATATTTTAATAGACCACAAGATTTCATTTTTTCATAAACATCATTCTCATATCAGGCATTTCGCAAACTGCATAGAGATAAAAATCATTCATATGGTGAACACCTGGTAACCGACATTAACAAGATGCATATAGAATATCCCCATCATTCCGGGACACCCATCGGACATGATAATTTCGAAGTACTAAAGCATTCCAAATTCCAGAACGGGGCTTGTTGGGACCGATAGATCTATCTTTAGGATTCACGTCAATTAGGGGTGCACTAATTCTCAAAATTAGTGATGTTCCCTAATTCTTAGATTACCAGGCTAAAAGGAGCATATTCGGCTTCGATCCATTCAACCATATAATGTAGTTTCGATTACTTGTGTCTATTTCGTAAAACATTTATAAAAGCGCATGTATTCTCAGTCCCATAAAATATATATTGCAAAAGCATTTAAAAAGGGAGCAAATGAAACTCATAATACTGTATTTTATAGTAAAAATACATATGACGACATTAAACAATGCAAGATTGGCATTGGATTCACGAACCTATATCATTTGTTTATTTATTAATACACATAATGGAAAATTACATAATTTCATTTGTATATATTATATATATATATATTTGTAGTTATATAGAATTTACACTAAATTCGATTTAGAAACGTATACTTATATTATATCTTAAATTATATGTTATATATATTTATTTTATATATCTATTTAAAATGATTAATATCTATATATTTAGTTATATTAATATATCTATATATTATATATATGATTAGTATTATAGTAAAAAAAATATCATTAGTTTGTTATATGTAACTATTTATATAAGTAATGTTAATATTTTTGATATAAATTTATATGAAATATTAATACAATTATCGTATACGTAATAAATATATTTTATGTACAAAATATTTATCTGTTTAAAAATGATATTTTTAATAATAATGATTTACTAATAATAATAATAATTTTATTAATAATGATAATACTAAAAATGATCTTATTAAAAATGATACTTATGTTAATAATATTAATAATACTAATAATAATAAAAAGGATACTTAATACTAATATTAATGAAAATAATAAAAAATTTGTATTGTTTTCAAAATAATAAATAATAATAATAATCGTAATCATAATAATGATCATAATACCTATCTTAGTAATAATAATATTAATAATACTCCTTAATACTTAATGATAATACTTAGTAATAACAATAATGATAATAATATTTATTTATGTTAATGATGGTAACTATAATAATTAAGTTATCACTAATAACAATGATTAATAATAATAATAATAATAATAATAATAATAATAGTAATAATAATAATAATAATAATAATAATAATAATAATAATAATAATAATAATAATAATAAAAATGATAATAATAATAATAATAATATTAATAATAATAATAATAACAATAATAATAATAATAAAAATAATAATAAAAAAGAAATAAGAGTGTATACCCTTAGAAAGTTTTCTAAAAAGAATTGTCCCATTCGAGACTCGAACCCGTGACCTATTGAAAACCTGCAAGCACCCATAACCACCCCTCTATTACTCCTTATCTGATTAAATTCACAGACTAAATTTTATAACCCGATTTATTTATTTATTTATTCCCTCTCTCTGCTCCTCATTCTTCATCCAATTTAAATCGATCAGAGACCATAACCATAAATTGAGTTACTAGCTTGATTTAAAACAAGATTTTAAAATAGAAAACGTTGCCTGTGGGACAAATGATTTGTCATAGCAGAGGAAAATAATTTAAAAGCAGTAGCAGATTCATGAAAACATGATGAACAACTCGATCATTGATTTTGAAATTGAGACTGTTTTAGACCATGGTTTCTTCATGAAATTGTTTGAAAATCATTCCTAGAAACTTTTTGAACTATCAATTAAACTTAAAACATCACAGAAATTTCGAATTTTACTAAGAACAGATTCGTTGACTTTAGAATTCCGAAACTTTGACTCCTAAATTTGAACTCGTTAAGAAAAATTGAGGTTTGAAACTTTCCAGATAGTTTGAACACATGATTTCCAACAGAACTGCATTTAGGGATTTTAAAATTCCATACTAATTCGAGTTTTGGCTAAAGATTGGAGGAACAGAGGTCGTGGTTTAAAAAAAATGAGTTTTCTGTTTTAAATTCGATTTGCAGGGGATTTAAAGGAACTATAATTATTTGCTGTTAATTGTGATTCAATAATCGAAGGGTTTCTTTTCAATGTTGTACTGATTTGCTTGATTTATAGAATATTCACTCGACGTTTTTCCAAATCAGACAAAAAAGCAAATATGAAAAAGACTGCTAACGGATTTTGGAATTTGCTGTACAGATTGAATCTGATTTGTACGAATGAAAAGGATGGATAAAAATTTCAGACAAGATCAAAAGTTTACACAGAACTTGATAGGAACGCGAATCTGATTTAATTTAGTCATAATTTTATCAAATTAATAATAATAATTAATTTAATATATAAATAATAATAATACCTTTAATAATAATAAATAATGATATATATAAAGGAATAATGATTTTTGTTAATTCAGATAATAATAAGAATAATAATATTTATAACAATCAAAATAATACTAATGATAATGATATTTAATAATAATAATAATGATAATAATATTATTAATGATAAAAATAATGATTATTAATGTTAAAGGTAATAATAATATCAAGTAATAATTAATATATAACAAGTTACATGTATCAAATTTCATATCTAGTAATATTAATAATAATGATATTAATATTAACATTAATTTTATTATTAATAATAAGAATGAAGTAATTATAATAATAATATTAGTATAACAACTATATTTTTATCTTGTAACCACATTTAATATATAATTAATATACAATTTATTAATTTATGTAATATTTAATAATTACATAATACATTATATGATAACATTTATTGAATATTTAATGTTTATACATTTTATGTATTACAATATAATCTTGTTTAGAAATCATATATAGATTTACATTTGTATATATATATATATATATATATATATATATATATATATATATATATATATATATATATATATATATATATATATATATATATATATATATATATATATATATTACTATACATATACAATTATGTTTTAAATGCTAAATAGATACTTAATTACATATATTAAACAATTAACCTCAAAGTATAACATTATACATTTAATATTTTAATAATGTTGGCAAATTATGTTTGAACTATTTATATACAATATACTATACATATTCAAAATAACAAGCTTTATATTTAAAGTTATCTTTCATAATAACTAAATTACTTAATAGTTCATTAATATATATAATATAATTATTTACATAAATAATTATTTATATTTACATTTCTGTTTACAATTAAAGGTTCATGAATCGTCGAGAGTAGTCGAGGGGTAATTAAATATATAAAGTAGTTCAAAAATTTTGAGATTCAACAATACAGACTTTGGTTATCGTGTCGAAATCATATAAAGCTTAAGTTTAAATTTGGTCGAAAATTTTCGGGTCGTCACAATACCTACCCGTTAAAGAAATTTCGTCCCAAAATTTGATTGAGGTCGTCATGGCTAACAATAAAAATGTTTTCATGACAATTATGAGTTGATAAATAGTGTTTTATCAACATTGAGTAATATGATTAAGTCAATTCAATTACTCGAAGAGTACGAGTGAAGCTATCACTAAATAGTGAAATGAGAAAAGTAAAGTTTCGTCATATCTGTTGACGTAGACAGGGTTGATTTTCGAACTTCATGAGATTTAAAGATAATCTTTGAATCTATATAAGATTTGATGCTTCGGTAAATCAGGAAATTAGGATCTCTCTAATTAAATGCGGAGATCTGCCTTGATTTATTTATCAGATATTTCACTATAAATTAACCACTTCCGTTCCATTACTTTTACCATTCCTATACTCAATTTCCGAATTCAAAAGATTGTGAAAATGCTTAATCCAGTTCTGATCCTTGTCCTTATCCTTACTATCGCAACAATCATTCTCCTTTTCCAACTTCCACCAGAGGAATCTGCTTACTTCTACTTCGCACTTGGGGTTATAGTGTTTTTAATTCTCTCGTGTCTTTATGTTGCGATAAACATTGATATACAAGGTTTGTAATTTCTACGTTGTTGTCGGGCTGTATATTTTCTCTTATATTTCGGAGTTTCATGCTTTCGTTTTCTCTTCCCGACTTTAAGTCAAGCGAATAATGGTCCAGAATTTGTAGATATGAAGTTCCAAATGATCATAATATACTATGCAGAAAAGAAAGGTAATAGCACAATTTGATTTGTCGAATTACCAGCGAGAAAGATAGAACTATAAGGTAATTATGTTCTTGATATGTTTAGAGGTGAAATAGAATGTAAGAGTCGTGTAACATGGCACCTGATGATGTTATGGTCTGTGAATCATCAAATTTCATTAGAAACTCAGCATGACTTATTGTAATATAATCACGTTGATCAAGTGTCATTATATTATACTAATTCATGCATCAATTTCTTTACATTTCTCCAGAATTCATTCATAAATTAAACTTAGATTTTACAGAAGTTTCCAATATAATGAAACACAGGAAGCACGAAGAGGTATATAATTTCAGACGAGATTATTTATGAAAATATCCTCAGAAATATCGAAGATATTTATGATGATATTTTAGAATTTCTAAGTTCGATGGTTGATGAAGAAGATTTTTCGCAAGATTTTAACATGAGTACGGAGCAAGATATTCGTTGAAGATTTCCTCGGATCCAGAATTACTTGGATTCTTTGAATATATGGTATGGTCCTTGTATTTGGCCTTGGTCTCCTTCATGGTTTGCTCAATCTGTTTTTCAGTACCAAATTTTCTATCGAGCGTTCCTAACACTCCCTTCTTTATCATCAAACTTTTGGCCATTTAGACCATCTACTATTTTTCTGTTTCCTCTGCATTTAATGCTACGATATTTGAATCATCGGTTATCAATCTGAGGTGGTTTCAGGAGAATTGTGTTTTTAGATAATTAAACGCTGATGGTAATATGGTGGAATATAAAAAGTTCCCCTATAACAATAAAAGAGCATGCATATATATCAAGGTTATAATAAGGTTGTTTCGAACGAAAAGTCAAAATTAACTTGCTGGAGCTGTGACAAAATTGGCTAATTTGAAAAGGAATTGCAAAGTTATTTTCGGTAATAACAATGCCAAAGGAGCTAGTACAAATATGTGTTAAATGTTTACTCAGATTCCGAATGTTTTCAGGTGCATAGCTATATGCATCAATCTTTTCTCCCGCAGATGAAGTGCGGTTGGTTCATCCTCTCGATTGAGGTGTTTTTAAGAATCATGAAAGGTTTGAACGCAGATTGTAATCGTTAAGATACAAATGAGGTTTAAGATGAAATCAAGTGGCAAACTTGAAGAATTGTTTAGTTTCATATGTTATAATCAATATTTAAATTCATTTTAATTGTCCAATATTGACAGTCCACAGTTAGTAGTCCACAATTTGTAGTTCAACAATTAATATATAGTTTAATATAGAATATTCGAATTAATTAATACGTATTCGTAACTCATTGTATACATGTCTCAGACTCGATCACAACTCAAAGTATATATATTATTATAGAATCAACCTCAACCATGTATAGCTAACTCCAGCATTACTGCATATAGAGTGTCTATGGTTATTCCAAATAATATATATAGATGCGTCGATATGATATGTGAAAACCTTGTATACGTGTCCCGATATTTAAAGTGTGTAAAATAAATAACAGAAATTAAATGACGATAAATAAAATTGCGAGATTATAAATTGCGATAATTAAATTGCGATAAATAAAATATAATCAGTTAGCTAGGAACAGTTAACTAGGAACAGTTAGCGTGGATTCTTAACAAAATTTCTCATAGTTAATTTGTTTATTTCTAACAAATTTTATTTTTTGTCCAATGTTTTCTTCATTATGCCACTTGTTGAATTCTGATAGGTCAAAATCCAAATATGAAATTAAATGAAAATGATTATCCTGCGGTGAACGGATACGTATATCTGTGGGTGTAAGTAGGATAGTAAATGACTGTTTAATTAGATTCGAAGAATGTACAGTGTTATTATTAATGTGAAATCTAAATATTTCTCGGGTATTACCTACCCGTTAAAATATTTTCACCATTAATCGTTTGTACAAAAGGATTTTTAATTACAACCTTTATGAAAATATACTTACATATATATTTTCTTCAGATGTAATCATGGATTTAATGAGCCAATATGATATTAAACTCATTTGATTTACCATTAGAACAAGAATATATAATCTCTAGAACATTAGAGATTGCATAATAGTCATGGCATACGAAGATAAATAATGTAGAATGTCATGTAGAACGATGATTATGCTCGAGGTACAGATTGTGATGTTGAAGCGGGTGATGCAGATGTTGTTGTTGTTGGTGATACTGTTGGTGTCAGTGTGATGTTTCGCGAGGTGTATATAAAATAGCTTATATTTTTACAGGGAAATACTATTAAATACGATACAATTTTACACAAGATATTTATTTATTTAGAGAATGGATATACTTAAACCTTGCTACAACACTTATAGGCAGTGTACCTAATCGTACAGTAGTGTAGTTTTTAGTAAGTCCGGTTCGTTCCACAGGGAATCTTTTTAAACAAAGCTTAACGCTATATTAGTTTACTTTTATAAAAATACAAATATATATATAAGTAATATTATTATTATAAAGGGGGGTTTTTACCGTTTAATGACCGGTTTGTCGATTTTAAAACTTTAGTCGCAGTTAAAACCAAATGTAAAATATTAAAAATAAATACAAGACTTAAATTAAAGCATAAAGTAAATAACGATAATGAAATTGCGAATAATAAAAATGCGATAAAATAAACTTGCGATAATTAAAAAGTACGATAATTAAAAGTGCAATTAAATACAATAACAATAAATAAAAATGCGATAATTATAAGTGCAATTAAATATAAAATAAAGGAAATTAAATATGAAATAAAAGAATTATGCTTATTTAAACTTCCGTAATCATGATGTTTGACGTGTTGATTTTAGTTTTATGCCCATGGGTTAATTGTCCTTTGTCCTGGATTATTTAATATGTCCATACGGATTTGTCCATAATAGTCCATCAGTCATAAATATAAAGAGCGAAAGCCTTCGTCAAATTATTCTTATTCCCGAAGTCAAATATTCCAACTAATTGGGGATTCGAATTGTAACAAGGTTTTAATACTTTGTTTAATGAATACACCAGGTTATCGACTGCGTGTAAACCAAGGTTTTACTACTTTGTTAACAATTACACCAATTACCCTTGAATGTAATTCACCCCTGTTTCAATAAGTCTATTAACTATTAATCCAGTTCCGTATCCGGTAAAATGAACAATAATTCGTACTTATAAATATCCCGCCCATCGTGTCTGATTAAGCGTATGTGGTTATATATAAATACGTCGAATTATAAGTTTGTATATTAAATTAACAAGGTATTGTTTAGTTAATATAAAACCCATTAATAGCCCATAGTCTAATTTCCACAAGTGTCGTTCTTTTGTCCAAACCCCAATTATGGTACAAAGCCCAATTACCCAATTTTAGTAATTAGCCCAACATCATGATTACTTCGGATTAAATAAGCATAATAATAACTTAGCTACGAGACATTAATGTAAAAAGGTTGAACATAACTTACAATGATTAAAAATAGCGTAGCGTTACACGGACAGAATTTCGACTTACACCCTTACAACATTCGCTAACATACCCTTATTATTAGGATTTAAAATTAAAATTAAAATTAAAATATAAATAATATATATATATATATATATATATATATATATATATATATATATATATATATATATATTACGTATATATTGAGAGAAGAAGGAAAAAAAAAGATGATTTTTTACGATCAGAATGAGCGAGCTTTATAGGGATTTTCAGAAATTGGGGTTCCGCGACTCGCGGCATTTTTGGCCTTCAAACTCTGCGAGTCGCGGAGTTTGCTTTTACAGCTCAGAGGAGTTTGGCTCTTTGTTTACCGACGGTTTTAAATAAATATAATATATTAAATAATTATAAGAATTATTTAAATATTATATTATATTTATGTACATAGTTGACTTGTAATTTTTAGTCCGTTGCGTCGAGCGTTGAGAGTTCACTCTGGTCCCGGTTCCGGATTTTCGAACGTCCTTGCGTACAATTTAATATCTTGTACTTTGCGTTTTAAATCTTGTACTCTAGTAATTTCGAGACGTTTCTTATCAATAATTGGAACCTCTTTGATTGTCTTTTGTACTTTTGAGCTTTTTGGTCGTTTGCGTCTTCAATTCGTCGAATCTGTCTTTTGTCTTCACCTTTTATTATTTAAACGAATATCACTTGTAAATAGAACAATTGCAACTAAAAGCTTGTCTTTCATGAGGAATAATGCTATGAAATATATGTTCTTTTTTAGCATTATCAAATATTTCCACACTTGAGCGTTGCTTGTCCTCAAGCAATATCGTCTTGAAATACTAGAATCACTTCTTTATTCTTCACACTTTGTACATCAGTGATTTCTATACGGCGGTATAAACAATGGTAGTAACGATATGGTTTACAGTCCCACATGACTATAAAAATTTAGATCCATTAAGGAAATTGGATCTTTATGAAAACATTTGATCTTTTGAAAATTAAATCTAGTTTTTACCCTAGATAAGTTTTCCGGAATAACCCTTCACCGGTGTTTGCAAAATATTTTTGTGGGTTTGGTGGGTTTCAGATTTGAAAATTTTAGCTCAAAACTTATGGTTTTGTGTCACCCACTTGCTAACCTTGTATTTGGAAAGCAACACGTCCAGTTTACTTGTCCCGTATATTACCTTTCGGTAAACTACCGTCTGGTTGTAAAGGAAAGCGTTGAACAAGCAACTGTTAAGGCAATGTCCCCTGACATTCTTTTAATTATGGTCTATAACGTGTCGGACGCAATTACTATCCTTGGTAAGAGAAATAGTAAAGCTCACCCTTATAATTTTTCGATCTGGCACAAGGTTCTGTCTTTGACCATGCTATGCAACCACCGTTCTTACGGTTGACACCCGATTTAGTTCAGGTGACCTAATGAATTCCAGGTGAATTCCTAGGATTTTACGTTCAATGGTAATGAACGCATTGAAAATAGGGTTTTCAGAAAACAAATCGGTTTGTAATTTTGATCAAAATATTTTCTCGTTCAAGCTCGAGTTTAGATATCATTGAATTCCATGAGTTTGAATTCTCAATCCTTTAGGTCAATCTCTAGGATTGAGTAATAACAGGCATAAAAGCTGATTTTTAATCTTTAAGGAGATTATCCTTTCTGGGGATCTGATTCATTAGTCTTATCCAGCTAATTTGCATGGTGCCCCCCCATTGTACGAGATAAATCCTTCTCATGGTTAGGATAAATCTGACCACTTGGCGACCCTGTTTAATGCTGAGGTCCGTGGATTTCCTGCTGATTTTAGTGATGACTTTTCTAGATTTTTCGTCAACCTACAGCTGGTCTGGACGACAACTTCATGACCTAAATCAAGAAGCGCGTGTCTTTTTCGGAAGACTTTACTTCCTTTTAATGATGGAATTGATTCATCGTGTAGATCCATCTCTTCTTTTCTTTCATCGGGTAAAACAGTTTAGTTTAGTCCAAAGCAAAAGTATTTTCAGTTATTTGTACAAAAATATGTGATATATGTTTTGAATAACTTGGAGAATTTTCCCACACTTGGCTTATATTTTCCTTTTTATCGTCCTCTATTCCATTTTAAATGAATTTTAACATTTTGGTTTGTTTCTCAATTTATGTCCTTTCCAAGGTTACAATAATTTCGGTGTTAAAACCTAGTTTTATCGTTCATAAATATGTATAAACATGATTTTGAGTTCATTTAATTGAAAATTTTGAAAAATTTTACTAGAATTGGGTAGTCAGTATATAAGACTAGGGCTGTTCTTTATTATCAGAGAGCACTAGATTCTAATACAACTACTGCTTTACTATTATTTTTAATGGTAACCAAGTGTATAAAGTAAAAATTTTAAAATCCGAAAGAATTTAACCCCTTCCCACACTTAAGATCTTGCAATGCCCTCATTTGCAAGAAATCAGTAACAATTTAAATTATTGAGGGTGATTTGTGTGAAAATGATTAAATTTTTACCAAAGTTTTCAAATATATTGGCGTTTGTTTGCTGAATGATAAATGGTGCACATCATTTGTTCATTCCGTCTTGTTGTTATTTCACATATATTTTGCATCTTGTCGTCAAAATTAGTTGCTTTTGCTGAACTTAATGTCAGTCTTTGAAAATGTGTTGTTTTACCCTGTTGTGTACATAAGATAAACTGCAAACATATATACATATTTTTGAAGTTTGGTATATTACCCCACATTCAAAAATTATTAAAATCTAAGAATAAAAGTTAGAAAATTATAAAAACTATTACAATATTAACATAAGTATTAAACGTATCAATATTACAAATTACAAAATAAATAAAACTAAGTAGACTAGGGATGATACTGGTACCAATAGGGGTTCCAAGCATAACCATAGGTGCTATAGAATGCTTCGGCAGGGTTATACGTAGGATACGGTGGTTGCATCTCTATAGACCAGGGAGGGAATATGGGTTTTGGTGTAGGAATATAGTTTCTACCTATATATTGGCAATGAGCTATGATTTGGTTCTGATGAACTTGCCAATCTTTAAATGCTCTCTGTCTAGCATTTTCGTACTCCTGTGAAGCTATAAACCTTTGCATTTCTTGCATCACATTTCCCCCTCCTACATTACCTTGCTGTTGGTTTCTCTCAACCTGTGGATGTCTACCATGGTATTGTACTGCGGCGTTATTTCGCCTCTTCAAAACTTTCGCACCATGGTATACATTTAAACCTATAGTATCACGGGGTTCTGGTTCTTCCACTAATAATCCCCCCCGACTTATATCCACACCGAGATATTCAGCAATCAAAGTAATAAAAATACCACCTCCTATTATGCTATGCGGTCGCATCCCCCTAACCATAGCTGATAAATAATAACCCACATAATAAGGTATACTTACAGCGCTTTGTGGGTCTCGAATACACATATGGTAAAACAAATCCTGTTCATTTACCTTTTCCTTGTTCTTACCTCTTTGTGTAATCGAATTAGCTAAAAACCTATGAATCACTCTTAATTCAGCTCTATCTATATCCAAATAAGAGTAATTTCCCCCTTTGAAACGGTGATGGCTTATCATTTGACTCCACACACCGTGTGTATCAAAATTTTCATCTATCTTTCTACCGTTTAGTATCAACCCTCTACAATCGGCAGATGCTAACTCCTCAGGCGTATATATACGTAAAGCCTGAGCCATGTCTAGTAAAGACATGTGGCGCATCGAACCTCCTAACAAAAATCTAATAAATGATCGGTCGGTTAAACTAGCTACCCGATCATTCAACTCTATACTACATAACAATTCTTCACACCATACTTTATATACAGGTCTACGCATGGTGAATAAACGTACCCAGTCATTAAAAGTAGAATTACCATACCTCTGTACAAGTAATTCCCTAATTGGCCCGGCCAATTCTACAGCTTCTAAGGGTCCCCATTCTATGACCCTAGGTACCTCAACAACCTTAGAATGAAGAGTATGCAAACCCCTTTGGTATTTTGGATAATCAATCCAAAGTCTGTCAAATCTCAGGTTCGGGTGCAACTCTTCCAAGTGCATATCAGAAAATGTCATGACTGGATGAGGTATATCCTGC
This sequence comes from Rutidosis leptorrhynchoides, assembly GCF_046630445.1. NCBI lineage: Eukaryota > Viridiplantae > Streptophyta > Magnoliopsida > Asterales > Asteraceae > Rutidosis > Rutidosis leptorrhynchoides. The sequence continues at coordinate 340,742,022 of NC_092339.1, read as the reverse complement.
TTGTAGTAGTTATCCACCTCCTGTTGTTCCGCATTCTCAGCAGGAGCATTGTGAGCTTGGGATGAAGATTCACCCCTTTCAGTCTCCAAAACACATCAAACACAATTTTTATGCATCCAAATATGCATTAGTGTCAGCAAAATCATCAATCAAAATAATTACAATGACATGATCAATTTATATCAAACTTAAACTTATTTTCACATTTTTATCAAATCTACACTTTTTCAAATAAGCATATACGAAAATGTTCACCAAGTTCATAAGCATTCAACTCAAATAACATGTCAAAATAATCATTACTAGCAATTAAACAAGTTTCAAATGGCATTATCTCTCAAAAATCAAGTTCATGAATTTTAGACTTGAAAAAGTCCACTTTAATTCTCAAAATCATGTTTAGGCTCAAAGTTTGGATCATTTAACTACCTAAACATGTTACACTACTTAATTTAGCAACAATTCATGACAAAAATCGGCCATAACCTGTTTATATTAAAAAGCCCCAAATTTGCTCAAGAACACAAACCCTAGATTACTCAAAATTCGAAGTTTAAGGCTTCTAATCATGTTAAATAGCATCAATCTAGGTTATACAAGCATAATACATAAACAATTTAAGCATAATTACACTAAAAAGCATCAAAATCAAATTGGGGGAAAAATTGCTCAAGAACACAAATTTCGGATTAAATGGTGTTTAGGTGTAGAAATTTACCGTTTTTCTTGAGTAATTCCTAGATAGCATCCTTCTCAACATGATTTTAGTAAAAGATTTGATGATTAACGGTTAAAAATTGTGATTTTGGGGGTGTTTTTGTGGGTTTTTTCGGCAGTTTTTTCGCTGTGTTTTGTGTTGTGGGTTGTGAATTGAGCTGTTCTGCGTTTTTATTTTTTTCTGTATTTTGGTCTTCCCGCGACTCGCGGCATTTAAGCCTTCAAACTCCGCGAGTCGCGGAGTTTGGTTTTTTTTTTTTTTTTATTATATATCTTATACTAACTAAAACAATTAAGTAATTAATTTTAAAATTTTGTTTCCCTTGTTATTTAGGACGAGGTCGTTTCGGATCGATGTCCTAGTCCGTCCTTCGACAAAATTTTAAAATTTGTCTTTGTGTAGCGATTGTTTTAAAAGCTAAGATTTTTTTTGGGTTTTTTCAGAATGGGGGGAGAAGACTAGTTCTTTAGGGTCTGCTAGGGAAAGACCATTTGGGTTCTATTTTCGAGAACTACACGAAAACGGACAATCTAACTCTAACAGAAATACATAAACCCCTTGATTCTCCCCACACTTAGTCAGCTGTGGTGTCGAAATTGTGATTAACATTATTTTCAATTGAATCATCAACAACTTGTATATCTTTGACTTTTACTTCAATCCATTCGTTGATTTCCTCCGTAACTTTCACAAATTCAACTAACATTGCCTTTTCTTTTGACGATAAATTGGATATTAATCAGTTATATAACTTAAAGTTTCCTTTTATCTTAGCATCGTGAATCCTTTTATAAAGTTTCTTCGTTGAACTGTTAAAAATGGGTTCATCTAATTTCGTATCATCAACGACATTCTTTGTGATTGGATCATCATTAAGTGTTTCTTCATCTTCCCCACACTTATGCATTTTTATTGGTCTAACAGTTTTGGTTTGTGGAGATCTAAACTTTTGGTTCACAAAGGTGATCGATGTATCACCATCCCTAAGTGTTATTCTACCTTCTCTTACATCAATGAATGCCTCGGTGGTTGCTAAAAATGGGCGACCTAGAATTAGAGGAATATCAAGGTTTTCCTCCATATTAATCACTATGAAGTTTGCAACAAAGGTCAAACTTCCCACGTTAACAAGTAAATTATCTGCTATTCTAACCGGGTGTTTAATGGTTTGGTCAAATGATTGAACACCTATTTTGGTTGGTTTTAATTTACCCATGCCTAATCTTTTGTATAAGGAAAGAGGCATAATATTTGCACTTGCTCCTAAATCTGCGAGTCCATTATATACAGCACCATCATTAAGTAAGCAAGAAATGATAAATTCACCCTGGTCTCCTGCTTTAGTAAGTCGAGTTGGTTTGTAAACCTTTTTCGGGTGTTCTTTCCTTGGTTCTTTCATTTCTATTTGAATTTCTTGTTCACATTTTTCTTCGTTTCTTGGAATGGGAGGTTTGTATAGGAATTATTTTTCATCACTCAAATTTGAATCCTCCCTATATTCCAGTTTTGATTTTTCATATGTTGTTGATAACATATTTATGTTTTCATTTTGAAGGTTTTCTTGGGTGGTGAAATTATGATTAACTTCATTGTCAACTTCCATCGGACCATGTATGTAATGTTTAACTCTGTGACCATTAACTTTAAATTCAATCCCATTTGAATTTATTAATTCTATCATTCCGTATGGGAAAACTCTTTTGACTATGAATGGTCCAGACCATCTTGATTTCAATTTTCCTGGAAATAGCTTGAATCGTGAATTGAAAAGAAGAACTCTGTCTCCTTCCTTAAATTCTTTTGAACTTCTGATTCTTTTATCATGCCATTTCTTCGTTCTTTCTTTATAGATTAACGAATTATCGTATGCTTCATGTCTTAATTCTTCTAATTCGTTTAATTGACTTAATCGTAGACGTCCGGCTTCATGTAAATCAAGATTACATGTCTTTAGAGCCCAAAATGCTTTGTGTTCAATTTCTACTGGAAGATGACATGCTTTTCCATAAACAAGTCTAAAAGGTGTGGTTCCAATTGGAGTTTTGTAGGCTGTTCTAAAAGCCCAGAGTGCATCCTCCAATTTAATGGACCATTCCTTCGGATTTGATCCTACGGTTTTCTCTAGAATACGTTTTAAAGCTCGGTTGGTATTTTCAACTTGTCCACTTGTTTGTGGATGATATGCGGTGGAGATTTTATGAGTTACTCCATATCTTTTAAGAACTTTCTCAAGTTGATTATTACAGAAATGAGTACCCCGATCACTTATTAAAGCTTTCGGTGTTCCAAACCTTGCAAAAAGACGTTTTAAAAAGTTGACTACAACTCGTGCATCGTTAGTTGGGAGAGCTTGTGCTTCCGCCCATTTAGATACATAATCAATGGCTACGAGTATATATAGATTTTTATGAGATTTTGGAAATGGTCCCATAAAGTCAATACCCCAAATGTCAAATACTTCACATACTTGTATGACATTTTGTGGCATTTCATCACGTTGACTTATTTTTTCGGCCCTTTGACAAGCATCACAGGATTTGCAAAGAAGGTGTGCGTCTTTGTAAATTGTAGGCCAATAGAATCCAGCATCATAAACTTTTCTTGCTGTTAGTTGAGGCCCATAATGCCCTCCTGTTGGTCCTGTGTGACAATGGTTTAATATTTTACTAGCTTCATCCCCAAATACACATCGGCGTATTATTCCATCGGGACAACTTTTAAACAGATGTGGATCTTCCCAGAAATAGTGTTTTATATCACTGAAGAATTTCTTTCGTCTTTGGTACGATAATCCTTTTTCAAGGAATCCACAAACTAAGTAGTTTGCATAGTCTGCAAACCATGGGATTTCTTTATAATCTATCTTCAATAGATATTCATCAGGAAAGTTGTCTTGTATGGCCGATTCATTTAGAACTTCTAATTCGAGATTTTCAAGACGAGAAAGATGATCAGCGGTGAGATTTTCTGCTCCTCTTTTATCTCGGATTTCAATATCAAACTCTTGTAAGATTAAGATCCAACGGATTAATCTTGGTTTAGCATCTTGTTTCGAAAATAGGTATCTAAGAGCAGAATGGTCGGTATAGACCACCGTTTTTGCTAGAACGAGATATGATCGAAATTTGTCAAAAGCAAAGACAATAGCAAGGAGTTCTTTTTCAGTAGTTGTATAGTTTGTTTGTGCTCCTTGTAATGTCTTACTAGCATAATATATAGGTTGAAATCGTTTTTCAATCCTTTGTCCTAAAACGGCTCCCATTGCAAAATCACTTGCATCGCACATTAGTTCAAATGGTAGATTCCAATTTGGTGTTATCATGATCGGCGCATTAGTGAGTTTGTCTTTAAGAATATTAAAAGATTTGATACACTCATCTAAAAAGATGAATGGAGCATCCTTTTCTAGGAGTTTATTCATAGGAGTGGCAATTTTAGAAAAATCTTTTATGAAACGTCGGTAAAAACCGGCATGCCCTAGAAAACTCCTAACTCCTCTAACATTGGTAGGATGTGGAAGTTTAGCAATTACATCTACTTTAGCTCTATCCACTTCAATTCCTTCTTTTGAAATTTTATGTCCAAGAATGATGCCTTCTTTAACCATGAAATGGCATTTCTCCCAATTAAGTACTAGATTTGTGTGATGACCCAGAAATTTCGACTAAATTTAAACTAAATCTTTGTATGATTAACGTTTCCGACACGATAAGCAAAGTCTATGAAGTTGAATCTCAAAATTTTGAACTATTCAAATACCCTTCGATTGTTCTCAACGATTCGCGAACAATTATATGTAAATAGATACATATATATACTATAACTTGAAAAGGTAACAATGTATTAATTGTTTGATACCGTACATTAAACTTATTGGTTAAATATCTATTTGAATGTATATGATAAGTTGAAATATTTATTTTTAAAATTTATTTATAAATAACTTCCAATGTGTATTTTAAAACTGATTTATGTATATTAAAAAGATATATACATATATATAATAAACGATAGTAACATTCGTTTATTGATTCGATTGATATTTAGATAAGTTAACTAAAGCGTTTAAGATGAACCAGTTAAACACTAAAATGCTACGGTGTTTTCGAAAATCACTATTTGCTACAGTGAAATTGACTTTGCTACAGTGAATTGCTACAGTAAAAATTGACTTTGCTACAGTGAATTTGCTACAGTAAAACACTATTTCAAAATGAAAATGTATATATTATATATATATTAACAAATAGCGAGACGATGATTTATAGAAGTAAATGACCAAAATATTTGAAAGTTTAAGATATACTTTGAGTGATATAATTTATGGATAATTTAAGGCTATATTTTGACAAAGGTACGTGTCCCAAAATGTAAATTACAAGTTTTTTCAGCGAATGAAGGGACACTAGAAAAATCGGAACCGGGACATAAGTCGCGTGATGACGTACGACTTATCGGAACAAAAATTACAAGTCAACTATGCACGTGAATTTAATATAATATATAATTAATTATTTAAATTATATATATTATATTAATATTTAATTATGTCGACAAGAATAAAAACAAAAAGATGTGAGCTGGAAATTGGTCCCATGCGATCGCATGGGAATAACCCATTAAAGTCATGCGATCGCATGGCTAAGGGGGACAGGCCACATCTATAAATTCAAGCGTTTTTTCTGATTTCTAATTCATATTTTTTTTTCTTTATTTACTCCGTAATATTATTTATTATTATTATTATTATTATTATTATTATTATTATTAATAAGATTATTATTAATCTTATTATTTTTATTATTAGTATTATTATTTATGCAATACAAAAATAATAATGTACATAAAATATTACGACGGAGTGCTGTCCAAGTAATTTTCAAAACGGGTTTTCGAGCAAGCTAGAGCTAAGGAAATTATGGGTTATTGCCAAGAAGGTTATGGGTAATTTTTGGGGGTATTTTTGTGAATCAAACCTCGTGCTTATTATCTCCAATGCGTCTACGTGCTTTCCTGCAATAATGTATATCAATATTAAACTGTGAGTTTCATAAGATCCCTTTTACTCTCTACATTTTTGGGCTGAGAATACATGCAAATGCTTTATTAATCGATATACAATATTTATATGTGTGAGTTTCATTTGCTCCCTTTTTAATTGCTTTTGCAATCTATATTTTTGGGCTGAGAATACATGCACTTTATTTTAAACGCAATGGATACAAGTACATACTAAATTCTACACTGAGTTTGAACCGAAAATCCCTTAGCTTTGGTAACTAGTAACTGCCGGTTATAAGAACTGGTGGGCGCGAGTAGTTATATATGGTTCCATAGGGCTTGATATCCCCGTCCGAGCTAGAGCACTAGCCTTTTAACGGACGTATGCTATTTGAGAAACGTACACGTTGGTTTGCGTGTATTATTAAGATGATTATACAAAGGGTACAAATTATATTATAACGTTAAAGCTTAGTTACCAGGGTGCTCAATTTTGTAGAATATTTTGATAAACGTTTCTGGATGAAACAACTGAAATCTTGTGATCCACCTTTATACACAGATTATGCGAAACATTAAAACTATGAACTCACCAACCTTTGTGTTGACACTTGTTAGCATGTTTATTCTCAGGTTTCCTAGAAGTCTTCCGCTGTTGCTTATATGTTAGACAAGCTATGTGCATGGAGTCTTACATGACATACTTTTCAAGGAAACGTTGCATTCACCAAATTATCACCATGTATCTTATTTTGACTGCATTGTCAACGGAAGTACTATTGTAAACTATTATTTATGGTGATTGTCTATATGTAGAAATCATCAGATGTCGCAAAACCTTTGATTTAAATATTCATTTATGGTGTGCCTTTTCAAAAGAATGCAATGTTTACAAAACGTATCATATAGAGGTCAAATACCTTGCAATGAAATCAATGAATGACGTATTGTCCATATGGATTTGGAGCGATCGTCACAATTTGATTGTTCGCATCTAATTAGCATTCGTTCAAGATTAACTAGACATGATTCAAATGTATCACCGAAGACTGAAAAGTCATCCATGAATACTTCCATGCATTCTTCTATCATGTCATGAAAAATCGCCATCATACACCTTTGAAAGGTTGCAGGGGCGTTGCAAAGTCCAAATGGCATGCGTTTGTAAGCAAAAGTACCATAAGGGCACATGAATGTGGTTTTCTCTTGGTCCTCGGGTGCTATTGGAATTTGAAAATATCCGGAAAATCCATCTAGAAAACAATAGTAACTATTTTCGGCTAATCTTTCCAACATTTGATCTATGAAAGGTAAGGGAAAGTGATCTTTTCTGGTGGCGTCATTTAATTTTCTATAATCAATACACACACGCCATTCTGTTACAGTCCTAGTAGGAATAAGCTCATTTTTCTCATTTGTAATAACAGTCATGCCACCCTTCTTAGGCACGCATTGAATTGGGCTTACCCATGGACTATCAGAAATTGGATAAATTAAACCTGCATCTAGCAGTTTAATAATCTCTTTCTTAACTACATCTTGCATATTAGGATTTAGTCTTCGTTGGCGTTGCACATACGTTTTATGACCTTCTTCCATAAGGATTTTATGTGTGCAATACGAAGGACTTATTCCTTTAATATCATGAATCTTCCATGCAATGGCTGGTTTATGGGCTTTCAACACAGAAATGAGTTGTGATTTCTCATTTTCAGTAAGAGAAGACGATATTATTACAGGTAATTCAGATTCACCATGTAAATAAGCGTATTCCAAATGGTTTGGAAGTGGCTTTAACTCTAATTTCGGAGGTTCTTCTATCGATGATTTGTATCGATATCTGTCTTCTTCTTTTAGCATTTGAATTTCTTCTGTTGTTGGTTCATATCCATTAGCTATAAGTGTAGCTAACATTTCAGCTTCATCAATTGGTTCATTACCTTCTCCTAAAGAACATTCTCCTGTTCCTTGTAATTCTGGAAATTCTTCTAATAATTCTGCATGTGCATCTATAGTTTGAATATAATAACATGTATCATCTGCAGATTGCGGTTGTTGCATTGCTCTATCAACTGAAAAGGTAACACTCTCATCCTCTATACTTAGGGTCAGTTTCTTACCGAACACGTCTATCATTGCTTTAGCCGTGTTTAAGAATGGTCTTCCTAATATGAGAGGAACTTGAGAATCTTCTTCCATGTCCAGAACAACAAAATCTACTGGAAATACTAAAGTACCAACTTTAACTAGCATGTTCTCTATTATCCCTCTAGGATATTTTATTGATCTATCGGCTAGTTTTATGCTTATTCTGGTTAGTTTCAATTCTCCAAGGTCTAGTTTAGCGTATAGTGAATACGGCATTAGATTTATACTAGCACCTAAGTCTGCCAATGCTTCTATTGAACTAAGACTACCCAGAAAACATAGAATTGTGAAACTTCCTGGATCAGATAATTTTTCTGGTATCTTATTCAACAGCACTGCTGAACAATTAGCATTCATAGTAACAGCCGAGAGTTCTTCCATTTTCTTTCTATTTGAGATTAGATCTTTCAAGAATTTAGCATATCTAGGCATTCCTGAAATTACATCAATGAAAGGAAGATTTACATTTATCTGTTTAAACATATCCAAGAATTTGGATTGCTCGGCTTCAAGTTTCTCTTTCTTCATTTTACTCGGGCAAGGAAGTGGTTGTTGGTATGGTTTAACATAAGGTTTAACCTTAACTGTGTTATCTTCATTAACCTTTTCAACTACCGGTTCTTTTTCCTTATCTTGATCAGGTTGTGGTTCTTGTGGAGTAGGAATAGCTTCATCAGAAGTTACAGGTATTTCAGGTGGTTTAAGTGTTGTACCACTTCTTGTGGTAATGGCTTTAGCTGTTTCATTCCGGGGGTTAGCATTTGTATCACTAGGTAGACTTCCCGGTTTTCTTTCACCTATTAACCTTGCTAGGTTACTTACTTCTTGTTCCAGATTTTGAATAGAAGCTTGTTGATTTCTAAATGCTTGAGCATTTTGTTCACTAGTTTGTTTCTGAGATGTGAAAAACTGCGTTTGAGTTTCAACTAGCTTCGTCATCATATCTTCTAAATTCGGCTTTTTATCATCGGTTTGTTGTGGTGGTTTGTTTTGAAAATTAGGTCTTTGCAGATTGTAAGTATTATTGGATACTTGTTGATTGCTAGGACCTTGTTGGTTGTTGTATGGAATATTTCGGTTATAATTCTGGTTTTGATTGTAAATCGGTCTTGGCGGTTGATAATTATTCTGATAATTATTTCCAGGCCTTTGGTTTATGTATGAAATATTCTCTCTTTGTTCCTTTGTTAATTCAATACTGAGACAATCTTTTGTCAAATGTGGTCCTCCACACTGCTCACAACTAATTCGTATTGAGTGAATATCTTTAGTCATCTTTTCCATTCGTCTCTCCACAGCATCTATCTTTGCGGAAATGGAATCTAAGTCATGGCTAGAATCGGCTCTAGCTGCTTTAGATGATCTAACGATATCTTTTTCTTGGTGCCACTCATGTGAGTGGGAAGCAGTGTTATCAATAATTTTGTAAGCATCAGTTTCGGTTTTCTTCATAATAGAACCACCAGCTGCTATATCTATGTCTTTTCTTGTAGTGATGTCGTATCCTTGGTAGAATATTTGTACTATTTGACAGGTGTCTAAACCATGTTGCGGACATCCTCTTAACAACTTTCCATATCTTGTCCACGCCTCATATAGAGTTTCATTTGGCTTCTGTGTGAACGTAACAATTTCTGCTTGAAGTCTTACGGCTTTAGATGCAGGAAAGAATTGTTTAAGAAATTTTTCAACTAAAACGTCCCATGTATCAATCGCCCCTTCAGGTAACGATTCCAACCAATCTTTGGCTTCTCCCTTTAAAGTCCAGGGAAATAACATGAGATATATCTGTTCATCTTCCACTTCTCTTATTTTAAAGAGTGTGCAGATTCTATTAAAGGTACGTAGATGTTCATTTGGATCTTCCTTCGGCGCACCACTAAATTGGCATTGATTAGTCACCATGTGTAGAATTTGTCCTTTGATTTCATAATCTGGCGCATTAATGTCTGGATGAGTAATTGCGTGTCCTTGGCCAGTGCGTTTAGCTCTCATTCGGTCTTCCATACTTAAAGGTTCCAGATTCTCCATAATTGAACTTGTTGAATCGGAATCACTAGAGGATTCTGATTTAATGGTTCGTTCCTCAACAATCTCTGTTTGTATGATTGGTGGTTCCGGAGGAAAGTTTAGTGGTTCAGGATCTACGAATCGTTCCTGAATATTCTCCGGATTCTCAATTGTGAGGTCGGGTTCAAAAAATGGATTATCGGAAATTTGAACTGAAGTACTTGGTCGACTGGATGACGATTCTAAAGAGAAATCAACGGCGGTAATATTTGCTAAATGTCTTGATCTAGTTACAGGTGGTGAACGTACAAAAGGTGGTGAACGTCTTGCTCGGTGCATTCACTGAATATCCTATTAATTTTAAAAAGGAAAGAAAAATTATAATAAGTTATCCAATCAATAGACTTTTCTGATTTTGCCCACGTTTCGAATAGCCAAAAGATGCAGCAGAGGGGCAGGATTCGTTTGGTCTCAATATAATTGAGGACTGTTTGGCTCCAATAACCAGGTCCACGTACAAATCCAACTATTACTACGAACCAGAAAATTTTGATGTCTATCAATTTAATCACTTAAAATAAATTTTCGTAATTTTAAGAAATTTAGATAAGAAGTAGAATAAAAATCTATGTCCTAAAAACTAGAATAGCGAGAAATAAGAAAGAAAAAGAGCGTGTCGAAAAAAGGTCGAAAAAGAAAAATGGTTGAAAAATAAAAGGTGACGGAAAAATAAAAGAAACTTATAAAACTTAAAACACTTGACTAACCTAACCTTATTACTACAACTAACTTAAAATTATAATTGCAAATTGAGATTACTAATTGGAATGATAATTGATACATAGGTAAAAGTCGTCTAAAAATATTAAAGCTTAAAGGAAAAACTAAATCCCAAATGGAAATAACTTAAAAAGAAATTAAAACTTAAAAAGGCGTCGCAAAATTCTAAAGTACCTAAATCTTAGTCTAAAGAAAAAGCACTTAAGGAATTCTACGGCAAAGCCTAAAAATCTAGAAGTAAAAATAACTACGGCAAAAACTAAGTTTAAAACTAAATATGAGCGAAAAATACAAATATTACGCTAAAACAATTAAAAAGGGATAAAACATAAAAATATACAAAAGTTGTAAAAAGTACAAATTTTATAAAAATATTATTTTTATATTATTTATTTAATAAAACTACTAATTTTATAATTTAATTAAACTAATTTAACAAATAAAACAAATTAAATAAAAAGTAAAACTTAAAATAAAACTAATTATAATAATAATAATAATTAGGGTTAAATAATAATAATAATAATTAATTACCCCGTAATTAATTCAGTTTAGGGTTTTTGTCGCGTGTCAAAATTACTCCGCGAGTCGCGGTATTCAAAGCATCAAACCCCGCGAGTCGCGGGGTTCAGAAATTAAAACCTGGAACAGTTTAAAACTGACGCGTTTTTTTTATTATTATTTTTATTTTCTGTTTTTAATTTTTCTGTTTATATAAAAAAAATATGTGTATAATAAAAACTTATATTTAAAACAAAACTAGAATAAAAAATAGACTACTTTATAATTTTAAAAAATCTTAAAGCTAGATATATATATATATATATATATATATATATATATATATATATATATATATATATATATATATATATATATATATATTTTTTTTTTTTTCGTTTTTTTATATTTAATAAATATATTTATAAAATAAATTAAATAAAACTTATATTTTTACAAACTAAAGAAACTTTATAAAACTTAAATATTTAACAAAATCCTAAAAATATTTATATTTTTGTTTTTCTTTTTATATTTTCGAATATTTTAAACGTATTTTTATAAAAACGAATTTTAATAAAAGTAAACTAAAAATATTTTTTTTGTTATTATTAGCGTTGAGCTTCCGGCTTTTAAGAGTATTCCCCTGCAGCGGCGCCAAAAATAACTTGATGTTTCGCGAGGTGTATATAAAATAGCTTATATTTTTACAGGGAAATACTATTAAATACGATACAATTTTACACAAGATATTTATTTATTTAGAGAATGGATATACTTAAACCTTGCTACAACACTTATAGGCAGTGTACCTAATCGTACAGTAGTGTAGTTTTTAGTAAGTCCGGTTCGTTCCACAGGGAATCTTTTTAAACAAAGCTTAACGCTATATTAGTTTACTTTTATAAAAATACAAATATATATATAAGTAATATTATTATTATAAAGGGGGGTTTTTACCGTTTAATGACCGGTTTGTCGATTTTAAAACTTTAGTCGCAGTTAAAACCAAATGTAAAATATTAAAAATAAATACAAGACTTAAATTAAAGCATAAAGTAAATAACGATAATGAAATTGCGAATAATAAAAATGCGATAAAATAAACTTGCGATAATTAAAAAGTACGATAATTAAAAGTGCAATTAAATACAATAACAATAAATAAAAATGCGATAATTAGAAGTGCAATTAAATATAAAATAAAGGAAATTAAATATGAAATAAAAGAATTATGCTTATTTAAACTTCCGTAATCATGATGTTTGACGTGTTGATTTTAGTTTTATGCCCATGGGTTAATTGTCCTTTGTCCTGGATTATTTAATATGTCCATACGAATTTGTCCATAATAGTCCATCAGTCATAAATATAAAGAGCGAAAGCCTTCGTCAAATTATTCTTATTCCCGAAGTCAAATATTCCAACTAATTGGGGATTCGAATTGTAACAAGGTTTTAATACTTTGTTTAATGAATACACCAGGTTATCGACTGCGTGTAAACCAAGGTTTTACTACTTTGTTAACAATTACACCAATTACCCTTGAATGTAATTCACCCCTGTTTCAACAAGTCTATTAACTATTAATCCAGTTCCGTATCCGGTAAAATGAACAATAATTCGTACTTATAAATATCCCGCCCATCGTGTCCGATTAAGCGTATGTGGTTATATATAAATACGTCGAATTATAAGTTTGTATATTAAATTAACAAGGTATTGTTTAGTTAATATAAAACCCATTAATAGCCCATAGTCTAATTTCCACAAGTGTCGTTCTTTTGTCCAAACCCCAATTATGGTACAAAGCCCAATTACCCAATTTTAGTAATTAGCCCAACATCATGATTACTTCGGATTAAATAAGCATAATAATAACTTAGCTACGAGACATTAATGTAAAAAGGTTGAACATAACTTACAATGATTAAAAATAGCGTAGCGTTACACGGACAGAATTTCGACTTACACCCTTACAACATTCGCTAACATACCCTTATTATTAGGATTTAAAATTAAAATTAAAATTAAAATATAAATTATATATATATATTACGTATATATTGAGAGAAGAAGGAAAAAAAAGATGATTTTTTACGATCAGAATGCGCGAGCTTTATAGGGATTTTCAGAAATTGGGGCTCCGCGACTCGCGGCATTTTTGGCCTTCAAACTCCGCGAGTCGCGGAGTTTGCTTTTACAGCTCAGAGGAGTTTGGCTCTTTGTTTACCGACGGTTTTAAATAAATATAATATATTAAATAATTATAAGAATTATTTAAATATTATATTATATTTATGTGCATAGTTGACTTGTAATTTTTAGTCCGTTGCGTCGAGCGTTGAGAGTTGACTCTGGTCCCGGTTCCGGATTTTCGAACGTCCTTGCGTACAATTTAATATCTTGTACTTTGCGTTTTAAATCTTGTACTCTTGTAATTTCGAGACGTTTCTTATAAATAATTGGAACCTCTTTGATTGTCTTTTGTACTTTTGAGCTTTTTGGTCGTTTGCGTCTTCAATTCGTCGAATCTGTCTTTTGTCTTCAACTTTTATTATTTAAACGAATATCACTTGTAAATAGAACAATTGCAACTAAAAGCTTGTCTTTCTTGAGGAATAATGCTATGAAATATATGTTCGTTTTTAGCATTATCACAGTGATGTTGCTGAAGCTGGTAAATTTTGCACCATATTCTCCAAATTGATTACTCGAGCGCGAAGTTCGTTGACTTCTTCTATTATTCTGGGATGATTATCGGTCGGAACGAGCGGACGAATAAAATCTAAAATTAGAGATAGTATATAATCGTGACGGGATACTATGGAAATGAGAGAGAAAATAGTATTACGAACAAGTTCGCCGGTAAGTGCTTCAGGTTCTTCGCCAAGAGGGTGATTTGGTTGGTGGAAAGGATCGCCTTCTTCGCGTCTCCATTGATTAAGTTGACTACGAACCCATCAGATGAATTGGGGATGGCTGATTGGTTGATTCATTCTGGTGACACTGCTTTCGGAGCTTAGGTGAAACTCATGTAGGAATAGCTGTCGGAATTCGAGGAATTCGAACTGGTTGAGGGATTTATCTCGTACAATCAGATGACAGATTTTCGATAAGAAATAGATTATAGGATGTAGATTAGTACCCTGCAATACATAATTTACATATGCATATATAATACTAAAATCCCATAAGTTACGGAGGAATCTACGGAAGCTGTCAGGCAAAGGTAACAATAACAGATACGCTAAGATATGAATTCATCTATACACTGTCTATGCAATAGAGGCAGTATGACATGTCTAGACTTTAAGGATAATAAGCAAATAATTTTCGACACTAAATGATAAGCAAAACTTTTGACATGCAGACACTGTCGAAGTCCAGACTCACTAATGCATCTAAGCAACTATCAGTTAGATACACTAATGCAAGACCTGGTTCTCTAAGACCACCGCTCTGTTACCAACTTTCATGACCCGTCCTAATCAATCAGGACGAATACATTACATCTGGTTACATCGCGAGGTACTTGACCTCTATATGATACATTTTACAAACATTGTATTCGTTTTTAAAAGACGACATTTCTTTACATCGAAAGTTGACAGCATGCATACCATTTCATAATACATCCAACTATAATTGACTTAATAATAATCTTGATGAACTCAATGACTCGAATACAACGTCTTTTGAAATATGTCATGAATGACTCCAAGTAATATTTCTAAAATGTGCAAATGCACAGCGGAAGATTTCTTTCAAACCTGAGAATAAACATGCTTTCAAGTGTCAACCAAAAGGTTGGTGAGTTCATAGGTTTATCGTAATCAATCATTTCCATATTTTAATAGACCACAAGATTTCATTTTTTCATAAACATCATTCTCATATCAGGCATTTCGTAAACTGCATAGAGATAAAAATCATTCATATGGTGAACACTTGGTAACCGACATTAACAAGATGCATATAGAATATCCCCATCATTCCGGGACACCCATCAGACATGATAATTTCGAAGTACTAAAGCATTCCAAATTCCAGAATGGGGCTTGTTGGGCCCGATAGATCTATCTTTAGGATTCGCGTCAATTAAGGGTGCACTAATTCTCAAAATTAGTGATGTTCCCTAATTCTTAGATTACCAGGCTAAAAGGGGCATATTCGGCTTCGATCCATTCAACCATATAATGTAGTTTCGATTACTTGTGTCTATTTCGTAAAACATTTATAAAAGCGCATGTATTCTCAGTCCCAAAAAATATATATTGCAAAAGCATTTTAAAAGGGAGCAAATGAAACTCACAATACTGTATTTTGTAGTAAAAATATACATATGATGACATTGAACAATGCAAGATTGGCCTTGGATTCACAAACCTATATCATTTGTTTATTTAATAATACACATAATGGAAAATTACATAATTTCATTTGTATATATTATATATATATTTGTAGTTATATAGAATTTACACTAAATTTGATTTAGAGACGTATACTTATATTATATCTTAAATTATATGTTATATATATTTATTTTGTATATCTATTTAAAATGATTAATATCTATATATTTAGTTATATTAATATATCTATATATTATATATATGATTAGTATTATAGTAAAAAAAATATCATTAGTTTGTTATATATAACTATTTATATAAGTAATGTTAATATTTTTGATATAAAGTTATATGAAATATTAATACAATTATCGTATGCGTAATAAATATATTTTATGTACAAAATATTTATCTGTTTAAAAATGATATTTTTAATAATAATGATTTACTAATAATAATAATAATTTTATTAATAATGATAATACTAAAAATGATATTAATATTAACATTAATTTTATTATTAATAATAAGAATGAAGTAATAATAATAATAATATTAGTATAAAAACTATATTTTTATCTTGTAACCACATTTAATATATAATTAATATACAATTTATTAATTTATGTAATATTTAATAATTACATAATACATTATATGATAACATTTATTGAATATTTAATGTTTATACATTTTATGTATTACAATATAATCTTGTTTAGAAATCATATATATATATATATATATATATATATATATATATATATATATATATATATATATATATATATATATATATATATATATATATATATATATATAAATTACTATACATATACAATTATGTTTTAAATGCTAAATAGATAATTAATTACATATATTAAATAATTAACCTCAAAGTATAACATTATACATTTAATATTTTATTTTAACAATGTTGGCAAATTATGTTTGAACTATTTATATACAATATACTATACATATTCAAAATAACAAGCTTTATATTTAAAGTTATCTTTCATAATAACTAAATTACTTAATAGCTCATTAATATATATAATATAATTATTTACATAAATAATTATTTATATTTACATTTCTGTTTACAATTAAAGGTTCATGAATCGTCGAGAGTAGTCGAGGGGTAATTAAATATATAAAGTAGTTCAAAAATTTTGAGATTCAACAATACAGACTTTGCTTATCGTGTCGAAATCATATAAAGCTTAAGTTTAAATTTGGTCGGAAATTTTCGGGTCGTCATAGTACCTACCCGTTAAAGAAATTTCGTCCCGAAATTTGATTGAGGTCGTCATGGCTAACAATAAAAATGTTTTCATGATGATTATGAGTTGATAAATAGAGTTTTATCAACATTGAGTAATATGATTAAGTCAATTCAATTACTCGAAGAGTACGAGTGAAACTATCACTAAATAATGAAATGAGAAAAGTAAAGTTTCGTCATATCTGTTGACGTAGACAGGGTTGATTTCCGAAATTCATGGGATTTAAAGATAATCTTTGAATCTATATAAGATTTGATGCTTCGGTAAATCAGGAAATTAGGATCTCTCTAATTAAATGCGGAGATCTGCCTTGATTTCTTTATCAGATATTTCACTATAAATTAACCTCTTCCGTTCCATTACTTTTACCATTCCTATACTCAATTTCCAAATTCAAAAGATTGTGAAAATGCTTAATCCAGTTCTGATCCTTGTCCTTATCCTTACTATCGCAACAATCATTCTCCTTTTCCAACTTCCACCAGAGGAATCTGCTTACTTCTACTTCGCACTTGGGGTTATAGTGTTTTTAATTCTCTCGTGTCTTTATGTTGCGATAAACATTGATATACACGGTTTGTAATTTCTACGTTGTTGTCGGGCTGTATATTTTCTCTTATATTTCGGAGCTTCATGCTTTTGTTTTCTCTTCCCGACTTTAAGTCAAGCGAATAATGGTCCAGAATTTGTAGATATGAAGTTCCAAATGATCATAATATACTATGCAGAAAGGAAAGGTAATAGCACGATTTGATTTGTCGAATTACCAGCGAGAAAGATAGAACTATAAGGTAATTATGTTCTTGATATGTTTAGAGGTGAAATAGAATGTAAGAGTCGTGTAACATGGCACCTGATGACGTTATGGTCTGTGAATCATCAAATTCCATTAGAAACTCAGCATGACTTACTGTAATATAATCACGTTGATCAAGTGTCATTATATTATACTAATTCATGCATCAATTTCTTTACATTTCTCTAGAATTCATTCATAAATTAAACTTAGATTTTACAGAAGTTTCCAATATAATGAAACACAGGAAGCACGAAGAGGTATATAATTTCGGACGAGATTATTTATGAAAATATCCTCATAAATATCGAAGATATTTATGATGATATTTTGGAATTTCTAAGTTCGATGGTTGATGAAGAAGATTTTCCGCAAGATTTTAACATGAGTACGGAGCAAGATATTTGTTGAAGGTTTCCTCGGATCCAGAATTACTTGGATTCTTTGAATATATGGTATGGTCCTTGTATTTGGCCTTGGTCTCCTTCATGGTTTGCTCAATCTGTTTTTCAGTACCAAATTTTCTATCGAGCGTTCCTAACACTCCCTTCTTTATCATCAAACTTTTAGCCGTTTAGACCATCTACTATTTTTCTGTTTCCTCTGCATTTAATGCTACAATATCTGAATCATCGGTTATCAATCTGAGGTGGTTTCAGGAGAATTGTGTTTTTAGATAATTAAACGCTAATGGTAATATGGTGGAATATAAAAAGTTCCCCTATAACAATAAAAGAGCACGCATATATATCAAGGTTATAATAAGGTTGTTTCGAACGAAAAGTCTAAATTAACTTGCTGGAGCTGTGACAAAATTGGCTAATTTGAAAAGGAATTGCAAAGTTATTTTCGGTAATAACAATGCCGAAGGAGCTAGTACAAATATGTGTTAAACGTTTACTCAGATTCCGAGTGTTTTCAGGTGCATAACTATATGCATCAATCTTTTCTCCCGTAGATGAAGTGCGGTTGGTTCATCCTCTCGATTGAGGTGTTTTTAAGAATCCTGAAAGGTTTGAACGCAGATTGTAATCGTTAAGATACAAATGAGGTTTAAGATGACATCAAGTGGCAAACTTGAAGAATTGTTTAGTTTCATATGTTATAATCAATATTTTAATTCATTTTAATTGTCCAATATTGACAGTCCACAGTTAGCAGTCCACAATTTGTAGTTCAACAATTCATTTATTGTTTAATATATAATATTCGAATTACTTAATACGTATTCGTGACCCATTGTATACATGTCTCAGACTAGATCACAACTCAAAGTATATATATTATTATAGAATCAATCTCAACCCTGTATAGCTAACTCCACTATTACTGCATATAGAGTGTCTATGGTTATTCCAAATAATATATATAGATGCGTCGATATGATATGTCAAAACCTTGTATACGTATCCCGATATTTAAAGTGTGTAAAATAAATAACAGAAATTAAATGACAATAAATAAAATTGCGAGATTATAAATTGCGATAATTAAATTGCGATAAATAAAATATAATCAGTTAGCTAGGAACAGTTAACTAGGAACAGTTAGCGTGGATTCTTAACAAAATTTCTCATAGTTAATTTGTTTATTTCTAACAAATTTTATTTTTTGTCCAATGTTTTCTTCATTATGCCACTTGTTGAATTCTGATAGGTCAAAATCCAAATATGAAATTGAATGAAAATGATTATCCTGCGGTGAACGAATACGTATATCTGTGGGTGTAAGTAGGATAGTAAATGACTGTTTAATTAGATTCGAAGAATATACAGTGTTATTATTAATGTGAAATCTAAATATTTCTCGAGTATTACCTACCCGTTAAAATATTTTCACCATTAATCGTTTGTACAAAAGGATTTTTAATTACAACCTTTATGAAAATATACTTACATATATATTCTCTTCAGATGTAATCATGGATTTAATGAGCCAATATGATATTAAACTCATTTGATTTACCGTTAGAACAAGATTATATATAATCTTTAGAACATTAGAGATTACATAATAGTCATGTCGTACGAAGATAAGTAATGTAGAACGCCATGTAGAACGATGATTATGCTCGAGGTACAGATTGTGATGTTGAGGTGGGTGATGCAGATGTTGTTGTTGGTGATACTGTTGGTGTCGGTGATGTTGCTGAAGCTGGTAAATTTTGCACCATATTCTCCAAATTGATTACTCGAGCACGAAGTTCGTTGACTTCTTCTATTATTCCAGGATGATTATCGGTCGGAACGAGCGGACGAATAAAATCTAAAATTCGAGATAGTATATAATCGTGACGGGATACTCTGGAAATGAGAGAGAAAATAGTATTACGAACAAGTTCGCCGGTAAGTGCTTCAGGTTCATCGCCAAGAGGGTGATTTGGTTGGTGGAAAGGATCGCCTTCTTCGCGTCTCCATTGATTAAGTCGACTACGAACCCATCAGATGAGTTAGGGATGGCTGATTGGTTGATTCATTCTGGTGACACTGCTTTCGGAGCTTAGGTGAAACTCATGTAGGAATAGCTGTCGAAATCCGAGGAATTCGAACTGGTTGAGGGATTCATCTCGTACGATCAGATGACGGATTTTCGATAAGAAATAGATTATAGGATGTAGATTAGTACCCTGCAATACATAATTTACATATGCATATATAATACTAAAATCCCATAAGTTACGGAGGAATCTACGGAAGCTGTCAGGCAAAGGTAACAATAACAGATACGCTAAGATATGAATTCATCTATACACTGTCTATGCAATAGAGGCAGTATGACGTGTCTAGACTTTAAGGATGATAAACAAATAATTTTTGACACTAAATGATAAGCAAAACTTTTGACATGCAGACACGGTCGAAGTCCAGACTCACTAATGCATCTAAGCAACTATCAGTTAGACACACTAATGCAAGACCTGGTTCTCTAAAACCACCGCTCTGATACCAACTTTCATGACCCGTCCTAATCCATCAGGACGAATACATTATATCTGGTTACATCGCGAGGTACTTGATGTGACGATCGCTCTAAATCCACTTGGACGAACACGACATTCATCGATTTCATTGCGAGGTATTTGACCTCTATATGATACGTTTTGTAAACATTGCATTCTTTTGAAAAGGCACACCATAAATGAATATTTAAATCAAAGGTTTTCGACATCTGATGATTTCTACATATAGACAATCACCGTAATATAATAATTTACAATAATACTTCCATTGACAATGCAGTCAAAATAAGATACATGGTAATGATTTGGTGAATGCAACGTTTCCTTGAAAAAATATGCCATGTATGACTCCATGCACATAGCTTGTCTAACATATAAGCAAATAGCAGAAGACTTCTAGGGAAACTGAGAATAAACATGCTAACAAGTGTCAACATAAAGGTTGGTGAGTTCATAGTTTTAATGTTGCGTATAATCTGTATATAAAGGTGGATCACAAGATTTCAGTTGTTCAATCCAGAAACGTTTATCAAAATATTCTACGAAATTGAGCACCCTTTGTATAATCATCTTAATAATACACGCCAACTAACGTGTACGCTTCTCAAATAGCATACGTCCGTTAAAAGGCTAGTACTCTAGCTCGGACGGGGATATCAAGCCCTATGGATCCATATACTACTACTCGCGCCCACCAGTTCTTATAACTGGCAGTTAACAGTTACCAAAGCTAAGGGATTTTCGATTCAAACTCAGTGTAGAATTTAGTATGTACTTGTATCCATTGCGTTTAAAATAAAGTGCATGTATTCTCAGCCCAAAAATATATATTGCAAAAGCAATTAAAAAAGGAGATCAATGAAACTCACCTTAGCAGCATATAAAGTTGTTCACCAAAATGTGATCGAAACTCGGATTACCAAATAACCGTAGATCTCAACATATCAATATTGAGATTCAATATTGTAGAAAAGTACGTAGACGTAACGGAGAAGATAACACTAGGTTTGACTTGCAAATAATACCCATGAATATTACCCATAACCTCCATAGCTATAACCCATAATTTTCTTAGTTTTATCCCGCTCATAAAACCATTTTGAAAGTGATACGCTCATGACCTCGTCGTAGTATTTTATGTATAATACTAATTAATAATATTACTACTAATAATATTAAGATTAATAATAATATTAATCTTAATAATAATAATAATAATAATAATAATAACAATAACAATAACAATAACAATAACAATAATAATAATAATAATAATAATAATAATAATAATAATAATAATAATAATAATAATAATAATAATAATAATAATAATAATAATTAAATAAATAAATAATTACTTACGGAGTAATTTAAATCAAAACAGAGGTAGATATGTCGAGCTTTTATAGGTGTGGCCTGTCCAGGACTGCCATGCGATCGCATGGCTTCCTAGCCCATTTTCCATGCGATCGCCTGGGGTGGGTTTCCAGCTCACATTGTTTTTGTAATCTAGCTTGTCGACATATTTATTTAATATATATATAATATATTTAATTTATATAATTAATTATATATTATATTAAATTCACATGCATAGTTGACTTGTAATTTTTGTTTCGATAAGTCGTACGTCGTCACTCGACTTATGTCCCGGTTCCGGTTTTTCGAACGTCCTATCGTATACTGAGAAAACTTGTACTTTACGTTTCGTGAATCGTACCTTTGTCAAAATATAGTCTTAAATCATCCATAAACTATACCACTCGAGGTATAACTTATACATTTGAGTGTTTTAGTCATTTACTTCTATAAATCATCGTCTCGCTATAAATCAATTTTTACTGTAGCAATTCACTGTAGCAAAGTCAATTTCACTGTAGCAAATAGTGATTTTCGAAAACAATGTAGCATTTTAGGTACTGTAGCAATTTGAAAATACTGTAGCAAATTAGTGTTTTACTGGTTCATCTTAAATGCTTTAGTTAACTTATCTAAATATCAATCGAATCAATAAACGAATGTTACTATCGTTTACTAAATAACTTGAAATTATATATATGTATATATCTTTTTAATATACATAAATCAGTTTTTAAATACACATTGGAAGTTATTTATAAATAAATTTTAATAATAAATATTTCAACTTATCATATATATTCAAATAGATATTTAAACCAATAAGTTTAATGTACGGTATCAAACAATTAATACATTGTTACCTTTTCAAGTTATAGTATATATGTATCTATTTACATATAATTGTTCGCGAATCGTCGAAAACAACCGAAGGGTATTTAAATATATAAAAGTAGTTAAAAAATTTTGAGATTCAACTTCATAGACTTTGCTTATCGTGTCGGAAACGTTAAATCATTTAAAGATAAAGTTTAAATTTGGTCAAAAATTTCCGGGTTGTCACACTTGACCTCTATATGATACATTTTACAAACATTGCATTCGTTTTTAAAACACGAACTTTCTTAAAATCGAAAGTTGACAGCATGCATACCATTTCATAATACATCCAACTATAATTGACTTAATAATAATCTTGATGAACTCAATGACTCGAATGCAACGTCTTTTAAAATATGTCATGTATGACTCCAAGTAATATTTCTAAAATGAGCAAATGCACAGCGAAAGATTTCTTTCAAACCTGAGAATAAACATGCTTTCAAGTGTCAACCAAAAGGTTGGTGAGTTCATAGGTTTATCGTAATCAATTATTTCCATATTTTAATAGACCACAAGATTTCATTTTTTCATAAACATCATTCTCATATCAGGCATTTCGCAAACTACATAGAGATAAAAATCATTCATATGGTGAACACCTGGTAACCGACATTAACAAGATGCATATAGAATATCCCCATCATTCCGGGACACCCATCGGACATGATAATTTCGAAGTACTAAAGCATTCCAAATTCCAGAATGGGGCTTGTTGGGCCCGATAGATCTATCTTTAGGATTCGCGTCAATTAGGGGTGCACTAATTCTCAAAATTAGTGATGTTCCCTAATTCTTAGGCTACCAGGCTAAAAGGGGCATATTCGATTTCGATAATTCAACCATAGAATGTAGTTTCGATTACTTGTGTCTATTTCGTAAAACAGTTATAAAAGTAGCGCATGTATTCTCAGTCCCAAAAATATATATTGCAAAAGCATTTAAAAAGAGAGCAAATGAAACTCACAATACTGTATTTTGTAGTAAAAATACATATGACGATATTGAACAATGCATGGTTGGCCTCGGATTCACGAACCTATATCATTTATATATATATATTAACACATATAATTGTAATCGCACAATTTATATATATATCTTATTATTAATTGTTATTTTATTTATTTATTTATTTATTTATTAATAACTTAATTAAATATTTATTTTATATACTTTAAATGAATAGTTAATATTTATTACAAAGATATTATTATAGTTATGTGTTATGTCATAAATATATTTTTATATAGAAAATCTTTATTTAATATAATAATAATACTAATAATAATAATGATAAAAATAATACTAATTACGATAAAAATTATGATAATTCTAATAATAATAAAATGAAAATTTTAAAAATGATAGTTTAATAAAAATGTTAATTTCAATAATAATACTAATTTTAATAAAAATGATAATTAATAAAAATTACTTTTAGTAATAAGGATAATAATAATAATATTACTGATAATAATAATAATTTTACTTACTAATGATAATAATGATAATAATAATAATAATACCAATAATGACAATCATATTAATAATAAAAAAAATGATAGTATTAATAGTAATACTTATGATAATAATATTAATGATGATACTAATAATTAGATTAATGATAATAATAATTATACTTCAAATTGTTAGGAAATGATAACAATTATCATAATAATAACAATAATTAGTAGTAATAATAATAATATTTATATTTATAATTATATTAATAAGAGATAATAATAACTACCTCAAAGAAGTAGCCCTTAAAAAATGCCCAAGTCCGGGTTTGAACCCGCGACGTCCCGCTAACCCGATAGTATCCTTAACGATTGAACCGCTCATACTTTCATGTATAACCTCGCACGCCTAATTATTTATTTTGTAAGAATTCGTTTTATCATCATCATATTATATTTTCTTCATCGTCATATAACATCATCATCATTTTCATTACCTCACCATCATCATTTTCTATCATCTAACATCATGATCATTGTCATTCACGTCCATCATCGTAGTGATATCATGATCGTATCATCATTCTTGATCTTACATCATTTTCATTCATATTATTGTTAAATTCACAACAACTCATCCTCATCATCATAATACATTACCTTGATCAAAATTTTCATTTACTATCATAAAAATCGTGGTCCTCATAATCATCACCAACCCGCTGCGATCTCATTCATTTATTGCCTAACATCTCGGCCCAAAGAAAAATAATAAAACGCAGCACAACAAGAAATTTGCAATGGGGTTCGGCCAAAAATAAAATAGCCACTTGATGGCCCAACAAACAATAAATAAAGAACTCGTCCCAAATGTATCCCATACATAATTCGATGGATGAATGCTGTCTGTTTTTATCAAAAAAAATATAAAACAGCACAAGCAACTTGGTTCCTTTTTCTTAAATATTCAAGTGGGGTTACATTGCT
Organism: Rutidosis leptorrhynchoides; assembly: GCF_046630445.1. Lineage (NCBI taxonomy): Eukaryota > Viridiplantae > Streptophyta > Magnoliopsida > Asterales > Asteraceae > Rutidosis > Rutidosis leptorrhynchoides. The sequence goes on along the minus strand of NC_092339.1, from coordinate 340,716,774 downwards.
CAATGTTGTCGATTGGATTAGCATAAAGGAATACAGCTGTAGTTGTAGTTAGTATCACTATGACATCAACATCCATTACTACCAAAGTTATTGTAACCTTTAAACTTTATTATCTTCTCAATGTTAACAGCTAATATCGCCAAAATATCAATATCATCGGGTTTCACTATATTAGGAACTGAAAAACGAAGCAGCAACTGCATAAAAGTAGCTGCATAATAGGTAGGGGTGTTCAAAACCGGATATCCGAAAATTCGGAGATCTGAATTTCGGATATCCGAAAATCGGATATCCGAAATTTCGGATTCTGATATCGGATTATCCGAGTATCCGAATTTAAATGCAAAGTTAGTAGTTCCAATGAAAATTCTGAGTTCCAGACCTTTCTTCACATTTCCTTCAACATATATTAAAAAAAATTGAAAACTATTATAAACAACAATGATAATATTAGATGTATGCACACAGACCTCACTTAAATGATAGCTTACTGTATTTTCCCTCCAACTAGGCTCAAGCTCTTTCACTATCCATTTTGCAAAAGCATTTCAAATGATAAAATACAAAATTGTTCCAAGTTAATTTTAAAGAACAAAAAAACTCGAGATAAACAAATATATAAAGTGAGACACATGCTCTTCAATTATCTTCATATATCTCAAATCTCCATCGATGAGTGCACATTTAATTACATGTATCGAACTCGATATACTTAATTTGAGTCCTCTGTATGTTGCACTGAAATTTTAGAATCGAATTGGAGTAACTAGTGGTTAATTGGTTATAGGCTTATAGCTAAGAATTGAGTATGATAAATAAAATGTAGTGATGGAGGATGAAGATTGACGATTAGATGAAAAGAGGCGCAGATTACCTTTCTAAACCTAAGGGTTTTTGTTTTACAGTAACTTTAAAGCTATGTTTCCCTCCTATACTTCTACACTTATACCCAATTTATAAAATAATAATATAAAATATAGTATAAATATAAATATATTAAAAATGAGTTTATTTAATTTCGGATATTCGGATATCCGAATATCCGATTTTTTTTTGAAAATGACATCCAATATCCGAATCCGAAAATCCGGGTATCCGATTTTCGGATATCCGAAAATCCGGATATCCTATTTTTCGAATATTTTCGGATCGAATTTTCAGATTATTCGGATTACGGATTCGGATACAGATATTTTGAACACCCCTAATAATAGGCACTCGCAACAGTAGCTGCAGTAGTAGTCTACTGTTCGAAATAATTGAAAACAGAAACATTTACAACAGCGGTTTTGAGCAGGTTTCTTGGGTGGTAGTGGTTGTACATGATGTGTTGTAAGGTGGCCAAGGATGTGATATGGGTGGCGGTTGAGAAGGGTGGTCATGTAGTGGTGTTGTTTATCGCTGTAAACCGTAGGTCGTAATAGCAAGTAAACGTACAAATGGGTTTGGTCTCAGTTTGTCGTTCACCTAACCGTATAACTTTCAAGTTGGTTGTTGATGAATATGATGTGTGGGTTTAGAGTGGAGCAAGAAATAGGGTGAAAAATGGTTATGGGTTGCTCGATTGCTAGAACCAAAAGAGGAATTGAAGTAGTATCAAACGAAAGTATTCGGTGTTGGTTATGGTGGTGATATTAAAACGAAGATGGTGAGGTTTCGTTGTGTTGGTCGAACCATGAACAACTAGTTGTTTCATAATGGTGGTGAGTTATGGTTTCACTATTCTCATGTGTGAGGTCTTAAACAAGAGAAAGAAATAATAGCCTGAACAATA